>NC_134533.1:156685336-157967211 GCF_050624435.1 Tenrec ecaudatus | reverse complement strand
TTTTATGTTTGGCCTCGATTGTAGCTTCTGTTTTCTATACCTGCCACTGCCATTAATTATCTGGATGACCTTGTCCAAGTCCTTTACCCCCTCAGAGACTCAGTTTCCTTATCAGAGAGGATGATGGGTTTGGTGGGGAAGATCTCTAGCTTTCTTTACAATTCTCAAAGCTCAGTTGGATCACCTTAATCACTCCTCAGTTCTGAGTTCATCCTGGAATTCAAAAGCAGCTCACCCCCATGCATTAGTAATGACCGGAGTCTCCATTCATTCCCACCAGCATGTTATGCCTTTGGATGTTGTTGTGAAGTTTGATTTGGCAGGTGAGTGATAAATCTGATTACAATCCTTGTTAAATGGATGAAGCGCTGTAGTTATTGTTTCTGGAGGTCTCGATTCCACCATCCTCGACTCCCTATCAGTCAGTTTGGAGTAATTCTCTTAGGTAAAGGTTCTGTTGACCCTATGCGCCTCGATCATACCCTCTTTGGTAGAAGATGGAAGGAAAAAAACATTTTTTTTTCTTTTCAATGAAATCCATGGCTCTTACAAACTTCATTGAAAATATCCTAAGTCAAATAGTTGCTTGTTCGTGATCAAATATTTGCTTGTTGCATTATGATTATTTTAATAGTTTAATTTGATTGATGATCATTTATGGGAAAATAAATTTTCTTGGGTGCTGCCTATACTATTTTAATGAACTTTATAAATGTTTTTATGTAACATCTGATTATCTAGATATGGATTCATATCATACTGTAGTTGCTATATAATCTGATGTCAATTTGAGAGGATTATGAGTGAAGGGGTGGAGTCTAGCCTGTCAATCATTATGTAGCCAATGAGGCCTATGTGTGGATCCTGGGAATTGCTGTGCTTCCTCCTTGGAGGCCAAAGAAACACTCTCTCTGCTCACACCCTAGGAGACGCCCTACTGACAAGACACCTGGAACTAACTACCTTAGTGCCCTCAGCTGGAGAAGCCACGGGAAGACCCCTGCCAGCACTGAGATGCTTACTACACCACTGGATCCACAAGGCTTCCCAGGCACTGGCCTGTGATCGTCCTGCATTCTGTATCATTGTATGTGTTTCGTAAGTCTAAAGAGGACTTTATAGATTGGTATCGGACAGTTAGGCTAATATTGGACTTATGGACTTGACCTGGACTGCGCTGGGATGTTTGCTCAATGTTCAAGTGCTCTTGTATATAAATCTCTTCCTTATACATATTTGAGTGTGTCTATGAATTTGTTTCTCTAGTCCATCTGAACTGACACACATAACCCAATCCTTTGATGGGAAACATCTGGATTGTCAATAGCTTGTAGGCAAAATACTTAAAGACCTTTACATTGTGTTTAGGTGTCCAGATACCTTCAGACTTAGCTCTAATTCATTAGCCTATTTCTACCCTGTCGTGGTCCACATCACAATAGACCTCAGTTGCTTGGTTACTTGAGTAAATTACTCTTTAAGCGTGAGTGAGCTTCCTGGGGGCAGGGCACCGACATCTCCCTTCACTTATCTCAGTATCCCCTGCCCCTGGTACCATGCCTGGCACACAGTGGGCACTCAGCAGTGCTAGTCGAGTGAGTGACTTCAATGTTAGTACCTGCATTTTGGAGGTCTCTGGGTGGTGCATATAGCTACTCACTGAAAGGTTATACTGTTGAGTCTACCCAGGAGGTCCTTTGGAAGAAAGGCTTAGTAAACAACTCCCAAAAAATCTGCCATGAAAACTATGTGGAGCACAGTTCTACTCTGATGTACACAGGGTTACCATGAGTTGATATCACCTCCATGGCAGCTGCTTTCTTACAGGCAACCTGCACACGTGCTGTTGCTCACTGTGACTGGCTAGGTTCTTGGTTAGAGGACAGCGTGGAGAGGGAGAGGAGAGTCCAGTTCATCTGAATGGTTTTCTTGGCCCGCAGACTATACCTACTTAAAAGATGATACCATCTCCCCGCATGTCCCTAGAATCTTCAGGTAGCCCTAGTGCGTATTGGGTTAAACACTGAACTGCTAATTAAATGGTTGGCAGTTTAAAGCTAGCAGCCATTCCACAGAGAAACACAAGACAGTCTGCTTATACAAACAGTTACAGTCTGGAGAACCCTATGAAGCAGCTCTGCTCTGTCCTCCAGGGTCGCTCTGCATCGGAATCAGGCCAGCAACAGTGGCTTCAGTTTAGTCTTGTGCTTCCCCAGGAGCATGGGGACAGGGAAGGACACACAGTAGAGAAAAGACAAAGACAGATGCTGCTTTAGTTTGAATTTCATTCCGTTACATCAGGAAAATTGCCAAGGAATGAGTCACAGTTCCATTTGCATTTTAGGTCAAATTTTCTCTCTCAATGCTGTACAAGATCATGAGGCTATAGGTACTGATCAGGGTGAACATGATGCAATAAGTAGCTAGGTCTTAAGGCTTTTCCCAACCTAATTCCTCTTTTTTGACTTCCATTGTTTTTTTAAACTTTGAATAAGATTGGTATGAAGGAAGAGGTTTGCATTTTACATATTTTATCATTTTCAGCCATTTCGCATACCTTATGCCTTTTGATTCTCATCATAAATCTATACCAGCATGAAGCTGTCAATCTTTTCCCATGTTATACAGGAAGAAACTGCACTGATGGTGGGGGGAGAAGAGTAGGTTAGGAGATGACTTATTAGGACTTGAACTCAGGTTCTTGAAATCATCGTCCGGACTAGTTTCCATTCTGCCATGGAGCCTACTGGGTTCCTGGGCTCCTTCCAAGCAAAGGAAGTTCAGTTCAATGAAAAGTTGAGTGACGGGCACGCAGGGCTGGCCCTCGCCTCGCTGCAAAGATACGCACTAATGTGCCTTTTTAGAGTCAGACTGAAGTCACTTATCTAGTTACTACTGGTATCACTACTGGTAGGATTAGTCCCCATAGTCCAAATATCTAGGTTGTGGAAAACACATACTTACCCTGAAACACTATGTAAAAATTTACCTCATTTTGAAACCATTTAACCTACCACTACTTGCCAATTCAACACATCCACCTTCTCTTGCTCCAGGTCCAACTTTCACATCATTAAACAACAGCAACAACGAAATACCCGAATCTTTTCTTGCACGAACTCAAACCCATTGCCATTGAGTGATTTCGACTGACAGGGTTTCTGAAGCTGCAGTTCTTTCCTGGAGTATACAGCCTCATCTTTCTCCCTCAGAGTGCCTGGTAGGTTTGAACTGCCAAGCTTTTGGGTAGCAGCTCAATGCCCAACCCACACTGCTTCGCACTAAAGAATTATCAAATGCGCCTGCTCTGATTTACCTAATTCAACTTGAAGACACATCCAAGAAGCAGTCTTCTTGGTAGTTTGGAGAGTGCCTGTATTTTTCCTTAAATAATAGTAGTTTGGGGGACTAAAACTTAGGCTTAAACACCTACAGTTTCACCCCCAAAGCCTACTGGCAGTATGTCTCACAGCACAGGAACTCTGATGATTGTTTAATGATTTATGACCCGTGTTTGCACAACGGCTGAAGGGAAGGAGACTTGTGGGGTAGGCCTTGGTAGTCTACCATCTTGGGCTCTGGTTTCTCCTCCCTCTCCACCCCCACCCCGGCTCCTACTCCCTCCATCCTATCATTTCTCAAGACACTGTTATCTTTCCCTTCCCACCAATCACCAAGCAGTTAGAGCTTTAGTGTGCATTTCTATGTGCCCAGAGCTTTTCCATTCGCTCCAGTGGAACACAGAGGTCTGCCCAGTCCTGCAGGGAGATTTGATCCTGGTTGTCTTGATCGTGGATCATCCATTTTCTGACTACCGCGGAGACTCATTCCTCTTCCTCTGGGAAAAAGCGATCATCATGCCCCTATTTGCTGAATATCATCAACACATACCTTTCGGTCTTCCTCTCATTTACCTTCTCCTTGCTCTGTGGCTCAGAAGACTGACCAGTGTACAGTCCATTGGGTAGCTTCCCTGATTTCTGGTTGAGTTTGGCCAATGGGGGAAATCAGAGAGTGAGCTGGGTATGTATTCTCCTTTCCCCACCTCTGGATGACTGCTGGTGGACCACACAGCTCTTTGCCAGGCCACATCTCTTGCCAGCAAGTCTTCTTCACACGGCTACTCTTCTCAGGGGTCTGGTTGCCTTTCTGAGCACTTGTCCCTGTAGGTCTAGGATGGAAAACACTACTCCTTCTTACCAGCCTTAGGGTCCTACGCATTCTGATTTCTTAAACCTGGCTACACACAGCTGTAAATAGTGTTTATTAGTGCCTCCTCATTACTACTTTAATTATCCTGTGTTTCCCACTAAGAAATACGATTGTGACAATTGAGCAAGAATATATTTGCAAGATACATCACATAATATCTAGTACATTATAGGTAATAAATGTAAGTTCATTTCCTAGCCTACCTTCCTCCTAATCCTTCCCTTCTTAAATCTTGTCTCTAATTATAGAACTGAAGACTTTCACCGCATTAAATTTTCAGGTGTTATATGAGCCAGTTGGTAGATTTGCCCAAGAGTCCAGGAACCTTCTACAATGTCCTGACACCACTCATCCAGTCAAGGCAGAGAGCTTTCTGCCTAACTTGCCAGAGTAGCAGCAATAACATCCACTGAATCATTAGAGAGCATCTCCGGAGTGTTAATCTAGCCCCCTCCTCCTGTCCTCAATCTGAGAGCCATGGACAAAAAGAGGCGTGGGAGCTCAGCAGACCAGTGGACTGCTCCGCCTCTGCCTGGCAGAACCACACTGGGCCAGCAGTCCCAGGACCAGCAGTCTGTGATGCTCTTGCATGCGTGGAATTCTCACCACAGCAGAGAGGCCTCCGCCAGTGACTAATTGGGTCTCATTTGCTTTGATGCTGACTAGGAGACTATCGTGCTTTCCCTTGAATTTATGACAGATGCTGGCAAAAGAGCTTTCCAGAAATAGGGGGAATTTTGGCTTTTTAGGAGAATTAGCCTCCAGAGCTCCTTGGTAGACGGAGTTGGAAGGCTGACCCCACTCCATTTTTCACGTCCCTGATCCAACAGCACAACAGCCAATTAAGCAAACCACCAGGCTCCGTGCTTTATGGAGCACTGTTTCCATCAGTGAAGGACTTTGCAGGCTGAACAATTTGTGTATTTGGGGTAAACATATTTCAGAAATGAATGCACTCAGCCATCTGAGTTTATTTTCAGAAATAAAATTATGGTTAAATATAGAAACAATTGGCTTCGCTCTATGTGGAATATATTGGTAATGAATTTCCCAAGGACGACACCATAGTGCTTTGTACTCCAGCGATGCCCATGACTCACGGTTTATAGAGTGCTGTGTCCTTTCTGACGGACATGGAGCCCAGAGTGATTGATAGCTGGTTTATTGGAAGCCGAGCTCTTAGAAACATTGTGTGTGAGTGTAGAAGTCACTTTGGCCGTAATTTCAAGTGTCATATGCCAACTAGAATGGACTGTGTCCAATATTTTCATTACTCACTTTCTTCAATTAACTCTGCTTTATCTTAGCAGGTGAACATGTCTTATTGTCACTCAGTGTCAGAAGGCAATTAACCCATTGACACAACGCAAGGAAAACCTGCTCAAAGACAAAGCAAAACAGACCCAGGGAAAATTACTTGGTGATTTTCTCTTCTTAATTTATTTCCAAGCCATCAAAGACCACCTCCAGCTTTTGTTCGGCTGTTTTCCCTTTTACTAAGTTGTCATTTCTCCAGCCCTGTAAACATAGGAAACTAGATTCATCTACCCCAGACCTTGACAATGACAGGGAGACAGACTCATCCTGGGCTTTTGATATCTTCTCAGATATGTGTTAGGTTCCTTTCCACACACCGAGAGCAGTCAGGAGCCACAGAGGGAAATGCCCAGTGTAAGCTTTGAGTATTCCCTGCTGTATCGTCGAGGACCAGTGACCACAGAAGCAATCAGGAAGGACTCAAATCTGCTGAGAGGAGTCAGCGTCTCTGGGAACAGCCCTCTTGCTTTTGCCCTCTGTTACTCCAAGAGCAGTATCTTTAAACGACTCCAGAAACACTATCTA
This sequence comes from Tenrec ecaudatus, assembly GCF_050624435.1. Taxonomy (NCBI): domain Eukaryota; kingdom Metazoa; phylum Chordata; class Mammalia; order Afrosoricida; family Tenrecidae; genus Tenrec; species Tenrec ecaudatus. The sequence goes on along the minus strand of NC_134533.1, from coordinate 157,961,157 downwards.
AGTCAATCCCGCCACATCCGTCCCACCTGCCTTTCCACGCTGAACTTTGCTGGGAAGGGGCAAAGCATTTCCATACATGGTTTGCTTCTTTTCCATCAAGTTTATTTACCCAGAAAATTTGAACAGAGAGTTAGGGTTCATCTGTACAGCAAAGTCAACCCTCACTTGCCTTCACATTGAATCGAGTCCTCTGATGTGCCAGCGGAGGCCATCTCAGGGAAGGGGCATAATGGATGAGGCATGGGGGCTCAGACAAGTTAAGCTCGGCTCCCACAGCTTCTAGAATCCTCACTCTTGCCGTGGTCTGGGGTCTCTGAGCTGGGGTCTTGGACTCCTAGGGAGTGGGGAGCCACGAGGGGATCACTCTCTGGATCCACTGGGCGAGAAGGAGGAGCCCTGTGCCGTCTTCTTTTCCCTGACAGGCTCTCCCGTGATGAAGCCACCTTTAAGGTCAAGTGTTATCACCTGGCTTGTTGCCCCTCAATTCAGAAGATGCACGGAATGCCTCCCTTTGACTCTGGACTTAGGCTTCCACCTCAGCAATGGCTTCCAGTACTGAGTCTATTGAATACGCAGTACATGGATTGCATCTGTTTTCTCCAATAGATTCATATCAATGATCAATTTTCATCCTGCGCTTATTGTGTGTCAGCCCTCCTCAGGTGCTCTAACATGAGTCCTCCTTTCATCACCGCCATAACCCTGCAAGGAGGTTATTGCTATCCTCCTGTGAAGACGCTGAGGCCCACACAAGGTATGAACGGTCCCCCAAATGACACGATTAGAAAGTAGGAGTGCTCTCCCTTTCATCAAAATCGATATTCAACAGGTCTTAGTTTGTTCTGTCCTTTTGGCCCACAGTCACCCCTCCAGCGGAGCAGAGGAGCAGTTGACGCGATAGTTGCTATTGAGTAGACAGAGGAGTGCAGCCCTTCCCTCCAGATCCAGGTTCGTATGATGTCATCTCTGTTAAATTGGTCCTGTGCAGGTAGAGCAGCACTCAAGATCAACACACCGTGACTGGTAGGATGAGGGTAATTAAAAAATTCTGAAAATTATTCTTGCGGTTGCTGAAAATATGCATGCTAGAACATACAGAAATCCAATCACTTCTACCTGTACAATTCAGTGACACTGATTGCTGTCCTCTAGTTGAACAGAACCTCTCTCATTGTTTCTATTGTTCTTCCCCCAGTAACACACATGGACTGCCTCTCCACCCCACGCTTCCTGTGAACCCTTTGAGTTGCCATGCTGTCAGTTGGATTCCATACAGTGTATTCAAGGATCATGATGTAATATTTCATTTATTTTAGGAGGAGCCATGGTGGTACCATGGATAAAGGGTTGGGTTGCTAACCACCAACTCCAGTTTGAAACCAACAGCTGCTCTGTGGAAAAAATAGGAGACCTTCCACTGTAAAGAATTATAGTGACAAACTTGGATACTCACAGAGGCTGTTCAAGCCTGTCCTATAGGGTCCTGATAAGTCAGAATTGACTCAATGGCAGTGAGTGTTTTGCTTTTGCTTTGCTTTGTTTTAGGAGCTGGATGGTCCAGTGGTTAAGTTCTCACCCACTGGCTGCTCCACAGGAGAAAGACGCAGTGTGCCCCATACCCATAGTTCTGCTCTCTCCTATGAGTCTGAGTCAACTCGACAGCAACTGATTTGGCTTACTGTTTGATTCAAAGAAGACTTTAGCAGATATTTTTTGTTTAGGACTTAAGGTTGATCACAGGGCAATTATTTCAAGGTGTTGTTCACCTTCCACGGGTCCAGGAAGTATGGATTCCATCAAGTTTCAAAATCCTTTTCTACATGCTTATGAAAATAGACAAAAAGATGGACATTGATACCACTACTAAACACCAGAGGATAATTAAAAGACCCACAGAACTGGACTGAGAAGTTCACCTAGATATTGGGCCTCTACTCAAGTTCTCCCTCAATGCAAGGACACTTTGTTGTAACAACCTGGAATTCAATGATGCTCACCTTCCTTACACAATCACTGGAGACAAAATGGGTGCATAACCAATGTGGTGAAGAAAGCTAATGGTGTCTGGCTATCAAAACATATAGCACCTGGGTTCTTAAAAGCTTGGGGAAAAACTAGTGGCTATCTAGCTGAGAAGCAACAAAGTCCACATGGAAGAATCACCCTAGCCTATGTGATCATGAGGTGCCAATGGGATCAGGTATCAGGCATTAAAAATCCAGAACAAAAAATATCATATCAATGTGAATGAAGGGGTAGTGCAGAGTGGAGACCCAAAGCTCATCTGTAGACAATTGGAAATTCTCTCACAGAAGGGTCACAAGTAAGAGACAAGCCAGTCAGGGTGCAGTTTAGCACCAACGAAACATATGACTTTCCTCTAGTCCTTTAATGCTTCCTCAGGCCCACTATCCTGACCTCAATTCTACCTTACAAATTCGGCTAGACCAGAGCATGTACACTGGTACAGATAAGAGCTAGATACACAGGGAACCCAGGACAGATAAGTCCCTTAAGACCAATAATGAGAGTAGTGATACCAGGAGGATAGGGGGAAGGTAGGGGGAGAAAGGGAGAACCAATCACAATGATCTACATATAACCCCTTCCCAGAGGGATGAACAACAGAAAAGTTGGTGAAGGGAGACATCGGTCAGTGTAAGACATGAAAAAATATTGTAAATTATGGGTTCATGAGGGAGGGAGGGAGGGTGGAGGAGGGAGGAAAAAAATGAGGAGTTGATACCAAGTGCTCAAGTAGGAAGAAAATGTTTTGAAAATGATGATGGCAACATATGTATGAATGTGCTCGACACAGTGGATGGATGGATAGATTGTGATCAGGGCTGTAAGAGGCCCCCAATAGAATGATTTTTTTTAAAAAAAGAAGTTCACCTGGAGTCTTGCTCATACTTGCTCACCTGGAAGTGGATAGAAAGCCTCTTCACTTTCTTGTTCATGAGATCTTTTGTTTTCTGTTGGAGAAACCTAGTAGCCCAGTGCATAAGTGGTTGCCTGTGAACCAAAAGGCAGGGCATTTGAAGCCACCTACAGGCCTGCAGGAGAACTGCGTAGAGGCTGTCTGCGCCCATAAAGAGGGCGGTCTTGGAAACTCCCTGGGTCAGTTCTACTCTGCCCTATAGGGTCTCTACGAGTCAGATGAGATACAAAGGGATACGAGGATGAAAATCAGTCAATATTGCAAAGGAACTGAGATGTATCAGCAGAATGAATGTCTATATTGGAGAAAGTAAAGTCAAACTCTGGACAAATTTAGGGAGCTTTCCCAGCAGGCAGTGAAAAAAAAAAGTAATGTTGAAAGCAAAAAGAATAAATGTAACAGACAGGCAATGAAGTGCCCTGCTGAAAATTTTTTTATTATTATACTTGAGGAAGCACCCAGAAGAATTAGAAGTAAAGAAATAATCAAAATCATCATGAAAGGACGCTTTCTTGAGCTAACACTGAGTTGGAATCACCTCAACGGCAGTGGGTGTGAGACAGGATTCACTAGCAGAGAGAGGATAAGTAAACAATCCCTAGGGATGGGGTGAGCCCTGATCAGGACAAAGATTAGAGGAATGTTGGGTTTGACAAGTCAGTTGTGTTCCCCGCGTGCACTGGACTGGCAGTTTGGGGCATGGGAGGTGGGTTGGGGCAGAGCTATACAATTCTGAGCCACTCCTGAGCCAGTGATCCTAGTCTATGATCTTGTTCTTGACCTGAGGAAGTCTGGCCATAAAGTTGCCCATCTTCTGCCTCAAACGTGGGCCATCTCTTCCCTAGCAAAGTTCAGGCTCTCTCCTAGGGCTGCCAGATTGAGCAAATACAACAATGAGGCATTTAGCTAGTTTTGAACTTCATATAAACAAATCAAAATATACATACACTAAAAAGTTATTTGTTGTTTACTCGACATTTAACTTCAACCGGGTATCCTGAACTCTATCTGACAGCCCTGTCTCCTTCACTTGCTCTTGTCCCCCTGTTCCCAGACTCCAAAATGCATATTTGAAGGTTTCCTGTTTGCTTACTGATCTCTTGGGTAGCATTTCCATAAAAAAAAATTCTAAAATGGAATGAGGTTCAATATCACTTAGTATGTTTACCATATTAGAAATTGAATTGTGCACTCCCAAACCATGTGTTGTAATCCTAAACCCTCTCCCCATTAGTGATGTGAGCCCATTTTGGAATAACAAGTTTTGTATATTAATGAGGCCCTGTCAGTGTAGGGAGCGCTTTCAGATCATCATAGTTGAGACAAGAAAGAGTAGGTTAGGCACAGGAGAAAGCAGACATGGGAGAGACCCACACCATCTGAAGAGGTCTGAGGCAGACCAATCTACAAGCCCAGTATGACAAGGATGGCCAGCCAGATACACAGAGACAAGGATTTCCCACCAAAGTGGACAGAGTTCTTTCCCAGAATAATGCCCCCGAATTATGGCCTTCTAATGACAAGAAAATGCATTTCTCTTCATTAGAGCCATCTAATGATACTTCTGATATAGCAGTATTAAGAATCTAAGACAGCATATAATAAGTTTTCACAGCATAGCCTCTCTTGTCTGGGAGCATATGTTATCACATATATATATGATATATATATATTGCCAAAGCCTGCCATTAAAATACATACTTTTCATTAATGTAATGCCTGTTACACAAGAATGAAGTTATGTAAGAAAACAAATCTATTGAAAATTAAATATATTGGTATGCCAACTTGTTTGGAAAATTGTTCTCCACAATGTGATTCTAAGATAATGAATGATCTTTAGTCTCTTGTTGATATTTTTGTTGTTTATTTGTTTTAGAGATTTAAAAAGTGGTAACGTGAGAATTTAGCATATTAAAATGATTTCATAAAGAAGTCAGATCATATTTGAAGATGGCACAGGCCTCAAATGTCCTGCTAGTATCTCAAAGTGACATCTTTGCTTCTTAGTACTCAAAAGAGGTCTTGTGCAGCAGAATTACATAATGCCAGACATCTTCTGGTTTCTTGACCGCTGCTTCCATGAGCATTGATTGTGGATCCAAGTAAGAGAATATCCTTGACAACTTCCACCTTTTCTCCATTATCATGGTGTTACCTATTGGTCCTATTGTGAGGATTTTGCTCTTCTTTACATTGAGTCACAATCCATACTGCCAGCTAAAATTCTAACTTCATCAGCAAGTGCTTCAAGTCCTCCTCACTTTCAGCAAGCAAGCTTGAACATCACGGGTTGTTAATAAACCTTTCTCCAAAGCCTTCGTCCAAGATGCCACACTCTTCTTCACAGAGGCCAGTTTCTCTGATTATTTGGTCCACATGCAGATGGAACAGGTATAGTGGAGGTTAAAACCCTGACACACACCTGTTCTGAAAGGTGAACACATGCAGTAGTCCCTTGTTCTGTCCACAACTGCCTCATGATCCTTGTACAGGTTTCCCGTCAGCACAATCAAATGTTCTGAAATTCCTATTATTTTCAAGGTTACCCATAGTTTGCTACAGTCCACACAGTCAAAAGCCTTAGTGTAGTCAATAAAACATCTTTCAGGTTTTCTCTGCTTTGAGTCAAGATCCATTTGACATCAGCTATGATATCTTCAGACGGTCTAGTGATGGCCATATAGCTCGAAAAGGTTCTCACGTTGTCTTGGCGGAACCCATGTGGGATCTGTCCATGGGCTGGCATTCCGGAGCCAGGAATAGAGCCCACAGGCGTGGAGACATGCATCCTAACTCTGCAAATGAATGTGTGATCACCCTAAGGAGAAAAAAGGACCGCTTGCCTAATCTGAGCTGCTGCCAAGTAAGCCTGCTAAATGCCATGGTATCTTTAATCATCCTGCTCTGCTTATTCTGGCAGGAAATATTGAAGTCTTTTACAAACTTTATTCAGATTGTGGGGTGGTAGGGTGGTGAGCCTGGTCAGACCAGCAGCGGAAAGGGAGTCTTGATCCACCCTCAGACTGGAAATGAGCCTCATTACCTGGTCTATCCAATTAAGAAGCAGCACAGGAGAGGGGGTTGAGAGAGTTGGAGAAAACTCGCATGAGAAGAAGGGTGAGCCTGCTAGCGTCTGAAAGGTGCTGCTAAGTTACCACCCATCTGTAAGAGTTTGCTTAAACCTTAACCAATGTCTTCTGCCCACAACATTTTGCAAATGGAGACACAAGCAGGTTGGCAAGGTAGGTTAACGCACCCCCTGGGTGGGCAGGCAGCTGCACCGCCACCTGTATTCTTTCTGCACTTCTTTTTTCCCCTGCCAGGTATCGTTTATTTTCTCTACATTCAGTTTCATCACTGGGGCCTGATTGAGTATGGAGATGAGGCTGTAATCTTTGAAGCTTAGCTGGTTCATTCTTGAAAACTTGCACACAGAAAAGGGCACCCCCACACCTTGTGCTTCCCCTGAAACTGCTGCTCTCTGTCTTCTGGGCAAGGAGGCAGGATGATTTGGGACGTGGAGATTCCTGAGCTCAAAGGACTCACGGACAAATGTCCTTATCACTCACTTCCCACCATCTGATTGTGTATATACTTCCTCAGTTATAAAACCGGAGGCAGGTTGGACAGATTTAAATGGAAGAAAACTCAGTTCTTATTAATTCACTTCTAGAGTTTCAAAGGGGTGTTTATTTATCATACAATGGAATGGAACAGTACTCGATATAAGTACTGGATACTTATATCCTTGTTCATCCCTACCTCGTTCCATCCACCTGTCGATCCTCAAAACCCCATATCTAAAAGCATTATGCCAGGAACTAGGCGAATAAAGATTATGAATAAAAATGGCTCTCCATTTTAACATATTGTTCAGTCTAGTAAGGAATATATAACTATAAATATATATGATATAAAATGTTCTAGTATTGTTGTCGGTGCCATGAAGTCGGCTTTGACACATAGTGACATTATGCATACCGGAACGAAACCTTGCATCCCATAATTGTCCCTATGCTTGTGTCCATTGTTGTAGCCACTGTGTCAATCCATTTCATTGAGGGTCTTCTTCTTTTTCTCCGGCCCCTCCACTCTACCAAACATGATGTCCTTCTCCAGGGACTGGTCTCTCCTGACAACATGCTCAAAGAATGTAAGGTGGAGTCTCACCATCCTTGCCTCTAAGGAGCTCTCTGGACATACTTCTTCCAAGACAGAGCTGTTTGTCCTTTCAGCAGTCCATGGTACTTTCAATATTCTTCTCCAGCATCACAATTCTACCAATGACTTCAGATATGCAATCAAGATGCATTGATAGTTATTGGTGATTGGAATGCGAAAGCTGGAGACAAAGAGGAAGGAACAGTAGTTGGAAAATATAGACTTGGTGATGAAAATGAACCTGGAGATCATATGATAGAATAAAATGTCCTAAATGCTAACACGTCGGCATAGCTTATCAGCTTGGGTGTGTTGATTTTGACATAATATAGATATTAGGAAGGAGCCCTGCTTAAGTGCTCAAATACTGCCCAAAAGATTTGGGGTTCAAACTCACTCAGCAGATTTATAGAACAAGAGACCCTACTACCTGCTCCTGTGAACACAACCCAGAACCCCCCGGAGAGCAGCTCTGCTCTCTCATGTGGAGTCACTCTGAGTTGAAAGCAAGTGCAGAGCCCCCAGCAATAATAACCTGTCAGTTAAGAGCCAGCCTACAGAGCCAGGCAACCTGGCTTCAATCCTATCTTTTCCATGTACTCCCATTACTCATTTATAAAGTGATGATCACTATAGTGTCTACCTCATATGGATCTCAGGAAGAGTATATGAGTTAATGTATCCTTAGAAACCATAACCTGAAAGTCATCATTTCTAAGCAGAATTTGCACAAATATTCCTAACTTCTGCTCATCATCGTTCCTGAAACTTCTAGATTCATCCATCAGCAGGAAGGGAATGGTGAGTATACTGACGATATGGAAAGATTCCCTGTGAAAGATGACCAAGTGCCTCCACAACAGTATCCCATCCCCTTTCAGGGTCAGAGATGTCTTTGAGTTTATCTTATGATTGTCCACTAGTCACGGGGACCAAACATTATTCCAGACACTGGAATGGTCAGGGGTCAAAGGAAAGACTGTTGCCCTTGTAGACTGTATATTTAGTGGCGAAGACATAGCAAGAACTGCCCCTAAGCAATAAAGCAATATGCATAATAGTAAGTGAATTATCTAGTCTGTCAGAGGCGATCCATGCTGTGGAGTAATGAAGAGAGAAAGAGGAAGAAATGGAGTCTAGAGGGCTGGTAGGATGGGGAGGGCAGGCTGCCTCATGGAGAAGGTATAATCTGAACAAAGATAGGAAGAATGTGTGATGGTTAAGTGTTTTTGTCCCAGCACGGCTCCTGTAGGAACATGTGGGTGGAGTGTAGGCTGTCCATCAGGTTCCAGCTTGATTAGAGGGTGACTGAGATGAATGGCTCACTGGAGATGGGTCATGCTGTCTCTGCTTTCACCTTCCTGTTGACAAGCCACGTGGACCCACAAGGAGTCCGGCGAGAGCCCTGGAGATGCTTCACAAGGCTGCACAAGACTGCACGCACAAGCTTGTGATCTTCCTGCATTTTTCATCATTGCATGTGCTGTGTGAGTCTGAAGAGGGATTTACGGACTGGTAGACTTATGGGCTAATATCAGATTTATGGGTTTGATCTGGACTTGGCTGTGACATTTTCTTAATATACAATTACTCTTTGATATAAAGCTCTCTCTCACACATATATGAGCGTCTGTAGATTTGTTTCTCTAGACAAACCAGTCTAAAAGAGAAGACAAAGAAATTGGCCACATAGACATCAGAGGAAAGCCTATTCCAAGTAGAGGAACAGTCTGCTCAAAGATCCCAACATGGTGCCTACTGGGGTGCTGTCACGTGAGGGAAGGAAGAGCTAAGTGAGCAAGACAGGGCAAGGAAGACAGAGGTCAGGCTCTGAGCAATGCTATCTACCCTTTCTCTGGAGCAGCGATTCTCAAACTTCAGCATGCGTCACAACTGCCATCCAGTTGGTGGAGTCTCATTAACACATCCTCAGAGCAACCCGATACAGGATCTCTGTAAATCTCTACAGGAGCAGAAGACAGCCTCATCTTTGTCTTGTCGAGTGGCTGGTGGGTTTGAATAGCTGACTTAGTTCACTGTGTCACCGGGGCTCCTGAGGATTATCTACGGGGCTTGTTAAGCCACAGATTGTTTTGCATTTGGTAGGTCTGGGGTGAGCCTGGGACTCTGCATTTCTGTCAATCCCCCAGGTGCTATTGGTGCAGCTGGTATGGGGCCCTACTTAGAGAAATTCCCATCCAGAACCTCGTCTCACTGTTACGCACGTATCTTAATGGTGTTTGTGTGTCTCCAAGTTCATCGTGGGAACACAGTTTCGGAACCCTTGATCTATGCACTTTAGACCACATCTCTGGGCCACTGGCACCCTGAGGACCTGGGGCTGCCTGTCCTTTCCGAAACTAAGTGATGGGCACGCACCGTCTTAGACCTCCTGTTTAGGGTGGGGAAGCCAGAGGAGCTCTAAGAGTCCTCAGAAGCAATGGTTATGCATTTGGCTACTAAACAAAAGGTTGGCAGTTTATTTTATGTTTTATAAATCATCTTATCGGGGGCTCTTACAGCTCTCCCAACAATGCATCCATCCACTGTGTCCTGCACATCTGTACAGATGTTGCCATCATGCTTTTCAAAGCATTTGCTTTCTACTTGAGCCCTGGTTTCAGCTCCTCATTTTTCTCCTCCCTCTCTCATCCTCCCACCCTCGTGAACCCTTGATAAATTAGAAATGACTATGATTTTCATATCTGACGCCGTCTGTAAGGTTGGTCATTTAAACCCTCCAGGGACTTTGGGAGAGAAGACCCTGTTGTCTGCGCCTGTAAAGACGACAAGGCCAGGGAGCCCCATGGGCCAGTTCTACTCTACCTTACAGTGTTGCCAGCATCCTGAAGCAAGCCAAGGGCACATGGCAACAGAGAAGCTTCTGAGAACAGTTTGGGGTTCAGTTCTTAGCTACAATGGGTGGTTCTTCCATCCTGCCGTCATCACAGTTCATTCTTCTCACTGAATAAGAATTTGTGGAGCACTTTGTTACAAAAGCACACTTGGGACTCTCCAAAGAGAATGTTAAGGAGGACTAAAAGCCTTTCCAAAGGCCACATAATTGGGTCGACTTATTGCCTTAGAAGAAAGCACATGGCTCTGCCCGGAAGTCCAGAGGGAGGGATTAAAACCTGGAGGGCCTGCATGTATCCCCAGCCAGGATGGTGCTCATAAGTTAAGGGAAAAGGAGGCAACAAATCCTCTCGACTTCTAAATAATGGAAGACTTCTTGTGGTAGTTGTTTAAAGAGCAGCCCAAGGAGCACTCAAAACACCCCAATGACCTGGCAACTATTTGTCGTGAAGAGGCAGTGGGGGAGAATACTAAGTAGAAAACAGGGAAATGTGAAAGCTAGGATCAGATCACTTAATCATTGCAAGATGAGGTCTGAATGCAGTGCAGCCTAGTTTGCATTTGCTTGCTTTTGCAAATGAGATTGGAGTTTGATCTATTGGCCGGACATGGCAATTATGCATTAGTGAAACACCCAGAAGAGGTACTCAGCAAGGGAATAAAGAGACAACGGGCATGCTAGGAATGCAAATAATGAGGCCACAGCCATGCTCCAACGGCCAGACAGGACAACTGGGGAATGATTAAAAACATGCACAGAAATGCGTGGAACCATTTCCGTATACACAAACACTTAACCATTGCTACCAAGCAGCAGCCTGCACAGCCAAGGGCATCCTTACACTCAGAGCCACAGATCTGGGTGTGTGGCTAATTATGGAATAACTCTCTGAGGGAGCTTTATGTAATAAAGGGAGGTCTTGATTTTGTGAGCAATTATAAAAATATTTTCAAATATGTGTTCCACTTCGTTTTCTCAATTCTGGAATGCTTTGGGGTTGGAGATATTTTCCCCTTTCCAGGTGAAGACAAGTCTGTTACATACTATCTATTACAGCTAATAATACGTGTGAATGATTTTCAGCCGACACTGGGCTCATTAAAGGTAGTAGATCATTTCTTTTGAGATATACAATGCTTATTTGTCTTTGGGGATGGTTTTTCCATAGGAGTATCCATTCCTCATTAAAGAACGAGTCAATACATGAAATGGGTGCATAATCAAATGTGGTGAAGAATGCTGATGGCGCCGTCTGGGGTCTTAAAGACTTGAAGATAAACAAGCGGCCATCTAGCTGAGAAGCAACAAAGCCCACATGGGAGATTCACACCAGCCTGTGTGATCACGAGGTGTCGATGCGGTCAGGTATCAGGCATCAAAGACCCAGAACAAAAAAACATATCCATGTGGATAAGGGAGTGGGGGATTGGAGACCCAAAGTCCGTCTGTTAGACACTTGGACATCCCCTCACAGAAGGGACACAAGGAAGAGACCAGCCAGTCACGATGCTGTAGAGCATTGATGAAAACACACAATTTTCCGCTAATTCTTTAATGCTTCCTCCTCCCCCACCTCGCTCCCACTGCCATGACCCCAATTCTAGATCAGACCATGTTCACTGGCCATATAACCCTACCCCACTCCACCCCCAGGGGAAGGATAACAGAAAAGTGGGTGAAGGGAGACCGTGGTTAGTGTAAGACATGAAAAAATATATATAAATTATCAAGGGATTCATGAGGGAAGGAAGGAGGGGTGGGGGTGGGGGTGGGAAATAAGCTGATACCAAGGGCTCAAGCAGAAAGAAAAGGTTTGAAACCGATGATGACAACATATGTACAAATGTGCTTGACACAATGGATGGATGGATGGATGGATGGATGGATGGATGGATGGATGGATGGATGGATGGATAGATTGTGATAAGAGTTGTAAGAGTCCCCAATAAAATGATTTTTAAAAAAGAAGAACTATTCAATAAATTGTATCTGAAATGATCACCTTAGTGAGTGAGGAAATAAGCTAAACCTGGGCTATGACCTTGGGGTTCAAGGCTCTGTGTTAGCCTTGGTAGACTAGAGAAATAAAGTCATAGACACTCATATGTGTATCAAAGAGCTTTATATAAAGAGTGATTGCTTATTAAGAAAACATTTCAGCCCAGTCCAGATCAAGTCCATAAGTCCGATAGTACCCCATATGTCAATCCTAGTCCATAATTTCCTCTTTAGACTCACACAGCCATGAAATGATGCCGAATGCAGGAAGATCACAGGCCAGTGGGTGGAATGTCTTGTGGATCCAGTGGAGGTGGGAACATCTCAGTGCTGGGTGGGTCTCCATGCAGCTCCTCCAGTTCCAGGGCTGTGACGACATCACTGTAACTCCATGTGACTTGTCAACAGGAATGTCTCATAGGGAGAGGAAACAGAGAGAGTGTGCTTCCTGTCTTCAGGGAGGAAGATAGGAGTTCCCAGAATTCTCAGGAGAAGGCCATGGCTACACAGAGGCCTCACTGGCTGTGATCTAATTGACAGGCTAGACTCCACCCCTTCACAAGTTGACAGAAGATTATGTAACTGGCACAGTTTCTGCTGGCTCTCAATGCTGCATTACCTTGGGAAGTGACGTAAATCTGCTAGAAAATCTATTCAATGTGCTACTAAATCCTAATGTTCGATATTATTATTATTAATAGATGACGTCTGCAGTGTACATCTTTGCAAGGATGTTGCTGGAAGATGCAACATTGGAAAAGATAAACCTACTGTTTACTTATCAACAAAACAGTGCATTAAGATTAAAAATTGAGTCAGTCAGTTTAATGATGCAATTACTGATTAAAATTGAATTCAGACCCCTGTATTAGAAATAAAACAACAGAACCCCAAGCAATTGCCAATCACATTAATTAACATTAATTTGCATTTTGTGAGCTGTTCTGAATGAAAATGAGTTCCCATGAGTTAAGATTTTGAGAGAATACTCTAAAAAAAAATAGGGGTGTTTTTTATATTAAGCAGGTTTTGCAATATTGACCTGAATATAGCCATCTCAATCTTTATATGTATTGACACAGGTAATTCAGATTAGAGTTTTACTTTAGCTAACATGGGATAAAATATCAGAGTACAACTGCAAAGAGAACTATTTCTTTTATAATTTACAAATTGTCTAGTTCAGTGCTTCTCAACCTTCCTCATGCTGTGACCCTTTAATACAGTTCCTCATGTTGTGGTGACCCTCCAACCATAAAATTATTTTTGTTGCTACTTCATAACTAATTTTGCTACTGTTATGAATCTCAATGTAAATATTTGATATGCATGATGTATTTTCATTGCTACAAAATGAATATAATTAAAGCATAGTGATTAATCACAAAAATATGTAATTATATATTGTGAAATATTTATTTCTAATGACAAATAAATGAAATCTTGTCTTGAAGCATGGTGTAGCATGGGTAACAGTCTTCATGCTGGGTATTCATAAGTGGGTGTAACTGCAAGTGGGTGGAGCCACCTGGAGACAGATAGAGAGGAGTGGTGTCTTGGTTCCTAAAACCATTGGAAATCTGTGTTTTCCGATGGTCTTAGGCGGCCCCTGTGAAAGGGTCATTCGACCCCCAAAAGAGTCATGACCCACCGGTTGAGAACCGCTGTTTTAGTTAAAATTATCTAGTCAACTGAATCTTGGTTTTTCATATGGATCATGGCCCTCAAGAACCAGCCTAAAAATATTTTAAAATATGAGGTTAAGTGTTACATAGAGGCACCCTGGCAGTGCAGTGGTTAATGCTCTGCTGCTAACTAGAAGACGGGTCCACAGAAGTGAGCTGTGGCAGTCGGCTTCTCTATGGAGCAGTTCTACTCTGTCCTAGAGCGCTGTTAGGAGTCAGGGTCAACTCAATAGCAGTGAATTTTTTTAAGTGTTAACTATGATCCGCCATGGACTTTTAGTTTATGGGGTATATTTCACAATAACTACAATCATGATTTGTCTAGCTTGCAAAGATTTCATAGAGGGGAAAATATCATTCAACTTCTCAGTTATATATATTTTTCTATAGACACAAGTTTACAAAAGAAAAGGAAATAAGCCCTATATGGAGATGTGAATTGTAGAAAAGGTAAGCATTTTTTTTAAGTAGAGCTTGCATTTTGAAATTTTTGTAGACTCACATGCAGCTAAAGAAACAATGGCGAGGCCTTCGTGTACCCTCTTCCAGCTCTCCTCCAATGGTAGTATCTGAAAAGCTAAGATGCAATATTACGGCCAGGAAGCAGTGATACAGTCCGGATGCAGACACTTCACAGATCTCTCGTGTCTGCACCCTGCAAATGGTGACCAGTTCTCTTTGGTACAGTGACCCTGTGTGCGTTTTCCATCTTCTTTTGATGCTCCACTCATTATTCAATAATTTTCCCATAGACGCTTGCAATGTTGCAACTCGAGGACTGAATTTTTCTGTAGTCCTTTCTGTTTAAGACAGGCTGCATCATGTTGTCCTTTGTGGTTTTCAAATTCTAGGTCTTTACACTTTTCATTCATTACTTTGCCTTCTCAAGTTACCCTTTGGCATTTTCTGTTCAGTTCAGTTCGTTAGCTTCATCATTTCTTCCATTTGTCTTAGTTACTCTACAATTAAGAACATGTATTAGAGTCTCTTTTGACATTTTAATCTTTCTCTCTTGTATTTTTTTAAAAAACGACCTTTTGCTTTCTTCATGTATTATGTAATTAATGACATTCCATAGCTCATTAGGTCTTCTGTCATTACTGTTCAATGCATCAAATCTCTTCTTGAGATGCTCTTGAAATTTAGGTTGGATATACTCAAGGTTGTATTTTGACACTCACGAACTTATTTTAATTTCCTTCAGCCTCCCCCTCAACTTGCATATGAGCAACTGACGGCCTCTTCCATAGTAGGTCCCTGGCCTAGTTTTAGATGCTGAGACTGCGCTTCTCCATTGTCTATTCATACAAATGTATGCACTCTGATTTCTGTGTATCCCATCTGAAGAAGTCCTCCTGTATAGTCCACATTTGTGCTGGGAAAGGGTCTTGAAAAATTCTATCCTGTGATTTCCAGCTACATTTCTATCACTAAGACCATATTTTCCAACTACTGTACCTTCTTGTTTCCAATTTTTGCATTCCATTTACCAATAATTATCAATGCACTTGAATGTATGTTTGATCAATTTCTGCCAGAAGACAATGGTAGAATTCTTCATTTCTGCATCACTAACTTGTGTAGACATTGCATAAATTTGAATACGTTTTATTGACTGGATTTCCTTGTATGCAGACAGATATCCTCCCACAGATAGCATTGAACTTCAATCAAGATAGATCTTGAAAAGTTCTTTCTCACTGTGAATGCAATATTATTCCTTTTGCATTTGTCATTTCCAACATAGTAAACCATATAAATGTCTGATTCAAAATGGCCAACGCCAATTCATTCCAGCCCAGTAATGCCTAGGGTAGCTAGATTCACGTGGTCCATTTTATTTTTGACAACGTCCAATTTTCTCCCATTTTATTCCTCTTTTTAAAATTGTTTCAGATATTCTAAATTCTTTGGTTTTCTATATATTTTAGGATTATCTTGTCCATATCTGCAAAATTATTTTGCTATGGTTTATATATTGTGTTAAAGCCTCATATATATTTGGAAAAAATGACATCTTTATTATGAGTCTTCCAATCAGTGCACACAATATTTCTCTCTATTTATTTAGATGCTCTTTGATTTCTTTCATTAGCATTTATGTAAGTTTTCAGCATACAAGTCCTTCCCATATTTTGCTCGATTTGCATTTTAGTATTTTACTTCTTTTAGATTGTAAATTATATTTTATTTTTATTCTTGGTGCCTATGTAGTCATTGCGAGTATTTAGAAATACAATTGAAAATTTTAGAAATACAATTGATTACTGTGTGTTTGTCTTGTATAACCTGTGACTTTGTCTCATTTATTCTGGATTTTTCTTTTTAGTGTCTTTAGAATTTTCTACATAGGCAATACTGTAATCTACAAATAAGGGAAGGGATGTTTTAGCGCTTCCTTTCTGATATAATTGCCTTTGATTTGCTGCCCTTGCCTCATTGCACAGGTTAGAACTTCCAGAACTATGAAAAATAAAATTGATGAGAGCAGACATCTTCCTTTATTTCTGATCATAGGCAGTAAAACATTCAGTCTTCCTTCACTCAGTGTAATGTTAGCTGTAGATACTGGTTATCAAGTAGAAGATGCTTCCCTACTCCAATTTTTTTAAAACGTCATTTTATTAGGGGTTCATACAGCTTTCATAATACATACATACATACATACATACATTGTGTCAAGCACATTTGTACATTTATTGCCATCATCGTTTTCAAAACATTTTCTTTCTACTTGAGCCCTTGGTATCAGCCCCTCATATTTTCCCTTTCCTCCCCCACCTCCTTTCCTTACCCGTGGTAATTTATAAATTGTTATTATATTTTTTCATGTCTTACATTGATCGATGTCTCCCTTCACCTACATTTCTGTTTTCCATTCTCCAGGGAGGGGGTTTTATGTAGATCATTGTGATTGGTTCCCCTACTCCAAATTTTTTAAAGAGGTTTTTTTAAATAAGTGTTGAATTCTGTCAAGTATGCTTTCCATATCAAATTACATAGTTTTGTGCTTTTTCTTTATAGTTTTAGAACATGGTAAGTTACACAAATTACTGTTCAACAATTGAATAAGTTCTTTTTCTTTGTTTTATTGCAATGAACACTTTTTGAGAGGAGCTCTGGTAGTGGACTGGTTATGTGTGGGCCGCTCACTGCAAGGTCAGCAGTTTGAAACCACAGCCACTCCCTGGGAGAAAGACAGTAGTTTCTACTCCTATAAAGAGTTACCATCTGAGAAACGCATTGGGCCAATTTTCTTTATTCTATGAGGTCACTGTGAGTTGGCATCCACTATGGCAGTAAGTTTGAAGTTTTGGTTTATGGTGTGTATGATGTTTCACACATGGCCAAATTCTACTTGGTAATATTTATAATAAATTTTGCATCTCTATATCACAGGAATTTTCTGTAGATTTTTTGTATTGCCTTTAATTTTGGTGTCAAGAGAATATTAACTTTATAAAATGTACTGGCAATTGTCCTTTCCTCTTGTTTTCTGGACTAGATCGTTAGCATTATTGTTAATTCTTGCTTATACATTTTATAGACTTCTCCAGTAGAACCATCCAAGTCTGGAGATTTCTTTTTTGAAAATTAAAAAAATTATATACTGTGGGAGTCCTACAATCTGTCAACTTGGCTGGGGTGCAATCTAGCCTGTCAATCAGGTCACAGCCGATGAGGCATCTCTGTGGGCATTGCCTTCTCCAGAGAATTCTGGAAACAACTGTCTACCTCCCTGGAGGCAAGATACACACTCCTTTTCCTGGGAGACATTCCTGTTGACAAGAAACATGATGGCATCCAAAGCCTTGGAGCTGAAGGAGTCACGTAGAGATCCACACCAGCGCTAAGATCCTTCTATCACCATTGGATCCACAAGACTTTCCACCCACTGACCTGTGATCTTCCTGCTTTCGCATCATTGCATGGCTTCATGAGTCTGAAGAGTAATTTACAGACTGGTATTGGATATATGGGCTAATATCGAACATATGGACTTGATCTGGACTGGGCTGGGATGTTTTCATATTATACAATTTATCTTTATATAAAGCTCTTTCTCTTTTTTTAAATCATTTTATTAGGGACTCTTACACCTCCCATCACAATCCATACAGACACCAATTGTGTAAAGCACATTTGTACATTCGTTGCCCTCATCATTCTCAAAACATATGATCTTCACCCAAGCCCCTGGCATCAGGTCCTCATTTTTCCCCTCCCTCCCAACTCCCTCATAAACCCCTGATAATTTATAAATTATTATTTTGTCGTATCTTGCTCTGTCCCACGTCTCCCTTTCCCCAGTTTTCTGTTGTATGTCCCCCAGGGAGGAGGTCACATGCAGATCCTTGAAATCGGTTCCCCCTTTCCAACCCACCCTCCCTATACCCTCCCAGTATCGCCACTCACACCACTGGTCCTGAGGGGATCATCTGCCCTGGCTTCGCTGTGTTTCCAGTTCCCAACTGTACCAGTGTACATCCTCTGGTCTAGTCAGGCTTGCAAGGTAGGATTCAGATCATGACAGTGGGAGGGGGGAAAGGAAACATTTAGGAGCGAGAGGAAAGTTGTATTTCTCATTGTTGCTACATCACACCCTGACTGTCTCGTCTCCTCCCCAAGACCCTTCTGTAATGGGATGTCCAGTGCCCTACAAATGGGGTTTGGATCTCCGCTCCGCACTCCCCTGCTCATTCACTATGGCAAGATTTTTGTTCTGATGATGCCTGATCCCTTGACACCTTGTGATCGCACAGGCTGTTGTACTTCTTCCATGTGGGTTTTGTTGCTTCTGAGCTAGACGGCCACTTGTTTACCTTCAAGTCTTTAAGACTCCAGACACTATATCTTTTGATAGCTGGCACCATCCGCTTTCTTTGCCACATTTACTTATGCACCCATTTGTCTTCAGCAATCATACCAAGAGGTGAGCACAAAATGATACGATTTTTTTTCTTTAATGCCTGATAACTGATCCCTTCAGCACCTCGTGGTCACACAGGCTGTTGTGCTTCTTCCATGTGGACTTCATTGCTTCTGAGCCAGATGGCCACTTGTTTACCTTCAAGTCTTTAAGACCCCAGACGCCATCTCTTTTGATAGCCGGGCACCATCAGCTTTCTTCACCACATACACATATAAATGTCTCTAGATTTGTTTCCATAGTCAACCAGGACTAACACAATATATTCACTCACCTTAATAATTACAGAACTCTTCAAATTATCTCTTTTATATGGGAGAATTATGGTGGTTTATGTTTTCAAGTTACTCTGTTTTTTTATCCAAGTTGTCAAATTTATGTGTATAGGGTGTTTATATTATTTTCTTACTCCCCTTTTTATGTCTGCAGAGTTCGTAATGGTATCTCCTACTTAATTTATGATACTAGAAATTTGTATCTTTATTTTTTGTCGCACTGGCTAAAGTTTGCCAATACTATATATCATTTCATATAACTAGCTCTTTGCTTTATTGATTCTTCTCTATTATCATTCTCTTTTTAAATTTAACTGATTTCTTTTTTATCTTTCATATTTTCTTTCTTCTATTTGCTTTGGATTTGACTCCTCTTTGCATAGTTCTTGAGGCAAAACATTATTATTATTTTCTAATTTGAGACTGTACTATGGGTGCAGTCTAATCATAAGACAGGAAGTTCATACTGTGCAGCCACTCCATGGAGCAAGGTGAGACCGACCGCTCCCATAAACATGGACCGTCTGGAAAGCCTATACACCCTCACTGTGAGTCAGGATTGACTCGATGGCAGCGGTTTGTTTCAGGGATTTTGATCTCCTCTAACATCACTCTAAAGGCTCATCCCATTCCAACTTTGGTAGCATTGATAGGATTGAGGTGACAATTTGGTTGTTGGTTTTTGTTTTCCGTGGTGCTGAGCTGGAGTAGAGTATTTATTGTTTACAAGTGGTCTGTCTTAGTAGACTGTCCCTTTCCTGAGCCTTTGACTAATGTGGGAAGGATGTTCTTGAGGCATTGTGCATGCAGCCATTGGTGTCTCTGGGTTGTTAGCTTCTTCAACTCCAAGTCTGGGATGTATGAGACAAAAAGTAAACCCAGGATATGCATCACTGTGCTGTTCTGTGGGTCCCAGGCTCCCTGGCCATTCTGCCTCCTCTCCACCATTCATGCAGCAGAAGTCTCCCTCCAGTCATTTGCAACCTCTACCTACAAGGTAGTGTTATCAATGCTACTTAATTTATAATCTGATTTGTAAAATGGAAGTAGTCCAGAGGGAGTGATACCTAATCAGAGGGAGGTTTTCTAAGGCAGTAGGCTGAAGCTCTGAAAAGGAAACATAGCTTTGCACAGTGGCCTGCCTCTCCCTGTGAGATGTGGCATGGATGGTTCGTTGGTTGACCCTCCGGAATGCACCATATAGATCAAGGGAAGGGGTCAGGGAGAAATGCTGGCTTTGACTTTCCTTCTACCACTAATTTTGATTCTGTGAAAGAAAATCATCTTTTGGGAGAAGTCCCTGCTAAGTAAAAGAAAGGACTGCAGACTACCCAAAGAACAAATGCATCTGTTTTGGAAGAAGTGCAGCCAGCATGCTTCTAAGAAGCAATGGTGGTGAGATGTTATCTCGGGTCCTTTGGACATGCTATCTGAGAGACCAGTCCTTGGAAAAGGACTGCCTACTTAGTAAAGGACAGGGTCAGTGACCAGAGGAAGGCCCTCCATGAGATGGTTGGACACAGTGGCTTCCAGAATAGGACCAAACAAAACATTGTGATGAGGTGCTGGATAGAACAGTGTTTCATCTTGGCATGCACAGGGTTGCTGTAAGTTAGAACTAATTCAATGGCACCTGACAACAACAACAACAACAACAAGTTTACTTGGAGCCAGGTGGAGATCACTGGTTCTTACAATAACTGACCTGCTTCCTTGAAAGTGAGACCACGTTCTACCATTTACAGAGGGAATATAAAGGGTATTGACTGCTGAGACTGTGTCTTGACCACGTTAGATTTCCACAGACGTATACCGCTTTTCTCTTTAGCCTTTTAGTTTATATTTGTTATAAAAATATTTGATAATATTTATGGAACATCCTGTATCCTATCCAATAAACATTTTTATGAGACATTTCAAAATATTTTTTATGAGCCATTTCAATCGCCCTGTAAAGGGAGAATAGTTATTTTTTTCTGGATTATGTGAAGCTGCTCCAATGCTTTGGGTCCGCCTTTGCTTTTGTGGCTCAGCTCATGTCTGCAGCTGGTCCTCTCCCGAGCTGGGAAATTGTCATACTATGTGAGTGCTAATACCAGTCGATATTTGTAGCTCTATGACTGTAGAGGCTCTGGAAATGCCTAGAAGTTATAGATACTTAATTAATAAGCATGACAAAATAGGGCCTTGGATTTTCAAGCTGTTCCCCACAGGTTCCTCAAATGAGAATTCTGTAGAGCCCTTAGGATATTTGCTATTTAATATTTGCTATTTAATATTTGCTATTTAATATTTGCTATTTAATATTTAATATTTAATATTAATATTTATATTAATATATTTAATATATTTATATTATATTATATTATATTTATATTATATATAATATATTTATATTATATATTTATATTATATATATATTATAAATATAATATATTTATATTAATATATTTAATATTTAATATTTGCTATTTAATATTTGCTATTTAATATTTGCTATTTAATAGATGAATGGATGACTACATAGGTAGGAGGATAATGTGGGTCTATGTATAATTCATGAATATGGAAATCCACCACAACTGTGGTATATTTAGACCATAGCAGGATCTTAAGTATTTTGAAAAGTAGAGTAACATAAATATGTGCCTTCCATATCCTGAAAATCTGCCAGTTTCTGTTATTTTGATGAGCTAGTTTATGGTTGTATTCATCAAATCTAAGCACAAGTTATTTTGTAGTTTAGACAGGAAGTATATGGGGAAAATAGCACTAATCTCCATTTCTTCCTCTTTTTATTCCTTTGCTCTTATTTTCCGTGTCCTTCATTTCCTCCACTGATCTAATCTCCAAGGTTAATGTTTATGTAATGTTTATGGTTAATGTTTAACCAAACAAACAACTCAATGTCATCTACCTCAGTATTCAAAAATGTGCCTCAAACAAAATAGAAGAGTCATGGAATAGTTTGGAACCAATGCTTAATGTATCCCTATTCATTCTCCTTCTTAAAGCAGGCTCAGGTCATATTGCACTTCCTCCAGGGAATTTTCCAATCATCCCACCTAAGAGAATCCTATCACTACACTTATCCCTTCCTCCCAATTCCTTATTATTATCATCACCACTCAGATGATACTTATCATGTTCTGCTTGAGAGCTTAAGATGCCTCTCACTAGTGTTCATACTCTTTTTTCCCTGCTAGATTGTGAGCTCCTAGAATCCAGGCACTTTCCAGTGCTCCTACAATGGATATACACATATATATTTTTTGAAACTGACCTGATTGCTCCTAATAACAACAGCCGTGGCAACAAATATATATGTCTATGTATTTGATGCAACACAATATTTATTGAATAAACTTATGAATAATTTATAAGCCTAGTCAGCTCCAAGAGGTACTCAGTCTTTGAGCCGCATTATGCCAGAACTGGATCTTTAGCTTATTTACCCAGACTTTATCTTTTACATTCATTATTGCTCATCTCTAATAATTAAATAGGGAGAATTAACTAAGCCATGAAAATCTACTGAGTTAGAAGGAGAATCCAAGGTACTGGAGTTTGGGCCAATGTTTATGCCATAAAATCAGTCTATATAATACTGAGTCTATTCACATATCAGAAAAATGCTACTCAAAAATAAATGTAGATATTTGGGCTAATGTTTAGCATTCCATTTAGTATTCCTGATGCCCGTTGTATCTAGATCAGTACTGTCCAGGGAAAACAGGGGTAGACACATGGTGCCCTTCTTTGCTGCTCATGACCTAGTCCCCCAGCCTGTGGATATGTTTCCTCACCTGGAACAAGGGAATTTGAAGATGTGATTAAGTTAAACATCTTGAGATGGGAAGACTGTTCTCTATTTTGCAGGCTTGCCCAATCCAAACTCAGGGGAAATATTCAATTAAGAGAAAGGCAGGAGATTGAGAGTGAGAGAGGAGATGTGTCTGCAGAAGCAGAGATGTGTGTGTGTGTGTGTGTGTGTGTGTGTGTGTGTGTGTGTGTGTGAGAGAGAGAGAGAGAGAGAGAGAGAGAGAGAGAGAGATTAATGGAGAGAGATTAATTTGAAGATACAGTGTTACTGACTTTAAAGAAAGTGGGGAAGGGTCATAAGTCAAGGAATATATACAGGTGCTTCTAGAAACTGAAATGGGCAAGACAATAAGATCCACCCTGGTTAGTACAAAGAGTGAAGCACTCAGATACTAGCTGAAAGATAAGGAAATGGACACCTGGGAAGAAAGTTCTAGTAAACAATCAGCCATCAAAGACCCTGCGGAGCCCAGTTCTACGTTGTCACACTGGTGTCACCATGAGTCTGAATGGACTTGGGGGCCAGCGGAGGTCAACAGTCCGTCATGTCAGCACATCGTCCTAAGCCTAGTGTGCATTCAAGCACGTCCCAGGGACTTTCGATCCTGGTACGGTGAGGAGATAGTACTTCAGAAACATGCTTCAGAGGAAACAGCATCTTCTTACGACATTCACCCTTTGAGAGGGGCAACTTATTACAAATGGAGCGCAACAAATGTGGGCGCTCATAAATGTTAGCGGAACGATTTGACAACGTGAATGCCACTTGAAGACTTGTGTGGACTTCAGCAATTGGGCAAAATACAAAGCAGAGGGTAAATCCTACCGGGCTCAGTCGTCCTCTTTTGTCTGGTGATTTGTCTTTTTCCCTTATTGCTTTTCTGGTTTAAGGGAGAGAGTGTTGAAAAATGAGTCCTTGGCTGACAGTGGGGAAACCCCATTAGAATAACAAAAATATGATGTACCTGATGCATGTAAACTGTGCCTCAAGAATCGAATTCTGTTTGGGCAACATTTTAAGTCTACATTTGAAGTGTGCAGCTTCTTGCTGAAAGGCACATAGATCTGCTGAGTAAATGGTGCTAAATATCTTCTGAAATGTGCTCTCTAGGTCATGGTGTGAAGACCTGGGCTGAAACCCAAACAAACTGTTCAGTGGAGAGAGGAAGTGGCTTCGCCTTTCAGAGTGCTTGTCTACCTTAGGAACAGAGCGGGTGTGTTTTAACACGGGTAAGCATGAGGTAGATAGGAGAGGAAGAAACCTTTGGTTCCTCGCTAAATAAGGAGCCGAAATGGAGACTTATGCATGAAGCCCAGATACAACCTAAATGAAAATGGTAGATTTAATAATAATAATAATAATAATGATAATAATTAATAACAATAATCCTGCCTTTTGCCTAGGCAATTAAAGGTAGAAACTTCTGTCTCACTAGAGTACCAGATGGAGAAACAAAAGATAATGGGGGAAGAGGTAATATTCAAAAAGATATTGCCTAATAATTCTAAAGAATTAATAAATAACTAGACCTTCAGAGTTATAATGTATAAACAAGCCAAAGCAGATAGATAATCATGAATCCATATGAAAACACATTAAAATGAAAATATAGACCTGATGAAACATACAACTTTCCTCTAGTTTCTAAATCCTTCCTCCCCGACCCCCTCCCAATATCATGATCCCAATTCTACCTTACAAATCTGGCTAGACCAGAGGATGTACACTGGTACAGATAGGAGCTGGAAACACAGGGAATCCAGGACAGATGATCCCTTCAGGACCAGTGGTGTGAGTGGCGATACCGGGAGGGTGGAGGGAGGGGAGGGTTGAAAGGGGGAACCGGTTACAGGGATCTACATATAGCCTCCTCCCTGGGGGATGTACAGCAGAAAAGTAGGTGAAGGGATACATAGGACTGTGTAAGATATGACAAAATAATAATTTATAAATTATCAAGGGTTCATGAGGGAGCGGGGAGCGTTGAGGGAGGGAGAAAAATGAGCTGATGTCAGGGGCTTAAGTGGAGAGAAAATGTTTTGAGAATGATGAGGGCAATGAATGTACAGATGTGCTTTACACAATTGATATATACATATATTGTGATAGGAGTTGTATGAGCCCCTAATAAAATGATTTTTTCAAAAATGGAAAAAGTTGTTATGAAGAAAATAGCACTTAGGGGAGATCGAGGCAATACCGTGCACACAATTCCCTCGTTAACCCTTTAACTACTAAAGATGAGTCTGCACATGGCTCAGTGCCTTTCCTGGGGGTCTGCGGACGTGTATAAACGTGCTGACTCGGTTCCGGAGACGATTGGAAGCGATCTGTCTGCCACGCTCAGTGTGACGTCATGTAAACAGACCCAGACGGCGACAAGGTGAAAGCGAGCACTCTGGGTGGTGCTGTCATGAATCACACCTACAGCGCGAGTTCACACTTTTAGAGGGAAGCCATCACGATTGTGCATCATGTTTGTCGGCTTCCAACATTTTGTGTTTTTAATGAGTTATTTCATCATATTTCCGGTCAAAACATAAGCGGTAAGTGAAAACTAGTAGGAGGAAAATGCTGGCAAGTTTTGGGTAGAAGAAAGAAGAATTGTAGTTTTATAATGCATTAAAGAAAGTAAATGTTTAAATAAAAGCAATTATATTTAATTGCGTTTAATTATCCTATCCATATTCTTGAATCCTCACTTCAAAATATAAATTTAACAAAATTTAAAAATGTGATGTGGTCCTCATGAATCCTGCCTGTTGCACCACATGGCCGGAGTTTTCATTGAGTTTGACACCCCTGCTCTAGCCTATTACTGCCCTTTCTATCTTCCCCCCACCCCCTGCTAGCCATCAATGTTTGTTCCTTTTGGTTTGAAAACCTTTATCTTGATATATATATTTTTATAACAGTGATCTCATACAATATTTGTCCTTTTGTGATTAACGCACTTCACTCAGCCTAATGGCCTCCAAATCCTCACGCTCTTCGGTGTTTCAGAGTTTTATCATAACTTTCTTTGGCAATGCATAGTATTTCATTAAACATAGTGCCGACATTTATTTGTCCATCTTTTTGCTGATGTGCATTTCGGTTACTTCCTTCTTCTTAATATGGCGCACCGAGCTGCAATGAACACAGGTGTGCATATACCTGCTCATGCTTCGTTCCTTACGTCTCTCAGGTATTGTGTGATGGCATAGCTGCCTTTGGCTACCCAAGGAGAAGAATGAAGTCCACATCAAGCCAAGACCAATTGCCACAAGGCAGAGATCAGACATGCCTCCGCCACCCAGTCTTCTTTGCCCTCTTCTGACAACAGTCACTCCTCCGATACACTTGACTTTCCCGATGAATTCGATGAGTCATTGTGATGGCCATGACAGAACGCACAGACAATAACCACAACGGTGAGCTCAAAGTAAGCACGCTTGTGAGGATGGCACAGGGTGGGGCAGTGTTTTGTTCTTTGTACAAAGGGTGGTTATGAGTCAGAACCGATTCAGCAGCACCGAACGACAGTGTTTGAGAAATGGCCAGGTTACCAAAAGCCAGGATCAGAAAAATATTAAAGATAGAATCCTTTGTCCACAGTACTGCTTCTCCTCAGCCTGGTCCTCAGCCTCTGTCCTATGGTCCCTCAGTCTTAGGTTTCCACGGACCAGGAAGCCTACTCCCTGCTCTTGCCCACAGTCTCATAGTTTCCGTGTTGCTCCTCTGGTTTCTCATGGCCTCCTTGGCTGGGCCTCTGCTCTTGGCCTCCGCTAATTCAAACGTGTTCTGTTAGTGGGTCTTTCCGCTGATGAGCCCAGATCTCTCTGGGTGCTCCTGCTTCTGAGCTGGCTCTCACTTCCAGGGCAATGGCTTTGAGGTGCGCTTTTTTCTTTCAGACCCCAGACCCCAGGAGACAAAGGTGATGACTTGGTTCATACCCTCCACTAATCTGGAGACAATCCCACCATGATCCTGTCCATGGACAAGGGTGAACTCCCTCCAAAACAGAAGTGCAGCCACAAGCAGAGGTCAGGGGAGATGACGGCTAGAAGGATCCTATTCATAGACTCAGGTATATTCTTAGTAAAAGGATTGCTGAAAAAGTGGCTGAGGGTTCGAATCTCTCTCCACACTTTCCAGCATTTCTTGGCTATTTCAGTTTTTGGTTTTGCTTTTTAACTTTGCTGTCAATGGCGGTGTGAGAAGCATCTCACCATCATCGTCGTTTTGATTTGAACCTCTGGAATGGCTACTGATGGTGACAATTTCTTCATCTTTGTTAGTTGTCTGGTTGTCTTCTTGGGTGAGCTGTCTGTTCCTGTCCTCTGCTCATTTTTAAACTGGATTATTCATCTTTTTTCTTGTTGAAGTGTTGCAGTTTTCTATAGATTTTAGAGATTAGTTCCTTGTCCAAAAAATAATGGCCAATATTTTTCTCCAATTGGGTTGTGTGGTCTTTTTTTTTGAGAAAGTTAAAATGTACATAACTTTCAGCCAGGATATAGAACATTTCAGGAACATAGTTAGCAGCCTTCATATCTCTCTCTCTCTCTCTCTCTCTCTCATAGACACACACACACACACACACACACACACATACACAGTGTCACTAACCAAATAGAAAAAGTACTTTTTTCAGAAACATTAAATATATATTTTTAGATTGACTACAAAATGTTATATAAATTCCACTACTCTATTAAAAGTGCATATAATAGTAAAAGAATTAATGAAAATTAGCACATTAGCAAATACAATTAGAATAGCCATATGATTATCGCAACACAGTCAGAAAGACATTTGAGAATTGAGTAACCATTCAAGATGAAAACTGTTGGTGAACTAAAAGTAGAGAAGAGCTTCATTAAGCTTATAAAGGTATCAATAAAAAAGCCTCTATAGTCTATCACAGTGAAACATTAGGCTCAATCCTTTAAAAATTAGTAATGAGACCAAAATGTCCCTAACTTTGCATCAAGATTATACTGGAGAATCTAGTTAGTGGATTAAAATTAGATAAAGAAAGAAATAAAACTACAAAAGAAGTAAAATAGTCCTTATTTTTATATTATAAGATTTTCTACAAAGAAAACCCAAGAGTCTATATATGAAATGTAGAAATAATGAGTTGAGCTGGATATTGGATAGTAACTGGATACTAGATCAATATAAAAATGCATTCTTATTCATCAGCAACAAAAGTGTAAACATTTGAAAAGAAAATAAGACTCTTAGGAATATATCTAATAAATGTTGTACATCAAGTATATGAAGAAAATAAGAAAACTTTAATAAAACACATTTTAAATCCCCCACACAATAAAAAATATAACACATCTGTGAATAAGTAGATTAAATATTATAAATACATCAATATCCTTAGATTCCATGTAATTTTAATAAAATCTCAAGTTTTTCTATGAAGCCAGGAAAATAATTTTAAAAGAGCAAGTAGTCAAGGTAATTTTGAAGAACCATGTAGAAAAATTGTCCACTTACCCAATTCTACATCAAGCTTTATTATAAACTTGTTTTATTCATTAAGGTATCATGGTCGAAACGTACAGCATCGAGTTGATGTGAGCTCGCAGCAACCCCATCGGACAGGGTGGAATGGTCCCCGTGGTGCTCTGAGACTGGGAGTATGAAGTCCTATCGTTCTCTTACCGAGTGACTGGTGGTATTTTCAATTCATAACCACTGCACCACCAGAGCTCCCTAGGCATTGAGGTAGGGATACCGCCTTTGACTAGTGGAAAACATTAGCGCATCTGGAAAGACATCTCTTGTTTGCAGGCATTTTGCTGGATTGGTACTCGCTCATAGCGACTCTACATGTATGTGCGACAGAGAGAAGTACTGCCGGACCCTGCCACATACTAGTTTCCGTATGTAGGAGCCTTTTGCTGCAGCCATGTGTCCAGCCATTTTATTAACAGTCTTGAGAAATATCCCTTTGTTTGAACGACCGCCTCTTGGTTTCTGTGTAGGTTCTGCATGGGCACCATGAAGTGTTCCAGGAATTCCTTTTTTTTTGCAAGGTTGGACATAAGTTGCTATGATTTATCCATTTCAGGGCTTTTGTGTAGTTAATAAAATGCAGGAATCTCTCTCTGGCACTCTTGTTTCTGCCTAGATCCATCTGACATCAGCAATGATATTCCACGGGCTCTTCAGAATCCAGCTTGAATTTCTGGTAGCTACCTGTTATGTCCTGCTGCAGCCATTTCTGAATTAGCTTAAGAAAAAATTTATGTGTGTGTGATGTGATGCTAATATTATTTGATCATTTCTGCATTCTGTTGGATCAGGGAGAGGTGGGGGTTAAGGAAGTGGTGTTAACAAACCCAGGGACAAGGGAACAACAAGTGATCCAAATTGGTGGTGAGGTGGGTGTGGGAGGCCTGGTAGGACATGATCAAGGGTAATGTAACCAAGAGGTATTGCTGAAACCCAGGTGGGGACGGAGCATGTTAGTGGGACAGAAGGAAAGTCAAGGGAAATAGAGGAAAGAGCTGGGAGGCAAAGGGCATTTATAGAGGTCTAGACAAAGACATGTACATATGCAAATATATATGGGGATGGGGAAATAGATCTATGTGCATATATTTATAGGTTTAGTATTAAAGTGGCGGAAGGACATTGGGCCTCCACTCAAGTACTCCCTCAATGCAAGAATACTTTCTTCTATTAAATTGCCATTCTATGATGCTCAACTTCCTGACACAACCATTGAAGACAAAGTGGGTGAATAAGCAAATGTGGCGAAGAAAGCGGATGGTGCCTGGCTATCAAAAGATATAGCATCTGGGGTCTTAAAGGCTTGAAGATAACCAAGCAGCCATCTAGCTCAGAAGCAACAAAACCCACAGGGAAGAAGCACACCAGCCTGTGTGATCACAAGGTGCCAAAGGGATCAGTTATCAGACATCAAGAACAAAACATATAATTGCACTTGCTGTTTCTGCTACCAAGAAACCTTTTCTCTAACATATTTCCATGATTCTTTCTCTTTGACCTTGAATTTCAGCTTCTCAATGTAAACTTCCTCTCTTCTCTAGCCCCCTTCCCAACTTGATTTTACTCCACCTTAGCACTTACCATTCATTCCATACCCATTTCATGTATTTACTTATAATTTTTATATGGACTGTGGTTTGTGTTAAAGCGGTATCTCTGATGCCTAGAACAGTACCTGATCCATAGTAGGTGCTCAATGGCCAGTTGGGGTGTGAGTAAATGCGCACAGCAGTGTTTGCCTTCCCTCCAGCACCTTGAAACACAAGGTTAGGGTCAGCAACACCCTCTGTGCTTAAGAGGAAACTGAGGGGTGGAGCTTTTGAGGGGTGAAGGAGCCTGCCCAATGTCACAGGACAAGTGTCCTGCAGGGTCTCAGGTATGCAAGGCTTCTTTATACAGCTCTTGAATACATCCTACACTCTCTAGTAGTGTAGAGTGTCGTGTAAAATGCTCTAGTAAGAAAAATGCTAGAATGTCAAATCTGTTTATTCCTTTAAATAGCCTATAACCTCCTGGAAAGTGTATTACTTTGGAGAGGATTTCTCTATTTATTTCCTAAATAAGAATTACTTGAAGCAGAATCAAATGCAAAAGCCTCTCAGCCATGCTTGCCCCGATGCATACGGGGGAAGTAGTTACCCTACTGTGAATTTTACGAGTGGGAATGTTAACAGTAAGATGTTCATTATCTGAGGAATGTGCAGACTGTGGGGAATATTAATGCATTGCTGGATATACATGCATTTATTGTGATCACAAACAACGGTATCATTTCATCAAACGGGATTTCTCATTCCATTTTGTTAAAGCTTAAAACGCAGGCAAGAAAAAAACATGTACTTTAAGGAGGTGACTGCTTAGTTTTTCCTTACACAACGTACACACCTGCACACTCCATAAAAGCACCGAAGGGCTCTTAGGATCAAGAGAAATCAGAGTCTGTGTGAAGCAGCAGCAGCAGCAGCAGCAGCAGCAGCAGCAGCAGCAGCAGCAGCAGCAGCCCGCCAGTGTAAAAACATCTACTGCCTGCAGACCACCTGTGTGTACACGGTCGTTTCTCCCCGGGGAGAGCAGAGGGGGAGAGAAAGGATCTCCATGCTGCTCCAGCACAGCAAAAACAGCAAGGGGCTGCGGACACTGAGGGACTCATCGAGGCCGGAGCCGACGTCTGGAATGGTGCGAACTTCACATGATGAAGGTCTAAGGCAGCGGTTCTCAACCTGTGGGTCGCACCTGCTTTGGGGGTCGAACGACCCTTTCGCAGGGGTCGCCTAAGACCATCGGAAAACACAGATTTCTGATGGCCTTAGGAGTGGAGACATCACTCCTCTATCCGTCTCCAGGAGGGTCTGCCCACCCACAGCTATGCCCACATACGAGTACCCGGTGTGAAGACTGTTACCCACGCCACACCATGCTTCCAGACATTTCATTATTTGTCATTAGAAATAAACATTTCATAATATAGGATAACATATTGTTTTTGTGATTCATCACTATGCCTTCATTAGACTCAATTTGTCACAATGAAAATACATCCTGCATATCGGATATTTACATGACGATTCATCACAGTAGCAAAATTAGTTATGAAGTAGCAACGACAATAATGCTATGGTTGAGGGTCAGCACAACCTGAGGAACTGTATGAAAGGGTCCCGACGTGAGGAAGGCCTTCTTCGACACGGGAGGGAGGAGGGAGTGGGGTGGCTAACCCGAACACTGTTGTCACTGTCAAGGGGTCCCACAGTTGGTCAGTTGGTCAGGAGTACACTGGGCCCAAATAAAAATGCCACCTTTCCCTGAACGTTTAGAGATGAAGTAAAGAAAGCCACGCTGGAGCCTTTGAGACATGGGCACGAGTGAGCTCCGCAGCAGGCTGGGCGACTGGCATCAGGGTGGGCATGGCTGGCCCGCAGGCTTGCGTCAGGACGGACTGCCTCGTCACGACTGATCAGCTGGGGAACTTCAGCGTGAGGTCATTTCCAAAGGAATATAGCGCCTCTGGAAAGCGGTCTGGAAATCCACTCGCTTCTCATGTCTGGGCATGGTTTGGTTGCGAAGAACAGGTCATTGCTTGCCGTGGTAAGGAAGATCAGGGCCGACTAGGCCTGGCGGGGCCATTGGCCAGGGTTGGACAGCTCACTGTGAGCAGCTGCTCTGCAGGACAGACACGAGGGGCTGTCGGCTCCGGTGAAGATGTGCAGCTTTGGACACCATCGTCCACAGGGTGCAGAGGTCCCTTGGGGGCGTGGTGTTAACCGCAAGGTCAGCAGTTTGAAACCAGCAGCCACACTGCAGGAGAGAGATGCCACTTTCTCTTCCTGCAAACAGTGACCCTCTCAGAACACCACAGGGGCCCCTCTACCGCGTCCTCCAGGTCACGGTGAGTCAGGCTTGACTTGATGGCTGTGAGCCTGGTTGTTTGGTTTGATGAGTTGAAATTCACCCGATGACAGTGAAATTTTGGAGTTTGTATTTGAGAGTAAACTTTAGACTGCCATATTCAATGCA
The DNA here is from genome assembly GCF_050624435.1 of Tenrec ecaudatus. Lineage (NCBI taxonomy): Eukaryota > Metazoa > Chordata > Mammalia > Afrosoricida > Tenrecidae > Tenrec > Tenrec ecaudatus. Next base: position 157,928,953 of record NC_134533.1, on the reverse strand, counting down.
TAAGAGGTGGGCTGAAAGGAATGAAATCGCCTTTCTGACACTTGCTGCCTGACTTTAGATTTAAGCTTAATATTATATTATGCACCTCAAGATTCACGGAACTGACTGGAACCTCCAGGCACCGGCTGCCTCCCGGTGCTCTTGGACACTACCCTGCATGGCTGTTGCAGAGTTGAGGCAGGGTGGCAGGAAGCTGTGGGGATGGCTGCCCAGAGGCCCTGCCACACCCTCACAGTCTGGCAGAGGGTCGTCACTACTGCAGTAGGGGCGTAGCAATGGCTGGGGCACAGAAGGGTTTCCATCTTCCCACACAACTCCTAGTGCTTCTGCTCTGGTGGGAGCGAGGTAGTGTCCAGAAGGTCTTGCCTAGGGCCAGGGGAGTTAGGGGAACGGCCATAACCGGTCTGGTCTCTGGGAAGGGAAGCCTGGCTTCAACTGGCTGATTCCAACTCCTCAGGGTCGCCACAGCTGAGAGAAGGCTCCCTAGCCACCAAGGACCACCTTGGCGCTGACTGTGCAGCGCAGGCCAGCACCCTTAACCCTGTGTGGCTGCCCAACCTGTTCAGGAGAGCAGCGGGCCCACAGGTGCTATGTCCTCTGTGGCTATGCAGGTGTACCATGGCCCTGCACCTCAGTGGTACTCACTGCCAGACCAAAGAGCTGGATACAGATTTTTCACTTGTATGTAAATATGATCTGTCAGAGAGGTAGACAGTAATTGAGGGGTAGCCGTATATATCAAAGCTGAGCCTATGCATATACATGAGAGAGAAAACCAACTGCCTAAAGGAATGTGTTTTTATGTTCGTCCAAAGACACATGTAGGAATATTCACACTACCCCATTCCCAATAGCCCCCAAATGGAAATAAAGAAGATGGTTATCAGCATTTAAATGGACGAGCTTCGATGTTCAACGGGAGGTATACCACAGTGAAGACGAAGAAAGCAGTGTTCTAGAGAAGTGCACGGACTCATCTTCGAATCAAAATGGCTCGTGAAAGGAGGCAGACATGCAAGAATAGGAGCTATTCTTCCATTGAGGAATTTCACAACAGCCCAAGTAATTGGTGGTATTTAAGTCCAAGACGATGGTTCCATTTGGAGGGAATGAGAGGGAACTAACTAGAATGCAGCGTGAAGAGCGCTTCCGGGTTTCTGATAAAGTTCTGTTTCTCGAACTGGGTACTGATGACAATTCTGGTTTCATGTAAAAATTCATCTTGCCATATCCTTAGGATTTATGTATTTCCTCTGTGTATATTATAAAAGAATGATTATATTAAATAAAATATCATCTGGGCAAGTTTATATGAGTGCAGACTTCATAAGTTTGGTACAGTGAATTTTAGGGTGGGACTGATATATGGTTTTTTGTTGGAGTAGGTCCATTTGAGGTTGAAAATCCAAATTAGGGAAGCACATGATTTGAGAAACATGAGTAGCAGACAGGAGCCTGGAGTGAGGGTGCTGAAAACCAGCGCTAGGGAAAGATGTGAGCCGTCAGCACCGTATTGAAGCAGAAAGCCAATGATGCTGAAAGCAAAAGTATAGATGCTAAGTAAGGTCCACGGAGGAGGAATTTAGACTTTGCTGTGCAGTGGCATACCACTGTTCTTCATTTCAAAAAGTTTCCATGAAAACTAAATGAGTGACATGTCTCTATGTGCAGATGTTGTGTGGCATGGAGTTGATGCCAACGCAGACTCTATGGGATAGGGGAGAACTGCTCGGCAGGGGTCTCTGGGTGGTATTTATTTTCTCCCATGGAATGACAAATAGTTTGGAACTACTGAGCTTTCTGTTAGTAGCTGGGCATTTAACTATTATGCCACCAGAGCTCCTAGGTACAACCATAGGCATTTATTTATAATATACTCCACTCATTTGTCGGTTTGTTGTACTTGCGCTTTATTGAATATTCAAAGGCATCCATCTGTGTGGATCATAACGAACTGTGCTTAACGTTTCTAACGAGAATTCCGAAACACTTTAGTCTGCTCACTAGGAACTTGTAGGAACTTGTACAGAGACCAAGAGGTCGTCATCTGAACACAACAAGGGGACACTGCATGGATTTAAAGAAGGAATGTTATGGGTTAGGGCTGTATCCTTTCACCATGCTAATTCCATCTATCTGCTGAAAAAATAACCTGAAACACTAGAGTCTATGAAGAAGAACACAGCATCAAGATTAGAGGAAGGCTTATGACAAACCTTAGATACTACCTTGGTGTGATGGTTAGAGTTTTTGTCAGGCAGATATTATTGGGTGAAGGTAAGGGTGGAGCCCAACCTCTAGATCATGTCAGAGTTAGATGACACCTCTGTGAGAATGTGGCCTCTTTTATATGAGAAAGACACAGAGCAAAGATGAGTTCCCTTGCCCCTTGGTGATCTGGATCCTGTGGCTGGCTCATCTATCCCTCTTTCTGTCACTGGCTGATCCCAGGAGCCTTCAGCAGACTGCCGATCTTGGGTTCATTTACCTCGGCATCGACCAGCATGTGTTACTCCTGCTTCACCATCCTGCTCCCTCTTCCTCGGCGTCCGTAGCGACAGGAGTCAGGAGAAGCTTGTATTTGACCTATGGACGAGAACTGAACATATCTACTTCTCTAACTGTGAAAGCCATTTCTTGATATAAATCTCTTTCTACATTTAGACACATACAAGTGTCACTGGTTTTGCTTCTCTAGAGAACCCAAACTTCCACACTTGGGTTGTCAAAAGTCCAGATGACTTGAAGCACTTACAGATGTAGACAAAAGACTATGCCTACATGGATTACAACTCAATGTAAAGAAAGCAAAAACATTCACAACAGGACCAATAGATGACATCATGGTAAATGGAGAAAGGGCTGAAGCTGTCAGAGATGTCACTTGACTTGCATCACCCATCTGTGCACAGGGAACAGGAGCGAAGAAATGGAACTACTGCGTGATAAAGTACTAAGGAGCATAGAGGTCACTCTGAGAACTAAGATGCCCCTGACCCAGGCCATAGCATTCTCAAAGGCCTCATTTGGATATGAAAGCGTGGACGCTGACTAAGGATACCCAGGGAAGAACTGGTGCATTTGAATGACGGTGGTGGTGAGGAACACTAAAAGTACCCTGGATTGTCAGAAGAACAAACTAATCTCTCTTGGAAGAAGTACAACCAGATGGCTACTTGGAAATAAGAATGGTGAGATTTGGTCTCACATACTTTCGACATGTTAGAGAGACCTGAACAAGGGCCTAATCCTTGGCAAAGCAGAGAGCCAATGAGAAAGAGGAAGCCCTTGAATGGGATGGATTGACACAATGGCTGCTACAATGGGCTCAAGCACAGCAATTGTGAGGCTGTCAGTGTTACAGTCCATCGTACCAGGGTCCCTATCAGTTGAAGCTGACTTGATGGCACCTGTCAACAATTTATAAACATTGGTAGCTCTACAACTACATAGTGTCTAATTTAATATTTCATATGTAGCTTATGCTAGCTAGTTGTAAAAAATACAGAGATATGAAGAAAATATTATAATTTCCCAGATATAACATTGTGACAGTGTACATGTTTCTATATATAACTGTTGAAATATAATTTAAAGTTCAATATTCATCATAGGAAGGTGTAATATTAAAAGAATGCAAGAAGTAGACTCAGAAGGGTGAGAAGACCTTCCAGCACTGCCTGTTCCTCACCTGCGGCCAGGGACCTTGCATCTTATTAAGAACTGCATGTTGCAGCTCAGTCGCGTCCCAAGCAACTGAGTGCTAGTATCTCCCCTAAAACACAACTGTCTGAAGATGTCTACCCTCATCACAGCTCCTATACAAAGGTATAGGTGGAAAGATGAAGAATATATGTCTTTACTCTCCACTTGATCCCATCTCGAGTTTAAGATTTCAGAGGTTTGGCAGGAATAGCCGAGCGTTTCGGTCACCGTCTGACTGGAGTACCAGAGGCCGGGCCAAGGGGACAGGACATGAAGGGAGGAGAGACACCCCAGCCCAGGCTGGTGAAAACTGCAGCAGCGGGAGCACAAGTAATGGATTTTGTCTCTCCTCGTACCATTTCCACGCATACTTCATTGGGCACAAAAGACCTGTTTAAGATGCCATTTGAGGACTAAGATGTGTCTGAGTCAATTCTTGGCATTTCCGATTGCCTCCTGAGCATGTGCACGCTGGGCAATGGGTAAGAAAGATGGAAGAAGGATTACGGTGTTGATAAAGAAGACTCACTGGATTCCAGGAGAGTGATTAATGCCATCTTGGAACAAGCACTGCAAGAATGCACCTCAGAGACTAGACGGTGAGACTTGGCTCATGTACTTTGGACTTTGGATCCGAAGAAGCCCGTCCACAGCAAAGGGCATCAAACTTGGCAAAGGAGGTCAGCAAAACAAGAGGACGAGATAGGTTGGCATAGATTGGTCGACCCGGGCCAGCACTAGTGGGCTCAGACACAAGAATAGTCATGAGGGGATGGCTAGTGTTTGACTCTGACTATGTCCTAGTCCACGGAACCAACTCAGTAGCAGATGACACGAATACCTTTTACTTAATTGCATGTGGTAGGGTAGAAATTGGGAGAAAATTTGAGGGATTTATGAAAGTCTCTGCTGGGCACAGCCTTAACACTCACAGGAACAATTCCACGGAGACAACCAAATCTCCTAATGGCTGGACACTCTAAGGGCTCTACCTAGATTTTTGTGTTTTAACCCCAGGAACTAGAGAACACAGCCCTAAAGGATTCAGGTAGCTGAGATCAATTTATTCCTTGACCCAAAGTGGAGTCCTCTCTTCCTGAAGAACAGTTCTGGACTTCTATGGGTAGAGCACTCCCTTTTACTGTAGATGGGTCGACCCTCTGCATCACAATTTGGCTACACATACTTTCCTCAGCAATGAGCATTTCAAAAACACCTTTCTGAGCCAGGATGGTGACGTCATCATTTAGATATAAAATTCCCTCATGAAAATGGAAACAAGAGGCTGCAGGTCATCCAAGGGCACCATGGTGGTTTCACCGTGAACTGTAAGTGGGAGCAAAGAACTGAGGGAATCTGAAGTTGATTCTAAGGTTGTCAATTAAGAATTGCAAAGTCAGTGAAAGATGTACTCAGAGATGACAGTTCGCATTTCGATCCTCATCTCAGGATATGCGGAAAAAAACACTTGTGCATCTTTTACACGTAGAGTTCAAGGGCATTTGAGGCTCCTGTGACTGTTAAAATAAGAATTTCTGGTGCTTCTTACAAATATAAGCCTTAAGTTTACTCCAAGGAAATAATTGCTGGCAAAGGTAAAACCACTGGCAGGGGGGGGGGGAGGAAAAAGGACCCCCTCTTCTTCTGTCAGCTCATATTCAGAACCAGGCAGCGTCCTATTGTTCCAGAGGGGCTCATTTGTCCCCCCTTTTATCACAGCATAGTTGCTGGGATCCCCTGGGTGGCTCAGAATTGTGTCTACTTTAAGTCCATTAAAATTGATGTGTCCTTCACATCATGCAAACTCGTAGCTAAAGGCTTGCATTTACAAATAGCATATGAATTATCCGCATCATGAAAAATTTCGTTACACAAAGATAGAGAGCAGGATTCCTTTGAAGAGCAAATTACCCTGGTGTGTTTTACAATACAATTTCATGTAAAGTAATTTAATCTACATACAAATTTTCAAGAAGCACATTCTTAGGTCAAATGTGGAAAGCCTGTATATTCATGGTGACCATTGAGGTGGCTAAATGGCTCAGCTCATCACATATTGGTGTCTGGTAAATTATTCTAGAGGCAACTTTCTGGTGGATGCAGGGTGTCTAAGAGAGAAAGGAGTTGGAAACAATCCAAATTTGCATCAACAGATGAATGGATCAAAAAACTGTGGCACATGCATACAATGGAGTACTACGAGCCCCTAAAATGCAGTGATGAGCGCATGAAGCACATCGCCGTATGGGAAGAACTGGAGGAAAGCAGGCTAAGTGAAGTAAGCCAAGCACAAAAGGACAAGTACAACATAAGTCCACTGAGGTAAGCTTAAAAAAAAACAGGGCATAGGAGAAAAACTACTATATACATACATCCCTGGGGTGAGGTCCAGCAACTATGGCAGGGACCAAACCCAATCCAGGGATTCATGTGGCAGTCAACTAAATAAGAGGGGGGAAAAAGACATGGGTAGGAGGGGAGCAGGGCACTAATCCATCCAAGGGAAGAGTATTAGTTATATTTCCACTGGTGAGGGAGAGAGACCAGGCTTCAACCTGATGTGACAAGACGTGAATACAATATACCAGCACCAGGAACCAATAGAGAGGTCTGCGGAGCCGGCCCCAATCCCAACTATGTGGACACCCGCCTCAGAAGAATGCACTTCAGAGGACAGCACTGGGGCTACAGCTTGGGGAGAGGGGTGCATCGGAATAGAGCAAAAGGGAGAAATGCAAAGGGATGGAGAGGGAGGAGAGGACATCCTGGTCCACCAAGCCCCAAGGACGATGTTCCTGCTCAGAGCAGACAACGCATGGGGAGGGCTGGACATGGCATACCTCACTGAACCATGGTGCTGCGGGGGACAGCACTGGAGACATATTGTGGGAATAGTGCACGGTCTGGCCCCATCATGTTGGGGTGAGGCACTGAGGGCATGTAGCAGAGCAGCAGGGGGAGCAGAGTGATGAAATCCCCCAGGGAATACAAAACAATAGACTTTGTAGACTGAGTGGGGCACCCCATCAGACTCGACTGGAAAACACTCATTAGCCAACAAACAAACCTTGAACTATTTATAGGCTTTTCCATGTAGTCAGTGGCTTTCTTTTTGTTATTGTGATTTTGTTCTTGCTTTCTGCTGCTGTTATTGTTTTGTTGGTTTTGACTTTGTTGTTTTCTTTGGCTTTGCCTGTTTTTTTTTTTTCACTCTATGTATCTGCATGTCTATCTAGATAAGATAGGCGGATAAATAATTTGGACATGAAAAGAATGGGACCAATGGTTGTGGGGGATACGGGAGAAGGGGAGGTGGGAGAAAGGAAAGGTGGGAAGGGGACCAACCCAGGGACAAGGGAACAGCAAGTGAACTAAAATCAATGGAAGGAAGGTCATAGGATGCCTAGTGGGGCTCAATCAAAGGCAGTGTAGCAGCAAGGAATTACTAAACCTGAATGAAGGTCGAACATGATGGTGGGACAAGAGGGAAGTAAAAAGAAAATAGAGGAAAGAAGGCAAAGGACATTTATAGAGGTCTAAATACAGGCATGTATATATATAATGAGAATTATATATATATATATATAATGAGAGGGGAATAGAACTATGTACTCATATCTCTATGTTAAGAATTAGGCTGCAGATGGACATTGGGACTCAACTCAAGTACTCCATCAACTATTAGAACACTTTGTTCTAATAACCTGGTATTCTGTGTGCTCACCTTCCTGACATGATCGCTGATGACAAAATGGGTGCATAAGCATATGTGAAGAAAGCTGATGGTGCCTGGCTATCAAAAGATATAGCATCTGGGGTCTTAAAGGCTTGAAGATTAAACAAGTGACCATCTAGCTCAGAAGCGACAAAGCCCACATAGAAGAAGCACATCAGCCTGTGTGTGATCATCATGAGGTGTCCATGGGATCAGGTATCAGGCATCTAAGACCCAGAACAAAATCATACCCAAGGTGAATGGGGGTGGGGGCACGGAGTGGAGACCCAATGCCCATCTGTAGACAATTGGACATCTCTCACAGAGGGTCACAGAGAAGAGGTGAGCCAGTGAGGGTGCAGTATAGCACTGATGAAACACACAACTTTCCTCTAGTTCTTTGGTGCTTCCTTCTCTCCATTATCATGACCTCAATTCTACCTTACAAATAGGATTAGACCAGAACATGCACACTGCTACAGATAAGAGCCCGCAACAGAGGGAATCCAGGATAGACAAACCCTCTCAAGACCAACAAGGAGAGTAGAGATGTCAGGAGGATTAGGGGAGGGTTGGGGAAGAAACGGGGATTTGATCACAAGGATCAATCTATAATGACAAACAACGGAGAAGTGGGTGAGGGGTGATGGAGGATGATGTAAGATATGAAAATAATAATCCATAACATATCAAGTGTTCATGAGAAAGGGTGGGTGGGTGGAGGGAGGGGTAAGAAATGGGGAACTGATATCAGGGGCTCAAGTGGGAAGAGAATGCTTTGAAAATGATGATGGCGGCATATGTGCAAATGTGCTCACCACATTGGAGGAATGTATGGATTGTAATGAGATGTAAGAGCCCCCAATAAAAGTATTTTAAAAGAGAGAGAGAGAGAAACCAGCCTCATAGTAAGCTTTGCATTCTCAACTGCTGATTTGGTGCAAGAAAATTCAGTGGGGGAGGAGCAAGGCGTAGTCTTCGTTAGCTTTAGGTGTAGGTGCATGCAAAAGGTATTCTCTTGCTTAGCTGTGGCATGGACTGGTGCAGCGTAACTCTTAATGCCTCCAGGCATTTTAGGGTTAAAGTGGACATGGAAATATTGGCTAGGATTGCACTTGGACTCAAATGGGACAGCGTATGAGAAAGCACGCACGTTGGCAACACTAGTGCCATGGAGATAGGAGGGAATACAATGACTCCACCCAAGAGCAACAAAAGTATCGATTCTAGTTTATAAAGTCATCACAAAAGAACGCATAAAACCCTCGTATTTGTTTCTGTTGCCCAAGGACAGTACCAAAGAGGTAGCATTTCTCCAACAGAAATTTTTTCCCCCTAAAATATCAAACTGGTAGAAACGTGGGGAAGGCACATAGGTTCACTAAGCCCCAAGCTGACAGCCTGCTCTGGGATTTACACCCCACTGGGAGCTGCCCCGGGATGAGCAAGGCGGGCGCTCTCCTTCCACGTGTGCGGGAGCCCAATGAGGTGTCCTGACAGTGCTGCAGGCCTCTCTGTATTCTGAGCACAGCTCATCAGCAGGAAAACATCATTAAGGAGCAGGCAAAAGAAACAAAAAGCACAAGAAGTGCGGTGGGGGCGAGTGGGAGGGGTGGGCATTTCCATGAGGAAGCAGTCAAGGCCACAAGGGGAAGCAAACATGAAATGATGTGATAGAAAGAAAGCATGGTGCCAGGGGTGGGGAGGGGGGCTGGGGTGGGTACGGGGGCGGTGGAAGGACTTGGTATAGAGCAACCGGAAAGCAGTGTGAGTCCCTGGGCTAAGGGGGAAGAAGACAATCAGCTGGAAGGAAGCAAAACGGAACCAAGCCCAAGGGAAGAGACCACGCACAGAGGCGAAGATGCGCTGGGAGCAGACACTTTCCGCTTCATTTGCAACAATAGCCCAGAGAGCTCCTAGCCACGGGCACGCGCCACGTTAGGAGCAATGCTGCATTCGCTCTCGTGGACTGTTTGGGCCCCATTATTCAGCGTGCTGCGACCGACCGCAGTGTCCCCTGCAGCCTCCCAGTGGCCTGGAAGAAGCACACCTTTCATGGTTCCGAGCGCCTCCCTGGGAGTGGCTGGTCTACTCTGCCAGATGCAGTTCTTGGATTTATTTCTCCTCATACACCATGGTGTCATTCTTAAGGGAATGTGAGAGGCTGGGTCTAAACGGGTGTCTCAGGAGTATCAAAATATGCCCTTTCTGGTTCTGTATTCTACACATTGGCACTATCTTTAGACATTGGAAAACTTCCTTGACCCTCTGTTATGCAACCCATGCAAATGCTGGTTTTTCAAGCAGGGACAATGTGTACTTTATTTCTTATTCAGTCTATTAAATATGAACCGACAGAAGGGGGACAGGACTTGTGCAATAGAATGACTGTCCTTCTATGATTTATCAACAACCATTGGGCATTTAGAAATGTTAACTTTTTCTCTGGCGTTGAAGCCAAACAGCTTTAAAGTCTGAATGGCCTCAAAGGTTTATCATTAAAGCCATTATTTTCATGACTCTTGAGCAAGCAGGAAAAAGTCTCACCTAAGGAGAAAAGTTAGCATTGGCGAATCTGGGTGAGCTCTGAGGGTAATACTATAGATGGAATTATTACTCCAAATACATATGTAAGGCCTACTCCCTGGTATCAAATTATGACTGCTGACCTTATTTGGAAAGAGGATCTTTGGAGATAGTTAAGTCAACATGAATTCAAACTAGAATCAACAGGTCCCGATCCAACGGCATGGTGTCCTTCTGGAAGAGGAGGAGCGACAGAGAGCGACAAAGGAAAGGTGGACCTGGGAAGACACACCCACAGGCTAAGGGACACTTGCGGTTACCAGAAGGTTGGGAGAGAAGAGGGCCTTCCCAGAAGCCTTCAGAGGCAGCATGGGCTGGCTGACACCCTGAATTACAATTTATGAATATAATCTCTGGAACTGTCAGCCAATTTCTGGTTTTCCAAATCATCCCGTTTGTGATATTTTGGGATGGCGGCCCCAGGGAACTATGACAGGTGGAGACTGACTGAAAAATGAGGGAACTCTCTCCGATGATGATGCTGCCCCCTAGAATTGATCACAGTAGAGAGTCCTACGTTTTGAGAGAGGTTAGGATCATACAAGGGCACCAATGAGCTCCACGTAGTTAAAGCCAAACAATGAAGTCTTGTGGTTCGAAACTTCAGTTGCCAGAAGTTCCTAGGAGAAAGAGGAGGTTTTCTCTTCTGAGAAACATTGATAGTCTCAGAAACCCCAGGGGCACACGGATGCTGCCCTCTGGGCACACTGCGAGTCGGTGAGTGGGAATCCACTTTATGGCCATGATTTGGGGTTTTTAAAGGGGGTGGTTGAAGGCAATTTGTCAATACTCGGCAGATATACATTGAGATTTATGTTTTGTTTTATAATGTGAATTTATGTGAGAAGCTGTAAGCAAATATCAAGCTGGCTAATGACGTGCATGCTGAAGTATTTAGAGGCGATCATTCTGGTTCCTGCATTTGGAAATGTGTGGAAAGTGCACTGAATGATGGCTAGAGGCGTGGATGGATATGTAATAAAGCAAGTGCAGAAGGATATGAACGGTGTATCATCCAGGTGGCGGGCCCATCGGGGTGACTGCAAAGGTCTTCTTAGTTTGCTCTGTGCCTGGACAAGGCCACAGTCAAAGATTTGGCTCCCCAAAGAGGAAAGGCGCTCTCACTTTGGCAGTGCCCGTGCACTGAAGATGCATCCAACTGCCGCGATGGAAGCATGAGAGGAGAGCCCGGACTCAAAGGCAGATTAGAAACTCAAGAAGGATTTTGCCAGCTGAGCAGACATTGCCTCCATTCTGAGCAAGGAATTCCCTTCTAAACTCTATACAAATAAGACTCGCGTCCCCTGTCCATCGTGTCCTCCTCCCCTGCCGTGGCCGTGGGAAGAGCACCGAGCTGGGAAGGCAGCGCGAGAAGCTCCAGGACTGTATTAAAGTCATGGCACGTGAACGCGCTGGCTCTAGAAAACACCCAGCTGGCAAAGACGGGGACGAGGCAGCCTCTTTGATGAGGGCACTAGGTGAGGAACAAAGATCGAAGGTCCCAATCACTTCATAGAAATACCCCAGGACACTCGCTCAAGTAGGCTCTCTTGGTATCATTGCCTTTGTGTGATCAGGGAGTTTGTTCAGCGAGCCCAGAATGGGCACCAAGGAGACCCACGTGTGAGGTAAGTGTCCATTGCCTCCAGACGTTTCACTGTGAGCTCCTTCACATTCTCGTACCCCCAGCCCCAGCCGTAGCTCCTCAATTTGACCCTTTCTTTTAACGCCAAGGATTTCCTGTCTTTAAAAAATTTTTTTATTGCTAGACCTTGGAATTATTCTTCCTTGAATCCAGCCTTCCCAAATTCTCTTTCTCCCATCCCTACAAACAAGAGAAAGGAAGGTTCCTTGCTATGGGGGTTGCTCTTACCTAGTATCAAAAGAACAGATTAAAAAGTAATACACATGGAGAAATTACAAAGTTTTTTTGTTTTGTTTTTTTAAACAACACAGTCTCGATATTAAGGTTCCTGATATTTTTCTTTCCTTTTTGTTTACCTAACTGGGATTCAGGAAGCATGGAGAACTGATTTATTCTTTTCTAAGAGAGTTTTACAAACCACATCATGATGTTTCACCACTGTCTCCTTCAGACACAACATCCACAGACTCCTTCTTACATCGATATCCCAGAAGGGGCGGTGAGAACATTGTCTATGCTAGTGTCCCTGATGTATTTAGTTTACCACCCACTTAAAAATATATATCTATTACTCGTCGCCCCCTGGCAATTAAAATGTGTTTGTACTATGGCCCATAGTCTGCTTTTCGGTAGGTATCTGCTTTTGTGTCCCCTCTGGATCCCTGGATCGTGCCAGGGCCCCCACGGGGGCTGTCGTGTCCACTTCCTGACATACTGATTTAGGTGCACCTTGTCCTTCACTGGGTGGGGCCACTCTGGGGATACTTTGTCCAGCTCCACCTTTCTTCACGGCCTTTACATTCTTCCCAGGAATTGCCCCTTAAACTTTTGTTCTGCTCATAAAACTTGCGTGTGCACACGATAAGGAATAGAAATGCCTTATTTCTACCAGGCTGGTTATAATCTGGCTGAGGGAAAGAGTATCTGCTATAAAACAAACTGGCTTCTATCCAGTCCATTCTGACTCATATAATTCCCCCTTTTTTCTGAGCCCTTGGAAGCGATTTCTGTAGTTTAGGACAAAGGGGATGCTTTAAGAGATTCGACACCTGGCTTCCAGTTTCTGCACCTGAATTTAGATTCTTAAATGCCCACTCTCCCAGCGTTATAATCAGAGAGATTTAGCATGTCCCGGGCAGGCTAGTGGCCATTCCATTTGGCTTAGTCCTTCTACTGATTAAACAAGGCCAATTAATAGAAGTGTTCGCTGCAGCCTGCGAGAGAAGACACATGCACTGCAATGAGTTCTTTTTGTAGGGTCTTATAACTCCCACAGAATAACTATAGAAATGTAATGCTGATGTTCTACCAACGTGATTGGTCAGTTCATGGTCCCGATGGATTGAAAGGAGTTTGTTTATATAAAGGTCCACCCCACAGAGGGTTTGGAGGACCTACCATCACGAGGAGCGTAGAGTGGAGTGTGTGCGTTGGGCTTGAAGAACCTGCACTGAGAACCTTCGAGGTGCAGAAGAGAGAGCTGTAACATGAACGATGGTGCAGGACAGGCAGCAACTGGGGAGGCGATCTTGTTGCCTGCAGAGTGACAGCTGCGAACCTTTGGGCAGCAGCCTTGGGGACAGAACGAAAGAACTGTAACACTTGCTTGTGCAGGGTGATACTATGAAACTTGCCATCTGGTTGTGGATTTCAGGCCAATTCATGCTCTTCCTAAAATAACAATCCATCACCATCACCCACTCTTCTCAAACCAGTTCAGACTCACAGAAGCCATGGAAGACTATATAGGATTGCCAGGACCTATGGGATGTCCAAGGCTGTACATTTTTATGGAAGCAGACAATCACATCTTTCTCCTGAGGAGTGGCTGGCTGGTAGGTTTGAACCCCTGACTTTGTGGTTAGGAGCTTAGCACTTTAGCCACAGTACCACTAGGGTACCCTCAAGTAATAACAATAAAGTTGAATTAAAAAACTCAGTCCTCACTCCTACTTCCCATGAGAAAACACACAGACACACACACACATTTTCTAACCAAGAAAAAGCAGTTAGACTGTTTAAAAATCACTCCAATGGCGTTTCACTTTGCAAAGTACTCAGTCCCCACATGCTGGGACCATCAGGAAGGCGCCCAGTAGTCTTAAGAAGTAGACGTTTTCAGGTCTGAACTTGGTATAGGCTTTTGCCGAGAGTAAAAGGAAAATGTATCAAGTGCCAAACAGCAGTGAGCCTAATGACCACAAAGAGCAGTAGGATACGAGGGCAAAGGAGAAGCCTCCCCGTGGGAGTTTCCATCTCTCCAAGCCCATGTGCTCAGCTTCATTAGCCTCTGTCTCTAACCCGGGCCGGAGTCACTGTCAATACCGAATCCTCCTCCTCTCCTTTGGGAGCAATGAGGGCTGCTTACTCATAGACCTCGATGGAAAATGGGGGTGACACACTATCCTGACTCTATCTATTGGAGCCTTTGACTTGAATTCCAGTCTATGCCCAGAATAAAACATCTTTGTGCCTATTTGTTTTCAATTAATATTGGTGTGTGTGTGTGTGTGTGTGTGTGAAGGGCTGATAAGAATCTGTTTTTAATTCTCCATTCCCTTAAAACTTTTACATCACCAGGGGATCTGGATATCTCTCTTCCTCCTTTTCAAAGATCTCAAGTGCCTCTGGAGTCAATAAAGAACATAGAGGTGGGAACAAATAGAGGGAAGTGGGTCTGGTGTTTACCTCAGTGACTTAAGACATAAGAGAAGATGTCCTACAATGGTGCAGAGGTGTGAGAAGAGCCAAGAGAGCAAGCTGGGGAAGGAGAACTCGCCCAGGTGTGAACGGTTCAGGGAAGATATAACCAGTCCCGGGGCTGGAAGGATGCAGGGAGGAAGGAGCAGATGAAGTGAAACCCAGAACAAGGAGCCCGCACGGGAAGCCAGGCCCATAGTGGATCTGTCCAGGAGAGGCTGGGCCCGTGGAGTAGAAGCAGAGTCGCCATCACAGCAGGGCAGGAAAACCAAGCCCCCTGCTATTGGATCCATTCCAACTCCTACTGGCTCATAGTAAACCTGGCACAGGGGTGGGGTTCTCCCCAGCACTTCCAAGGCTGGACATCTTTACAGGACCAGACAGCTTCATCTCTGCAGAGTGTCTCTGCACAGACCTTTTCTCCGGCCTAGTGGCTGATGGGTTGCATGGTCCAATGTTTAACCCATTGTGTCACCAGATATTGCAAGAAGGGTGAGAGAAGAAACACCCTAGTGTTTCAGTCTGTCCTCAGCATCCAATTTCCTTCCAGTCTCTCCCATTGACGAAACCATTAGGCCAAAGAAGCCTCATGAACTTGGCTTTTCAGGGTCTGCACTTCTGCCGGACAGGACAATGCAAGGGAAGGCGGGAAATGGATCTAAGGGCAGAAGGACCCAAATCTCTGCTGAGTCTTCTTTCTCTTTCTTCTGCCCTCATTTGGGGCCCAGGGTATACAACATGTCCTTCCATGCACAGACAGGAGAGAGGGACATTCGATAAGAAATGCCATGGTGAGTTGTTCTTCTCTGACATCTACTTTTCATTTAGCACAGCACAGTATATAGCACCTCCCCACCCTCTGCCCCCTAAAACATCAAAAACACTACCGTCCCATCAATTTCAATTCACAGAGATTCTCGTATAGAACGTGGTAGAACTGATCTGGTGGGTTTTCAAGATGGCAAATCTTTAAGGGACTAGAAAGCCTACTCTTTCTCTTGAAGAACTATGGTGGGTTTCTACTGTTGACCCTGCACCTTGCAATGCAACACCCAACTCGCTACACCAGCAGGGCTCCCTCAACGTACGGCAGAGACTATGGATTCTGATAAGAAAGAGTTGCTTTGAAAATACAATGACCATTGTAGAAGGTTTAGCACAAGAGGAGAGTTTAAATAAAACAAAAACTGTTCAGCATCTAGCTTATCAAAATCATGTTCATTTTATCAAAACTTCCGTTTTATTTTGTTGGAAAAGTAATATAATAAGGACCATGCATTCATAATATCAATAAAGGTATTGAACATCGAGACCATTACCAGTTCTTGCCAAGAAGAGACTCAGGGTTTCTCATTACTGACTCTGTGTCCACCTTTTTTTGTGGGAAATTGAAATCAGAATGATAATCCTTTGCTGTTTTCATGAAAAAATATTAGATTGGATTTCTTCCTCATCATGTTTTTTTTTTCTTCTCTCTTTGACTGAATACTTTAAAAGTGATCAGATTTGGACACTCAAGTTCAACTAATTGTACTTTCGAAGTTTGGGCACAGCATGCATTATTTCTGTTGGTCCCCTAAAGTTTTGTAATCAGAAATGTTGGCTGATGAGAAAGGAAAATAGTTTTCCTTGTCATCACATAATAGGGATTGTCAGCCACGCACTGTCTTTCAGTTCTCTAACTTGTAAGGTGATACGATGGCACTTTTCGACAGTAACCAAAGTGATCTATAACCACAAAGATATAGTCTCGTGGTTATAAGAAAGATTTATGGTTCTGGTTATAAAAGATATTTTCTTTCTCAGCAACATTACAGGTATGGCTGAAAGCCCAACAAAATCAAAATAAATGTGCGGAATGAGCAAGCTTGTCAGGTAATAAAGGAAGTTCTTCAAATCAATGGTAAGGTTACCTAAGGGGTTGGTCTTGATTACAGGTATAATTGTAAACTGTTTTATAATTGTACCTAAAATATTTCTAGACATGCATCTGTTTGTATTTAAAAATATATTTTTTTCTTTTTAAAAATAATGTAAAGGCAAGAGGAATGGATTAAGTGTTTTTAAGAATACTAATCACATAGTCCTGTGTCCCAGTATTTGTTTTCAGGGGCCTATTGGCTATGTGTAAAGGATGTTTCCAGAAATTGCCTCTATTCAGACTCCAAGCTATTCTGCAGAATGGTCTTTTAATGCTGAATGGACTGCAATTAAACATGGAAGTATTGTCACATTTAGATTCAGGCTCAGAAAATGAAAACTACTCCCTTTTGTTGATTCATTCATTACTGGGGAGTAATGATTAGAGACTCAAGGTCAGGCGAATTGTTACATGGTCATTGTCCAAAAATGTGAGCTTCTAATTAAAATACAATGTGGCAGCCTGAAGGAATATCTGTTCATGGGAAATTACTATACCAAAAGCAAGTGCAAATTAGGTAATTTTGCATTTCTCCTTTTATAACCATCACAAAGTGTCTAGCCAACAGCTAATTTTGTAAATAATTTTACTGCCATATTAGAGTAACATCAACAGGGGATAAACTTGCCTCCAATCTGAATCCTCACTTCCGAAATGTGGTTTCATGTGCCAATACAACACAAATCAATTTGACCTCCTGATTACTTTTTAGCCAATTTTTTTCCTCCAAAGTGTAAAGGCTTTTTTTATGGAACAAAAGATAGAAAACTACAGCCTCTACTTTAACAACAGTATAATGATACCATTTCTATGATGGTAAATTTTACCAAGTACCATATTTTAAAAATACATGAGCTTTTTATACGCTTACACTGAGCAGCCTGTAGGCTTTAAGAGAAAATTATTTTGTAGTTTGGTCACTATTTTACAACTATGCAGTGGAAAAATAACTTTTCTAAATACTGATTCTACTAGAAGAAATATGCTTTCCTTCATAAGAATAGTCGCTCAATCTTGAATGTTTTCAAGTGCATTAAAGTTAGTGATATAGGGAAAAGAACACAAAAAACAACTCTATTAAAAAAAACCAAACACCCAAATCTTGCTATTCTGCTCCAGCAGAAGTCCACTTTAGGTGGTTTAAATGAAATTACATTTCATATGAGGTTTAATGTGGCTCATATCATATTTCACTATAAAGTAAAACTCCTTAAGTCAAAGAATTGCTTTTTTGGTATTATTCATTCCAGGCAACTGAATTCAGATAGCCGTGTTCTTTAAAATTTTTGGGGTGATGGACTCCTTTGGGAGACAGATGAAAACTTGGCCCTTTCTCTCCAGAAAGTTATTAGTCATGCATCCACACAAATTTGGGCCAACATTCAGCTCATCCTACACAATCTATGGAAGGGGATCTGTAGACTCCTTACCGACAAGCCCTGATAACTTAGAGGGGTCCTTACTTTGGGACTTTATTGATACATTAAAAAGTACCTCAGTGGGAGCAAAGGCAAGCCACAAAGCCCCTAAAGAGTCCCCAGAATAGACTTCAGGCTAGATGGGACAGCTCCCAGAATTCTCCCAGGACCAGTGGGAAGATAGTCATAAAGGTCAGCGGGCAGGCTTGGAATTATGTATGTTTTTAATTTTTTCTTTCTTTGTCCTTTTCTCTTTTCAATCTTTTGTTTTCTTTTTGTTCAGTCTCTGCTATTATTGGTTTGCCTACTTATATAAGATAGGCATGGGAAGCAAGCTTGAGGAGAAAGCCATGGGACTGATGGGCCCAGAGGGACTGGGGAAGAAAGAAGTGGGGGAAGGGAGCAGTGAGAAAACAACACTATAGCAGGGGAACAACTAGGGAATTAAAATCAACAACAAGGAGGACGTAGAGATCCTGGTGGTGTTGGAGCAACAGCAATCTAGCTGAGAGGAATTACTAAGAGGTGGAAGTAGGGTGAACATAATGGTGGGGCATGAGATAAGGTAAAAGAAAACAGAGGAACAATCTAGGAAGCAAAGCTATGCATAGAGGTATAGGCATAGGTGTATATATATGGAAATACATTAGTTTATGAAAATAAAGGTATTAGTCTATATACATATATTTATATGGCAATACACTGAAGTAGTAGATGAACTTTGGGCCTCTGTACATGCCCTCCTTCAATGGAAGAACACTTTGATCTAACAACCTGGCATTCTGTGATGCTCACCCTCCTGGCACAATCGCTGGAGGCAAAATGAGTGCATAGCAAATATGGTGAAGAAAGTGGATGGTGCCAAGCTAGTAAAAGATACAGCATCTGGGGTCTTAAAGGGTTTCTGTTAAACAAACAGCCATCTAGCAGAGAAGCAACAAGTCTACATGGAAGAAGACACCAGCCTGTGAATTCATGAGGTGCCACTGGGACCTGGTAACAGTCATCAGAAAACCCCAAACAAACAAACAAACAAAAAACCATATTGTTGAGAAAGAGGGGGACTGGAGCAGGGACCCAAAGTCCATCTGTCCACAGAGGGACATCTCCTCACAAGGGTTCATGGGGAAGGGATGAGTCAACCAGGGCACAGAAAAGCACTGATGAAACACACAATATTCCTCTGGTTCCTTGAGGCTTCCTTACCCCCCACCACCATGACCCCAGTGCTGCCTCTCACTTCAGACTAGACCCGAGCATGCACACAGGTACAGCTAAGAGATAAGAGCCCACAGCACACAGAACTCAGGAACAGGAGTGGTAGTAATGATACCAAAAGGGTGGGGGGAAGGTGTGGTGAGGGGAGGAGGAAGAGGGAACAGATCTCAACGACCGACACATAACCACCACCACCTGTCTTTGTGGGGGGGTCAAATGACAGAAACCACAGGGGAATGGGAGACAGCAGTTGGTGTAAGACATGGAAATAACAATAATTTATAATTTATCAAGGGGTCATGAGGTGGGGAGAGGGAAAAACGAGGAGTTGATACCAAGGGCTCGAATAGAAAATAAATGTCTAGAAAATAATGATGGCAACATGTGTACAAACATACTTGATACATTGGATGTATGGATTGTTATAAGAGCTGTAAGAGCTCCAAATAAAATTATCTTTTAATTAAAAAAAGGATCTCATTGAGAATCAATAAATAAAGCTTCCGGAAGAAGAGAAACATGGCCTGAATTTACAATACTTGATGACCGTTGCTGTGAGCGTAAATCCTGTATGGTGGAATTTGATTAGTGCTTTCTCAGGAAAACTGCTAGCAATCTTTAGCGAGGTGTGGTTAGGAGAACTAAGAGTTTGGTCTGTATTTCTCTTCATTAAGATTAAGTGGCTGGCTACACTCTTCATTTTATAGCCCATGCTAGTACGGCTCCATGCTGCTGCCTGTCAGAGTGCCATTTCCTTGCGGCAATAGTTTTTCTTGCAATTGTTAACTAAGTCTTCACTAAAATAGGGTGGAGAGTCTAGTTATGGTAAATTAGTTTACATTAAATGAACTCTCTCATTTTTTAATGATAAAATGGGAAAGCAAATACACACATACATAGGAGGAGCCCTGGAGGTAGTAGGTACATGTTGGCTGCTAATTGCAAGGTTATCAGTTTGAAACCACCAGCCGCTCCATGGGAGAAAAGTTAGGCTTTCTACTTCTGCCAAGAGTTACAATCTTGGAAACCCACAGAGACAGCTCCCTCTGTCCTACAGGGTCACTATGACTCGGAATCTATTCAATGGTAGTATGTTTGGTTTGGGTTGATGTATACGTGTGTGTGTGTGTGTGTGTGTGTATGAGCAATTAATTTGAAAGCACCAATTCACTCCCTAAGAAATAAGAAATTGAGGTTTTAAGAACTCAGAGAGAAAGAAAGCTCAGAGAGAAGAATATTGGCAAAATATTGGGTGTTTTTAATGTGGTAGCTGAGAAAAAAAACAGAAGAAGATTGAGAGTCTCAGGGGGTGGTGTTCAGAGGTCAGTTCAACTCACTGCCCTTGAGTTGATTCCAACTCACAGTAACCCTATGGAAGAACTGCCCTTGTGGGTTTCTAAGACTAACTCTTTATGGGAATAGAAAGCCTCATTACTCTCCTAGGGAACAGCTAATGATTTCAAACCACTGACCTTACAATTAGCACCGCAATGCATAATCCACTATGCCATCAGGGCTCCATTAAGTTATTTCTAAATTGCTTCATATAAAACCTTCAACTAGAAGTAAAAATGGCCAGGTGTATTAAATATAAGAATTACAAACAAAAAGAAAAAAAGACAATAGTAAAATAGATTCAGAACTTTTTATTATATTGCAGATAACTGGAAATGATTTAAATTAATTCTAATAATTATTTTCAAAAATTACACATTGAGAAGGAGACTTATCATGGGGAAATTTAAAATAACTAGAAATTTTAATAAGGCATAAAAATAAAGTAACTCATAGATGGACCTAACAATATAGTAGACACAGATAAAGAGGGATGCAGAACTAGAAAATAAGTTAGTCAAAATGATCTACATTTTCAAAGGACGGCACTGAGTCTGCAGCTCCGGGAGAGCGACACACATGTCTCATCAGAGCACACGGGAGCAGATGAAGGGGGAGGAGGAGAGAGTGGAGCACATCATGGCCCACCAGGCCGTGAGGATGATGTTCTCAATTAGAGCAGCCAGTCGACAGAGAGGACCACATGGCCAGCCCCACTATGAGACATGGCGTCCCTCACTGACCCATAGCCCTACAGGGGTCAACACCGGAGACAAAGTGTGGGAATTGCACCTGATCAGATCTCGACACACCAAGGCAAAGCATTAAGGAGGTGCAACAGAACAACAAGGGAATGGAGCGGCGAGGTCCCCAGGGAATGCTGAAGGTGGGCTTTGGGGCCAGGGTGTGGTGCCCCAACAGACTGGACTGGAAAACACTCTTAAAGGCCAACAAATAATCCTTGAACTAACTACAAGCTTTTCTTTCTTGTTGTGTTTTTTTTTCTGTCATAGGTTTATTGTTGTTTTGTTGTATATTGTTGCTTGGTTGTGCTCTGTCTGGTTTTTGTGCATGTTATTATCTCCGCAGGTCTGTCAAAATAAGATAGGCTGGATGAACAATTGGAGGGGAAAACAATGGGATTGATAGTTCCACGGGGACAAGGGAGAGGGGGAGGTGGGGGGAAAGGTAGTGGTGTTAATAAACCCAGTGATAAGGGAAAAACAAGTGATCCAAATCGGTGGTGAGGAGGGTCTGGGAGGCCTGGTTGGGCATGATCAAGGGTAATGTAACTAAGAGGAATTGCTGTAACCCTGGTGAGGACTGAGCATAATAGTGGGACAGGAGGGAAGTCAAAGGAAATAGAGGAAAGAGTTGGGAGGCAGAGGGCATTTATAGAGGTCTAGATAAAGACATGTACATATGTAAATATATTTATACATGTGGATGGGGAAATAAATCTATGTACATACATTTATAGGTTTAGTATTAAGGTAGCAGAAGGATATTGGGCCTCCACTCAAGAACTCCCTCAATGCAAGAATACTTTATTTTATTAAATTGGCATTCTATGATGTTCACCTTCTCAACACAACCGCTGAAGACAAAGAGGGTGAACAACCAAATGTGGCAAAGAAAGCTGATGGTGCCCAGCTATCAAAGATACAGCATATGGGGTCTTAAAGGCTTGAAGGTAAACAAGCGGCCATCTAGCTCAGAAGCAACAAATCCCACATGGAAGAAGCACAACAGCCTGTGTGATCACAAGGTCTCAAAGGGATCAGGTATCAGGCATCATCAGAACAAAAACTCTTACCATAGTGAATGAGCAGGGGAGCGCAGATTGAAGACCCAAAGCCCATTTGGAGGCCACTGGACATCCCCTTACAGAGGGTCTTGGGGAGGAGATGAGCCAGTCAGGGTGTGATGTAGCAACGATGAAAAATACAACTTTCCTCTAGTTCCTAAGTGCTCTCCCAACCGCCCCACTATCATGATTCCAATTCTACCTTGCAAGTCTGGATAGAGCAGAGGATGTACACTGGTACAGATGGGAACTGTAAACACAGGGAATCCAGGACAGATGATCCCTTCAGGACCAGTGATGTGAGTGGCGATACTGGGAGGGCATAAGGAGGGTGGTTTGGAGAGGGGGAACTGATTTCAAGGATCTACGTGTGACCTCATTCCTGGGGACAGACAACAGAAAAGTGGGTGAAGGGAGATGTGGGACATAACAAGATATGACAAAATAATAATTTATAAATTATCAAGGGTTCATGAGGGACGAGGGAGTTGGGAGTGAGGGGAAAAAATGAAGACCTGATGCCAGGGGCTTGGGTGGAGAGTAAATGTTTTGAGAATGATGAGGGCAATGAATGTACAAGTGTGCTTCACAAAATTGATGTATATATGGATTGTGGTAGGAGTTGTATGAGTCCCTAATAAAATGATTTTTTAAAAACCATCAGTCATAAAAGTGATCGACATATATCTCAATGAACTTATGAATAGGAAAGTATAGGAAGTACAAAGAATAATGTAGGTGACACATGGCTTGTGGCAAATGTTTTTGTTCAATGTAAGCCATATACATGTATATTTTAAATCATTTTATTGGGGGACTTTAACAAATCTTGTAACAATCCATCATTCAATAGTATTAAGGATGCTTGCACACCTCTTTCCACTTGAGCCCTTGGTATCAGCAACTGTTTTTTCCACCCTCACTCCCCGAACCTCCCACCTCACGCATCCTTGATCAATTATATATTATTATTGTTATTCTGTGTCTTACATTGTCCATTGTCTCCCTTCACCCACCTTCTGTTATTCATCCCCCTGGGGGTGGCTATATATCCAACCTTCTGATGGGTTGGATCATCCTACTATCACTACTTCCAGTACTATCCCAAGAGTTTTATCTTTCCTGAATTCCATGTGTCCAGAGTTCTTATCTGTACCAATGGGTGTACTCTGGTCTAGCTGGATTTGTAAGGTTGAACTGAGTCGTAGTAGTGGGGAGGGGGTGTGCATTCAGGAACTAGAGGAAGGATGTGTGTTTCATTGTAACCCCTCTGTGTGTGGGGGGGCGGGGTATGTGTCTTATCATCTACAGATGGACTTTGGGTCTCCACTCCAATGCCCCTCTTTGACATTGATATAAGTGTTTGTTTTGGATCTTTTGATAGCCAGGCACCTTCGCTTTCTTCACCACATTTGCTCATGTACCCATTTTGCCTGCAATGATCATGCTGGGAAGGTGAGTATCAAAGAGTGCCAGGTTATTAGAACAGAGTGTTTTTGTGTTAAGGGGGGCCTTGAGAAGCGGCCCAAAGTCCATCTGATAGCTTAATAATTAACCTATAAATAAATGTACATTGGCCTCTATCCCTTTCATTATAAATCAATATATTTACATATATATGTCTGTAAATAACTTTTGCCTCCTACTTCTTTTCTCTATTTCCTTTCCCCTTCCTCCTGTCCTACTATCATGCTCATCCTCCATTTGGCTCTCAGTAATTCCTCTTGGATACACTGCACTTGATCAAACACCTCAAGGCATTATATGCCCTCTTCACCATCGATTATAGATTTCTTGTTGTGTAATTAATATTTTAACAATGGGAAAATCATTACCTACAGAGATAATGGCTAACAACTAACAATTAACTTAAAGAGATAATGGCTGACTAACATAAGTTGAAGCCTTAGATTAAAAACTATACTAACATTAGATGGATAACTACAAAGAAAACCACATCTAGATACATGACAGTAAGATTGTTGAAATATAAGACAGAAAAATCTGAAGATTATAGCCTTCAAAGAAAGGTATTTCAATAGAATGCAGAAATTATAAAACGACATCATTAATATCACATGCAAGTAAAATTTTGCCAAGGATGATTTAGAAATGACTTTATCAGTACACCATAAAGTAACTGCTAGAAATTCCAACTGGATTTGGATGAGGATGTGGACAATGGGAGATAATTGCAGGTGTCAGATGGATCTGGGCTGAAAAAGAAAATACCAGAAAGATGTTTACATGTATTTTATTGGCTATATGAAGGGGTTAGATTTTGTGGATCATAACAAATTATGACTAACATTGTGAAATATGGAATTCCAGAAAAAATAGAGGGAAACACTATGTTGTGCACATAACGTGCACACTATATGCTTTTTGCAAACAACTCACAGCCCCCTTGCGCGTTACTTTTCTGAGCACACTTCGAGTGTTAAATATGTAAGCATGCTAGTTCATGTGTGAATTCCATGTGAAGATATGCGAATTGTGCCTGCGTAGAACCTACACGGACCAGGAAGCAGTTGTTCGAGGACAACAAAGGGACGCCGTGTGGTTTACAATCAGGACAGGTGCGCACTGGGGTTGTATATTTTCATCACGCTTATTCAATCTGTATGCGAAGCAAATAATTTGAGATACTGGATTATAGGAAGAAGAAAGTGACATCCGATATAGAGAAGGCTCTTTAACAAATTTTGATATGCAGATGACGCAACCTTGTTCGCTGAAAGCGAGGAGGATCTGGAGCACTTACTGATGACCATCAAGGTTCCAGACTCCAGGACGGACTGCAGCAGCACAAGGAACACGGTAACTCTCGACATGGGGAGCAATAATGACCACCCCGATAACTGTCAAGGGCTTCGTTTTATTTGAATCCACGAAAGAACAGTCTAGAAATCCAATGACATATTAAGCAACTCTGCTGTAAAGTAACTCTTCTTTTGAAGGACTACAGCGTGCCTGAAACCAGAGACATAGTGCTGCATTTGCATCCTGTTGACAAACGATATTGAATGTACTGTAGACTTCTAGAAGAACCAACACATTTATTTCAGAAGAAGTATAACCAGATTACTCCTCAGGAGCAAAGATGACAAGTCTGTCTCATGGGCTTTGGACATGGTATCAAGAGTAGCCGGTTCGAGACGGTCAATGAAAATGAGGAAGGTTCGAAATGAAGTGAAAAGAATGGGTACAGTGGTGGCAAAATGAGCTCCAATATGGGAAGGACTTTGAGAATGATGCAGGACTGGACCGTGTCTCAGTAAGTTGCACATAGCCTCGTTATGAGTTGAAGCTACTCCACAACAGCTAACAGCAGCCACAACAGCAATAAAACATGTATGTAATTTATAGGTGTTATTTTCAACTCCTGAAGATGAATAAGATCGTTTTTATAAAGAAACTAGTAATAAAGGACCACAGTAATAAAACTAAAAATTAATAAACGTAGAAGGAGTTTTAACTTACATCAGAACCAATTTACTATGGAATTGTCAAAAGGGAGTCATGTTGTAAGTCATGGATTGACTATTCTAATTCTGAGTTAAAGACAGCCAGATGTGATACCAATGGAAAACTTTATCCACTTTAAGTTGCATATTTAAAATTTTTAAATATTAGAAGATAGACAGCAAAAGAAAGGAAAGGAAAAATACCACACAAATACCAAGCAAACGGAAGCCTGGGTAGCTATAATCATACAATATAATGTAGTCGTTAAAGAAAGGAATCCTTACGAGAGATAAAGAGGTCCCTCTTATACTTTTAACAAGGACAATTCTCCTGAGATATAGAACAATTAAAATCTAGGATGCAATACTAGATAACAAAACCATGCCAAGTACACATTTAAAACTAAAAGCAGAAGCACATTTCTATTACGTTATATGATATTTTCATAATCTGATTCACTACAAACCAGTCAACACTAGTAAATCATATAAAAGATTAGAAAAACAACAACATTCCCCATTTATAAAAAACACTCTCAAAATAATCAATGATCCAAGTTCATTTCATCATGGTGGGAAAAGTCTTAGTAGATTAAGTCTCCCTGACACACAACATGAAGGAAGACAACAATTAAGACAGCAGCAGAGATTAATGAAAGAGAAAACAAACAGGTAAGAGAGAATCAACAAACAGATGGTTCTTTGAAAATATAGGTAACATTAATAAACATAGATTCTACTTCTCATATGGCCAAGTTCACTCCTCCCAGATCAACTTCTTCCTTAGACAGCAACTATAAACATGGGGCACACTACAATAGAACAATAAAGTTAAGGCGGGGGGGGGGGGTGAGCAAAAGCCAGAAGATCGTGAAGAAAAGTAACATTTGGGAGAACAGAGAGAGAAAGAAGAATTTAACTGTTTTAATGGACAGGCTGGAATCGGGGTTTCATGATGTAGCTGTAACTCCGATATAAGTGTAATAGCTAGATGAAGAATAAGTTCAGAAACAATATCTTTGTATTTCGGTCATTTTGTTTAATAAAGTTTCTATGATTTTGTAGACCTGGAGTTAGGAAAACAAAATGGAAGAAAGCATATAGTATTTCTCAAACTAAAAGAATTGAAGAAAACAATTGAGACTAGTTGCCACATTGAACTTTTTTATGAGCAAAATACTGACCAAATGCAGGAAACATCAAAAGAAGATGGAAGGAATACGCAGCCATTGGGTCGGAAACCATTGGTCGACATTCGCCCATTTCAGGAGGCAGTCTATGACCAAGAACAATCATTTTGAAGGAAGTGGTTCAAACTGCACTATAAGCTGTGGAGAAACACATGGCTTAGGAATTGAATGAACACAATGGCGATGTCCCATCAAATTGACGCGGTACTGATGAGAGTCCCGCTCACCTATGCCAAGACATTTGCAAGAGACCCATGGTATTGTTCCTTCCAAAGAAGTGGTCAAATGAAATGCAAAAATGATCAAACAGTGTCACTAATATCATACAGAAGTAAAATTTTGCTGGAAGTTATTTTTAAAAGTTTTCAGTAGTACACCAATAGGCAACTGCTTGAAATTCAAGCCCCATTCAAAAGAAGACATGGAATGAGGATTATTGCTGACATCAAATAGTTCTTGGCTCAAAGCAGAGAATACCAGAAAGATGCATACATGTATGTTATTGACTGTGCAAAGGCGCTCAACTGTGTGAATCTTAAAAAATAAAGATGATATTGCAAAGAATGGGAATCCCGGGACACTGATTTGTGCCCAGTCAGAACATGTATATAGACCAAGAAGCAGTGGTTCAAACAGACCAAGGAGATATTGCATGATTTAAAATTAGGAAAGGTGTACATCAGGGTTGGTTACACCCCTTCACCATACTTAATCAATCTATATGCTGAGGAAATAATTGGAGAAGTTAGATTACATAAACAAGAATATGGCCTCAAGTCTGGAAGAAGGCTCATTAACAACCTGTGATCTGCACAATTGGAATAGTGTCTGGGGTCTTACAGGCTTGTAGTCAAAAAAGCAGTCATTTAAGTGAGGTGTCAACTAAGTCCATATCAAAGAAACACACCAGCCCATGTGATCCCAAGACGATAACATTATCCCAAATATAATTCAGATAGAAGTATAAGAGCTGAAATTGTGAACACCCAATTTGTAGAAGTCTAGGGAGGACAGTGGGAATGTAAAATCCATCTGCAAAGTATCTAGTCTGATGAAACCTCTGGCAGATCTCCTCTGGTCACAGGCAAGGGACTGAAACCACTTTACTGTTAGACAAGCCTATGGTACACTTGATAACGGTGGGTCAAACCGTGGTATAAGATGACACTTGGTCAGCTGACCTCCCTCTTGACCCCACCTGCATGTACTCTAGACTTAAATAGCTCTCACTTGTTCTACAACAGAACTCTCTTCCCTGGCTCTTAAAATCCATGGTTGGTACTCTTCTTTCTTAGTCTTTATTTTTATCTTTATATTATTATTACATCTTCAGTCTGAAATGGATCAAATCTGCAGTAAGATGCATTGATCATTATTGGCGGTTGGGATCCCAAAGTTAGAAACAAAGAGGAAGGACATTTGTTGGAAAATATGGGCCATTGATAGAAATAAAGCTAACTTTAAATGACAGAATTATGCAAGACCAACAATTTGTTCATCACAAATACCCCCTTTTCAACAACACAAACAGCAAACAATACAGGTGAACTTCTCCAGATGGGATACACAAAAATCAAATCAACTACACCTGTGGGGAGGGACGATGGGAAAGCTCAATGTCAGCAGCTAAAACCAGGCCCCCGGGCTGATGGACTGTGGAACAGACCATCAATTGCTTATATGTAAAGGAAAATTAAACCAAGTCCATGAAAACCAAAATGCAATTCAGTGTTTATCCCATTGGACTTTCAAGAATCTCTCTGGAACAGATTTGACGGAACCGGTGAGCTGTGGAATGATATCAAGAGCATCACATAGGAAGAAAGCAAAAGATCGTGAAAAATAGGAAAGAGGGCAAAGATCACAGCAGCTATCCGGAGAAACTCAGAAGCGTGCTCTACATTGTACAGTGGCACAAAAAGTATCAGTCATCAGGGAAAATAAATCACCGAGGTATCACTATACACATTTAAGTTGAGATTCTTTTAATGTATTTACTGGCACGTGAACATACAGACTATAGACTGAAAGTGAGTAACAGGAACCCATGTACTGATGATGGACCTATAAATTCTTGAAAGTTGTTTTGGAAACTTGTTTGACATTGACAGAAGATAAATTATGCATGTTTTATGACTCAACAATGACACCACGGTGTGTGTATACTTCAATATGTATGAGAATGTTCTTGAAACTTTATTCATAGTCCTCTAACACTGGCAAAATTCCAACTGCTATTTAACACGATACTAGATTTTTTAAAAATTAGAGTATATTTATTTAATGAAACCTCTACAGCAACGAAAACTTGAAGTATTGCGTGAAGTAATCTCATGACTATAATATATACTGAAGGAGGTCAGAAAATGGATTACTTTTCCATGAACTTTTGAAGCATATATAGGTATTATATGTCTATGTATCAGATATAGATAGGATAATTACATATATATAGGATATATATGCTATAACTTATGTGTAGATATATGTTCTATCTGACATTATATATATAAATGGAATCATGAAATTATCTACTTCTCTCTATGCGTGTCATGTTTCCATCTATATGAAGCTCATCTAGTTTGTCGTGATAGAAGTCAGATTAAAGGTGGCTTGGCAGTGACACATTGGGCTGAGCTCTGAAAGGTCAGCAGTTGGCAATCACCAACACCCCTTTTGGAGGAAGATGAGGCTTTCTACTCCTGTAAAGTGTTACAGCCTTGGAACCCCCAGAAGAAATTCTACCCTGTCCTATTGGGTAGCCATGCTTTGGAACTGACTCGATGGTGGGGGGAGTTTTTTTCTAGGGGTCTGGGGGCGATGCGACTGGAGATAATGATTGGGAGGGTAGGCTGTTGGGCTCTGTGGTAAAAGGAATAATCTATTTCTAGATCTAATTGGTTGTTTCGTGGTCGTATTCATTCGGCAAGCTGTTCACACATGACTTGTGATATTTCTAAATATATGACTTATTTTTTTGAAACTTTGTATGTGAGTATAAGCTGTTGAACTCCTTTTACTCAAATCCATCCATTTAGTATTTCAGTCGTCTAGTGCTCAGAATAGTAATGCTTTAAATATGGTCAAACCAACGGAATCTGGAACTTCCGAGAACTTCTGGGTCAGTTAGTTTTATTAATGTTGTTGCAGCAACAACTAGACGTGCACTCTGCACCATTCACATTCATTCCTTTGTTTTGATCTCAGGATGGAAAGACTCCACAGGTGCTCAGTGGGGAGGCGGAACTCAATTCTCTCAATTACAGGAATCATAGTTCAATGGTATCTCGCAAATAGCAGGTTCAGAAACTCCATTGTGGGAGTATATACCTTATCATTAAGCATCCCATCATGCCTCATGCCGAATGGACCCGTAGGCGGCAAGATTCCTGTTAACACCAACTCTGTTCTGAGGTTCCTTTGAATCAAGGGCTGAGCTTCGCGGGCAGCAAGCTAAACAGCACCTTGAAAGGCAGGCTAAAGACCATTGGCTAGCACCCGACAGGATTGCCGCATTGCGTTTCATTCAGTCCTTCAATTCACTAACGTAGCAGTAGCAGAACTTGGAAGCATTTTGTTGTGTTTTTTCAGGAAAATAGAAGGAAGAGAGAATTAGAGGGGAAGAGAAAATAAACTCCCAGAGAGCCCCACTTTGAGCAGCCGAGGTTCTCCAGAGCTGCCTCCCTTCCATGCTCAGCCTCACTCCCTGCCCAGCAAAGCTTCCGCCGCCTCCTGTTCCACGTAGTTCAAACCCATTTGGCAGCTCCTTTTAATTTGATTATTTCCCTCGTTTCCCCTCAGGATAAACCGCGAGTATCTCCAGGACGGGCGAAAGGAAAGGTTCCAGCTCTTAGAAGGCAAACGGCACGAACCGTTTCAACACTCAAAGAGGTTTTCATTCTTTTTCACTTCGAAGGTGCTCGCCAGACAAAGCTCACTGAATCTGTGCCAAACCGGGACACAGACTTGTTTCAATTCCCTTCAGTTAAGGAACGGCACGAGTTCACTGTCAATATTTCGTCCTATTCTCTCCTCCTCCTCCCCACCTTTCCAAACCTGCCCTTCCCCCGCTTTGCCAGACTGCAAGCTGATGTGGAGAAATCGCCATCAATCTCTGTGCCGCCAGGGAAACGTGTCCTCTTTTCACAGGATCTGCTACAGTGGATCTATGAAAGCCCATGTAAGGTACTGCTCTCTGGGAGGTAAATTAATCAGACAGAAGGAAAAGGCAAATAACTAGTTATAATCCCCCTACTTTCAATCCAGTCCAAGATCCAACTGCACATCTCCCATAAAAAGCTCCGTGTTTTTTTTAAAAAAACCATTTTTAGAACTTTTATGTCCCTGTAGCCATCTGCTCTGACTTTCTTGGTATCATTTTAGTTTATGATCTCCACGACACAGATTACCCGTTGCCGGAATGGGCTGCTCTTTCCCGTCAATGGCATCTAACTCCCCCGTTCTCAGTATCTGTGATTCACCAGGGCAGCCAGGGTACCCGGCGTTTCGAACAGCATCAGCAGTTCAGTCCCGAGGCTTAACCTTCTGTCGGGTGTCTTTATTACTTAGCTCCTCAAGAATACAGCTGAGGGTGAGTATCCTATTCATCGGCAGCCGGTTACACTAATGAGTTTCCAGGCAGTATTTTATCAAACCAACATGTCAGAGCCTTTCTGTTATTGCTTCTTGTTTTGATGGGTTAGTGTTAGTTATTAAAGACGAACACACATTTTTCCCCTCCCTTTGACAGGCAAGTTGAGGGCTCTCAGTAATCGGGGCCAGAACAGGAGCATCTGGTGTACATTTAATGGTGCATTGTTGTATTGTTAACTTAAAGCTGTTCCACGCCTTGATAAACACATAATGGGCCTCAAGAAATTAGGAGAAAATTAAAATGTAAATGTTTACCCAAACCATATTTCCCTTTTCTTTTCACTGAATCATCTACACCTGTGCCCTAGATGTAAGTAAAAGTAAAGGTTAGTGCAGAAATCCTCTTCGGAG
Source organism: Tenrec ecaudatus (assembly GCF_050624435.1). Lineage (NCBI taxonomy): Eukaryota > Metazoa > Chordata > Mammalia > Afrosoricida > Tenrecidae > Tenrec > Tenrec ecaudatus. The sequence continues at coordinate 157,897,242 of NC_134533.1, read as the reverse complement.
CCTCTATTGTCGTGTTGCCTGAAAGGGAAAACCTTTGTCATCCTCTTTGGCATGGGAGGTAGAGCTGGGGCCCAAAGGAGACCGTAATGGCGCTCCTAAGGTCCAAGTTCTACCAGAGTTTTCAGAAAATAAGGCAGGCTATTAAGCAATGTGCCTCTTCTTGGGACAAAGGATCTATACAGGGTTAAAGTATACTGTAAATATGCTGAAAATCTTTTATCCAATCATCCATTTTCAGCTCCAAATGTTGCTCATTGACACAGGTGGTGGTTGAAATGCATTTTCCTTCTTGTTTGCTACTTTTCTAGAAAAGTAGACTAGCTGAGAGCCTACCCTACTGTGCAAATTCCTAGGCCCTAGGAGAAAAAGTACAGTCGGGGGCCATCACCCTTGATTCTATTTGTTGTGGGATAAGTAACTCTTTTTCTGCTAACATCAAGCTGGTGGACTGTACAACATGTGAATATCTTCCTCTCTCTGAAAAGGAATGGGATGCAATTCTGTAAGCACAGGGGAATGCGATGTCCAGGGAAGGAGAAATGTGAAAGGGAGGCGTAAAAGGTCCTGAGGAAGGTACATAGACGGACGGACAGAGGAGGTTGTAGAGAAAGGGATAGGGACAATGAAAAGCCAGGATAAGGGGAATTACATTCGTATCTGTTTGCACCCAAACGAAACACCACTACAGAAGGCTTAAAAGCCAGAGCAAGACGGTTTAGGCAGGCTTTTAAAACGGAAACTAGGCCCCCTTTCAAATGAAATACAACGTGTTGACTGAAGTTGGCCTGACGGCTGTTGGATTCAGTGCCAACTATCGGGTCGCTCTGAGTTGGAATCAGGTGCGAGTTCTGACCTTGTGTTTATTTTCATTTTTTTAGTTTGTTGACCACATTAAAAAATGCCGTGCAAGAAGTAGCTTGGCGAGGGTCCGGGCCTTCCCACTTCTCAATTTCCTGCTTCAGGATACTTTTCTCCCGTCAGAAGACCATTTCGATCAAACTGAAAGGTCAGAGTTAGTTAATAAGTGGTTACCAAGAAAACCAAAAGGGCCAAGATGTCCAATGGAGTCCCTCTGAGTCAGATCAGACCCGACTGCACTCACCGAAAATTTCCCAGGTGAGCGGCTACGTTCTCCACATGCAGAGTCCGAAGGAAACGAGCAAGGATTGAAGACACATGAGTTTTGTTTTTTCAAATGAACCTCGATTAAAACAATGAAACCAGCTTGCAGTTCCAGATGCAGCTGGAATCATTTGTAAAATGATGGGAGGCTTTTCTCAGGAAGCAAGATCGAGCAAATAAAATTGTGTTTCTAGTTTGCATTTAGAGGAGCTATTCAGATAACAGGAAGGGACTGAGATCGCTAATGAATGTCTCTGTTCAGGTCCATCCACCCAGAAAGATGCTCCTGATGCTCCTGCCTCTCGCGGCCACTCGCTGCACTACAAGCCGAACAACACAATCTCAAGGTGCAAGCCATTCGCCTCCAAGCTACCCAGCAAAGGCAGTTTTATATCCCTGGCATGCCTTTTCCATAATCTCATTGAGAAAACTTTCATTTGCATTTAAAGTTCTCCTTGGAAAAAGTAATACAAATGTTATCTTTAAATATTTCTGAAAATGAAATCAGGTGGCGCCTTCCTGGTTGTAATGTTGAGGGGTCCAGTCTTTGGGGGAATTCTTTCAAAGGAACTCAAGAGAGTTGCCTGGAGGAACTGAACAGAAAAGGGAAGGCAATTGGTAACTTGAGTGTAAAACCAATTTTCAGCGTGCTCAAAGATCTCTCTACTGGTCCTCAGAGAACCTAACCTTTAATTACCTCATTTCTGGTAGCAGGTAGGGAAATTCCTGTGGGTCAGGAGACTTCTCAAGCATTCTTCCTCAGATGCTGGGAAGGAAAAATGGGCAAGACACTGACCATTCTTAGAGAGGGATGGTTTATATATATGTATGTATATATATGTATATATTTAACCTTGTTTTATAGCACAGACACCATTAAAATTCAAGAAAGGAAAAAAGCTAGAGGGGAGAGTAGGAAAGGCAATGGAGATGTCATTAGGAATCCTTTCTTTCAATGAATTGATTGATCACACACACACACGACTTCAAAAGTATGTGGAAAAATTCCATTATCTTTTAGTTCCATTTTTCTATGGACTTTAAAAGCCTCCTCATATTTTAATTGTGCTTTTGACGTTAGGCAGGAGCCCTGGTTGTGTAGTGGATTTTATATCTTGGGCTGCTAGCTAACTACAAGGTCAGCGGTGTGAACCCACCTGCTTCTCCATGGAAGAAGTTCTACTCTGTCCCACAAGGTCGCTACAAGCCAAAATTGGCTGGGTGACAGTGAGTTTTGAGATTTTGAGTTTGGCCTTAGGGGAAAGAAAGTCAAGACCTCTATGTCTTTCTGAGTTTACAGACAGTCTGATCTCGTAGGAGTGGCACAAAATGGCCCTGTCTCTCGAAGATGAACTGTTTCTTAGGCGTATCCACCATCTCGTTGTAGGATTTATAGCACATATATGTTTTGCTTCCTATCCGATGCAGTGTATGTGCTATGGCATGAATGTATTTTCTTATGTTAGCTAACATACAGAGTGATGGTTAAGGAGTGTTGAAGAAGGCACCGGGAGGCAAAAAGAATGTGCAAAATACACTGCGAGAAAAGAAGACGAAGTTTCTGGCCAGTCCTGCTGTCCTATCATTATTGATTTAGTCATGCGCATCTGGTTACCCTGCCCCTACCCGCCCTCAGGGCACCAGGCATCAGTCTCCAGAGCTGTCAGCTGGTCAGTGGTTGAGCTGAGTTACCTGGTCTCAAGGACCCAGCATTGTTCAGCAGATTGATGAAGGAGAGAGGCGCAAGAGGGCATGTCCAACAGCCCCACCGCACATTGCCCACAAATGCATCACCTACCCTTTCCTCACGCGCCCCCAGCCAGCTTCTCTTCAAGTGTACCCCAGGTGAATAGCCACTGCTGTACTAGGTTAACGCTGACGTACGCATTGCATTCTCTTCTGACTTTTAAAAATATCTTGCTGATTTTATTAGTGAGAAGTCACAGCAAAACCTCCACCGGTGCATCCGTTCATCCTGGGCCCCTTCATTCTGAGACCATCTTCCACGGCGAGCCACCGGTTTCACTCCCCTGTTCTGAGCGGTTCCTTTCTCATCAGTGTGAGTCTTACTTTTGTTTCCCCCTTTCCTTAAATTTTAAAAAGTACTTTTGTTTTAACCTTGTTGTTGCCTTGTGCAAATCTCTGTATGCATTCTAAGTCACACGTTGGAACCACCGCCAAAATCCCTGGCGTGACTCTGCCGGCCTTTTCCTCACCAAGGTAGTTTTCAAATGTCACCAAGCTTCTTCCCTCCCTGCGATCATGCTGTGTCTTTTGAGAAAAACCTATCCAAGATCAGTCCTTTGGCATTCCAGAATAACCGCCATGCTCTTCAGAGCAGATCTCCTCAGAAGCCATTGTTTGGCCGGCCTCTTTTGATAGAAGGGCCCCTGGTCTGACTTTGACAAGAATGGTACTTAGCAGGCTTGTGGGCAGCCATCTGCTGACCACAGAGACAGGTTGAAATGTCTCTTGGGACTAAAACCGGGCAAGGATTAGCTGGAACTCCAGGAGTAATATATTTTTGACTTGACCCTCATAGATTATGAAGCATCATATAATGTCTGTGTCTGGGAAGACATTCCAAGTCAGGCAAATGGAACTCAACTAGAGAAAAGAAATAATGTTTATTTATTTTTCCACTGACTGATCTGATCGATGAGTCCAATGGTAGGCTGTTTTCCAAACACATAACGATAAAGCATTGGCACGGCCTCGTTGGTACAGACATCTACAAGCAACGGTTCCTAAAACTTAAGATTTTACAGAAACTGCAATGTTTCTTGTCTCTTTTTATGCCGGTGCTTTCTCTAGGTCACGGTTGAAGCTATGAACTACTTCTTTAGCTTCGTGGCTAATGCAGGGTCTTATGTACAATAAATTATTGCTACTGTCACCTAAGAGGAGATGTTAGGCATTTTAGGAATAAACTGTGTCCTTTGCACACATACCCCAAGTCCCAGTTCCATACAAAGGATGCATACTAAGGCGTACAGAAATAACTTTTTATCCAGATAATTATCCATTTGAAAACAATCCATCAATAAGGAAAAATGTAGGCAAATAAAAGTCAATTCCTGAATTTACCACTGCAGGAAAACACTAAAAGTTTTAGTCAAATGCGATCTTTTCATGGATACGCTGTCATTGCAGCTAGTTTTTACTGTGTACCTCATTGATGGCTGGATCCTATGCACCGCCCACGTCACCCATCTTGGCTACTTCTAGGATTATCTAGGAGCGTCTTCTTGTATTACAGAGATTCTGTTTTATTAGCAGAGTCTCCTCCTTGTAACCCCTGTAATTATGTGTAAGTGATGTGCTCTGCTTCTGTGGTTTCCTTCTGAATGAGAACATCCACTTCTTCACCCCAGCACCATGGCTAATGCCCCTTGATCCACCACGGTGTATGTTTAAGATCATAACAATGGATGATGTCTAATAATTTGTGTCAAGTGTTAAACATGTTTGTGTCTGTTGGCTTCTGTCCTGTGGCATCATTTTAATTTAATCTTCTGTCGATTGCCATTAATGCAAGACATAGAATCCTTTATGCTGTTTGTAACTGTACTTAGACTAGCTTATTTAAAAATATATAGTAACAAATTCCTTCTCAGCCCCTCAGAAACGCCGTCTTATTTTTATGAAAATTCTGTTTTATCAACTTGACCGTAGTCATAAAAGTTAATCTTCTGCTAAGATGTCATTCAGGGTTTTATCTCTAGGCAGCCCTTGCCTCCCTTTCCCAGAGGCCATGGCTGTGGTTTGATGATTGACCCCGTGTAACAGGGAGATGTGGGATTTCTCAGCAGCAGCATCCAGACTCTAGCATCTAAGCTAGAGTCAGTTGACTAGGCTTCCAGGCTAGTGGGTTCACGATGTCTGCCATTCTAGGAATAGCAATAATTTACAACCAAAATGAAAATCTGAAAAGAGATTGATCCAGAGGAGAGAGAAAACAGAGGGAAGCCAGCATTCTCGGCCGGACTGAACCAGAATCCATAACTTATGATATTAAGCAAGTATGTATCCGAGAATCAAGGGAATTCAAAATGCCAAGTGATTGGCCGAGATCCAAAGAGACAGTTATTTTCCATTAAGGAGGCCTAGCAACAGGTCTTGGGGGTTGACGAGCCCCCGAGGGAGGCTTGTTTGAGACGTGGGCCAGTTCTAATTGGAGAGATGTTTCTTCCTAATTGGGATGAGTAATAGGTGCCTCACAGCTTCAGGAGTAGAGCTCTAGTCAGTGTAAATGTCCTGCTGCCTTGTTCTCAATCAAGGCTCTCTGGTGGCTTAGTGGTTACACATTCCCACAAGGTCAGCGGTTAGAAACCACTAGCCACTCCTCAGGAAAAAGATGAGGCTTTCCACTCTTGTAAAGAGTTCATCTTGTAAACCTACAGGGGCCTTTCAACTCTGTCCAATAGGGTCGCCATAAATCATAATAGACTCATTTTTTTGGTGGCGCAGCGTGTAAAGAGTTCTTGGGCTCCTGGTCTCAAGGTTAGTGGCTCAAACCATGAGCTTCTCTTAAAGGAGAAAGGTGGGACTTTCTGCTCCCAGAAAGATTTGCAGCCTCAGAAACCCGATAGAGCAGCTCTACTCAGTCCTAAAGGGTTGTCAGGAGTTGGCATCAACTCAGAGGTAGTGGGTTTGGTTTGGCTTTGCTATAAGGGTCTTGTCCTCCTCCCTGCCTTGGTGTGTTGTTCTTGCTTGAGCTGCCAGGGAGTTGGTCCCACGAAGACCCCAGGCCAAACAGAACACAGTGCTGCCTGGTCTAGAGGCAGTCCCAGGCCTTTGGGGCTCGGATTATTAATCCATAGGGTTCTTTTTTTTAAAACATTTTATTAGGGACTCATACAACTCTTATCACAATCCATACATATACATGCATCAATTGTATAAAGCACATCTGTACATTCTTTGCCCTAATCATTTTCAAAGCATTTGCTCTCCCCTTAAGCCCTTTGCATCAAGTCCTCTTTTTTCCCCTCCCTCCCCGCTGCCCCCTCCCCCTCCATCATGATAATTTATAAGTTATTATTTTGTCATATCTATCCGGAGTCTCCCTTACCCCCCTTCTCTGTTGTCCATCTCCCAGGGAGGAGGTCACATGTGGATCCTTGTAATCGGTTCCCCCTTTCCAAACCACTCACCCTCTACTCTCCCAGTATCGCCCCTCACATCCCTGGTCCTGAAGGTATCATCCACCCTGGATTCCCTGTGCCTCCAGGTCCTATCTGCACCAGTGCACAACCTCTGCTCTATCCAGACTTGTAAGGTAGAATTCGGATCACGGTAGGGGGCAGGGGGAGGAAGCATTTAGGAACTGGAGGAAAGCTCTATTCGTCATCGGTGCTACGTCGCACCCTGACTGACTCACCTCCTCCTCTAGACCCCTCTGGGAGGGGATCTCCATTGGCTGACAAATGGGCTTTGGGTCTCCACTCTGCACTCCCCCCTTCATTCACTAATTCCATAGGGTTCTTGTTGGCTGGTTTTCTTTTTCTTTTTTCATTTTCTAGATTAATAGGTCTTTCTCCCTAGGACAGAAGCTCCAGTGAGCCCCATTCTGGATCACAGGATCACACGCGTTCCCATTCACAGTCATGTGGGGGCTTCATATGAGGCCCATTGACCAGGAACTGAACTAGGTCTCCCTCATGGAAGGTGAGAATTCTGCTGCTGAACCACTCATGACAAGCTCCCTGGCAGCTGTTTCCAGCTCTTCCATATCTTGCATTTCTCTCTGTTGTGAAGGGAGGAGTAGTATTCTGGTAAATGTCTAATAACTGACTTTCTGGGTAAAAAAGAGTCTGCCCCGCAGCATTTTCCCATGTTCGTGGTGCAAATGCTCCTACCACGTTTGAGACCACTGAAGGTGGCACTGGGAAGAGAGCACACCAAGCTGAAAAGCCAAACTCACTCCCATTGAGAGGACTCTGGCCCATAAGGACCATCTAGGACAGCGTCGAACTGCCCCTGTGTGTTTCTGAGGCTGTACGCCTCCACAGGAGCAAGCGATTCCATCTTTCTCCTGCCCAGTGGCTGCTAGGTTTGACCTGCTGGGATTGTGGCCCATAGCAGCCCAACGCGGAACCCGTCCCCCACCCGGGGTCCTTAGAGGCACCGCAGCACATCCTCATGCAACCCTTCAGTCTTAAAAACAAAGCAGACCAAATAAGAGCATAAGCTCCACCACACTCACGCCACTGAGTGGATTCCAACCTGTAGCAATCTGCTATAGAGTCTCAGAGATGACAGGCACCAACAGCCTTCTCTTTCTCCCTCAGAGGGGCTGGTGGGTTTGAACCACCCGCTTTGGGGATAGAAGCCAAACCCCCAGGAGACAGGAAAATGGCATAAAATAATTGTGATGAGCTTTGAGTGTTATCTTTGCCTTTAACGTAGAGGGTGTGCTCATAAGTTGATTTAATTTAGTAGCTGTTCAGCAGCGCACCACGGGATGTCTGAAAGTTCAGCAGTCATCCCTCGTGAGGCAGTCGGAGCTGGTGGCAACAATCCTGCAGAGGGACTCGTAAACTTCCCTCCCAGATTAGTTTGCCTCTCTCTCCCCTTTTGCCCTCGATGTGGTACAGCTGGGGAAAATGCTGTCTGCTCTGATGTCCCGCTGTTGCTTCTCAGAAGGGGTTGTGTTGGGGTTGTGTGTGTGACTGGGATATAGGTCAAGCTTGCCTTCTTCTCTTTTCCTCTATGTGCTGTGGGGGAACAGGGAGCCCAGTGTTTGCTGTCTCAGTTGAAGCTACAGGTTGGAAAGAGGTTAGGCGATACCGAGACTTTCAAGTCCCCGATCTAGAGCGAGGGTTCCAAGGTGGATAGGCTGATTTGTCCCAAGGGCCTAAATCACTGAATAACAACCTGTGGGAAGAGAGAAGGGCTTCAAGTCTGCTCCTTCATTTCTTCTGATTATAGCTCCCATTACTCATTAGTAAATTGTATAGATCACTATGGTGATAACCAAACCTCACTGGACCAAACCCATCACCACGAGTCGGTTTTGATTTATTACTCCCACGTTTCAAGGTAGAGCTCCTTCCAGTAGCGTCCTGGCTGTCACCTTCCCGAAGCAGACCTCTGGGTCTTTGTTCTAGAGTGCCTTTTCTGGGTTTGAATCATCCACCTCCTTTGTTTAAGAAGAAACAATTCTACCTTCCAAACCTGGTTAGACCAGAGGATGTACAGCGGTACAGATAGGAACTGGAAACACAGGGAATCCAGGACAGATGAACCTCTCAGGACCAGTGGTGAGAGAGGCACTACCTGGAGGAAGGAGGGAAGGGGAAATAGAAAGGGGGAACCGCTTACAAGGATCTACATATAACTTCCTTCCTGGGGGATGGGCAACAGAAAAGCGGGTGAAGGGAGACACCAGACAGTGTAAGACATGATAAAATAATAATTTATAAATTATCAAGGGTTCATGAGGAAGGAGGGAGTGGGAAGGGAGGGGAAAAAAAAAGAAAAATGAGGAGCTGATTCCAGGAGCCCAAGCAGTAGGTGAGCATTTTGAGACTGATGATGGCAATGAAAATACAAGCATGTTTTTCACAATTGACATATGTATGGATTGTGGTAAGAGTTGTATGAGCCCCAATAAAATGATTTTAAAAAGAAGAAGAAATTAGAAATGATGTGGAGAGAAAACTGCAATGTGGAGAAGCGATTACTCTAAGTAAGACATTATGAAAGAGCTGATAATGTGAGGCAGCTTTAGACAGTGTCCAGTTGAACTTCCTGTGAGAAAGGGAATATCCTTTATGTTTATTGACCAGGGGGCAGCCAGTAGCAAATGTGGTTGGCTGTTGACCTAGTTTATCTACGAAACTGAATTTTAGATAATTTAATTTTAAATTTAAACAATCACTGTGGGTCAAATACAGTCCGCCGTGTGTTTTTTTTTTTTTTTTTGTGGTCTGTAAACTAGGACTGTTTTTTACATGTTTAAATGGTTTGGAGATTTGCCCCCTGAAACGGAAGCAAAATGAGAAGACAGGCATGATCTCTATAGACTATGATTGGAAACTATGGATCTATTCATTCAGTGTGAGTTACTGGAGTCAGTGCTATTGTCGAGATATTAATATGGGGAAGACACAGACCTCTCCTGAAAAGGCTCCAAGCTCAGTGGAGAAAACAGAAACCCACAGCTAATGATGGCATATGGCCCCGAAGTCTAAAATGTTAGAAAATGTCTGGTCCTTTACACAAAATATTTGCCAACCTTTGCTCTAGTTATGGCTTCTGCAGTGACAGTCGGCATGGGGGGCCAGCAATGCTTGTTTTTTTTTTCAAATTCTACAACCTCTATTTGTCTGTGTCTCCACTATATTAGCCTAAGTCTCAAGTGGGGCCACGGCTAGCCTAGCGGATCTTGGAGCTAATAAAACAAAACAAAACAAAATGTTCCAAGAGGAAGTCAGGGAGAAACAGGAGTCCCTTGTCTTGGTCCAGAGAATGTAAAGCAGACGCAAAAGTAAGAAGGACCAGATGAAATGGCCTCGTGGCTGCCTGCTTGGGGTCAGTTTGGCTGAGTGAGCGGACAGGGGATGAGCTGGCTTGGCTGTTAAGCTGGCTGTTGGGATTAGAGTAGAGATCTGAGCAGCCTTTGTAAACACAAGAGACCCTTCCTACAGCTGTGTGTGCAGACTATGGAATCATGATGAGAATCTGAGATAAGAGTAGGGAAACGGACATCAACCTGAGGGTCTGCAACATTCTCAACTCGATCGTACAGTTGTGATCTCCTTGGTAAGAGCACTACATTGCCTGTGTCCCTTCGTCTATGGTGTGGGCTCTGGCTCAGTTTCTAGCACAGTGCTTCGTACCTAAAAGCTGCTCAATAGATGCTATCATGGAAGAAACAGATTCAGAACGTTATCATGGAAGAAACAGATTCAGAACAGTTGTATTTGTTTCTCTTTGTATATGCGAGATTATGTTTATAAACGATTTATAAACTTCTTATAAAAATAATTGGAAAAATGTGGAATGTTCATCACATTTTAAGAAATGGAAGAAAACAGAAGGACCCATAGCCCATAACCTTTGGGTTGGTTCTAACTATTCCCTAGGATTTCTGAGACTGTAAAATTTTTTTATGGGTTGTGACAACCTCAGCTTTCTCTCGGGTGGGTTTGAACTGCTGACCTTGTGGTTAGCAACCCAACACATAGCCCACTTCACTGTCGGGACTACTACTTTTCATAGATACAAAGGGACTACTACTTTTCATAGATACAAAACAAATGGCCTTCATGTTTGACTCAGGATAATAGTTTTGTAAGTTACAGAAAAGAAAGTAGAACTCTCCTCGCTCTGTAGGCAGAGACTGACTCTTTTGGGTTTGGTTTTGTCTCCCACCCTCCTCCCCTGCCTTGTGTAACAATTTGCAGTTTTTTCCAAATGAACGTTATATCAAAGTTATAAGCTGTATGATAAATGATGGAAAGGGATTTTTTTTAAATGTGGGATTTGTCTTGGGGATATAGAACTCACTCTATGCACAATGCTGCTTCAGATCTTCCACTGATATGTAACCACATGGCAGCTGATGGCAAACCTGCTGCCCAACAGTTGGGGTACTGTGATAAGGCGTCTGGTGGCCAGCTCAGCCCACACGACGACTCCCTGTCTTTCATTGCTGTTCCCCTCTCTCTGTGGCACACAGCTGGACAACATGTTCCATTGCCGCTACAGTTCCATGTGGCAGTGTGACTAACTACCCCAAACCTCCTCACTGTCACTGCGATTCGACTGACAGTGACCCTCGAGGACAGACTAGAATTGACCCCGGAGCTTTCTCAGATTGTAACTTTGCAGGCAGAGAAGAACTCATCTTTCTCCCCTCAGTGGGGCTGGTCGTTTCGAACTGTTGACTTTGAACTTGCTGTTGGAAGCTCAAAACATAACCCAGTGCACCACTGGGGTTCTCTGACTGAGTCCTAGCTGTAGATGTGGCAGAAACCCATGTGTGCCACTCAGAGACCTAGCCCGTGGGTACCTCCAATGGGCCTCTCTGCTTTCTCCCTGTGCTGAGTAGAGGCAGACACCCAGGCATCTTGGAACCTCGCTGATGAGGGCAAAGCTTCCTTCGCGGAGACACTGACTGATGGGTAGAACGTTGCCCACCCCCTGCCACACCTGGGCTTTCATGAGAGCCAGCATAAGCTTCTAAGATGTCAAAGCATCGACAGTTCAGATTTTCATCTGTCCCAGCAGTTACTTTTTACCTCAGTAAATCTAATTTCTTCCAGTTTCCTCCCATCCCACCCCAATCTTAACCCCACATGTTGCTTAGGTCATTTCTAAGCATGTCTCTTTCATTCTGGAGAAAGTTCAAAGGACATGGGAGCTCATTATTTCATCCCGAAAAGGAACCAGCTCTCGGCTCTAATAATCTGGAGACATCTAGAAAATGCGAACAGTTACATGGGTGGAGTTTCTAAATGAAACACACACCAGGGGCATGGTCTTGAGGAGACATCCTTTGGACAGTGTTGTCCAGCTTTATTTTATCTTCTTGGCCTGGACACAGACTGGTCGGCAGGACACGGTGAGGACCCCACCATGAGCAATTGCTGAGAGAATAAGCGTGCTTCTCTGGAGGAGGCTGTGTTTGGATTTCCCAAATCTAAGTTCAACACTATAACTAATTTCTGGGTTTGTTTGAAAATGTCTTCCAATCTGTCTTCCCGACCAATGGTTTATCAGTGACCTAAGGTCCTAAAAGCGAAAAACCACCTTCTCCCTTCTCTGCTTAGCTAGAAAACTCCAGACTTAGGGCAGCATTTTAATTGGCCTTGTCTACGCCTACTAACAGCCGTGAGATTAAATCGTCAGCATGGAGGACCCTCCGCGGATCCGAAGGAATACACTGTAATGTGTTCTGGGAACTATGACCTCAGAGTTTCGCACACAACATTAGTATTCAAGGACAGAGCAGAGATGTGGAGCAGACAGAGCAATAAAAAGGCCAACTAAAGTGTGACTTATTCCTCCTCCGCATATTAGTTATGAACCTTGGGCAGATCACGAAGCCTGGTCCCTCAATACCCACAGTGGAAAAATGTCTGCTGGTCGGGTGCTGTGAGTGGAAAATGAAATGATGTATGAAGGCGCCAAAGTGGTACCTCGCCTCTACTTAGTCTTATTGAAACAGAGAAAGAAGGGTTATAAAATAGGGTGAGTAGGGAACGGACAGTTATCTGAATTTTACAAAATCCATTTCATTTCTTATTCTTCAATTAAAACTAGAGGGTAAAATCTTCTGGAGCCTTGTGGCTCCTATGTGGTTTGGCACGTGGGCTCCTGCCTACCTCTCCATCATCACTCCCTCTGCCACACCACCTAGTGGCTCTGCCCTGCTTCCACGGCTCTCGTGCACTGCGCCCTCTCTAATCCGTGACATTTTGCACCTGTTTCCTGGCATCTCTCCCACTGGCTCCACTGCTTCCCACCCTCCAGGATCAAGTCCAGCTTCCTCTGACTTCCCAGAGTCTTCAGCCCAGGCCGATGTCCTTTGCCACATGCTCTCCCAGAACCTCTTCTGGTGCCCTAGGTTTGTCATTTACACATTCATTTGTACATTCATTCTAATAATATGTATCTATTACTAGACGATGCTTCCATCAGACAGGCAGTGTAAGTAACACTAGATACTAAATTAATAATAACCCATAGGGCCTTGGTGGCATTGTGGGTGAGGTGTTGGGATGCGCACCCCAATGTCAGTAGTTCAAACCCTCCTCCTGGGAGCCAGACGAAACTGCCTGCTTTTGTAAAGACTTATAGACTTGGAAACCTGATGTGAAGGAGCTATGAGTTGGGATGACCATGCATTTTGGGGTTGCTTTTTGTCGCCCAACCTCACCCCCTCCCACCTTGTTCAACAATTGGTATGTTATTTCCCAAGTGAACTTCATAACAAAATTGTTGGTTGTATAATAAATTATTAAAAGGACTTTTTAAAAATGGGGATTTATCTGGGGATGTAGAACTCACTCTATACACCGCCCCGCTTCACATCTTCAACTGAGATGGTTGCAGGACACATGATAGCTGCTTACCAACCTGCTCCTCAACGTCTGGAGGCCAGCTCAGCCCACAGGAGGCATGTCCTTCCTGCAGGCAGTGTGGGCGGAAGTAATTACCCAAGCCGGACATTGGTCATCAGATTGGGACAGCACACCTCACCTCCAGACAGCCCAGAGAAATACTTTTTTAAAAACAGTCTTTGGCTTGGTTTGGAGAACCCATTCTTTTTATGAAATTCCACACTAGCTACTTTGTTTTGTATTTCTTCCAATGATGGAATAAAACCAAATTAAGGGCAGCAACAGAAACAAAATTTCAAATACGCAGTGTGTTTAAAGCACAGAAAATCAGGACAAAGCTTAGATAATTCACTGTTTTGCATTTGTGATGTGTACTCGAATGAGCTAAATGATGTTTAGATTTTTTCCTGGTTCTTTCTCAATAATGGGTCAGATAAATCACTGCCTGATTGCCTATTACATTCTTGAGATTGCATTGGGAGTGACTGGCAGTTTTAAAAAGCCCAATTCCAATTCACTTGTGTGCAAGCAAAAAAGAATTGTTTATCCTTTTTATATTTATGCCAATGATTATGAAATAGTCAACAGCTAAGAGATACTTAGAAAAAAAGAGCAGTGTCTTGCCAACTCAAAGAAATCTTTGACAAATTTGTTTTTCTCTATTTCAACTCGATTATGCTGCTGCACAGCAAGACAATAATGTGAGATATGCAACAGGCCCCAAAGCCATTTATACCTTTACTATCAATTACAAAATAATAAGCTAGAGAGTATAAGCATGCTGAATATTAAGAAAAAAACCATTTGTTTCATTCAAATATTATTTCTAAATGTGTATTCCCAAATCTCTAAATAGAAAAAACATTACACAGATTTACTTTGTGCCTATGCTTGCAACAGATCTGTGATTGCTAACAATTATATCGCTATAGAGTTCATGAGGACTCCGTCCATCCACTCTCCCATTTGATCTGACGGTTTACTTTCCCCCTCTCCCGACCTAATGAGACACAGGCATGCCAATACCTAGTCTGACGTTTGCGTAAATGGCCAGACAGAGCTTGAATTGAAGTTTTATCTCAGGACTCTAACTCTGACTCCATGCTTCTTAGCAAATAAGTGGACACTTCAAAGAATCTGTGGAGAATTGGAATGAAAAGATAATGGGATTTTTCAACGAAATCTTTGGAGCCCCGCATATAATACTATTGGATAAACTTAAGTGTCACCGAATGACTTTCTGGGTCATGTTTCCAAATTGATGTCTCCATGTATTGATAAATTGATTGTTTGATTTTCTTGTTCTTTTACTTATTTTATTAGTCCACTTAACTGCAGAGGTCTGGTCTCTTGTGGTCTGTGGTCCTTTGCATGCATGGGGACAGTCCTTACACCCAAATGACTGTCCCCACTGCCCTCAACTGTGACACAGCCACTTCTCTGCAGGTGTGGGATCAAGGGACTGGGAGGAGGAATATTCTCAGAAAAACAGAGTTACATTGGGTCCTGAAAGGAATGATGGACTTAGGTAATCAGGGAGAAACAGAAGGACATCCCAGGTGGTGGAGTCTGCGTGAAACCTCTCTAGGAAACATTTTAATGGTGGTAGTGAGTAATTAATGTGGAGATTCCCTGGTATGTCTGCACACTTTGAATTTTAAATGATAATTTATCATTATAAGTAGTCTCTGATTCTCAGGAGTATTAGTTAAAAATGACTCCATAAAGGTTTTATTAATTACAATAGATCCAATCCTCATTACAGTATAATGTTGGAGGCTTCCAGGGTCTCTCAGGGTAAATGTAAATATAAGTATGCATATCCTACAATTCATTTGGACAAGTCCAGCTGCATATAAACATGAGGGCTCATAGGTTATAATCCAAGATGAAAAGCAGTAGGCAGTGGATTCCAACTCATCGCGACCCAACAGGGCAGAGTAAAATGGCCCCACTGGGTTTCTGAGACTAAATTTTTTTTTTTTGAGACTAAATATTTAAGGAAACAAACAATGGCCTCTTCCTCCCTCGGGGAAGTTGGTGGGTTTTCATAGTTAACTTTTGAGCTAGCAGCCCAAGGAGCCTGGCTGGGCTATGGATTAAACATTGGGCTGTGAACCACAAGGTTGAGTTCAAACCCAGCAGCTCTCCTGGAGGAGAAAGATGAGGCTGTCTGCTTTTTTAAAGATTTACATTTTCAGAAACCAGTGTAACCACGACACCAAGCTCACGGTGATCGAATCCTTTCTGATTCATAGGTTATAATCCAAGATGCTACCCTACCGGTCAGGGTAGAACTGCTCCTGTGGGTTTCTGAGCCTGTAACTCTGTATCGAGTCAAAACTAATAGTAAGTTTTGTGGCTTTGTTTTTTTGGGGGGGTGGGTGGGAGGGCTGGCAGTGGGAGGTGGCTGGGGTGAGGTTTAGCTCAATAAGCAAGCCACTGCACCGTCCAGCTTCCTTTGTAAGGTTATAATAGAGTTCAGAAATCCTGATGGGAGAATGGGCTTAACAGAAGTGCTTTGTTAAGTATGAATATCCAATCTTTTTCTCATTATTCTCTGGGCCCCACATCCACCCCACTCCTCAGGCAGCTGGGCGAAGAGGGTCTGATGCCTCCTTGGTTGCCTAAGCCACAACCACACCATCACCACCACCACCGAGAGAAAGCCATAGAGACGTCCCCGGAGGTGCCAAGGTGGATGCCCTGAGGAAGCCACTATCTCACTCAGCTCTAGTGCTGGGAGGAGCAAGAAGGACCTCCTGGGGCAGCGGGGCAAGATGAGGAGGGCGTGTGTGCAGGAGTGTAGGGGTGGCGGGAAAGGCACTGGAGGGAAGGAAGGAATGATGGGATGGGAGCAGAGTGGAGAGGAGGGCGAGGGACAGATGGATGGCAAGTGGCACCATGCGGGTGGCTGAGCTGGGACCTGATGTGGCTCTTGGAGATCTGATTAGCTCCACGTGGAACTGGACTAGCAGAGTCCAAGCTTGCACGCAGTCCCTTGGCACCACCCTGCACCTCTCTCTCGTATGCAATACGGCACTCACACGCCATCCAAGCCGCTTATCCTCTTTCACAGAACGTAACCTTAGGCAAAGCACACCTGTACAGCACATCAGAAGACAGAACGCAGACCCTGTTGACAGAAGAGGGGTTCACTTCTGGGGATATTGAGAGGTGGAAACCTAGCCGTCGTTACCATGTTAAAAAGGATCACTCTCTGGGTCCCACAGAAGGGCACTGTGATGGTTAATTTCATGCATCAACTTGGCTGGCTATGGTGTCCAGTTGTTTGGTCAAGGTGGGCGTTACATAATCTGTTGTCAATTTGAGACTTAAGAGTGAAGGGGTGGAATTTAGCCTGTCAATCAGGTCGCAGCTTAAGGACCTCATTTGGAGGCACTAAGGAGATAAATAACCATCCGGAGGCAGGATACACACTCACTCCCTTGGAGAACTTCTACTGACAAGGCTCACTCCCTGGGAGGCATTGCAGTTGATAAGATACATGGAGCTACACTAGTGTCCTGAACTGGAGGAACCACATGGAGACCCCTCTCAGCTCTGAGATGCTTATACCTCGCCTGGATCCACACGAATTTCCACCCACTGGCCTGTAATCTTCCTGCATCTGGCATGGTTGTGAGTCTGAAGAGGAATTTGTAGATCCGTATTGGACATATGGGCTAATATTGAACTTATGGACTTGATTGGGGATGTTCTCTCAAGATTCAATTGCTCTTGTATATAAAGTTCTCTCTTACACGCATATGAGTCTCCCTGGATCTGTTTCTCTAGTCTACTGGGACAAACATAGTCAAACACCAATCTAGAAGTTGCTATAAAGGTATTTAAAATATGAGTTGTATTTATATCAGTTGACTTTAAGTAGATTGTCCTCCACAAGGTAGGTGGGCCTTAT
Source organism: Tenrec ecaudatus (assembly GCF_050624435.1). Lineage (NCBI taxonomy): Eukaryota > Metazoa > Chordata > Mammalia > Afrosoricida > Tenrecidae > Tenrec > Tenrec ecaudatus. The sequence continues at coordinate 157,880,124 of NC_134533.1, read as the reverse complement.
TCAATTTGTTGAAGGCTTTAAGGGCAAAAAGGAAGGCTTCCCTAAAAGAAAAAGTTTCTACTTTAAGATTGTGACGTAGGCATTCTGCCCGGGATTTCCAACTTGTCACCTGACATGAATTTTGAACTTGCCTACCCCTGAAATTGCATGTGCCATTTAAATGGATTGATTTCTGCCTGTGCACACACACCTATGCATGTATGTACGTGCATGCGTACAGGCAGGTGTGCATGAGGGAGCTTCTAAGAGTTCATGGAAAAACTTCCATTATATTTAATTCTATTTTCCACGAACTTTTTGGAGCCTCCTCATATGTAAGTTACGTTAGTTCTATATCTCTAGGGACCTCCGCTATTTTTTATAGAGCCTTCTTCTTAGTGCAAGTACTGAAGATCCTCTGTACAATCTAATCTCCAGATGGCTCATTTCTTGTGAGCACAACTGGGTAATATCCTTGGGCGGGCAGTGCTCATGGGGGGAGGGGCAGAGGCAATAGGGACTGCCTGTTGGGGTGCCCACTTGGATGGGCGGTGTTGGATTCTGTTCTCTGTGCAGTCTGTGTGAGAAAGCAGGGAGTGGGGCTATTCTCACTGCGTCATAGAATTGCGAGGACACACAATGCCTACGCTTCGGGTGAATTGGCTTAGTGCACTGAATGGGCGGAGGAGAGAGATATTCCCAGGAGGGCTGGTGGCAGGAGATGTGGCAGTGGAGTAAAGGTTGGCCATCTGCGACAGTATGGGGAAGAAGGAAAAAGGGCTGATGTCCTAATCTTGAATGAGGGTGGGCTGGCAATAAGGATGGGGATAAGAATGTCTGGTCTAAATTAGGTAAGTGTGGGCCCTTCCCGAAACGCTCTCAGGCCTGGACTTGAAACAACCGGCTCAAGTGTTCCGGTGAGAGTTGAGGAAGGTAAAGATGCTGGTTCCTTAGGAGATTTGTGAGTGGCTATCAGCCAGGACTACCAAGAGATCAGGTGCGGGCCATCAAAATAGAATGTTTTTATCTTTTTAAATATTTCAGATATCATATCCTCACTTCTGACCTAGAATCTAGCTTATAGCTGCCAAAGATATTTGGGAACTCCTCCCTGATTAGCCATTCAACTGATATTTCTTCAAAATGGGTCTCATTACAGAGGAAAGGAAATTATTTTCTATTAGCCAAAGGGCAGGTCTGTGATAAAGTATTTATTACATGCCCTGAAGGTCATGGCAGGCGCGTTGATTCATTTGGACCTTTATTTATTTATTTTTCCCTTCTGTAGTTTATCCAACACACTAAGTGACATTTCGCATTCACAATGTAAGAATTACAGGAGTGTGTGTAGACGTGATTATTAAGCTGCTAAACAACAACAGTCAGTTTCTGCATTTCATTTTATAGCAATGATTGGTTGATCAGGTAGCTGGCTTCAAGTTGGTTATCTGTCTCAAATACAGGCATTTTGTATGCACAGAGCAAATTTTTTTTCATGTTCATTTCATTTCCTACTTTTTACTTAAGGATTCTCTCTTGGTCTCTAGAAACAAGAGCCTAGTGTAGCAACAATGAAACTCAAAACCTTCTTCTAGTTCTTGAACGCTTCCTCCCCTCCCAATTATCATGACCCCAATTCTACCTTGCGGACCTGGTTAGACCAGAGGATGCACAGCGGTGCAGTAGGGATCTGGAAACACAGGGAACCTAGGACGGATGAACCCCTCAACACCCGCAGTAGGAGTGGTGACACCAGGAGGGAAGGGGGTGTAGAAAGGGAGAACTAATCTTGGAGATCTATGTGTAACCTCCTCTCTGGGAGATGGGCGATGGGGTGGTGGGTGAGGGGAGACTCCGGGCAGTGTAAGATAAGATATAATAATTATTTATAAACTATTAAGGGACCAGGAGGAAGGGGGGAGTGGGGAGGGGGAGGGGAACAAAAGGGAAACCGAGCTGATTCCAGGAACCCAAGTAGAAGGTGAATTTTGAGAATGACGAGTGCAACGAATGTATAAGGGTGCTTTGCTCAATTGATGTGTGTATGGATTTTCATAAGAGTTGTATGAGCCCCCATAAAAAGATTTATTAATTAAAAAAAAAGGTAAAAAAAAGCAAGAGCCAATTTCCTTGTGTTGGTGAAGTCAGGAGTACTGTGGAAACCTGGTAAACTGAGATCATATGTCAAGTTATTCCTGGGATCACCCGGTCCTTTCCCATTGTGGCTGGGTGCTCCAGGTCCCTACCCAACTCACCTGCCCATGACACAGCTCTGGGTACGGGGCATTGTGAGGGCAGTGTGGTCTATGCGAAGCCAAATGGTATGGAAAAAGGAGGACGGTTCAGGAGTGAGAGACTTGGGGGGTGGGGTAGTGTTGGTGGTGTGTGTGTGTGTGTGTGTGTGTGTGTGTGTGTGTGGTGTGTTGGGAAGGTGGTGTTACTAAGGGCACATTTAGGACAGGGGGTGAGATGAGGAGGGCAGGGGAAGAAAGAAAGTAAAAGTAGAGTCACTGCCAACAGTTCTCTTTCGGCCACCACTAAAGGGAGATGCGTTATCGGACTCCTATTCCTTCACAGAGGACAAGAGATCAATACCAGCATCTTGTGCATCTGATCAGTTTTCTCCCTGCTGGTCCTTGAAGACTACTGGCTGTTAGGGCCTCTCTGTTCCAGAGTCATGTAGCTTCAGCAGTGCTGTTTTACCGCTGCTGATCTGCCTGAGTATAAATGAGTACATTTAAATGCCCTGTTCTCAACAATTTTATGTTTTGTTCTGAGCTCAAAATAAAGCTACCCAGGTGTTCTTTTTATAAATAGGACTGCATGAATTCAAACAAACCTTTGCATTATTCATCGCAACAAAGGAATTTGTTGCAGAGTTCCTGCTTTAGATATAACTACTTTTTAACACGTTTAACAAGTAATGAAACTACTGAGGATAATTAGCACATCACTCGCATTTCCCGTCACAGATGCAGCACGGTTGACTTGGACGCCATCATGTGGGATGAGCAATCAGTGGGACTAAAAGTGATCTGTCACCGCTGTTCAGCATTGGTGACTTCATAGCATCATAAACTGTTTTTAATTCCAGCCTTTGGCAAACAATTTAAATGAGATTTGCAACTTAGCAGTGCTAATCTCATGGCTGAAATATTAAAACTTCATGCATGAAATATTTATTCTTTTAATAAGATTGATCAAACTGGACATCACTCACTCTCTCCAATTAAAACCTACTTAATTCATACATCAGCTATAAAAAATATATGCCTCCTTTAAATGCTTATTAGCATAATAGCTTTTCTGACCCATCAAGTTGGACAAGTACTGGCCATACCTATTTAAGCTCTTCTTGTCCTGTCAGAAATTCTCTATAAATAGATGGCTGACATTCACAGTAAAAAAAACAAAACAAAACAAAAGCTGCTAACTGCTTTATAAAAAAGGAATGCCCAAACAGGTAATAAGTAGTTATGCCTAATGGTAATTTCCAATATTAAATCCATCTATACATTTTCACCGCTAAGAACATTTTGTTTAGTTCTTTGTGTTTTTATGTCACCTTGGGGAAAAAATCTTGGCTCTAAAAACCAGACAGAAACAGAATCAGACATTTCTGGATCACCAGTCTATGCTGCATGGAACAATTTACGACCCTGACACCAGGGAGAGAGTCCAGGGATGTTTGGAGGGTCCACTTTTCTCCATGAGGCAGTTGGATACTGTGCTCACCACATCTTACACAGCTGGCCCAGCACTCAATGGAAATCCCAACTGTGTTAGTCTGGGTGGACTACAGAAACAAATGCATAGGCACTCGTGTGTGCATAAGAGAGAGTTTTATATAAAGAGTAATTGTACATTAAGAAAGCTTCCCAACTCAGTCCAGTCCAAGCCCATATGTTCGATATTAGCCCATATGTCTGATACTGATCTATAAAGTCCTAGTCAGACTCATGAAACACAGGCCAGTGGGTAGAAAACCTTTGGATCCGGTGGTGTTGTAAGCATCTCAGTGCTGGCAGGGTCTCTACGTGGCTTCTCTGGCTCCACAGGTCTGGTTGCATCAGGGTAGGTCCATGTGGCTTCTCCAGCTCAGGGCACTAGTGTAGTTCCATGTGTCTTGTCAGCGCAGTGTCTCCCACGGAGTGAGCCAAGAGAGAAGGGTCTTGTCAGCAGAGCGTTGTCTCAGGGAGGGAGCCAACCAAGAGATAGTGCTTCCTGCCTCCAAGAAGGAATGCAGATTTCCCAGAATTCTCAGGGGAAGGCCATGCCCCCACAGAGGTCTCATTGCTATGATCCGAGTGACAGACTAGATTCTACCCCTTCACTCATTATCCTTTCAAACTGACACCAGATTATGAAGCTACCACACCGCTTATCTTCACAAACAGAAGGGGACCCTTCCATCAGTATGAACGTCTGTCGGCTGTGGATGTTGGGGACACAGGCATCTACAGTCCTTCAACCCACTGACAGTCTCCTAGTCAGAGCCTGGAGTCAGCGGAGACTGAAACCCAATAAAGCTGTGTTCCCTAGGGACAGTAACTTGTCTTACTTGGTAAACCGTAGACCCTTTAATGCATTTCTCAAAAAGTTGGTGGATTTAATAAAATACAAATAGAAAGTTAAAGAGAGAAAAGTGGAAAATGTTTTGTCAACACGAAGGCTAGATAAAATATTTAAATATAGTTTGAGCGTATTCATGTAAGTGAAGTTTATTTTCAGTGAGATTGATGACTAACACTATCCAGTTGTGAGTGGTAGAAAAACTGTGATCAAATACTTTAAAATATGGTGCTATTTCAAGGAAAGAAAGAAATGCCTCACGTTGAATCTGAATGAGCGAGGTTCACAATCTTTAAAAATAGAACATATCTTTCCACATGCTGACTGAATAAGTGTTGAAACAACATGTGAAAAAGAAATCACCCTTTGAGGGTATTTTAACTGATTTCAGGCTCCCTCCTCCCATCCCACCCTGAACTGGGTCCAGCATGACCAGGGTGTCCCCGTGAGCGATTCTGAGTTCCCTGGTCACCTAATGCTGCCCTGAGGTTCCTGCACAATTTCATCCAGAGAGGGTGTCATGTTGAGTTTGCACCAAAGAAGATTGCCAGTGGCCCACAGCCAAGACACCATGTGCCTTCATTAACCCAGGCCTGAGCATCCTTAACACATTCCTTCCCCCTCATTTTCCAATGGCTCTGGAAAATCCTTTAGTGTCTGGGGGAGGTCCTCTCTTGTTTATAAGAAATGAGGTGATCTCCTGGCTGCTCTCGGATGTCCCTGGACACTGGAAATTCCCCTCAGAGAGACCTGTATCATTATGGGCCTTGGTGTCTGGAGGGGGAGTGTGACAGATGGCTCCCCAGTTCTCTGGGATGGCCATTTTTTCATTCACTCACTCAGAATGTGTATCAAGCACCAGTTATGGGCTCTAGAAATACGCCAGTGAACGAAAGAATCAATACCTCTGGCCTTGTAGAGTTTATCTCTGAGTGAGGGCCTGGGAGATAAACCAGAGGCAAATAAAAAAGGAAAATATATATCATATGTTAGAACCATAGTATTGTTTAGAAAAATAAATTAGGGCAATTACATAGGACAGCTGGGTGTGTATTATAATTTCAAGTAGGAGGTCAGGTGAGGCTTTACTAATAAAGTGACATTTGACCGAGCACCTGAAGGTGTTGGGAAGTGAGTTCCACGGATGGGTTTGGAAGTTCATGTTGTTAGGTGCTACTGAACTGCTGCAAAGTCGTAGTGACAGTAAGTACCAGAGAACAAAACATGTCCAGTGCTGGCCCATCCTCAAAGGAATTGCTGCTTGAACTCATGGTTGGAGCCATTGTGTCCATTCGCTTTGGTGCGGATCCTCTTCTGTTTGGCTGGCCATCCGTTTTACCAAGCCTGGTGTCCTTCTCTAAGGACTGGACTCTTCCGGTGACATGTCCAAAGTATGTGAGATGAAGTCTCATTATACTCACTTCTAAGTAACACTCGGACATTCTTCTTCCAAGATAGACTTGTTCGTTCTTTGGCAAGTCCCTGGTATATTCAATACTATTCAGCAGCACCATGATTTAGTGGCATCAATTCTTATTGTTTTTAAGAGGTTCCACTGATCCGGTTCTGAACCAGTGTGACCTTATGCACAACCAGTGTGACCTTATGCACAACCAGTGTGACCTTACACTGCCCAGTCCTGCACCATCCTCATTATTATTCCTATGTTTGAACCCATTGTTAGAGCCACCTGTCAATCCTTCTTATTGAGAACCTTCCTCTTTTTGTCTTGCCCCTCTACTTTAGCAAGCATGCTGTCCTTCTTCGGAACTGGTCTCTCCTGACAGCATGTTCAAAGTATGTAGGCAAAATCTTGCCATCCCCCCCTCTAAGGAGCATTCTGGCTGTACTTCCTCCAAGATAGACTTGGTTTTCCTTTTAGCACTCCATGGGACTTTCAATATTCTTTGCCAACACCATAGTTCAAATGCATGAATCTTCTTTGGTCTTCCTTACTCCACGCCCAATCGTCATACACATATGAGGCAATCAAAAATACCATGGCTTGGGTCAGGCACACCTTAGTCTTGAAAGTAACATCTTTGCTTTTCAATACCCTAAAGAAGTCTGTACAGGACTTTTACCAAATGAAACTTTTCTTTTGATCTCTTGACTGCTGCTTCCATGAGCATCGATTGTGGATCCAAGCAAGACAAAATCCTTGACCACTTCAACCCTTTCTCTGTTTATCACGATGCTACCATTGGTCCAGTTGCGAGGATTTGGGTCTTCTTTACATTGAGTTGTCATCCATTTTGAAGGCTACAATCCTTTATCGTCATCAGCACGTGCTTCTGGTTCTCCTCACTTTCCATAAGCAAGGTTGTGTCATCCGCATATCATAGGTTGTTAATTTTCCTTCCTCCAATCATGATGCTTCATTCATCTTCTTATACTCCAGCTTCTCCAATGCTTTGCTCAGCATCCAGATTGAATAAGAATGGTGAGAAAGAACTCAACTCTTTCCTGCACACCTTTCCTGGGTTTAAACCATGCAGTAGTCCCCTGATTTGCTCCCATAACTGCCTCTTGATTCATGTGCAAGTTCCTTATAAGCCCATTGAAGTGTTCTGGAATTCCCATTCTACTCAAGGCTGCCCACAGCTGGTTATGACCCACATCGTCGAGTGCCTAGGCAGAGTCAAAAGAATACAGGTAATCATCTTTCTGGTATTCTCTACTCTGAGCCAAGATCCTTCTAACATCAGCAATATCCCTTTTCCCATGTCCTATTCGGAATCTCGCCTGAATTTCTGGCAGCTTCAGGTCAATGTACTGCAAGCATTGCTGAATGATCTTCAGCAACATGTTATTTACATCGATATCAATGATATCATTTTATAATTTGATATTGAAAGGTGTTGGGCCACCTTTCTTTGGAATGGTACAAATAGGGATCTTTTCCAGTCAATTCCCCAAGCACCTACAACATCTCTATGTTCTGTTAGAGCAACTCTCCCTTGGTCTATGTGCAGGTTACACATGAGCACAGTTTTTGTGTGTTTTTTTTAACTGTCTTCCCTGTATCTGTCCGTGACGATTTAACTCAATTCATCCCAGTCATCAAAAGGCAGTTTGTTCTGGGGAGGTTTGGTGACAGTTAGAGCAGCACTCTTCAGCTCAATTTGTGCATCAGCCTCCCGTAGCACAGTTTAAATTTTCGGGAATTCCCATTCTTTACAATGAACCTATGCACCAACGTTTAATGCCCCAAATAAACCAAAGCTCTTTATCAGCTTCAGCAGTCGGAAGTTGATTAAACATGCCATTGAGGTGCCCTGATAATCACTGGTGATCACAATGTGAAAGTTGATGCGATCCGTACAGGCAGGATCCATACCAATCATACCATTCCTAGCTGTGTGCTGAAATCTATTCCATGGAATTTTTCAGGTGTCAGAACAGATGCATATGATTCTGACTTAGCCTTGCTTTAGGGCCAGAAGAAGGAGTCCTGCTGGTGGCATAATGGTTCAGTGTTAGTCTACTAACCACAAGGTCGGCAGTTCTAACCCACCAGCTGATCCCTGGGAGAAAGATGAGGATACCTTCTCCTGAAAAGAGTTAGTCTTGGAGCTCAAAGGGATGGTTGTACTGTATTACATAGGATTTTAATGAGCCAGCAATTGGCTAGATGGCCCTGGTGTAGTGCAAGACAAAAAGCTTCTTCAATGTCTTAAAAGCTGCACAAGTGAAGGTGATTGTACTGAAGATTGTGTTGCAATCAGGAGTTGGTTCAATCCTTTCAAAGTCAGGGCCAATTCACATAACATTAAAGGGCAAGCAGGAGTTATCTGTAAATTGGATGTTAGTAACCAAGACTTACATCACCCAACTCTAGGTGGTGGTGGTGGTGGGACTGTCTGTAGAAAGAAAGTTTCACAGGGGAAAGGATTTCCTAAGTAGAAAGAAGTGCAGATGTAGAAGCCAGTAGATGCAAGTGTGCCTGGCATTGATATGGGAGGCAGTTGGTGGGGGCTTAGAAAGGGGTTGCCCAGTGAGGAGGGGCATGGCAAGGATCACTTAGATTCTGGAAACAGTCTGAAGGAAGAGACAACCAGGTTTGCAAATAGTTTGCTACAGAGTGTAATAGGGGTGACTGTGAGCAGGATGGCCAACTCTCCCACTGTGCCTGTCCAATAGTCCCCATCCTGCCTCCTCCTCCTGCCCTCTATGTCTCCTCTGATCCTGCCCACTTCTATTCCTCCCTACTGCTTTGGCTGAGGCCCTGCTCCTCTCGGGAGCTTAGTTCTCTCTTCACTGACACAAGTACACATGCTTCAGACTTCACATTTCCGACTCCCACCATCTCCTACAAACACTTTGGATTCTCACCATCCCCTTGGTTCTCTGGGGGGACAGCATAGGATTTCAGGAAGAGTATCAGGTAGGCCTCAGACCTGCTGAGATGGACGTGGGTGTTTAAGCAGAGCCTGGAGGAAGACTTGCAGCAGTTACAGAGTCCTTGGCTTGGAACAATGCAGGGCTCTGGACGGAATGGGGCTCCATCGAGCTTGAGAGGCGGCTCCTTGGAAGACTTCCTAGGTCTGACAAAGATGTCAGGCCATCAGGTAGGGGCTGTTAAAAAGCACTTGGGTAGGCTCTGAGAGGAAGAACCAAGACAGCCAGTGCTATCAAGTCGGTTCTGATTGATATTGGCGCTGCCGGGAATTGTGGAACTGCTGCTTAAGGTTTCCGAGGCTGCAAATCTCTATGGAAACACCCCACCATTCTCTGGAGCAGTGCTGGCGGGTTCTCACCACCAACCTTCCAGTCATCAACCCAGAGCTTACTCCACCTTCCCACCCACCCGGGGTTCTTCTGGGAAATAAGGGGAGGCCTTTTATTTTGTAATGAAGATGTCAATACTATGCACCTGACCCTTTGTTCCAAAAGCACAGCAGACTCTCTGCGGAAGGCACGAGCAGGCCCCGGGAGCCCCGTCCACGCACAGGCTAGTCTATGCCGTCCTTTTACAGCAGCTGAACCTTTCTACATGGCTCAGGGCGCACCTGCAGCCCAACGGGTGCTTGACAACCATCAGAGTTAATTGATGCAGGTGATCACATATGCAGGTGCATGCTGAGACCGAGATCAGTGCCTCGCGTGGACTAGGAGCTGTGTAATATTGATGCCGCTGCATCAGGGAATGTAGGATAGAGGCTGGAAATGGCCATGAAGGCAAAGGAAGCCCATGTCGACCCAGATTTGGTGGGTAAAAATGAAGCATAAACTCAGAAATCAAGTTGGAGTGGGAGAGGACTTTTGTTCCCGTGTAACTGGGTTTCGGGAACAAGTGCATTGCAGTCTGTCTTCTAAGTGAGCGAGCCACCTGAGAGCAGTGTCATGCCATTGGTAGACCCCATTGGCCTGCAGGTGCCCAGAGATAGCTAGATGAATGGGTGCAGAAATTAATAAATAAGTACTTAGCACACTCTTGCTAAATGTTTGTAAGGAGGATGCTTCGGTCACACACACACATACCTATACTATCATAGAGTGGTTCCCTTTTGCCTCCATTTTAATCGGATAGAAAATTTTCAAAAGCGAAAACCCCAGGATTAAATATAATTTCCTATAGCTTTTAGTTTTAAAACACAATTTGCTTCAGAAATAGAGAAAGAGAAGAAATGAAGTTCAAACTAATCCATTCAAATCGACAACAAAATATACAAGCAACAACCACTTTATGGATATCTTAAGAGACCACAGTTTTTAAAAAGCTATGAAAATTAAGACTTCTGTAAGTCGATTGGAAGCTTGAAGAGTAATGAGATATTTGACAACCTTGAAGTTTTCTGGGTTTTTTTAAATAAATAATTTTATTGGGGCTCATAAAACTCTTATCACAGTCAATACATACATCAATTGAGTAAAGCACCCTTATATATTAGTTGCCCTCATCATTCCCAAAATTCACCTTCCACTTGGGTTCCTGGAAACAGCTCATTTTCCTTTTTACCTCCCCCTCCTTCCCCACTCCCCCACCCCTCATGAACCCTTAATAATTTATTAATTATTATTTTATCTTATCTTACATTGCCTGACATCTTCCTTCACCCACTTTCCTGTTGCCCATCCCCCAGAGAGGAGGTTATATGTAGATCCCTGAGATCGGTTCCCCCTTTCTACCCCCACTTCCCTCCCGGTATCACCGCTCTCACCGTTGGTCTGAGGGGTTTATCTGTCCTAGATTCCCTGTGTTTCCAGATCCCAACTGCACCGCTGTGCATCCTCTGGTCTAGCCAGGTTTGCAAGGTAGAATTGGGATCATGATAGTTGGAGACCAGGAAGCATTTAAGAACTAGAGGAAGGTTGTTAGTTACATTATTGCTACACTGAACCCTGAGTGACTCATCTCCTCCCCACTACCCCTCTGCAAGGGATGTCCAGTTGTCTACAGATGGGCATTGGGTCCCCATCACACACTCCCCTCATTGACGATGATATGATTACACACACACACACACACGCACACACACACACACCCGCCTTTGTTGCATGAAACCTGGTCCCCTTGGCCCTTCATGATCACACATGTTGGTGCGCTGCTTCCATGTGGGCTTTGTTGCTTCTGAACTAGACGGTCGCTTGTTTACTTTCAAACCTTTAAGTCCCCAGACGCTATATCTCTCAATAGCCGGGCACCATCAGCCTTCTTCACCACACTTCCTTATGCACACATTCGTCTTCAGCGTTTATGTGAGGAAGGTGATCACACAATGGTGGTTTTTGTTCTTTGGTGTCTGCTACCTGATCCCTTCAGCACCTCGTGTTCACTTAGGCTTGTGTGCTTCTTCTCTGTGGGCTTTGTTGCTTCTGAGCTAGATGGCCTCTTGTTTGCCTTCAAGCCTTTTAGACCCCAGATGCTATATTTTTTTGATAGCTGGGCACCATCAGCTTTCTTCACCATGTTTGCTTATGCACACATCTGTCTTCAGCAATCAAATTGGGAAGGTGGGTATCATGGAATGACCGTTTAGCTGAGCAAGGTGCTATTGTATTGAGGAAGTGTGCGCGAGGAGGCCCAATGTCCACTTGCTACCCTACTACTGAACCTATAAATATATGCACCTAGGTCTATTCCCCCCATAGTCATAAATATATTTACATATGTACATGTCTGTATTTAGGCTTGTATGCATGCCCTTTGCCTCCTACTCCTTTTCTCTACTTCCTTATGCTTTCCTCCTGTACCACTACCATGTGCAGCCTTTATTCTGGTTTCAGTAATTCGTCTCAGTTACCTTGCTCTTGGTCACTCCCTACCCGGTCCTCCCTTCCCCTCCCTCCACTGGTTTTGAACCACTCCGTTGTTCCCTTGTCCCTGGGCTGGCCAATACCTCCTCCCTTCCCCTACCTCCCACACTCTCATGTCCCTCTGTGACCCTTGGTCCCATTATTTTCTTCTCACATTGATTGTCCAGCCTATCTTATCTAGGTGGACCAACCTTGAAGTTTTTGTTGTATGTTTTTTTAAGGAGTTATCATGATAGTTTGTTTTAAAAAAGAGTCCCTATCTTTAAGGAATAGATAGTGAAATATTTATGAATGATTTATTTCAAAGCCACAGAAAGGGTCAAGGTTGCTGAGGAAGTAGATCTGGTGGGACTGGGCAACATTTGGTGGTGGTTGAGGTCAGGTGATGGGTTGAGGTAGGTGTCTTTATTCTAGCCTTCCTATTTTTGTGTCTATGCAATTCTCCATGGGAAATCATTAAGAAAGGAAAGAGAAAACTAAAGTGAATATTAAAATCTAGAACCCTGCCTGACAAGCACAGTCGTGTTATAATTTAACCACATGAGGCACAACTTCGAGTTCTTCCTTCATCTAACCCATTGCTACTGTGTACGCGTCTCCACAGGGCAATAGATTCCATGGTACGGAAAATATTTATTTGATCTTAAAAGGCATTTAAAGACAACAAACCTTTAAAACAGCCCTTCTCTTACTTGCCATACAAGTCACTTTATGTAGAACATCTTAGGACTCATGCCTTGGGTTTTAAAACAACTTTATATTACTTGCAAACGTCAGCATACATCCTTGATGTGTTTAACAAAGATTTACCAAAAGATAGCCCCAGGCCTATTTCTTCTGAGGAAGGTATGTGCTTAAATCCTCATTGTTTGTTGTGCTTTCTCCAGAGGGTTGTGCCTTGTTGATTCTGTGTGATTGTATTTATGTTGCAAACACCTCTCTCACATGCTCTAGTTCCTCCACGGCCTGCAGAATCCTGACACGAGGCACAGATATATGTCTAATTACACTTTTGAACTTAATAAAATGAATGTAATTCTGTCCTCAGACACAGGCTAGATGTTTAAAAAATTTTAATTGGCTATTATTTTTCCAACTAAGCTTATTGCAGTTTGAGGTTGAATTAAATTGGAAAGTATGTGTGAACAAGAGTCTTATATTTATTACTTGGAATCTATTGTTGCACATGTCTCTAATAATAGATTAGCAATTATGTTTGTGGCTCAGCATAGTTCACACATAAATTATGTATACATTTATGTAAATATATATATTATGATATAACCTCTGTAGGATGTAGAACTAGATAGGGTGCACCAACTCAGAAGGCAATTATACTGTTGTTGCTATATTTCAGAAGTCATATTTGATCTTTAGTAAGTTTAATCCCAGGTTCCAATTCTAACAGAATTCTATTATTCCAGTGAAGAAGCAGTACTTGATGGTGGGACTTCAATCTCAAATGCCAAGAGGTTCCAGGTAGGTAATACAAATGATCGAATGTGTGGTCACCTGGAGATACCTGCCCTGTCTACAGAGGGCAACCTTTTTTAGTCTCGCTCGACCCTGCCCTCTAGCCCCAGAGTTTGCAGATGTCCTTCCCCGACCCCCAGACTCCTGCCCCATAAAGCCAATTTTTTTTTTTATGTTCAAGCTCCCAATTTTTAAAATGCATGCCAAATCAACCACGTCTGCTCTTGGCATGAAACAGATGCTGAGGGAGGACGACCAGCACCAGGTAGACCTTACCTCTGATCATTTGCTACCCTAGATGCTTCACCTTGTGTAGCTTTCTCAATGCCTTTCCTGCTTCTAAGCAGGGTAGGCGGATCTGCCCACTAATTATCTCCCAGGCGCTGCTGCCTGCGGACTGCTCACTGCCGGGGAAGGAGCTTTGGTAACATCAGTTTCTTGCTGTGGATTGAACAGAATGAGGAAGACGGAGAGCCAGACACTTGGCTCACATATGGTGGGAGGGTAAATTTGAACAACTTTTTTGGTGAGTGATTTGGGAAGATGTTCAGAAGAATTTTTTTTAAACTTGCACCCTTTTGAGTTCAACAATTATCCTTCTCAAAATTTATCCTGAAAGACAAATTCACAGATACTAAATCAAATGGGGTTTAAACTCCATACTTTCATATAAGGTTGTTCATCTCAATGTTATTTGTGGTTGTAAATACTGAAGCAACCAAAATGTCCAATGACAGGACATTGATTGATTACATCAGGATGTCACCCACTGCTTTTCCTATTACATAAATGTAATAAATATTATTCTAAAGGCACTAAAAGGTGTAGGCAGTTTCAAACATCACTAGGGAGTCCTCGGTACCATGCATTCATCGATTGAAAGGAATTGAAAGCTGTCAATAATATATGATTCAAAGAAGTACAGGTAAGCTGAGAAAAAAACCAGGTGATGAGTAGGAATAATGAGTCTAATGAAAGCCACACAGAAGACTAGAGTGACCGTAGGCAGAACATCGCAAACAGCCAAACCAAACTCACTAGCATCTAGTTCTAAATTAATCTACCAAAACAAACAAAGCAGAAAAGTCGGTTACATGGGACTCAGAGGGCAATATTCACCCAAGGACTAAGTTCAAGAGTGTCAGGAAAGTGTGTGTGTGTGTGTGTGTGTCTGTGTGTGTGAGTGTGTGTGTGTGTGTGTGTGTGTGTGTATGTGTGTGTGTGTGTGTAGGGGGTGGGGATGGTTTTAAGCCGAGTCCCTATGGAAGGCAGATTATTGGCTGGGACTGTTCACAGTGGCGGCCATTTCTGTGATGGTAAGGGCGTAATGTTAGCTCAAATCGCGCCTATATTGCCCAATGCTTCACACTGTCTGGTTCTTTAACACTAGGCTGCTTATCGCTCAGCACATCCACTCTGCCGGTTTCTTATCTCCGTGCATCAGCTATTGCTCCTCCTCTGGACAGATCCTTTCTCCCCTTCTCTCCACGCCAGGCATTGTCTCTCTGGAAGCCCTTAGCTGAATCCCTTCCCTTTTGCTGGGACCGCTTTTCTTCCCCTGAGGTTCTCTCTCTTTTTGCACTTTCTGCTTTTCAGTCATTATCTGCTTGGTTCTGTTGTCTCCGCTGAGCTGGGCATCTTCTGAAACTGTTTTCTTGGCATAGACTTCATACACCATATACTTTCCTCATTCAATCACATTAAGGAGAATTGTGCAATCATGGCCACCATCAATTTCTGAACATTTTCCCCTCCTACTTGTTAGCTCTCTATTTCCCTCCATCTGCCCCTGCCAGGCCCCTAGCAATGATTAATACGGTCACTATCTCTGTAGACCTCCTTGCCTTGGATTTCATATACAGAAACTCGCACACACCAACAGGAATCAAGCAAGCAAACAAACAGAAGCCCCTAACAACAATGATTAGACAAAATAGAGAAAAGTACCGATCTAAAGGAAAGCAGAAAGTATTAAAAACGGAAACAACTTTAAAATGCGTCAAAGGGAAGATCAAATGGTAAGGTATGCTGTTTTAACCTAACCCCATGTGCCACAAGCCCACAATGCTCTCTGACAGCAAGGCTGATCACAGTCAGAGGGAATTTCCCAGCACCAATGCCACATGTGGATCCTGCCACTGGCTTTTGGACTTCATTGTCATCTGCAGCCTTCTGCAAAGTTAGCAGGTACAACTGATGTTCTGAAACCACTCCCTCCTTTATGTTTGCATTTTATTATTTACAATCCTTGGAGCACACAGGCTGGGGTGCTTTTTCCAGGTAGGCTTAGTCGACGCTTCACTTAGATGGCTGCTTCTTTTAAGACAAGCCTTAAAGACCCCAGACACGATTCTTTCTGCTAGCCAGGCACCATCTGGTTTCTTCACCACCCTTAGTTCCTGTATCTTTAGTAATCTCTCCATTTTAACTATTAGGAGGTAGGGCCATGTCTTAAGATTTAATTGTTCTTAGATAGAGGCTAGAATTAAGTGTGAGGGTCCAATCCACTAATATATATGTTTCTGCTCCACTGCAGAGACTGTATTATCATTTCATGATAGAGAACATTATAAATCATCCCCCTGGGGTACACAGTAATTCTATTGTGCCATTAAATTAGAGTTAATTGAGAGTGCCATTAATTTAGTCCATCGTATAGAATTTAAAACACTGTCAAGCAAAGGAAATTTCATGTGTGTTGGCCAGCTTCAGACTGAAACGGTTGGATTATACAGATTAAACTCTTCAGTGACTAGATACTATTCATATGAACAATGGGGGTTGACAGTAGGGCAAATGTTTCCATAACATGCATCCACAAAAGCAGAAACATGCCCACTAGACCAATACATGCCATCAGAAAGCAAGGAGGCCATTAAAATCGTACTATATGGAAGTGAGCTGAGTATTTTTTAAGGAGGGGATCATGGCTTTCTCGAACTCATATCAGACAATAGCACCCACTCTGGTAACCAAGACTAAGCGAGTGCTCTTGTCGGTGTCAGGTACCTTCACAATGGCTTCTACTCATAGCGGTCTTGTGTACAACAGAACAAAACACCGCCTGGCTTTGTGACTCCTCATAATTGTCTTTATGTTGGAGCCCTTTGTTGCAGTCTCTGTGCCCATCCACTTTATTGAGGGCCTTCCTCCTTTTTGCTGCCTCCTCTTTACCAAGCATGTTGTCTTTCTCTGGGGATGGTCTCTTCCGAGTTCATGTCCAAAGCACTTGAGATGAAGTCTTGCCATCCTTGGCTCTGAGCAGCATTCTGGCTGTACTGCTTCCCAGACAAAGGTGTTTGTTCTTCGGTAGTCCGTGGTACTCTCAAGCCTGCTCACCAGCACCATAATTGAAAGGCAGCGAGTCTTCTTCGGCTCTCTTTAGTCAACATTCAGCTAGTCATCCACTGCTTAACCGTTTGTGCCACCTGGAAATGCCTTAAGGCCCCATTACCCTCCTCCTAATGCCCAATTCCCTTGTCCAAGATAGTGCTTTTTTCAACTTGCAGACTCATAGCTTGCTTTCTTAGTGACCATTTATTTTTTTACCATATAAGCCCACCTTTCTTTACCTCTGGGGAACTTGAGGTCTTCATAATTTTTTTTAAAGAAAGAAATTGGGAGCCATCAACAGATATGTCATTTTTCTGGAATAAATTATATTTTTAGTATATTCTCATAAATAACTTGAAAATGAGTGCAACAATTAGAAAAATCTGGGTCATTATCTCTGCTTCTGAGTGGTAAATCAACATTTAAAAAAATCACCTACTGTTATAAAGATTTCACATATGATTTTCTACCTGATTTTCAAAATAATGTTATTACTCTCACATTACAAGTAAGAAAAATTGTAATGGTGCTCCCAAATTATGTATAGTTGAGTACTTTTGAACATAAATCCTATCTTCTTTTATCAGACCTTGAACTTTTATTCATTTCTCCACTTTCATTTTAAAAGTACTAATCTAACTTCTTCAATGGACTTTGGATTTTCTTCATATTTTCACTTCATCTTTCTGTTAGAGATTTAATCATAAGCCAAATTGAGACTCTTTTGTAAAAATATCACTATTAAATACCACTTGTGAGTGGTAAGATATTATCAGTAGTACAGAATTTGGGTTCTTAAATGGAAATCATATACTAGATGTATAGAATGCATATCTGTTTTATAAGTTCAACTAATACAAATCTTTAATCATCATAGCTTAGGTATATAGATTTCCTACCAAATTTTTACTTTGGTCTCTTGTAAAATTCTAATCTGAAATGAACTTTGACTCAACTTAATAATCGCTTGTTTCACCATTACAGTGTCAGTGAAAAGGGAGAATTTCAACCAGATGGGCTGATGCAGTGGCCACCATGGGCTCAAACATAGTAACAGTCGTGAGGATGGCACTGGGCCAGGCAGTGTTTCCATCTGTTGGACTCAGTGTCACTAAACGTGGAATTGACTCGATGGCAGCTAGCAGCAACAGCAGATTTGATCTTATTTCTTGTGTTCATGGAGAGATTCTGCTACTCTGGGAGGAATGTAGACAGAGCCTTACAGTTCAGTTCCGAGACTGTCCACCCACCTTTCCCACTCCCCTACAGCTCTGCTTCCTTTCAGAGTCTGAGAGGAAATGCTGCTCTAGGTTGTTTTTAGCCATCCGGTATTTGATAGTTAACCCTCGGAGGGAGTTTCTGAGGTGAGAAAAACATGACAACATGTTGCTTTCAGAGACAGACAGCAGTTCAGACATCAGAATGTTTTTCCCATGGGTCACAGTCTACAAATTTGTTGTCATTTCCCCAAAGGCATTTTAAAAGAAAACCACCTTCAAGAGCAGAAAACATTTTTGTTGAATCATGAAATAATTTAGGTGTACAGAAAAGCACAGAGAATGATGAAATCGGTTACTGTGCACCTATCACCCGTTTGAGACGTCCAACGTGAAAATAACCTTTGAAGACGCTTAGGTTCCTTCCAAAGCCTGCCCCTTCCTCTCCTTCAGACGTTATTGTCTGAATCTTGTTTGGCATTACGTCCATGCATGTGTTTTCACTTTTATTGCCTATGTATGAGGGGCTTCTGCTGATTCATGGAAAAGCAAGATTAAAATAGAGTGGAATTTTCCCAAAACTTTTGTTTTGAAGTATTGATGTATCTAAAACAACAAACACAACAATTTAGCCTTAGCGAATATATTCTTAAATGACATATCAATCATCTCAACTTTAAGAAGTCCTTCCGAAAATTGCTTTGCTTTTCTTTCTCTAGAAATGGTTTTGAGAATTGTGAATGTTACTCTATGTGGTCTAGATCCCTCACTCTTGAAGTTGAGTAGGGCTACATTTATTTATCCATTTTCATAACAATGAACAGTTCGGTTGGAATTGGCCATGGGTTGGGTTATTTTGATTATCTTTGCAGTTACGAAGAAGGCCACATTGAACCTTTGCTCAGAGATGGATAGCTCCCAAAGGAAACTGATGACTGCACTCGCTAAGTCATTTTCAATGCTTCCCACCAGTAATTATGAGGTGTGTGTTTGTTTGTTTCAATATAATGACGTGTCTCAGGTGTCCTGGAGGCATCGTGGGTATGCATTGGGCTGCCAGCAGGAAACTCAGCAGTTTGAAACCAGCAGCCACTCCTGGGGGTTGTGGGGGGGAGGGGGGAGGGGGGATGGGCCTTGCTGCTCCCATCAGGGACAGTCTTTAGTTCAGGCATGGCGGCAGGAAGTCGTAGTGAACATGATGGATTTCAAACACCTACCTACAGATTATCTATTACACGTACATTCGAGACATGGGCTAAGAAATCACGGAACTTATTTATTTGGAAGATTTTAAAGCTTTTTTGAAGATATAATTCCAAATGTTTTAGGTGGGCACACAGGCATTTTAATCAGTGTTAATCTTGTAATAAGGGAAACATTTCTGCCCCTGCACTTGAAATGCTCCGCATGGCAACAGTTATGGAGACAAAGTGCTACTTCGTCATGTGTGACCCAAACACCACGCTATTTAGGAGGGAGCGGCTTTCTGTGCTCACTTTTATCTTTTGGTTTGTAAGATCTGGGAGGCAGCGTCCTGACAACCAGGTTTGCTCCGAGGAGAAGGGCAGCTTTGTAGAACCCTTATTGCCCGAGAGAGAAAACTGGCAACCCAGCTTTACATTCAAATTCATGAGTTCTACTTTTAACCATACTTTTGCATGATAAAACATTTCTGATGATTGACCATTCATGATCAAGTATAATAATATCCTTTTTCTAACACTATAATGCATCAAGTCATTGAACTGAGAGCATTAAAGTGTTCACATTTGCCACGCTGTCTGTAAGCATCTAGGCTGCCGAGCGCCCCCACGCTCTATGTGGGCGAGCACCGTGCGGCACAGACCCTCACTGGGGAGGCTGTCTAGGCCGAGCTGCATGGTGTGTAGTAATGAAGGGCAGACTAAGAAGAAATAGCACCACTTTTGTTATCTAATTGTACCTGCCAATCAATGATCTCTTGGGGCCCCTGCATCTCACTTTGGGGTCCACTGGGGAACACACTTGAGGCAGGGTAGACTGGGGTAAGGGTCTTTCTGGTTACCTTGATGAGTAGAGGCTCAGCTGGAAGGGAAGGCACAGGAGCGACACACACCAACAAGAGGAGTGCCCACAGAGAAGGGAATCGTGGATTGGCCAGATAAATATGGAAACGATTGTAGGGAGTCTTGAATGCCCACAGCTAAGGATTATAAATAAGGTCAGAGATCTTGAGGAAGAGAAAGGATATGATCAAAACCCTATCATTCAGGAGTGAATCTGTCAGTGGGGAGAGAGAGAATGAAGCCGAGAAAGAACTTTTCAAGGAGTATTTCACTTGAGAAGACTGAAGGCAGTTTTCTTTTATAATTTCTTGGGAGGGGACTGTTGAGCTCATGGGCATAAAGGTGATGGAAAGGAGGAGATGGATTAGAGAGCTTATGGAGGCCGGTCTCACAGGCTGACCCAGTGAAAGGTTCAAGTGTCCAGCCAAGGCCAGGGGGAAAGTTTCAGTTCAGCAGATGATGGTACCACTCCTCATCTGGTGATGTCAGGAGGAAGCCTGGGCGAGGCAGAAAGAGAAAGGGCCCAGCCCAGGGCTGTGGAGAGCTCCACTTACAGAGATGTCAAGGAGTGAGGGGAGCTTGTTTTCCCCAATCAGGGTAGATTTGGAAATCAATCACTTGGAGAAAATATGTGCTGCCCTGAGAGTGCACTCTGAATAACACAGAGGGTTTGGGAAGCCAGAAAAGACTTTGGACACAGCCTAGTGGACTGTCAAAGCTTAAGATTCTGGATGAGTGCAAAGAGCTACCAGAGGCACCCAAGAATGGTCACTATCCAAACCACCATGCCAACTTTTCATCGTCATTTATCCTCCTTAATATTTTTCTCTTAGCCCGGGCCTCCAAATCCTACATGGTTTACTCAGTTATCGCCTTTCTTTTACATCACCACACACTGACATTGAAGCTTTGGGAAAGGAGGCGTTTTCATTTGTTGGTTTGTTTGGATCCACTGCCATGTCTGTAGTGTGAAAGCGATGCTGCCCCATAGGCAGTGTTAGTTAAATGTCTGCCACACGAATGGATGCATGTGCTGGAGGAGTATAATATGTCATGAATACGAGGGGTCATCGTGAGGAGAGAAATGCCAACATTATTCACTAGTGCCAATGAATGGTTTCAACTAGTTTTGACCACGTGAGTTTCAAAACTGTGCTATGACAAGCCAGTACCTCCATTAAAGACAAAGGGTTGATGACAAAGTACTAATTAGTATTGATCACAAAATATATAGCAAGGAGGTTATATAATTCACTGTATGCATCTCCTTTTTGCAGATGTGGAAATCAAGGAGTTAAGTAATTTAGTTGTGTGCATTCTGACATGGCCTCGCTGGATTCCAAACCTGGGTCTAGCTGACTCCTGGGACCTGGGCTTCTCCCACAGGACCCAGAGACTTGAGACAAAGAAGTGGATTCATTCTCCCATGGATCTATTCAGAGACCAGCAAATGGCAGAATGGGAATTGATAAGATTGGATGGTGTGGTAGTTACATAATCTGTTGTCAATTTGAGGATTAAGAGTGAAGGGGTGGGGTTTAACCTGTCAATGAGGTGGTAGCTTGATGACCTCATTTGGATGGGCTAAGGAGATAAATAGCTTGCTCAAGGTGGGACACAGGCTCACTCCCTGGGAGACAGTGCAGCTGGCAAGACACATGGAACTATGCAAGTGTCCTGAGCTGCAGGAGCCACGTGGAGACCCCTGCCAGCACTGAGATAGTTACAATGCCACTGGATCCACAAGACTTCCCACCCACTGGCCTGTGATCTGCCGGCATCCTGTGTCATCGTATGTGTTTCATGCATCTGAAGAGGACTTTATTGATTGATATCGGGCATATAGGCTAATATTGGATTTATGGACTTGATCTGCACTTGGCTGGGCTATTTTCTCAATATTCAACTGCTCTTATACACAAAGCTCTTTCTTATACATATGAGTGTCTATGAATTTGTTTCTCTAGTCTACCAGACTAACACAGATGGCAAATGGGGCCCCAGATCTGAGTGAGATGGAAAACAACTAAAGACTGTTGAGAAGTCCAGCTTGATGGTCTGCTTTAGTATTTAAAGAAAAAGAACAACTCTTGTGCTAACAATTAACTAAGATAATCCAGAATGGGAGAGGAGCCACCAGTTTTGAGACGACTGCAATAATCTAGATAAGAGATGCTGATGCATTCGAACAGGTCACAGTGGAAAAAGGGATAGGTTGTGGTCAAATTGTGTGAGGTTTGATTATTTTTCCAAAACCATTTTATTGGGCGTTAATACAGATATCACATCATCCCATAGCTCAACCACATCAAGCAGTATCGTGCAGTTGCTGCATCAGTTTCAGAACCTTTCCTTTCCTTCCTGAACAACTTGACATCAGCTCCCCTTTGCCCCGCCCCTCTACCCCCAGAAGCCCTTATTCTACTTGCTGTAGATTCATCAATCCTGGATTTCATATACTGAAAAGCAGAAGAATATATTTAAAAATACAAGAGGGTGACTCCCAATGACATAACACATCTGAGAAAACTCTAATATGAACAAACAAAAACCCCAAACACAGAAAATGTTGAAAACCAGATCAGGCCAAACGTGCATCAGAGGTTAGATTTTGATATGATAAGATTTCCCGAAATATTAGAGATAGGAATATGTGACGGCGGGGCTTTCAAAAGTTTGTGGAGAGATTCACTGTTGGTTCCTTGAGGCTTCCTCACCGCCCCCCCCCACTCTCATGACCCCAGTGCTGCTTCCCACTCTGGACTAGTCCCAAAAATGGACATGCGTACAGGCAAGAGATAAAGCTCACCACGCGCACAGGACCCAGGAACAGGCATGGGAGTAGTGATACCAAAAGGGTAGGGGGAAGGGGAAGGGGAGATTCATCATCCTCTAACTCCTTTTCTCACTCCTGATTGACGTCCTTGTACGCATGCAACGTGGAGGCCGGAGGCGCTTCTAGGTCGGCACTGAGGATTTGGGCTAGTGTCCAGAGAAGGAGGGAGTCGTCATTCTATGAGGAAGACTGCTGTTACAGATGGAATTGAGCGCCCTGTAACTGTAACCCTGTTTGTAACCAATGGTTTCCTTTGTTCCATTTACAAGGTCATGCCACAGTAGGGTAGATTCTCAGCCCAAGCCCTGCTGAGAGGGGCACTGTAGAAAGAGCAGAGCAGACCTGTATGCAACACTGGGACAAGGTACTGTGAACTCCCAGTCCTCCCAACAGGGAAGGCCCCTTCTCCAGAGTCAATGTCCTGATTTGGACTTCTGGCCTCCAGAACTATGAGACAGAACGTTCCTTTCCTTGAACTTCACCCACCAAATGTGGCGGAAGCGGCAGTACCAGGAGGCTAAAACAACTGCTGAAGAATCCATTCTGGGGTGAGCATATGACACTCTGCTTCGGAAACAGATGTCCGGTGTCTAAATGGAGACGTCGGCTAGGTGGTTGAATACCAAAGCCTGGAGTTCAGGGAGCCACCCAGCATCTTAGTTGTATTTGAAGCCATGGGGCTGCATGAGCATCCAGCAGGATTTAGAATCAATGGGTACATAGTTTTCCACAAAGATAGTATTTAATATAAAATAATCTGGCCACCACAGCCTTCTTCACAATAGAAACTCAGCGATCTCAGAAACTCAAGAGAACTCCCACGAGAAAAGTGAACCAGAATTCACTGCATTTCTTCCTAGCCTGGAAGCAGCGGCTGATTCACTGATTCAAAATGGTAGAACCGTTAGGCAAAGCCCATGCTGACTCTGTTTAGAGATGGACAGTCTCAAATAGCCAAAGAACCCTGCATGTGCTGCACTGAAACCTTATTAATAATTCGACATCAATTACTTCGTAAGCAAATACGTAATTCCTTTCAGGAGTTTGTGTAAATTAGCTGAGCGTACTGCAGTGACTAATTCCGCCAGCCCGACAGTTAACGAGTATGCATCAGCAAACAATTCCGCGTGCCATCGACTGACATAGTTTTTCATTTTTCTTTGCTAATCAAAAATAGGCAGGCATTTCTAATGCACATTTGCAGTTTTCTGTGATGGTGGAGGTTTTCTGGTCCCTCATGTTCTGGGTTCTGCCAGTAGAAGAAGCTGCTTTGCCTGGGAGAGGAGTTTGGGATGGAAAACAGGCTGCTTCCCAGATGGCTATCCGTCCATTGTTCAACCCACTTTAAAACCATCGGCGTGTCCTTCTGCCTAATGCTGTGTGCATTTTATGTCTCCCACCTGAATTACCAAGAACTCATGTAACTTGTTCAGTGGGAGACTTTAGCCAAACAGAGACATCATTTTACACCTAACGAGACCAAGCTTGAGTTGAGCTGTGAATGGGGACTTGGAACACTGCAGTGCTAGCGACAAAGGCTATTAGGAATCTTCCCTTGACGTGTGGACCGAGGGAGTGTAATGAAGGTCCCACCTTTATTTCTGCCTTAGCTGGGGCCCCAGTCTCCCCGCTCCGGCCATCAGCATCTGCTAGGAGCATGTACCCTTAGCCTCCGTCTGGCGAGCTCTGTTCCAAGCAATCTGGAGCCCTGGCTCCCTTCAATCAAACCTTTGCAGGCTGTCACCATGGCACCGCTTCTCACAGTGACAGGGAGTGGCAACTGGGCAGGGGAAGCACCGGTGAGGGTGAAACAGCTGGATTTAGTACTGGTTCTGTCAGTCAGTGAACTGGTTCAGGCAAGTCCCTTAATCTAAGTTTGAGTTTTATCTCCCCCATCACCAGGAAGATGAAATGAAACATGGAATGGGGAAGTTTTTCTTGCGTGGAATGTGAACCAGTATAGTTAAGCAATGGATGATGATTTCAGCAGAATACCTGACTCAATTATACCAGGTTTAAAAAAATAAAATATTTTTTGCTATTTATATATAAAGATAATGAGGAGTGATATAGTAAATGCCAATATACAACTCATTATTCAGTTTGAAAACAAAATAATACATAGAAGCTGTGTGTACTATTAACACGTACAATTTCCCTTTTTCTCTCCACATCATGAATATAGTTTATTTAGTCAATGTATATTATTTTTTAAAATAGCTGCACATATAAGTATCTCTAAGTAACAATCACATTTGTTCACATTTTAAATGATAAAAATCATATTTTGATTCTGCAATTATTGTTTTGGTAATAGTATATTATTGAGATGTATCCATTTTTATAATATTCAAGTTTATCTCATCCACTTAACTGCTGTATTCTACTGTATGACAAAAGTGTGCATAAATCACAATTTATGCCTTTTTCCTCTCTTGCTCTCTCTCTCCTTTTTTGTGGAACCTATGCAGAGCAACATTGTAATGATCTCATTGTACACATCTGCCTGTGAGAAATATGAGAGCTGCCCTGGGACCCATAGGTGGTGGCAGAATGGCTTTGTTGTGGAATAGACACATTTGAAACTCTGCTTTTTATTACCCAATATTCTCCAGAACCATTGTAAAATTCACACCACCTGTGGCAGTATTTAGAAGTCCCATAAGTTTCACCTTTTCAACATCACTTAATATTGTCAGAGTTTTAAACTGTCATTTTAATGAGTATGAAATGGTATCTCACTTAAAAAAATTAGTTGTTAAGAGCAGTCATCTGGAATCACATGCCCTTCCAACAATGTCTCCAGGCACCACGTGGTGACATTGATGGCGTTCTTTAAGTAGTACAACCACCTCTCCCTCTTTTCCTGGGTTGTTGCTCCCTTAGGAATGTACATACATGGATCTAGTTTCCGATCTTTTCTTTCAAGTTGCTGTTATCAATTAGATCCCATATAAATAGTTCTTGAAAGATCATAATGCTCAAGACAAACATTTTTAATGAGTTAAACTATACTAGTTGTGTCAGTCTGAGAAGAGTAGAGAAACAAATCCATGGACACACATATGTGTATAAGAAAGAGATTTATATACAAGAGCAATTGAACATTGAGAAAATATCCCAGCCTAGTCCAGATCAATTCCATAAGTCTGATATCAGTCCATATGTTGAATACCAATCTATAAAGTCCTCTTCAGACTCATGAAACACATGCAATGACACCAAATGTAGGAGATCACAGGCCAGTGGGTAGAAAGTCTTTGGATCCAGTAGCATTGGAAACCTCTGAGCGCTGGCAGGAGTCTCTGCATGGCTGCTCCAGCACCCAGGGCTGCATCAGGGTGAGTCCATGTGTCTTGTCAGCTGCTATGTCTCCCAGGGTGTGAGCAGAGAGAGAGAAGTGGCTCCCGCCTCCAAGGAGGAAATACCGGAATTCCCAGAATCCTTGGGAGAAGGCTATGCCCACAGTGAAGCCTCATTGGCTATGACCTGATTGGCAGGCTAGACTCCACCCCTACACACTTAATCCTTAAGTTGACAATTATATAACTACCACACTAATATTTGGTTCTAAGAATATGTTTCATATGAAGCTTAATATGTTGGTTCTAAGAATGTGTTTCATATGAAGCTTAATATGTATCCCAAAGGAAGTTTCAGAGGTGCACTCATTCCACCTTCATGCCTTCAGGAATTCTGTTTTCCATGAACATTTGAAATTCTGTCCGCCTTCCTCTGCTTTAGATCAGGATGCGTCCCTAGAATCTTGGGTTAAACGTCAGTCGTGCTAGCCAGGCACTGTCTGTTTCTTCTGGTCTCTTGTGAAAGGAGGCAGTACCCAAGCAGGCCATTTCCTCCACCGATTCCTGACTCTCTTGCTTCCTCTGTTGTTCCAGATAGATAGAGAGCAATTGTTGTGTCTCGGATAAATGCTTGCAAGAAGTTTTTCAGACCCCAGGAACTACACAACAAATTAAGAGGTAGATCAGACTCACTAAACATGCTATGAGGCCAATCAACTGGGATGTCCCAAGAATCCATGGCCATAAACCTCTCACTCAAGGAACCACCTCCCATTAGGTTTTTGCTTATACATAAGCAACGTCAACCGCTACTTTTTTTCAGGTTGTCGGTATATCCAGCATGCAGCTTTTGCCAATTTCATGGTGGTTTTAATTTGCAATATCATCAACAGAGGGATTAGCTCTTTTTTTTTAATGTTTATTAGTCATTTCAAACTCAAACTGACTACCCTGGAGTCAATTCTGACCACCCATTCAAGGCAAATGCATTTACTCAGATCTTGACTGTTATAAAGCTGAATTTGATCCTCAGGTGATGTCATGCTACTGGCCTAGAGATCACCTTTGGAGAAGCTCCGCTTTATTTCATTTAATCTTTGCCAAAGTGTTCTGATCTGGGTAGTACTATTATGTATTTCAATAGAGAGGTGATGTAACTGGTCTGTTACGGATGACTGGACACTACAAAAGACAAGGCTTTCTACTCCCATAAAGACTTGCAGTCTCAGGAACCCTCCTCCCCACCCACCCCCGGCAGGCAGTTCTATTCTGGGCTATAGGGTTGCTATGAGTCAGAATTGATTTGATGGGAGTGAGGGGGCTTTTTTGGTGACGCCTTGATACCTGTGAATGTGACCTTGCTTGGAAATAGAGTATTTGAAGATGTTATCAGTTAAGTTTGCATGAAGCCACCCTGGAGTAGAGAGGGTCTTCATCCAATCTGAGAGGTGCCTTATAAAAGAGGAGATGAGATACAGACTGACGCCCAACAGGGAAAGCCGCACACTGACCTGATGCTAACTCGAGGCTGCAGCTAGAAAAATCAAGAAATACCGGGGCCACCAGAAACCTGGAAGGACAAGGACCCATCTCCCCAAAAGCTTCCATACAGACTGCAAATTACGTAATCCAGTTCTGAAGGAGAGAATACTATCAGAGCTTAAATTGTGAGATTCTGGTATGGAGAAGGCTATGGATGACAGTGGAAGCCCAAAACACATATGCAGGATCTACCCAGGGAATAAGCTCCCGGTGATTTCCCTGTAACCATAATGGAGGGATGGGAATAACTGGGTTATCAGACAGAGTATTGGAGAGACGACTATAGTAGATTAAAATAATAAATCCGACTTGAACAGTCAGAATCTTGTCCCTTGACCTCCCCTCTGATACACTTTGGGCTTGATGTGGTTTTTAGTATTTTCTGTGTTGTTGTCCGTCCCACCCCCCATGTTGGGGTTTAGCTCTGTTGTATTTTGTAGTGGTGGGCAGTCTTCTTGAATCTTTGTTATGTGTTTTCATATGTTGTGCAGTATATGAAACGCAGGAGAAATGAACCTGTAGGGAAGACAGCTAGAATAAGGGTTCTTAGGGGATACAGGGAGGCAGGTGGGACAGGGTAAGAAAGAGAGAACTGATATCAAGGAGTTCAAAAAGGAAGAACATGTTTTGGAAACTGATTGTATTATCAGTTGTACAATATTGCTTGATGTTATTGACCTCTGGAATAGCACAGTGTCTTCCTTAGCTCCTCATAAAGTGGCTTTGAAAAGATAAATCACTAATAGCAGTGTGTAGAAGGAAGACGATGATCTCAAATTAATTATGGTAATGCTTGTCCAACTCTTCTTGATATGACTGAACTATGGAATTGTATGATACAGGAAGTGCCAACAAAACTGTTAAAATAAGTAGATCCTTCCCATTATACGTGTCCTTTTGTCTAGGACAACACATTTCTGCCCCAACAACAGAAAAACGCTCACTGCTATCTAATCCATAGGAGAGAGTAGACCTATCCGTCTGGGTTTCTGAGGCTGTGAATGTTTACGGGAGCAGAAAGCCTCGTCTTTCTACCTCGGAGCAGCTGGTGAGTTCCAATGGCTGACCTTGCGGTCAGGAGCCCAGTTCATAACTCATTCTGCCACTGTGGTGCCTTCTGTTCATATCGATTGCCAAATACGTGATACTCTGTGATGGAAGTCCTAGAAGACCAGTATGTGGTCCCAGGCCTAACAGCTTCCCTTTCGATGGAAAATTATTTAGATACAACTATTGAATATGTCTGAAATGAAATTCTATGACTTATTTTAAAAGTATTCAAAGACACCCCCTGAATATTTTTATGTTTTTGAAATTGGAATATGCCATATAATCAGTGCTGAAGGCACACACAGGCAGCCAGGCAGAGGAACACCTCGTGAAATCATGTCATTATC
Organism: Tenrec ecaudatus; assembly: GCF_050624435.1. Taxonomy (NCBI): domain Eukaryota; kingdom Metazoa; phylum Chordata; class Mammalia; order Afrosoricida; family Tenrecidae; genus Tenrec; species Tenrec ecaudatus. The sequence continues at coordinate 157,851,168 of NC_134533.1, read as the reverse complement.
TGAGACTGTGTGATCCTACCTCAGAACAGAAAGTGTTTGTTCATCTGATTGCTCTCTCAGTTGACTTAGCAGCATCAAGTACATGTAAATTTTAATTTCAATGGGGATTCTTAATGGTTTCTTTAAAAATTTTTATTGTGGGAAAATATACGTAAGAAAACAGTTGCCACTTCAACCATTCTCATGTATACAACTCATTACTTTCATCGTGTTGTACAAACATCACCACTATTGTTTTTCTACATTTTCATCACCCTCCACATCAACGCAGTGCTCCTGGGGCAGCCTAATGGTTTCTTAATGTCTTCCAAAATATCACGCTCTGATAGTGCTTCGGAAGGAAGAACCACTCTGTGTGTAAAAGAATGAATGCCTGCAATACTTTAAGCAATGCACGATGACAGTCTACCACTCAGGCACTGAACATCCCCGTCAAAAGCTTCCATATGACCTTGAGGGGAAGTTAGATGTTCTATGTCATAACTGGTAGTGACTAATTTAGGAAAACAGTGCAATCGTTGCCATCAAGTCACTGCTGATTTAAAGTGAGCCAATAGGACAGAGTAGAACGGCTCCTGTGGGTTTCTGACACTAATTCTTTACGGGAGCAGAAAGCCTTATCTTTCTTCTGAGGAGCGGCTGGTTGTTTGGAACTGCTCATGGAACTACTAAAAGAAAGAAGAACTAAAACTTTGAAGTTGAAATGCAGACAGAACTCTGATTGTTTTAAAATCTGCCCCCAAAATATTGCTGCTGTTGTTCTTCTTTTCAGCTTCAGTGTTGTTGAGAAGGTTTGGACTCCTAGCAACCCCGTGGGCAGCAGAATGAAGCACCGCTAGGCCCGTGCCATCCTCACAATCATTTCTGTGTCTGGGCCCGTTGTTTCAGCCACTGTGTCCATCTAGCTTACAGAGTGGCCTCCTCTTTTTGGTTGATCCTCCACGTTGGCCCGTGTGATATCCCTCTCCAACTTCTTCTAACACGTGAAACTGAGTCTCCCCTGTCTTCATTTCTAATGAACATTCAGTCTGTGCTTCTTCTAAACCAATTTGTTTGTTCTTCTGCCAGTTCATGGTAATGTCAGTATTCTTCCTCAAGACCCAAAGTCAAATGCAGCCAGTCTTCTCCATGCTGCCCTATACACTCTGTAGCTTTCACACGCACATGAGGCGATCGAAAAGACCATGGCGTGGGTCACACACACCTTAGTGCTTAGTTCTCAACGTGACATCATTGCTTCTAACACTTGAAAGCAGTCTTCTCCAGATTTGCCCATAGCAATGTGTTATTGGGTTTCTTAACTTGCTATCTAGGTGGTGTTGACAAAGGTGTAATGCCATGGGGTTGGGACTTGACATTGAGGTACACAAATGTCAAGTCCACACTGTGCTACACAAGGGAGAATGGAGAGGATTTCTACTTCGGGTGTCAAGGGCCCAAGGATTTTGATGAAGAAGAAATAAAATCCAAATCTCTTTTTGTGCAAATATTCAGATAAGGGGAATGTTGGTTAATCAAAAATATTTGGGGAATATTTAATATCTTGTATCTCTCCCCCACCCTCAATTAATTCTTTTATTGTTTATACAGTGTGTTTCACTTTGTAAGGGCTGATAGCTAAAGCCTGGGAAGCGTGGCACACTCATGTTCCACTGTCACTTATTCTGTCATTGCTTTGTTGTTATTACATTTCCAATTTGTGCTTTTATAAATAGGATCACTGTGAGCACGTTGGTAGTTAAATATTTGACTATAAGTGATTATTTCCTGGACAAATGGACTTCATCTGGAGGAAAGGGGATCCTGAAGATTTGCAGGTGGGTGCACAGCGTCATCCCTTTCCCTCACGTTGAAGGACGGCGCTCCCTGAGCTTCCATCATGAGGAGCACGCAGGCCCTCCTCCCAGATCTGAAGCCCCTTTCTTTAAGGAGAAAACAGAGCCCCCTCTTATTTCCTTTTCTTCTGACATTTACCTGAGGAAATGATTAGATTATCTTAAGTTAATCTTCCTAACCCTTTCTTCCTTTTGCAACCTAGAGCTACTTTCTCTCGTAGTGTGAGGAATTATTGGTTACTCTTCCTGGGCATCTTTTTCATATTCACGAACAGAACTGCTGCCCTTTGAACAAGAAAATTATTTCCAAAAAGATAGAAATGAGTTTGCTTCCCCTATGGTTCCGATGTAATTATGTAAACAAAATTTTTAGAATGCAAGCGAGATTAGCAAAATAGAAAGAGTTGTTGGCAACGTTAATTGGCTGATCTTCTTATGTAGATCTAATTTGGGATGTCAATTGAATTTTAGAAATCATTGCTTATTTCCTCTGAGAATTATTTATTGCTCTGTGTAATTTGCATGTATAATACATAGTTTGTTCACTTCTGTATTATTGCTTGATTGAGAAAATTATTTCTATTGGGGAGGGATTAAAAAAACATATTTTTGAATCACTTTTATGCTATTCTAATATCAGCTTAGAGAAAGCATACCAATGCAAAACGAGTGCATAATGAATTGTCAGATCTATCCTGGTTTCATTACTGTCTGACACTGGAGAGCCAGCAGTGGAATTGTGGGAAGGGCACAGAGGGGATGCAAGCTGTGTGCATTGCCGGGGACTGCCACTTCCTACTTGCGACCTTGGCAAAGTCAACACTTCTCACCAGTCCTCAATTTTAAATCTGTAAAACAATGTAATTGGTATTTCCTTCCCTCCTTCTTCCCCCCCCCCCCCCCCCCGCTTCTTCTCCCCCTCAACCATGCTTTCCTCTTCTTCCATTTTCTTTCGCTCTTTTTGTTCTTTCATTAGATGCAAGTATACTGACTTGGAAATGAGACCGCCATGGGCTGGCATCTTTATTCTGTGTCATTTTGCTGAACCCCTCGGGACCTCAGTTTCTGCCAGTGCTACATGGACACAGCATGCACTTGTAGATGATTGTGAAGATAAACGAGACAGTCTATGTAAAGCAGCTGGTGTGGCATAGACCCATATGAAGCCTTCCATATTGTTTCCAATAATGCGGTTATGAAGAAAATGGGATACTTATAAAACCCCCTTGGAACTATAAAAGAAGGATGGAGATTTGGGATGAGGATAGAGTTAGCATCTTGCTCATCTTGTGAAGTCTCAATTGATGTGCAGTGGTTGGTGGGTGCCACTGACATGCCTCTCTTGCTCTCCCTGCTTGCTTGGATCGTGTAAAACATCCACTACTCATTTTACTATGTCATATACCTGCAAGTCAAATAGGTCTCCTTATTACTGAATGAGTCTCTTAACATTGAAACTAGCATCTTAAAAATCTAAGAAGTGTCTTAAACTTAGCTTCTAAATGTCTTGGTAGAGTCATAAGCACTTGACTAATTGATACGTCTCTTCAAGCATCTGTCTTTGTAACTAGTCCCTTAATTCCTCTCACTCCACATGATCATAACTCAGAGGTCTCACCTGTGGAGTTTGCAGTCTAATATCACTTCCTTCCAATACTCAGGGGCACCCATCGATGTCTACAGCCTTAGTAGACCTAAATAGAGCAATATCAGTTTATTTTAGGTTCATTATTTCTCCATGTTTATACACTTATATATGTATACTTGTACATTTATCTTAGCACCTGACAAATTATAGGCATGTAATAAATGTCAGTTGCACAAAAGACTGAAGGAAGTGTGTACGTGTGTGTGCATGTGCACATGTTTATGCTGTTTGTTAGCACATCTAACTATAAGAAGTCATTTATGGATGCCAAGTTCTGGGTTTTTTCTTCTTCCTGGCATTATTTCTTCTTTCACATCATGGCACACCAAGATCCTGGTTATTATTTTAAAGTAAAAAGAAATTGTTCATATGAGAGCCAAAAAACATCTGCAGAGTATCTAGTCTGACTGAGCCACTGGCAGGCTGGCTCTAGCCACAGGTAAGAGTCTCAGAGGCCTTACTAGTGGCATAGAACAGCATCATCTACATCACACTGGATCAAACTCCATGGGTGGCCACTTGACCACCCATTAGATGTGACCTGCATTTGTTCCGGGTGCAAGTATCTCTTAGTGGTTCCATGACAGAAATGTCTTCTCTGGGTTTTCAATTATTGTTGGGGGTCTTTCCCTTCTTACACATTATTTGTATTTTTGTCTGTGTGCGATCCTGTTTTAAACCTTACTGCATTAGCGTGATTTTATTTTTATGATTTTCGGTTGAGTCTCCCAGCTGTGAAGCTCAGAAGGAGTGGATGCACACAGAGACTAACTGGTACTGTACCAGGGGCCTCGGGGCACAGAGGTGGGGGTGGGTGATGGGCGGGAAAGGAGATGTCTGCAGTACATGATGAAGGCAGGAGGGGGAGGGAGCGCTGGAATGGATTGTGATGGCACAACTCACTTGAAAGGCGATATAACCAAGGGGAGGGGGGTCCTCTAGAATGGCTGTGGTGATGATTGTATCATTCTCCTTGATATGATTGAACTACTGAATTGTATGATACATAAATTATGTGCCAATAAGACTGCTAAAACGACCTGTACATATTGTTGTGTTTTTAAAAGTGAAGTAGTTAAGAACCAAGAAGTTTTTAAAAAAAATTTATACAACGAATGTATCACTACATCACCTTTGTAAAATATTCAAATTATAGAGAATCACCTAAGAAAAATGCCAAAAATTTCCCTCATACTCAATTTCTTCATTCCCCAGAAGTGAGCAGATTTGACAATTTGCTGTACATCTTTCCAATTGCCTTTCTACAAAATGACACAAATATACATACATTGATTCCTGGGTAATGAAAAAGGTTAACATATTTGACTGATACTTGAAAAGATGAAAGTTTGAATCACCCTGAGGTACTTTGGAAGAACCTGGCAATCTATTCCCACATAATCAACCATTCAGACTCTTTGGAGCACAGTTCTACTCCGGCTTCAGGAGCTAGCCAGGAGTCAGAGTTGTCCAATGACTATTAGGAAAAATAAGCATACACAAACATATATTATGCATGTAAGTGAGACCAAACCATATGCATAGATCTACCATAGATCTTTTTCCTCTGTTTGTTTATCGAGGTATTTTGTTGTGCTTTCTGGCTCGGAACATACAGAGCATCCTTTTACTGACTATATAATTCAACGAGGAGGTGTGAAGAATCTGCTAATGAAGATCAAGGACTGCAACCTTCAGGTTGATTACTACCAGATCCTCACAACTGGACCAATGATAACATCATGATAAATGGAGACAAGATTGAAGTCGTCAAAGATTTTGTCTTGCTTCAATCACAATCAATACAATCAATACTCATGGAAGCAGCAGTCAAGAGAACAAAAGAAAGGTTTCATTAGGTAAATCTGCAGCACAAGACCTCTCTAGAGTGTTGAAAACAAGGATGTTCCCTTGAGGACTCAGGTGTGCCCGGGCCAAGCCATAATATTTTTAATTGCCTCACCTGTGTGTGAGAGTTGGATATTGACTAAGGAAAACTGAAGAGTCCACACAATTTGAATTGTGGGGCTGAAGAAGGATATCGAAACACTATGGACTCCTAACCACAAACCAAACCCACATGTTGACATGAAGTCAACGCCGACTCAGCGACCCCCTGTGCGTTTCTGAGATATACTTATTTCCAGGAATAGAAAGCCCAGTCTTTCTCCCTCAGAGCTGCAGGTGGTTTCTAACTGCTGACCATGCCAATCTCAGCCTAATTTCTAACCACTACACTACAGGGCTCTGAATGGACTTCGAAAAGGACAAACACCTCTGTTTTGGAAAAAGTCCGGCCAGAGTGTTTCTTAGAGGCAAGGACAGGGAGACTTTGTCTTTCATACATGAGTGACCAGTCTCGGGAGAAGGGCATCGTACTTGTTCAAAGGAGATGGGCAGTGAAAAGTGGACGGCCCCCAGGGAGATGCTGTGACAATGGCTCCAGCATAAGAACACCTGTGGGGATGGCACCGGGAGGGTTTTGTTCTGTGTGCATAGTGTCGCCATGGATTGGAACCGATGCTATGGCACTTGACAAAAACAACCACCCAATGTATTTGCATTCAACCCTACCCGAGTAACTGTATTTGATTGTTTATGGTGAACATGTAGGTTGTTGTTCCCATTTGGAGCTACAATCAATATATGGCAGCGTTACAACATCTTTGTGATATATGTGTGCAAGCATTTCAGAAGGTCATATTCCCAGACCAGGATTGCGTTAGTCTGGGTTGACTAGAGAAACAAATTCATAGACACTCATATGTGTCTTTATATAGAGCTTAATTGTGCATTAAGAAAACATCCCAGTCCAGTCCAGATCAAGTCCATAAGTCTGATATTAGCCCATATATCCAATACCAGTCTATAAAGTCCTCTTTGGACTCACGAAACACATGCAATGACGCCAAATGCAGGATGATCACAGGTCAGTGGGTGGAAATGCTTGTGGATCCAGTGGCATTGTAAGATTTTCAGCACTGGCAGGGGTCTCCACGTGGCTCTTCCAGCTTCAGAGCTCTAGCGTAGCTCTATGTGTCTTGTCAATGGAGATGTCTCACAGAGAGTCTGCCTGTGTCCCAACTCCAATGAATTATTTATCTCCTTAGCACTTCCAAATGAGGTCATCAAGCCGTGACCTGATTGACAGGCTAAACTCCACCCCATTCACTATTAAGTCTCAAATTGACAACAGATTACGTAACTACCACAAGGACGCTGATGAAAGAGCTCACACGTATGATGTGTGGACCTTGTTAGTTACTTCGACTCTCTTCCATCATGTTCTGGAGAGAGCAGGGCGAGGGGTTTCCTCTATAAGAAGGAAGATGGCTAATTATGCTCATGCTAAGTCATGGCTAGAACAATTCCGTGACGGCGTGTGTGCCTGTGGGAATACAACCGGCCCAGACAGGTGTGGGTTCTTACCATCCAACTAGCATGGAAAGTCCCTGGAAATAAACCAATATCTCTGACTCAGTGGCCTCACTTAGTAGGAACACGAGATAACGAGACAGAGGGAAAGGAGGTGGACAAACTCGTTACTGGTCGCCAGAACGTGACTCTCTCCACCTCATGTTTCAATCAAATTTAAAAGAGCAGATTTCTAAAGTACGGCATTATTAAAATGAAAGACAGAAAGCACTGCTACATCACTTAATCAACTTGTGAAATTAATCAGTGTTGCGGCTTGCATTCTATCGCCACATTCAGAGGAGCTAGAGCAATGAAAACAGTACACTAGCTCAACAATTACGCATTTGGGCAATAAGCACCTCCTACAAAAGGACCCCAGAGAAACAGAGGAAGGCATAGAATCATCTTTTTCTCCAACATGTGTGCTATTATACTGGGGATTCCAAAATCAGTGACAACATTCTTGCAGCCAGGCTAATTATGTTAATAAGACCTGCTTTGTTTAAAACTAAAACCAAAGCAGATGCCAGAAGTGGACCCGGTGACAAATATTTGTCCCCTGCAGGCTGCTCTTTTTCACTCTGGCACCGATCTTTGCACTTGAACTGTGCCGAGGGGCAGCATCATCCTTGCAAACACATTCGACAGCTTGCCTGGGTTTGGTGGGGCTGCTCTGCCTGCTTTGTGTCCCTTCTCTCAGGCCCAGCTTCCCCAGGGCTGGCCAGGCTCACCCCTGAGCCCCAAGAGAGCCAGTTGTTCTCCCCGTGCATTGCCACTTCCCACCCTCCACGTACATCACCCAGTATTCCTTGATGTGGCTCTGTGCCTGGTGGCCCAGGGTCGTGCCACGCCACTGGATGCAGGAAAGCACAATTTGTGAGAGCGCATCTGATATATTTACTCAAGATGAAGTGCATAGAAGAAGATTAACCTAATTATTGTTCTATTCGGGTGGTGTAGTGTTTACACTGGGTTGCTAACTGAGAGATGAGCAGTTCGAAACCATCAGAGGCTCCAAGGGAGCAAGGCAGGGCTTTGACCCCTATAAAGTGTTAGTCTCAGAAACTCACAGGGACGCTTCCACCCCGACTCTAGGGTCGCTATGAGTCGGCATCAGCTCGATGGCAGTGAGGTTGGGCTTTAGTTTTGGTGTTCTATAGAGCACCCGTAATTTAACAGGGACCTTAAACTACTCGAAATATTAACACGTCAGCGTCTAGATCACCAGGCCAATAGGTAAACTCTATTTCCGCCTGCGGTGAGGGGGGGCACTTTTATATGGCGAAGGCTTTCAAGTGCCCTCTTCCCAACAAGGGTAGTCGCTGTTGAGGTGGGCTTCTATCACACCGGCCTGCTAGGCACGTGAGCGCTCCCTTTGGGTATTTACGACCCCGCCTTGGCTTTATGCATTTGATTCACGCGCTCCGCTCAAATAGAGCATTCACAGCAGCAGCTAAGGCCTGGGTGGCGTTAGGCCAAGTTTATTTGAATAGGATTTATATTTCAGGGCCGTGCTCTTCTCGACGTGTCAAGTGCGCCTGAAAGGCTGCGCTGCGCACTGCAGGGCGCCCGCTGCGCTGCCAGAGTTCTAGTGTGAGAAACAGCGTCCCATGAGCCCGGAGACTGCCAGCTCTGGGGCATGAGGATAGAGCGGTTGAGGGAAAAGTTTTAGCCTGGACTCCTAAGGTCGGTGCAAACTGCAGAAGGCAAAGTCAGATCCAACCAAATCCAACCAGAGCAAGGATCACAGATAGGAACTCTTCTTTGAAATGCAAGAAAAGCAGACTGCACGTTTTCCACGTGAGAGAGGGCGGTCTGGGTTTCGGACGTCTTAGAAGTTTCAGTCAGAATCATCCTCTGAAGCTACCTGAACAGGCCTCTCCGTTGCTGGGAGTCCCGCTAGTTCACTGTCACCAGCGCATCTCTGAGGAGTACAGGCCACATTGGCAATACTGCTCCATGCCAAACACCATCCTCCCTCTCTTCTGTTCTCACCACCAGGCTCCCCAGCTTGTTTGGGGCAATGATCCATTTAATTACGCACTCTGTCCAGACTCCCTCGCAATTATTGTTCCCAGGTGAGCTAGAAGCTGCTAGGCGACGTGCTAGTATGCTGTGCAGCGAGGTGCTTCCTGCGGGTCTAGTGCAGTGTTGACCGTGCCTGGGGCCTCAGCAGCCACAGAGACAAAATGAAGGAACGCACAGAAACAACGCACACCAGGACGGCATAGGCTGCAGGAAGGAGTCCGGGGATTGTGGCTGAGCTGCTGAATCAGCCCCAGGTTGTCTTTCCAAGTGCCTTCTGGACTGGCGTGAGATAAATAGGGCCCTTTATTCTGGGGTCTGATACTCACAGTGGAAAGCAGAGCACCGGTAGGGTGGCTTTCCTGAGGCAATGCCCCCATTGAACACCACAAGACACTCTGTTGATAATTCTTTAAATCCCCAAGTTTCAGATGCCTGAGGGTAGTGACTGCTGCAAGTTCTGCTAGCCGCACTGTGTGAGCAGGCTGCAGGCGGATGGGGAAAGAGTGTATTGGCCCCTCTTCCAGAAGAGCAGCTGTAGACTGAGGAAGCTTCAAAAGTCCATGCACAAACAGGATCAGAGATGTTTCGTGATCTTTTGAATGTCCTTTGTAACATTGGGACTAACAGCTTATATTCACATCATGTTACGCAGATTACAAAATGTTATCCCACATAAAAAACAAACATGAATCTGTGATTTTCCCTGGTGACGCTGTCGGGAACTATACACCAGAATCAACGCCATGGGAGTGGGTTTGACTTTTTGGATGGGCACTGTCACGTAAGTGTGGGTCTGCTAACCACATGGTCAGTGGTTCAAAACTATCAGATGTGCTGAGGGAAAAACATGAGACTACTCCCATAAATATTTACAAAGCCTCGGGAATTCTGTCTAGGGATGCCACTGGCCAGAATCAACTCAACGACAGTGTACGTTCCCTGTTATTCATGAAAGACTTTGTGGAGATTCATTCTAAATTCTCCTGGCAACTCTGCAATGGGGGTGCTAGTTTCTTATTTTAGGATAACACCCAAAGAGTCAACGAGTAACTTGCTACAGCTCAAAGAGTTCCTAAGTACAGGTGCTGGGATTCAAATCCCTTGTTGGATGCCCAAGTCTACGCTCTGTCAACAAGGTGTTTTCTCAGTCTACTCATACTAATTAATTTTAGCCTCACAGTAATTGTAAAGGTAATTGTATCTCCCATTTTACTAAGAGAAACTGTTTGTTCAGAGATGTTTGGTTGTTTGCTGGCCCATCACTTACTGCCAGGGCATCAATTCTGACTCTCAGTGGCCCTCTAAGACAGAGTTGAACTGCCCCTGTGGGGTTCTGAGGCTGTACCACTTTCTGGGTGCAGACAGCCTCAACTTTCTCCTGAGAACCCTTCCCTTCAGAGGCCCTTGGAGTGTTTATCCCCTCGATCATTGATGGTACTTGAAGAATGGTGCAAACAGAAACCATGCCTGGCCATCCACTTCCGCACGGTCACAGACGAAACCCCCTGTGGGGCAGCTCTGTGACACACTTGAGGTCACCACGAGTCAGAATCGACTCACAGTAACTAACAGCAGTTACTAAGGAATCTCCGAGGCACAAGGGCTTCATGCGCACCGTGCTGTCTAAGAAGGCAGAGCTTAAGTGCACCCAGAGACTGCCTGGAAGAGAGGTGTGATGATCTATTCCTGAACAACCCACCATCGAAAAGTCTTTGAGAGCCTACATTGCCCCTCTGTCACATGGTGTCAGCAAGAGTCTGAATGGACAACTATTTATTAAGTGTTTACTATGTCCCTGGTACCATGTGCAGTATTCTTATTCAACATGTAAGGAACCTCAGAGATGAAGAGCTTGTTCAGAGCCATTCAGAAAACCAGTCGGGGCGTGGGGCAGCATCTGGATGGACTGGCTCCAGAGCCTGCCTCATGGCCTCTATGCTGCTTGAGCTCTCTAATGCTCAACTGAGGTCATGGAGAGACAGGGGGGCTGCACAGAAAATGTGGGGGACCTTGGTAAGAATAACTTCTTGAAAATTCATGGAACTAGGCTTGAGTTTGAGAAATATGTTTAGGTTGGGCCAAGAGAGAAACCTGCCATCAAGTCAATGCAGACTCATACCGATCCTAAAGAGCAGCATATACCGTATATGCTCAACTATAAGGCAAGCTTCTCAGCACATTTTTAATGCAGTTTTTGTGGTACAATTAGGTGCCTCGGCTGATATTCGGGTCAACTTCTACTTGAGTATATACGGTAACTACCTTTCTGGGTATCTAAGGGTGTAACTCTTCATGAGAACCGAAAGCCTCACCTTTCTCCCTAGGAGGGGTTGGTAGGCTTGAACCGCTGATGCTGTGGTTAGCAGCCCAACATGTAATCCACGACACCACCAAGGCCTCTTAGAGGCCAAGAGGGCTGATTGCTCAAGTTGGCGTACTCAAGGGAGTAAGGCAGAGCTGGGAGCTTACCATCTATGTCCTGGATGTAAAGCATCCACTGACTCTTTAAAAACAAAAAGGGAGGGGGAAACCCACCATTGAAAAACAAAACATTATCGTCCTTAATAACCCAGCTTGGAAATTAATGAGCTGTAGGGATTGAAGGAGTCCTCTTGCTTTGGCTCAGGCAGAACACACTGATGGGATTCTGTGCCCGTACATGGTAGAGCATTGTAACTGCTCCTCTAAATGGGCAATAGTTTTAATTCGTACATAATACGTGATTTTACTCAGCCTGGGCAACGGTTTACACAGGATTTTTATTCCCCCAGAAGCTGCGACTTGGGTTATACTTCAGGTGAGCCTCTCATTTGATTTTCCACAAGATCAATGGCTGCATTAAAGAAATGGAAGCCTTTTCCTCATGTTCCCCCGGCACAGTACAGAGGAGGGTCCTTTCATGTCACGTAGCGACACAATTCAATTCTGATGCTGGGCTTCCAAAACCCATGTGGTGTCCCTTGGCCACTGTTCTCTATATCCCTAAGGATCTCTGGTGACAAGTGAGATACGCTTGGGCTGCCAATACAAGGTCAGATGTTCGAAACCACCAACCACGTCTGGGGAGAAAGAAGAGGCTATAAAGACCTACAGTGTCAGAACCCCCAGGAGTAGTTCTGCTCTGTCATAAATGGTTGCTGAGTCAGAATTGACTAGATGGCACTGGGCTTGGTTTTTATCCTCTGCACATGCACGACCCAACCACCATGAGAAATTAGCTCTCGTCATAGCTGACATGGAGTTTGAAAGACAGGACTCCACCCGGGTTGTCTTGTTGACTGTCTGAAAATATTGAATTTTCACTTTTCAGTCCGTTCTTAAAATGCCATATAAATTGATATAGTCTAAGATGTAAAAATTAGATTACACTTATGCTAAAATTATAGTGAATTTAGATCTGTATTAAGTATTTGAGAAATGAGGTAATTGGTTTGTTGAATATTCTGGTTAACTATTTAACATGTCGTAAGCATGAATAATTTTCATCTAGACAACATAAAATATAACTCACTGCTGTCGAATTGATTCTGACTCTTAGTGACCCCAGAGGACAGGGTAGAACTGCCTCTGTGAGACTATAAATCTCTATGAAAGCAAAAAGCCTCATTTACCTCCCACTGAGCAACTGGTGGTTTTGAACTGCCCACCTTGTGGATTACAGCCCAACTTATAACCACTGCACTACCAGGGCTCGTCTCATAGCTGTAAACAAATGACTCTGAAGGGTATCATGTTGAAGTTTAGGCTCCATTCTACGAAACCAAACGGCTTTGCAGTCTCTAGACTGTTCACACTTCTCAGACGACGTTCTGCTGATTACCATGAATTAAATCCAGAGCCAGCCGAAGGAAAAAATAATCACATCCAGCAATCCTCTGACTTTTTGTAAGAAATCATAAAAAACAGCATGCTGATAAAGAAGGAGAAATAGCAGCTATTTGAGCACCCATAAAAGTCATTCCTCAATTTGAATTCATTGAGGAAAAAAGGATTGACAAATCATAAACACCCCAGCTGTTGGATTAATGGCTAGTGAACAACTGGGGGAGCTATGTCAGCGATCCCCAACTTGCAGCTATACTGATTGCCTGGGAGACTGCGCTGAAGACATATAAAATATATTGGTAGAATGTTAGGAAAAGTTTCTCACTGTTTAGGAATCCTGCCCTCCTCCTTCTATCAATACAAAGCAGTCCAGATTTCTGTGAACGACCCTGCTCTGGTGTGCTCCAAACCAGCCCTGCTGGCACTATGGGTAAAGCGTTGGCCCTTTCACTGAATAGTCAGTGGTTCAAACCCACCACACGAACCTAACTGTTCCTATAGAGCAGTGGTTCTCAACCTTCCTCATGCTGCAGCCCTCTCATACAGTTCCTCATGTTGTGGTGATCCCTAACCATAAAATTATTTTCATTGCCATTTCATAACTGTAATTTTGCTACTGTGATGAATCGTAATGTAAATGTTTGATCTGCAGGGTGTTTTCATTGTTACAAATTGAACATAATGAAAACATAGTGATTAAACACAAAACAACATGTAATTATATATTGTGAATTGTTTATGTGTTTTCCAATGGTCACAGGTGACCCCTGTGAAAGGGTTGTTCGACCCCCAAAGGGGTCATGGCCCACAGGTTGAGAACCACTGCTGCAGCGATTTAGATCCTTGGAAACTGCACAGAGCAGTCTGCGCTGCCTTCAAAGGCTACTTTGAGTCATTCTGAATTGGCTTTGGGAGGGAGCTGGGTGGGTTATCCTGCTACTGCCTGGTCTCACTCGCAGGCCATTGTTAACTTGTCCTTCACCAAAAGTGAACGACCCTTCCTCTTTGGGGCGTTGCCAGATACGCGTCCTCGGAGGTGGCGGGCAAAGGGTAGATGAAGTCACTGTGTTCACCCGTGAATCACTCGGCCACTGGAGTCTCTTGCTTCTCAGAAGTCAAGGGTGGACTGACTGACTGACTGACTGATGGACTGACTGACTGATGGACTGACTGACTGGCTCAATGTGTCTCCCTAATTCCCAGCAGCTATTGAGGACCAGCACCAGAAAAGCAAATTCAAAATGCAAAGTATGTCTCTCCCTGGTTAAGAAATACATATTCACGTAAACAGATTAATAAGAAAGACATGTTTACCGTGGCCTTTCACAGGACTCTGTAATTAGCACCTATAGGTCAGGGTGCTCAAGAGGATGACTGAATTACTGAGCCTCTCTGTCTCCGACTGTGTCTAGAGCATCATTCAAGGCTTGATACGATGTGGAAGAGATTTCACCTCGGGGCAACCTCAGGCTTTAATTCTAAGCTCGGGCAGCCCAGGAATGATCTGCCTTCTTTTCAGAAAGTACCCCTGCCTCCTTGAGGGGGACAGTCAAGGAACCCGAGATGCTACTGTTCGTTACTGAATCCCTTCCCTTGTGGACCGAGTAGGTCGGCTGCTAACATGCTTAAGACCGTGACTTTCAGGAAGCAGATGCAAGGTGCTTCCAGATGGGTGTGAACTGTCAACTTGGGGTCTAGTAGTCCAGCACCACCCCAAACCTGGGCAAAACCCAGGCCCATCAAGGTGGTTCCAACTTGTCCCGACCCTATGGGACAGAGCTGAATGTCCCCCTAGGGTTTCCAGTCACGTACACTTGGAGGGAAGCCAATTGCCGCATCCGTTTCCTAAGCAGCCTCTGGTTGGTTAGGCATGCTGATCTTCCAGTGAACAGCTAAATGTTTAACAGCTGGACCACCCAGGCTCCTTGTACCACCCACAGATACCAAATAAAGGTGGGTGCCCTTGTTGAGGTAAGTGAGCAAGACAGAAACAACAGCTTCGTGAAGCAACATGTACACAGAGAGCTAAGGCAATCCCAACAAGCCCACTGCCGTGGGGCCACTTCTACCTCAACAGGATCCTCTGCAGGGTTTGCAGGCTGTAAACGGGGACTGGAGCAGCTTCGTTTCCCTCATCATGGGTTTTGAACCTCAAGCCTTTGCAGTTAGCACAACGGCACGTACCTGACAGTATCACCTGAGCTACATCTCTGAAGAGCTATTCCATTCCCCAGGGATGCTAGCCTCAAGGTGGCTCCCACTCAGCCAGTGGCTCTGAACAAAAGGACTGGTTGTCTGCTTTGGTGAAGACTCAGCCTAGCCAAGCCCATGCCAATTCACTGCGACCCTACAGGCTCAAGTGTAACTGCCCTGCAGCGTTTCCCAGGCTGGGATCTTCCAGAGAGTGGATTGGGCCACATCTTTCTCTCCCAGAGTGTCTGGTGGTGTGAACAGGTGACCTGCTAGCCAGCAGCTGCAGATCTAACCACTGTGTCACAGGGTGCTTTTTTTGGTATGGTGGCGGGGAGAAACTATATTTACAGCACTGCTTGAACTCTTTCCATGAACACTTTTTATATTAACATCAAGATTTAATATCATTTATGTTAAAAGCCGGGCCCGACAATAGCAGGAACCCAATAATTAGCTTACTCCCCACACCTGCTCTCATGTACTGATTGTCTATGGTCACTCCCCACTTCCAGTGATGTACACTTACACACACACACACACACACACACACACACACACACACACCATTATCTCTGGATCATCCCGCACCCTTGCTGGCTGCCATTCTGTCCTTCCACAAGCCATCCTCTCCATTCCATCTTGTTTCTGCTGGCCCTGCCTGCATTTCTGAAATTTCTTGGACAGACCAATGAGGAGGACACCTTGTGTTTTTCTAACAGACTATTAGGCTAAAAGGAGGGTGTGTGTGGTGGTGGATGGGGGAAAGGAACCTTATCTTTTTCTATGATATAAAATAAGCAAATCACGTTAAGTGTAGTAATTACTGTTTTCCTAAATCACAGCATGCCGCAAAGTGCTTCTCAGAGACACAGGCATGAATTAGATGGCGGCGTTCATCCCTGCAAGCCGACTGCAACAAAAACAAGAGAGGCAACCCAGTCCAGCCAACCAGAAGCTTTTCTGCCTCTCAGAAACTCCGTGCAGAGCAGAATACATAAAAATCCAGATCAGCCTGTTACATTGAAAAGATAACCAAGGAATACCTTTAAAAAATAAACAAGGAATAAATGTTTGTCCTACTCAATACTTGGGATATATTTAAATGATGAATAATCATCATCATAAGTCATCTGCAATTCTAGTTTACCCTTTGTCTTAAATATTATCTGCCAGCCTTAGTTAGTGAATATGCAGAAACTAGCATATTGGGTTCACTCTGTCTTAATGATTGTTTTTACCACTCGGTACTATATCATCTAATTGCAAACGTTCTTTCAAGGAAGTCATTTATATGGAGGCATCCTTTCTCATGCTTAGGGAAAATCTGGACCACCCACAGGGCTTTTAAAAACACGATTTGAGGGGTGAAGAAAGCTGATGGTGCCTGGTTATCAAAAGATGCAGCGTCTGGGGTCTTAAAGGCTTGAAGATGAACAGGTGATCATCTCGCTCAGAAACTAACAAAGTCCACAAGGAAAAAGCACACCAGCTGGCATCATAACCGGGTGATCAGGTATCAGGCATCAAATAATAAAAAAATCATATCATTGTGAATGAGGGGGAGTGCGGAGAAGGGACCAAAAGCCCACCTGTGAGCAACTGGACATTGTCTTACAGAAGGGTTGTGGGGAGGAGAAGGGCCAATCAGGGTGCAGTGTAGCAACTGTCCTCTAGTTCTTAAATACTCCCCCCCCACCCCCAACCAACACCACCATTATCATGATCCCAATTCTACCTTACAAATCTGGCTGGACCAGAGGATGTACACTAGTACAGATAGGAACTGGAAACACAGGGAATCCAGGACAGATGACCCCTCACGACCAGTGGTAGGGTGGAGGGAACTAGGGAGAAGGGAACATAGATTTCAAGGATCTACAGATAACATCCCCCCTGGGGGATGGACAGCAGGGAAATGAGTGAAGAGGGGCATCAGATGGTGTAAGATATGGCGAAATAATAATAATTTATAAATTATCAAGGGTTCATGGGGGAGGGGGCCCAGGGAAGGAGGGAAAAAAATGAGGAGCAGATACCAGGGACTCAACTAGAAAGCAAATATTTTGAGAATGATGAGGTAAACAAACGTACAGGAGAGCTTGACACAATGGTTGTATGTGTGGATTGTGATAAGAGTTGTACAAGCCTCCAATAAAATGATTTAATAATGAAAAAATAATAAAAACATGATTTGCCAGACTCCACTGCCACAATTTCTGATTCAGTTTGAGGTCAGGGCTGGGAATTAGCATTTCTTAAAAGATCCCAGATGCCCATGCTGCTGGTGGACATTGTAACACACACCAGGTGAATTTTGCTTGGTTGGGTCATTCACAGTGAAAGAGATTGACTTAGTATGCAAGTGGACAAAGGAAAGGGGCAGTGTTGGAAGCAGTTGTTAAATGAGAGAAATGACTATGTTCTTTATTCCCCCAAACGGGTTTAGAATAAGTACTAAGAAAGTATCAAACCAGGAGAAGAAAACAACCCCCAACTCTCAAAGGCAGTGTATTTTAAACAAAAAAACATGAAGTCATCTTAAAATGTCATCTATTTTACCCTGTCTTACCCAGTCATGATGGACACTGAAGCGAGGGACAGAAACAGAGTAAGAAAAATCACATTTGCCTTACTGTGGCCTGGTAGAAGGGAACATGTGGAGCGATGATCAGGTGGATTTGTAGGATCAAATACCAGTGACAGTGTTCTCGGAGGGAAAAGAAGTTCTAGAGGTCGGAGAGAAAGATGCAGCCGGTTAGGCAGCCAACCCAGAGCAGCTCAGCGTGACTGCACAGGTGCAGACACAGACTTTCTATGGAGCAGGAAGTTACTTCCCTTCTTGTTTCTCTCAGGATGGAGCATTGTTTCTAGCTCAAAGAAAAATAGATGACAATTAATGGCCCAGCCAAGCAGCCACACATGGGTGTGAATGGCAGAATGTGACATAAACAAGGGCTTGGGTAATGGAAGGCCAAGAGTGTGGCCAACACGGCCTACTGTTCTCTGCTCAAGAGTGTAGTGGGGTTCAGAGTCACATCGTTTACACTGGAACTCCAGGTTGGCTCTGCGTTTCTATCTATCTATCTATCTATCTATCTATCTATCTATCTATCTATCTATCTATCTATCTATCTATGGCTATATGTCTTTAATCCCAATGTATTGAAGTCAGGGAGAAAGAAGAGTTTTTCTATGCCCATAAAGAATTATACTGACTGATGTCTCCCTTCACCCTGGTATACCCCTTCAGTGAATGCTCACAATAAACAAACAATTCAAATTCAAATCAAAAGATTCCAGCTCATAGGGACTCGGACTCTATAGGCCAGGGTAGCGCTGTCCCAGTGGGTTTCTGAGACTGTAACTCTACCAGAGTAGAAAGTCTCGTTTTCTCTCCTGGGGAGTGGGGGTGGGGGGTGCGGTTTCCAACTCCTGACCTTGTGGGAAGCAACCCACTGAGTAATGCACCATGCCATCAGGACTCCTTCTGTTCCTGCCACGGAGTACAATACAATTGATTCTGACTCACCAGCCCCTCATGACCCCGAAACATCTTAACTTCCCCCTTAAAGTCTCATTAAGACATTAAAGTCTTGTTGTAACATCGTTTTGAACTATTGAAGATGAGTAGTCCACCGAGAAGCATATTTCCTTTCTTTCCCAGACCCTCCACCCCCCCGAGGGGAGGGGCAGTGTCCATGCATAGCCCGTCGGTCCTTGGCTCACTCAGCTCAGCTCAGCCCAACATCCGGCTTTGTACAGACACAAAAGTGTGGTCTCTACTCGGGCTTACTTGCCCTCCACTTCTTTTGGTTCTGTCAAGACCATGCTCTCAAAGCTTTGTTTCTGGCCATCCTGTTTGCCTTCGTTTCCTGTTTCTATTCCCGACTCTCAAATTCTTCTTTCTAATTCCCTACAACTGGCCTGACTCCCAGATAATGAAGCAACCTTATTTGAAGTTGACAGAAAGACAATACTAACGGAAAACAAACAAACCACAAAACCAGAAACTCAGATAGGAAGTGGTCTTGGAAAGAGAGTGTTTTTTCTATATTTAAATATGTAAGCTTTTAAGAGAAAGTAAAACCTTGAAGTACATAAATTCATATTAAGGCTTAATTAGTTTTCTCGAGGTAATTTACATACCCTCATATTTACTATTTTTAAGTCGAGAGTCAAGGGCTTTTATTACAGTCATAGAGCTGCACAACCACCACCGCTCGCTCTTGAAAACTTTCAGAGGTCCCTTCCCATTCCTCTGTCGCCAGTCCCTGAAAACTACTGATCCAGTTCTGGCTTCGCCTGGTCTGGCCGTCTCCATTCAATACGTGACTATCTATGGATTTACTGACATCAGGGGTTAGTCATTCCTGTACACGTTGGGCAACATTGGGTTGTTTCCACCTTTTGTCTATAATGAATGTTGCTGTTAGGAACATTTGTGTGCAAGCTTTTGGGTATCTAAGAGTGGACTCACTGGGTCATTGGATAACTTTGTAAGAAACCACCAAAACTGGTCTCTACAACAGCTGTGCTGTTTTATAGTACCAATTTCTCCTATTGTTTCTATATCCTTGTTATTGGGCATCTTGTTTATTACAGTCAGATCTGATGGATATGACGTGGTATCTCATTGTGGCCAAGGCTTACTTTAAAAGTACTCATCGAAGGAGGTCCCAGGATGGGGGACCTTTGACTGGTGGTTTTCAGAAGCCAGGTCAGACCATTGGATGTCTTTGGTTGGCTGTTAGGTGGGGTGTGACTGCTTGCATTCTTCACGTCTGGCCGTCTTTACTGTATCACTGTGTAGATCAATGAATCTAGACACACTTTAGAAAGACTTTGAAATGATGAGTTTTGCTAATTAAGCTTTCTGGCCTACAAGCATTAAATTAACCAATGCATTGACTTCCAAGAATATTCTATCCATTCATTTAAATGCCTTCCCTAACCATAGTGTATTTGGGCATATCGATTTTGGAATTGTAAAGCCCGCTGACCAAAAACTACCAGCAATGTGTTTTGTAGGCATAGTCTTATCATTTCCAATTGTGTTGTTTTTAGCAATCTTGAGGTTTACTAGAAGACTCTAGTCTTTGATGGATTCTGTAAAATAGCAGCAAGGCAAAGCTAAAATCACATTTATAAAATCAAATGACTATTTGAGGTTATTTGAGGTCTTCTATGACTAGGGATTTTTTGTTTGTTTTGTATTGTGTCTGTAACAACGGGGCTTGAAGACATCAAATAGGTATTGGAGACTAATAATTGCTGAAAAATGCTTCAAAAGAGAGCAATACACTTCATGAGAGATAAGAAAGAGCCCATTTTCAGAGTAAATCGGTGTTCTTCAGACACCATAGCCTTTTTATTTAGACACAATTTGGGCCTCTATTTTGGTGACCTGTACAGTAGTTGAAAAGAAAATTGGGGTGTAGGAGAAGAAGGAAGGAAATTATTCACAAAGAAGGCAATCTCTCAAAATGTGTTACAATGACCAGGTAGCACTTGAAAGATACCTGTTGTGTTTGTTTGTTTCTTCTTAATTTTAGTGAATTGCAATTAGAAATTCAGCATGTGAATAAATCAAAATACAGTGTCTTCAAATCTAGATGCTCTATTCACTCCATGTTCATCTACTTTTAAATTATTTGTTAACTTGATTATTTTCAGATTTTGTCTACATGTCTGGAATCCTGTAGTCACATTTCCTGTAGGGTAGATTGCAGGGTATTGGAAATGCCTTTTTCCCAAATTAAATAAAAACAGGCTTTCGGCATGAGACACGCTACAATTGTACAAGGTGTAGCAAATTTTGCTTTTAAGAATTAATAGGATTTCCCAAAGGATATATTTTCCTGTCAAACCCAATCCTCATGATCAACTACCATAGCTCCAAGTAATTCTTTATGATTTCTTTTATTCACATTTTCTAAGCTTACTCCTACATATCCTCCAGGGTTACTTTTATTACAGGAATTGCTGACTTTTCTGCCAAAAAGAAACATGCTTTATATTTAGATGACAAGGTAGCAGAGTCAACTTCCCCCCACCCCCCTTGGTGGTAGTTTAAAAAATATAGGCAATTTTTATCATTCTTATTTTTTTCCTCAATTACAGCCTAAAGCATTGACAGCAAACCATCTCATCTTTCTCAATAACTGGAGTTACCTGACATAATCTTAGTCAATACCATTCCAGTGAACTTTAATAAGTAACACT
Organism: Tenrec ecaudatus; assembly: GCF_050624435.1. NCBI lineage: Eukaryota > Metazoa > Chordata > Mammalia > Afrosoricida > Tenrecidae > Tenrec > Tenrec ecaudatus. The sequence continues at coordinate 157,830,000 of NC_134533.1, read as the reverse complement.
GCCTATAGCTATACATACAAACAACAGATATTTATATACCTGTTTTGATTCTGTGTGGGGCAATGCCTTTTTAAAAATTAAATTTATTGAGAAAATAGAATCACCTCTAATATTTTTCCTATTTTTCTGTGTGGTTCAAAATACTGACTATACCCTGGGACTAGGAATTCATGATTCTTGCTACCTATTGTATTGATATGCATAGTTGAGTCTACAAGAATCAGAAAGGATTACACATTCGATTCATAAGGATACACTTTTTCTTTCACTCAGATCTTAATTGATTTCAAAGGGAGACCCGGGCAAAAAGCAGGAGAGTGGGTTCAGTCCCCTTTCCCCTCACACAAAAAACAGGTTTCCAGCTGGTCAGGTCCAAAGCACTCAGCCCGTAGGCAACACACATGCCAGTCCCCTGGGTGATGGGGATGGCTTCTTGTCCTTCAGAATCGCCTTTCCCTCCTTTAGGGCCTCCCACGCAAGCATGTGGCAGAGCATGTTTAAGATTCGCAGCGCATTTGAAATATAATAAATAACCACAGGCAGTTAAGTGGTAACACAACCACATCCTAACACAGCTATCTCCATCTCTGTGCTTCCGAATGTGGCACAGTGATGCAACAACTACCAGAGTGCCTGTGTTCAAATCCCAACAGTGCCACTTAGTAACCGTGCGATCTTGGTCAAATTACTTCACTTCTCTGTACCTTAGATTCCTAATTGACAAAATGGAAGTAATACAGTCGTCAAGATTCGATGAGCAAATATGAAATCTATCGCTGTTATCCTTGGACAGTGTGTGGCACGATATGACAGCAGATGGACGTTGGGCCTCTACTGAAGGCCTTCCTAAGCACAGGAACACTTTGTTCTAATTACCTGGCACTCTTTGCTACACACCTTCCCACCACGATTGCTGAAGACAAAATGGGTGCATAAGTAAATGTGGTGAAGAGAGTGGATGGTGCCCGGCTGTCAAAGGACATAGTGTCTAGGTTTTAAAGGCTTGAAGTTAAACAATCAGCCATCTAGCAAGGAAGCAAATAAGCCCACATGGGAGAAGCACACCAGCCTGTGTGATCATGAGGTGTTGACAGGGTCAGGTGTCAAAAGATCCAAAACAAACAATTATATCTATATGAATGAGGGAGGTTGGAGTAGAGACCAAAGCCCATTTGTAGACAAGTGGAATCCCCCTACAGAAGGGTTTAGGAAAGGACAATTCAACTAGGATGCAGTATAGCACCGATGAAACACACATCATTCCTTGAGTTCCTGAATGCTTCCTCTCCCCACTGTCATGACTCAGTTCTACCTTACAAATCTGGCTAGACTGCAGTATACAGATGCGTAAAGATAAGTGTTCTCAATACATGGAATTCAGGACCGATTAAACCCTCAGGAACAGTAGTGGGGATAGTAAGACCAGAAGAGTAGGTGGATAGTGGAGGTGGGATGGGGGAGAGGGAGAAAGGGGAAATCCATCATATGGTTGGATATATAGACCCCCCCAGGGGGACAAATAACTGAAATGTGGGTGAAGGTAGACAACAGACAGTGTAAGAAAAGAAAGAACAATAATATAAAATTCATCAAGGATTCACAAGGTTGGGAGGGTGAGGGAGGGAGTGGGAAAAAGGAGGAGCTGATACCAAGGGTTCAAGTACAAGGAAAATGTTTTGGAAATGTTGATGGCAACAAATGTACAAATTTGTTTGATACAATTGAATGATGGATTTTCATAAGACCCCCCCCCCAATAAAATGGTAAAAAATTTAAAAATGGTAAGGGCTGCATCCTAGTCCATCAACAACAATGGGGACTGGTACAGTTGATGTCACTTTCTTGTTGTTATAAATAATGTTATAATGATGTTACAAATAATGTTATCTTTCTGTAAAACATAATTTTCCTTTATTTAAAATACTAATGAAGGGTTTTCTTAAGACCAGAAGGGAGAACACTTGTGTACTTCAGATGCAGCTTACCAAAGAGGGTGCACACATTTTCACTATCAAACCAAAAAAATAAATAATAAAGTTCCTCACCATCACACTGTATAGATGACAGAATAAAATTCTATCATTAAGATAATGTACATTTTCATTTAGACCATATTTATTTAATTTATACCATAAGTTTGGTTTATTAGTTGTAATAACTTTTTGTTATTTACACATTAAATATTTCCCCAGGTATCTATTATATGATTTTAATATTTTCTTGCCAATTACATTGTACTGAAGGAAGCAAATTTATTCTTGCTGTATCTTTTGGTAATTATTTCTTCAGGTCATTGTTTTTCTGTCTCTTTATATACTGTGTGTGTGTTTGTGTGTGTGTGTGGGGGGGGGTGCCGATGTATGTTTTAGATAGACCTATTTTCGTTGTTTAGGAGTGCTGGGGATACAGTGGCTTCCATGTTGGGCTGTTAACCACAGATCATCCCTTAAACCACACTGTTTCTGCGGGAGAAAGATTTGACTTTCTGTTCCGGGAGTTACAGCCTACAGACCCACAGGGGCAGGCCTGCTTTGTCTCTACATTTGCATAATCAACTTGATAGCATTGAGTTGCTTTGCTTGTTTTTTCTTATAGTTATTTCTCTTATTCCTATATTTTTAGGACAGTTGGAAATGTTTACATTTTATTTTTTTAAGAGTTGATGCTAACGCTTCCTTCCCACCCCACACCCCCCAATTATCATGATCCCAATTCTACCTTGCGGACCTGCTTAGACCAGAGGATGCACAGCGGGGCAGTAGGGATCTGGAAACACAGGGAATCTAGGACGGATGAACCCCTCAAGACCAGTGGTGAGAGTGGTGACACCGGGAGGGAAGGGGGTGTAGAAAGGGAGAATCGATCTCAGGGATCTATGTGTAACCTCCTCTCTGGGGGATGGGCAACAGGAAAGTGGGTGAGGGGAGACGCCGGGCAGTGTAAGATAGGATAAAATAATAATTTATAAATTATTAAGGGTTCATGTGGGAGGGAGGAGCGGGGAGAGAGAGGGATGGAAAAAGGAAAATGAGCTGATTCCAGGAATCCAAGTGGAAGGCGAATTTTGGGAATGATGAGTGCAATGAATGTATAAGGGTGCTTTACTCAATTGATGTATGTATGGATTGTGATAAGAGTTGTATGAGCCCCAATAAAATGATTTATTTAAAAAAAGAGTCGATGCTACTAAAGAAAATCAGTAGTTGTTTTTCATTTTATGGTGTAAGATTTAAATTTATGTCGAAAAATTGGTCACCAGTTAATATTCTCGCACAATTTAGTGAACACATTTTCTCTTCTACAGCATTGTAGTGTGTCTCCTTGTCACCATTTATTTAGTTAACATTTGTATTAATAAGAGAAATTGGTTTACAAAGTTTTGTGAGCCATTTTTTGGTTACCCAGTAACATTTGTTTTACAGTTTGTACAAGAACAGCATATGATTATGTAGTAATCACCAGATGCTGGAGTGAATGCAGAAATTTGGCAGAGACTCCATCAGATGCTTTCTCAGTATTGATTTGGGAGAGGAACATTTGCCTGATAAAGCTCCTGGTCCTTTCAAGATACCGTTTCCCCAATATACTTGTCCCTAGGGCCCCTCCTCATGGTGATCTCTCATCATCTGATGTTCCAATTTTAGCTCAAAATAAATAGGTGAATATTTGCTGACTGAATATGATCGATTTTGATTTTTAACATCTTATCATGTTCTCACAAATACCCTGTCAAAAAGAAACGAACGAAACAATAACAGTTCACTGCCAACCAGTTGATGGTCGCTCATGACCACACTGGAGGCGAGGGGAGATGTGCTGGGTGGGTTGCGGAGAGTATCAGTTTTGCCTAGGAGGAAGTCGCCCCTGTCTTCCTGGGAGTAGCGGCTAGTTTCTAATGGCTGACCAGGTGGCTAGCAGCCCAACACTACACCAATGAGGCTCCTCATATTCCCCTTGGAAAACAAGGAAAGGGAAGCTCAGAGAGGCTAATACATTTCTCAATGTCACGTACCTAAGAAATGGCAAAGCTGTGATTTCAATCCAGTTTACATTTGTCTATCACCCTATGCTTCATCATACATATGGAAGTGTCAGACTTAAATCTCTGTTGGTTCACCTTTTTATTTGCATTTTATGTATGTATGTAATGCTTTGTGCTTTCACATGATGCTTTAACATTGAATGCCTTTCCAGTAACATTGGCTCCCTGGGTTTGCAAAGTCTAAAATTTATCTATTTTGTGCATAGATACACTAGAATCCCTAACAATTCTGTTTTCTTAATAAAAGTGCTCAGGAATTTTCTATTGGCTGGAGTTCATATTCAACATGCAATAGCTACTATCAATTTAAAGTAAACGTATTGTTTTATTTTTTAAAGTAATTTAAATTCTCCTTTTTTTTAAAACACCAATGTTGCTTAATCTTTTTGAATCACTTGAGAAGATGGGATTAAATCTGGCCTGTCTGAGTAGTGAGAGAAATAACACTGTGCTAGATGATTCTTCATTAAAATGAATGTCAAGGTCAAATCTGTCTGTATTTGTTGCACTTTAAATTGGATTTTAGCACACGTAGGTTTCTGCATGTCCTTAGTAAAGAGAATTGCTTTTTAACGTAGGGCTTCCCAAATGTACGTATGTCCTTTTTTGGGTAATACATACAGTGTTAGTATCCAGAAGCATACGTTCCTTAAAGGCCATGTTTTGAGAAATGATAGAGCTAAAATTTGGGGGGATTTGGGATTATCAGACTGTTGTGCACAAGGCCACAATAGTAAATAAAGCTCATCATCAAATTAAGAAAGTGATATGGATTCGGATAAATACTATTCCAAATTCAGCAGAACACAAGTACTGAGACACTGAGAAATAGGCTTCTCTCCACTGAGCATCCATCCTAGGTAAAGGCCAGCGCTACATTGAAGAGACATGTCATGCGTAACTGTGGCAACAAGGTACCCTATCAGCATGAAGAAAGTGCTTTAAGATATTCTTTTTTCTAAATGATTTAAAAAATTATTATTATTTTCCACAGCAGTTTTTTGGCACATAATTTACATACCATAGAATTGAATAGTTCACTCATTCAAACATCTCTATGAGAATTGAGAGGAGAGAACTCACATTGGCTCACAGGTGCTCTATAGAGCAGACTTATAGCTCATTAGTTTGATTCAATAGCTCACAATGACTCTGTGAAAAGTGTCAGAAATTATGTCAGAGTGTCCATTCAATTAATTGGGTAGTCAGAGATTTAAATGAAAAAAAATGGGTTAGTTGACAAGACATCTCAAAACACCAAAACAGAAACCAAACTGATTAATTTTCTCCTTTCTGCAATTATTTTTTATTAGACTTCAGGCAGATGGACACAGATATTTCCAATTAAGCATACCTATTTTTCCAATGTTCAGTTTCAGACAATAGTATTATAGGGCAGTTTATTTATTCACGAAAGTTAGGATTGTGACTACAGGTAGGTCCCTGATTACAACACCGTCCGGTTATGATAAGCTGCGTTTATAATCCCCCTTATCATTAGCAACATGCTCACAGAGCATGCACATGCTGGAGCACCTAACTGCCAATGCCATCGCTCTTAGATCTTCACTCCCAGGTGCTCAATTCTATGATTTATTGTTCCAAATCCTGCCGGCCTCGGAACGTGCTGATAACAAAGGACAACAGGAATGTAAACTAAAGTGGAAAAAGATGAGGTCCTCAGCTTACATCGGAACCGGTTGACCAAGGAGTCGGGGACAACCTATAGGTCCACTATGTCTACAGCCGCTCCTCTTGGTCTCCATTCCTGGCATCTCTTCTGCACGTTTCCTTTTATGCCTCTCAAATGAAAAACATTGTTAAATAATAAACAAACGACACACAAAAAAGAAAAAAAACGAAAGATTGCAAAAATCTCACCTTCTAGATAACATTCAAAGGGCTTTCGAAGAGTTCATGGAAAAAGTATATTACCATTCAACTCCATTTTCCACGAACTTTTGAAGCTACCTTCCCATAAACCTCTATTAATAATCTGGTTAAAGTCCTCCCAAACCAGTCTGTCTCTTTATCTCTCTTTCTATGCCTGCCCCTCTTTCCATGTGAACAAATCTAATTTTACCTAAAAAGAAATTGTCCTGAAAATGCTATTATGAATCTAATCTTTTCATTCAAAAAAATACAGCAAATATTCCAGAAGGGTTTTTGCCACATGAGGTATTTAGTTTATTGTGCCAACCTGGCCAGTAAACACATGTGGGGTTAATTGAAGGGGTGAGGGATAAATGGCTCAGTGAGCTTCGCCTTTCTAGTTCTCAGGTCTCTTGCTTTGTGATGGTCGGACCAGGGTGCAGCTGCCTTAGCCAGTTCCTTGCTGTAGCTGGCAAGGCTCACTTCCTGCAAGATATCCCTGCGGAGAAGCCCGGACCTAACCCAATGCAGCCCTGGGTGCTGGAGCAGCTGTGTGCAGACCCCTGCCAGTGCTGAGATGCTTACACGTTCACTGACTCGGCTTTCCTCCCACAGTCGGCATCATTGCATCTGTTTTGTGAGATGGAGGAAGACTTTGTGGATTGGTGTTGGACAGATGGGCTAATGTTAGACTAGTGGGTTTGGGTAGCACTGGGTTGGGATGTTTTCTTGATGTGCACTTAACCTTTATATAAAACTGTCTTATATGTGAGTTTCTGTGGATTTGTTTCTCTAAAGTACCCAAACTATCACATTAAAATAATTCATTGTTGTTGGGTATCTTTAAGTCATAATGGGTTTTCATGGCTATAATCTTTTTGGAAGCAGACTGTCAGGACTTACTCCTATGGAATCGCTGACTAAGATTGAACTGTTAGCATTTCACTTAGCAGCTAAGTGCTTAATAGTGGGGTCACCTGGACTCCAATTGTAAGGCTAACATTTGAAGATTACATGTGGCATTTCTGGTCCTAAATGTAAATGCGCATGTATCATTTGGGGCCCGCTCTCCTACTTGAAGGAGCTCTGCTGGGGTAACGGATGAGGTACATATTGGGCTAGTAACCACAAGGTCTGCGGTTGACACTCACTTTCTCCAGTGAAACCAGATGAGCCTTTTCTATTCCCACAAAGCTATATGGTCTTGGGATCCCTACGGAGCAGTGCTCGTCCACACCGTAGGGTCACGATGACTTGGACTTGCCTCAGTAGCAGTGGGTTTGGGTTTTAATCTACTTTCAGAAAATGTTAAAAACAGAATGAATCTATAAGTGGGTTAAAATAATGTACAAAGATGGTAACTGTGTCACTGTGACCATTTTTAATAGGAAAAATAACTGTAAATGACTGCAGTGTTCATTAAAGCACTCCTGGGACTTTTAAGGTCACACGTTGGGCTGCTCAGTGCAAGTTCAGCAGTTCAGCATCACCCGCTGTTTCTCTGCAGAAAGATGAGGCTTTCTACTCCCACAGAGAGTTACAGTCTCAATTGTATGATAAATAAATTATGGGCCAATAAAACTATTGGAGGGAAAAAAAGAGTTAACCATCTCAGAAACCCACAGGCGCAGTTTGACTCTGTGCTACAGGGTTGTCAGTTCACTGGCGGTGAGTGTTCAGGGTAAGAAGGAGTTTATTGAATTTTGTTAACATGTATATTATAAAATGTGATACGATCATTTAAGTACAAAGAAGTTATTCTTTGTCATGGGAACATTATGAGATGTTACATATTCTTAAGTGAATGAAAGTAGCTACTAATATAATGTACAGAATGATCAACTTTAGACAGAATTAGGTAAATGTGTGTGCAAGGGGAGAGAGGCAGGAAAAGAAGACAGTGAGAAGGAAAGTTTTGGAATTATTCATTGGAAGGTGAGGTTTTTGGTGATTTCCCCTTTTCTTCTTTTATCTTATTTGTGTTATTTATGGTAATTTCTCATTTTGGGGTTAAACCAAAACAGGCAGTGGAAGTGTGGAGAAAAGAGTCCTAGAGAAATGGTTGCAGATGGTGGAGAAACTGCAGCGCATGTGAGTATGCTAATTAATCAAACACAGAAATTAGAAGAAAGGTACACTTGGCGCCAGGACTGAATGGCTCTGTTTTCTTGCCAGCTGTGAGACTCATCGCCTCTTCTCTACACTATGTTCCACCATCAACCTGCAGTTCAAACCTTTCCTTTGCCCTAAGAGTGTTGACTGACTACCAGTCCAACCATGAGAACTGTCTCCTCTGAATTTGAGTCATAAATCATCCATGTCACCTCAAATTGGTAAATGTGTACCTCCTTGGATCGCCACTATAAAAGTATTTCATCTACAGTAATAATAAAGCCTCAGTGTGGCATCCCGGGGTAATTTACTGCTGTGAGCAAAAGTTCCTTGGCTCATAACCAAAAGGTTGGTGACCCAGATGCACCAGTAGACCCTTAAGAGAATGACATGGCAACCTGTTTCTGCAAAGATTGGCAGCCTGAGAACCTAGGATAATTTCTAGCCTGTCCTACACCATTGCTATGAGTTGAAACGGATTTGATGGCAATGGGCAAACCTAGGCAGCATAATGAGTTACACCTCAGGCTGCAAACGGAAAGAGCCACAGCTCAAAACCACCAGCTATTTCTTGGGAAAAACATGAGGTTTTCGAGTCTGAAAAAGATTTAGAGTTTCAGAAATTCCCAGGAGGGAGTCTCTATGAGTCAGAATTGACTCATGGTTGTCAGATTCCATTTTTTTATGGCAATGGGGTATGATATCATTGAAAAAAATTAATTAAAATATTTATATAAATAAATTCTCAAGAGTTGTATCATATTGCCCATAACATGGGAATCATGAAAAAAACCCACAATTAGTTCAATCATTATAAGCATCAGTTAAAATTTTGTTTAAGTTCATTTGGCATTTTATTTAAGTCATTCATCCCTGCTTATTGATATATTTGAGTAACTTGAACTTTTAATAAACTTTTAAATAAACTTTTAATAAATTCCTATTCATTTTCTATTCCACAATAACTGGAGCTTTTCATCAATGAATTTTCATTCATCTTCTATTTCACAGTAAGGATCCAGGCTTAGCCAAACCTCTGGGCTAACACATACTCTCAGATTTAAATTAAACCAGTTGTGATTGTTCTTTACAGCATTAAGCATGAAAAAGAGCCCTTATATGGCTGATAGTATTATTTTCTGCTGTGGCATTTGATAATGTGTAATCATTGTCTATACCCTAAAATCGTATTTCAGAGAATAGACATATTTATTGCAACTCAAAGGAAATAATTATCTTGGCTTTGCCTTAGTCAGTATTTATAGCTTAGGCAAGTAAATATCAGTATTTACCTGTGCAGAAATCAAGATCTATTTCCTGTAAGCTTGGGACATCTCATTGAATCCCATACTGCATAGCCACAAATCATTCAGCTCACATCACAATGATTTAATCAAAATCATTAAAATGATCTCCACTGCCCAAATCCTACCTACAGATCAAAGGTAAACCCTCCTCTCTTGCTGCCCCTGCATGCATGCCCCCCCGCCCCCCCCCCCACTCACACAGATCAAGCTAAGAACATGAGTGTTTAGGTCCACGTTTCCAACATTTAGCTGGCCATTGTATACGTCCCTTTGTCCAGATCTTCAGTTTGACCTCTGGCCAAAGAAATGGATTTCTTTGGCTGAGCAGCAGCAGAATACCCAGCTTCCTGACTCAGCAGTAACCTGCATTGATGGAAATACTGTCTTGACAACATTCCTCTACTGGTTTCTGCAGTGAGGACAGGCTCCCTGGACTAAGCTTCCTAAGGACTGTAGGAGCTTGGGAGGGAGCTGTTTAAATCAAGGAAGACAGTTTATCCCAAGGGAAAGACCTCACAACCATTGAGTTGATTGTGATTCACAGTGACACTATAGAAGTGATCATTTCTTGATTTGGGGAACAGTACTTCTGACATGAAATGAGATGCAGTTCTTTAAAAAAAACTCTGTTTCCAGTGAATATTATGAAAATGTTATGCCAGCACGTGTCACATGCATATTCTAGAATTAAATGTTTAGGGGGAAACAACAACATGGCCGGGGAGGTTAGCTCTGCCCTGTTCTCAAATATGAGCATGCCGCAAAGCAAACAGATGCGTTTGGATAAATGAAAATCAATACACTTGAAAAGGCCTCTTTCATTCAATTGATTCAGGCTCAGTGGGTAATAGCACAGCAGAATGTGAAATGGTGTTAACATGGCCCTGGCGTAAATCCCACTTACAGGAAATACAGTAACTAAAGTGGATAAAAGCATGAGGGGATTTAATGAACCATAATGAACTCCTTACCATGGACTTTTATAAATGCTTTTAATATGGTCTTATCGCCATACCATTTGAACCTTCAATGAGGCAAGATAACTCTTTCCGATATGTATATTATCTTTCAAAATCAGAGATGTCAGAATAGCAAAATGTTATTCTTTTCTTAAGAGAAGAAACATTTGAAAATTTTCAGAGATGGAAAAATATTATTTCTAGACGCAGAAGCGGAAGTTCCCCAGGACATAGTTTCCTATCCAATTATGCACAGCGACTTCTCTGAGTCCACCAGAATTCAGGCAATGCGCAGCCAGTGGCCGTTCATTTCTGTGAATCAATTTGGAGAGGAAGGAATGGCAACTGGGTGGCTCTTTGTCGATGCCTGGAGAGTGGAGACCTCACTGCACGTGTACAGTCAGGGCTTCCTGGATCAGGGCCTCTCCGTAGAGCTCAAGCCTTTGGAGATTCTGAGGGACAGGAACAAAGGCTGCCCCCTCCCCTTGTTTTTAATCTGCCAATTCCGTTTCTGAAAGCATTCTCAGATGTGCCCATGCATACAGTTTGACGAGGATGTCCATTCTGGTGTTGCTTTTAACAGCAACATTTGTAAACAATATCCATGACCAAAGCTGGGAATGGGAGATTACTTGATTATAGCACCCCCACACAATGGATTACTGGGCAGCTGCTAAGTAATGAATTTAAGGTGATGGGTGCATATTGACATGGAAAATGTCCAGTATGCAATGTTAGGTGAAAACAAGCAAATCAGGGAGTAATCTAGTAAAGAGAATGATACTAAGTGCATTAAAAAAATAAAATCCCCATATGGGTGCCTGTTTACCCATCTCTTGCTCGGTTTTCATCTTTCCACCATGACAGACATCAGGGTGCAGGGCCAAGGGAAGTCTGCAGGGAGCAGAGCAATTGAAGGTGGCCATGGAAGACTGGGAGAACATTTTAGTAACTTCATTACCCTTTATTATTATACAACACGATGTTGATAAGTAGAGGCCTTGGTGTCAGCTGGAAATGTGGATCTCATATCTGCCTGTGATTAGTGGTGTGACCCCAGGGAATGCCGCTTCACCCTTTGAGGCCTTAGATTACCTTTCTGTAACAGAAGGATGATCATTTAATTCGTAAAAGTTTGATGTAATAACTAAATGAATTCTTAGAGGCGAAACACTAAGCACAGTCCTTGGTAAAATTATCATCCTTATATTACCCTCCGTACAGGGTACCATCAGTATTTATATATTCATAAAAATTCACATGAGACAGAAAATGACATAGATGAAAGATAACATCAATTAATTTCAATCTAGACTGCGCCTCTTGTACTACTTGCTGATACCTTTTCAGACAATATATGCACAAGTTTTTAATACACACCCACACACTCATATTCACAAACTGTGTGCAGTTACTCCTTTGGTTGATCGCTACACTTTTTACAACTCAGGCTGTAAGCTGTTGGACATCTGTGTGGAGCACAATATACTCAAGTCCCTTCTCAGTAGATATTTAAGCAGCTTTAATTGTTGCCTTTCCCAACTTGACTTCAATGGGCATCCTCGTTTGAACACTTGTATGCTTGTGCAATTAGTTGCAGGAGGGATATTTGAATGAATGAAAGGTCTGGTTGAGATGGTATTCTTATAAGAGAAAACAATATGAACAAGAGCTAAGGAGAAGAAAACTTCCCAAGAAAACAACAGAAAATTTCTATTTCAGCCCAGACCGGGGGGTTGGGTATAAGATTCCTGCTGGAGTTGTCAGGCAAGCATTGGGCTGCTAAACACCAAGTTACCATGCCAAACCCACATGCGGCTCCACAGAGAAAGATGAGATTGGCTGATCCCATAACAATGGACAGCCCAGCTGGAGTTGCTCTGAGTCATGCTTTGCTTGAGGGCAGCGGATGTATGTGTGCTTAGGGAGCTGGTTGTTTCTTTTACAGGCAATGAGAATCATTGGAGGCTTTCGAACAAGGCAATCACATGATCTGAGCTAGAAGTTCAGATGACTAACCTGGAGATTGTGGGGAAACTGAAGTGAGGAGAAAGAGACAAGAAGCAAGAGCCTGGTCCATTGCCGCAGAGCCCGGGAGACTTCATAAGAGACTCAGCAAGAGTGATGGCAACAGGAATGGAAAGGGGCACATTCCAGAAATCTTGCAGATGCAGAAGCAATAGGAGACCTTTGCCACAAAAGGATGGTGTCAGACCAAGCTGCCGAGGGTGCGGAGACAGTCGGGGGGAGTCCCTTCAATGTGGTCCCTCTCTGGAACTACCTCACACAGGTGTCCAGAGGGCAGTCTGGTGGTCTGTCTCTCAGACTGCTAACCCCTACAGAAGAAATTTCAGCTGATTTTTACTTTGAACTTTGTTTCTCTGCTGTTTTCATTTTTGACAATAAACATGTATATCTTTAAAAAACAACACCACCTACTTAGTCTACCAAAATTAATATAAGAAAAGCAGAAAACAAACTCATTGTCTTCAAGTTGATTCAGACTCACAATGATCCTAAATAGGATTTCTGAGATTGTAAATCTTTAGGGGGATAGACAGTATCCTCTTTAAAAAAAAAACTTTTTATTAGGGACTCATACAACTCTTATCACAATCCACACATAAATCAATTGTGCAAAGCATATCTGTACATTCGTTGCCCTCATCATTTTCAAAGCATTTGCTCTCCACTTAAGCCCTTTGCATCAGGTCCTCTTTTTATCCCCTCCCTCCCTGCGCCCCCTTCCTCATGAGCCCTTGATAATTTATAAATTATTATTTTGTAATATCTTGCCCTGTCCAACATCTCCCTTCACCCCCTTTTCTGTTATCCATCCCCCAGGCAGGAGGTCACATGTAGATCCTTATAATCGGTTCCCTCTTTCCAATCCACTCACCCTTTACCCCCCCAGTATCACCACTCACAACCCTTGTCCTGAAGGTATCATCCACCCTCGATTCCCTGTGTCTCCAGCTCCTATCTGCACCAGTGTACATCCTCTGCTCTATCCAGACTAGCAAGGTAGATTTCAGATCATGATAGTGTGCGTGTGTGGGGGTGTGTGTGAGTTGATGCGTTTGTCTAACCAATCAGTGGTTAACAGACTAATGCTTAACCTGCTATACAACCAGGGTACTTTTGAAACAATACAACAATATACCAGTAGATACAAAATAAAAAATAAAAGGATCCTTCCCTCTCCCAGGCCCCACTGGATAGTTTCAAGAGAATTAGACTTAGTATGTGTTAAAGCTTTAGTATGTGTGACTGGTAAGGTTTTGCATCAACTTGGCTGGGCCAAGTGTCTCAGTGTTTTTTCAGTTAAAATGTTGCTATTTCCCCATGATAAAATCCTCTCAGGGATGTAGCCTGCTTCCAATATAAATGGATAACATGTGAATGGTTGCTTGCCTTTTGCTGGGTCTGAATCCCGTTTCTGGCTCATCACTCATCCTCCGGCTCTCGACTTGAGCCAGCAGCCTGCTATATTACCTGTTGACCTTGGGCGTCATCCTCAGCCTGTCCTAGTACCTGCCAACCTTCAATTCATTCCCTCTGTAGGCAGAAGTCTTCCACCTGACCTACTGGTCTTGGGTTTATAAATTCCTTTATCTATGTGAGCCAGGAAAATCCTCCTGCCTAACACCTGACCCAAGTCTTTGATCTTGCCCACCTCTACAACTGTGCAAGCCATTTCCTTGGTATATGCACACACATAAGCTTCCCTGGTTTTGTTTCTCTATAGAACCCAGCCCCGGGCAGTATTTAAAGGATACTTCTCATATATATGAAAATGCATATATTTTATTTTATGAACATGAGATCAACTATATATTGTTGACAACTCTAATTTCTCCAGGCTCCTCTTTTTAGTGGCTTCAATTTATTTCACATTGTGGGATTTGGTGGCTGGAAAAATAATGGCATTTTCAACAGACACAGTTCTACGGGAATCCTGTTACCCAGGAATCAACGAATCTTTTTGGAGATTCATGATGTGCTCAGCATAGTACTGGCTTTTGATCTCAGGGATCAGTCACTTTAATTCAAAAGGGTTAGATTGGAACCCTGTCTTTCTACCCTATCTCTTATAGTCTTCAAGTTCATGAACTTCCTAAAGCGAGGCGAGCTGCAAACTGTAAATGGAATTCATATGATTAACACAGAGTCCTGCTCACTGACAATTTCTCCACCCACTGTGAGAAAACGTCTTACTTACTCTCCCCAAATGGCAAAGGTCTTCTCCAATTAGTCTCAACCAGTTTTATCCATTATTATCTCTATTCTTTATTATTCCTCAAGATAGGACAACCATCTAGCCTTGTTTCTCCAGAACAAAAGGGGTCCTAACACATTTGAAATTCATTTTAAAACCAGTATGATCCTAGGCAAACTGCCTCTAAATGGCTGGTACTAAGGAATTTTCCAGGATGTGGGACTTTCCAAGTAAAACCACAAAGTCCCAGACAAAGTGAGACACATTGATCATTCTTCCAAGTACCACAGGGACTTCAGTGTCTTTGTTCCCACATACACGCTGCTTCCTTTTTCTGGATGGTCTTCTCAGCCCTTCTCTGAGTAGTGAACCCCTACTTATTCTTCAAGGCCACCCTAATTTGCCTCAGGTTTAGTTTTGCTCAACTTTCCTTGAAGGATTTATTTTATGCCATTTCTGAATTTATATTTTTGGTGTTTATCACCATAGAGGCCCCCATAAACACATCTTGATTTTTGTTTGAGTATCTCATTCTGTGAAACTTAGATGGAACTGACCACACTCAGAGTCAAAGGTGATCTCTGGTTGACTTAGGGACACCTGAGAAGAAGGTGGGGGGAGACATGGGACAGTGTAATATATGACAAAATAATAATAATTTATGAATGATGAAGGGTTCATGAGGTAGGAGGAGTGGGGAGGGAGGAGAAAATGAGCAGCAGATATTAAGGGCTCAGATAGAAGGCAAATGTTTTGAGAATGATGATGGCAACAAATGTACATATGTTCATGACACAATGGATGTATGTATGGATTGTGATAAGAATTGTATGAGCCCCCAATAAAATGATTTTTTAAAAGTTGGTATCTGGTAGAACCTCATCGTGTCTCTTGTTATAAAGCATGTTTCGCATAGCGCTATAATAATTTCTTTACAGGTCTACCTCCTACACCAGATTGTGTGTAGACTTTAAAAGAGAAGACAAGGATATTTGAATCTCTGTACCTCCAATCTCTCAGTAAAGAGTAAAGGGTTGGGGATAGAGATGTGAATAGATCTGAATCTGGCACATAGTAGGTGTTCAGTCATGTTCAACACATCAATGCATACTGACTGACATGAGAAAGAAGCTTGGGCAAGTAAGACTATAAAGCATTTCTCTCAACCTACATTTTATTAACTTTTTGATTAGTATTTCCTGGGCTGTAACCAAAGGATGGCAGTGAAAAAAATCAATGAGATTTGGTCCCAGAGGTTTAAAACCGCCACTGGGCTCTGGGGACAGAGTACCCAGGACAGCAGCAGGCAGACACGTGGCGATACTTAAGGTAGTGGAAGCATGCTAACCAACAGCAACATGATTGAGTCCTGTGTTTACAGAAAAAGGAAATATGCCTTCACTACATTTTACATACTGCAAAAGAAGAGAAGAGAAACTCACAATTATCCTTTTTTTTGAATTGTCAACTATATGTGTAATTATAGATGCCAACATTTAGAAAAACAGATAAGATACCTTAGAAATAGCATAAAAGTATTCAGCAAGGGCACAGAAGTGCACATTAAGGTATGTGTCTAAGTGCATTAACTTAAAAAAAGAAAGCTTTTGTCCCATAAAAGCACAATCTTAGAAAAGGCCCCTGTATTTACTGGAAAATGTAGCTTCCCAGGATTTTTTCCCTGTTCATTCCAAGGCCAGATGGAAGAATAGTTTTTGTATTTTTCCTCTCAACTGTCTAGCTCATATGGGTGAAAGATTAATTCCCTAATGGCATTTCACTATCGCTGATCATGTTAAAAATGCCATGAGCTGTTCCGTTTCTCCAGAGTGCACGTTCTCTGAGCAATTGCCTTCATGTGCTATTCTGTGGTGGCTATACTTGGCTCTGGTCCAGAAAATGCTAAATGCCTATTACAGGAGATATTACACTGATCCCAAACCATTCACAGTTTTATTTTAAGTCAATTCATATATCATGAGGCTGAACTAAACGGATAACTTTTCAAAGGCCCTCAAACTGAGTTCAGTACTTCCTTTACGCTTGCTTCTGGAGACCACGCTGATGCCCCAGCTCTCTTCTGAGACCACATGGTCCCATGAGGTTACTCTCCCGGCTGGAATCCTCATCTGGTTTGGGGAAGATGTAGTTAGGCACTTCCTGGGAAAATGTGTTGGAACTAGCTGGAAGCCCCGGGAAGAAGGTGGGTTTTTTTTTTGTTTTTTTTTAGGGGAAAGATCAATCAGGGGTCCTCAAACTTTTTAAACAGGGGGCCAGTTCATTTTCTCTCAGACACGTGGGAGGGCTGGACTATAACTTTTTTTAACAATGTATGAACAGATTCCTATGCACACTGCACCTATCTTATTTTGAAGTAAAAAAACAAACAGGGCAAAAACACTTGGCAGGCCAGATAAATGTCTTCGGTGGGCCGCTTGTAGCCCGTGAGCCGTAGTTTGAGGACCCCTGAAAGTAGTGGGGTGCACTGTCCATCTGATCCTGCGAAAGGATAGCCACTGGGGCTAGATCAGTATCTTAGAGCCACACAGAGAGACATGTGCATGAGAATAAGCCAAGATGATTGTATATGATTATGTGGATGATTGTATATTATTGTGGGTGTGGCTGTTTTTGCATTGTTTTGCAAATGTACTTCTATATATGTGATAAAGCTCTTTATAGTCTCTGAATAAGGAATTCAAAAGTTTTATCAATTGTTAAGCCAATTTTTAAGCTTAATATATTTCTGCTAGCATTCTTTAAAAATAAGTATATTTTCCCTTGGCTATTTCTTTTGTTCTCAATGATAAGAGTTCTGATAAATCAATACCTACTATAGAAAAATTTTAACTGCATACAGTAGAAACCCAGACCTTGACACTAATCCCTTCGAGAAGGAGCGTCGAGATGCAATGCAGTCGAGTCAACCACCAAGATTTTACCCAAACCTTGCCTTTTTATACAGAACATGACACAGAAATGTCAAAGTAAATAAGTTAAATAATATAATTAAAATAAGAAACACCACTAAAAAAGTTTTTAATAACTACAGTATGGGCCACACCTTGCGATGGATGAGGATCTGGATCTGTGGATGCGGATGTGGAGAGGAGGGATGGAGAGAGCCATTGTTTGGAAGGGGAATCCCCTTCCCTAAAATCAAGCTGCCTCTCAGGAGGGTTGTATTCCCCATCCTTCTCTGCCTTTTTCACTGGCTTTCTATAAAAAATAATCTGTCTAATGTGGTCTGTGTTGGCGTTTCCTTAACTGTTTTCTATAAGGGTATACTAAATTATCAACAATATCGATAACATGATTAACCAGTTCCTTATCATGATGATTCTTTTAAAAAAAAACTCCTTCTTAGGACCCATGTTTTTTATCTAAAATAGTACAAAAACTAAGAAAATTACAGCATAACACTTGGAACACAGCTGCAAAAGGTTTAAACAACACGTACTAACAACGCCAACTAACACCAAGTGACCGAAACACGAACTGTCTTTATTTACAAAACCACGTGTGCGGGTCAGATCCCGGCGTTTTGTTGGAGCTCCTATGCAAAACTTTCTCAGCATTTCACATTGAAATCCAATGATGTCAAGTCCTGATGTGGTTGAGCACCAGGTTCTAAAACGAAGCCTCTTCCTTACAGCTCCCTTTCTTATGCGTGGCTTATCTAATCAGACTCAGACCTTCCTAGAACAATGATTTTGCCACTTCCCTATGGCCCAAATAACATAATCAACTGCCATTTTCCAATTCATAGTGGCCTTCTATAGATTTCTATGACTATAAATCTTTATGGGAACTGACAGCCTCATCTTTCTCCCTAGGCATAGCTGATGGGTTTGAACTGACAGCTTTACCCGAAAGAACCATCAGTGTGCTCCTTCAAAATGACATGCACATATAAGGAATGGAAACCACACCTACCACTCCTAGACTGTGGAAGACAAAGCTGTTCGCCATGTTTCTATGGCAGACTTTCCTTCATGCATTTGATACACCTACCACTCCTAGACTGTGGAAGACAAAGCTATTCGCCATGTTTCTATGACAGACTTTCCTTCATGCATTTGACACACCTACCACTCCTAGACTGTGGAAGGCAAAGGTGTTCGCCATGTTTCTATGCCAGACTTTACTTCATGCATTTGACATGCATCATTAGCATAGCTCACAAACACATTCTAATTTGTTTATAATGATCTTCCATGAGATAAGCTATTATTCTTGGCAATCTTCTACTTTTTTAAAGCCACATTCCCTAATGAGCTAATTATAGGCATGGTCCTCAGTACCCATCCTCAGAATTCCTCATCCCCTTATTTCATATATAAAACCAAACCATTGCCATCAAGTTGATTCCAACTCATGGCAGCTCCATAGGACATAGCAAAACTGCCCCGTGGGATGCTTATGACGGTAAATCTTTATAGGAATAGACTCACTCTTCTTTCTCCCATGGAGTGGCTGGTGGGTTTGAACCACCCATCTTGTAGTTAGTAGTCCAGTACTTAATCCATTGAACCACTGTGTATATGTGAGACAGGTAATAGTCTTCTACTTTCTTTTGTACTGGGCCATGTAGTGTCAATTTTTGGATAGAGAAATGATCCCTATTGAGAAGCTATTTTTAATAACCAGTTATAGAGAGGATTGATAAGCAAGGAACTGAAAGAAAGGAGATCAGAGAGAAGAGAGGCCACTAAGGCAATATAAAAATGATAATAACATAAAATATGATTACTTGATTATTTTGTTGTATTATATTTTCATACACTCAAAATATGAGGGGTACCCAAATAAAAGTGGAGTTGTGCAAGGTGAAGTGGAGCTTTCAAAGTACATCTTTTTCCTGCTAGGTGAGCATTGAGCAACTTGCTCTGAGTTAGTGCACCCAGTGGCATTGCCTGGGAAGTTCTCTCTGGTCACAGGGAATTTTTTTGTAAAAGCAGTTTTGCTTGAACCTTGGTTGTTTTTTATATTTTTTTGTGATGGCCAATTTAACAGAACAGCATGAGGCTGTGAAATTCTGTTTCCTGCTCAGGGAAAATGCCACAGAATCTGATGCTATGTTGAACACAGCTTACACAGATAGCACTACGGGGAAAATTCAGGTGTACAGGTAGTTCCTCATTTCAAAACAGGTGAAATGTCGACTGATGACAAACTAATTTCTGGACATCCATCAACTTCCAGGATGAACAAAACTGTCAACTCGTAGTACACTTAGAGTCCATTCCACCAGGTCAGACTGTTAAGCAAACGTTCTATATAAGGGGTTCTGGAAAGATAGCGTAGCAGTGCGCAACAAAAAAGGCTGATTTGTGCAGTTTTGGGCAAAAAGCAGCATGCTTCTCTTGCCCCACTCAACTTACTCACCTGACCTTGCTCCATGTGACTTCTTTTGTTTCTGTGAATGATGAGGGACATGAAAGGACAGCAATTTGACGACATAGAAGAGGTGAAGAAGATAAAAAACCGAGGGAGGTGCTGTCAGCCATCCAAATAGATGAGTTTAAAAGCTGTTTCCAAGAATGGGATCTCAGATTTGACAAATGTATTAAGTGTAATGAAGAGTACTGTGAAGGTCATGAGGTTGTTTTGTAAAATAAATAAATACACACATAGCTTTGGGGGGAAATTCCTTTTTGACAATTTATAGGTAACTTTGAGCACTTACTATATGCTAGGCAATTTAACAAGTTTAGATACTTTAACTAATTGAGTTCTCTCTACTGATTTTGCAGTTGTTCCTATTTAATAGACGAAGAAACTGACGCTAAGGGAAGTTGGGTACCTGGGCCCACAGGCACACAGCTAATGAAGTGGTTGGGTTGGATTCGAAGGTGGCAGTTAGAACTGAAGAGCCCACGCTACAGAGGTGCTCTGTGTTCACAAACACGGGGTTTAGTTTCCACGAGAACCTTGGTGCTAACCACTGTGTATAAGGGTATCACTTAAAAATGTGCAGAAAGATCTCAAGCTATGGGGGATGAGGGCAGTGGAGTTTCAATGTCTTATACGATCTCTCCCTTGTGGAGGAAACGTCTCTGAGGCCTCAGGCATTGAGCTGGTTATGAGTTCTGCTCATTTTTCCTTATCAGCGTATGAAAGCTCCCAGTATCTAGCAAATGAAAAGATCAATTTATCTGATTTTCCCAAAAATGAAGTCCATTTTTCTATCTTACTTTCCTTTCAATATCGAGCAAAATCACACACATGCTCTTATTCTTTGTGCTCAGCATTTGGTGTTGCGCTCTGCAATATAGTCATCCGAGCTAAACAGAGATTCAAACTGTAAGGCAGCCTTGCTCAAATCCTGCTCTCAGCCAAGCAAACAGGCTCCACTGGAGGGAGAGTCTGAGGGAATGTGGTCGGTCATCGATAACTGCCCTGAAACCAGCTGATCAGAGTGGAAAACTCCATTCTGTTATTTCATTAGGTAGACGCTCTATCTGAGTGGTCACTTCAGAAACAGACAGACTACTGCACAGCCAGGCAAGTCCCTCCTCAGTGTAGACAAATCCTGGGTGTTCAGATGAGCCAGAAACACTCTTATGAGTGTTTGAGTGATGGAGGCATCTCTGCCTCAATCAAGACCAACTTCAATCCCTGATCTCTATCCACCTCACAGCCTACCCACCAGCTCAGAAAGTCACATCCAACCCTAGGACCCGGGCTTTGTAAACTTGCTTCATATGGCTATCCATTTCAGATAGGCAAACCCAGCCAAACCAAACCAACCCCACTGCCAGTGAGAGCAGACCTGTCCCTTTACGTTTGTGAGACGTTGACTCTTTATGGGAGCAGCCAGCCTCCTCTTTCTCTGGTGGAGCAGCTGGTGGGTTTGAACTGCTGACATGGAGGTTAGCAATTCAATGTATAAACTCCGAAACCACCAGAGCTCCATTAAAACAGGCAGGGAGGAATAACAGCAGAGTTCATGCTGTGGGTGAGAAACATGATGCTCAGAAAGGTTTCATGGTTTGTCTGAGGTCACACAGCTAGGAAGAAGCAGCAATAAGACAATCATTGATGACAAATAAAAGGATCTTGCCTCCGTGAGAGTGGTGTGTGGTTTAGGCTTCAAAGCATTGCTGCTGGTGATGGCCTACCTAACATGCTCATTCCCTTCTATGCAGGTAGTGTTCGACAGGCCACAGAGCAATATATATATCTATATCCATATATATATCCATATATAAACAGTTTTATTAGGACATAATCCAAATATCATTCAATTAAATAGTTCAGTCTTATAGCTTATTTCATGACGAATTCATGGTTAACCTATGATGTAAGCATTGTTCTTTGGAAATTGGCTAACCTAAGCTCAGAAACATGCATGGTTCGGGGTCATATGGCACATTCAGCAATTGAGGCTAAACTTGCGCTCCAGGTGAGGACTCCCTCCCTAGTCTTATGCTGTCTCTATGAGTGGCTGCCCTGGGGCCTGAAAGTGCCATTGGTTGGGAGTTTCTCATTGGAATAAGCAGCAAAGGACATAGAGGAAGGCAGCTACTGATTGGTAGTCCTGGTACTAATGAGACCGAGTTGTAATTTTATCCTGAATTTGATTCAGAAACCAGCTCCACAAAGCTTGATTTCTTGGCTTTTCCTCATGTCCATAGTGAGAAAAATTTGTTGTCTCATGATTTTGAGCCAAACTTTAGAAACTTAACATTTATCTTCTACTATTTTAAATTAACTTTATTTGTGTGTGTGTGTTTAATTTGCACATATATAATTTTTATTGGGACCTCATATAGCTCTTATGACAATCCATACATACATCCATTGTGTCAAGCACATTTGTTAATATGTTACCATCATTTTAAAAACATTTTCTTTCTACTTGAGTCCTTGGTATCAGCTCATTTCCCCCCTCCCCCATTCTCCCTCCCTCATGAACCCTTCATAATTTATAAATTATTATTTTTTCATGTTTTACACCAACTGTATCTCCCTTCACTTTTCTATTGTTCGTCCCCCTGAGAGGGGGTCATATGTTGATCATTATGATTGGTTCCCTCTCTCTCCCCCCACCTTCCCCTTCCCCTCCTGGTATCCCTACTCTCATTACTGGTCCTGAGGGGTCTATCTGTCCTGGATTCCCTGTGTTGTGAGCTCCTATCTGCACCAGTGCACATGCTCTGGTCTAGCTGGATTTGTAAGGTAGAATTGGGGTCTGATAGTGGGTGGCAGGAAGCATTAAAGAGCTGAAACTATATTGTATGTTTCATCAGTGCTGTACTGTACCCTGGATGGTTCTTCTCTTTCTTGTGACCCTTCTATAAGGGGATGCCCAATTGTCTACATGGGGGCTTTAGGATTCTATTCTGCCCTTCCCCTCATTCACATTAATATGATTTTTTGTTCTGGGTCTTTGATGCCTGGTACCTGATCTCTTCAACACCTCATGATCACACAAGCCGGTGTTCTTCTTCCATGTGCGCGTTATTGATTCTCAGCTAGATGTCCACTTATTTATCTTTAATCCTTTAAGACCCCAGATGCTAAATGTTTTGATAGCCAAGAACCATCAGTTTTCTTCACTACATTTGCTTATGCACCCATTTAGTCTTCAGTGATGGTGTCAGGAAGGTGAGCATCACAGAATGCCAGGTTAATAGAACAAAGTGTTCTTACATTGAGGGAGTACTTATATTGTTAATAGAATGATGTTTTTAAAAAAAAATTTGGTTTCAATTCTGGCCTAAATGAAGTTCATTGTTTCCAGTTGCCATCAAGTTGGTTCAGATTCCTTACAACCTTACACACTGCCTAAGCCTACCCCAGTCTCACAATTGGCATGTTTGAGCCCATTGTTGTTGCTTCCATAAGGGTAGGGCATCTGAGTTAAGTAATTACACCAATGCAGACCACCTGCCCCATACGCTTTTCATTCCTACACACTTCTTTGTGCAGTCATCCCTACTGTAAGGGTGGAAATGCTGAATTCCTTTATCTGTGAGGAGAAAGAAGAACATTTCTTTGGGGGCAGAAATCTCTTTTCAGGATCTAACCTAATCTTACTTTCCCACAGGCTCTTCTCAGCTCTCACCACCCTTTGCTTATGTCTCCCTAATAGCACATTCAACTTTCAATTATGTCTCTCTACCTGCTTAACATTCTGGGATCCCTGATGGAAAAGACAGTTTAGCGTTCGGATGCTAACTGAAAGGTGAGCAGGTTGGAAGAACCAGCGGCTCTGGGGGTGACAAGACCTATAAGTACTATTATCAACAGGGCTGCTATGAATCAAAATCGACAGTGGCACACAACAACAATGTCCATCTTATTTTCCCTCCGAGTTTCTAGTCTCCCTTGAGAAGACACAGTCTTATGTATCTTTGCCTCTTCCAAAGCAACAGGCAGAAGAATCAGTCGATAAACATGTGTTGACTAAGCAATTAAACAACTGTAAATGAGTTCAGATGCCAACAAACAATTCTTGGACATAAATTTTGAAGAAAGTATTGATTTAATCCTTTCTGTGAGCACAGCAGAAGTGGCATCAAACAATTTACACTGAAGGTCAGTGAAAGCATAGTGCATGCCTTCCTAATTGATTGGCTTTTTACCTAGACCCAAAAAGGACACAGAAATGTGACCAGACATTCACAGAATGAATGTAAAACAAGCACAAGTGGTTTGCACTCAACTAACTAAAGATGGGAAGTTCAAACCCACCCAGCAGTTTATGGAAGAAAGGTCTGCCACACCGTTTCCTCGCAGTGAGCAGCAAAGAAAACCCAATGGAGTAGCTCAACTCTGTCACATACGTGATCCCCTGAGTGGGAGTTAACTTGATGACAATGGGTTTGGCTTTGGTTGGAAAAGGGAAGATATGAAAGGCTGTAAGTTTCACCTTCTTAATCCTCCCCCTGTGTCGCTTCTCCTGACCACACTGGCTTTATGCTGCCCCCTCATACAGTCCGGCAAGGGTCACCGGCCTTACAGCGGTGTGTGGTTACTGACTTAGAGATAAATGACCACACTGAGTAGACCTGTACACTCCAGAGAGGGGATGTGATGCCTAATGGTGGGCTCTTCTCAGACTCTTAGCTTATGGTAATGAGCTACTAAAAGCTACCTTGTAGGTTGGGGTAGAAGTGTCCCAGTGGGTTTCCCAGACTATAAATCTTACCAGGATTGCAAATCTCTCTCCTAAGGAGCTGGCTGGTCATTTCAAACTGCTGACCACACCACACCGCTCAGGTTCTTGGGCCTGCTTTTGTCTTTTATCTCTCCTTCCCACCTTGGACATGTCATGAGGAATGATAAATTGCTAGAAACAAAAGAGACATTTTCGTAGAGACCTCAAATATATCGGTCAATAGCTACAACAGGAACTGAGACAAATCCGTGATCATGAAGATGCCGCAGACCAAGCAACACTTCGTTCTTTGAGACCTACGGCTGCCATGAGTTGGAACCACCTAACAGCCACTCCCAGCCACTGTAGCAAGGGTTCAAAGGAGGTACTTTATACAGGTTCAAGTATGATGCTTTGGGTCTAGTAAAGCCTCCAAATTTCAATAGAGGATGGCCTAAGAGAAGCCATCAGACTGGAAACAAAGCATTGCAGTTGGCCAGCAGCTGTGTCTCCCTACTTCCAAGGCTGCAAGCGCTTACGAAAGGGTGTTTCACCTTAATTAAGATTCCCTGTAGTTTGCGTTTTGTAACAGATGTGTTGCCACAGTACACTCCTTGCTCTGAATCTGAGTTGGCCTCCAATACCTCTCTAGCTAATGTGAGTAATATTACAGTGAAATCAAAGAGAACTCATTACAAGTTGTACTTTTACTGGTTGAATTGCACATTGTGGCATTTTTAGAATCCACTAGCTAATGTTTTTATTTAAGAGTGTACCACAGAGGCATCCTGCAGTTGTGGGCACCTTGTTGGCACTTGGATTCAGGCGATGGAACTCATTGATGAGATGTTCTTTCTTTCTCATGCCTCAGAGAGTCACTTAATTGTGAATTTAGCATCTAAATCCCTTACTGTGATTTTACTGTCAGTCAAAAGCATGGCCACGTAGAACATTACAGAATTGGGGATAATATCTTTCTAGAGAGAAGGTGAAGAGACTTTTAAATTAAGTAGGCCAATTTATTAAACTTGAAACCTGTATTTAATGTTTTCACTGACTATGAGTCTGATCTTGCCAGTAAGAAAGATGTACAGGGTCACTCCTAAGAGCCTGGTTCTTGCAAGTCACTAGAGGTGCATATCGAAGGTCCCAGGGACTGCTAAAAGGACCAACCAATCTGTCTTGGAGGTAGTGTGGCCGGAGTGCTCCTTAGGGGGAAGAATGATGAGACTGCGTCTTGCACATGTTCGGACATGCTGTCAGGAGCGACCAGTCCCAGGATACGGACAGCATGCTTGGTCAAGTGGAGGGGCAGAGATAAAGGGGAAGGCCGCCAAGGAGATGGACGGACACAGTGGCTGCGACAATGGGCTCAGGCGGAGGAACAATTGTGAGGATGGTGCAGGACCAGGCAGTGTTTCATTCTGTTGTGCACAGGGTGGACATGGGTTGGAACCGAATGGATGGCACCTAAAAACAACAACAACAATAACAACAACAACAGCAGGTGCATTGAGTAGCTCAGAAGGATAAGGACTTCTGGCAGAGATTCACTGTTAATCCCTCCTTTCTCCCCCCCCCCCTCTGCTCTCCTTCTATCTTCTTCCCTTCTCGCCCCCTCTCAGGTAGGTCTTCCTCTCTCTCCTCCTTCCTTCCTTCATGCGTCAGCATCCCTGCATGTACTTCACCGTCTTCCTTATTCCACAGGCAACAATGTCTTTCTTAGCACGGGAACCTGAAGTCAGCCTGCTTTTGGGAGATGTGGCTGAGAATTCAATTTTTAGTTTGAAATGAATAATATAAATCACATTGGAAAAATCATTTTAAATGGGGGCCACTTTGAAAGATACCTGTAGCTTCCAGGTTTTACATAATAAATGAACTATTTGTGTTTTTTGTTACATTTAGTATCCATGTGTTGATTATTTTATGATGAGGAGAAATGACTTACATAGGGCCTTTTCTCCTTCAAATAATTGAAATATGCTATGAAATATGGCATATCCCCGAAAAGAATCTGTACTCATGTTATTAGGATATTTTTCTTCATTATTCCTAATGCCTTTGGGCTGATTGGAAACTTGAGCCTTGCTTGCAATTAAATCACTATTGACTTCCTTTTCCATTTCTCTAACAAAAAAAATGAAGAGGCATAGGAAATGCATTGTTCCTCCCCCAGGAAACCTCTTCTCTTCTTCTGCATTTATTACTGTGTCTACTTGAGTTTACTACCTTACAAATGGCTTTGATTTGGCTCACAGGCTTGCGTTCTTATCAAAGATCTACACACCATTTTACAAATGGAGCCTGGAGAGGTACATTAGATTAAATATTGATTTAAGTGTAAATCCATCCTTTCTAACATTTGGGCAAAGCATAAGGGCATCAAGTAAGTTGCAGGTAGGGCCACCACAGCATAACTGATTAAAACAGGGTTTGCTATGCAAGCCAAGGGCTCCCAAAGCCTGGACGTAGCCTCTCAGAAGACACAGGGAAGAGCGTCCGTGTTTTGATTTCATTTCCGTCACCCTTTGGAAGTTGAGCTGAACAATATTTTTATAGAGAGTTAGACAAAGAAATAGACAAGAATAATGAATAAACATATTCTAATAATGTGCGTACAGATTATGGTGTAACATCTTTGCTTCACTTGTGTTTTGGTGTTTCTTCTTGATAAATGAGATTTCTTTTATAAAAGGTTCTCCTGTATTCCTGACTCTCCTTTAAGACAGAATATTCTATGCAAATCTTAAACGACCCAACTCGATCATGCATGCCTACCTTACACCCCCAAAATGTCCTTGCAAGAAGAGTGCATAGAATGATAATGTAAAAGAACGTTTCATTTGCCAAACCCTTACACACGCATGAGCTTATTTGCTGCTCACAGTCGTGTCATGAGGTGGTCAAGGAATGAATGACGGCCTTCAGAGTGAGTTTAAGATGCGGAGACCGAGAGAGATTATGATACTCACAGTCCTAGAGTCAGGGAGGCAGGAACTGGTTTTCCCACTCGCTATGGAAGGGCAGCCTGGTGGTCTAAGCCATGGTTTATTACCCATTCGCCTGCCAACCACACTGTCAGCAGTGGAGCCCCATAGCCACTCCAGGAGAGAAAGATGACATTTTCTGAGCCCAGAAAGATGGAAAGTCTTGGGAACCCAAAGGGGCAGGTCGACTCTGACTTAGAGGGTGGCTGTAAGTTGGCATGGACTTGATGGCCATGGTAGTTGTAGCAGCAGCACAAACCATTCTATAACCATTTAATGAAGCCTGGAGGTGCTGTGGGTTTGCCATTGGGCTACTTAGTACAAGGTCAGCAGTTCAAGCCCACCAACCACTTGGAGAGGGAAGGATGAAGCTGCCCTGTTCTGTAAATACTTGCCAACATAGAAACCCTATATAAGGTCAGCAGGAGTCCTAGTGAGTGCCATGGCTGTGGGTTGGACAACCAGTTACTATCAAGTCAACGGTGACTCCTGGTGCCCCATAATATTTTCAGTGATGACAATTTCAGAAGTAGATTGCCAGGTCTTTCTTCTGAGGTGGCTCAAGGTGGATGTAAACAGTCAACATGTTGGTTAGCAGCTGCTGAGTGAATGAACTTTTTCAGCATTTTGGAACAGTGTACTCCCTATATACCCCTGGCTATATCTCTATCTATACCTGCCTGGATCCCTATATTCTTCGATCCATAGGATATACCATGAGATGATTTAAGGGGTGAGTCACCTTATAGCCATAAGAATCTAATAATACAAAATTTATCATGATTAAAAATGAATCAGAAGAGAAAAAGTGGAATGTGAATAGCAAGGGGTTAGAAAAAACCAGCAGCAAGCAACTTCAAATGAATGCAAATGAATAAACATCCTTCCTCATTCACATCTCAAGGTACTTTTGCAGATATGTTCAATGCAAAAGGAAAACTTATTATGATGATCATATTGAGACTGGGAAGCAGGATGAGAGAAGGAAAAATATAGTGAAACAATGACTCATGACCCTGAGAAGAATTCCGAAGGCTTATCTGGTCTCACTAGGAAACAGTTGTTTGATTAGTAATGTTTGCCAGGGGCATGGCAACAAAGGGTCCAGACAATTGCCTAACATGGTGTCTTAAAAACAGAGTCTTGCTGACACAATCTAATCTGGAGGCATGTTTGGTTTGGTTTCACAATATTTTTTTTAATTTGGTGGTGGTGCAATGAGTTACACATTGACCTACTAACATCAAGATCAGCAGTTGAAACCCACCAGCTACGTACGCTGTAGGAAAAAGATGAGACCACCGCCCGTCAAAAGGTTTAGTCTAAGAAACCCCAAATAGCAGCTCTGGTGGGTCCTGTAGGGTTGCGATGAGTAAGAATCAACGTAATGGCAGTGGGTTTGCTTGAGGGTGTTCTCTGCTGACAGTTCTCCACAGTCCCCATTTCTTTCCTTTAGACAACTGATACTCTTACTGCTTCTGAAGGCATTTTGGTTTATGATACCGACCTACAGGCCAAGTTACTTGGTATGGGTCAGAAACTCTCTTCTTCTCTAACATGATGTCATTATGGCTCCACTTATGAAGACCAGGAGCCAGGCTCTTCTGTTCTTCCCTAAAGCATATCTTCACTATTCCTCAAGGGCCGAGTTAGACCTTACTTCCTCCATCAAACATTTTTAACTGCTTCAAACCAGATGGGTCATTTCCTCTTCTAAAGAATTTATAATATCGATTATACAAGGTAATTTTTTTCTCCTAATCTATATTGACTGATAACATTATTTAGTTGTTTGGCATGATTTATGCATGTGTTGTATGAGTAATATGCAACATGTAACATGTATGCTATACATCTATGTATAATTTGTCTTTAAATAAGGACTGTATGATATTTAAGGGGATCTTACATTTCTTTGTGCTTCCTTCAGCACTTAGTATTTATAATAGGTGCTAAAATGGCTACTGGATGACTGATTAAATAGGTGAAGGAGTAAATATGTGAGATCAGAGTTGTTCTCTCAAAAAGAAAATGGAGCATTGCATAGGATAATACCGATTTTCATTATTTAAACCTATTCTAGTCTTCTAATTAAGTGTGTGTGTCTATCTAACTCTATATTTTCTCTTTTCTTCCATGAACATGGCACCTGAAGTTAACAGATATAAACTGTAATATGCCAGGAGACTTTCTCATATAGCACATCAGAGATTCACCGCTCGAGGGGCATATTACCCTATTCTGGGTTTTCTGTGAGATTTGTCTTTAACAGTTTTCAAGAGCAGCTTCTGAGAACATCTAATGATAAAGTAGCTACATCTTCAAGCCTTGCCAAAAGCCAAACTTTTTTTTGTTTTGTGGTTTTTAAAATTGTTTTATTAGGGGCTCATACAACTCTTATCACAATCTATATAAAAATCAATTATGTAAAGCACATCTGTACATTCATTGCCCTCATCATTCTCAAAACATTTGCTCTCCACCTAAGCCTCTGGCATCAGCTCCTCAATTTTCCCTTCCTTCGGTCCATCCTCCCCCTCCCTCATGAACACTTGATAATTTATAAATTATTATTTTGTCATATCTTGCCCCGTCTGACGTTTCCCTTCACCCACTTTTCTGTTGTCCATCCCCCAGGGAGGAGGTCACATGTATATCCTTGTATTCAGTTCCTTCTTTCCAACCCACCCTCCCTCTACCCTCCCAGCATCACCACTCACACCACTGATCCTGAAGGGATCATCCACCCTGGATTCCCTGCATTTCCAGTTCCTATCTGTACCAGTGTACATCCTCTGGTCTAGCCCTATATGTAAGGTAGAATTGGAATTATGATAGTGGGGGAGGAGGAAGCATTTAGGAGCTAGAAGAAAGTTGTATGTTTCATCATTGCTACATCACACCCTGACTGGCTCGTCTCCTCCCTGAGACCCTTCTGTAAGAGGATGTCCAGTGGCCTACAAATGGCCCTTGGGTCTCCACTCCACACTCCATACCTCATTCACTATGATAAGATGTTTTCTTCTGATGATGTCTGATACCTGATCCCTTCAACACCTCGTGATCTCACAGGCTGGTGCGCTTCTTCCATGTGGGCTTTGTTTCTTCTGAGGTAGATGGCCGCTTGTTTACCTTCAAGTTTTTAAGACCCCAGATGCTATATCTTTTAGTAGCTGGGCACCATCAGCTTTCTTCACCACATTTGCTTATTCACCCACTTTGTCTTCTGCCGTTGTTGGGAAGGCAAGCATCATAGAATGCCATTTTAATAGAAGAAAGCATTCTTGCATTGAGGGAGTACTTGAGTGGAGACTCAATGTCCTTCTGCTAGCTTAATACTAAACTATAAATATATGCACATAGATCTATTTCCCCATCCTCATATATAAATATATTTGCATATGTACATGCCTTTATTTAGACCTCTATAAATGCCCTTTGCCTCCTAACTATTTCCTCTATTTCCTTTTACTTTCCTCTTGTCCCACTATCGTGCTCAGTCTTCATTTGGGTTCAGTAATTCCTCTTGGTTACATTACCCTTGATCACGCCCTACCAGGGCCAAAAGTTTTAGTAAAGGGTATATTCCATTCTCACAGTTATTCTGTAAGGTATCTATTATCATCTCTATTTTACAGACAAGGAAACTGAGTCCAGGATTACTGCCTTGCCAAAGTCACACAAGTATTGAGTGTTGAATGCTAGGTTTTGCCTTCCTAACCCTAGAATGTTGGCCAAGTTGTCCACTTTTGCATAGGCACCGTTAGGATGGCGAGTGGTCCAGACCCAAACTTGTAGGCAAAGAAAACCCCTCACCTGGGAGAACCCGCTTTGCGTCACTGCTAATGCTCCGAACAGCAGCATCCGAGCCGGGTCATGTTTCTCTCAATGGAAACATCTTGAAATGGTTCTCCATCGCCTTAGGATGGGTAATATGCAATTAGAGTTCTGGACATACTTCTAATGATTAGAATGTTGAGGAGGTGTGTGGGCGCCCCGTATTCAGTATTTTGATACCTGCACCATCTCAGTTGGTGTTGGTTGCCTTTTGTGTTTGAGGTGGTGTTTGTTCACACCCTGTGGCTCGGGCTTGGGTGCTTTCTAAACTCTCAAGGCAGTATTCTCTCCCCTGCATAAACTGGCATGGCCTGTCATTCCGCTCCATCTCTGGGCAGTTAGTCCTTGCGAGTTGCACCCTGCCCTTCATGAAGACACATCGACTTTTGGACCACTTCAGAAATGCTACCCTACCAAATATGTGTAGTCTTTGCATGTCTTCTGCAGCAACAAAAACCAAATTTCCACTTCGATAAAAACATCGGAATCCATCCGTGATACAGTGCTGATGGCACATCCTGGATGCCTGGTACAGCAACTACAAGCACAAACTGAAAAGACAAGAAGGCAGATTTCTGAAGGGTACAAAATCTTAAGCGTTTGCACAATTGGGCCCAAACTAATTTTCTAAACTTTCTCCAACAATCACTTTAACTCCTCCATACAAACCCAAAATCTCCAACTCAGGGCCTTCGAGTGGATGGCCATGCATAGCGACCCTCTAGGACAGGATAGAACTGGCTTCAGGAGTGGAAAGCTCAGTCCTTCTGAAGAGTAGCTGTAGGTTTCAAAGTGATGGCGGACCTGGGGCATCACCGCCTGAGGCATGACCACTCTGGCACCAGTGTCCAGTTAAAGCGGCCCAAACATGGCTCCCTGCTTTCCATCCTTCGTGTGTCCCCGATCTCCTTCCTGGGTATCTGTGACCATTTGCTCCCTTTTCACAGCCAGCCATCTTGCTGATGTCTGGATGTGCTGCATTCTCTCTCCTTTTAACTTCTTATTGTGAATTGGATGAAGGTTTACAGAGGCTGATCATGGGTTTTACATCCAATAATTCATACACATTCTGTTTTATCTCCTCCATTACCATCTCTCAGTGTCACATCAGGGGCCACACTTCCTCCCTGGGTTCCATGTTCCTGTCCCGTCTTCTCAGCCCTTCTGGACATTTCCCCTGGGGAAATGCTTCTCTTTTGATCATCCATGATCGATTATTCCAAGGTGTTATTGTTCCCTTCTGGTTTGGCTGAAAATTGAGCCGCAGGGGTGAATTTAATGACAGACCTGAAAGGCGACACAGGGTCCTGGAGGCTTCACCAGTGTCTTTCCTATCAATAATCTGGCTTCTTTGATAATGTTCAGTTTGGGTCCACTCTTCTCCCAATCTTTCGAGAACCTTCTAATGAGCTCCCTTTCAGACTAGCAGTAGTCACAGTCGCCAGGCAATGCCAGTTCTTCTGGTCCCACAGTCCAGTGGATGGATTGCTTTCCTGTTTTTAACCTTTCATAACTCTTCGCTTTTCCAGCTGGGGAGGGACTAATAGTTGCACCTTAGATGGCCAGCTTCTCCAAAGCTTATTCTTCATCCTTCACCCTCTACCTTCAGGGCATTCAGCGTACCTTGGACTGCATATACCCCACGATATCTCTCAGCACTTTTTCATTTGTATTACGTTTCTTTGTAAATACACCCTAACACCTTTATTAACATGTAAAATCGCTGGAAGCATGGCTCTTGGCAGAATTATCTACCTTTCCTGTTGGCATTTAGTACAGTGACACTCAGAGTAGACATTCAATACAACTCTTTTATGTGAGTTCTTTAAGGACACTCACTGCCTTGGTGTTCTTTTTCCTCCCCCAAGAATAGCCATTAAACTTCCCAGTTTATTTGGTATCAGACCTATTTGTATCAGGGCTGTTGACCTTGACCATCACTTCTAGGTCTATCCTGGAGGCTGATGACAAAGAGTTCTTATATATGTACACACATTCCTGAGATATTGCCTGACTGCAGGCTCATGCATAGCCTGCCTGGGTAGGCGAGGGACAGGAAACCTGACAAAGAGGCGGTCCCCAGTTAGGAATGGAATCTGTTCCTAAATGTGTCTTTAAATCTAGAAGGGGGATCCGTAGGTGAGCCAGAATGGGTACATATGATTCTTAGTTAGCCTGACTTTAGTGCAGGAAAAGGTTCAAAGCCTTTCCGATGAGTTAAAACCTGCCCACGCAGCAAGAGAAGGTGATTGTGATGAAGAATTTGTTGCCAATAGGAATTAATTCAATCTTTTCAAAGGGAGGGCAAGAAGATATTGTCCATAAGGCTGAAGTTTACAACTCAAAGACTATCTATACTAGAGATTTAGCACACTAAGAGAAACTTACAAGTGAGGCGTTGATGGCTCTGTCTAGTTTCCGCACTCCTCGGTGTGAATTATCTGGGGCATACTCTATGGAATCCCAGTGGGGTGAGCTCCAGGTGCCCTCAGTTGTACTATTATTCATCCATGCATTCTTGAATGTCTTTTTTCCCTTCCTCCTTCAGTAACACTTCACCATTTCTTCCCAACAGCCTTACTTCCCAAATATATTACTTGCTCCAAAGCTTTGTTTTTGGCATAAAATACTTGGGAAATTAAATCTACGATTATTCTGCTTCTTTCCTACAGTCCTCTGGAGTCAGATGCATATATTTTCCAAGTGGTAGCTGTAATTAGAATATGGACATAATTGATAGTGGAACATACTTGGTAGACACAGAAATTGTTCTCATTATCTCATCCAGGTCCTAAATGGTAGTGCTTGTCCAAAGGACAGAGCTGATGGCAGAAGGTCATTGAAACAACCACGAAGCCAGTCTGAGATGCTCTTAAGAGTTTTACCAGAGTGACTTCACCTTGAAAGTACTGCTGTTTTCAGTGCTGAGTAAAGCGACAGGCTGTGCTGAATGGCTTGACGGAAAAAACAAACCATACCTATTACTGTGTGGATAATATTATAAAGCTAGTTATCATATATTTTGGAGTTCTCAACCACGCTTGCTTATAATGCTGAGGATTACAGGACCAGAATCTCAGCTCAAGCTATGATACCTGGTCAGAAAGATTAATGACATTTTTACCATTACAAAAAGAGCAATTTACTTTTCCAACTTCTGCTTCTTCCTATCCTAGCTTGTCAGAGAAAATCACAGTCTCACAAATAAAATATTTTCAAACTAGAGGCGGCAGGTGCATGGAAAATGATTCCGAATGTCTTTGGGTTCAGACCAACTCTCCCCACTCTATATTATTCATGATGAGCATGACTTCCAAGTCTTGGCTTTGCCAGCGCTTCCTATTAATTGTTAATGTAACAGGTACGTCTCCCTGGAGTGTGTTATTTCCTCATTTATAAAATCAGAAGCCTTGGGATAACCCCTCATTAGATCAATAATATTCGCATCAGATGACTAACGCTGTCCAAGTGAGGACTATTACAGGTAACTGTGCTGGTGGCACCTGCTGCCTATTTCCCTGTGACTGCCTCCCCAGAGACTCCAGGCTTCACACCTGGAGCAATGCAGGAGCCTCTTTGCCAGGCTACTCTGCTGCCTCCAACCTTCGCTATCTCCCCTTCCATGTTGTTGTGGGCTCTCCCGTTCGTAGATATCACCATGCGATTCCTCTATCTTAAAATCATCCGTCGTTCCATTTGTTAATCCACTTGCTTCCCTATCTGTCTCTCAGCAGTCTCCCCATCTTTTCTGGCAATCCCTCTTCCCCCCCTTTTTTTTTTGGAAGGAACTGAACTGGCCTCTGGATTCTCTTCTCATGCCTGTTCCTCTCCCACTTGGGACCTCAGCTTGACCAACTGGGTGCAGTCCTTCCTGACAAGGGGTCTTCAGCACATGTCGTGGCACAACTTTCCTTTGTTTGCTACAGCTTTTTGAATTTCTCTGTTCAACTCTTCTACTGCATCATTTAATCCATTTGTTGCAGCTATCCTACACTCCACAGCATGTTTCTGAGTCTCCTTTGATATAATCCATTTTGGTCTTTGATTCTTCCCCCCTTTTTCCGTGATGGCTTTTGGCTTTTCTTATATGGATCCCTTGATGTCATTCCCCCAACTCATGTGGTCTTTGGTCATCAGTGTTCCATGCATGGTGTATATTCTTGAAATGATCTCCCAACCCCTGTGGAATCTGCACAAAGTTCTCATGCCCTTTGGCTTCAACTTGAATTTGCCTACAAGCAATCGATGGTCTGTTCTGCAGTTGACTCCAGACCTCGTTCTGACTGACAGATAACATGGAGTTTCTGCCTGATCTCTTTCCACAGGTGTAGTCGATTTGATTCCTGTTTGCTCCATCTAGTGAGTCCATGTGTTGTTAAGAAAACGACATTTGCAATGAATAAGTCAGTCATACAAAATTTTACCATGAGGTATCCGCTGTTATTTCTATCACCAAGACAATGTTTTATAATTAACGATGATGTTCTTCCTTCCCTGCCCCTCTGTTTTCACATTCCAATCACCAGTAAATTGCAATACATTTTGATTGCACACCTAATGAATTTTAGATGATGGAAGTTGGTAAAAAAAAAAAAGCTTTAACCTCTTAATTTTGGCATGGGTGGTTGGTGCATAAATATGAATAATAGTTTCTTAACTGGTCATCCTTATAGGTGTATGGCTATTATTTCAACACTGATGACATTGTGCTTCAGGATACATTTTGAAATAATGTTTTTGGCAATAAATAGGATGCCCCTCCTCCTCACTCTGTCCTTCTCAGCATAGCAGATTATATGACCGTCTGATTAACAAAGGCCACGGCCATCCATTTCACCCCACTGACACCCAGGGCATCAATCCATTTCATTGTTTGCAACTTCCGACTTTCCTACTTTTCACATTCCACGTTCTGATTCTCAATGGGTATCTGCAGCTGTTCCTTCTCCTGGGGGGCTGGGGGGCACCAGCAAATGTAAATTCCAAAGCTCTGCTTCATGCATGTCATTAAGATGGACTCCATTTTCGGGAAGCGCCTCTTCCCCACTCGTATTTTGAGTAGCTTCCCACTCGAGGGTCCCTCTTCAGGTATGCTAGCAGAAGGCTCTACTGCTGTTCATAAGGCTTACAGCGGCCAAGTTTTCACACTAGATCGCCACACCCTTCTTCCTAGTCTGTCCTACTGCTACTGAGAACTGTCCACCATAGGTGGCCCAGCTCCTATGGAAATACCAATGGCGTAGCTTTCAACATCACAGAAACATGCAAACCATCACAGCATGGCCAACTGACAGGTGATTGGGGAACTATGGATCGTTCAGAATTATAAACGCACGGGGTGTGTGTGTGTGCGTGCACCTGCACGCACATGTGGACACATGTAATTGTTGCCTCCAGATCTAAGTTTCATCCTCATACAACAAATGAAACTAATGTAAAAGATCGGTTTTCTGCAGCCAATCAACTGGGCTTGCGGTAAGCAGCTCCCTTAAAGCCATTAGTGCCTGTGGTTTTCGGCATCCGGCCATGAGAAGAGAACAAACACGCTCTTGTCTCGTGAGGAAACAGCCTACCTATTTCTACTGGGACATGCTGTAGAAGAACTGCGCTCCAGGAAAGAAGTGACGATTTCTCTGTTCATTAAAAAAAAATTCTTTTTTTCTATCAAAATGGACTAGTTTGTAAGTAAAGGAGTTATGGATCTGAGCGAGTAGGCTAACGTACTCTGAACAAGTCTTGATTGTTAAAGACTTGGTTAATTTAGTTAGGTTTACTTAACTAGTAAGATAACATTCCTATGTAGTTATAACCGTAGATGTAGGGACTATGGCTATAAGCTGCTCTGAGACAGCATGTGTTCAAGTTGCCTCAAGTTGGAGGTATAGCTATGTTTGGTAATGAATTAAAGGTAAGGATATTGCAAAGATGTTTGGCGAAAGAGTGTATTCTAATTCTGATATTACCATAAGGGTGCGGGAAAATACCAATAAAATCATGCGTCTGTCGCCGTTCTCTCTGCAGACCAAGATATAGAGCCTCGGAGTTTACAGAAATGCGCTGCCCCGTTGGACAAAAAAACGGGGCCATACTATGGGGCAAAATTTGCTAGAGGCTACTCAGAAATGATAGTGGAAGGAAAAAAAAGAAACTTAAATCCTGCTATTCAATGTATTCCTAATTCTAAATTCAGTGGGTATAAAGGAGCTCTCTCTCCTAGCACAAGAGCACTGCACCTATGTCTTCTATATGGAATGTCCATGTAAACAGACGAGCTGCAGCTAAATACTTAGAAAAATGCTAGTCTAGACAATGGTAACAATGATAGGAAGCACACAGTGCTAACCAGGTGCCAAGCTCTTTTATAAGAACTTCAAATAATTTAATCCTCATACCTCCTGTGAGCTACTATCATAATCTACAATTTTGCAGTTGAGGCAACTACGCTATTCATCAACCTTCCCATGTTCAAACAGGTTGTCAGTGACAGAGTTGGGATTGAGGCAGCCTGGCTTCATGATTTGTGACCCTAACATCTATGCTATATAATCTGCACCTCATGATCCTAATGCCAGGCACTTGATTGCACCTTAACCACAACTTGACTAACCAAGGGCTTTCTTTGAGTAGAAAGTTGGGCCTACTGCCCTTTAGTTAAAGGTGACCAAGAGAATGACTAAGTCTTCCCTTTGTAGACGGCACAGTCTTGACAGACAAGTGAGGAATCATTGTCTCTCCAGGTTAGTTTTCTTTCCTTTACCCCTTCCTTCCACATTCACAGACTACCGTAGACCAGGGATGAAACTAAGCAGGGTATATAAGGGAATTGAAGAAACTGTTTGTTCTTGAGGCTAAGAAAGCTAGAGTAAAATATGGCACAGACTAAGCCCCCCTATAGCCATTGGCCAAACGCCATGCCAGTAAAGGAGAGCCCTGGGGCTGGAAAACAGCAGAGGGTCCTCGCAGAGGCCCTTTTACATCGTAGAGAATGGAGCATAGGCATCGTTAGCCAGAGCTATAGGGCATGGGACAATTTCAGGCAGCAAGTCAAGATGTTTCCAGGAAGTTTTAGCTAGAGACAGGGCAGGGAAGGCCAACTTCAGTGACAGTAGATCATACATCAGTGGGTTGGAGTATGGAAGGGACAGCTCAGTATTCCCGGCTCCTTTCAAATAGATGGCATGAGTGAAATCTAGTAGGTGTCTGGGCCATCAATGAAACTGTCTCAAGAGAAGAAGCAAGAGCCAGATATACTAAGGAATTTGAATTTTACCTCTAAGAAAATGAAGACTTTCATGAATTATGGTAAAATCATAGTAAAAGTATTACAGTAATTCTATGAATAATCAACAGTAATTGGGTTCTGTAATTCAAGGTTAAGGATTGGTAGCAATTGGTCATGCTCACAGTGGCTCATTTTATATGATAGATGCTTAAAGTTGTCTGGCAGAGAGATCGGGAGCTCAATAGCTGCCTATGCCCAAGAAGGGTGGATGTTTGGCTTACAGAAAATGTATGAATCAGGAGGTCAAGTAACATCCTCTCCAAGAAATTCTCACTCCATTAAAAGTCAGTAGTACCTGACACATACATTACGACTGCCCACATAATGAATGTCATTTGCTCCCTCAGTACTTAATTCCCTTGGCAAGTACCTTCCAGGTAACCTTGAATCCCAACTGTGCTTTATCTTCTATAATGAAGTTGAGGTAGACACTACCTTCCAAATTTAATGCCAATTAAATAACTGGAGTAGTCATTAGTTTTGCCAACAATTATTTTTGCCCTTAGTGCTGGGACAAAGAGAGCAAACAGAGTCAAGGAGAGATGCAAAGCTCCTTGAAGGCAGGGTGAGAAGGGAAATGGAGCGAGCTATGAATGATGACTATGCAAATCCTGGGCTAGGTTTCCCTGAGGGTTATTTTCCTTAATCTGCAAGGCAACCACACGAGGCACATGATCCTCGTTTTCAGATGAGAAAAACGAGCTGCAAAGACATAACGGTATCCTTTAACAAGTAGGTGCCACAGGGATACAAACCCAGGTCCACTTGGAGGCAAAACCTACACCACTATTCTCCAAGCACCTATGAACTTAAACGATTAGAAAAAAGTTAAAGCACTTTTGCGTGAGAGAGTGTGAATGTGTAGGAACTGTCTGCCACCGTTGTTTGGATATTAGTGTTGAGCCCAAGTGGAACTGTGTGTTAGACATTGGCCTGCTAACCTTAAGGAGGTTCAAATCGACCATGCACTTTCTGGAAGGAAGGGGAAACTGTCTGCTCCCATAAGGAAGTACAGTCCCTGAAACCCTTTATGAGGTCCCCATAAGTGACCACATGGCAGTGATTTTAGGGTTGATTAAAGCATCTATAATATTGTGGCTACCGTTTGTCTGTCTGTCTGCAGTACTGTGGTGGCTTCTGTGTTGCTGTAATGCCGGAACTGTCATAGTATGTCAACTACCATCAGAGTCAGCCTAACCTAGGGCAGGTTTCAGTGGCGTTTCAAAGCTCAGATGAGAACACAACAAAGGAATAGGCTGTCCACTCCGCCCAGTGAAAACGTAATAAATAGCAGTGGAACATTACCCGAGATAGAGCCAGAAGACGAGCCCCTTAGGTCAAAAGACTCTCAAGACGTATGCAATTCTTTTTAGAAGCAACGTAACTATGAAAGTGTATGATATGTGAATTTTATATCAAGAAATTTACAAAGAATGGAAGAAACCAAAGTTGACCAATGGTTACAACAGGTAAAGGAGGAAGAGTTTTTGCTTGGGGGCATTGAGCTAAGGGTGGTTGGAATAGTTTGGAAAGAGGAGATCAATAATGGCCGCACAGCATGAAGCTCATAGTCAATGGCACTGAATTATACATGTGGAGGTGGCTGAATTGGAGAATATTTATTTGTATATATTTGTCACGATTGGAAAAACAATTACACTAATAACAATGAGTACAAGGAAGAAAATGTTCTACAATGGACTGTGGTAACAATTGTACGGCTCTTGAACTGTGTGATATGTGGAAGCAAAAGTGTTTTAAAAAATACAACTGTGGTCAGCTTGCTTCTCAAAGCACAGTTGACCACAATGACTGGGAAAGAGTAAACTGTATAGGACTTTCACTTGCTGACAGGGCATGTCTCAAAGGGGACGAAACAGCTGTGTAACACTCAGACTGTGGATGTCCTGAGTCAGAATCTAGGAATACTGGAAGTTGTCAATAGCAAGCATACTGCATGACGACCGGTGCCCTAGGCATTGTTGCTGTTGCTGGGGGCTAGTGGGTTGGTCCACCGCCCAATCCTGCACCAGCCTCGTCACTGTCTTGTCTGAGCCCCTTTGTGGCAGCCACTGTGTCAGTACATCCTGTCAACGGGGATGTTGAATGATTTAAACCCAAAAAGGTGTGAATCAAGGTTGTGTTCTCTCACTACACTTGGTCCACCTGTATGCTGAGAAACTGGACTATACAGAGAAGGGTGGGGCTTCAGAATAGAGAGAAAGCGGACAGTGAGGATTTGAAGCACTTGTTGATTAAGATCAACAATCCCAACCTTCAAGATGTAGTACAACTCAATATTAAGAAAACCCGAATCCCCTCAACTGGACCACTAGGTGAGATCACGACACTGGAGAAAAGGTGGAAGCTGTCAAGGATTTCATCCTGCTTGGATCCATAATCGATGCTCCTGGAAGCAGCAGTCAGGAGACCACGCAATGCATTGCATTGGGCAGATGTGCGGCACAAGACCTCTTTAAAGTGCTGAAAGGCAAGGAGGTCCCTTTTCTGTTTAAGATGCGTCAGACCCAAACCCTGGTCTTTTCACTGGCTTCATGTGCATGTAGTAGCTGGACATTGAATAAGAAATATCTGAGAAGAACAGATGCATTTAAATTGTAGTGTTGATAAAAAGTATTGGAAGTACCATGGACTGGCAAAAGATGAACAAATCGCACTTGAAAGGGGTACAGTGGGATGCTCCTTAGCATGGGGCTGAGATGGAGGTGAGACTTTGTGCCATGTTCTTTGGATGTGTGTTATCAGGTGAGCCCAGTCTTTGGGAAGGGATATAATCCGTGAGCAGGGGGACTGACATAGTAGCTGCAACAACAGGCTCAAGGGGACAAAAGTTGTGAGGACGGCAGAGTCCCAGGCAGTATTTCCCTCTGTTGTACAAGTTAGAACTGACTAGATGGAACCTATCAACAACAACAATATTGTCAAGAGAGAGTCTGGCTTGGAAACCTTATCTAGGGTCATTATGAATTAGAATTGATTCCATGGCAGTAGGCGGGTTCAGTGGTTTTGAACCTTCCTAATACTGTGACCCTTTAATACAGTTCCCTATGTTGTGGTAACCCGCCCCCAACCATAAAATTATTCGTTGCTACTTCTTAACTGTAATTTTGCTCTTGTGATGAATCTGGCAACCCCTGTGAAAGGGTCCTTCGACCCCCCCGAAGGGGTCGCACCCCACAGGTTGAGAACCTCTGCTTTAGGTGATCACACCTGCAAGTGTTTTCAGCAGCCTCTGCTCTGTATCATTGCTCAGCTGAAGATTTCAGACTGGGCTGTCTGCTCTCAGCATTAAGACACACACTTTGGAGGCTCTTATGCAAATGGGAGTTAGCTGCTCTTCTTAGGTTTGGCCTGGCTGTCTGCATCTCCTGCTGGGTTAGATGATTCAATAAGCCCAGCTCACAAAGGAAACTGGGGTAGGTTTTAGAAAATTTCCACATGCTGCCCTCCCCTCAAATAGTTGCAAAGATGTTAGCCTCCTGGTCTGAGGGACGCTCACACCTGCTTAGTGTGAGTATTGACACACTCTCAGGTCTGTGGAAATATGGCATCATGAAGAGTTGGACAATTCCATGAACACGAACCTGACCTTCCTATTAGCGAGTTTCAAATATTTAACAAGATCAAGACTCTATTTACATGCATAATGCACCTTCTGTTATGAATGAACCTTGCAATTGTGAGGCACCCAAGGCAAAGTGCTTCGCCTGCTTTTCTCAGTTCACCTTTAATCATTTTGCAAATCCCAGAAGTCCAGGGATGGGGTAGAGGGGGACACAATAAAACAGGGGCACCCAGTGGAAATGATCGCAAAATCCCCAGTGAGGACAGTCTTGGTCCCTAGGGGGGCCTAGGGTTTGCAAATTGCTTTCAGAGTTCTCTTGGCAAGATGGCTTTGGTACCAAACATGTGTCAATAGGTCCCAATAACAATGGCTTACAAAGAACTGCTACTTCCCACCCTTTGCGAAATCAGGCTAGCTGTAAACAAAGAAGATACCAATTTCCCTGAATTCCTCCTCAAACCCTTATAGCCTCCTTCTGGCTAGAGCAATCATCATCATTTTATTGATGAAAACTTGGAGACCAGGTAAAAATATGGACCTGAACCAACAGCCAAGGTGATGACAGAATCCAGGACTTTGGGCTTCTAAGCATTCCACTGGACTGCACGGCCATGATGCAAAGGGCCTGATACATCCGGGTCACTACACAGGATTTCCTCCTGGGTATGACCAGGCCTTGCCATGTATGGACCTAGATGTACAGGTGCTAACTAAACAACGGTGGCTGGGCTCTTCAAGGACACCCATTTAGCTTGTCATTTTACCAGATGGGGTCAGGGTGCGCTGTATCAACAACCCCTGCTCACACTTTGCTTAAAATCCTGGGTACCTGAGGAAAGCCAGTGTCACTGGAGAGTGGCAGACCCTCTTGCTTGATTACCCACAAACCCTTTCCAACTTGCTCCCCTCTTGCTTGCTTCTCCTTGGAGACAAAGCCCAAAACCCATTTCCCAGCCATCTTCAGAGGCAGGGATGACAATAGAGCGCTCTGTCCTGAAAAATGTTATATAAAGGGATACCCACTAGAAGGACTAGGGCAGGCCCTTGTTCTTCTTCCTTTTGGGGGTGATGGTGTGAGGATATGATGCCTAGAGTTTGAGACCAGTAGCATGGCAGAGTCACTAACTTCACACCCTCATGTTGGGGAACCGATGAGTCACCTTCAGAAAGCTCTGACACCCGACTCTCTCTCACGACCCAGCATGTGTCCTTACGGTGTCAGCCGCTTTTAGCTGGGTCTTCTGATAGGTGCCGTCCAAGGCATCCTCACTGATGTGGGACAGGAGTCAGCAAATACTGTGACCTGTGTTCCAAGCCTGGGAGGAATGTATGACTGCAAACAGCT
The DNA here is from genome assembly GCF_050624435.1 of Tenrec ecaudatus. Taxonomy (NCBI): domain Eukaryota; kingdom Metazoa; phylum Chordata; class Mammalia; order Afrosoricida; family Tenrecidae; genus Tenrec; species Tenrec ecaudatus. The sequence continues at coordinate 157,786,341 of NC_134533.1, read as the reverse complement.
CAACTAGACTGGGAACTGTCAGAGCAGGGACGGGATCTGTCCTGGTCACGGCTGTATTCCCTGAATGAGCAAAGAGCCTGGGCATGGTCAGACCAAACCAAACTCACTGCCATCGAGTCAGTGCTGTGGGTTGCAGAGACTGTGATTATTTACTGGAATAGAAAGCCCAGTTATTCTCCTGCAGAGCTGGCTGGTGTTTTGAACTGCCAACCACGTGGATCATAGCCAACCGGGTAACCACTATACCACCTGGGCTCCTGGTAGGGCTTCAGAAATATTTTATGATTAGTTTAAATTAATGTATCAATTATTCTATCCACAGGCCTTCATTACATACCCCTGCTATATGCCATGCCTGGAGATAGCTGCCGGTGGTAAAGTGATAATAAGACACATGCTGTACTCTGGGTGCATTTGCAGTGGTTGTTGGTGAGGTAGAGGGGGCACACAGTTGTGCAAAGCACTGTAACACCGTAAGAAATGCTGTAGAGCGGAGCAGTCCTATCCAGTTGTGCCGTGAGAACACAGAGGAGGAAAGGAAGCAGTGCTGAACTGGGGCAGGTGAGGCTGACAGGGTTCCTGTGTTTACCGAATCAAAGCCAAACACCACCACCGAGTCAATTCTGACTCTGAGGGACCCCACATAGGGTTTCTGGACTGTAAGTGTCCGGGGCAGAGACAGCCTCCCTTTCTCGTGTGGAGTGTCTGCTAGGTTTGAACTGTTGACATTGTGTCTCCTAGTGGTACCAGCGGGGCCTCACAGATCCTGCCAGAGTTATCAGTCTTACTGTTCAGTTCAAACAGCAAATGTTGGTTTAGTATTCCGCTCGGCGCCCAACACCCCTTGTGATCATCAATAGTCATAATAGGTACAGTGCTGCCAAGGCAACTGCCACTGCCCTTTGGGATTGATGTAGCTATTCACTTCTCTCATCTTCGCAAGAGCACTCCGGGGCAGGCTCTGAGAGTTCCCCTATTTTACAGATGGAACAACTGATGTACAGAATCACAGATTTAATTTGCTCTCAATCCCATAGTTAGTGAGGACAGAGCCAGAACTGAAAGCAGGCAGGATGGCTGTATAGGCCAGGTGGTTGTGTACAGTGGCTGGGAAGAATGTGTTCCTAGATATTGCCAGTCATTCGAGAACTGAAATAGATGCTTTCATCCCAGCCCTGCTTCGCACATTTGCTCGGGACACATGTTGTGCTCACTTTTAGTTCTAGCCAGGGACCTGGCACTTGTTCCGGTCTTCCTGCAGCAGTCGCCGTTTCTCTCAGAGCGTACAAATAACCTAAAGCATGCCTCTGTTGGTTTCCTCCTTTATTCCGCATGTAGTCCATGAAGGACCAGGCCTAGGTTAGGCTGAGAAAGTCTTTTCTGCCTGTAGAATATGGGTTTAAAGACACTTTCTACTAAAGACATTTTTTCTTTCTTTACAAAATGTGGGAATTGTGAAGTCTAATTACTTAACTGTGCCAAATATGCTTTTTCAGCTTCTGCTAGACTTCGCTCAACACAAACTGTGCTTATCCTTGCATACACAATGAGCCTCATTAATTCCTTCTTCCTTCCAAGCTCACTGACGGAAAATGGAAACAAAACTGGGGTAAATGTTCTCTCTGCAATGTGTCCATGTTCAAACTTCACCTCAAATCTGGCTCTTTCCACTAATAGTGGGGATGCTTTGCCTTGATCAGATGGACCAGTGGGGCTAGAACTTAAATGACTGGTTGTGCTGTTTCTCCTGTGAACTACCAGATGAAACAGCACTTGCTGAAGAGTTGCAATAAAAATGAGGTAACAAATAGAGCCCTGGATGCATTCACTGCTAACCACCTCATCCATTCCACTATCAACACAAACACTCCCCTCAACTACCTTAGATACCATATCAGGTATAATATGCTCAGAATTACATTGATGCATCTTGGCAAGTAGATAGGAAATGACCTGATTTGGTAGGTCTGCTGTTGGTTGAGTAGATTCCAACTGATGCTGATGCTCAGCAGCCCTGTGCTAGTTAGTGTTTGCAGTGGTTGGTATTTGGGAAGTAGATCCCTAGGCGGTTCTCTAGGGGGACCTCTGAGTGGATTCCAAGTGCCATCCTTTCTGCTAGTGTCTGAGCACATTAATCATTTGCATTGCCCGTAGACTTCATAATGCACATACACTACTCATGTTATTCAATATCTAATGAAACCTGCTGATATGCTCTAAGCATATGAAACATCTCTAATGTGAGCGTCTCCAAGTTTCTCAACGATTTTCACCTAACAATGCACCTACCAGTGTGGTTTTAGAAGATGTACACAGGTTATCTGATACTTTTTTAAAAACATTTTTTTACGGGCTCATACAACTCTTATCCCAATCCATACATATACATACATCAATTGTATAAAGCACATCTGTACATTCTTTGCCCTAATCATATTCAAACATTTGCTCTCCACTTAAGCTCTTTTCATCAGGTCCTCTTTTTTTCCCCCTCCTTCCCCGCTCCCCCCTCCTTCATGAGCCATTGATAATTTATAGATTGTTATTTTGTCATATCTTGCCCTATCTGGAGTCTCCCTTCACCCCCTTTTCTGTTGCTCATCCCCCAGGGAGGAGGTCACATGTGGATCCTTGTAATCGGTTCCCTCTTTCCCACCCACTCACCTCTACCCTCCCAGTATCGCCCCTCACACCCCTGGTCCTGAAGGTATCATCCAGCCTGGATTCCCTGTGCCTCCAGCTTCTATATGCACCAGTGTACATCCTCTGCTCTATCAGACTTGCAAGGTAGAATTCGGATCATGGTAGTTGGGGGCGGGGGGAGGAAGTATCCAGGATCTGGGGGAAAGCTGTATTCTTGATCTGTGCTACGCCGCACCCTGACTGACTCATCTCCTCCCCTAAACGCCTCTGTGAGGGGATCTCCAGTGGCCGACAAATGGGCTTTAGGTCTCTGCTCTGCACTTCCCCCTTCATTCACTATGGTAAGATTTTTTTTTTATGATGCCTTATACCTGATCCCTTTGGCACCTCGTGATTGCACAGGCTGGTGTGCTTCTTCCATGTGGGCTTTGTTGCTTCTGTGCTAGATGGCCTCTTGTTCACCTTCAAGCCTTTAAGACCCCAGACAATATCTCTTTTGATAGCCGGGCACCATCAGCTTTCTTTGCCACATTTGCTTATGCACCCGTTTGTCCTCGGTGATCGTATCATGGAGGCGTGCAGCCAATGATAGATTTTTTTGTTCTTTGATGCCTGATAATTGATCCCTTTGGGACCACATGATCACACAGGCTGGTGTGTTCTTCCATGTGGGCTTTGTTGCTTCTGAGCTAGATGGCTGCTTGTTTATCTTCAAGCCTTTAAGACTCCAGACACTATCTCGTTTGATAGCCGGGCACCATCAGCTTTCTTCACCACATTTACTTGTTCACCCGTTTTGGCTTCAGCAGTTTGTTGGGAGGGTGAGCATCATAGAATGCCAATTTGATAGAAGAAAGTATTCATGCATTGAGGGAGTGCTTGAGTAGCGGCCCAAGGTCCTTCCACCACCTTAATACTAAACCTATAATTATAGGCACATAGGTCTATTTCCCCATCCTCATATATATATTTGCATGTACATGTCTTTGTCTAGACCTCTATAAATGCCCTTTGCCTCTTAGCTCTTTCCTCTCTTTCCATTGACTTTTCTCCTGTTCCACTATCATGCTCCGTCCTCACCTGGGTTACAGCTATACCTCTTCTTTACGTTACATTACCCTTGATCATTCCCTACCAGCCCTGCCACTCCCCCCTCACCACCAATTTGGATCCCATGTTGTTCCCTTGTCCCTGGGTTTGTTAACACCACTTCCTTACCCTTCACCTCCCCCAGCCCAAGTACCCCTGGAAATGTCGGTCCCATTGTTTTTCCTCCAGATAGTTCATCCAGCCTGTCTTATTTAGACAGACCTGTGGAGATAATAACATGCACAAAAACAAGACAGAGGAAAACAAAGCAACAGTATACAGCCAGACAACAAAACAACAAAAGCAAACCACTGACAAAGAACAAAACAAAATACATCAAGAAAGAAAAGCTTGTAGTAAGTTCAAGGATCATTTGTTGGCCTTTAGGAGTGTTTTCCAGTCCAGTCTGTTGGGGCCCCATGCCCTGGCCCCAAAGTTCACTTTCAGCATTCCCTGGGGACCTTGCTGCTCCATTCCCTTGCTGTTCGGCTGCACTCCCCCAGTGCTTTGCCTCGGTGTGGTGGGATCAGGTCAGGTGCAATTCCCACACTGTGTCTCCAGTGCTGTCCCCTGTATCGCCCTTAGTCACTGAGGGGCATCATGTCTCATAGTGGGGCCAGCCATGTTGTCCTCACTGTGGACTGGCTGCTCTAATCAGGAACATCATCCTCATGGCCTGGTGGGCCAGGCTGTGCTCCACTCTCTCCTCTTCCCCCTTCATCTGCTCCCATGTGCTCTGATCAGATATGTCCCTCTCCAGGAGCTGCAGAATCAATGTCATCTGATACTTTTTTCAGAAGGTAGAGTCCAGTTCTCCATGCTTGACATGGGCTGTACATCGGGACTTACTTCTTACCAATAGAATGTGGTACGGGTTGAAAGTGAGTGACTCCCAAGCACGGACCACAAAAGGAATTGTGACTCTTTCTGCTCATTTTCCCGAATGTTCTGCTCTGGGAGATGATCGGGCACGTAGTGAGAGCACTCAAGCAGATCTATGGAGAGATCTATGTGGTGAGGCTCCTGTCAACAACCAGACTGAGGGACCAGCTGGGAGAGGGAGCCACCTGAGAAGTGGATCTTCCAGTCATCCAAAAGTCACAAATGTCATCTTTATGTTTTCATTTTATTCTCTCAGTTCCTTTGATCTCCTTCTCCTTCGCTTAGTGCAAATTTACACAAACAAAAACATACATCCTTTTCAACAATTTATCCATTCCAGATCCATGCCATCGATGACATCAGTTAACATTGTTTCAGCATTCTTACTCTCTCTGCCTATATTTCACCACCAATAACATTTGCTCTCTGCACCTCTTAAAGCTCTCCTGGTTTCTTTAATAACTCTTGCCAATTTGTCCCATATAGATAATTATTTTAGAGAGTGAAATAATCAAGGTTGATAATTAGTATTAATGGAGCTAAATCGTTGTTATATTTAAAGATGACATGATTTCAGTGCAAGGTTTAAAGATTATTTCAGGACAATTGATTTCTGGCTTTTCCAATTTCGATGGACCCAGTAAAGCTCTTCTCTAGAAGAATGTTGTATTCTCTTCTACATTTTACTCCTTTTGAACAGAATATATCTATTGGGTCCATGATTAAAACAGTCAGTAAAGGTAGCTGTGCATGAAGTAATTGTTCTGGTCTCATAGCAAAGGAGGAGTGGTTCGTGAAGGCAATTAGACTTTATCCATTTCCTTCTCCCCTCCATGGGAGTCCTTGAGGCAGAACCCCCCCATCTGAGCTTATATTTAGGTTCCTGATCTACAGAAACCATGTAAGATAATATATGCGTGTTGTTTTAAGCCTCTACATTTTATAATAATTTGCTATGCAAAATACATCATTAACTTCCTGCCCAAATAAAGATGTAAAATTTGATCAATAAGTAAAGAAGGCAAAAGGAGCCTTGGACATCAATTCCTCTCTTCTCCCACCAATGAAGCCATTCTCCTAAACATCCGACTGCTTCTCAGACTTCATCTTCAATGACTTTCAAGATTAGAGAACACGCCCTTGTTTCGGGCTGTTCTGTCCACTCCTGTTGCCTGTGCAATGTCCATAAGTCTACCCTGCCTGCTTTTTCTACCTCACATCCCCGTTAGTGTTTACCCTTCAACATTTTCTTTTGAAATAGATGCTCTATTTCTCACACTGCCTGTAGAAAGTGCTCTTTGCAGTGGAGGGACTCCATCTGTACCTCAGATTGCTGTTAAATGGCTTGGGCCAAATGAGGCCTTGCCCTCTTGGTCCTTTACAGTTCAACTCTCACTTAGCACTCCAGCTCTCCAGTCCACAATCCCACAATGATCTTTGCTTTCTTGGTGGGCTGCTCTGCATTTTTGTTAGAGGTGTTATATCTTGACAGGCACTGCGGATGGAAAAGAGTCCTCCTGAGAAGTTTGAGCCACTCTATGTAAACCTATTCCCTAACTTTCTTATAATATACGGTAGATATATGCCGTATGTCAATATCTATCTATCTATCATCATCGTTCAGCCAGTCTGTATATCTATGTATGTATATAAGCTTGTATGTTTGTATCCATCCACCCATCTATCAATCACTCCATCAACCCACCAATTATCCATCTATTAGAATCCATGGTCTTACAACAGTTAAGTTCTCTGCTGTTTTGGGGACTCTGCCAGTTACATCAATATAATTTGTTTTGTTTGATTTAAATAAGATTTGCTGTCCTAAAGATTGCAGTTTAGGAAGCCTTATGGGGCAGTTCTCCTCTATTACATGGGGCCACTGTAAGTTGGAATTGACTCGATAGCAACTAAGAACAACTGTAACTACAACCACAACTGTATAGGTGTACACACACACACACACACACACACACAGCTACGATGGGGCTTGAATGCTCTGAGAAACATTCCATTATCTTTTTATTCCAGTTTTTTCCATGAACTCTTTGAAGGCCCTTGGTGTGTGTATTTGTATGGACGGCACAATGAGTTAGGTTTCAGATAGCGAACCACAAGGTTGGTAGTTCAAACCCACCACCTGCTCTACAGGAGAAAGGTGAGGTTGTATGCCCTTATAAAGAATTACAGTCTTAGAAACCCTATCTAGGGTCGCTGCGTTGGAATCGACTCAGTGGCAGTGGAGTTTGGTTTTGGCTTATGTAGCTATCTATATAAAACTACAGTGTCCCTGTGTGTATATGCAGGCAGTCCCTAGATTATGAATGCCTAAATGCCAGACTTACTCGCCCTTTAAAGTTGTCCTCTCTTTGAAACAATTAGGAACTCTGGTGGTGTTGTGGTCGCATGTTCGCCTGCTAACCCTGAGGTCAGCAGTTCGAACACACCGGCTGTTGCCAAGATTTATACTCTTGGAAACCCACAGGCACAGTTCAACCCTGCCCCACAGGTTCATTACGAGCCAGAATCCACTGGATGGCAGGAGGAGTTGAAACTACTGGCAACAGAATTTGATCATAATCACCTTAGCTGCCTCACTTCTACACCCCTGAAAAGGCCTTTGCGACTTTGCTTGCACTAAAGTGAGACTAAACAAGAACGATGCACCTGCTCCTACTTAGGTGGTTCACATTTGATATAAAGACCCACTGAGGAGCAGCTCCTGTGCTTAGGGATGGCATCTATCCCCTGAGGACAGTGGTTCTGTTTTACTCTCTTTTCCTCGTTTCTGGTGTGGGGCTTGCATATCCCAGCAGTGTGTGTATGGGGGGGGGGGATGAGGGTAGAGGGGAGGGGGGAAGGGCAGGGTTGATAATTCAAACACTGACCATCCTATTAGTTTTTTTGATCAAACTTATCCAGCCTACTGGCCTTTATGTCCTCTCTTCTTTCCCCCTTCATACTCCTTGCCCTAAGGAACCCAGAGTCCACAAAACGCACAGAAAGTCCTAGGAAACCAGCGAGCGGCAGCACCGAATCAGAGCAGAACGTAGCCTCAGGAAGAAATCTTTTTTGGTCTGCTATAATCACTACTTCTGATTACTTTCCCAGCTCCTGGTTTTAAAAATGTAGGTTGTACCTAAAATTAAAGTGGATGGCTCCATTTTTATAAATAGTAAATATAAAAGGACAGAACATTGCCACAGGCCTAGAATTTTTTTTTTTCTGTTAGAAGATTGTAACTTAAACTGTACTTGATTCATTACTTAATGCCGGGACAGAGGCAACTAGAACTGATGTGGGCAGTGCTTGTGTGTTTTTAACTAAGATAACCTCCGTAGCACGATGCTCTTGTCTACCCAGGGAGGCACAGGCATCGACTCGCTATCCACTCCTACCGCTAAGTTTCTTCTCACCAATGCTTCTGTTTTCTAACCAATTTCATTGTGTCACTTTCTCTTTGAATTAAAATGTAGAAACAAACAAATGAAAAATCAACAACCATCATAAGAAAAGGGCAGAAAGAAAGTAATAAACAAAGCTAAACACAGAACACCCCTTCAACTTCCTAAAGCATCTTTGTCGGTAACCAGGTTGCAACCATGTAGCAGCTTTCCTGCTTCCGGTTCTTAAGCACAGCTTTCCCAGAGCTATCACGTCACTGATATTCATGAGCGACCACTGCGACAGCTTAGTAAATGAACCCCAAGATGAATCCCTCTTTTCCTGTCAAATGTGACACAGATTCTCCAGGGGTTTATTTATGCCAGTTGGAGCTCCAGGTCTAAAGCGTGCGGTAATTTTGTTTCTCGGAGCCCCAGGCAGCAGTGTATTTCTTTTACACCCTAGGATCTCATCACGGAGATGGCGAACCTGCTCTCGTGTTTCTCCTTTGGCAAACGAGCGGCATAATCGGCGATGCCACCTGCTCGGCAGCGGGCAGGCAGAGCGGGGCGCACGCTGAGCAAAGCAGAGGACGCCTTCGTTAACATCGATGCAGCACTTCGTGGATGGAGAGCGAGCGCTATGCAAGGGTACGTTTTAATTATGGCCCCGGCCCTCCTTGCTTCTTGACTGCTTGTGAGAGAGGCAGATGCACGTGGGATCATTCTTTGGAAAGGGAACCCATGATCTAACTTTGAACACTTTAAAATAAACAAACCATGCCACTACCATGACGTTGATTTGGATTCAGGGTGACCCTACACGGGGATTGCCAAAGCTCGAAATGTTGATGGGAGCAGAGAGTGTTCACCTTCTCCTGGTGACCGGCTGGTGGGTTTGAACCACCGACCTTGCAGTGAGCAGTGCCATGCTTGCTTACTCGATAGCGCCACCAGAGCTCCTAGGTGCTTTGATATGAGAGAATTCAGTTTTCTGTGAGTTTCTGTGGTGATGTGTTTACACCTCATCCTATTGCCCACTTGCTGGAGAGATAAAAACACAAAACAAACCTCACTGCCATCCAGTTAATTCCACTGCACAGTGACCCTAGGGGACAGAGGGGAACTGTGCAATGGATTTCCAAGGCTGTACATCTTTAAGGGACCAGAAAGTCTCATCTTTCTCCCATGCACAAGGGCTCACAACAAGCGTACTCTTTGTAGGACCGGGAGTGGGTAATCTTATGGTAGCTGTCCTCTTATGAATTCGTATGGCTATCACTGGATTCTATTGCTATTATATATTCATTTCTTGTATATTCACATCTATGTTTTCCTTCCTGGAGACCCAAAACAGCAACCACCCCAAAACCCAGTTCTCTTACAGACGAGTACCTGCACGTCCATCCACAGCAATGCCTGCCTATTTCTACTAAGAGCGCATGCGCGGCAGTGTCAGGGCAGCATTACTTCCAAGAGCCCCACACTAGACACTGCCCACATGCAGAGAAAAGGTTGAAAGGAAAATAAATTGTGGCACATTTACACATTCCAATTCTATATAGAAATGAAAACTAACTATAACTAGATCCAAAGCAAAATATGGAGACATCTCACAAATGTATGACGATACGAGTCTAGATATGAAGCTGAACATGTACTATGATTCCTTTTATACACAGAACAAAAAGCAGGCAAAACCGACCCGCACTGCCATTTGTCAGAATTGTGATTGCTCTTGGAGGGAAGGGTGTATGAACTGCTGACGTGCTCTCTCTTTCTCGAGATGGGTAATGTTAGCCAGGTATGTTCAGATTGTGAAAATTCATTATTCTGCATGCTGAAGATCTGTGCACTTAGACACTTTTATTTGTGTTGTTCTTGAGAATAGGCACACCTGAACACACACCAAATTCACAATTTCTGCATGTACAATTTAGTGACATTGATTATTACATCCTTCAAGTTGGACAACATTCTCTCCTTTTTTTTCAGAGCTGTCCCTCCACTCTTTTTTTTTTTTTAATATGGAATGCTTCACGAATTTGCGTGTCATCCTTGCGCAGGGGCCATGCTAATCTTCTCTGTATCGTTTCAATTTTAGTATATGTGCTGCCAAAGCGAGCACTGTCCCTCCACTCTTAACATAACTTCATTGTCCCTAAATTCCTATCTGGTCTCATAGAGGACTTGCTATTATCATTGGTCTCATGTGAATAGATCTCCAAAGGGTGCACTGCTCCAGGTCGCTGACATCCTGCACTGGTTTCACTAACCTCTTGTTTTAAGAAGATTTTGGACCTGTGTGTGTGTGTGTGTGTGTGTGGTTGTGTGGTTGTGTGTGTGTGTGCATGCGCGTGCGCATATGTGTGACGGTTTAAAGATGATCTCAGGGAAATCTGTGTTCTTTTAAGATCACAAGTGTCAATGTAAGGTTTTCAAAGGATAGTGCCAATTTGTCTACCAGCACTGGGATTCAAGAGAACACTTGCCTCTTATTTCTGGTCGCTAGCTGGTGGAACACAGGGACCTCTGCCAGGTTCAGCAGGTAATAAAAATAGAAACTGTAAAACTTGTTTATGAAATTAGAGGAGTTTCCCTAAGCCTGAGCGAGAGTAGGAAAATACAAGGAAATACATAAGGTGTCCTCTGATCTTGCCTTGTCCTGCCTATGTCCGTCCATGCTGGGCTGAGAGCCACGCCAGATAAAGGTCTAGGGATGGGTTTCCTTTTTGAAAAAGATGTTGGAAATGAGCCCTAGCCTTTAAGCTCAGCTACTACATAAGACAAAACATAACGCTGCTCTCACAAGATACCTGCCATTTGTTTGTAACTAACTTTACTTCATAGCCATGGTTCTCAACCTTCCTAATGCTGCGACCCTTTCATATAGGTCCTCATGTTGTGGTGACCCCCAACCATAACATTATTTTCATTGCTACTTCATCACTGTCATTTTGCTAGTTATGAGTCATAATGTAAATATCTGATATGCAGGATATATTTTCATTGTTACAAATTGAACATAATTAAAGCATAGTGATTAATAACAAAATAAATAATCATATATTGTGAAATATTTATTTCTAATGACAAATGAAAGAAATTTTGTCTTGAAGCAGGGTGTAGCATGGGTAACAGTCTTCACACTAGGTATTCGTATGTAGGCGTATCTGCATGTGGACAGACTTGCCTGGAGATGATAGAGGAGCAGTATCTCGCTTCCTAAGACCATCACAATTATGTGTTTTCTGATTATCTTAAGCAACCCTTGTGAAAGGGTTGTTCAACCCCCAAAGGGGTCGCGACCCACAGGTAGAGAACCGCTGCTTTACATGAAGCCTCTCCTTGAAGTGTTGCGAACCTTGCACCATGATTTCAGAGAAACTTGCACTGGGCTCAATACAAATTTAATTAATAAGGTTAGGTGATAGGGGTTTAGAGTTTCCTTATGAAAGTGAAATCCAGTAAATGAATTGGTGTGTCCAGTCTGATTACATTTCCAGTGTCTGCAACCCCAAACTCAAATGACACGGGTAAGAAGAATTAACATAGTTATTTTTTACAAAATAAGAGATGCTTAGATAGCTCATATCCTTTTGTCAGTTTTTCTGAACCAAAGCTTCATGACTATTTATCAAGTTAAAAATCTCTCCTGGGATCTCCAGATGAAGTCCGTGAAAAGTATAAATAGTTATCATGTTCAGCTGCCGGGGGTGGGGGGGTGTTAAACTTATTCAGAAGTGCCTTCGAAGAAAGGTGTGTTAGTCTGGGTAGACTAGACAAACAAATCCAGGGAGACTCATATGTGTATAAGAAAGAGCTTTATATACTAGAGCAACTGAATATTGAGAAAACCTCTCAGCTCAGGCCAGATCAAGTCCATAACTCCAATATTAGCCCATATGTCTGATTCCAATCTATAAATTCCTTTTCAGACTCACAGAAAACATGCAATGACACCGAAAGCAGGAAATGATAGACCAGTGGGTGGAAAGTCTTGTGGATCCAGTGGCATTGTAAGCATCTCAGCACTGGTAGGGGTCTCTCATGGTTCCTCCAGCTCCCAGGGTTCTGGCTGCATAAGGGTAGCTTCATGTGGCTTCTCCCTGTGGCTTCTCATCAGAAATGTCTCACAGGGAGTGAGCAGAGAGAGGGTGTCTCCCGCCTCCACGGAGAAATACTAGAGTTCCCAGAATCCCCACACAGCGGCCTTGTTGGCTATCACATGATTGACAGGCTAGACCCCACCCCTTCACTCTTAATCCTGGCAAATGATAAAAGGTCTGGCTATTTACTTCTGAAAACAGAGCCATTGTAAACCCCATGACACACATGGGTCACCATGAGTTGGAATCTACTCTGTGGCAATGTTTTTGGCTTTGTTTTGTTTTTGATAACATATTGCCTGTAGATAAATATTAAATCTTAGAATATTATTTGATTATATGATTTCCCCCAAATTGTGAATGAGGCAGAAAGCATCAAAAGATAGAAGGAATGCTTTGGCCAAAAAAAGAACGGATCGAGAGTCAACTATTTCAAGATGCTACTGCTGTTATCATATTGTCCAGAGCTGATGGCATTGGAGAAAGAAATCCAAGCTGCTCTGAATACATAAATGAAAGCAAGGCTCCCAGAACTGATGGGACACCAATGGCAGTGCTTCACAAGACTGGTGTGGTACTAGCAGCATTCACTCGTCTGTGCCAAGACTTGGAGGGCAGCTACCTGGTCAGCTGACGGAAGTGATCTATACTGGTGCCCATTCCAAAGAAAGACAATACAACAGAACACGGATGCCATTGAGCAATATCATTAATACAATCAACAAAATTTTCCTGAAGATCACAGATAAATGGTTGCAGCAGTAAATTGACAGGGTGCTGCTAGAAATGTAAGCTGGATTCAGAAGAGAGATTTCAATCATGAAAACAGATGGATCTTGACTAAAAGTAGAAAAATATCATAAATACATTTACTTGTGTTTTATTGACAATTCAAAGACATTTGTTCGTGTGAATCATAACAGACTATGGGTAACATTGTGAAGAAATGAATTCCATAATACTTCCTTGTGTTCCTGTAGAACCCATACAAAGAGTGAGAGGCAGTCATTTGATCAAGATATCACGTGGCTTAAAATCAGGAAGGCTGTGTGTTAGGGTTGTATCCTTTCGCCAGCTCATTCAATCTGTATGCCGAGTAACGAATTCACGAAGCTGGGCTGTTGGATGAGAATCAGCATCAGGATGGAGGAAGGCTCTTTAACAGCCTGTGATAAGCAGCTGACTCCACCTGGCTGAAAGTCAAAAGGACTTGAAGCACGTATTGATGAAGCTGGTGGACCACATCCTTCAATATGAATTACCACTCAATGTAAAGAAAACAAAAACACCCTAAGCTAGACCAATAGATAACATCATGACACGCAGAGAAAATATGAAAAGTTTCAAGGATACTATTTTACGTGGATCCACAATCAATGCTCGTGAAATTAGCAGTGGAAAACTCAAATGATGTCTTGCATTGATTGCTTAACGCTGTTGCAAAGGTGTTCAGAGAATGAAGGTGTGACTGACCCGAGCTGTGATGGCCCCTCACCTGCCTATGAAAGTTGGACAAGGAAGATGGAAGACTGGCGGGAAATTGATACGTTTGAATTATGGTGCTCATGAACAATGTTGCAATTACTTTGGTCTGCCAGAACCAAAAGCACATTTGTCTTGAAAAAGTGGAGCTGGATGCACCTTAGAAGAGTGGATAGTCCTTGCAGAGGGGTAGTGGGGAGGAGATGAGTCACTCAGGGTTCAGTGTAGCAACAATGAAACTCAAAACCTTCCTCTAGTTCCTGAAAGCTTCCTCCCCTCCCAATCATCATGACCCCAATTCTACCTTGTGGACCTGGTTAGACCAGAGGATGTACAGCGGTGCAGTGGGGATCTGGAAACACAGGGAATCTAGGACGGATGAACCCCTCAGGACCAGCGGTGGGAATGGCGACACCGGGAGGGAAGGGGGTGTAGAAGGGGAGAACCGATCTTGGGGAATCTATGTGTGACCTCCTCTCTGGGAGATGGACAATGGGAAGGTGGGTGAGGGGAGATGCCGGGCAGTGTAAGATAGGATAAAATCATTATTTATAGACTATTAGGGGTGCAGGGGGATGGGGGGAGCGGGGGGAGGGGGAGGGAAGAAAAGGAAATCGAGCTGATTCCAGGAACCCAAGTGGAGGGTGAATTTTGAGGGCGATGAGGGCAACGAATGTATAGGGGTGCTTTACTCAATTGATGTATTTATGGATTGGGATGAGAGTTGTATGAGCCCCAATAAAAAGATTTATTAAAAATAAAAAATAATTTTAAAAACAACAACAAAAACAAAGAAGAGTGGATGGTGATCCTTCTGGTGACACTATGTCACCATCCTTTAGACCCATAATCAGGGAAGGCAGTCCCTGAAGAACGATGTCTTCCTTGGTAATGGAGAAGAACGGCAGAAGAGAGGCAACCTTTCGTGAGTGGCTAGAGCAGGGGGTGCAACAGCGTCTCACACAGAACCTCGATGGTGAGGGCAGCATGGAATGGGGAGTGTTTTATTCTGTCATCTATGAAATCCCGGTGATTTGGCCAGTCATAAGGCACCCCATAACAACACACTTCCACCTCCTTTGTAATAAAGTCAAATATTCTTAAAGAAAAAATGAAACCACAGAATCATATTTCTGAACCTAGGAACCTTCGGGTTCAACCTCCCACTCCTGGATGAATGATTTCATCCAAGTGTTTGAGCTTTGCAAATTTTGGACGCTGTTCTAGGCTCACATGATATAGTAATAAATAAGGCAAATAAAAATTCTTATCCCATAGCAAATCCATTCTAGGCAGTTAAGACATGTAACGAATGATGAACTTAATATGTGAGTGTAGAGGATGACAAGTTCTATGGATAAAGTACAGCAAGAGAAAGGTGAAATGGAATCAGGTTGTTCATAGGATTGTCAGGATCTCAGGTCGTAATAAAAATAACATGCATCACTTATGGGCTTTCAGGGACCCCAATGGCTAAAGACCCTCTTTCAGATCAGTGAGTTCCCTTTCTCAGCAGCAGACAGTTTTAAGAACTGTTCAGGATCAAGCCCGGGAGCACAGAGTTGATGGTCCCTTAAGCATTGGGTACCATCTGGGTGAGGATGACACCAGTCTGTGTGAGCTTCACAAGAATTGCTATTAATTGTCCACAATGTCCACAGAAATATCTCAGTAAAGCTTCTCGGTAGCCAAATGAATCGACTTGTTTCCTAGGGCGACCAAATTAAGCTAATTACATTTTGAAGGGCATCTGCCAAAATTCATGATCTTCATTTTTGAGAGGTTGCTAATTGTGCCATTGTTTCCAGTAATAGTGAGAGCAGCACGAACTGTCTTTGGAGACCTCTTCTCATTCTGAACCATCAGATCAAATCATCCATGAAGAAGAAGTGTCCCTCCTAGTCTCAGTGGTCTAAGTGCCAATCATCCACAAGCATGCACATCATTAAGTTATGAATTAAAAATAAGGAGAGACATACAATGCGACTCTCCGGGCATCGTTAAATTGGCCCTAACTCTCTTGCTTTCCTCACCACACGATTCTACCCACTAAACCTTATGATTTAACCTAAAGAGGCTACTTACATATTTTTTCACATCCACTGGGTTTTTCCCTCTGCTCCTTTGCTTCAATCTGTGTTACATGCATCCTTCCCTCCATGTAAGTCCCATGCTTATTTTAGGGCCTCGTCATGTTGTACCTCTCAGGGGCACCTGAGCCCTAACCATGACAGCCATGTCTCCTTCCCTGCTGAAGTACTTACATTGTTTCTCCACTGTCTCCTTGGCACCAGCCATAGACGGCCTTGAACAGTTAATTATGTTTTATGTCTGGGCTGTATTTCCCTGGTGGCATTGTAAGACACTCAAGGGCTTTGTGTTTCTGGGTCTTAGCCCAGAATCCTTCACCGGCTAGGTGTTTCATAAATGTGAGGGGGGACCGCTAGTCATGATAAAGGCAGCAGTTGAAATGATCACTTTTTAGATAATAAGAATTTCAGAGGGTGAGCAGGAGTTCTCATCCTCCTTCACATGCCCATTAAATGGCCTGTGGTCTGAGATACGGGCATGTCCTGGTTGTCCGGCCACATCACCAGGTTTCTGCACGCACAGGCCACTGTAACTGCAGTCTGGCTGAAAGCAATGGGCAGAGATTGAGTCTAGAGATGCGAGAATCCGGGGGCAGCACATGTACCCTGAACTAAAGAAATCCCTATTGGAGAAAACGGCAAGGGAAAACAACCGCCACTCACAAAACAAAGTACTCAGGCCACTTCTGAACACCTACTGTGTGCCAGGCCAGTTGGTAAGTATTTCAGAACAGTATCTCTACCCCTGCAAGGTATTTAGGAAACAAGGTATTCAGGAAACAAAAGTGAAGCAGGATTGACTGACCCAAGCTCAGTCACTCTAGACAGTAAGAGGCAGGCAGAGTATTTAGATGCCGGGCTGTGGTACTCTGTCCACAGAGAAGGCTTCCTCATCCCTGAGGCGGGACTTGTATCCGTGGCTGCCCCCCTGTGTTTGTCTGCATCCCAAAGGCAAAACAAAAGAAAAGTCTACTGGATTTCATATAATGATGGGATATTGAATTTACCAACTCCTTATTCAAGTGAGGCAATGGATGGCCATGGTTTTATGTAAAAGGCCCAAACCCACACAGCATGCAGAGGCAAAATCTAGAGTCCAACAGAATAGTGTGCATGTCAACACCCTGAGAACCTGATGGAGAGAGGCAACATGGGCAGCGGCGGAGCTTTCCCACCAAAGTGCCAACGTCTTCATGCTATCACCTGAGTCTTGGCATCGAAGCCTTGGGCTTCCAGTCCCTTCTGGAAGTCTGCCAATCAGACCTGCTGAGCAAATCAAGGCTGACACCGAGGATGTAATTTCTTTTCAAGGTAAAAAAAAAAAAAAAGCTCTCTCTATATAAATGAGGACAATGATGGTGCTAGTCAATAGTCTGTATAATATGAAGACAGAAATCTATTATAAGCTACAATGTTAATATATTTCAGAAGTTAATGAATTTCAAAGTCCTACAGTATTCCTCTAAAATCGAGGCATTACTTTCGAAGAGTCTGAAAGGCTTACTCAGCCTTAAAATAAAGCTAAGACCTGGCCCGAGCACTCTAGCAGTGCATTTTTATGGTGAGATCAAGAAACCGATAAATGCATATGTTCTTTGACCCAGTGAGTCTACCCCCGGGGAGTTATTCTTTGGGTGAATACGCCAAGTATACAAAGATAACTAAGTATGTTTTCTATAATGATATTTGGCTTGTGAAACCTTGGAAACAACCTGGATGCCTGTCAATAGAGAATGAGTGAAAAGAACTCATTCATACAATAGACTGCTGTGTAGTAGTTAAAACAAGTGAAGTAGATATGTGTGTGTCACTGTGGAAAGATTTGCCATTGTCTACTGTCACCATAACCTTGCTCCACAAATAAGCATGGAGCGTCTGTGGCCACACAATAATAAGTGCTTATTGCCCGAGGAGCTGGTGTTAAATGGAGGAGGATAGCTAGAGGGCTTTATTGATCTTGACCGGGCTCATTCACATATATGAAGTTTGGCGTGCTGCTGGCTGATCCAGGCTGCTTTGGGCTGTGTTCCTTGGACAACTCAATTCAGTCCCATCCCATTCCCCAGCAGCAAGCTCAGGCAAACAAAATAAAACAAAATCTCATTGATTCATAGTGACCCTTTTAGGACAGGTTACAAGGGTCCCTTTTAGTTTCTGAGACTGTAACTCTTTACAAGAGTAGAAAGCCCAGACTTTCTCCCTCGGAGCAGCTGGTGGTTTCAAACTGCTGACCTTATGCATGGCACCCCAATGTGTCACCAGTACACCACTAGGTTCCAACATATTCTGAAAATTGGGCAAATGAACAAGAGAGCAAGTCTCAATACATAATCCCATTGTCACGTCTTTTCTTTCAAATCTGCCAACAGTCCATATAACAAAGCAAATTATATCGTTGACCCAGTGCCACGGGGTGGTCATATGAATGAGGCGAGGGAGCACGGCAAACTGATAGGAAGGCGTGAGCGCTCACAGGCGTCACTGTTATCCACCACGGCACGTAGGGGCAGGGATCATGCTCTTTGACGGATCCTCAAACTCCTCGTCTATCCGCCTACCTAGGTGTTAGCACAGATCCATGCTTATGCTCGTGTGCACCAGGGAAAGTTCTAGACAGGTGCCAGAAAACTTACTATACTAGTCCTTTCTTGGAAATGTGGTTTTGTGGAAAGGGGTGGAATAGATTTGAAAATCCATTTTTCAACCCTCGGGGCTGTATGACTATTTATTTACATGATACAGGACTGTCTAGTGTTTCACATGATAAACGTTTATTGGGAACAAATGTAAGCGCCTGTGTTGCTGGGAGAGCAAAGCTGATGAGATGCAAAGTGGCTTTGTGACTCTTCACAACTGAGTAAATTGGGAGCCCAAATTCCATCTGTCAGTTCCGTTTTCCAAGCTCTTGAGCAAATGGTCTTCCAGATCCTTCTGCTAATGACTTTGACCCAAGCCTGGAAGAAACTGGTCCGCTGGAGGAAGAGCTCATTAATGAGCAAGATAAATCACTCCCAGATATGTCTTGAGCAAGCCCTGCCAAATGCAGTGGACCTAAGGAATCGAAATATGACAAACCTCCTAGTCAATGCTGGAGAAGTTCTCTTGGCCTGAAATTGAACACTCAACTTCTGTTCATTTTCAGTCATTTGACACATTGAAGTCGGCCAAAATCATCACAGAGTTTATATTTCTTAAATGTGTTGGTTTCTGGCTCTCGCATGCTGTCAGCAATCCCCATGGGCCTTCCACAAAGCTAAAGGCTGCTTTCCCCGGATGAAGCAGTGACACAAACCACACGCCAACACATCATCCCATGTGTAAACTGCACCTGTGGATGTGTTATCGGCACTGGTGGGATTCAGCTGGTTCGCACTGGTTTGGTAAATCCCATATCTAATTTCTCGTTGGGTTTGGCGAACGGGTTGTTAACAGGGTGTTTGTAATTGAGGTTCTCACTAAGGTGGGCAGTGGCCCAAGGGGGACATCACAAATTAGCGTTCCCTATTCTTGTTTAACGCTCATCTGCACAACTATCACGTTGAAATAATCACCTTTCAGTATATCTTTTTTCCGGCTTAAAAGCAGCGGTTACATTATTTGAATCCCACCCCTGGTTTTCTGTGCTCTGCGACTGCGACATCATGCAGTGCCCTCAGCTTCCTATTTTCATTGGTGTTTTCCACAATAAAACGGCTACATCAAAATCATAAACACGGAAGCCGTTAATCTGCAGAGGGATCCATTCAGATGAGAAATTTCTAATGTGTGTTGACAAAATATTCAATGCCTGGGAGACCAGAAATAGGGGGTGGTGGAAATCAACTAGATTTATGGATGAATGAAATATACTGATGAACTTTCTCCAAGTAAAATAAAACAATTTAAGGAATTATTGGCCAGAAAGTGCTTTTTTCATTCATTCAACAAGTATTCAAAGGCTGTGGCAGACTGGGAATACTATAGTAGGAATTTTTTTAAAAAGGATTTGCCTTGTAGATTTGGCTTTTTAGTAGATGAAAATAGACAATCATCTAACTAAAGACAGAGGGATTTCAGATGGTGAATAAAATCAGTCAGGGTTATCGGATGGACAGTATGGGTGAGGCAGCACTTCAACTCATCGGGGGTGGCTGGGGAAGACCACACTACAGAGGTCCCATTTGTCTCACACCCAAATAATGAGGAAGCCCCAGCCCTGTAGAGACTTACCGACAGCGAACAGCTTAGGTCCTGAGGTGGGAGACTGTGAGGGGGAAAGAGACCCAACAGCAGTAAATTAAGGGGAAGTTGTATACAAAATAAAGTCCAAGAGATAAGAAGGAGCCTTCCAGTGAAATCGGGGTGGGGAGGGGGGAAGGGGGATTCCTTTGATTCTACATGACGTTGGGAAATTTAAGCCCAGCACAGCAATGTCAGCGCCTTGCACCAACGAGGCCATGGCGGCGAGGCTACGCAGGAACCAATCTAGAACCTTGCCGTGTGATGAAAATAGCACCTGGTTTTCTTCCTTTTAAAATAGTGCATTAACAGAGTGCAGGTATTAAATTACAGCGTCCTTACTACGTGCCAGGTACTGCACTAAGCCTTTTGTTTGTTTTAATGTCTATACATCACTTGTGTATTTTTATTTAAGCCTCAAAAAGTCTACAACATCAGCATGACTGAGGCCCCCAGCTTTGCCGAGCATGAGGCCGAGACCCAGGGAGCTGGACTTCCCAGCCTGCACTCACGTTGCTCTGAAGGGTGCACACTGGCACGCATGTTTCTGTGGGACCCTTGGTCTCTCTTGAGTCTTCTTCACCTTGCGATGGCTCCACGGAATGCTCCCCCTTTCGTTTGACTTAGTTCATGGTCTAGTTCTTCCTCAGGGACATAAGTACTCAATCATGAGACTTCGTCTAGTTAGACAAACATAAAAACAACCCCACTACTGTCAAGTCAATTCTGTCTCATAATTAGTTATCCTGGGTTCAAACCTTACACATTTTGGTTAACAGCCAAACATTAGACCACTGTCTCACTGGAGCACCTTAAATAGTCTATGGTCATTGTCAGGGGAAGCCAGCCCCTAACACATCATTACGGGTCCGATAGGCGCAATTGTACAGCAGTAATAAGTAAAGATCATAGTAAAGTTACAGAGAGCATGAGAGATAGAAGTATTGAAATAAATGGAGTCAGACACGATTCATAGTAGCATGCTCACCTCAGCCCCACTCGATGGTCCACATGGAGGGAGAGAGAGAGCTCTAATGCTAGCCCAGGCTTTTTATATTCTCTGGGGACGTGCAAGCCCCTTAATTACAGGTGAGGACATACATCACTGGAAGGGGCTGTCCTATAGGTAATACAGTAATGAGAGGGGGTGGTCTAGGGACATACACACAATAGGAAGGGGAGGGATTGGGGTTATACATGTGACAAGATGGGCCGATCCTAGGTTTAGGATGGCGGCTTAACTTTGACCTATTCCCTAGATCTCCATAGGAACCATTATCAGTAGGGTGTAAACCCCACCTACTGGAACCAGATAGATGACTGTAGGCATCCATTGTCTTTAACAGCAGGGAGTGGGGCCTGCCATAGAGTCTGGTTGACTAACTGCTAGAGGCCTACCCTGTAGTCTGGTGATTAATCACCCTCAGGGAGGATGCCTGTGAGCATCTGACCTCCCCCACAGGCCATTTAAGGAGAACCCCTAGCAGTATAGGGATTGGGCACAATAGAGCTTCCCAGCTGGGTGGTGGATATATGTCAGGGTTGCGCAAACAGGACTCACATGGAAACCATAGCCTATGGTTGAAACATGTAGCTAAAACCCAACTGAGTCAGTTATCGGCTCAAATAAAAATATATAAAAGTTCAAAGAACACCCAAAGCCTCAGGACATAATAATTGAAATGTCCAGCATGTCCTCCAAAATTACTCATTATTAAAATAATGTCCCCCAAGTTCTCTCAATTCCCATGGAAAATTAAACCAATAGACAGAAATGTTGATACACTGATGTCAGAATTATGTGACACAGGCTTAAATTTCTGAATGTACAATTAGATTTAGCGTCTTAAACAGGATTGAATCTTATGTTGGGAAAAGAGAACACCCAGAAAGAATACAGCTCCCAATAGAGCTGGGACGGCCCAGCTCTGTCGCTCACTAGCCAGGAGTAACTCCTAAAGAAAACTTACTTCACGTCACTCAGTCCTGGGTTCCTCTTCTTAAATGGGAAGATAATCGTGCTTGCTTTCTAGACTTCTTGGGAAACCTAGATGTCATGGTCTCTGGCGTGGTCCTAACATGTAGAATGGAGCACACATGCTCATTTCTCGCTCCTCCTACATTGGCTTGCCAAGTGCCACCAGTCCAACCCTTCACATTGTGCACACAAAATCAGAGTGTTCATATTTTATTCCAGAATAATGAGAAGGCAAATAAAATGTGTCCGTAGCCATTGCGCCGTGTCATTGTGTGCTTTCTCTGGGGGGTGCTGGTGAACAACAAAATAAAGGCCACAAGGACAGAGTGACTCTTCTCTGGTGTCCTCTCCCAACAAGAGGCCGATGGGAGCGTTTTCTGCACGAGGGTCGGAGAACCATGTCCTCACCAGCTCCTCGGTTGATTTATGTGTGTAACTTCGGGTTTTTATTCAGCACATGCAAACACAGAATGTTAAATGTGCTGCTCTGGAATGGATTTAGAATTTTAGCATTAAAAATGGAAAGGTTGAATAAAGAAAGCCGCGCTCGCTTCGGCAGCACACACACTGAAATGGGAACGAATGAAAGAGCACAGCCCATCGCACCAACCTGACAAAAGTGACAACAGGGTCGCAGGCTTCAGAGGAGACTCAGGAGCTGTCAGTTCGTGCCTGCTTTTACATGTGAAGGAACGGAGAATAGAGAACGGGTATCCGTTTCCTGACGTGAAAAATATTGTCCGTATAAAGACTTACTTTAAGTGCCATTTTCCATGAGGGTGTTTCGGCCTATTCTAGAATGGGTCAGGGAATTTGTGCCGTTCGCCACGATGTCTTCAGCAGCAAACAGCCTTCCTGGGGCACTTACGGGGCTCTATAATAAATATTCAGCCTGCCGAGATAAGTACTCCAGTTCATGTTGCTTGAAAAGAATATTTGAGTTAAAAAAACTAAACCGAAAACAATGGCTCTCAAGTCGAGCCCCACTCGAGGATGGCCCACGTGTGTCCAAGGGGAGTTGTGCTCCATCGAGTTCTCAGGGGTTGAGCCCAGGGAGGAGACTAGCAGGCCTGGCTTCGAGACCGCTCTGGGAGGGGTGGCTTTTCAACCTTTGATTAGCCGCAGAACTTGCTCCTGAAGAGCCAAGCGGAGGGGTTTTCAAAATCCTTTTCCAGTTGAATTTATTCCCATGCTGTTGGTAGTGACTGGTGAGTTGATCCCAACCCTTGCAGACCTGCGTGTGCAGAGGGAACTCTCTCCTCAGGGCTTGCTTGCTTTCTTTTTTTAAATCATTTTATGGGGGGCTCGTACAATTCTTATCACAATCCACACATCCATCCATTGTGTCAAGAACATAAGTACATTTGTTGCCATCATCATTCTCAAAACACTTGCTTTCTACTTGAGTCCTGAATATCTGCTGCTCATTTTCCCTCTCTCTCCCCACTCCCCCGTACCTCATGAACCCTTCATCATTTATAAATTATGATTATTTTGTCATATGTTACACTGTCCAACGTCTCCCCCTGCCTTCTTCTTTGCTGTCCCTCCCCCAAGGAGGAGGCTATATGTAGATTCTTGTAATCAGTGCCCCCTTTCTAATCCACATTCTCTCCACTGGTCCTGAAGGAGTCATCTGTCTTGGATTCCCTGAGTTTCCTGTTGCTCTCTGTACCTACGTACATCCTGTGGTCTAGCCAGATTTGTAAGGTAGAATTGAGATCATGATAGTGTGTGTGTATGTGGGCAGAGGGGAGAAGCATTAAAAACTAGAAGAAAGTTATATGTTTCATCATTGCTACCCTGCACCCTGACTGGCTCATCTCCTCCCCACAATCTTCAGTAAAGGGTGTCCAGTTGGCTACCAATGGGCATGAGTCTCTACTCTGCACTCACCCACATTTTCAATGATATGATTTTTTGGTCCTTGATGCTTGATACCTGATTCCTTCGACAGCTCGTGGTCACACAGGCTGGTGTGTTTCTTCCATGTGGGCTTTGTTGCTTCTGAGCTAGATGGCCACTTGTTTATCTTCGAGCCCTTAAGACCCCACACGCTATATCTTTTGATAGCTGGGCACCATCAGCTTTCTTCGCCACATTTGCTAATGCACATATCTGTCTTCATTGATCATATCAGGGAGGTGGGCACTCATTGATATGATTTTTAGTTCTTTCATGTCTGATAACTGGTCCCTTCTGCACCTTGTAGTCAGACAGGCTGGTGTGCTTCTTCCATGTGGGCTTTGATGCTTCTCAGCTGGATGGCTGCTTGTTTGTCTTCAAGTCTTTAAGACCTCAGATGCTATATCTTTTGATAGCCGGGGACCATTAGCTTTCTTCACTACAATTGCTTATTCGCACATTTTTCTTCAGCAATCGTGTCGGAAGGTGTGCCTCCTAGAATGCCAATTTAATAGAACAACGTGTTCTTGCATTGAGTAAATGCTTGAGTGGAGGTCCAATGTCCATCTGCTGCCTTAGTACTAAACCTATAAATATATGCACATAGATCTGTTTCCCTACACTCATATAAATATATTTACATATGTACATTCCAGTCTTTAGACCTCTATAAATACCCTTTGTCACCCAGTTCTTTCCTCTATTTCCTTTTACTTTCCTCTTGTCCCACTATCATGCTCAGCCTTCATTTGGGTTTCAGTAATTTCTCTCCGTTACCTTGCCCTTGCTGAATCCCTACCAAGCCACTCACACCCTCCTTGCTACTGATTTTGGATCCCTAATTGCTCCCCTGTCCCTGGGTTGGTCAGCACCACCTCCTTTCCCCCTCCTCCCCCTCTCCCGTGTCCCCCGGAACCATTGGTCCCGTTGTTTTCTCCACAGGGCTTTCATGGCTATAGGCTTTCAGAAGTGTATTTCCAGGCCTGTCTTCAAGGCAACTTTGGTTGGGTTCGTTCATATAAAAGAGCCACATCTGAAAGGAATTGGTTTAATTGTCTGTGGCTAGCCCTGTAGCTTTATTTACCTGTTCTCCCCAACCCTTCTCTATGTCTCCAGAGTTGCTCAGACATCCTAGCCCCAGCCTGCCCAGATCCACATGCTGCAGCAGTGTGGTGAAGCTGACTATGTAGGGGGGTCCCAGCCCTTCATCATTGATTTACAGGTCTGTGCCTATGTGAATTCTCATAATGCAACCTTGTTCCACATGGCCCCAGAGCACCATTTTGGACCCATACAATTGATTGGTCCCTTTCATGCCAGAAAATAGATTTTCTCCAAGTGCACTGAAGGTCTCTTAACACATCACTATATATCATAATGGCTACCCTGTAGGTGTTTGTAGTATGCTTTCTCGGGCTTCTACTCCCAAATACAATTACAAACTACTGTTTGAGTTCTTGTTATGTATATATCATGTCAGGATATGGATTGGAAAGATATTAAATAAGGAAACCGTATGCCCCAGTTTGCCTGGGATAGTTCTGGTGAATGCCCAACAGAATTATTAATAGTGTCTCCTTTTAGTGTCAAAACGATCGTGTTCGGGTGAGAGCCTTTATATTAAGAGATGTAGTCTGACCTAGGAGCCCCAGTGACATATGGTTAATGTGATAGCTGTTGAGCCCATCAGCTGCTCTGAGGAAGAAAGGTGTGGAGGGAGTAGGCCAGCCTTGGGGACCCTGTTGGGCAGTTCTCCTCTGTTCTCTTGGGTCCGACTGAGTCAGACTGAACTCACTGATGACCATTTTGTTTTGGTTTAATCTGATACAGCCCACGGGATGCTAAAATTAGAATTCTGTGATGGAATCAGTTCATGCTTACGTGCATAGGCTTCAGGTTCAGGACTTGGTGCTACCACATACTAGCCATGTGAATTTAGGAGAAGTTGCTTAACCTTTTCAAGCCCCCATTCCTCAGCTGTAAATTAGAGATGGATGAGCGTAACTGCCTTGTTGCTTTGAGATTTAAACAAGATAAGCAGTTAGCACAATCCCTAGCCCATAAACTTGACAAGTGTAAGTGTCATTATTAATACGAATATTAAATTCAAAAGTGATAATAACTTCTTGCCTTAATTTTGCCTCTCTCTTTCATTTCAACTCTGGGCTTTTCTCTGTGACTAAGTCCCCATTTGTACTATAATAAAGAATATCACAATATCGGTTTTTCTTGCCTCATGAATGGTGTCTGGTACAAGAACTTGGCAAACTGACCTTTGCGTCCAATGAGCACCGATTTCAGTCCTAATTGCTGTGACAGGTTTCATGAGAAGAATTCTCAGTGTGTGATTCGTGGCCAAGTGCCAAGCCATGAGGGTCCCGACAATGGCCTGAGCACTCGTCCAAAAATGAAGATGTTTCATTTTAGGGTTTGGGATAAATGAAAACTGCATAAGTTCAATTTCATAAAGGATTTAGGGTTTCTTGTTAACATTTAGGAGTTAGTAAGCGCCCTGAAATGTGGTATGTGGACTCAAGTCTGATGGCCAGTTTGATGGGAAGCTTACACCGGACAGGTACTGCATTCATTTTGTTGCAGTTGCTGTTGTCTTCAGGTGAGGCATTTGGCTGAGTGGAGTTCCCTTTGGGTATTTATTGGCAGTGCTACATGAACTTAGTAACCAATACCAGGCAGGGCCGAGGCCTTAGACACTGGCTGGCCAGAGGGAAATGTACCTTTGAGCATGCCAAACACAAAGCTTCCCCAGCCATTCCAGATTTTAAATTGTAACCTGTTAATTTTCCTAATAAATCCTGTCATCATATATATTATCTATGATTTTTGTGTAGCCATTGCAAGAGATTACTGAACCCAGTTGAGAAGTAGAGAATGCTATGGGAGGGATGGTTGGAACCAGAATTGGTTAAGAAGGTTGGAAAGTGGAGGCATGCCTGACCTTCACCCTCTCAGGGACTGACTTTCAGCTGATGCTGAGTTTGATTTTCCTTCCACAGTGAAGCCAGAGGAGGTCAGACTCTGACCCCACATCCTTTTTACAGTGTGTATGGAGGGGCTTGGTGTGGTCTCACAGTGAAGAGACATTTGAGCAGTTCCTTGAAGGAGGTAAGGGAGTTAGCCATGAAGATATTGGGAGACGATCATTCCATACAGAGAGCAGGGCTTTTGAAAGAGTCTTCAGACTTGACCATGCCTAGTGTATTGGGGCTAGACCAATGATGTCAGTAGTGCTGGTTGATGTGAGAAGTGGAGTAGACACTGGCATGTGAGCTTAGAGCAGGAACCGGCTGTACTGCATACTGAGCATATTGTCCACACATGCTTGAGCCATTGTAAACATATGTAAGTTCCAGACAACCCTATCTGATTGTCTACGGGGCATTTCCCTTCGGTGCTCTAAGGTATAAAACAAATATTAACAAAATGAAACTCAGTGTTTTCCTTCCAAGTCTACTCCTTCTCTAGAGTTCTCGGTTCCTTAGGGTGGAATGATCTATTTAGAAAACAGGGAGCCGTCCTTGTATCTTTCAATCCCTCACACGTCACCCACCAGGTTGAATCGATCATCAAGATTCTGAATTGACTGTCAATCTGGGTTTTATCCTTTAATAGTGATATGGTCACACAGGAAAGGCAATCTGATTTAATGAAAGGGTCATTGGATTGAGAGCGGGAGGCCCAGATTTGCCTTTCGGTTTATGCCATTAATTTTTTGTGCAGTCTTAGATTTGGGCAAGCCACTTGTTAACTCTAGAACTCAGTTCCATTCATAAAATGTAGACTGTGGTTTTAGTGAAGCTGTGTTATTCTGTGCATTCATGCTCCGGAGGTAATTAAGCAAAGAAGGGCATAAGAGAAAGAACAAAAGACAATTCACGCATATCTGTTGTTCCCCCATAGAGACACCAGAGTAATGGAAGATGCTTTCGATGGGCCTATCTGTGCAATGCATATTATCAAGTCTCTTTCAAGAACAAGATCTGAGCCTAGGATCTTGACCTACTGACTAGCCTTCAATGAAAGTCTCGTTAAAGAAATGGCTTTTATACACATCCCACTACTTCATTGCTTTCAGTTAAAAGCCCCCACTGAGCCTAGGAATCCAAAGGTTTTCCTTAGAGAATGCATCATAATTTTAAACTCTAAATGTCTTCAGTTTTATGCATTAAACCTCACAATAAAAGAAAAAGAGGCCCCAAACCGCCACCTTGAAATCTAACATTTGGATGAAATAATTTTAATTCATGAATTCATCAGGATTGCTATCAAAATGATTGAAAGCAGTAAAAAAAATCTAGGAGAACTGGACCTTTAAGAACTGAGTTTTTGTTGGCAGAGGAGACACGTCCACTATAATGGGACAATTTAAATGCATAACTGTTAAAACAAACTCTTACACTATTCCCGGCATGTCCCAACATTCATCATGTTGACTAGCAAGACATCAATTTTTCATAAAATACTGTATAACTGAGGAGACATTTAAGGGAGAGAAAAAAAAATTGAACACGCTGTTTCAGCTCAGACTCTGATGATTTCGGCATTTTATAAGGTGATTAACTGATTGTAGGAAAGGAAGGAGCAAGTGATGCCTCACTGAGCTTTACAGATTACGTTTTCTCTTCTGGTATCTTTATTTTTCCCTGCCTAAGCAGTCCGATTCTCCGCCCCCCTCTGATGCATTGTATACGTGGCAAAAAGAATGATTTGGCTGCAAGACAAGTCTCTACTATTGTGCGTTTACTTCTGACTCAACAAATCCCAGTCTTGGCAGTCCACATATGGCAAAATGGATTAGAACAGTTCACAACTCTATTTTGCTGAAATTGAATACCCAGGATGCATCTTTCACTGGCAAAGGAAAAAGTTTAAGGACAAAAATTTGTTTGCCTTATTTTTTCTGTTTCATTCCAAGGGTCATTCCAAATAGGTTTAATTATTATGGTGCAGAAATTGTATTATGCTTTTAAAATAATGAGTTTACTTCGATGCTTTAATAATTTGACATCTATAATCCCCTTCTTCAGTATAAAAATTGCATCTTAAGCCTCTAGTGAAGAACAGCACAGGTGGAAGAAACATTCTCAGCTCACCTTTTGTGTGTGTTTGTGTACAGCACACAATTCTTGTCTCTTTCCCCTACACAGAATTCAACAGCTTATGCTCCTTGGGTATCACAACCCCCCCCCCCAAAAAATCAACAAACAACCCTTATTCTTTTCCAGGACACAGTAGAACTTATTTTAAATTTGAATAAGAATAGGTTTTTATAGCCCAAGAAAATACCACAAGATAAGGAATTTCTTACCTCATAAGTAACAATTCCCTTAATATAATCCTAAAGTATAATTTTTAAAACAGTACAATCCTGACTTTCATAAAACCACAAAATGAAATACATAAAAGAGTTTTTTCAACAAATAAAGCACCATAGCAGTCAGTAAGGTTTAAGACCACGTCAAAGAAGAACTTGAAGAACAACATATATGTTCAATCAGAAAGGGTGAGATGAATTTTCTTCTGCATGCAAAAACTGGCTAATGTTCTTTGAGGCGATTAAATGATAAGTTTGAGGTCATCGTTTTCTACTGGGTGGAAATCAACTGAATTTATACTGGAATAAATTCATTTGCATTTTTATGAATGAGGATCATGGGTATCAATACTAGTTTACACAACCTGCCTTCTCTCTTTAGAGCTATAAAAAAGCCTAATAAACTGAAAGATAGTAACAAGTGTACAGCGCTGGGTGAACCCAGTAATTTCTCTAGTGCCCACTAGACAGCCGCCAGCTCTCCAGTCAAAGGACAGCTAGTCATTGCCTTTGACCATTTCCAAGTCTTGGGAAATTTTATGAGACAACTGAAGTCAGAGGTCTCATTTCTCTTCCTTATTCCTGACTTAAAATAGGAATAGCAATTTTGGTTAGATCATCTCTCTCTTTATCTTGTTATATCTTTATGCATACATGTGAGTATCTTTATGTGTGCATTTTAATACATGTGAAGGGGCTTCAAAAAGATCATGGACAATGGAATGAAGAGATAATGGAATCTTCCACAAGCCAGTTAAGAGATGCTCGTATTAAAAGACCCTTAGGGATGCCCTGGCTTAAATGTTGCGCTACTAATGGGAAGGCTATTTGTTCCACCCACCAGTTGCTCAATGGAAGAGCAGTGACACAGTCTGCTTCTGTTTGACACCCTTGGACACTCAGTGGAGAAGTTCTCTTCTGTGTCCTGTAGGCTCACTAGTGAGTCTGAATCAACTTGACAGCAGTGGCTATTTTAAAAAAACGTATGTGTGTGTATTCACTATATATGGTGGGATTTATGGCACTATTTGTTTCAGAAAGGGTGACGTAGGTAGAATTGCTAGATCAAAAACATGCACATTTTATAAAATGATTAAATATCAAGTCGTCCTCCAAAAATTGCCAGGCCAATTTTATCCTTAATAAAAATCATATGGTGAGGACAATACAACTCAACTCCGTTAACACTGAATAGCATTAATCTTTGAACATTTTATCATCTGACAGATGAAATTGTTACTTCACTGTCTTTCCATGATGATTAGTAAGATTGGAATATCTGCATATGTTATACATGACTGACCTATTATGAGAATTAAATAAAACAACAGGTTTTTTCCATGATATCAAACACTCAAAAAATACAGGCTTCATTTACTGGTATTTTTCTTTTGAAAGTTGTCTTTTAGTATTTTAATGACTTTTAAGAGCTGTATATTGGGAATAGTAATCATCATCCAAATCATATCTATTAAGATGAACCTAATATTGTGGATACACATAGGCTTCTAACTGTTCATAGATAAGGTGACGTTGTTGGTAAGCGTTAGACTACAGTTTGAAGGTAGGTAGCTCAGCACCACCAGACACTTTCCAGGAGGAAGATGTTTCAATAAAAATTCACAGAGCCTGGGAAAACATAATCAGGATCATTATATGAGGGGTTTCCCCCCAAAAAACCAGAATTGTGCTGGGTGGAGCGGAACTTTTCTGGTATGTATTTTTACTTACTACATAGTATGTAGGCAAATATCGAGCAACTCACTCCAAGGTAGTGCACCCAGTGGCGTCACCAGGGAAGGTTCTCTCTGGTTACAGTGAATTTTTTCATAAAAGCAGTTTCACTCAAACCTCATTTTTTGTGATGGCTGATTTGAGAGAACAGTGTGCAGTTGTGAAATTTTGTTTCCTGCTTGGGAAAAATGTTCAGAAACTATTGCGATATTGAACACAACTTACAAGGATGCGCTATGGGAAAACTCAAGTGTAAGAGTGGTTTTCTTGTTTCAAAAAACGTGAAACATCGATTGAGGACAAATATCATTCTGGATATCCATCAACTTCCCAAGCAGGTGAAAATGTTGACTCATAGTGCATTTGGAGTTCATTCCACCAGATCAGACTGTTAATCAAGATTTCTACTTAGAGGTTCTGAAAAGATAGCATACCAGTATGAGATGAAAAGGGCCTGCTTTATGGCAGATGGAGAACTGGTTTTGCCACCACAACAATGCACCTGCTCATGCAGCCATCTCAGTGCACCAGTTTTTGACAAAAAATAGTATGCCTCTTTTGCCCCACATCTTAATTACCTGACACCAGAGTGAAACTTCTCATTGTTTCTGTGAATACAGAGGAACATGCAAGGACAGTGATTTGATGATGTTAGAAGCAGTGAAGACGAAAATGAGAGAGGTGCTGTCAGCCATCCAAACAGATGAATTTGAAAAATGTTTTAAAAAATGGAACCACAGATCTGACAAATATAATGTGTCATGAAGAGTACTTTGAAGGTGATAAAATTGTTTTCTAAAAAATTTAAATACATACCATTGGGGAAAAATATTCCAGTTTTTTTCAGTACCCCCTCAGGGGTTGAAAATAACTCTATGGAAGTAGGATTTGGAATCTGTTGTGTATGTTTGTACACACACGCATACGCACAAGGGGGCTTCATGTGGAAACATGTAATTAAAGGTTAATTGGGATTTTTCCATGAACTTTTTGAAACTCATTTGTATAAATTTTTTATTTCTTTTAGGTTCTGGGTATAGGTTTTAATAGTTTTTTTAATGAAAGACATTTCTCAATCCAAATTTATAAAAATAGTTTTTGATGATTTAATAGTTTTTAGATAGTTAATATATGTGGAATTTATTTGTATATGTATGAGGAAAAGATGCAATATGTTTGTAGATTGATACATTAGTAATTTCAAGAAAAATGACTTGATTCTAGCTTTGACGTCTCTTATTTTTACTAATGCTCTATTTGTTTATTCTTACAACTACAATTTGGAAAGCTATTTTTGAAAATTTATGCTTTGTAACAGTATAATTACTATCCCACAAAAGACCTGTAAGAATTTTAAATGTGTTAACACTGAAGTTATAAATACACTAGAGAAAAACTGACATTTAACATTGTTGAACCTTCTTTTCAGATACTCAATCACCCTTTCATTTACTTGCTTTTGCTTTTATGTCCTCAGTAAACAAAGCTCTATAATTCCTTTATTCATGTTTCATTAGCACAGTCGTTACAAAGTCACTCATTGTTATTTTCAGTTTTTAAAAACCTATATTGTGAGTATAATATATATTTTATTATAATTACTCATTGATAGCAAAACTATGGTTTGTTTGCTTGTTGATGTTTACTTTGTGGATAGCTTTCTAGTTCTATGAATTTTTCAGTTGACTCCTTTATATATTCCAAGCAGGGCGTCATAACATCGAACAAACAATGACAATTTGGTTTCCTTCTTTCTAATATGTATATCACATTTTATTTTCTTATCCCTTTGACTGGAGTCTTTGTACATTAACTAGTAATGGTGGCCAGGCCAACCATTCTTACCATGTTATTTACTCCTACTTTGATGAAAATTATTCCAATAGTTTGCCACCGAGTTATTTCTTAGCATTTCTAATAGCCCTTTTACAGTGATAGAGGGAAAAGACGGAAAATGGCAACAGCGGACATAATTAGTTATCCTGTCTACTTCTTCTGAAATTTAGACCATTTGGTAATAAATATTTAGGACAAAGCCCTCCATTTTGATGGTGCCTAGCAGGGGTTGGCATACTGCCGCCCACACACCAATCCTAGCTTATCATCTAATTTTGTAAATGTAGTCTTGCCAGACACAGCCATGCCATCCAACTGTTTTTATACGGCAATAGCAGGCGCCAATGGTAACAGTGAAGAGTCCAGGACGGCCAGTAAAGATTAAAATGTTGACTTTTTACAGAAAAAAGATGGACCATTCTTGATGTATAGGATCTTTCAATGTGGCTCTTAAGAAGCATCTGGATATATTGGTTGGTCAGGAATGTTATAAAGCTCTCTTTTATTAAGAAAGCTAATTTTCATTTTTTGCAAATATTTTTTTTTAGCCAGATAACTAACACAGGGGATTTACAGTCAACTCTTTTTATGAGGTGGGTTGCATTTCACAGTTAATTTGCCCTGGTGGGATCATCATGCTAGAAATTTATTAATTTAGGGATTTTTTTTATGGTAGAAGTGGATGGTAACTTTTAATTTCAACATTATTTGTTGTGCTTCTGGATTCTGGTATCTTAAATAGCGTGATTCTCTCAGAGTCTGTTGTGTTGACAGGCCCTCAGGTTTTCATATTGTGCCTTCAATCCTTTTCAGAGATGAGGTATGTGTATGTACAAGATGAGAAATTCCCTAATCTTCAGATAATCAGCAGCAACAGCAAAATGCACTCACTGTCACCCAGGTGATGATGACTCATAGTGACCCTACAGGACAGTGTAAAACTGCCCTCTTGAGTTTCCAGGGCTGTGACTCTTGAAGGGGGGAGAAAGGCCTGTCTTTCTTTTGAGGATCAACGGGTGGGTTCAAACTGCTTCCCTTGCTGTTAGGAAGCCAACACTCAACCACCCTGACACCCGGGCTCCCTAAGGTCAAGACAAAGTTATATGTATTTAGAATTACAGGAACTTTTTATAAATACAGAGCATCTCTTATTGATTATAAAATATTCTGTAGAGTTTTTCATTTGAATGATCTCAAATGATTTTATCAAAACCCCTTGTAAATAGTTGAGGTTCTAGAATGAGTCTGAAAATATAGAATGCATTAATTATTCTAATGTCTCTCTTCTTGATTACGCTTCGAGCAGATTGTCAAAGGCTTCTATATCTGGATGGACCACATAAAGCTACAAATTAATGCACTTGCTTGGCACGCTTGATTAACTGTTGAAATCCAGGACTGCCCATTGTGTTACTTAATAGGAAGTGATGTGGGGAATAGTTTTCTTTCTTGATGAACTGGTGCTTTTTGTTGTTTTGACAGAGTCATTGAAAGAGTTATTGAAAAGTTTTGCCATCATCGTCAAGTAGCTTAAAGCTAAGCTCTGACATCATGACTGTTGACTTGTATCCATTCTTCTCTATTTCGGGTACACTGGAGCTGGTAATTCTTGGCTTCTTCCTTTGAAATTAGGGTTGCCATGTGATTTATTCTGACCAATATAATATGAGCAGAAGTGATAAAGAGGAGAGAGTACTTAAGTCACAGCATTCCATTGCTAGAGATCTCATTCTCTTGGTTCCCCTGCTATGAATATCAACAATCCAAACTCACTACCATTGAGTCATTTCCAACTCATGGCTTCCCTGTAGAACAAAGTGGAACTGTCCCCTGTGGATTTCTGAGACTGAAACGCCTTACGGGAGTAGAAACTCCATCTTTCTCCAGTAGAGTGGCTGGTGGTTTTGAACTGCTAACTTCAGGAAAGACTTGGCTACAGTCTAAAGGATAACATCTGTCAGCCAGGACCCAAAGCTGATGAAGTAGAGTCAGAAGTCATTTAAAGCTATATTGGATGCACAACATGAGCAAGAAATTAATTTAAATTATGTCGTTAAGATTTTGAGACTGTGAGTGAAGAACCTCTAGTCTATCCTAATTGATAAACAAATGCTGCATTAAAATGCTTGAAATATTGTTTTTAAAAGACTATTCCCACAGCCATTTCTCCTATTATTTCCTTTTCATGCTTTTAAAAAGTCTAATGATTTACATAGCTCTTTACTTGAAAAAAAATTCCATTACCGCTGTCTCTGTTATTCCTTGTCTTCTTCCTTTCTTACTTTATTTTGCATCATTTTAAATTTAATAAATCAAGGTCTTTGTAACCTGGTCCCTTTATTTCTTTGCATTACACTATTTTTCAAAGCAGTCAGATTATAAAGAATATGAACACACATTTCTGAATATGAGATGGAGATGATCAAACTAATTTGCTCACTTTTTAAAACTGAAAAGATTAAAACAAACACTTGACAATTGGTTTTATGCTTAAAGTTCATGCTAATTTGTTTGTGTGTACAGTAACTGGGTGACTCTCTTAAACACCGTGCTCTTGATGGCTTCAATTTCAGAGGGATCTGTGGTTTTATTTTTATTTATATTTCTTTATCTCTTTTACAGGCTCCCTGAACATTTCCTGCAAAGCATAATTTTTTAAACATTTTATTAGGGGCTCATACAACTCTTATTCCAATCCATACATATACATACATCAATTGTATAAAGCACATCTGTACATTCTTTGCCCTCATCATTTTCAAAGCATTTGCTCTCCACTTAAGCCCTTTGCATCAGGTCCTCTTTATTTCCCCTCCCTCCCCACTACCCTTACCTCATGAGCCCTTGATAATTTATAAATTATTATTTTGTCATATCTTGCCCTATCCGGTGTCTTCCTTCACCCCCTTTTCTGTTGTCCGTCCCCCAGGGAGGAGGCCACATGTAGATCCTTATAATCAGTTCCCCCTTTCCAACCTACTCACCCTCTACTCTCCCAATATCGCCCCTCACACCCCTGGTCCTGAAGATATCTTCCACCCTGGATTCCCTGTGCCTCCAGATCCTGTATGCACCAGTGTACATCCTCTGCTCTATCAGACTTGCAAAGCAGAATTCGAATCATGGTAGTTGGGGGGAGGAAGCATTTAGGAACTGGAGGAAAGCTGTATTCTTCATCGGTGCTACGTCGCACCCTGACTGACTCATTTCCACGTGGGTATTACCTGCTGCTATTAGTATTGGCATCTTCTCAGCAGAGACGCGTCCCTGGAAAAGGGCATCATGCTTGGAAAGGTGAGACGGGCAGTGAAAGCAAGGAAGGTCTTTATGAGATGAATTAACAGTGACCGCAACGATGGACTGACAGAACAGCAATTGTGAGGATGGTGCGGGGCCAGGCAGTATTTCGTTGTGTTGTACCGTATATACTCGAGTATAAGGTGAATTTCCCATCACATTTTCAATGCAGTTTTTGTGACAAAATTAGGTGCCTCATCGGATATTCGGGTTGGCTTATCCTCGAGTATATACAGTAAATAGGATCACTATAAGTCAGAGCCGACCCAGGAACAGCTCATAACAATACCATTTCCCCTGGCCAGTTCGTGCTCCTATCAAACTCAGGAAAAAGAACAGAAAAGTCACCCCTTGAACATTAGTTAACACAAAACCATCTGCCTTCATATGCATAGTTACAATTAGAAATTATCTGTCCAAAGCTGAAACATAAGGTAGAATGCTTAATTTTCCTTTTCTTATCCTTGAACACCATCTTTATTGATTCAACATTCTGGAAACATTTACTAAATATCTAATACATGCCAAGCACTTTTGTAGGCCCTCGTATGAAATTGGCTTCAAAGAATAAGACAGAGGTCACAGCTGTCAGGCAGTCTGTGTTCTAGTAAGAAGAGACGGACAAGGAGCATTATAAATAAATTGATGAGTTTGTTGAATTAAAGAAAAATCATCAGTGCAGGGTAAGGAAGACTAGGAGTTCCTGGGGTCTGGAAGCAGTTTGAAATGTTAGATAAGATGGATGACAAGCCTCATAGAGAAGGTGTCACCTGAGCAAAGGTTTGAGAGAGGTGAGGTCGTTGGCTAAGTAGATAATTGGGGAAGAGTCAAGTAAATGATACTGGCAAAGCAAAAGTCCAAAAACAGGACATTCCTGGGGTATTCCATAGATAGCAGCCAGTCAGGCAGTTGAAGTAAAGAAGATGTGTGGAATAAAAGAAGCCAGGGAGGCAATGGATGAGGTGGAAGATCCTACAGGGCCAGAGAGGCTTCATCGTGAGAGAGCTAGGGAGTCAGTAGAGAGAAGAGCAGACCAGTGACTTGCAGATGAAGCTTTTTAAAGTAGCTTTCCGACTGTGAGTTGAGAACAGACCCTAAGGGGCAGGGTTGAAGCAGGGGAGCCAGTGGGGAGTGAGGACAGAAACCTAGGCAAAGAAAGAAGGTGACCCCGCCCAGGGGATGAGGGTAGCGTTGGTCAGAGGTGTACATATTCTCAATATATTTGAAAGGGTTTCTGGATGGATGGTTATGGGAACTGAGGTGTGTCAAAGTTATTTGGCCAAGGTTGTCTGGCCTAACCCACATCGGGTTAAAAAAATGTTGGAAAAAGGAAATCCCATGATAGTATTGAACTTGCACTTTCTAAAAGAGAAAGCTTTCCATTCACTAAAATTCGCATCATATGAGACACAAGTCAGTGATGATCTACAACAGGGATTCAAAGGACCCAAGTCACTTCTGTTCACCTCCCAATCTGCTGTCTGCTCATGCTAGCCTAGTCTGTTCAAACATCCCCCTTTTTTTAAATTAATCCATCCCTTGAATAACTGAGACTCACCTGTCCTAAATGATCCACCTAGCATTAGGGCACTTATAAACACCCCATAGTAAATTAAGCATCGCCTTGTAAATGTAGTTCACGAGGTAGTTAAATGCTGCCCATCTGAAAATGACACTTATTTGGCACATTTACAGCATTAGTGAGACTACACCAGCAACGACTCTTTCAGTTCGGCTCTGACTCTCTGATTCCATAGAAGGTGTCATTCCACAGACAATGCTCCTTTCACTGGAGCATGGTCCACCACCAGACAAAGAGATGCCACAAAAATACAATGAAAAATGGCTCGTGCTTAGGATCCTGACCAGATTGTACTATAATTCTTCCTTTGCTACTTATAAGCTATGTTGTACTGAAAGGTAAATCTCTCTGAGCCTCATTCACTTTCCATATTTTTAACTTCAGGACAACAATGTCCATCTTGTTTGGGAGGAATCAAACCCAGATGTAAAGTCTGGCATAGAGTAGGTACTGAACAGATAGAAGTATTATTATAACATATAATATTTATAAATAAGCATTACTTATTCTACTCTGTTATATGTCATGTGTGATAGGTAGGTTTATTGTGTCTACTCTGTTATATGTCATGTGTGATAGGTAGGTTTATTGTGCCAACCTGGCCAATAAGCACACGTGGAATTAATAAGGTCACAGTTTAATTGAAGGGCAAAGAGATAAATTAATCAGTGAGCCTTGCCTTTCCATCTCTTGCTCTCTGATGATTGGAGCAAAGTGGGGCTGCCTTAGCTAGTTCTCTGCCTCAACTTGCGAGCTACACTACCTGTGGAACACCCAACCCGTGGACCATGTCGTCATAGTTTGAGGTTCCTTCGAGACCTGCTTCACCACACTGCTGGTGTATACATCATGTGATTTGGGAACTGTCGGACCCTGTCACCTGGCTGACTGTTGGTGACCTGCCCTGCTGTTTCCTCCCTGTGGCCAAACTGCCTGTATTATACAGAAGGCTCAGCTGTCTGCTTCCTTGACGTGTACCCAGAAGCCCTTGTGTGTTGAAGGACTGCCAGTATATTAATTGTCTCACCAAAGTGAGTTGAACTGAGCCATTTGTACTGCTGTATGGACTAATTAAATGTTTATTTCTTTGTGTTGTAGCTATCTATCTATACCAATATATATAGAGATATATAATATCATAAGTGTCCTGGTTTTGTTTCTTTAGAGAACCCTGCCTAACACACCATGTATGGTGGTTACATAATCTGTTGAGACTTAAGAGTAAAGGGGTGGAGTTTAGCTTGTCAATCAGGTTGCGGCTTGATGACCTCATTTGGAGGTGCTAAGGAGATAAATAGCTTTCTGGAGGCAGGACACACTCTCACTTCCTGTGATTCATGTTTGCTTACAAGACAGATGGAACTACCTAGTGCCATGAGCTAAAGGAAGCACATGGAGACCCCTGCCAGCACTGAGATGCGTCTACCACCACTGGATCCACAAGACTTTGCACCCCCTGGTCAGTGATCTTCCTGCATTGGGCATCAATGTGTGCATTTGTGTGTCTGAAGAGGAATTTATAGATTGGTATGGGACATATGGGTTAGTATTGGACTTATGGACTTAATCTGGGCTGTGCTGGGATGTTTCCTCAATATTCAATTCTGCTTGTGGATAAAGATCTTTTTTTTTTTTTTACATTTTATTAGGGACTCATACAAGTCTTATCACCATCCATACATATACATACATCAATTGTATAAAGCACATCCATACATTCCCTGCCCCAATCATTCTCAAGGCATTTGCTCTCCACTTAAGCCCCTTGCATCAGGTCCTCTTGGGGAAATAGATCTATGTGTCTATATTTGTAGGTCAAGTATTAAGGTGGCGGAAGGACCTTGGGCCTCTACTCAAACACTCCCTCAATGCATGAATACCTTCTTTTCTTAAATTGGAACTCTATGATGCTCACTCTCCCGACACAATGGCTGGAGCCAAAGTGGGTGAACAAGTAAATGTGGTGAAGAAAACTGATAGTGCCCGGCTATCAAAAGAGATAGTGACTGGGGTCTTAATGGCTTGAAGATAAACAAGTGGCCATCTAGCTC
The DNA here is from genome assembly GCF_050624435.1 of Tenrec ecaudatus. Lineage (NCBI taxonomy): Eukaryota > Metazoa > Chordata > Mammalia > Afrosoricida > Tenrecidae > Tenrec > Tenrec ecaudatus. Next base: position 157,746,730 of record NC_134533.1, on the reverse strand, counting down.
AGAAGCAACAAAGTCCACATGGAAGAACACACCAGCCTGTGTGATCGAGTGGTCCCAAAGGGATCAGTTACCAGGCATCAAAGAACAAAAAATCATATCATTGACTGCACACCTCCATGATAGGATCGCTGAAGACAAATGGGTGCATAAGCAAATGTGGTGAAGAAAGCTGATGGTGCCCGGCTATCAAAAGAGATAGTGTCTGGGGTCTTAAAGGCTTGAGGTGAACAAGCGGCCATCAAGCTCAGAAGCAAAAAAGCCCACATGGAAGAAGCACACTGGCCAGTGCGATCACGAGGTGCCAAGGGACCAGGTATAAGGCATCATGCAAAAAAAAAAAAAACAACGATATAAGTGTGTGTATGTATGTGTATATATGTGTATATGTATATGTATATATATACCATACTAAATGAAGGGGGAAGTGCAGAGTGGAGACCCAAGGCCCAAGTGTCGGCCAATGGAGATCCCCTCATAGAGGCGTTTAGGAGAGGAGATGGGTTAATTAGGGTGCGAGGTAGTACCGATGAAGAACACAGCTTTCCCCCAGATCCTGGATGCTTCCTCCCCGCAACTACCATGATCCGAATTCTACCTTGCAGGCCTGGATAGGACAGAGGCTGTACACTGGTACATATGAGGGCTGGAGGTACAGGGAATCCAGGGTGGATGATACCTTCAGGACCAAGGGTGTGAGGAACGATGCTGGGAGAGTGGAGGGTGAGTGGGTTGGAAAGGGGGAACTGATTACAAGGATCCACATGTGACCTCTTCCCTGGGAGAGGGACAGCAGAGAAGGGGGGAAGGGAGACTCCGGATAGGGCAAGATATGATAAAATAACGAGGTATAAATTACCAAGGGCACATGAGGGAGGGGGAAAGGGGAGGGAGGGGAAAAAAAAGAAAAAAAAAGATCTTTATTATATACAAATGGGTGTGTATATGTTTTTTTTCTCTATAAATTTTATAAACCATGCATTTGTTTCTCTATTCTATCCAGATTACCACTTCATGGTTAACATTAGTCTGACTATATGAAGAAATTCAAATATGAATGTAGCAGTACTGATGACAACAACATGACACTGATGCCTACGACAGTATCAAAGCAGAATCAGTCCCATGGTTTCTGATCTTTTCCAATAAGAATATTGCTTGGGACCACACTGTAGCTAGAGTTTGGGTAGTCGACAGTTGCGAGTGGCTCAGACAAAAGTAGACCTGACAGTTACAGACGTGCCAGCCTTACATAGGCCAACAACTGATGTGGCGATGGGAGGGGCAGAGATGGTGCTACCCCAGGCTTATGTGCAAATGGAATTTGTGTTGCCGGGCACCACCTCAAGATTTCCGACTGCCTGTCTTGAGCAGCTTCAGGCTTTTGAAATGAAAGAACTTCACAATTACTCTGAGAAATTTCCCCACACAGATGGTAACTTTACTAAACCTTTTGAATTTGTAGATGCATGTATTTTTTAACCTCTCCTCCTTTGCCACGCTTTTTTGCAAGAGTGGGCTGGTTGGATGAGGATCTTTAGAACCTAGAGTTCACATTAGAAGCTCAATGGGGTGCTGAGAGGAACGGGAAAGAAAGAACCACATAGGGAGGGTTTCACGGGGTACTGTTGCTGATTTCATTTCTTGCAATGGGCTATATCAACACATTGTGTATTTCTTTAAAATATATTTCCTTTAATATATATTAATGTATATGTCTCTCCAGATTCTTTATCCCTCAAATGTACACAGTGGTCTGAGTGCCTTAAAAAAATAAAAGGAGGAGAAGTAAAACTCAAACAGACTTGGAGTCTCTTTGACAAGCAAGTTCATGTCAGTCAAACAATGACTGCAAAAATCGACGTTAAAGTCACATTCCAGGAGAGAAAACCAAAAGGGGGGTATGTGGGGACTTCCAATGGGCCACAGCAGTTTGAACTTTCTTGAATTTCTCTTGGAAAAAAAGAAAGAAACAAACACAGGTCAACTCCCTTGCCCAAGATGCAGCTGCATAACCTCAGGAAGGAGCTTATTCACCGGGACCGGTTCCTGGACCAGCTTGGCTGCCAGGGACCCCATCTTGCTGAAGGAGGTGGATGGTGCTCCACTTCTGTGGTGCAGGTGAGGAAACGGGTCTGGGAGAGAGGAGGTCAGAAGCCAACGGACACACTTCTGGTAAGTGCACAGTGATGAGGGGAATATCGGGCCCCTCAGCTTTGCCCAGGGGTTTGCCCTTCATGCTTCCTCTCAGAGATGAGGTCGCTGGCTCGATTCATCTCCTCATCCTGCCTTTGTCCAGACCAGGCAGCTTCTCACTTTGCCTTTGTGAGGAATCCACATCCCCATGATGGGGACCATACTTTCAGTTAGGAGGCCATGGAAGCCCACAGTGGAACCACTAGGGGTCCCAGAGAAGTCCCATAAAAGTTCCCAGCATGCCCAGTGGGTTGTGCCCACTAATAGGGACCTATCAGTGCACTCCTTTGAAGCCAATTTGAGTGTTCCCAGTCATATGAAAGGCCTATGTATCCACTGGGAGAATTCAAACTAGTTATTTCCAGTAATTACAAATTATACCACTCCATTTTATGCATGGATGGTTAGAACAGCCACCACAGGCTATGAAATCATTGGCTAATGAAAAGAACATCCTGAGGTCTTTATTTATTGTCTTTGCTATCAGCCAGGGCCACAGGCACCCGTTATGAATGTGTAAACAACCTCAGGGAAGGTTGAATGTGCTTTTATCATGCGTCTCCATGGTCTCCTGCCCACCGAGAGGGAGCTTTGTGCTCCTGTGCATTGTGTAATTAAAATCCTCTTACTCACAAGAGAAGCGCAGACAGTTATCACTAATTTATGAAAGAAACAGGAAGAGCCTTATAGTACCAGACAGAACAGCAGCAGGAATTTAGATTTAGGTGTGGACATTATTAATTGCTAGTGCGCCTTAAGAGGCCGACTTCGGGGACTCCATAGCCTTCACAAGAGGCTGCCTCTAGTTGATACTGACAGATGATGGTGAAGATCCAGTTTCCAGAGCTGCTTTCAATTCCCTGCCTCCCTGCCTGGGAGCTCAGAGGCTTCCCGAGAGCATGGTACCCAGAAGGCAGAGCGCCCAGCTAGGCCTGACCCAAAACCAAGGATACTTTCACAAGTTCTGTGCCCTGAGCCCATTCAGGACCACCACACGGCAGACAGGGGCAAAAACATACCTCCTCTCACTCCGCACGACGTGTCTGTCTGTGGGATTGGTCAGGGGTGAGACCTTAGAACTCCCAGATATACTCAAAATGAAAACCAAGCCAGCAGAAATAAGCACTCACAGATTTCATACTCTGATATGATGCTTCTAGGAGAAGTCCCCTGAAGATCGACAACAGCCCTTTGAAGAAATTATTCTTTTTGTCCAGAAACCTCTACCTCGCTACCTTCTTGTGGCCAGAACTGCCTAGCTGATGTGCTTAATCTCAGCACAGGGCTGCATCTGCAGCGTGAGTGGCTGATGTCTGGCCCATAGGAAGACTGACCTGAAATCCTGCCTAGGCCGCTCCCATCAAATACAAAATCACTGCCACTGGGAGTCCATGCCGACACCCAGCACTCTCCAGGGCAGGGCAGAGCTGCCCCTGTGTGTTTCTGAGACGGCCGCTCTTTCCCAAGTAGACTTCCAATGAGGCAGCAAGAAGGCAGCAGAGGTGGGGGACCACTGAAGATGGAGCCGTCAACCCAAAGTCACTCCTGAAAATACGCTTCCCTTTGAAGTGCTGGTCATTGTTGTTTTCAAGGAGAAAACTCCACACGTGGCCCCAGGCCTCGCCCTACTTGCTGCATGCATTTTGCCGCCATTGGGTGCGTATGGGTGGACCTGGTTATTCCTACCGTTGCTCCTTTCCACTTGCTTTGTGGCTCATTCAGACTTTTCTTTGATCTTAAATTCTAAATCAGTAAGATTTCTCACAGGAGGCAGGCTTGTTAATAATATACCTTTTAAATAAAAGAGGCTGAAATATAAAATTAATTTTGCATTATTTAATCCTTGGGGCAAAAATAAAGAGACTTGCAATGCAAATGACTAACTCCCCCCAATTCTGTGTGTGTGTGTGTGTGTTTCCATGACGTAAAATCTACTAGCTTCTCCAAATCATTCAGCATCCCAGATGACTTCTCCAGGAAACCGGAGATGGACACACCACTTGGCAGCTGGAGTCTGAACAGAGTTGTAGGTTCTTGATTGCCTTGGTCCCTATCTACCTTGATTTCACCCACACTTAATGGGGACCCAGGTCTGTGGGTCACGTAGAAAATCACGTGGAAAAGAAAAAACGAAGCACATCCATCTTTAACTGGACCTTGGAGAGCCAGGAGTGAGACCACAAAGGAAGTGCTGCAGTGCAGCCATGCTGCTCTTTGCAGAAGGAGGACCAGGATGGGACCCAGGGCTCCTTGGTGACAAGCTAATAGCCTCCACTAGTCCCGGTGGGAAACCTGGCAAACGAAGCAGAGTGTATAGAAATCGGGCTGCCTGTGTCAGTGGGAGTGCTTGGTTCTCAGGAGCATTCATGCCACTTTCTCTTTCCATGACCAAGCTAAAAAAATAGTTTATTTACCCCCAACCCCTGGTAATGAAGACGGCATTAGGTTCAACAGAATTAAGGAAGGAAAATGAAGAGCTGAGTCACCGTGTGGGAGTCAGTCTAGGTATTTTCACGGAGTAGTTCACCTATGAAGAGAAGCCATAAACTCATAAAATTAATCAGATATGACATCTACCATCCACAGCCGAAAGCAAAAAAGAAGGGAAGGAAGGAAGGAAGGAAGGAAGGAAGGAAGGAAGGAAGGAAGGAAGGAAGGAAGGAAGGAAGGAAGGAAGGAAGGAAGGAAGAGAGAGAGAGAAAGAAGGGAGAGCAAACCAAATCCTTTTCCTGTCCATTGATGCCCGTCAGGGCAACCCCACGGCTGCACGGTAGACTGCGTAGAATGCATTCTCCCAGCTGTAATCTTTACAGAAACAGATTGCCAGGTCTTCTGGGTGGGTTTGAACTGACAACACTTGGGCTAGCACCTGAGGTAGAATGGTTTGTGAAACACCTAGGGATGTTGAAAAATAATGAGATTCAAAATTGGCCTTGTCCGGGAAAGCGCTGTGGCTCATGGTCCATTTTGTGAGTTTCAAACACATAGTTTGTATAAGGTGGTTGATGTCCAGCTCTGTCAACTGGGTGCAGTGTCCCAGGGATGGACCATGCCCCGGACATGACATGCTCACGGAGTCAGTACATGACTAAGTGGGCGCAGGCCCAGCAACGAGTCCGGCGCACAGCACAGGGATGAGATGGAAGAAAAAGGCAGGTGCCCAGTCAAGAGAGGCTGTAGATCCAAGAAGTGCCAGCTGAAAGCCTCGTTACCCAACCAGAAGTCAAAAATAATTCTGAAGTGAGGAGTCAGATAATGTGATACATCAGACGTCCTTCGAATCCTCCTTACTGAGGCATCAATTCCAGAAAGCTTTAGCTGGGAGTTGAGAGACCACTGCTGTTTGCAGGAGCAAATTCCATGCAAGGGCCAGGCAGTGGTAGTGTGGGATTGACAGCCCCCCAGTGCAGAAGTGGCCCTGACATTTGAAATCCCTGTGAAGATCCTCCTGGTCTTTTGTCACATTCTGGTGGAGGCTGAGCAAAGCGGTGAAGCTATAGCTTCTCTTCCAGAGTGGAACAGTTCTCTCTCTGCAGAAACAGCAAATAATAAGCTCGACGAAGCACCTTTGGCTAGGTGATTCCTGCATTCCTAGGAGCCCGTATTTTCTAATACCTAACACATGGCAGCGGGCAGAGCTGCTGCATGGGACTTCATTCAGGTAGTAGAGGAGCCCCCTCCCACCGCGCGGCAATCAGAACTTCAACAACACCAAAGAGCAAGAGGCCACGTAGAGGACTAGAGCGTGCCTGCCCCATGCCGTGGTATTCTCAGTCACCTCAAATGCACGGGAACGTCGGACAAGGAGCAAGGAAGACCGGAGAAGAGCTAATACATTGGAATTCCGGGGCTTGCAAAGACTATTGGAAGTCTTAAACACTGCCAGAAGGACAGGCCAGTCTGTGGTGGTGTAAGTACCGCCATGGAGGCAGACCGTTCCTGAGATGCGAGGAGAGCGCTGTCTCACATACTCTTGGACACGCAATCGGGAGAGATCAGTCTGTGGAAGAGCAGAGGGCGGGCTGGAAGCGGCTGCCACGGTGGGTTCAAATGGAACGACCCTGAGGATGGCTCCGTTTTTTGTTGTACTCCGAGGGTTGCGATGAGATTGAACTACTTAATGACAGCTCACAACAGCTATGACCTAACGGGGCCTCTGCCTTTTCTGCAGCCTTCTAATAATTATTTATAATTTTTAATCATGTGGTACCACTAGTGGTTAGTGGATTTATAGAACAAATTCAAAGAAACAACCAATTTCTTTTCTTAGGACACACACTAGGATTTTTATAGAAGGTTCTCTCCAAAATGGTACAAACACCTAAATATGACTGGAAGGTGACACATCTGTAATGCTGAGAACAGGTCCAAATTTCTGCCAAGCATCCTTGATAATCTGATTTTCAAAGCCATTCATTTCTGTCCCTCACTGCCTCACCAATTGAATTACTCCATTCCCACCAACCCGCTCTCATGGTAAGCACAATGAACTTTCAAGTTCCCCAACTATAATAATCTGGATAAACCTCCCATGCCTGCACCACAGCCTTTTCTCTTTGGCATGTTCTTTGCTTGGTTGAAGATTGTCTCCTGACCATCCTGGAAGATTCAACTTGGTGTTCCCTACCTCGGGTACTCCTGGGCTCTGTCTGGCAGGTAGCTCTGGTGGTATAGTGGTTAAACTGCTCAATGCCAACAAAGGTTGGTGGTTCAATCCCACATACTCCTCTGAAGGAGAAAAATATAGCCATCTGCTTCTGTAAAGATTTACAACTTTGTAACTCCTCTTTGCCATATTGGGTCCAGAGCAATGGACTTGCTAGTTCCCTGAGGGCACTGTTCTCTGGTGCAAATATAAATTATAAGAATGCCCTTTATAATTTTATAGAACCACATTTTTAAAAGTAAAAGTTAACAGGGGAAATTATTTTATGAGAAAATTTACATAACCCAACAGAGTATATTAAGATATTAGTATTTCAATATGTAAAAACATTCTCAGGAACCCTGGTGGTATAGTGGGTTACGTGTTCCGCTGCTAATCACAGGTCCAAAGTTCAAAACCACCAGCCACACTGAAGGCAAAAGATGAGGCTTTCTACTCCCATAAAGTTACAGTCTGGGAAACCCACATGGGCAGTAATAGCCTGTCCTGTAGGGGTTGATATGGACCAGAATTGACTCGATGGTCATGAGCACTAACATTTTAAAAAGCTATAAAGGAAACATTTACTTTTTATTTATACTGTCTTCAAAATCCGATTACAATTAGAGCACATCTCTGGTCAGGCCACAATTCAAGGCTCAATAGGCAAATGTGGCCCGTGGTGCCCTGGTGGTCAGTACAGTTCTGTGTCATTGCTCCTGCTGCAGAGGCTTGAGCCCAGAAATTTGCACGGTCTGTGTGCTTGGCTTTAATGCAAGCCTCATTATGTGTTGCATTTCTAATATCACACATTCGAAGTTCTATGAAAGATCTTCATGATAAATAATTTTGAAGTGAGATCCTTCCACAACCCCTGGGATCTTAAGAAGTCCTCAGCACACAGATTGCTTTAGCCCTGTCCCTCACAGAGAGTGCGTGACTCATAATCTCCGTGTCTTCTGCCTGCTCCTTCAGTGTGTGCAGTTTCTCAGGAAGAAGTACTTTTCCCAAGCTAACCTTCCGCTTGGGGTCCACACGCACCCCCAGGGCACAGATAACATGTGTGTTTCTTTGACTCCAATTGCTTAATTTCTGCTGCTAAAGAAAAAAACCCCAAACTCTCCCGTCAAATCAGTTGCTAGGCCTGCACTCCGCTCACTTCCTCACACATGTCTGCTCTGTGTGCTCTCCGCTAAGTGTCAAGGACACCGAGCGACCAAGGGACAGACCCCGCCCCATTCTCCTAAACACAAAGAGGTATAAATAAAGTTCACAAACTATGAGAAGCCTTCCAAAGTCCATGGGGAAGTGGCATGGAAAGACAACAGGACTGTTCCATGAGATTTTATGAAGCTCCTTCATATTAAATACAATATGTTATCCCTGCCCTGGTGGCAGACATAGATTCAAAATACCAAATTCCAAAATAGATGTAAAGCTCTGATGTTTATATTAGGGAAAACAAAAGATTCAAAAACATAGCTGAATTTATGTGTGATTTTGAGTGCCCATGTTTTGATGTGTTGCTAGACTTATGCTGTTTGAAAGGGTAATAAAATTTCAAAGATAGATATGTTTGATACATTATTTTAAATTATAATATAAATGAGTTACTCTTATTGAAGATGGATGATTTTCTTATAATCAGGGTTCCCATATAATTGGCGTTCTGCTGACAGCAGTGATCACCAGGAGGGGTCTGCCCAAGAGTCAGAAGTGAATGTTGTCAGCGCTCTGAGCCCTTCGGTCCCACGCCCACACTCGCCTCTGCTGCGGGAGTGTGAAGGCAGCCACGCTCAACATGTGAACAGGTGAGTGTGGCCGTGTGCCCCTAAAACTTTATTTATGAGCACTAAATTTGTAATGTCATATGATTTTCACTTGTCACAGAAATACATTTTTTTTTTACATTTTCCAACCATTTAAAAATATATTTTTAAAGATTCCTAGCTATACAAAATAGGGGCATGCTCTAAATAGCTGACCCTGCTTCAAATGAGTGGCAAATAAAATGCAATTTATTTTAAAGAATACAAGGCCTGAGTAACCACAAAAACATGTTTGACTGGAGTGAATACAAAAACATAAAAGTTCTCTCATGTGTTTGTATAAGGTTATTTTTATTTTTAATTATTAAATTATTTTAAAATATTGCCTATTAACATCAAGAGCCAGAACATAAATTTTCATATAATTTACCATATGTTTTTTTTTAAAAATTAGGTCAAAATGATATATTTTGGAAATTCTCAGCTGTCATTTCAGCCCCCAGAATTTCAGTTTTTATTTATCCTTGTGCCAAGTCTGGTCCATGTTGAGCTTGAATTTGGATTGGAAGGTCTTTATTTTAAGCCCCTTCTGTTCACTTCCCAAATTCTAATTAACAATTTGTACACTTGAGGAATATAGCATGGTTTATTTTAAGACTAATTTTTTTCATCATGTCCCACTTAATTTGTCCTCAGCCTGAGAAATTAGAGATAACAACTTTTAATTACTGAAAAACAGCTTTAAAAACTGCTCACACATGCTAAAAATTTAATCTATTCTTTCACCAATATTACCACCACCGTTTTGATCCTACAGTCTAATGAAATCCCAACGTGTCTGCTTGTGCAATAAGGTTGCATCACTAGATATTCTGTGAACTGATGGTAATGTGGAAGGAAGACAGGTAATGACTATACACATGAACCTATTTCATGAATATACTAGCCTTCAAAGCAGTTTCACATTTCATATATCTCTTTACTTTTAAAGCCCTGTGATGTAGGGAATGTTTTAAAATTTGCCCTTTCTCCATTTTATTCTGGTCTCAACCAATTCATCCTCTTTCTTCATGAATTCTCCCCCAGTCTCTCATCTAGAAGAGTGAGGTGCTCTAGCTCCGTGTCCCTAAATTCCTTTGTACTTCGCTCTCCTATTACACGTCGCCAGGTGTGTGGCCATAGTTGACTCACACCTGAAGGCTGTGGCCTCCCCAAACCAAAGCTTAGATAGTATTCACCTGTGGGTCTTCAGCAGCCTGCATGCTTGTGGAAAACCAGAGCAGCTCAGTGAATAACTGATGCATTTATTAAACAGGATGCACTGATGCAGTGACCGGGACAAAGGGCGCAAGCACAGGAACAATTATGAGGCTGGCGCAGGACCGGGCAGTGGTTCGTTCCGTTGTGCATAGTGCTGCTGTGGGTCAGAAGAGACTCCCTGGCACCTAGCAACACAACAAATAGTTACTGGGAGACTTTTGTGTCCTTAATATGGTTCTAGGTGCTGGAAATGCAAGGGAAAACAAAACAGGCAAAATTATCTGCCCTTGTGAACTTACATTCTAATGACGGAAGGATGCCAATAAACAAGAATAACCCAAAAAAGTGCACAGTATGTTATAAGTCATTGCCATCGAGTCATTTCTGACTCAGAGTGACCCTCTCGGACAGGGTAGACCTTCCCCTTTCTGCAACTGTAACTCTTTAGGGGAGTAGAAAGTCTTTCCCCGTAGAATGCCCGTTGGTTTTGAACTACTGACCTTGCAGTTAGCAGCCCAAGACATAACCCACTACATCACCAGGGCTCCTCTGATGGTTATAAGGACTATGGAAAATATACAGCAGGTAAGCATAATGGAATGTTAGGGCATAAGGATTATTCCATTGAAAGACCTGCATTAACACTTTAATAAGGGTAGCAAACCTTGGGACTTTTGTAGCAAAGAAGAGGAAGTGTGCTTGTGTTATTGGGGATCATTGTGGATGGATGGATGGATGGATGGATAGATGGATGGATGGATGGATGGATGGATGGATGGATAAACAGGAGAGAGAAAGTGAAGGGTGAGATCAGAGACAAATTAGGAAGTCAGATCCAGAGCCTAAAGGCTCATGTGAGCTTTAGTCTTTACTGCAATGGAAAACCTTTGGAGGGTTTTAAGCATCGTAGCAACATATTTAATTTTGGTATACATGAAAAGAATGCACATGTAAAACAAAAACTGATACATTAAGAAGAAAGCATCTTGTCTAATGTCACATAGTTAGTATTTGCAAAACACAAGACAAGATCCTTTTACCAACCCAGAGATAGTTCTCAGGATATGAAAAATATGGAAAATAATGATTTTATTTCCCTGTAAATTGCTCATTGATTATGTCTGGGACCAGATGATTACCCTCAAGAAAGAGGAAACCAATCAGTCTTTACACTTTACCTGTATAACCCAACAGTCTTTACATGTTGAAAACCTTCCAAGCACACATGCTTCATTGTCCAGACGATGTGCGCATGAATGGCTCGCTTTTCCTTTGCTTGTCCTTAGGTGACTGATGTACCACATGGTTCTGTTCAATTTTATTTCTATGCATGACAAATATCACTTGGGAGCACTTATCTCCAAAGCTACACATGGCTTAAAAATTTTTTTTTATCAAAACCAAACCAAAAATTCCCAACCCACCTTTGTGCACATGCAATAGCAGCGCCCCTGCCCCACATGTGGATCCTTTACTGCAGATGATGGACCTGATGTTAAGGTCTGATAAGCATAACTTTGATCGCTTATTGCCCTGAACTATCTCCTCTTGGAATGAAAGAGAATACTCACTGGTACAGCTGAAAAATAACACACAAGGCAATGAGGAATTTCCAGTAAATATTGCTAATTACCATTATTGAAATAAAACTCCTGAAGAGCCCATTCATACTATTTAGCTATTCATTGGTGAAAGACTATCATGAATGATGATTAAATACATTATTGGAATAAATACAAGTGAGGCTAGACTAGGAATTTGAACAGAGGAAAGAGTTTGTGGATATTTTATAGTCTTTCATTAAAGACAATGGGCTTAAAAAAATGCCCTGGCTTCAGTAATCTTTTAGAACCAGAGCAGAGGCTTCATTTTCTTTTTTAATTAGGAGAACAAAATCCCAGGAGAAGTTAGCCCCCAGTAACTTGGAGACAGGTCTATATGGCTTAGCCCAAACACTTAATCCTATCCCAGTACTTCTCCAAACGCTCCAGGCACAGGGCTGAACCGTCAATAGGATTTAATCAGCTGGAGGATAATATCCGTGCTAACGTCTTTTGTCTAATGCTCAGTTTGTAGAGTGCTGTCATATTAATCATCTCACTTGTTGATATATCACTTTGGTTTATCGATGCCAATTAACCAAGTGGTTTTCAGGGTTGTAGATTGTATGGCATAGCAACATTTCACAAAACAGGCTTTTAAAAAATTTCCTTTCTGTTTTGTTGAGGAAACAGGAAATGTAAGAAAAGTATTGAATTTTCATTTCATCAAGTGAAGTAGTGAATTTTTTTAAGTACCACTTAAAAAATTCTGTCTAATAATTTTTATCATTTTATTGTGGTTCTTTACAACTCTTCTCACAATCCATCCATCCATGTGTCAAGCACATTTGTGTGTATGTTGTCATCATCATTTTCAAGACATTTTCTTTCTAGTTGAGCCCTTGGTATCACCTCCTCATTTTCCCCCTCCCTCCTCCACCCTCCTTGCCTCATGAACCCTTGATAATTTATACATTTTTTTCATGTATTACACTGACCAATGTCAGTTTATCTGTCCTGAATTCCCTATGCTTCCAGCTCTTATCTGTACCCATGTTCATGCTCTGATCTTGCCGGATTTGTAAGGTAGAACTGGGGTCATGATAGTGGGGGGTGGTGGAAGGGAGGAAGCATAAAAGAACTAGAGGAAAGTTGTGTGTTTCATCAGTGCTACCCTGCACCCCGACTGGCTCATCTCCTCCTTGTGACCCTTCTGTAAGGAGATGTCCAGTTCTCCACTCCATGCTTCCCCCTCATCACATTGATATGGTTTTTTTGTTCTGGGTCTTTGATGCCAGATAACTGACCCTATCGAGACCTCATGATCACACAGGCTGGTGTGTTTTTTCCATTTGGACTTTGTTGCTTTTCAGCTAGATGGCTGCTTGTTTATCTTCAAGCCTTTAAGATCCCAGATGCTATATCTTTTGATAGCCTCGCACCATCATCTTTCCTCACCACATTTGCTTATGCACCTATTTTTTCTTCAGTGATGTTGTCGGGAAGGTGAGCGTCTCAGATTGCCAGGTTATTAGAACAAAGTATTCTTGCATTGAGGGAGTATAAATTACTACTTTCTAGTGTCACAATTTTACTCTGTGGTTTCCTCTGTTCCATGGCTTATTCAGAGTTACTCAGTTGGCATAGGGTACCTCTTCAATTAAGCTTTAAGTCACTGGCTTATAGGCCTGTCCTATGAAGCAAAACCAAAATCAAACTCACTGCTACTGAGTCAATGCTGACTCACTGTGACCACCTCTTCCCCCTGTAGGTTTCTGGGCTGTAACTGTTTAGGGGAGTAGAAAACCCAGTCTTTCTCCCTTGGGGCTGATGGTGGTTTCAAACTGCCGATCATGTAGATCACAGCCCAACATGTAACTGCTACATACCAGGGCTCTTTAGTACTAAGAAATACAGTTGACTTTTTTTTTAACCCAGGTAACTCTAACTAGTCATGGTCCGATGTGTAAAACAAAAGAATAAATGAGGGTATAGTGGTGGGGAGGTGGCGGGACAAAGGTGGAGCTGGGACACGGGACTTCAGTGGTTTATGAGATGGGTTTAGTCAAGGAAGGAGAGGCAAACACCTCATTAAGGTGACACAAAGCCATCAGGAAAAAGGGCAGTACATCAAAACTACATTTGCTAGAGATGATATATGGAAAGCTATGAGATATAAAGAGTCATGTTAGCACAGTGGGTTAAATATCTGGCTGCTAACTGACAGGACAGTAGTTCAAACCCACCAGCCCTCCATGGGAGAAAGATGAGGCAGTCTGCTTTTATAATGATTTATAGCCTCTGAATCCCACAGGGGAAGTTCCACTCGGTCCTTTAGGAGTATTAGGAGACATAATTGACCCAATCACAATAAGTAATAATGAATATAGAGGACATGACAAATATAAATGGTAATTGGAAATCATCTTATTGGGTGCCCTTTGGCTGTGGAAAGGCTTAATAGAGAGGAAATGGAAGATGAGAAGAGAGGAAAACAGAGAAGGTGTGGGTGTGAGGAGAAGGATTCCTGCTAATACCAGCAGTTAGACAAAAATTTGAACGTCTGAATAGAGAGATCTCAGAAATGCAATGACGGTTGAGTGTTCATCTCATGTGCATGCACAGCCATTCAAAACACCTCCCTCATGCAGGGTTATGAAGTAGATTCCCAATGCCCGTTATTTTAGCAACTAATCACATGCTGTGTGTGACATGTTTTATATCTGTTTAAACAGTTATTAGCTTCAACATCATTTACCTCTTTATTTGATTATGTCTTATCCCTTACAGATAATTCTGGAGTGGGGGAATTATGGTGAAGGCAGCTAGAAGGAGCATGGTTGAGGAGATAGAACAGCCACACAAAAAAAACACCAAAAAAACCAAAGCAACAACCTATTTTTTGCACTTGGTGAGCATCAAACATTTCGCTCTGAGTTAGAGCACTCAGTGGCATCACCTGGGAAGGTTCTCTCTGGTCAGAGTGAATTTTTTTTTTCATGAAAGCAGTTTTGCTCAGACCTCAATTTTTTTATGATGGATGGCTGATTTAAGAAAACAGATTGTGGCTGTGAAACTTTGTTTTCTGCACAGGAAAAATGCCACAGACTCTGTTGTGATGTTGACCACAGCTTACAAAGACAGTGCTATGGGGAAAACTCAAGTGTATGAGTGGTTTTCTTGTTTCAAAAAAGGTGAAATGTTGAGTGATGACAAGCCTCCTTCTGGATGTCTGTCAATGCCCTGAATGGATGAGAATGTCAACAAAAATTATGTATTTGTGCTTGCAGACCCATGACAGACCATTGAAGAGATGGGGAAGTTATCTGGATTACCTTAGAGCTTGGTTCGGTGATTTTCAATGGAAGATTTGGGAATGAGAAGAGTCACTGTGAAATTCGTACCTCAGGTTCTGTCTGACTAGGAAAAAGAGCATTGAGTGGAAACATGCCAAGATTTGAAAGAACAGCTCCGAATTGACCCAGACTTGTCCCCCAAGGTCATTACTGGTGACAAGACATGGTGTTATTCTTACTACTCCAAAAGCAAACATTATTCAAGCCAGCAGAAGACGCCATCATCACCTGACCCCAAAAAAGCTCACCACGGGAAATCAAAGAACAAGTTGATGGTCATTTATTGTTTTGATGTGAAGTGGATCGTGCATTTGGAGCTTGTTCCGCCAGGTCAGATTGTTAATTAAGCTATTTAGAGGTTCTGAAAAGATTTCATAACAGTGTTCAATTAAAAAGGCCTGACTTGTGGCAGACACAGGACTGGTTTTGCCACTATGACAATGCACCTGCTCATGCAGCCATCTGAGTGCACCCGTTTTTGGAAAAATACAGCATGCCTCTCTTGCCCCACATGCCTTACTCACCCGACCTAGCTCTGTGCAACTTCTTTTTGTTTCTACAAATAAGGAGGGACATGAAAGGGCAATGATTTGATGACATAGAAGAGGTGAAGAGAAAAACCAGGAGGTGCTGTCAGCCATCCAAGCAGATGGATTTGGAAAATATTTCCAAGAATGGAATTGCAGATTTGACAAATGTATAAAGTGTAATGGAGAGTTCTTTGAAGGTGATAAGGTTGTTTCATAAGAATACTTAAATACATATCTCCTGGTACATTGTATATAGTCTACTAAGAGCCGCAGGGTTATACAGTAAAGTACATGGGTGTAGAGACCTGCATCTATTCATTGATGGATAGTAAGGAGTTAGTAAGATGAATTAAAATGAGTTAAAATCTGAATTAAAATGAGTTAAAATGTGTAGGTCATAGTACTCAGATACATTGATACAGTGGCCGCAACAATTGGTATACGTACAATTGTGAGGATGATGCAGGACCAGGCCATATTTCATTCTGATGTGCATAGGGGCACTATGGGTTAGAACTGACTCAATGGCACCTAACAACAAGAACACCAGGGTTTCAGATGAGATTTAAATGAATGCTAAGGAAGAACACTAACCACCAGGAAGAGTGCTCAAGGGCATCTACGGAATCTTCCCCGGAGGATTTGAGATCGTTTAGGCATGGTAGACCAGGGTTTTTAATTCTGGTCTGGTGGGAGTGCTTGTTTGCACTGCGTTTTCACAGGTCCAGAGTGAAATGAACAAAACTAAGGCTGATAGCTGAAATCAAAATGGGTGCATAAGTAAATGTGGTCAAGAAATTTGATGGTGCCCAGCTATTAGAACAGGCGTCCTCAAACTATGGCCCGCGGGCCACGTGCGGCCTGACAAGGACATTTATCTGGCCCGCTGGGTATTTTTGCCCCGTTGGTTTTTTTACTTCAAAATAAGATATGTGCAGTGTACATAGGACTTTGTTCATACTTTGTTTTGTTCTTTGTTTGTTTTTAAACTAGAGTCAGGCCCTCCACAGGTCTGAGGGACAGTGAACTGGCCTCCTGTTTAAAAAGTTTGAGAACCCCTGTATTAGAAGATATAGCATCTGGGATCTTAAAGGCTTGAAGTTAAACAAGGGGCCATCTAGCAGGGGATCAAGAAAGTCCACATGGAAGAAGCACACCTGCCTGTGTGATCATGAGGTATCGAGGGGATCAGGTATCAGACATCAGAAGACCCAAAACCAACAATCTTATCGGTGTGAATGAGAGGTGTCAGAGTGGAGACTCAAAGCCCATCTGTAGACAATTGAACAACCCTCACAAAGGGTCATAAGGGAGGGGACAAGCCAGCTGAGTGCAGTATAGCACAGATGAAACACACAACATATCTTTAGGTCTTTAATGCTTCCTCCCCACCCATTATCATACCCCAGTTCTAACTTACAAATCTCGCTAAACCAGAGCATGTGCACAGGAACAGATAAGAGCTCTTGACACACAGAATCCAGGACAGATAAATCCCTCCGGAACAGTAACGGGAATAATGATACCAGGAGGGTAGAGGAAATGTGGGCGGGGGGAGGGAGACAAAGGGGGAACCGATCACAATTATCAACATATATACCCCACCCACCCACCCAGGAAGATGAACAACAGAAATGTAGGTGAAGGGAGACAGCATATGGTGTAAGACATGCAAATAATAATAATTTATAAATTATCAAGGGTTCATGAGAGTGGGAGGGTGGGGAAGAGAGGAAAAAAATTGAGGAGCTGATACCAAGGGCTCAAGTAGAAAGCAAATGTTTTGAAAAGGATGATGGAAACATATGTACAAATGTGCTTGATATAATTGGTGTATGGATTGTTATAAGAGCAGGTAGAACCTCCAATAAAATAATTTATTTTTACAAAGAAAGTGAAGGCAGTAAAATCAAGATGGATTCACATATGGCACAATAGAGACGCCGCTTTTAGCTGCTCTTTTCTGAAGAAGGTCTATGCGTACTCTAAGACTGCATCTTCCCCAGCCGTTTTGGAGTTAAAACAGTTCTAAGGAAATCATGGGGATAGCAGATAGGGGTATTTTAAAATGTCATTACTCAAAAATAAAATATTAAGACCCCTATGATGTAAGGCTTTTTCCTACCAAAGAAGTGTCCAGGAGGTTTTGCTGGTTCACGCAATCCACAGCCTGGCAACCTCTAGGTTAGCAGGCACAGTGGGGGCACTGGAAGGGAGCGGGTTGGACCAGCTTTAACCAGATGAGGCATAACTTCCAATGGAGCTTTGAAGGCTAGATTTGCAAAATCAATGACTAGTTAAATCCAGTTATGAGTGTCTCGACACACATTATGAGTCCTATCAGCAGGCAATATGTAGTGAATGCCTCTTCTAGATCCCTATGCGAAAAGTGCTTCTCTCATGCCAGCACATTCTAGACACCAGGGTGCTGTGATGGACAAGGCAGACTAACTCCCTGGCCTCTCCGAACGCACATTCCAGTGGAGGGGAGGGACCCCGAGCAGTAACTATACAGAGTGTGAGGCAATGATCCAGACAAAGGGAATGAGAACATCGAGTGAGTGGCAGTTTTAGACCCTTAGTGGTGATGTGCATCATATCTCCCTGACGCTCGCCTCCTCCACTCGAGGAGAAATTGAGCACGCGACCCCACAGCAGCGTCACATCAGGTAATAACCTGTGACATGCAGTTCCTGTTACTGAATATTCTAAACGCAGAGTGTCTGTCTGCAGAACAGCATCAAGAGGGACAGGCCAATATGATTATACTTTATGTCAGAAGACAGCCCTGTCAAGACGGCTATCTCTCACGTGCCCACACCAATCATTGTCTCTTCAGGGGTGGGGGTGCTAATGAATTCAGCACGATCCAGGCATCACTCTTTTGTCAGGCTCAATTCTTACCAGGAGACTAAATACTAGAGTGAAGAGCCAGTACCTGAAGGGTGCCGTAACTCGAAGCCTCATCGGCACTTCTTTTTGTAATAAAACATTAAAAAAAAAATGATCAACAAGCCCAGACCACCCCGAGGAGTGAACAGCCCCCCTGATCCTGCACACACACAAGCACTCGTGTGTATCTGAGAGCATGGATTTCATAAGGACTGCCTCAGATCTATTCTACCTTACAGGGAAAAGTCCAGGCAAACCCCCACCCAATGCAAAGATGAATCAGCCAAGGCCAAGTTTTAGGTTGAGCTTTGAACCTGCGAATCACTTCCACATTATTCTTCCCACTCTGCCCATGCTTGGCCCAGAGTCATGGAGGTGGCATTCAAGTTCTTCCCATTGGGAACCACAGAGCGCTAGAAGTGAGGCTGTGGGTCCTTTCAGAAACCTCTGGCAATACTTTTGAGGTGGACGCGTCCCCGGGAAAGCTGCAGGGAGAATGAATGATAGAAAGATGCCGCTCTAGACTCATTCACCCAATGTTCTGTGGGCGCCGACGGCTTCCTAGAAAAAAAGTTCTAATGAGCTCCACTTCTCCTCTGTGGGACCGGGGTCCCTTTCTTAGGGGATCTTAATTTTACCGTCATTGATTATACAGTCACATGCTATTTTAATTCTAGTACCTGTTGTCCCAGTCAGTTCATATCCCGCAGGCCACAGCATCCTGTGTACAGGAAGTACTTTATTGAGTGTCTACTACCTGCGCAACTTCTAAAAACACCATTGTCATAGATGGCATGCTTTATTGGCCCATTGGAAGTCTGCATGAAACTCCCATTTGCTGTTTCCGGTGTTACTAATATGCCATTCCTATCCTGAGATCAATGGCAAGTGGGATGACGGCAGGAACATCTGCTGTCAACAGAATTTGGAAAGCCCCCAGATTCCATATTAAGCTATTATTAGAACCAGCACCATGTGAAATAGTTATGCAGCATTGCGGGGAAAATAGATAAAGCTGGCAATCTTAGAAGTCGCAGGTCCAAAGAAATTCAGCTTCCACAATACGAAAGCTGAAGAGTTTCCATCTGTGTCCGTGGTAGGATTCAGTGTATTCTAACTCTCCACTCCAGGCCGCCCCACACCCTGTCTTTTTATTCTTCTTCAAGCATTGAGAAAACATGGCCTCATTATCAACATCAACAAATATGTTTTTGCTTTTTCTAACAGAGTCAGGCTAACTAAGACATGGCCTTTGAGAAGACAGCGTGAACTCGCTACCCCAAACACCGCTAGTGACGAATGGATGTTGTCTGACCAAAAATTAGGGTTGATGAAGCAGAGAGGCCAGGTAATCGCCCTGGCTTCAGATACAACTCAGGTTTGGGGGTGACTGGGTTGGTGGGTGTTTAGTTCGGGGTACCACAGGAACCCAGATAACAAAGCACGGCGGTTTCATCTCCCAGCGTTGGCCAGCTGGCTGTGTGCACAGCTGTGAATCCGTCTGGCGGGGAGGAGGGGTGGCGGCTGTGTTTATTCGGTCTTTCATGACCGGACAACCTGTGAGGGCTGCCGTCCTCTGGGCTCATTACTATTCCATTACCAGCTTTCCAATCGATGGAGCCGCTGCTGGACTCATTTATCATCTCTCTTCATATATTTGGTGCTGCTCTTTATGAAACGGGAAATTTTGCTTGCTATCTATCTACAAGTTCATGATTGTATTTCATTTCCTTATACCACATTAGAAAAAACCCTATTATTAAAATAATTCGTTCATTTATGATAGCAATTTCCATCCTTCAATTCCCCTTATGCTTCACCTTTTACCTGTAAGGAGCATAATTTTAATACAGCCACTCCTTTTCCTTGTTAACCTTTTAAAACCAGACCTTGTTCATCCCAAGTTTACAAACCCCAGGGGGAGTAAAAAGTGGGCTATGAGAAGTAGGAAACTGAGGTGCGGGCCAGGGAAATGAGGGGAGTGAGCATTAGAGAAACCTTTGAAATAAGCTTCTGTGATTGTTCAATTACCTCAGAAGGGCCCAGTCAAGAAATCCAAAGATGAGCTGCTTTGGGTCAATCTGTTGTACAAGACCTATTTAGAGTAGGGAAAAACGAGGCTGCTACTTTGAGGACCAAGCAACACCTGATCCAAGCCATGGTATTGTCTGGTGCATCCGATGTGTGTGAGAGTTGGACACTGAAGATAGAAGACCAAAGAAGAATCTATACATTTGTACCTGGGCTGGAGAAGATTCCTGAAAGAAGCACAGTCTGCTAAAAAAAATCAAACCAATCTGTCTTAAACAAAGAATAGCCAGAGTGCTCCTTGGAGGCAAAGATGGGGAGACTTTGTCTTACATACTTTGCACACGGTGTCAGGAGAGACCAGTCCCTGGAGAAGGACATCATAAGAACAGTGAAAAAGAGGAAAACCCTCGAGGAGACGGATTGAGTGGCTGCAGCAATGAACTCAAGTACAGAAACAATGGTGAGGATGGTAGCAAGATGCTGATGCCTTTGAGAAGGGACGGCATGATCCCATCCATCTTACACGTTGTTATTGCTGTTAAGTGCAACCAAGTTGGTGCCAACCCATCGCAACCCTATGCAAAACACAATGAAACCCTGCCTGGTTCTTTGCCATCCTCACAATTGCCCCTATGCTCGAACCTGTGATTGTAGTCAGTGTGTCAGTGTGTCAGTCCCTCTCATTGGGAGCCTCTTTAGAGGCAAGGGCAGCAATACTTCATCTTCATACTTTGGACATGTCAAGAGGTACCAGTCTCTGGA
Organism: Tenrec ecaudatus; assembly: GCF_050624435.1. Taxonomy (NCBI): domain Eukaryota; kingdom Metazoa; phylum Chordata; class Mammalia; order Afrosoricida; family Tenrecidae; genus Tenrec; species Tenrec ecaudatus. Next base: position 157,725,751 of record NC_134533.1, on the reverse strand, counting down.
GAAGGCCATCGGGCTTGGTAAATTGGAAGGGCAGCAAACCAGTGGAAAGCCACCTCACATGGCAAAGACAAGTGAGAAAGCATATGTGTTTGCTAAAACTGGTCCTGTGTCCAGCTGGATCTGAGTTCAGCTTTCTCTTGATGGCCTGCTCTAGGTGCATTTCTAATAAGTATTACAAAAATTGTCACAAAATTATATACCTGTTGCAGCCAAAACCCGAAACAGGCAATATTGCACAATTCCCTGATCTTGCCCTTTGAGACTTCTTTTCGCTCCCCAAACTCAGAGAACATTTCAAAGAAACACAATTTGAGTCCACAGAGGATGCCAAACTGCTGTTTAGACCAGGGACAAACAGAAGAGCAGAGAATTCTTGGAATGGTGAGAGAGAGGCAAACACTGCCTTCAGATTTACGTAGACCTATAAGGAAGAGATGCCAGGAAACACACACACATAGTTTGTTATTTTTATTTAATAATGGTGTCTATGAGTTTGTAAGGAGCTCTGGTAATATAGTGGTTACTCATCTGTCAGTTAATTACAAGGTCAGCAGTTTGAAACCATCAGCTACTCCACAGGAGAAAGAAGAGGCTATCTCCTCCCAAAATGCTACAGTTTCAGACATCTACAGGGGAAGATTTACCACCTGGAAGTTCTGAGAAGGCAGCACTATGTGATTACACATTGGGCTATGGTCAGTAAGGTCAGCAGTTTGAAACCACCAGCTACTTTTCCGGAGAAAGACAGGCTTTGTAACACTCCTGAAGAGTCGCAGTCTCAGAAATGCGCAGAGGCAGGTCTCCCCTGTCCTAGAAGGTCGCTGAGTCAGCATGGACTCGGCAGCAGTGTCTGGGTTTGGTGTGGGGCTAGAAGAAGGCTCTTTCGTGGTCCAGTGGTGTACGCCTTGGCCCACTCACTGCAATGTCAGCATCCTAAAGCCAGCAGGGGGGAAGCGTGGAGCTGTCTGCTCCCATGAAGCTTAGAATCAGCTCAGTGACAGCCGTGGGTATATGAACTGAGAACAGATGAGGTGAGTCATTGCCAGGGGTCAGGGACAGGAGACAGGCTTTCTACAAAGGGTCACCAGAAGGAATTTCTTGGGCAGCTAGAAATGGTTTCTTTCCAGCTCGCAGTGGTGGTTACAAGAACGTTTGCTTGTGCTAATCTTCCGAGCAGGGTACCCGAGAAGGAATGGATCCTACCGTATGTGATGTTTTTAACGACATTCTCTATTTACAAGGTATTGCTGATGCTCTGCTAACATCTAAGCTGAAAGGCTACTTGCTCATAAATTTGAAAGAAAGTGGAAGCTTCATGGTCCCTGGGCTCCTTACGATGTTTGTAGTGAGCATCTTCAGACATCCAGGGAGGGCTCCTTTGGGCTCAGATATTTACATTTGTCCAGTCATGCACTATTTAGCCGTGAAAAGTTCTGGGTATGTGTTTGCTCTGAAGTGTCATTTATTAAACCCAGCCTGGCCTGTCACCCCTGCATCCGTACTGGCAGCCCAACAAACAAGGAGGCACACAGAAGTCACACCCAGGAGCTTTGGTTGTCACCAGGTCTGCTGCTCACAGGAGCTGTAAGAAACTAGACCTGTCTTGCCTTCCTAAGTCATATCTATTCATGAATTATACAGCTTGTTCTTTTACGGGATTGTTTATTCAAGGAACAAGCTTTCTTCGCCTCTGACTCTCCCCTACCTTTATTGTTCCATTCTGAGTTTCCATTCACACAATGTATTAGTCATTTTCAGATAAATTCCATCTTGGAAATTTACGTCCATCATATGACTTACTTTGACTATAGCTTATCTTTAAAATGCATCTTACTGTTTACCACATTCACCTGTGAGGTATCTTTTAATTCTCACCACGATCAATTAAACAGACAGACAAGGTAGTATCATTTTTATTAAAAACAATAAAGAAACAGAGATTCAAAGTGATGAAGTCACTTTCTCAAGGTCAGATAGCCAATCAGAGGCAGGGCAGAGGCTAGATGCCAGTTAAATGAAAGGGATTGGCAATTCTCACTTCCCTTATGAAAAATTAATTCTCACAGCATTTTATGCGACTCTAAAACCTATCAGCATACAATCATGTTCTTCTTCACCTTGTCCTTTAAAAGATTGATGAGTGCTAAGTTATAGAGACATTTGACTCAAATATCATATGAAATCCCATATGCATTTCCATTCAATACCGTGCTTGTGTTTCTATTTTTACTGCCGATTGACACTCTTGTCAGTACAGTGTTTGCATATCCCAGTCATCTACACATCCCACCTAGGGAAATCAAAGGGGCCCTGGGGGCATAGTGGGTTTGCTTCCAAGACAGCAGTTTCTGGCTCCTGGCCTAAAGGGTCATGGGAGTCAAAATCAGCTCAGTGGCAGTGGCTTTGGTCGGTATGGCTCATTTGGCACTAAATCAAGGCCCTTCATACTCTGTCTTTTGGCTGCTATTACATGTCTATATTCCTAGGTGCCAAGTATCGCTCTCTAAGTTTCGTTCAAACACACCACCCTCATTCTCACAGCCCCACAGAAACTTGCCCCTCACCCTACCCTAGGAGAGGAGGCCCAAGTAGGTTTTCTTTTACCTGAGCTCTGTGGCCACTTGTTCCTCCTCCTGAAAACAATCCTCAGATTATTCCACAGCACTCAAGATCTTGTCGCCTCTGCCAGATGGAGAGACGCCAAGGGCAGTGGCTGTGGTACACACACACATGTTCTCATTAAATAGCAAGGGTCTTATCGGGGATTAATCATATCCAGTGTTGATGTGAGGACTGGGGGGAGTCACTCCAAAGAGGGTAAAATGCTAACATGATTATAGAAATATTTTGTGGGTTTGTTTGTTTCAGAAAATTCCTTGCGGGATTCATTCCTAACCTTTGGTAAGCTATTGGAGTCATCTGAATCTACACGGTAATTTCTCGTGTGAAACCAACTATTATTCTATAACACAATGGCTGTCCACTTATTGATCAAACTCACTCGGAATCAGTCAGGAGTTGTTTTTTTGGTACAGTTTGTATGCTTATTTATTTGGAGCGTGTGTGTTTCTGCCAATTTCCTGCCAAGTGCATTGTTTCAGTGGTACACACGTCGCTCTGTAATTTCAGTCTTTATCAGCAATCTTGAAATACATCAGAAAGGAGAACTTTTTTTCTTTTGTTTTTACTCTGCTTGTGTGGAGGTGTGATAATATTCTCTACTAGGTTCTATGGCTCTCTTTCCTGAGCTGAGATTTTTCTAAGCTTTCTTATAATAACAAAACTCAGCATCGCCAGCCTGAGAAACATTTTGAATAGAAGAGATATTCAATTATAGGGCAGCTAGCTTTCCATCCTGAACAAGTCCCCCCACCCCCACCCTCCTAAAAGCTCATTCTGCAAATTCGTGTTAAGGTGTTTTATCTTAAATTTGATCTAATCCAATTCAAATAATGGGGAATGCAGTGAAATTATGGGAAAGGAACACATAGACCGAGGTTGGTTGCTCGGATTTATTTTTCTTCCGATATTCCATTTGGTTGAAAAGAATTGCATTCATTTGCCACATTCTCTTTGGGAAGCATTGTGGGGAGTGTAATTCAGTGGCACTCTCTCCTTAGCGTGGCCTCTGCAAGGCATAAAGGGGTGTGAATGCCATTCCCCGTAATGAAGCCTCTGTTCTATCTGTCTGCCTCCATGTGAATTGCTCCTTCAGACAGAAAGTTAAAAACCATAATGAGTCAAAATTCTCCCAGGGCCTAAACTCCTCCTAGGGAGTAAATTAGGTGTCTTTGGATGTTTAACTCTTTCAAACCCTGAGAGACAGTAGAAAGAGTTGCTAATAGATCGAGAGGCTGGGTTCCACTGTCAAAGTCGTCTAAATAGCTAAGGAGGAGGAGTTAGACACCGGGACCCCCCACAGCTCATCCCACCCCTGCCCCCAGATGAACATGTCTGCTGAAAACTCTTAGCAGCCAAATCAGACTTTCTCAGACTACTGCTCTCAAGACAGGGAGCAGCTGGGACTTGCTTACAATCAGGCTTCTCAAATGCCCACCCAACCCAGGGCCGGACCTGACACTCTGAGGGAATGAAGTATGAATTCAGTACAGAAAGAAGGCAGGATGGCATGACCCAAAATGACCCACATGATCCCCCCTACAATGACTTTTCCCATTGCCTGAAAGAATGTATTCAAAGCAGAACGTGTAGTTAAACAGTGAAACGATTTCATTTTAAGAGCAAGCTTTCTGGTAAACATCACTGGTCTTTGTTAAAAGAGTTTGAATTAAACCCACCTCCCCCACCCCAACTTCTACAATTAAGCTGGGGTAGGGGGTGGCAGGACGAGTTGGCAAGTAATAGTTAAAGATTTTTAAAAGTATTGCAACTCATTAGGGTTTGTAAGCCCCTAAGGGAATTCCAATTTAAATCGTCTAGTCAAATTTACCCTCATCAGAAAAACAACAGACCAACAAACAAATTACTAGAACAAAAAGGTGGACACTGGTGGCTATTTGGTAGCCACAGGATGGGCTACTGATGGGGGGGTTGAGCGGGCGGGGGGGGGGGCGTGAGCAGGGATGAACAGCATGGAGGGAATGGAGTGATCCTGTCTCTAAGAAATTGAATACAATTTTGAATCCAGGAAAAGTGCTGGGTATCAGAAATGCAATAGATGCTTATCAAGTTTCTATTTCATGCATCTGAGGAAATTGATTTTCAGATTTTTGAGTACACAGTTATCTGATCTTATATAATGTCACCTTCCTGCGCACTAATGACTGAGATAAATGTCCTGGGAGCTGGCGGTTTGGGTCTAGTCACTTCCTTGTTTGTGCTCTGACACCGTAATAGCTTTGGGGCTGGGGTGGGGTAGGGTGAGCAGCTTCACGCAGGAGAGAAGCTGGCTGTGTCAGGATGACTGCCATTGATTTATGCCCTTCGACAGACTTCCAGGGAGTAAGTGATTAGGTCCCTTTTCATCCTCTTCCAGGGCTTGCTCAGCTTCTTGAAATTCTTCCCCAGTAAATCTGGGGTGTTGACTCAATGCCAGCGGGTTTGGTTTTGCGTGTGTGTATGAATGTGGGCCTGTGTGTGCGTGTATGTCGATACGTGTCAAGTTTGCCTACACCGTCTGGGTGGCTGTAACGCCTACAGAATGGGATTGCACTAGACTGGAACTCTCCCTGCGTCTGTGAAGTGGTCACAACTGGGAGGGCACATCTACACGCTTTGTCAGTTTCTTCGCCAATGCCCAAAGCCAAAAGCTCAGTCCACCTCTGGAAAACAGTGGACTTGGCCTTGCAGGACCTGTTTACATTTAGCATCTTAACAGAACGTGAGAGACAAGAAATTCGTCCATAGAATCCTTTGATTCCCCCTGTGGTTCCTTCCTTCCAATATTGCCCAGATACATCAAAATGGAGTCTGATTTATACTTTCCTTCCTGATATATCTAGTCTTCGATCTGAAATCAATGCCACAAGAGTTTGTTTCTTAGAAGCAACTTTTATATTTACTTGGCATAAATTAACAACCCCTGCCCCGACTCCACACACACACACACACACACACACACACACACACACACACACACACACCTAAAACAAACAACCGGAAACAAACATATTTACTGTTCTTTTTGTATAGTTTCCTCAAATATCATCATCTATAAGCACTGGATGCACAAGAGTCAGCCCAACATTACGAGGCCCTCGTCAGTGTACCTTTGCACTGCTATTAAACCATTTTCACCCAACTCCCCCTCAGGGGAAAAACGGCTTTACATTTCCAAAAGCTCCCATAATAAGGATGATCTACAAGTCTGGTTTATAAAATTTAGAGCATGACATGAAGCTTTTTCTGTTTTCTTCTTTCCCGAAATAACCAATGCGAAATTCCAGAGGCGACTTTCTGAGACAGAGTACACACTGCCTCTCCTTGTAATATTAAGGGCTCAAATTCTATGAATGAATGCAGCGATAAATATTACAGATATAGCCCCTAGATATATAGTAACATGATGCTCCTAATTAAGATGCAGCAATATTCTCAAACGCGAAGTGGTTCGTTTATATTAAGAGCCGGAATTAGACTGGCTGTGTGAAAGAGCGCACCAACTGCGGCAGCAGCCCATTTTCATGGAGTATTTTCAGTAAAAGCTGACTAAAATTATTTATTTTTTTTAGAAAGTTACAAAATTATGGAATGCATCTAGTTGGAATAACAGATTTATTTTTGGTATTGTAAGTCAGCGAGTAACAAGAATGTTCATTCAGTTTTCCTGTTGTTGTTTCAAACTTCCTAGGAAATGAATGCAGAGATTAAAAATGGCAAGAATTCAAGTGCTAACTGTTGGCTTTTGTAAAACACAAGTTGCCTTTCGCTGGGAAGTGAAACAATTCCTTACTTTGGAGTTCATTTGTATATGAACAAAATTTGTCCTAAATGAAATCAGGGAAGTAAGCAACATATATGCCCTTACTGAATGTGTACTTTGCACCTAGCAGGTACCACGTAGCAACTGATGGAGCTGATGTCCTTGTTGATCTTAGCTGTTACTCCCTGCTGTCTTCATGCAGATTTCCCCTGGATGTCTTCATTTATCAGATAGAAGAGAAATTAAGGAAGGGGTGTGTGTCTAGTCTTATAGCCACAAGAGCTTTTTTATGACAAAGAGAATTTTGAAATGCATGTACTTAAGCTCCTTGATATCTAATCATTCAAGGTTGCTCACACAAATGTGTGGTGAAAACTAGCAAAATTTGAAATTGAGGTCTCAAAAATAGAGTAGAATTATTGGATCGAAATGACTGATACATAGTTCAGAAAATCATTTGGTGAAGATTAACACATCAAATTAGGCTCCCACTTGACAATTTACATGCAGATTGTTCAGTGACATTAATTCCATTTTCCATGATGTGTCCACATTCTCTTCGGGTGCTGCCTGTCCCATTTTCAGTGATCTAGTTTCATTGCCTGTCATCTTCTCATCTACAGAGTAAAGGTGGTCCTTTTGGCCTCAGACAGATGGCTTTTCTGTCGAGCACCGACGTTAGAGGGCAGACCCTTTATTTTGTGTGCCACTTCTGTCTCTGAAGGGTGCCGCCCACATTGCACGGTAACTCACGGAATTAAAAAGGGGTGAACGCCTTGTCTCCCTCCCTCCAATTCACTTCTGTTCCCTTTAATTTTCCCGATTCTCCAACGTATAACCTTCCCCACTTTTAATCAGAGCAGTGCAAACCTGAACTATGGTTTACTGATTCTATTTCTTAAATCGACTCCTTTGAAACAACAATAAAACAAAACAAAAAACCATTCAATGCTCAATTTACACTCATCTTGAGCAAGATCTCCAAAGTCATCTGAAATCGTGGTTTTGAAGTCCTGATTTTTCCCTAACCTATATTAAGTAAAAACAATATTATCACTGAAAAGTATTCATCTCATGAAAAAGGACAGAAATAAATAACACTTTTATGGGTGGGGAGGGAAGGACTAGCATGAGGGGCCCTTTGGAGGAGCGTATCTGGAGGTTGATTTGGGCGATTGTCTGAATCTACGTAAGAGCCCTGGTGGCAAGGTAGGTTACATGCTGGACTACAAACCACAAGGTTAGCCGTTCAAACCCACCAAACTCTTTGAGGAAGAAAGACAAGGCTAGCTTCTGTAAAGATTTAGAGCCTCAAAACGTACAAGGACAGTTCTACCCTGTCCTTCAGGACTGCTATGAGTCAGAATCTACTCTATGGCAGTGAGTTTGGGTCTCAAGTTTTATAAATCTATACATGTGATAAAAATCACATGCAATCAAACACACACATACACATGTAAAACAGTGGAAACCTGAGTAATGACAGTGGGTTGTAACTATGTCAATTTCTCAGTTGTAATATTAAACTAGTAGTATTCATGATGTTACCATTGTGGGAAATGGTGTGACTGGTATACAGGATTTCTCGATATCAGTTCTCACAACTGTGTGGGAATCGACAAGTATCTAAAAAGATTAAAATAAACTAAATAAATAAACACAGGGAGACCACCAAGTTTGAAATGCAGGCCAAAGACGTTTATCAATTAGGATAAGCATGGCCCCAGTAATATTTGAGTTATATTTATCCTAAGGCATGCCTCCTGTTTTTATGAGATTAAAACTGCCTGGGAATACCATTTTTAAAAACCAAATAGCCCTACAAATAACCCACACTCCAAATTGGGGAGGATTCTAATTTTGTAGAAAGAAGTCAAGATCATTACATCTGGAGGGAATCCCATGTACAGAGAGCCTGGGGCAAGAGAGCACTGGGTCTATTTGAGAAACTGAATATGGTATTTTTATGCAAACACACCTGCTACATTTGGTTGCCAGTTTCTCTGCCCCTACTCCAGGTGTATATATATGTATATATATATTTTTTTTTTAATTAGTGGAGCACATTTGTAAAACTATGTGAATGGATGCAGGAGAGGCAGTCGTGAGGAGGCAGCAGGACAGGAGAGGGCAGTAATAAAAGTAGGAAGTAGGTGTGGGTTCGTGTAAACATGTGGTACAGTGTGAGAGCAAGGTGCAGGATGCATGTGGTACAGTGTGAGAGCAAGGTGCATGATGCATGTGGTGCAGTGTGAGAGCAGTGTGGATCAGGATGCATGTGGTGCAGTGTGAGAACAGTGTGGAACAGGATGCATGTGGTGCAGTGTGAGAACAGTGTGGAGCAGGATGCATGCGGTGCAGTGTGAGAGCAAGGTGCAGGATGCATGTGGTGCAGTGTGAGAGCAGTGTGGAGCAGGATGCGTTGTAAGAATGTGAGGGTTCGCGTGGTTTGTCCCCACACTGGGTCGAGGCAGCATGGCTGCTGTGCCGACCGCAGCTCCATCCCCAGGGTGGAAACACAAAGATGCTCATTGACCCCCTAAACAAGGGACCAAACAGATCTGCAAGAGGCAGTGCTTGGCCAACTTCTGGGAAAATACTTTTTTGTTCTTCCCATGTCTTTTTCAACAATAGAATTAAAAATATATATTGCAGTAAAAATTATCTTTCAATGCTCACCTCTATAGACCTCTACTGATCCAACCATCCTCACTGTGGTTGTTACCCCTCAGCCCCCTCAGGCACACCTGTCGGAACAGATGTCTAAGTCCTCGCCTCAATCTGCTCTAGTCAGTCTTGTAGCCGGGGCCCCGCCCCCATGCCTGCAGCCTCGATTTGTCCTCTTGTGCAGCGTGAACTGTGACAAACTCCACGGTGTCGTCAAGTTCCTACCTTCTGTTTCTCCATTGAATCCGCTATGCATTCAATATACCACGAACGGGTAGTAAACCAGAGCAAAATAAGGGAGGAAAAAAAATCTGTTGTAAGAAACAAGATCCCTTTGTGGTAAATAAAATTATACAGGGATTTTATTTCTTGTACCAGCACTTCCAGGTCCCCTGCCATTTCCCCCTCTAGGCACTAACACACACCATGGAGCCATGGTGGTAGAGTGGTTATGCACTGGGCTGCCATCCAAATGGTCAGCAGTTCGAAGCCATCAGCAACTCCATGGAAGAAAAACTAGGCTTTCCATTCCTGGGAACAGTTCCAGTCTCAGAAATCCCCGGGGGTCACTCTGACTCAGCATGGACTCAATGGCCTGAAGTGAGAATGCATACCATAAAGTGTGTTCATTCCCACATAAATGGTAGGAAAAATGAACTCAACCCTACAGTTGACTCTGTGTAATTATGCCACCAAGGACACAGAAGGTTGATCTCGCTCCACCCGCACTCAACTCATGGAAAACCTAGAAACATAAACAATTTATGCTCATCATTGTAAGACCTAGTGGCATGCATTGAGTCCCTAGAGGGTGACCTGGGGGCTGGTATGCTGTGGTGTGAATGAAGGACTCCAGGGTCCTTCCGGGAAGAGTTAAAGACCCTGCTTCAGGAGTGTGTACACCTACATGGAGAACATGTCAAGAAACAGGAGCTTCCCATGTCGGGTGTTTTTGTGTAATAGAGCTTTCCGTGATTCTGTAGCGACGCTCAGTGACTTCCCCTCATTGGAGCATCACCGGCCGGTGCCCTGTCAGCTCTGTAAAACTGCGAGGAGCGGAAGGACTCAGGAACTGGACAAAGCCAGACTGATGAGTCAGTCCCTCCACCGGCCCCGAGGATTCTTGCCACGATGCTTCCCTTGTCAGGACAGGATGCTTTCCTTGTCTCGAGACCTAACTTTGATGTACTGTATGCATACATGTTGACGTCATTCGTATTATTATATTTTCTTAATCTCTTGAAACAATTAGACAAATTAATAATCTGTTTTTTTTAAATCAATCCTGAAAGTATTCAACTGCTTCAAAAAAAATCCCAGTACAATGACCAGGCAATCTTTGAAAATAAATATTACAAATAGCAAGCTCCCTTTAAGGAAAACACAGAACCGTCACAATGATTTCTTTCACCAGGACCAGTTTTCAAAAGTGGGGGAAAACCCAAGATGTTGTCTAGCGATCTTCAGACTGTCATGTTTGGCAGCCCCAGTGTTATATTTTGGAATAAATAAACATTTACAACGGACATCTGTTTTTGTTTTGCCTTCATTCACTAGAATTTCCACAAACGTCACATCTGCATTTAAAGAACACAATACAACAGGTATCCTGTGAGGGAATGCGTTTTGATGCAGTGAATCTTGCTGTGAGATTAGACCGAGCTGGATTTTAATCTCAACTTTCCCTCTTACTTGCTTCTTGTCACTTCAGTTTACTAACTTTGCAGGGTTATTGTCGGATTAAAGTAAGATGAGATTGAATTCAAGGAAATATGTAAACCACTTAGGAGCCATACACAATGTGCCTGGTAATTGCCAGCTTCTGAGTGGCCCTGCTGTGTAATTGAGAGTCTGGACTTTGGACTCGGATGGAAATTTATTTGGATGTTAATACTAACTGAATAATTTTAACCAAGCCAGTTGTTTAGCTCTCAAGATTTCCTCTGCTGACTGCAAAATGCAGCATTTTGGAGATTATGACATAAACTAGCACACAAAGCCCATCTCCTACAAGCCTTACACACAGCCATGAACCAGAACAACAAACACGCAGCCAGTGAGTGAGTACAGAGTCTACTGTCTATTCTGAGCCTGTAACTCTTTATATGCAGAGAAAGCTTTCTCTTTCACCCACTGGTAAGCTAGCAGAGCAACTCAAAGCACTACACCACCAGGGTCCCGAACACCTGGGCACACAGTCAACACAGTGCCAACAAGCCCATCTGGCTCATAGCAACCCCACCAGGCAAAGGAGAGAGGAGTGATAAGGGGCTGCTTCCAAGACCAGAATCTTTACAGAAGCAGATTGCCCCATTTCTCTTGTGGAATAACTTCTCCTGCCAATCGTTTGGTTAACAGCCAGGCACTCTAACCACTGCTATGCCAGGGCTCTTGACCACATGGTAGGTGACCAGGAAATGATAGCTTTTAGTATATGTTGAGAGTGGAAATCAGATACCTTAGGTTGACAGGACAGAAAGAATACAAGAGGGGTACAGATGCTTTGTAGCAGAGAGGACTGGTATACTATTGGCATAATATTTGTGTACATATAACATGAAAGGTCTAATGTTTACTTTCTGAACAACCAGTCCCATACAAATAAACATCAAAGGTGCAGGGCTCCACTCCACTCCACCCAAACCTGTCACACCAGCACACAGAAGCATCCCTTTCGGAGGACATGCGGCGACAGTGGCCCCATGCCAGCAGTGACCAGGATTAAGGCCTGGTGTGCCTGACAAGGAGCTCCTGGAACCCTTGCACTCAGTGGAGATTGTCAATATTCACCTGCTGGCCAATGAAGCGTCATGTTTATCAGTACGTACACGCGAGTCTGAAATTCCTCTTCCAGAAAAATTAGTTCTCTCTTGGTGTCCCTGCGAGGTCAAATTCACACACACAACGATGAGGCTATTCAGGCAGGCTGGCTGGTCAGTGGAGATGTTCCTGGTTTTCTGATGGTTTTTACCAGTGCATCTACAGATAGCCTCGCCCAGCTTCCTACAGTTTATGGACAATTTGAAAATTTCACTGCACTATGAAAGTCAACCTCCGTTTCATGGGAGTCAATTATTCACAGACAGGAGTAGAACCAAATGAAAAACCAAGTCCACTACCTCCCAAACCAAAAACCCAAACTCACCACCATCCAGTTGGTACTGACTGATAATGACCCTATAGAATAGGACAGAAAGGCCCCTATGGATTCCCAAGACCGTAACTGTTTATGAGAGTAGATTGTCTTATCTTTCGCCCTCAAATTGTCTGCTGTGTTCGAACTGGTGACCTTGCGGTTAACAGCCTAACTGGTACACCACCAAGGCTCTTGACCCACTGCCTTCCAGTCAATTCTAAGCAGTGTTTGCCAAATACTGACCCACCTCACCAGGTCCATGGGGGAAAGTGGCTGAGATAAGTTAATAAATCTTTCAAAGGTTAGTTTTTCAGCACTCATGGTTAAGCCCTGGAAGATAGTCTTTGAGAGCATTAGAATGAAAGAGATCTTGCCTATTGTTTTTGTAAAATCTAAGCTTCAGTTTAAAAATAAGAACAGTGAGGTTCAGAGATATGAACTCTGGACCCAAGATCCAGAATAGGTAACGTAACCCACAGATCATGTCTCCTAAGCTGATGTTGCTTTCTCCGTGGCTGTTACGGGCCATCTCGTTGGTCCCGGCTCATAGTGTGCCTGTGTACAACAGACGGAAACACGGCCCTGTCCTGCACCAGCCGCATGTGCTTAGGGGTCAGCCCATTGGTGCAGCCGCTGTGTCGGCCCACCTCCTGGAGGCTCTTTGCCCTTTACGCTGTCCTTTTGCTGGACCAAGCCTGAGGTCCGTTTCCAGAGACTGATCTCTCCTGATAGCATATCCAAAGAAAGTCAGACCACGTCTCACCATCCTCACTCTCAAAAGGAATTTGGGTTGTTATTTCTTCCAGGATAGATTTGGGTGTATGCTCTGGCAGTCCAGGGTACTTTCAAAATTCTCTGATCACATAAAATAATTGTACTCGTATATGATAGTGGTCATAGTCCCTGAAGTCTTTAAATAATAGTTTAGCTTCACTAACAGAGAATGTGGACCTTGAGCAGTGTCCTTCTAAGGACCTGTCTACCTGGGATTCGCAGACAATAGCACCAGGGAAGCTGGCACGGGTACGTAAGGGAGCAGTGAGTTTCTGTTCCTGGAGGAAGGGAAATTCAGAAAAGTTGGGTGAGATTGGTTGTACAACTTGAGGGATATATTCCATGTTCCTGAATTTGGCATGGACACAGTGTTGAACTGGCGTATGTTCCATTGTGTTTATTTTCAACAACGAAAACTAAAATGTATTATTAACTGGTGTATGTCTCATTGTGCATATTTTTAACAACAAAAATATTAGTAAATGGTGTATGTTCTATTGTGTACATTTTCAACAGAGCCAATAATAGTGAATTATATTATTATTTTTTAATGTGGGCAGATGGGAAACAGCAATAGAAATGATCATAAAAATAAGAGTGTTTTGGTAGCAACACCTTACATTTTCATGGGTAGCAGGGAACAGGTCACTAACCCACCCAAGGGAAAGGTGTTATTCAGATTCCCACAGGGAAAGAAGGACCAGACATTAACCCTGTGCTCTAAGATGCCAATGCAATGTACCAGCATGAAGCAGGGAACCAATAGAGAGGAAGCGTTAAAGAAAAAATGAGGAGCTGATACCAAGGACTCAAGTAGAAAGAAAATATTTTGGGAATGATGATGGCAACAAATGTACAAATGTATTTGACACAATGGACGCCTGTATGGATTGTGATAAGAGTTATAAGAGCCCCCAATAAAATGATTTTTAAAAGAAAAAGAAAAAAATGAACTAGAGGGTCACGGGGATGAGAAGAACCAGTCAGGATGCAGTATAGCAATGATGCAAACATGCAACTTTCCTCTAGTTCTTGAATGCTTCCTCCCCCTGACTATCATGACCCCAATTTTACCTGACAAATCTGTTAGACCAGAGCATGTACACGGGTACAGACAAAAGCTGGAGACACAGGGAATCCAGGACAGATAAAACCTCAGGATCAATATTGAGAGTAGTGATACAAGAATGGGAAGAGGAAGGTGGGGGGAGATAGGGAGAACTGATCACATTGATCTACATAGACCCCCCCTCCCAGGGGGATGGACAACAGAAAAGTGGGTGAAGGGAAACACTGGTCAGTGTAAGACATGACAAAATAATAATAATGTATAAATTAACAAAGGTTCATGAGGGAGAGAAAGTGGAAGAGAGAGGAGAAAAAAATGAGCAGTTGAGACCAAGGGCTCAAGTAGAAAGAAAATGTTTTGAAAATGATGATGGCAACAAATGTACAAATGTGCTTGACACAATGGTATGAACCACCAATAAAATGATTTTTTTTTTAAAAAAAGGAAATTCCTGATCTTCATCTCACCCTAAAAAAACCAACAACAACAACAACAAAAACCTTACATTTTCTGAATCTTCACCCATGCCCGGCACTGGGATGAGCACTTTCCACATACATCTCCTTTACCTCACAGAGCAAGGCTCAGTGACCGGTATTGCTGCTCCTGTACTTCTACAGATGAGCGAAGAGGACTGTGAAGGACCTTGCCCAATTAATAGAATTAATGACAAAGAAAGGGCTTCAAAGCCAGTTCTGTCTGACTGCAGGCCAGGGATCCTAGCTACTCCCCAATCCAAAGCAATCCTTTCAGAATTTTGAAGCATCTTAAAGCAGCATGTAAACTACCTTCAGACCCTTTGCTGGCATCATGGCCATGTGCTGGCCTGCTTACTGCTGTGAGCACACCAGCCATTCTGCTGTGAACACACCAGCCATTCTGCTGTGAGCACACCAGCCATTCTGCCGGAGACACAGCAGCTCCAGAAAATATGTGAGCCTCAAAAGCCTAAAGGGGGCTCTGTCCTACAGAGTCAGAGCTGTGACTGGGGGGCAGAGTTTGGTTTTAGTTTTTGATAAACCACTTCTCCTTCCTCGATCCTCATTTATGCCTGAAAATAGGAACACCCCGTACTCACGGTGCTGAAAACATAGGTGCTCTCTGCTAACACTGGTGAAAAATAAATGAGCTTCTAAAAATTTGAGTAGCACACAAATCCTCGGGGATTCTGTAAAATGTAGCTCTGAGGACAAATGTTATTCTTGCACTTTTAAAATAAAGCACTCATTTAAATAAAAGAGAGGATTCTAGCTTTATAATATCCCAATTCCATGACAGTCACCTATCATTAACTCAGCACGTTACGCTTTCATTCAGCCCGAATGAGGTTCTGGAAAAGGCAGCTAGACGCTTAAACATTCAAACCTCTACTGGGTAGGAATTCATTTTTTCAACCACTGAACAATCATTCCTTATGGACAGAAAGGTAAGATATGAGTGAAATATGTATTGAAGCTGGAATTATTTCCCAAGGACAGTTCAAAATAGGTGGAAAATACTATAATAATTTCCTTCCAAATGCATCATTCCTTTGCTTATTAAATTTTGAAGAGGTTATCAATTTGGAATATAACCTAAAGAGTTTATGTTTCATAATTTTACTTTATTGCTGAAATATTTATGCAAATATTCAGTGTAGGAAGCTGCTGCCAGATGGAAATGCAATAGTTGTGGAATCCTTCCTGGCATTTCCGACAGAATATATAATACAGAATCACTTTATGCTAATGTTTTGCAATGGAATACATATTTTATAGCTACTTTGAAATGCAAATTTAAAAGATCTGAACACTTTAGAAACCATGCCAGCCAATGCCAAGTGAACTAATATAAAAAGTGGGAGTTAGATAGATAAATTACAATAATGTCATATCAACTGCATTTTGGTAAAAGTAATGAGCCATGTCTTTATAGCCTTTATGTAAATACACCTTAATATTTAGAAGCAAAGCTGTGTTTTGGTAAGATTAATGTTAACTAACCTCAAGATACACACATGACATCTGTCACGAATCTTTCTGTGAAGAAGTAGACTCCATGTTATTTGACTTTCTTACCCTCAGTTCTCACCCTAATTTTCATTACTGATAAATCCCCGGGTGCAGAGGATGTGGTAGCTTCAACCAAACTACCTGGAAAGTCTGGGGTGGGTAGGCTAAAGTGAGGTTGCAGTATAACAGAATAAAAGTTTTATTGCTATTTATTGTCTGAAATCCAGGTTCTCTGATCAGTTTGATTTCATTATATTATAATATTACACGTAGTATGATGATAACTTGGAAGAATCAACACACTATCTCACCACTGATTTTTTTCAGAAACTTAAGGTTTAAACATTAAAATATTCGTTGAAAGGCACAATTTCGATTGGGTCCATGGATTAATTTCCTCTTAACAAATTGAGGTGTGGTGCGTTTGCCTCCACGATTTTGCTGGAAATGGTCTGTGGTTTTGACAGGCATGGCTTTTCTTGATTGTGCCTTCAATTTATGTTTTCATTTTCAGGTCTAGTTTCATACCGACTGTGACTCAGGAATTGAATCTGAGCAAGAAAAAGGAAACCGTGAGCTTCTCATTAATTGTTAACATTGTAAACCAAGGACATACTCTTTGGGTGCATCATTTAGGATCCTCAAAAAGCTGGAACTTAAAAAAAATATATAGTTTTATTGACATCCGATTCCAATATCATAACTTCAGCAGTTAGGTCATTTCATAAAGAGTTGTACTATCATCACCACAATCAGTCCAGAACATTTTCTTCCTCCCTGCACCCACTGCTACCAGCTCCCCACTTCCCTCCAGCCCCCCATCCCCATTAAGCCAGAATCCAGTTACATCTCTATAAATACACACACACACAACAGCAAACCCCCCGAAATAAACCAGAGAAGAACCCCAATCGAAAATGATTGGACATCCCTTACAGAAGGGTCACAAGGAAGAATGAGCCAGTCAAGGTGCAGTATAACACCGATAAAACATATAACTTTCTTCTAGCTCTTTAATGCTTCCCCCCGCCCCCACTCTCATGACCCCAATTCTACCTTACAAATCTGGCTAGACCAGAATATGTCCACGGGTACAGATAAGAACTGGAAACACAGGGAATCCAGGACAGATAAACCCCTCAGACCAATAGTGAGAGTAGTGATCCCCCGGGTGGGGGTTAAGGGTAAATTATGGGGAGAAAGGGGGAGTCGATCACAATGATCTATATATAACCCCCTCCCCGGGGGATGGATAACAGAAAAGTGGGTGAAGGGAGACATCAGACAATGGTCAGTGTAAGACATGACAAAATTATAATAATTTATAAATTATCAAGGGTCCATGAGGGAGGGAGGGCCAGGGAGGGAAAGGAAAAGTAAGGAGCCGATACCAAGGGCTCAAGTGGAAAGAAAATGTTTCGAAAATGATGATGGCAACAAATGTACAAATGCGCGTGACACAATAAATGAATGTATGAATTGTGATACGAGTTGTATGAGCCTCTAACAAAATGATTTTTAAAAAGAAAAGCAGGAAATCCCCAAAACGAAAACACTAAAATGGACCAAAAGAGAGCTCAAAGGACAAGGCATTAGGTCATCACCTCACTGGTTCCACAGCCATCGATGGCTGTTCCGAGGCACTCTGCCTGCGAGCAGGGCTGTCACACCCGGCTCCGAGCCAGAGGGGTTTCTCTGAGGCGCACTCCATGCGTAGTTGCCTTCCACTTGAACAAGAACAACACAAAACTACAACTTTTGCTTCATCTTAGTTTCATGGAATTTTTTTTTAAGAAATGAAGCAAGAGCAACAATTGGTATCAGTGCCGCTGGACTCTCCCACAGGAAATATCGCATTCCAAGAAAAACAGTGCCACTGAGTTGCCATTGTATTCATAAAGTATTCCACTAAAAGAAGCCCTCGCATCGTCACCGTGCCATCCGGTCCTCGTCACTATTGTAGCAGACAGGCGGAGTCCTCCTAGCAGGTAGGGAAGCAGCCTTATAGCAGTGAACTGACTGGCCCCAGTCAAGTCCCCAGGAGATCACTGCTCCTGGAAGACACTGCGGCCTTGACGAGTAAGGTTTGGCTCAACTCCCTGCTGTAATTGTGACTCATGGCTCAGTTTCAGTTTTAGGCTGCTCCATCCAACAAGGGAGACATTCTTTGAGAGCTGCCCCTGCCCACTGGTCTCTCTTCTTCTCTTATGGGAGGTGTGAAATGTGGAGGGGAGGGTTTAGGAAGAATTCCCATTTGGTCCGTGAGTGAAGGATCAAGCAGGAAGATGTCATACTGTGGGAAAAATCTACAGGGGGAATTTAATCTCTCCCCCATTCCATTTAAATCACCGGAAGCTTTGACTGCCACTCTGAGTGGACCTGTCTGTTCCGTGATATTTCTGGGCTCTCAAGCCTGGCGCTCAAATGTCACCCTGCATCTGAAAACATAAATGTGATGCCTTCATTTATTAACAATAAGTATATTCATTCGCAATGAACAAAAATTGTGTCCCTCTCAGAATTCCTGAGTGACACACTCATCAATGCTGACGCACACCCCCCCACCCCTGACACCACCCACCACGTACCTACCTCACTTCAAAGGGGCGGACTGGGCACTCACTTTTCACCACGAAATTACGGTTCTCCACAATGCAGGCAGAAATGAATCATGTGGCTCCCAACACATTTGAGGTAAATTAGGAATCACCATCTGGCAGTGAGCTTCTCTTCTTAAAATTGCTCTCTCTTTTTTTAATTAAAATGTGTTTTAATTAAAAATAGACATGTCAAGAAGCACTGTATATCAATTACATGACTGACAATATGCTTCCATCTTTTTTTTCTAAAACATATGAACCAGAAATGGGATGTCATGGTTTCTCTCATGAGAAACAGTAAAATACAGAACAGAGAAAGAATGCATTGCTATGGAAGCCATTTCGTTTTTATGGAAAACCAATCAAATGCGTTCTGAGATTTTTATTGATGTTATTTTTCAAAACATTTGAAAGGCTGCTGACTCCTAATTTTTGTATGCGACATTCAGAGAAGTTTTCCATTTATTCCATACCATCGATGGTTTGGGAAAGCCTCTCCAACAGCCTCCCCTGACCTCCTCTGAGTGATGGTGGAATGCTCCGAGGCTCATTCTCACAGCCCATCCCTTCCATGTTGAACTTTCCTGGGCCCAATCATCTCTCAGAAGAGCAAAGTATGAGTCTAGGATCTCGGCGGAGCCAGAAGTGAGGGTGAGAGATGGGAACCCGCAAGCAGCGGGCAGAGACACCAACAGAGCACAGGAAGGATGAAGGTGACCTCACACAAGGCAGTGTGTGTGTGTAGGAGCCCTGGTGGCATACTGGGTTACAAATTAAGCTGCTAACCACAGATCAGCAGTTTGAAACCACCAGCCGCTCCACAGGAACATGAGGAGGCTCTCTACTCCTGTAGAGTTATAGGCTCAGAAACCCACAGGGGCAGTTCTGCCTTATTCTATATGGTTGATATGAGTCAAAATTGACTTGATGACAATATGTGTGTGTGTGTGTGTGTGTGTGTGTGTGACAGAGAAGGAGCGAGAGAGAGACAGAGAGAGATGCTACAAAATAAACCAGGCTTTTATTCCATAGCCTTTCTGTTGATGTTTTGGTTATATGCTCAATCACTAACAAAAGAATTGTTAGCGACTTAGCTGATCTGCCCCCATAAAGAACACAGCCTAAAAAAATCCTATGGGGGATTTCTACCCAGTCATATGAGATGATCATGACTTGGAATGGACTTGATGGCACCTAACAACTGTCTCAGGAGGCCCTAAGTGTTGTTGACTTTTAGTCTATTCTTATTAACCTCCTTTACTGTGTATCACTGAACGATGGCTTTTCCTTAAGTAAATGTTTTATTTTTGATGTGTTTCATGTTTACGGGAAAATTGTGACACTGATGATGATGACTTCTCATCAACTTCACACTCAGTTACTTTTATTATTCACATCGTATATTAATTTGGACCTTTTGTCATGACTAAGGAACTGGTATTAAGACCTGAATTTTAGTTAAAGTCTATACTTTCTTTGGAGCTCCTGGGGGCGGGGGGGTGTAAATGGTTAAAGGAAACTGGTGAAAAGATGGAGGTTCGAATTCATCTGGAGGCACCTTGGGAGAACATCTTGATCTTGGGAGGCATCTTGATGTGCTTGAGCAGAGTGCTGCTCAGCCACTCAGGATCACCTTGAATTGAAATCAACTCCAAAGCGACTGGTGTACTTGATTCAGATTTTAGTATTTTTTTATCTCTTGTACTTTATTTGCAAGCAGCCACATTATATTTAGTAATTTATGCATCTCTAGTCTCCTCTTGAATGAGATTCTTTCTCAGGCTTTCTTGGTTTTGCATGATGCCAACAGTTGTGAAGAGCATCAGTCAGGAATCTGATAGAATATCCCTCTCTTGAGATGTCCTTCTCATGAGCAAACGGGGGTTGTGTGCTTCGTGAAGGGAGACTAAGAGGCCAAGTGCCATTCCCTTCACATCGCATCAAGAGGACAGAGCGTAGAGATGACTTATCCCTTGGGGTGAATTTGACCGACTGGAGGTAGTGTTGGTCAGCCAAGTTCCCCGGGTTCCTCCTATTCTGCCTTGTTCTCCTCAAATGTAGTCCGGCTCTGAGGCGTGGCTTCTTTGTTCCTTTAGAACTCTTTGTCTTTAAAAAAAATTTTCCCTTGAGAATACCCTTGCTTTCTACATGATGTTCCAGGCTCATTTTCTGTATTTTCAGCCCCATTATAGGATCAGTCACTCTCAGTTACTTTTACTGGGGAGGGTAAGGCACAGTAGAACTTTTATTTATGTATCTGTGCTTTCAAATAGCTTGCCTTGCTCTAAACTAACTTTTAGCCTACTAAGACTTATTTCTCAAAATAACTGCAAATGTTGAAAAATTATTTTATTTGAATAATTATTATGAATATTGAAATTTTAGTCTACAGAAACAGATATACCACTTGATAATTTCTAATATGCTCCTGTGTCTAGCTCTGTAGAATCTGTGGTTGATATAAATATCAAAAACCAAATCCACTTCCATTGAGTTGATTCTGCCTCTCAGAAATCCCATATTGGGTTTCTGAGTGTAAATTTTTATAAGAGAAAAAAACTTTATCTTTCTTGGGAGGAGTGGCATGTATAAATCATCAGCCTGATGATAGCAACCCAATGCTTAGACCACAGCACCGTCAAGGGTCTCTCTCTGTGTATATATATACACACACACACACACACACACAAATATACATCCAATAAATGGACCGTATACATATGTATGTATAGACATAAAATATTGTTAATTATGGAAGAGAGATAGTTTAAATTAGTAAAACCATATTTGGTCTTTTTTTAATGTTCGTTTTGGCAAATACAGAAAATAATTTAGCATAACTGATAAGTCTTTGGGGTCCTTGTTTTGGTGAAAATATAAGATGTTTTATAATCAGAATTTCAATTTTTAAAATTTCATTTAAATTACTTTTCAGTTTTTCCATCACTGTGCTTATGTAGTTAGTTCACAGTGTAAGGAACTAGTATTCAACCAAAATAAATTTGATTCTATTTTCTGTCCAAAAAATTAGAGTGCCAGAATTAATAAAGTCAGGAGGGCGGAATGACCACTTTCCCTGTGGTCCATCTAGTTATTTTACGCAAGAAGGAACTGTCTTGTAAACAGTGCTATCCAGAACAATCCTATTAGATCACTCTTAGATACCAAATGATCCTTTAAAGGTCACCTCTGGTTAGATTTCATGCCGATGAGAATGCTATGAAAACAACAACAACAACAATTTAGGGTAAAACAAAAGGAACATTGCATCAGTAACTGTTAAATGAAACACTAGAAAGTTACTGAGAGATAAAGGTGTTTCCTGCACTTCTTTCTTTCTTTCTTTCTTTCTTTCTTTCTTTCTTTCTTTCTTTCTTTCTTTCTTTCTTTCTATCATTGTATTGGGGGCACATACACTATTTATCACAATCCATCCATCCATCCATCCATCCATCCATCCATCCATCCATCCATCCATCCATTGTGTCAAGCACATTTGTATATTTTGTTGTCATTATCATTCTCAAAACATTTTCTTTCTACTTGAGCTCTTGGTATCAACTCCTCATTTTTCCCTTCCCTCCCCATCCCCACTCCCTGCTTCCCTCATGAACCCTTGATAATTTATAAATTATTATTATTTTGTCATGTCTTACACTGTCCGACATCTCCCTTCACCCACTTTTCTGTTGTCTGTCCCCCAGGGAGGAGGTTACATGTAGATCCTTATCATCGGTTCCTCCTTTTGACCCCACCTTCCCTCCACCCTCCCAGTATCACTACTGTCCACTGGTCCTGAGGGGTTCATCTGTACTACATTCCCTGTGTTTCCAGTTCCTGTCTCTACCAGTGTACATCTTCTGGTCTAGCTGGATTTTTAAGATAGAATTGGGATCATGATAGTGGGAGGCAGAAAGCATTTAAGAACTAGGGGAAAGTTGTATGATTCATCGTTGCTACATGGCACCTTGACTGGCTCATCTCCTTCTTGCAACCTTTCTGTAAGGGGATGTCCAGTTGCCTACAGATGAGTTTTGGGTCCGCACTCCGCACTCCTCCTCATTCACAATGATATGATTTTTTGTTCTTTGATGCCTGATGCCTTCAACACCTCGTGATCACACAGGCTGGTGTGCTTTTTCCATGTGGGTTTTTTGCTTCTGAGCTAGATGGCTGCTTGTTTACCTTCAAGCCTTTAAGATCGCAGATACTATATATTTTGATAGCCAGGCATCATCAGCTTTCTTCACCACATTTGCTTATGTACCCGTCTGTCTTCAGTGATTGTGTCAGGAAGGTGAGCATCATGGAATGCCAGGTTAATAGAACAAAGTGTTCTTGCATTGAGGGAGTACTTGAGTGGAGGCCCAATGTCCATCTGCGACCTTAATACTAAACCTATAAATATATGTACATAGATCTATTTCCCCATCATCATATATAAATATATTTGCATATGTACATGCCTGTATTTAGACCTCTATAAATTCCCTTTGCCTCCTAGTTCTTTCTTCTATTTCCTTATACTTTCCTCTTCTCCAACAATCAGGCTCATCCTTCATTTGGGTTTCAGTACTTTCTCTCAGTTACAATGCCCTTGATCAAGCCCTACCAGGCCTCTTACTCCCTCTCACTATCAATTTTGGATCACTTGTTCCCTTGTGCCTGAGTTTGTTAACATCACTTCCTTTCCCCCACCCCTCTCCCATGTTTCCCCAGAACTGTCGGTCCAGTTGTTTTCTCCTCCAGATTTTTTACCCAGCCTATCTCATCTAGATAGACCTGCAGAGATAACAATATGCACAAATCAAGACAGAGAAAAACAAAGCAACAAAACAACAAACCAATGACAAAAAAGAAAAGCCTATAAATACTTCAAGGTCTATTTGTTGACCTTTAGGAGTGCTACACTCTGTCTTGTGTTGTATGTGTTGAACTGGCAAAGACTATTTGCTGTAGCAATTCTTTCATCCCAGAAACAATTCTGAATCCTAAAACATATTACACTTGGATTGAATATTGAAACTTCAAATTTCAGAAACATCTAAATCAGAGCTGCTTTTAAAAAAAATGTCTCATTGTGAGCAAACTTATAAAATTAGTCAGAGGTCGTTTTGAAGAGATCTACTTCGGGAGCGCTCTAGGGTCTTCCAAATGTATGCAATTCCCAATTTGAGAGAAGTTGGCAGGGTTTGACCCCAGTTCCACTCCAGCCTGCAGAAAAGGGGTTGGAGTCAACCCCTGAGAACCCACAACCAGCAGGAAGACCACCCCAATTAACTCACACTCTCACGATCCAGGAAAATTAAAAATTACATTTCTTGTAATGGCTTAATTATTATGCCTCAGATCAGTCATGTGCTCTCAAAAGAATATGGGAAACTCCTTACCCTCTTTCATATTTTTTTAATTTGCAGCTAAATATTTTACTACATATTTTAACAATGCCAGTAGATATACTCTCAGTATATTGTACATATTAATATTTAAAATAAAATTAGATCATTGAAATCTAAATACCAAACTACATGGTATTCCACAACTATCAGATTTAGTGCACCTATGAACAGGACTTCTGGTTTGGATACAAACGATTACAAAGACTTGACTACTACAAAAAAGCTATTTAGGATATAAGGAAAGATGTTTGTTTTACTTGTTAGGTGCTGTTGAGTCGATTCAGACCCCAAGGGACATTAAAGAATAGAAAAGAATTGTTCCATAGGATTTCCTCAACTGTAATCTTTTAAAAAATAATTGTGGGCTACTACTTAAGAATTCCCTCAACATAAGAACACTTTGTTCTAATAATATGGCACTGGGCAATGTCCACTTCCCCCAAGAAATAACTGAAAACAAACTGGTGCATAGGCAAATATGGTGAAGAAAGCAGATGGTGCCCAGATATCAAAAGATACAGCATCTGGGGTTTTAAAAGCTTGAAGCCAAACAATTAGCCATATGATGTGGAAGAAGCACACCAGCCTATGTGATCATGAGGCATTAAAAGTTCAAAAATAGACAATCTCATGGAGGTGTTGGAGAGGGGTCAAAGTGGAGACCCAGAGATGCACAGATAATTGGACATTCATGTGCAGAGGGGCTGCACAGAAAAGAAAATACATCTAGGAGGCAGTTTAACACTGATGAAACACACAATACTCCTCTAGTTCTTAAATCCTTCCTCCCTGCACTACTATGATATCAGTCTTACCTCTCAAATCCCACTCATCTGGTATATATACAGCAGCACAGATGAGAGCTTTCAATATACAGAACTCTGGATAGAAAATCCCCTGAGAAACAGTAATGGCAGTAACAATTCCAGGAGGGTAGAGCGGAAGGAGGAGAGGGGAAATGGATAGCAGGATAGTAGGTGAAGGGATAGAATAGGTGGTGTAAGATATATATATATATATATATATATATATATATATATATATATATATATATATATATATATATATATATATATATATATATATAAACAATACATAATATATTAAGGGTTGCATGATGGCAGGGTAGGGGAGGGAGGGAAAAAAAGAGGAGCTGATATCAAAGGGCTCAAGAAGAAAGATAATGTTTAGAAATTATTGATGTCAAGAATTTTACAAGTCTGCTTGATCTAATGGATGTATGGATTGTTATAAAACATGCAAGAGCCCCCAATAAAATAATTTATTATATAAAACATTTTACTATCATATAATTCACATATCATATAATTCAATAGTTTGTTGATATTAAGGAGAGTTGTATAATCATCACTTCAATCAATTTCAGAACATTTTCTTCTTTCTTGTAGTCATTTTTGTTAGCCCCCATATTCCCCACTCTCCCCTGCCACGTTCCTAGGTTCTTATTAATCCAGTAACTCTCTCTCTAGATTTATCCGTCCTGGATTTCATATAAAGAAAAACATACAAAGCAAAAAGAAGAGACAAAGAAGTCCCAACAATAATAACACAGTAAAACCTCAATTGAAAAGAAAGCAGAAATGCCTAAAAAACTGGAACAAATGTAAAATGGGAGATCAAATGATCAGGTGCTACATTTTAACCCCAATATGTCTGCATACGCTACTTCACAGTGGGGTCTGTGTCAGAGCAAGGCTAGTCACAGCCCCGACGATGGTCAAAGGGAATCCACGGGGACCCTGCACATGGGTTGTGGACTTCCACTGTCATTCACAGCCTTCTGCAAAACTGATGTTCAGAATTTAAGCTCTGATACTGTTCCCCTTTCCATATTTGAACTTTGTTATTTACAGTGCTTGGATCACAAGGATGGTGTGCTTCTTCCATATGAACTTAGTTGATGCCTCACTTAGAGGACTGCTGGTTTGAAGACCCCCAGGCTCTATGCTTTCCAATAGCCAGGCACCATTTGATTTCTTCACCACATTTGTTATAGCACCCATATCTTCATGGATTTCATCATGAGAGTGCATATCAAGTATGGTCATGTCATATGAACCATTTGTTATTACCTTAGGGCTATGGCTCAGTGTGAGCCCCAAATCCATCTTTATGCAGCACCCCTGGGTGAGTTTGAACGTCGGATCTTTGGGTTAGTAGTTTGTGCTTAAACTGGATCCCTGGTGGTGGGATGGATTGTGAACAGGACTGTTAATGACAAGGTCAGTAGTTCAAAGTCACCAGCAAGATAAAGATTTCTAGCCCAATAAAGGGTTACAATCATAGAAACCCACTGAGGTAGTTCTATGTCTATAGTTAGTCTGTAATCCTGTAGGGTCGTTATGAGTCATAATCGACGTGATGGCAGTCATGTGCTTAAAATTTCAAAATGTAGCTACCTCTTCATAGGAGGAGAGAAACATGAGAGACTGTACTTAGAAAGAAGGACTCGAAGTAACTGGCCAAACATTCAGTAAGTATTGGAAAGTGTCATGTGTGCTAAAAAGGTGGATTAAATCCTTAGGAATCCTATCAGCTTTCAGAGTACAGACCTACCTGTCAACTTCTGTTCACACGTCTTTACTGAGTTTGGAGGGTAATATGCATGCAAAAGAAGGGGTCCAATGAAAGGAAGCTGCGAGTGATTTCTTCTTGGTGCTCACGAAGACTCCTTCCAGCTCAAGCACTCTTTAAAAGACGGGAGCCAGGACTCCTCGCGGGGAACTGAGAGAAGTACATCAGAAGCACGCCAAGTATCGAACAAGATCAATATCAAGGCAGGAGAGCCATGAGAAACCCTTCCCCGAGTGCTAGATCTTCACAGAGCGTAGGGCAACGGCAACTTTTCCAAAGAGAAGCGTCAGGCCTGAAGGACATCTCCCCAGGTGCAGAACGCCAGGAACAGGACTAGATAGCAAAGATAGCTTGCAGTGACTCAAAAGCATGTCTGCTGGTCTGAACTCAGGGAGCTATCAACGAGAGTTCTGAAAGCTCACAGTTCAACTCTGAAGCCCAGGGAGATTTCCAAAATATTTCCAGCCCTGGTGGTGTAGTGGTAACATGTTGGGCTGCTAACCTCAAGGTCAGTAGTTTGAAACCAGTTGCTGTCTCAAGGGAGAAAGATGAAGATTTCTACCCTGGTAAAGAGTTACGGTCTCAGAGGCAGTTTCTATTCTATGGGGTCACTATGAATTGGCATCAGCTCACTGGTGGTGCATTTGGTTTTAGAGATTTTTAGATAACAGATCTTGCCACTGAAAAATCTGGACCATGTCTTTAAATTTTAAGGGGCAAAACCAATTAAACAAATGAGAAACTCCAAATCTGCTCAAGCACCATTTAGACCGACTGAGTCCTCACATTAACAGTCTGATCTGAAAAGGATATTCACACCCTCTCTGGAGGAAAACAATACTTTTCAGCCCCTTGATCTCGTACGCAAAACGTCCACTGTAAAAAGTACAATCCATACAATCAAAGAAAAGTTATGTGACTCATGATCAAGGGAGAAAATGAACAACAGAAATGTATTCAGAAATGGATCAGGCATTGACATTTTCTAAACATTGAAAATAAGGTCAGTATAATTGAAATACTAAAAGACATAGGATGAAAGATGGACATGTATGAACAGACATCCTATCTTAATTATAGAATATAATCTATATTTAATGTAAATGTTATGCTGGGAACTATTTTATTAATCACCCAACTTTGTTTTTCAACACAAAATGTGAATGCATTTCATATACTTCCTATAACTGTAAGCTTTAGGTATATATATTTTCTTCTAGTTTCTGTTATGTTTGTGATTATTAACAGTACAAGTTGATTAACATATCACAAGTATGCTAAAACTATAATGATATAAACATATAATACTATAAATACTTGTACTATAAATGCAAAAATCACTTTATTGAAATTACATTGTTTCATCCAGTGTGGAAGAATGAAAGGTGATTTTGCATCAATACTTCCCCTAGGTATCATTTCTATTAATGTAAGTCTATGAAATCTTATTTCTATAAATACCTTGAAACTTAATTGTAGAAATGCTGCTCAATAGCTGAACTTCCCAGTCACAGTTCTCAAATCACAGTCTCTGTCATCAAGCATTATATTTAATGCTCTTATCACCTAGAAATTGGATTAGGCCCTGCTGCAATTTCATTGAAAACAAAGAATTGGAAATGATCTGGCCTGCAAAATTATTTGTTGTGTAGTCATTAGACTCACGAGAAGACTTGGCAGTGTAGTAGTAATGCATGGGGCTGCTAAGTGCAAGGTCAGCAGTTTGAAGTCACCAGCTGAAGGAAAATAGAGACTGTAAATGGAGTCTTCTAGTCTCAGAAACTCACAGGGGCAGTTCTATCGACTGTCCTTTGGAGTTCCTATGAGTGGCCATAGACTCAATGGCATTGAGTCTGGTTCGGTTTAGAGTCATTAAAATCAGTCACTTTCCAAACCCAAATCAGTAGCTTAAATATTTTTATTTGAGTCCAAGAAGCACCAGAAGCAACAGAGTATATTAAAATGTGAGTGCATAAAAGATAGATCTTCTTTTTAAAGCACAAAATAAGAGTAGTTGTGGAAAAGGAAACGGGAAAGGAGAAATCATCTGGAATAGACTCTTAGATCAGTTCTAGAGAAAATGAAAAAGAAGATTGAGACTCTATAGTGATCGGGAGAATCCATCAATACTTTCAGGTGGCTATTGTTTGTTCCCCTCTAGATGACTTGGCATGTACCCCAGTCCTGGGCTCCCTCCATGCTGACATCCACTGTGGCAGAACCTGGGGGCAGGAGTTTGTGTGCTCATCTTCTGACATTTATTGGACAAGATTCTGCCATAATTCACGGGATTTCCATTGGCTACTTTTTGAAAGCAGCTCTCCAGGTGTGCATCATCTGTCTTAGTTTAGAAGTTCTACGAAAAGGTCACTGTGGGTGCCTCTGGCTGGTATTTGAAATGCCAGTGACATAACTTCAGGCATCATGGCAACATGCAAGGCACCGCAGGGTGACAGTCTGACAAACCAGTGGTGGTATGCTGTCATGTCCTTTGGAAGAGTCTTTGCATATAGATCGCCACATTAAATAGTATGACTTTAAAATATATACATACACTAAGTCAAATCACCCTAAGAAGAACTTTTCGTTGTGTGTAGGATGAGTGAAATGGTTTGTTAACTTCCGCATTCTGTTAATCACCTTACCTTTGCAAGTCCACGTACATAGTTGGTTGCCCAGGGAGCTATCTTCCAAATTTCTTGGCATAGACCAGTGAACACTTCCAGCATGATTTATTGAAGTGTCTCGGTGAATATTCCATCAATGCCGAGAGCTTTCTTTTCCACCAGTGCGGTAAGTGCGACTTGGATCTCTTACTTCCGTACTACTGATTCTGGGTCACATGTCACCTCCTGAAATGATCAGTTGGGAGCCAATTCTTGTGGGTACAGTGACGGTGTGTCTTTCGTCTTCTTTTGACACTGCCTTTGTCATTCCATTTTCTGCCTGTGGAAGCTTCGACATGGCAGATCAAGGCTTGAGGGTTTTGTTCCCTCCTTTCAGTGTGAAGAACGCTGAGCAGGGTTTCACCCTTGGGTTTGGTCAGCCCTGGAGGGAGCGTGCTTAGATGAGCTGAAACCACGGGGCTAGCTTCACTGGATTATGTCCTCTGGCTGCTGGTGAATGGCCACGGTGCACGCAAATATGTGCTTTGAAATGTTACTTATTGGTTCACCTATGGACACCCTCTAGACACTCATCCTTGTTTGGGGACTAGATTGTACCATTTTACTGGGGCACTCTTCTCCTCAGCTATAAGCTGAGCGTTTACGGAGTGCACTGAGCACACTGATTCAAGCTTCAATGGCTGGTGTGGCTCCGCTGGTGTGAAATTGTCATATGAAACATGTCAATTTACACAGAAAAGCACCCACATGTGTGGTGACATCCAAACATTGGTCAGATTCTAGCTTCTTCAAATGCATCTCTGTCCTTCAAATGGGGCCATTGTATCCAATACTATAATCGATGTTCAGATAAAAGGTATTCTTTTGGCTTGGTTGGATTTGTGTTGCTATTGACTGGCATTCTGGTCTAAGCCATCCTCATTTCTTGCCTGAATTCCTACAAGAGACTTGAAACATATCTTGTTGCCTCCTCTCTTTGTCCAAACTCGGCCCCACATGGAAGATAAAGCCCGATTATATCTCGTCTCTGCCCAGAACCCTCGGATGGTGCCCCGCCTAGAGGAAGAGGCACACTGATGAGCGTGAGACGCAAGGCCCTACACAGCATGGCCCAGCATCCTGTCTGACCTCAGCGTGCACTACCTTCCTGCTTACTTCCTCCACCAGCCACCTGGCTCTTTGCTGCTCTTGGATCAGACACGCATGCTCCCGAGTCAAAGTCAATGTGCCTGCATCCTCCCCCCGAAAGACTGTTTCTGACGGTGTCTTCATCCCTTGCCCTCCTTTGCTCGAATTTGTATGTGAATGTCACTTCAGTGAGGCTTCTCTGGTGTGCTTAATATAGAAAACCCCCCCCACCCACCACTTTATCTTGATAACATTGGGTATTAAAATATTACTCATTTCGATTGTTTGTTTTCTATTGCCGTAATCACTAAATGTTTGAGCTCTCTGTGAGGACAAGGACTGTGTCTGTTTTCTTCCCTTTTGTACCTCTAGCATCTCACAAATTTCCCAGCACAAAGAGGAACCCATCCAAAGCTGTTTGGTGGCTAGAGAGAAAGCAATTCCCTGTCTGTTTCCTCACAAGTGAGAAAGAAGGTTGACAAAGCCATGGGCACGGTTTTAAAGAAGTTTCTTCAGCATTTTTTATGGACCCATTTAAGTCCTCTTACATGTAACCATCAACAAATGCGCATGCTCATAGAGTCAGGGCAGGTTTACTTGGTCACGATGGGACAGGGCTCTCGTTGCCCTAGCATGGAGAGGATCAGGGTTTGATCCTGCACAAGTGTTTAGAACGTTCTTCTGCTACCCTACTCTTTTTGAACTAAAATAAGTCTAATAATTTAAATTAAGAAATGTTTCCTATGGTGTCTGGACAACATTTTGGCCTGAAAGCTTCCACGCACAGCTCCTGATAATTAAAACCACAGAAACACGATCATTAGAAAATGGGGCAGAATTTGCCCACATAGGCTGCAGGACAAGACTGCAGGATGAAGACATGTCGACATAAAATCAAATACACAAGTGTTCCCTTTAGATCAACCATCCTTGTAAGCCAGCCTCACTGCCCTCCCCGCCTCCCCCCCGCTCCCCATGCTACATGCAAGCCCCTTGCTGAGACAGCCTCATCCACAACTTCTGGCTAATTTCAGATAAACAAATATCAGGTTCCGGCAATATCTCTACATTACTAAATTGGTTGTTTAATGCTATATTCTTCTTTAGGCTTTACAAGTTTAGAGAGGCAGATTATATACATACCACTCCCCATTTCATGATGTTCAGTAATGTATTTGGCCAAATTGTTATGTTGCATGTTCCAGAACTCATTAAATAAGTGTTTACTGTTTGCTCTTACTTCCACTAGATGATCCTCTCATCCAATTTGGGGATATCAAATTTTCACTAGAGACTAATTAAATATTTCCTGAATTTCAATTCTTTCTTAGAAACCCCTTCAATCTTGGTGTTTTCTTTGCTCATTTAATATGAGATATGGCTCCACGGTCAGAGTTGATGGGAAAGCACTGAGGTGGCATCCAGGTTAAATTCAAGCAAACACCTTTATGGCTGGGATTGGATGATGAGCCCTATGTGCAGGAAACATGTCAGATACCTTCTATTTGGCATTCATGTCTGCTGTGTTCCTTGAGAATGGAACTGTGAGCACCTGATATATCATGAATTTAATTTCAGCCTCAGAGGAAAAACCAGTGGTGCGTATATGTGTTTGTGTATGTGTGGAATTGCTAATAGCTGAATATTGACTAATATCAGCATCCCAGAGGAATAAGATCTCATTCATTAGTTGTCTCTTTAATGATCATATTAATAGTATCTGTAGCAATATTTATTGATTTTTTACTCTAAGCCAAGTATATGAAGTATTTTACATTTATTTCCTCATCTGTTAATCTCCCATTTGTCATCTGAGGCTTACATTTTCCAAGTCTTAGATTTTGCCTCAGGGAGCCAATGGACTTTAAATGGATGACAAGAGAAGACAATTCCGTAACTTTAGTTTATAGAAACTTTAACAACTTCGGTAAAAGAGTAACTTGGCATTTGCTTTTAAAATGCTTCAGCATAAAAGTCTCCCATGGGGCTGATATAATTTTACTTTGAGACATGCTTTCTTTCAGTACCATCCTTATTGATTGCTGTTGTATATTTACCTCTAAGTTCAATGACTTCCCTGTGTTTCCAAGCTGGGCTGAAACTGATGGGAACTCTGTCAACCTTGGACCATGCAGCTCTTCCAGGAGCGTGGGAACAAAAACAGCAAGCACAGTAAAGGCCCACGCTGAGCCACTGAGCCACTGGGTGACTGATGGGGAGCAATCTCACTTCTACAATCAGGGGTACATGAAAATTTACTGTTCATATTCCCAATTGTCCTCTCTTCCCACCCATTAGATCCTAACATATATCCTCTTGGCTGTCAGACTGACTGATGCTTATTTATAGTCAACGAGCTCTGAGGCATGACAGTCTAACCATGGCCATTCATCTCCATGATCCAACCCAACAGCAAAAGTTCTCCTACAAAGTCAAAGGCTACGCTAAACAAGTACTCCACTGCACTTTGTGAATTTTACATTCTTGGTAATTGATAATCACATTTATAGAAGTTACCTGTGCATACTTTAATTTTTAAATAAAATTTTAAAAGATTCAGGCTAAGATTTATGAAAAGTAAAGAGGTCTTGTGCTTGTTTCCAATGACAGAATTTAGTTAGTGGTAAGAATATAGACTTTGGAGACAGATTTGGCTGAAATCCTGATTGAATTGTTTATGATCCATGTGATCTTCAGTCAGCTGTTTAGCCTGTCTGACCCCCAAACTTTAACCTAGAAAGTCCATATAAAACACTTATGGGACTGCTTTGAGGATGAATGAGGGTAACTTGACAAATTAAAGAATTCAACCACTATTTATGGTGGTTGGTGCCTTCAGAGACCTTGCAGCCAAGTTGAGGACATTGAGAAATAAGTGTGCAAAGTCATGTGAGGAAGTGGGGCAGGGCTGTCACACAGTATTGAGAGTGGAAGGGGTGAGGAGGGGACTCTGGGGAAGAGACATACTATTAATCATAGAATAATATATGGAATAGTTGTAAATGTCTTAAATGTACTATTTCTTAGATGACATGAATAGTAAAATTGTTTATCAAATTCTCTCTTAGTTGAATTACAATATTATTTGTTACAGCCAGATTAGTAACTGAATAGAAGCCTGTTTAATTTTCTCCTATGCTTTCAATTAATACTTCATTCTGAAAAATATTATTGATACCGCTTCTTCCTAAACACTGACTAGCACAATAATATAACCAAGACAGAAAATTCAGGGGGGGGGGGATGGTTACCATGAAAACACTGGAGTAATGAAGACAACACCCCATGCTTGTAGCCATGCTGTTCAAAATGTCATGTCAGTGGGTAAGAGCGGCAACTCTGACTGGAGCATATCAGAAGGCTCGAAAGGTAAATTAGCATAGAGTATTAGCTTTGTAGGGATCATGATATGTGTGGACCAGACTCTGGAATAATGTTCTTGTGGTTATAACTGACTGCAGGAACATTTTTATAAAAAATAGATGGCTGCTAAGACACTGCAGAAGTTTACAGATAGCCATTATGGTGCCACCTGCTCGGACAGTGTCACCTGGCACAGTCGGCACCCGCCTGCCTACTTGTCCCATGCCCTTCACCTGAGGCCCCTGTAAATGTCCATTATGTCCTACTCTCGCCTCCACATGAGGCTCTCAAACAGCTGCGGTATGGACCTGACACCCTCAACAGCAGCCTTCATCTAGTGAAAAGGAGACTTGAAGAAGACATACCCCAGGCCCCGAGCCCTGTGGAGTGGACAAATCCGGGGTGTGTCCTGTTCTGTCTTCCAGATTCCCCAGCAGGCTTGAGCTCTCGCTTCCCACGGGGGCAGTGCGCTTCCCAGCACCCTCTTCATTCCTGTGTCTCTTACTCAGTCTTCTATGGAACGTGCTGGAATACGCTCTCAATTAACCACTTGCATGCAAATCCTTGTCTTGGGGTCTGCCTACCTGAAAATCCCACTGAAGGCATGCTCTTAAACACCTGGTCATACGGATGTGTGTTTGGGAAGAGATGTCTAGGACAGAGATGCACTGCTTTATATAAATTCAGAGTCTAAGTGGGAGTTGAATCCAGGAAAGGAGGTGAACTCACCTTGAAAGGGGGAGCAGAGCGGAGCTATCAGGACTAACAGTAAGTGAGAAAATGCTTGAAGCCAGAGTGAAAGAGCCAGATAGACTTAACAAGTTCTAGTACCTTCTCACATGGTGATCTTTGGCAGGGAAGTTCCCTAACATAGTTGTCTGGAGCGCTGGACTAATTATCATACATCTATGCAATCAATTTAATTTATAGGTCTTCTGCTGTACCTGGAAAATTGAGTATTTACTGGTTCATTATGAGCTGTAACATTTTACGGCCTGTCAGGACATTGATAGATAGGGTACGCGGGAAAATAATCATATACGATTACCTTAAAATACGTATCTATATCTGTCATTCTGACGGTGGAATTGCAGTACGATAAATCTACAAAGATTAAAAAATTTAAGTGGCATGTTCTAAGTTGAATATTTATTAAAATATCTCAACAGCTCCAAAGAAAGAAACCGAACACAAATTACTAATTTAACTTCAAGAAAAATTCAGCTCTGGGGCGCCTGACGCCAACAGGTCTCATGTGTTTCATGAAGCTCAACGTATGTGTTGTCTGTCCGCACACAGCTCGTGGCGGATTCCTTCCAGGCTCTGTGCTGCCATCGCTAGCCCAATGGAACAAAGAAACTAAACACAGTACAACAGGAATTCCTGGTGCAGGCATGCCTTGGTAACCTTCTGCCCCCAATGTCAGGAGAGACGTGTAAAATTGTGACTGTCTCTTGTCGATATTAAAGACGCCTTGTTGACCGTCTTCAAATCAAGCTAGTTCCGTTTAACACCTGTGACTCAGTCTAGTCACTTCCTGATGTCTCTTCTAATGCCACCTTCCTAGGCCACATATTAAAAAAGATTTTCTACCTCGAACTGCCTATATTGACAAGAATTTCCCAAGGTCTATTAATCAGAGAGATCCATGAATTGTACTCAGCGCTTTAGATCAATAGGAAATACATATTTTCAGCACTCTGATGTGATAGAATGTTAACTGAAGTTTTTGTTTCTGCTTTGCAGTACTTACTTACAATTTGAAAATATTTTAAGTTAGTTAAAATATCACTTTTATTTCCAGCAGCATGTGGAAAGTGAAGGCATTCAAATGGGAACCCTCTCTATCGATTTACACTCAGAACGAGGGTAATGAAGCGCTATCTAAATAGCATTTTCAATCGTTGGAAAGAAACAGGAAAGGTTGCAAAAAAAACCCCAACAAAAACACAAAAACAAATGGAAAGGAGACTTTGACCATAGAAAAGAAGCAGTTTGATGTACTATCAGAATGTATTTATAAAAAATAAATAGGAAACGAAACAAAATCTGCATCTCAGAGGGGCAGAGCTCCCTCAGAGCCCCACTGTGCCCTTCTTGCACCCTCCTTCCCAGCAGGGGTCCCTACAGAGGTTAGAAGGAATGAGGGGGCTTCGAAGAGTTTGTGGCAAATTTGAATGAAAAGATCATGGAATTTTTCCAATGCAATTTTCAAGTCCCCTCACATGTAACTACAAGTCCCATGTCTTTTTACCAGAATCCTCATCGGAGACCTCGTTCATGTTCTCTCCCTATGGGACCATTAACTTTGTCCTTCCCATTGCTCTTGGGGATGTCTCCTCCCCCAGTGTAAGCATGCCGTTGTTTTTAACTCCTGTGGAGCCAGATCGTACTCAGAGTGACTAGAGGCGCAGCTCAATGCACACTGTTTGGTCCCAGGTCTGTTGTGATCCATAGAGTTTCATGAGCTGCTTTGGGAAGTTGATTGCCACACCATGTCATTTCCCTGCGCACTGTACACTGGGACCCATTTGTGCTTTAATATTTGACATTTTCGGCCCAGGGTGCCTTTGTCCACCTGACAAAAACACACCGGCCTTTTAATATCTGCCCTACGTCTTCTCCCTCTCTGAAGCCTTTCCAGAACTGTCCTTTCTTGCTGCTTCTACGTGTGACCAACAAGTCCTTTGCACTGCCACACACTGTCCCCAATTCCCGTGACAGTACGTTGCCATGCTCTGTCTCAGCCCTCGGGGCTACCCAATCCCTTTTCCGTGTCCCACGGCCTCCCTGGGCTGTAAATGTAGGAGGTGCGTCTGGGTCGCCCACGCCCTCCTATGGCAGCACAATCTAGAAGAATCGCAATGGAGGACATGTTCCTCTGCGCTGTCCGATATGGAGGTCACAAATCCTATATGACCCCTGAACATTTGAAATGTGACTCGTGCAACCGAGGAACTGAATTTTAATTTTGTTTCGGTGTAACGTAGGGGTGCGGGTGTGGCTAATGGCTACCGTAGTTAAGCAAGGCTCTAGAGTCCGGGGCACAATAGGGACCCGTGTTGGCTGCCTTGCTGATGAAAAATGGCCCTGCCCCCAGTCAGACCCAGGAGTCTTGCAGTATCTTCAGTCCCTCCCAGCCATTTCCCCGATGGAAACTTTCTTGACCAGCATGACAACCTCATGCACCCAGGAGGAGCTCTGCTCTGGCACCCTTTCCGAGCACTAACTTCCTTCCGAAGGAGGCTGTAAAAGGGAAGTGCATTTCCAGCAGAGTCTCATTTTACCCCACGTAACCATAAAACATCGAGGCAGCGTTATTAAAGCCCCAAGGGAAAATGTAAGAGCATATATCCGTCTGATTCATTATGAACGGTTATTACAAACAGTGGGCTTGCTAGCAAGTGACAGGAAAACTAATTTGCATTTGCAACAAAATTATGCCACCGGTTTCCAACTGCCAACTGCTCCCATATTCCTAGAAATCCACCCCCCACCCTCCCACCCCCCACCATATGACTAGAACTCTTAAGTTGAAGAAATTCTACCCCATTGAGAAAGCTTTGGAAGGCCTTACTTGTGATCATGAGGGCTTGACCCAAAATCCTTATTAATAATCTCAGTATTGCTTGTATTTCCACATGGCTAGAAAGTTCCCCAGATACCTCAAGAAGAACCCGGGCAATCGCTAGTGGGCACCTAAAGCCCTGGTGCTGCAGAGGGGTAAGCCCTGGGTTCAAGAAAGGTACGCTGTTCAAATCCTCCAACTGCTCCATGGAAGAAAGAGGAGGCCATTTGCTGCTGTGAAGATTACGGCTTCGGGGCAGTTCTACTCTGTCCTACGGGATTGCTGTGAGCCACAAGAGACTCAGCAGGAATAGCTTCTTCAGCCTGTCGGGTGCTATGCTAAAATCCCATCCCCCAACCCTAAGACAGACAAATCAACAAAAACCTCATGAGTAGATATTAATAGTTCCACTGGGCAAATGAAGAAGAGGAGATCGAGAAAGCTGCTACTTCCCATCCACTGCCGGCAACTGAGCTGGGAATGCTGTTATTCCCAACTCTGAAGTCCATGTCCTTCTGACACTACCTCACTGCCCCTCGGGAATTCCAAGGCTTCCTTCTGAATAGCTAAGCTGTTCATTGTCCCTCAAGCAGCACATTTTTTCTTAATATCTGACTTTCATCTTCTACTCTAATGGTCTTTTTCATTGTCCTCCCAGAGAGGAATTTCAAAGGTAATTGTCTTTTTTCCCTACACATAAAATCTTCATGATCATAAATGAAGCTTTTCAGTCATGCATCATCATAAAGGAGGAGTTTTGTAAGCTACTCCTTAGATTCTTTATCCTCTGATTAACTGATCACAATTCCCTCCTTTTTTTTTCCCATTAAATTTCATGTGTTGTAAACATCCCCAAGCTCTCCACGATTATCACAAGGATGGAGCCACAAAACAAGGATGTGCAGACTAATGGCAGCGAAGATGACCCAGGACTGAGCAAAAGTTCATTCTGTTAGCCTTCTGGTCACCAGGAGTCAGAGGTAATTCAATGACAGACACAAGTGTAGGAATAGCTCAAATCCAAACATCTAATGATTCCCCAAATGCTACACCACTTTGGCATCTTCTGCCCGGCGTAAGCGAGATGAAATATTGGTAAAGGTGTAGCACCGTGGTTTCCACACGGAGAAAATGTATTAAATGCACATGATTGTAATGTACTCTCTAACAAAAAATATCATCTAGAAAAAGTAATTCACTAAATATATTTCCCTAGAGTACGAACCAGCTAGTGAATATAATGTCGAAATCATACTGAGAAGATAATTAAAAGAAATCCTCAAGTCTTTATTATTTGATAACATTTAGGAAGCAGACCTATCTGCATACATCTAGAAAGTCTGAAAGAGCCCTTTGCATTTGATCTGAGCATCTTCCCCAAATAATACAAAGGAAAAAAAGAAATCTAAAAATCAGTACAAAGAATAATTAAAAAAAGATTTACTTTCTTCTACTTCACTTCTTGTTTGAAAGAATAAATTATTGTCATAATTTCTTTGCATTTGAGAATTTATCCCCACAGATTCTATTTCGTAAACTAAAACATACCGGTATATTCAACCATCTCTGGAATATCAGAAGTTTTTACCTCTGAGCTTTCTGGTTATTTTTCCAAACTGAAGTCAAGGGATCTCTAAGTCACTGACTTAGAAAGAGGAAGGGTCTTGTCCCT
Source organism: Tenrec ecaudatus (assembly GCF_050624435.1). Lineage (NCBI taxonomy): Eukaryota > Metazoa > Chordata > Mammalia > Afrosoricida > Tenrecidae > Tenrec > Tenrec ecaudatus. The sequence continues at coordinate 157,686,780 of NC_134533.1, read as the reverse complement.
AAGACCACAATGCATGCCTAGGAATAAGGATGTTTCTGGAATTGAAATTACCAGCCTGGATTCAGTGATTACTAGATGCTGTCGCTAGGTGCCATTAAGTCTGTTTTAATTCACAAGTACCTGTCAGTGTAGTTCTAGCCCATAAGGTTTGCTTGGCTTTTTCTATCAGGGTTTTCTCTGATAGAGCCAATGAGTGGGTTTGAGCCATCAACCTTCTAACTAGTAGTCAAGTGCTTAACCCTTGTGTTCCTTAGGTGCTAACCAACTAACCAACCCACTTCCATGGAGTCAAAGCTCAGCCATAGCAAGGCTACAAAGCTCCACAGAGGTATATTGTCTCGTCATTCTTCCAAAGAGCGATTGCTGGGTTTGAATGGCTGACACTTTGGTTAGCAGCCCAATCCTTAACCTAATGTGCCACCGGGGCTTCTATATACTAAGTGCTTTAAATTTGCTAGTCTTGATTTGTGATGTAGTCAAGTTAGGATGAACCCTACTTACAGCTTTTCGGGGTGTTGTTATGCACTGCATACTATGTTGCAGCAAGTCATTTGCTGAATGCCATCAGACCATTAGGTGTCATGCTTCCCATCCTGAAGGGCTAATAAAGATCAGATTGATAAAGATGCTTATGATGAAAGAAACTACTAATGAAAGCAAAAAACAAGTGAGGTGTTTGATGGGAGTTGCCTTACAAAGGAGCCATCTGAGATGGAGCTTACTGTAAATGGGAGATTACGGTGCATGTAAATCTCCCCAGCCCTCCAGGAAGATGTCACGGGGTTTCCTTTTGCAGAAGGCACAAGGAGATTAAATGAGTTGCCAGAGGCCACATGACTGGGCAAATCAAGTATCGGGCATTGGGAATATATCTGTGATACTCCAGAGTGCACATTCAGTTCGTTTTGGAAAATTAAAGAAGTTAAGATACCTTCCTATCAACAAAAGTGCAGTTCACAAATAGAAATGGCCATAATCCAACCAGCCAGCAGGACACAATATCTAAAAGGACTCACCATCACATGACCCAAATAAATGGCCTTTGAATACAAAATGCCCACGGGACCTGAGCCTGCAGTCGATTGATAGTCCGTGATGTGCCCTGAGAACCAGGTTGCCAGGCAAATCTCAAAAGGAATGTGTCCAAGTATCAATAAAGCAAACCTATGAAATGCTGAAACACTTAACTGGCCCCTAATTAAGGATTGCCTGAAGATTTGAGAAAGAGTTACCGTGAGATGTCTCCTCTCGATAATTAGGTTGAAAACTAGGAATGAACATGTGGATTAGATACTTTGAGAAAAAGACACGGTTGTACAGAGGAACGGATTTCAAAGAAAACAGAACGAGTCCCCATGGCAGCGAAGTACCTGCTTAGTGAATACGGATGTAAATATAGTCTCTAAATACCTATATGGGGTCATTGACTTGGAATCAATTCAATGACAGTGGTACTTCTTTGTTTTTTAAATCAACTTATCAATTCAAAGTGTAGCTTTTGAATACCTATGACTTGTGGACATACTACCATATGTTTAAGTGGTTCCAAGCCATTTACACACAGACTATGATCCTAGATATATAGAATGGAGGCAAATATAAACATGAATTCCTATATAGATACCATTAACTACATATACACACATGTATCAGATTACTAAATAAAAAAAGTTTGAAAATAATGAGTCTTTGTGAGGTTGGGCACAATTGGATCTCTCACATGCTTCTGGGCAGAATGTAAATCCATACAACTCCTTTGGAGAAATATTCGATAGTGCCTAGTAAGCCAAACACGAACAGTGCTTATGATTGAAAAATGTCATTCTTGGCTATGCACCCAAAGAAATGTAGACATGTTCAGGAAAAAGACATACACTAGGATATTTCTAATAGCCCTAGGATATTCATAATAGTACCGTTCCTAATAACTTAAATCTTGAAATAATCTAAATTCCCATCAAACACTGAATAAGTAAATGGTTGTCATTTGTCTCAAAAGAAGTATGCCAGAATTCTTCTTAGAAGTCAGAAGGGTGAGACTCCTGTTCATGTATTTTGGACATGTCATTGGGAACATCCAGTCCCTGAAAAAGGACATCGCACTGAGCAAGTTGAGGGTCAGTGAAAAAAGAAAGATTCAATGAGCTGGATTGACCCCGTGACTGTAACAATGGATTTGAACCAAACCATGATTGTGAGGATGACGCAGCACCAAGCAGTTTCATTCTGCTGTCCATTGGGTCACGCTGAGTCTGAGCTGACTTGAAGACACCTTACAGAAACAATATAGTCACACAAACACACACACACACACACACACAAAATTAGACCTCACTTAAAGTGATGATGTCAATTGAAGCCATTAAATTCGAGTAATTAAAATCCCAGTGCTAAAGTTGACTTAAACAATAAGAAAATCTCTTATGGAACATAAATCGAAATAGTAGATAGAATGAGTTCTATGACTGCTTGGTATAACAGGTTAGAAATGCCATTGTGGATTCAGCTTATTGCCACTGTTATCCTTGGAGAAATCCTGGTGGTGTGGTTGATATGCGTTGGGCTGAGTTAGGCATGGTCAGAGTTTGAAACCACCAGCAGCTCCGTGGGGGAAAGACTGGGCTTTCTACTCCTTTAAACACAGGGGCTCACTATGAGTCAGCATTGACGCGATGGCAGTGAATTTGGGTTTGTTTTTTATCCTCAGTTATGGCTTCATTTTTATACTGGGCAGCAGTTTGAGGCAATAAATCCATATCTATGACATAGGCATAGCATAGCTATGACCAAGAAAAAAATATTGTTTGCTGTTTCCCTTTATTAGGATCAAATATCAATCCCCTACCCCTGGCCACCACTATCACTACCACCTTCCACCAACACCACCACCACCACCACCACTACCACCTTCCACCACCACCACCACCACCTCTACCACCTTCCACCACCACCACCATCACCACTACCATCACCACCACCGCCACCATCACCACCTCCTCCACCATCACCACCTATCCCCTTCCACCTCCCCTTTGGAAGGTCATATCACACTTTCCCTTCTATTCCACTGGCCTTGGCCAGAGCCAATGACTCCAATAGTGGCAACATTTGCTAAAGACTGGTGGATTTGAATAGCTAAACTATCATACGCCACAAAAATTAATAGTAGCCGTTAATATGAAGATCCCCTCTTTAAATTTCCACTACTGGACAGAATTATCGTTTCTGCTTAGAAGTGACAGGACTACTTTTCAAACTTACAGCAAAAATGTAGCCAGCGCACAAATTACTGGACAAATAGCAAGGTTATACATTTCCTGGTGTTCATCAAAGTGCCACCAACTGCCCAGAATATAGGGGAACCAGCTCCTGTAGCTTGATCGAGAGCTGAGGTGCAAGCCCTAACTCACAGTGTCTTGCCCCACAGATTAATGCATTTCAAATAGAATGCCTTCTGTGGACACGACAATGTCACTAGTGACAAGTCAAGATGAAATCATGGAGCCCCTTGTATGACTCAAGAAGGCAGACTTTTGACCTCTATAACATTCTTCTACCAAATCCATAAACTCAATCCAACCATGAGAAAACATGAGGCAAATCAAACTATAGATCATCCCCCACCCTCCAAAAATACCTGACATTTTTCAAAAGAGTTAAGGTGATAAAAGAATAATTGGGATAATAAGGAATCATCACAGATTACAGGTGATTAAGAAGAAATGACAAGCAAATGCAACATGGCATCCTGAATCAGATGCTAGGACAGATGCAGGACCTTAGTGACAAACCAGATGGCATCGGAATACCTTGGTTTGTTTAATAGCATTTTATTGTTGAGGCTAGCTGCTGTGGAGACAGTCCTCAATTTATGGTGACACAAACCATTACCAGGTCCTGTGTCAGCCCCATGATCAGTGACAGATCATATGGTTTTACTGGCTAATTTACAGTAGGTTTCCAGGCCTTTCTTCCTCATTTGTCTTCATCTAAAAACTATGCAACATTGTCCTGGATCAGAGCAACCCCACCGACTGGTGATAGATGCGCATTTGGTGCATGGGGTAGGCATTGAACCAAGTGTCCCATGTGGAAGGGAAGACTATCACCACTAATGCCTCCATCATATTGTATCAATGTTGAGGTCTTGCTTTTGGTAGTTGTACCCTGGTTATGTTAAGAGTTAATATTTGGGGGAACTCAGCAAACAACAAACAGGAATTTTCCCCATTATTATTGCAACTCCGGCAAGTCTACAATTATTTGGAAAGAAAAAGGAAACAAAAATACAACTACGTATCTGCTAGTCCCCTGGTCTTATCTCAGAATTAAAATCTTCAATAAATATCACCAGACTTCGATATATTTTCTCTGCTCTTAAGTAGTGTTGGTGGCAATGGAACTAAGTGAAAGCCATTATGACACATAGGCACTAAACATAAACAACACATAGAAAGTATCCAGGAAGGTTAGAGCTACAGAGCAAGATATAAGCCAGTTAACAATAATTTGAATGTCGGGAAACCAAGAAGCTTTGCTCCTATACTCTTTCTTCCTTTCGATAAATCTTGGCCGGGAAGCAATTTTCTCAACTCTTTTAGAGCTCATAAATCTCCCATAATCCTTATAATCACTGATAAAGGAACTCTTTTTTTGTTAACTCCATTATACGCTTTAAATGAAAAGGACTTAGAGGATATTACTAAGCAGCTTCACGGGCTCTAATCTCAGCTACAAGAGAGCAAACAGATTCAACATGTTCTTAATATGACTCCAATAGTTTGCAATTTCTTAAGACGAATAGGTAAACATAAAAGGAAATAATATATTTATTGTGGACATCAAAGAGTAACTCAAGCTTCTGCAAAAAGCAAAATTAAGGAAAAGGTTTTACAATTGACTATTGATTATCTGTGTCTCCCTTCAGTAAACGTTGACCATGGCGTTGATCCCTGCTTTCCCAGGGGAAGGGAATTGAGGAGTTGATCACTTGCCTTTCTAATTCATAAGTCAGTATTTAATCATAAAGAGCCACATCTAAACCTACAGAGAGGACTGGACACATCCCAGAGGGTGTCGATGTTGATTTTAACAGGGTTCCTATGAGACTTCTTTATTCTCTGTGTGAGAAAAGTGAAACAAGTATATGGTGGCCAAACGGTGGACAATGGCAGAGACAATCACTAAAGCCCATTCCGCTTCCTCTTGCCATTCGGTAAACTGTTCCCTGGCTATTAGGTCGTCCCATTCTGCCCAGGGAACATGGGAGCTGTGAGGCATGCCCCTTTCCGGAGGGAAGGAGTCCCTCCTCATTTTCTCTCTTCTCTCACTTTGAGGGAGATGGTTACCCCAAAGCTGTGTCATGTGTCTTAAGTTCAAAAGAAGGTAGCCAGTCTCTGCCCAGGTTGCTTGGCCAGGGCCCACCAATCACTCCACCCAAAGCAATCAGTACTGCACTGTATGAGGAGAGGAAATAAACACGTGCTGCCTCTGCCACTGAGGTTCCATAGGATCCAGGACAATGACATATGACATTTCCAATGTGCAGCCTGCTACATTTGATGGTTCTGTCTAGATAAATCAGGATCTTGGGCATTCTGAGCTGGCCACTCCCTCTTCCTTCCTCCTCCCTCACCCCCTTTGTCTTATGTTACCTAGATGGTGTTTTCTTCCCACCTGAGCTTTTTTGTGAGTGAGTAGCTATATATTCTAGTTTCCCTGGGACAGTGCTTATCCCAGCACCTGTTAGTCCTACTGTAATTATTAATACTACCTTTCACTCTCAAAAGATTGACTGACAATTTATATGAACACCATCATGCTAATACTCTTTATGGGTAGCGGATACCATATGAATAAATGAATAAAATAGACTGACTGATCACACTTTATGAACATTTGAAGTTTCACTTGTTCCTTGTGATATTATTTTAGGTAGCCAAAAGCATAGTACTTTTGATAAAATATATTATATACTATCACAATGCTGTTGCTGTTGTTGTGAGGGGCTGCCGAGTCAGGTCAGACCCCAAGCACCCTCTGCACAAAAGAACGAGGCACCACGCCATCCTCACAGTTGCAATGTCTGAGGCCATTTTTGCAGCCACTGTGTCGATCAATTTCACTGAGGGTCTTCCACACAAATTAGAGACTATTAAATGGGAATCCTGTTACATCAAAGGCTGAAGTTCTTTCTGTTTAGACAAACTGATTCGGGTGTTTGTTGTTAGCCATACCTATATTATAACGTATTGAGTACTAAATCTGACTATTAAGTACTAATAATTAAGAAAGCATGGTCATAAAAGTCTTGTAAAGAAGAATCTACATACAAACTTAGTAATCTCATAAGATATACAAGCGAAAACGAGATCTAGCCAAGTACTACACCTGGATAGCTAGGAAATCGAAATTTCCATTAATGTCTATACATAAAAATTAATTCCATGTGAATTTTTCCATTAAAAGACTTTCAAACTAATACAAAATATTCTCCATTGGCAAACTTGAGGTAATTCTTGATTTTCTGGATCATTAACTGCAAATAGACATTTCTTCACACCTCTTAGAGATAGTTTTCGGAAATCACTTTAGTTTAGACCATTTTTCCATTTCAAGTTTTTAGAAAGACACCACAAAGAGGGAGCCCTAATGACTATGATTAGGTTAGAGTTAATTAGAAATCCACCTCAAAACCACTTCTTTTTCAACAGTTAAAGTGAAGAAAGGTTCCTTTCAGGAAGGGGTTAAAGAAGAGAAATGAGCTTCAGTGGGCATGGTATTTTTTAAAGGTAAAAACCATCATGTGACATGGGAAGGCCTCCGTGTAGTAAATGGGCATTTCACCTTCACCGTTTTCTGACAGAAACCCAAACTCCTGCCATTTTGAAGAGAGACTGCATCCCCAGCTTAATTCTGGCGATGCAAATCCTATCGACTGCATTCAGGTCACCTCTGAACCCTCATTGCTGAAATCTCCCTCACCTTCGCTCTAATTTATTGTCTTTTTTTTTTTAAAAAGAAGTCATTAACCTTTCACGGGAATTAATCACAAAAGGTGCTGGAAATTTGTGTTACAGTCTGTACCTGCAAACCTTTGTGAGACGTGCACTACCGCATTGAGTTTCTGTCGGGAGTGGCTGATTTCAGCCTTTGATGTAGTGTAGCTGGTAGCCCATTCATTGTGTTATCATTTCATACAGTCTGTCCATAAAAATCCCCAGAGAAGAATGCACTGTCTGTCCATGAAAAATAACCCACTGTCTGTGGCTTATGGAAACAACGATAGAATTTTAAATACCTTGGAAGAGCCTGGCAGAGCCATTCACGTGCTTTTTGCCAGAGGGCCTCTGGTTGCGTGGCAGCGTTCACATACACTGAACAGAGAGACATAATGAAATATGCACCCTAATGAGGAACGGAGAACTGAGATTTCTGTCATTTTTTTTTTTCGAAAACAAAAGCTTCCAAAATTTAAAATAACGAAGTAACATGGCTGCTGGAGAGAAGTAAGGGAGCATTATTAGACACAGCAGTAAATGTCAACTGTAATATACTGTAGCAATATTCTTCAGTTTGACTGTGGCTCTTTTATTTCTTGTTCGCGTGTGTCTCCTGCTGTTAACTGTTCGTCTCCCATCAATTTTATTCTCATCAGTAGTTGCCCTGGTCAGGCAGAAAGACTGTCTTGGCTTAATTAAATGGCCCCGCTAATAAGAAGCAGCCCAGCAGACCCGGGCCTGCCTCAAGCGCCAACTCTCACGGAGGAGCAAGTTGTGAAAGGGCTTGCGCTTGAACGGAACTCTGAGTTTGAAGCTTGTTTGAGGTCCACAAGAAGACTATTCGCTCACAAAATTTCTCCTATCATAAGGCCCGAAAGAATGAACACAATGTACCATAATATCACGACTACTGATTCTTACTACATGGAATTCTATTTTAATCACTTCAGGCATATTGCGTACTTCACGACTGTGTGATCCCTGATTGAGCCAGGTGTTCACCTAAATGTTCGTTACAGCTATGACTTAGGCGTTGACCATTTGCTGATAGGTCAAGGGGTACTGTTAGCATGATTCGTGCATCTTTACCAATTTCCGTCAGGCTGGGAGAGAAACAAGTGTGAACAGTCGCGATGCGCCTGGGAATCTTGAAGGTTACAATAAACTTTCCACCTGTGAGCGGGAAAGCAGAGAACCAAGTCCCCCCACTCCCCACCCCTCACCCCTGTCACCATTACCAGATGCGCAAGGCCCTGTGGCATCTCTGGGACAGGAGAAACCAGTCTCGCTGCAACCTGCTTCGTGGCCACTGGGGAAACCAGTGCTTCGCAACGGGAAACAGAGAAACCTCCATTCTGTTGGTGAGGTCCCTGAGAGAAACCACGGAATGACCTCAATTATTTGAATTGATGAAATTCCGAAGGAGAGGTCAATCTCATTTGTAAGAGATGCAAACGTGATATTCTTTGCCGCCCCCCCCCCTTTGTTATTTATCACATAAAAAATCTAAGCAAAACACACCAAAAAACAATTAACCCACAATCCTCCTCCCTCAAAGCATCACTTATGTTTTTGTCTCCATATTCCTGCAGGGCTTATTCATATGAAAATGCAACAGATCTCTTCAGGGAGCACCTACTGTGTACCAGGTGCTGTCTGCATCTGTGCGTACTTACTGTAGAAATCTGCTCATTTAACCCCCTTACAGACTCAGAGATCACTGAGTCATTCCCCAAGGAGGAAGTTGAAACTTACAGAAGTTAAGTCCATTTGTTCCAGGTCCAGCACCAGCATTGGAAAGGTCTCAGAGTTGACCTTGGTCTGTCCAAACCCAAAGCCTCTACTCGGAGCCACTCTGTAAGCTGGCCCCTTGTGTGCATGGTCAACTCATGGATAGATGTTCATACTGTTTCTATTTTCCCATCTTGTTAAAGGACAACCTTTTCTATTGCCTCTATAAAGTTCATTTTCAGAAATGCATTGCAATTTAACTTTTTAATTATCTTTAAATATGTATGCATGAGTACTGCTCTTTCGTAGTGTGGCTAACACTGCGATGGATGCTGTCCTGTGGAATGTCCACCCACATGCCCCCAACACCTTAACATGACTCGAGGGAAGATTCACAGAGTACATCGGTTTCCAAGTTAATATTTTACCCACATTTTACTTTGTGACATTGTTTGTCATCCCTTCAATGCAACAGCCCTGCTTCTGGTTCCGTTTGTCATTCTTTCTGCGTTTTCCTGCCTTCTGAGCTTTGGTATTAGTCAAAGGCTCCTTTGGCCCATCTCCTGATTTGTCTAAGGTGGTCGTTCTTCATAGAAGTTACTGTTCACTGAATAGGCCTGTCTCTGGTTTGGCTGAAAGGCGATCCCTGGGAGTGGACTCACTTCCAGGTTTGAGAGGAGTCTGAAGACCGTGGCCTCAGGGACCCCACCAGTTTCTATCAGACCATTTAGTCTGGCCTTTTTCTACGATCTGAATTTTGGTCCTTTTTTGACTAATTGTTTAATTGAGTCTCTAATTTTCTTCACTCTTTTTGGCTCCTGACTGGAAGAGACCAGTAGTTGTAACTTGGATGGCTGCTTACAAGTTTTTAAGACTCTAATCATTGTTCCCCAGAGCGGATGGAGAACATTGCCTTCGTGAAGCACGGTGTTTTATCTCCCCCTCTTGAATTAGATCCTAAGAATAAGTTCCAGGAATCGCATTAGTTTGCCAAGAAGCACACACGTAAAAGATTAGCTATTTTAAGTGTAGTTTTACATTTCATAAAGGTTTAAGAGGACTTTTGAGAAGGGGAATTCATACCAACATTAATATCCAGAATCATGAGAGCAGACCCCTGCTTTCCTACTACTTAGTTCTCCTAACACTAACTTAAAACAAATCAAATTTATTAATAATATACAATCTCTTTTAACTCATATGTGGCCAAAATTAAAGTTCACTCACTCACTGAGTCAAGGCTGACTCTTAGCTTCCCTCTGTGGGCGTCTGAGGCTCTAACTGTTCACAGGAGCAGAAAGCCCAATTTCTCTCTTGTGGAATACTCATCTTTTTTTCCCTCCACATAACATTTTCATATACATTTTCACAGAAAATCCATGCGGTTCGCAGCCTAAGAGTAAAAATTATGAAGTGGTGGTGCAGTAGTTAAGTATTCAACAGTTGCGCATAATTTGTCAGTTCAAACTTAGGCTGAATCTATGTGACTAAAACACTTGACAATTTGCTTCTCTATAGGTTACAGCCAAGAAAACCCTACAGAGCAATTCTGCCCTGCCACACTGAGTCATTGCAAGTTGGGACTGACTCCATGGCATCCAACAGCAACAGATGATTATGGTAATTGCATCTCTTTTCCTAAAAAGAAGATGGCACTTTAGGTGTCCTGTCTAATCCTTTAGTGAAAGCACGCCCTTAAATAATTTACTTCAGCTCTTGGTTTCCTCATTCATACAATGGACCAATGGACGTAAGCGGTTTAGATTCATTGTCAGGGCTCGGTGAGATAACACGTCTTAGCGCTCAGAGAGATGCACCGCACGAAGCACGCTCTCAATGGCGGATAGCTATTGCCAAGACCTGCGGAAGCCGGCTCAGACAGGCTTAACCAGCTTGTGTTTTCAGGAACTTTGTTAGATGTGGGCATTATTAAGTTTCCAGTGGTGGGAGGATTCACAACATGGATATAAGCAAATGTTACAAATGAGTATATCCTTGAGAGCTCAGTGGTGAAACATCCACCAACACACCACTGTGTGTTACTATTATTACTCCTCCTACTGAACAAGACTTGAGCTGATTAATTGATAACCTATGATTTAAATTCATAGCTAAAACCACAAGTGGTCAATAAGGCTTCTTTCTGTATTGCCAGCTAGTTAGTTAGGGCTGAACCGAATTGAATAGAAGCTACTAATTGTATATTCCTACAGAAGCAATTCACCCAAAAACCATGTTGATGTAGGTGTAAATGAACAATCTGTCACTTGATTTAAAAATATGGTTGTGAAGGGGGTAGGGCTTAATGGAATTAGCATGCATGATTTCATCATTAGACCAAACCAATTTTCTGGCTCTGATACTTAGTAACTTAAAACTTTAATCAACTTAATCTCTTTAAGTCTTTACGTTCTTATCTGGAAAACACATAACTCATACAATTGATAGGGGTTACTCTGAGTTAATAGGAGATACTTCTGGGTGTACTGGAGCCTCCAGCCTTTAGGGAAGCAGTCAATCATGTTAATCATTCGCACCTCCAAATACAAGTCTATTGTCATTGATCCCTTAGGATGTGAGAGTCCTACAAACACCTCCGTGTTGAAGAAAGGAGCCAGTGGAAATGAAGGAGAATGCAGTACTAATGGGACCAGGTCTAGAAAAGCCTGAAAGGTATGTCATCCATAGAAGGTGGAAAGATTAGCTTGGGGCAGGAAGAAGAAGAATACTTCCTCTGCGACTGGAAATGGAGTCCTGGTGGTGTGGTGGTTAAGTGTTGGGCTGTATTCCACATGGCCAGCAGTTCAAAACCACCAGCAGTTCTCAGGGAGAATGACATGGCTTTCTACTCCAGTAAATAGTTACAGTCTCAGCAGCTCAGAGGGTTCACCATGAGTCAGCCTGGATGCCATGGAAGTGAGCGAGTGTGGAAATGGCAAGAAGGAAGTAAGGCAGGATTTCAATAAAGACAAATGTGCATCTGTGGTATTGGAAGATAAAGAAGTTTGACAAACAAAATAAAGAAAGAAAAAGAAAAGAAGTTTGTCAACTTCTGTTTCTCTAGAAAGAAAGAGAGAGAGAGAGAGAGAGAGAGAGAACAAAAGAAAGGAAGAAAGAAAGAAAGAAAGAAAGAAAGAAAGAAAGAAAGAAAGAAAGAAAGAAAGAAAGAAAATGATTGTTCTCCAAGAGCCAAGAGTGGACAGTCAGGGAACTTGAAAACTAGGAGAGGTTCTGGGAGGGAAGGGTAGGGAACAGGCCTGAGAGCACAGCTGGGATGTGAGACCACATCTCTAAGACCAGCTCTACCAGGTGTGGCCAGGTGTGGGAGTGCAGAAGGCACCCAGTCGGATTGATTCAGGGATCAGCGTGAACAGGGCAGAGGCCGTTGACATGGGCGGTAGAAGGAGCTGCTGCGAGAGGAGATGTGGTCATGGATAGAAGGAAGGGTCAAGCATGAACAAGATGGCTTAAGGCCTTGCAGAAAGGGGATGAGTCTGGACACCAGAGAGTTCAATGGGCGGAAAGAGTCACACACATGAAGGGATAAGGGTGTGAGAACGACCCAAGGGCATAGGGCTGCTGTCAGAGTCTGGGAGGCTCAGCAGCAGTGATTTCCAAGGGGAAACCTTCCTGGGTAGTAACAAGGACCAGGGTCTGTCTCCAGCCCAGGGGCATTCAAACCCACGTCTTCTAAAGCAGCTAGGGTGACCTGACTCAATAGTAAAACTGGAGACCCTAGACAAGGCACAAGACTAATTGTTTCCAGTGACTCCTGGTATCATTGGAAAGAAGGTAGCATATTCAAATTTTCAAAGGGATTAAACAAGCTTGCAAAACAAATCTCTCTCCAAGGAAACCCTTTGGACTCCTTTGCCGGAGACAGGAGGCACTCCCATAGGTTCATTTGAGTGTGTTGATATAAGAAATGAAATCAATTGTAATGCCTTATAACCACAAAATACATGGCAGCTAAACAGAGTCAAAATGTAAAATCCATAGGACAAAAAGTAGCACTGTGGAAAAAAGTACAAACAGGAAGATAAAATATCTGCATCATTCATGAAAGGTAAACATTGGGAACTTCAAGATCCACAAAGCGTAATGGTGGATGGGGTTGTAACATATAGCCATGATAGAGTGCAATCCAGTTATTAAAATGATGTCTGTGGTATTCTATTAAGTTGACATCACAAACAGGATTCATACTTATGAGTTTATCATGCATGATCCTGACTGTGTAAGAAAAACACAAGATAAAGATGCAAAAGTAGAGTGAATTTCATAGAGAATATATCCTCTTTTTTATTTGTGAGATATCTTAAATAAAGCTGTGGTGTATCTTCATGTTCAATATGTAAGATTTTATGTCTAACTCCTTGGTTTTGCTTAGGAATTCTCTTGACACTTGTGTGTCCTAAACAACACCAGGACGGAAAGGCACTGGGCAAATGTGGACTGCAGTCCCTCAGCCCTCCATAAGCCATGCTGGTGCGTGGGTGACATATATCGTCTCGGAGAGTTATGGCTTTGTGTCAACTTGGCTTGATCAGGCTTCTCATTAGTCTGCCAGGTAAGATATGGAAATCTACCCCCCCCCCCCCGTGGGATTTAAAAGAAGGTGATCATCTCCATATGAAAATACAATCAAGTCAAAGGAAGTTTCTTCCAGGGTGTGGCCTGCTTCATAGCAGCTTTCTTGCCTTTTGTGGGTCTGGAGCCTGAATCTGGCGCCTCATCTGCTTCTTTGGACTTGGGTCCGAAGCCTGCCCCATCGCCTGCCCCTCCTGGAGCTGTCAACAGCCAGCCATCTGACCTGCCAAGCTTGACTCCATTCACCTCTGCAACCAGAAGCCTGTCACCTGACCTGCTGGGCTTGCAGCCTCATAAATCCAAACAAGCCTGCAGACATGGACTTGCCTATCTTTATGATTGGGTAAGATTTATATATATATATAAATCTTACCCAATCATAAAGATAGGGATATATATATATATATATATATATATATATATATATATATATATATATATCCCCAACCCCACCCTTGATGGCTTTGCTTAGCCTTAGGTCAGCATATCTCCCTTGCATTCATCACTCCAATATCCGAGAGAAGAGTCTGTCTTCCCTGGGCTAACTCCCTTTCTGGAGAGGGAGGGGGAGGTGGCATGGCTCTGCTCATTCATTCTTTGCTTCAGACCATTGCTCCCTCCTCTGGCACGTTTTGCCCCATGCCCAATCTCTACCAATAACTCCCCGGCAGTACTCATTGCAGCGTATGCCCTAGGGTCAACATGCCCCAGTTCAAGTCCTGCCATTTCCAATAACTAGGTTTCTTAACCGGGTTGTGTTCCATTTTTCTCGCTAGCTCCTCACCCACAGTGACACTATGTAGAAGCAAACAAAACAATCACGGCCCCGTGCCATTCTCCCAACGGTTCTCTACCTGAGAGCGCTGGTGCAGCCACTGTGTCAGCTCATCTAGTTGGAGGGGCTTCCTCCGTCTCACTGTCTGTCCACTTTAACCAGCATACTGTCCTTCTGTAGGAACTGCTCTCTCCTGACAATAAGCATGCAGGTTGAAGTCTTGCCACCCTTGCCTCAAGGGACACTCTGGCTGTACTTCCTTCAAGACAGCTCCGTTTGTCCCTTTAGCAGTCTAAGGCACTTTCAGTATTCTTCTCCAGCACTGCAATGCAAATGCATCGATTCTTTTGTCTTTCTTATCCAACTGTCCCATGCACATGCGGCCATTGAAAAAGCCCTGGCTCGCCTCAGGCACTACTTAGTCCTCAAAGTAACAGGCATGCTCTTCAATACTCTAAAGAGGCCCTTGTGCGGCAGATTTATCTAATGCAACTCTTCTTGTTCTCTTGACTGCTTTTGTCCCTGAGCATGGGTTGTGGGTCCAAGCGAGACAAAACCCTTGAGAATGTTGATCTTGATTCCCATTGGTCATGATGTTACCTCTTGGTCCCCTTGTGAGGATTTGGGCCTTCTTCACCTTGAGTCATAATCGATATTGCAGGCTGTGATCACTGCTCTTCATCAGCAAGGGCTTCAAGTCCTCCTCACTTTCAGCAAGTGAGGTGTGGCTTCTGCATATCAAAAATTGCGAATCGGCCTTCCTCCATCCTGATGCCACGTTCTTCATGTGTGCCAGCGTCTCTGATGTGCTCGGCATACAGATTGAATGAGTATTCTGCAAGAACAGAACTTTGACCCACACCCTTCCTGATTGTAAACCAGGTAGCATTCCTTTTGTGCTGTTGCTATGCTACAACTGCTCTTTGCAGGTGTGGATTGTGCATGAGCACAAGGAAGTATTCTGGAACTCCACTCTGCTCAAGGTTACCCACTGCTCATCGGATGCCTTGGCGAGTCATGTAAACATCTCTCTGGTATGCTCTGCGTTCAGCCAAGATCCACCGGACACGAGCCATCAGACCCCTTGTGCCATGCTCGCTTCTGACTCCAGCCTGACCCTCTGGTAGCTCCCTGTCTGTGTACCGCTGTAACCCTGGCTGCAACCACGATTTTTGAAATAGGGATCTTCATACTTATCTCACAAACACTCGGGGAAAGCAAGCTTGTATAATTTATGCTGCTTGGTTATCTGGGTGTCCGACTTGTTTTTCTAAGCACAGTTACAGTTTCTAGGGACTATCTTTCAAGTTCCCCTTGTTGAGTGGTCATTGGCCTTAGTTTACCCGAGATTAAAGGGGCTTTCCAGGATCTGAGATACAATTGCTACAATGTAGCTATCCCCGCTTTATACTGAAGACAGTGTTTTACATACAATTGGTGCTTTAGGAATAAGCTTGGTTATAAATTAAAGGTTAAATCATGACACACACACATCCCAAGCCACTACAATTGAGTCCATTCCAGTTCATATATTAGAATCAGCAAGACTGTCGCTCTTTACAGGTGTGTGCCTCCTTGGCTTTTTCCTGCAGAGTGGCTGGTAGGTTTGAACTGTCAATCTTGCGATTAGTGGTCCAACACCTACTTATGTCCTGCAGAAACAAGAAACTGAAAACCGAACTTCGCACCAGGACAATTTCTTCTCTTTTAAATCATTGTATTGGGGACTCTTAAAGCTCAAATAACAATCCCTGTATCCATGTGTCAAGCACTTTTGTACATATGTTGACATCATCCTTTCCAAAACGTTTTCTTTCTACTGGAGCCTTGGTATCACCTCCTCACTTTTTGTCCTCCCTTCTCACCCTTCCTCCCTCATGAACCCTTGATCATTTATAAATTAATATTATTTTCGTATCTTACACCAGCCACTGTCTTCCTTCACCCATGTTTCCGTTGTTCGTCCCCTTTAGGGGATCGGTTAAATGGCGATCATTGTGATCAGTTTCCCCATTCTCCCCCCACCTTACCCTACCCTCCTGATATCACTACTCCCATTGTTCCTGAGGGGTTTATCTGTCCTGGATTTCCTGTGTCTAGAGCTCTGATCTGTACCAGTGTATATTCTCTGGTCTAGCCGGATTTGTAAGGTAGAATTGGGGTCATGAGACCCGGGTGGGGGAAGCAGTAAAGAGCTAGAGGGAAGTTGTACATTTTGTCAGTGTGAGGGCATCAGGTCAGTTTCTAAAATATAGTAACTGACAAGCTTTTTAAATTCTTTTATTTTGAGGTAACAGCCTAACATTAAATGTAGTTGATATTTAGTTCACCACATGAATATTAACCTTTTGTAACGGTTTATATCATCTTTAGAGATATGTTCACTTTCAAAAGCTCTTGTCTCAATTCTGAATTTTAAAATGGCAGATACTATATTGACAACCAGATTTCTTTCTATCACAAGAAAACTTCAAGATTCTAACTAATTCTCTCTGTAGTATGAGTTCCTTCTGTACTGAAACCAAATGCCATTCTAATTGCTTGGGATGAAAGGTACCTCCTCCCAGAAAAATCCTGGTCAGTTGGATCTGGGGCTGAAGCCAATTGTCATCATGACATCACAAGCCTGATTCCCCTCACTACCCATAGTAACCAATATGCAAGAATAGCAACAGCAGCTGGTACACCGGAACAGCATTATTTAAAATAAACACTCTTCCCAGTTGGCATTTGCAAGTGATCTTTTCATCATTTAAAATATAAGTGTGAACATATCTTAAGGAAATGCAAAACAAATGAAAATTAAAACGACTCAGAAAGGAACCCAGGAGAAGGAAAGTCCTAAGAAAATGCCAACTGCCAAAGGGATTTACGCTTTGCCCTTTGCTACCACTTGAAATTCCACTCGCAGATATAGCAGGACTTCTTTCCTAGGGGTTCTTAAATTTAAAAATTTTATGACATCCTTGTGGGGGGGGGCATTCTCATATAATTCCATTCTGTAAATATTTCAAGAATGTTTACCATGTACATGTTGTCCACAAGGACACAGAGGGAAGGAAAAAAGCATAAGACAATTACACAGATAATTACAATATAAATTACATGGAGAAGCTCTTTTGTGTAGTGGTTAGGAAGCCAGGCTCGAGAGACAGATTAGCTTTAGTCACTCAGTGGTGATGCAACTTCACAAATCCCTTAACCAGTCTATGTTTCTTTCATTTCCTCATCTCTGAAATGGGGTACTAGTACAACCTACTTCCAGGAAACATGCTGTCTTAAGCAGGCCAACTCATAATCCACTGCTGCTCTACATGAGCTCATTTATAAAACATGCCCAGAATAGGGCCTGCCTCAGGGAAAGTGTGGTCTATGTGCATTAGTTTTCATGTTCCAGTTCAAACTGAAGCTCAAGAAAATTAGGGTAACTCAATCAGAGCCAAAGTATGATCTTGAGTACATACCACCTGAGTTTAGAGACATCTCAAGAAGAGATTTCACACGAGGTATAAGATGAAATCAAGCACATCCTACTTGAAGAAAGCAAAGGTCACTAAAATGATAGAAAGGGCCAAATGGTTGTCAGAACAGACTCTAAACCTTGCTCTTAAATGTAGAAAAAATGGAAGAAAGGATGAAGTAAAGGAACCAAAGGGAAGATTTAAAAGACAACTCAAGAAGACAGTTACAATAATCGTATTAAAAAATGAATAGTATTAACAAAATGTGCAAATACCTGGAATTATAAAACCAAAAGGGAAGATCATTCTCAGAGCAACTCAAGCTGAAAGAACTAAAGGGAAAAAATATCAAGCCTTGAGTTGTAGTATTGAAGAATTCTATGGGAAAATATTGAATGACAGAAGAGGCATCGAAAGAAGATGAGAGAAATACATGGTTCTTTACCATGAAGAATTGGTCGATATGCAACCATTTAAGGAAGCAACATATGATCAAAAACTTAGAGTTCAGGAGAAAACATTTCAAGCTGCATTGAAGATCCTGGGTTTAAATAAGGCTTGAGAAATGAATGGGATACTAAATGAGACATTTCAACATTTCAACATTTAAGACTGGGAGTGATCACTGGTGCAGGTCAAGAAATTTGAGAGATAGTTACTTGGCCAACTTATTCAAAATAATACATATAATGCCCATTCCAGAGAAAGGTGAGCCAGTGGGAAGTAGAAATTATTTAGCATTATCATCAATATCACACACAAGTAAAATTTGTCAAAGATGCATTTTTAAAAGGTTACAGCCATACATTGGTACGGATTTGCCAGAAATTCAGACCAGATTCAGAAGAGGATGTGGAACAGAGGATATCATTGCTGACATTAGAAGGACCTTGGCTGAGAGCAGAGAACATTTAAAAGGCAAACATCTGTATTTGTTGACTAATCGGTTACAGTTGACTCTGCTGCCCATAGCACATTATGGATGGTATTTCAAGGACTGAGAATTCCAGGACACTTACTGCAGAGCTCGTGTGTAGACAAAGAGGCAGTCATCACACCAGAACAAACTGGTCCTATGTGGTTTAAGATTAAGAAAGGTGTGTTTCGTGGTTGCTTCCTTCTACCAAATGCATTCCATCTGGATGCTGAACAGAACATCTGAGAAGCTGGAGTGTCTGAAGGGGGAACATGGCATCAGGATTAGAGGAAGGCTTTTAACAGACAGCGTATGCAAATAATACAACCTTATTTGCTGAGAGTAAAGAGGACATACTGACAAAGATCAAGACTGGAGACTGCAGTATGGATTGTACCCGAATGTAAAGAAAACAGAAATCCTCTCAGCTCGACTAATAGGTGACATCAGGATCCATAGAGAGACATGGCCAGTGTCAAGGATTTCATTTTACTTGGCTCCACAATCAACACCCACGAACGCAGCAGTCAAGAAATCAAATGACCTGTCACCGCACTCGCCAAATCTGCTGCAAAAGTGTCCAAAAGCAAATGGTTCACCACGCACACTAACACGCACCTGACCCAAGCTGTGTTGTGCTGTCTGCTTGTTTTTAATTTTCCTCTTATACATGCAAGTGGTAGACAATCCCCAGTGAAGACTAAAGAACTGTTGATACCTCCGGAAGGTGATTTCTGTGAAGAATGTTGCATATATTGAATATCGGATGGACTTCCAGAAGAACAAAAAAAAGATCAATCTTAGAAGAATTGCAGCCAGAAGATGCTGTAGAAGTAAGGATGGGGAGACTTTGTCTCATGTACTTCGGACGTGCTGTCAGAGGGACTGTTCCTGAAGAAAGGCATTGTGCTTGCAAAGTAGAGGATCCTCAACAAGATTTATTGCCCCTGTGCCTGCAACGTGGGGCCCAAGCACAACAAGTGTGGGGCATGGGCACTGTCATTCTATTGTCAACAGACCTACTATGAGCCCAAAACCAAACAACATTATCAATGTTAAGGTAGAACGTGGCAGGAGAAGAGGTCATCCGTAGTTATTGTGGGCATCAGAAACCTCATGGTCAGACGTATACCTATACCTATGTCTATACCTAGCCTATATACATCCATATGCATAAATGTAAACACAGCACGTTACACACTAAAGATAATGGTAGTTATTCCCAAGGAAGTAACGGATCTGAGGCAAGCTACTGGACTTCCTGTGCCTGTTTCCTCAACTGCAAACTAACCGTGAAACAGGTTTGACATAAGGACTAAATAAAATGATAACACGGAAAGCATGACATTATTCAGGAAATTAAATGCAGCTTCACAGAAATGTAAGGGATTATTTTGTTAGCTGTTCCAGCTTTGCTTTTTTTAGGAGAAAGTATGGCTCATGTAATTTTAAAAACAATATTATTCTAATATTCAATTTTCTTTACTTTTTATACTACTGTAGAAAGTGTTCATAGCAAAGTATATACCTACTCAACGATTTCTACATGCACAATTCAATAAAACTGATTACAGTCTTTAACTTGTGTAAATATTTCATCCTCTAACATCTCGAATCGCTTTGTCAGTTTGATCTCATATATACAGCTCTCTAAAAGATTAGAATGCTGAAGGCAAAAAGACATTCTTTACACATTAAGTTACATGGCTTTTTATTTAAGGATTTTAGGGGGGTTGTTTGTTTTTAAGATTATCTCAAGGTAGTAGAAAGTAAATGTCAAAAATAAAAATGATGGCAGCATATGTACAAATACACTTGACCCAATTGATGTATGGATTGTTAGAAGAGTTGTAAGAACCCCCGATAAAATTATCTTCGAATGAAAATAAGAATTAAAAAAAAGATGATCTCAGGTCGACACTTTCTTAGGTTTATCTAGGCTCCAGGGGTCGTGGATTCCACCAGAATTTGAAATGCTATTCCCATTTTTACCTCTTTTGATCAGTATCCCCCTACAGAGTCTTTGGAGGAGCCCAGGCGGGTTGCTAACTGCAAAGTCACCAGTTGCTCCCCAGGGAGAGACAAGGCTTTCTACTCCCGTAGGTCCAGCAGGGTTGCTGTGAGTTGAAACGGACTTGGAACTAAATTTGAATTTTGATCTAATCTTCCATCTGAACTTTCAGTGATGGTAGCCAGACACCAACCAGCTCTTCTGGTCTCAAGGCAAAATGTAATTAAAACATTCTTTTTTAACTTTTAAATTGTTAAGAAGAAATTGAGATGCTAACAGAAGATGGGAGAAGGTCAGATTAGGATGTACTACAGTAGTCCAGGTTGTATTTAGGTGACTCGTGGCCAAACAGATAAGATATAAACATATATATTGATAATTTGGTTTTGGTGTTCAGTAGAAGGAGTGAGACAGAAATTGAGTGTGTAAACCATCCAGTGGACGGTGATGGCAGTCACAGAGGTGCAAAGAGAGCTCATGCAGGTGATCGACACAAAGGTCTCTAGAATTACCTCCAGCAAAACTGTACATTAGCGCACATTCTAGCAATGCTGCAGCATGTTTAGTTTAAAATACCAAATTTAGTTTTTTACATTTTACTTCCTAGGTTTTTAGCCCCGTTTACTATTTCTGGTGCTTGCCGTTCGTGTGAATGGCCCTTTCCCAAATCCTCTGTGTTGTGCTTCATGGAGGCTTCTGCACTCCTTATAGTTCCATGTTAAGTAATAGAGTAGCTTCAGGTCCCCACTTGGTCCACATAGCTATGAATGGGAATGCTACAAATAGTGGAAGATGGCATATACACATATATAATATTATATTATTTACACGTGTGTGTGCAGTTTGACTGATATGTCGATTAACAAAAGAGCTGTAGTAAAGTGGCGTTTGTATGTCAGAGCTGAATTTTCTCTGAAACACTTTTATTGAACAATTAAAACAAAATTGCCAAACTTGTCTTCTGAGGAGTCCCTGGATGCATTTCACCCTCTAACCTCTCTTCTGGGAGCAGAGCCGGCTGTTTATACCAGGCAGGGACTCTGATAGCCACCATCCAGGGCCCTTCATGAAAGTTCCCCAAATAAACTACTGAACAGTAATCATGTACAATGGAGACATTTAAGCAACAAGAAAAGAACCTCTAGTGTCTGGGCTGAATTGTGTGTGGTCGTATCGCGAAGACACTGGGGATCTCGTGGGGGACATGTAAGATTTGCTGCAAGACATTTTGTGACACAGATTAACACCCTAGGTCTATCTGGGAGACTCGTGAAATAAAGGTGCTGGAAGCAAAGGCAGGAGCGAATGATCTACGGGGGGTATTTTGAGAGGTAGTCGGGCAAGCCAAGGTAGGCACTTTCTGGACTGCCATTATTGAGGAAACATCCATAGCAGAAATTTTGAGTCAGCTGAAGGAAAGTACTGGCACCCGGGTAGCTTAGTTATATGTTCGGCGGCGATTCATTAAGTCGGCAGTTTGAGATCACTAGTTGCTCCCAGGGAGAAAGACAAGGCTCTCCACTCCTGTAAAACGTTACAGTCTTGGACACTCATGGGCAGAGCTACCCTGTCCTATAGGGTCATTCACAGGGGTGATACTACTCTGTCACGCAGGGTCACTGTGAGTTGGCAGAGTTGGGTGAGAAGTGGGCGCAATAATTATTTCTTCTGTGTTTGTCCATTTACCAAACACGAATCAGGAGCCTGCCCTGTGCTGGGTCCTCTATAGGATGCTGGGGTGTGTCAGTGGCCCAGCCGTAAACCACAAAACACTTGCCTGCCTGCACAGAGCAGAAGATGGGCGAGAAGCAACTAAGATGGCCAGGGAAGGTATTTTGAAAGCAATGGCAGAGGGGCAGAGCTCTGGGAGAGCAGAAGGGAGTGGACCAGCTACATGGGGGAAATGAATCTGGAGAGGAGAAAGATGAAGGTGTCAGGGTGAGAAGAAGTTGATTGGAATTGATGAATCCGGCCTTTTCAGAATTTACAGTGAATCTGTGACCTCAGACATAGAGGAGCAAGCGTCCAAAAGAATACCGGTCTCTCTTGGACACTGGTGTGTCTACACATTTTTCCTTCCTAACATTTTAAAGTCACTGCCGCCAGATGGAAGCGCTCGGCTTTGGCCTTGTGCAGCCCAGGTTCAGGTCCTCACTGGCTGTGACGAGCCAAGGGATCGGCCTCTCTGGGAAATGCCTGCTTCAGCAGGTGACTCTGCTTGTGAAGTTAAAGGACACACGGTCCCTACCCCCATGTTGGAAACGTTTTCTCCTTCTCGTCCCTCTTAGGAAACACTTTTATATCTTATTGGGAATTGAGATTTGAAGCAATGGAACCCAAAGGGACAACCTGATCTCAAACACCAATATTATAGACTCTGAGCTTGCAACCCTTATTGCTTCCTCTTCCCATTGGATCTTCATTTTCCTTATTGCTCATTTTATAATGTTGACATATAGCAGGGTGTACACTTTATTTACATATTTTTAAAATGGAAAGACCTGTAATTCAAGTCTAAAGTTTTCATGAGCTGCCTCTTATTTATGCACTGACTTCCTGAGAGAACTCCGAGGGTCATCACCAGGCACAGGCCTTCTGGACACCGAGTTTCAGTTATCTAACAGCACCCCCCCAAAAAAAAACCCCACCCCAAAGGGGACGAAGAACAGATAGGTGGGTGAAGGGAGACAACAGTGTAAGATACAAAATAATAAAAACAATATAAAAGGAATATGAGGGTGAGAGGGTGGGAGACGGAGGGGACAAAGAAGAGCTTCATACCAAGGGCTCCAGTAGAAAGAAAATGTTTTGGAAATGATGATGGCAACACATGTACAGATGTGCTTGATACAATGGATGCGTGGAATGTTAGAAGAGCAGTGAGAGCCCCCAATAAAATTATTTTACAAAAATAACAAATATACATGAAAGGAATGCCAAAGGGAAAAAATTAAAAAGTAAATCAATTAATATCAAACAGAGAGCACTGCCTTCCAGGGTCAAAGCAGGAAATAATGCCATCATCTCTTTAGATCTAGCAAAGCACCAGTAATGCCTGCGACCATGTCAGAGTATTTTTTTTTAACAATTTATTGGGGCTCATACAATTCTTTTCACAGTTCATACATATACATACATCAATTGTATAAAGCACATCTGTACAGTCTTTGCCCTAATCATATTTTTCTCTTTTCTTCTTTTACATTTTATTAGTGACTCATACAACTCTTACCACAATCCATACATATACATACATCAATTGTATAAAGCACATCCATACATTCCCTGCCCCAATCATTCTCAAGGCATTTGCTCTCCACTTAAGCCCCTTGCATCAGGTCCTCTTTTTTTTTCCCCCTCCCTCCCCATTCCCCCCTCTCTCATATGCCCTTGGTAATTTATACATCGTTATTTTGTCATATCTTGCCCTATCCAGAGTCTCCCTTCCCCCCTTCTCTGCTGTCCCTCTCCCAGGGAAGAGGTCACATGTGGATCCTTGTAATCAGTTCCCCCTTTCCAACCCACTCACCCTCCACTCTCCCAGCATCATCCCTCACACCCTTGGTCCTGAAGGTATCATCCACCCTGGATTCCCTGTACCTCCAACCCTCATATGCACCAGTGTACAGCCTCTGTCCTATCCAGCTCTGCAAGGTAGAATTCGGATCATGGTAGTTGGGGGGAGGAAGCATCCAGGATCTGGGGGAAAGCTGTGTTCTTCATCGATACTACCTCACACCCTAATTAACCCATCTCCTTTCCTAAACCCCTCTATGAGGGGATCTCCATTGGTCGACACTTGGGCCTTGGGTCTCCACTCTACACTTCCCCCTTCATTTAATATGATATATATATATATACATACATATATACATATACACATATATACACATACATACACACACTTATATCTTTTTTTTTTTTGCATGATGCCTTGTACCTGGTCCCTTGGGCACCTCGTGATCGCACTGGCCGGTGTGCTTCTTCCATGTGGGTTTATTTGCTTCTGAGCTAGATGGCCGCTTGTTCACCCCATGTCAGAGTATTATCATAAGAGTATTTATCTTTTTATAGAGGAAGGTGATGAATGGGTGTGAAATGGTTAATTACACCTCCTTTTAAAACCTTATTTACCTATTTATTCTAAATTAAATGTGGCTTACATATCACATCATCGTGTTTGCATTAAACAACTTAAACACCTTTAAAAAAAAAAGAAAGAAGAGAAAAACCTAAGAACAAACAACAGTGAAAAACAAACTAGCTGCCGTTGAGCAGGTTCGCAAACACGGCCACCCGGGGTGTGCTTCCTGGAATGTTCCGTGGCTAAGATCTTTAGCAGCTGAGGGCCAGCCTTTCCTCTGGAGAAATGTCTGGCTGGATGCAATCTGCCTAACTTTAAGCTAGAAGCAAGGTTCTTAACCATTTGCATCTCCACCCCCCATCCCACCCCCAACCCCACCCCAGACTCCTAAAGAAGAGTATGTGCCTGCATAATTCTAAGGCAGAGACGTGGCAATGAGGTCATTGGGATCTTCAAAGAAGATGCCACAAGGGCAGAAGGAAGCGAAGGAGGCATTTCTCTGAGGCAGAGGCGTGGGAACTAGAAGTGGGCCTGGACTACAGGAAGGAAGAATTCCATGTGGCTAGTCCAGCAGGGATGGCGGAGGTTCCCTGGAGTCAGGAGAGGAAAGAGGAAGAGGCTGGTCAAGGGCCTGAGGGAGACCGGAGTGTAGTGGGTCCTGATGAGGTTAAAAGTGTATAGCCTATTGGGTGGGTGGAGGGAAGGTGAGGGAGAAACGGGGAAGAGATTACATGTTCAACATATAACCTCCTCCCTGTGGGACGGACAGTGGAGAAGTAGATGAGGGAGATGTTGGATGGTGTGAGATATAACAAAATAATAATAATTTATAAATTTTCAAGGGTTCAGGGGGGAGGAGGAGTTGGGAGCAGGGAGGGAGGGGAAAATGAGGAGCAGATGCCAAGGGCTCAAGTAGAAAGCAGGTGTTTTGAGAATGATGATGGCAACATATGTACGAATGTGCTGGACACATTGATGTATGTATGGATTGTGATAAGTATGAGCCCCTAATAAAATGATTTTTTAAAGTATACAGCCTTATTAGTCATTTTCCAATCAAGAATGAAATTAAATGAGAACCATTCTATACGCCCTTCACGGACTCATCTTATCTCTTATGTTAGGTGAGTTGTGGATTCGACTTTGAACTATCTGGGGTAATACAATGATACATAGGCTACTTGCTGTTTTCTTTCTTCTAAGATCTGACTGCTGGTCAGTTAGTAACAATCCAGGAGGAAGTGACTGCTTTCTCACAGGTTTGATCTTTGCTGAAATGCTTAGGAATAGTATTCTTACTTCTGCGGAGCCCGTCAGCCCAAAGTCCAGAAATGCTCCCTATCAAAACAGGGCAGTTCAACATGCTAAACCGCAATGTGTGGCCACGCCAGCCCTGCCATCGAATTTAAGACTCTGAGACGTATTTCAGGCTTCTCTGCATAAAGAAAACACCTTGGTGTTTTCCATCTCCTTTACCCTCTTTTAGAAAATCCAAGGTTGATTTGATAGGAGGTCTTTAAAAAGTTTGGAAGGCCGTCGCAGCAAAATAACTGTAAATGCATTTGGCAGGCCTTGAATAATTTTTCAACGTTCAGTAGCACATGCAGACAATAGCCAAATAAAATTATAAATCATGATGTGCCACTCGAGAGTTCTGTTGAAAGAAAAATGCCATCTCAAATCTCATCCAAAAGGTAGGCTGTAAATAAACGCTCTCAAGTTACAATTTCCAAAGTTGCTTCACCACCCAAAGGGGATATTTTTAAAGCATCTCATTGGCAGTTCCATCTTCTGAGAGCTCATTGCAAGCCCAAGTCAAAGGGAAGAAAGCAGTCTCTGTGATTTACCTTGATGTAGAGGCAGAAGTATGCAGACCCTGTGCTTACCAGTACAATCCCTTTTGCATAGTTTTCTTACGTTGCTAGGGAAAATAGTTATGGATTTTAGGGGCACATTTCTTGCCCTAGTATATGGTCCATTCAAGAGGGACAACCACCCAGCTTGAAAACCACGGCACCTTGCAGAGGACTGTCTGAGGAGTTAAGATGGACCCATGATCTTGTTGTTCAGTTTAGACCTTGACTTTGAAAGAAGAATCCAAATCAAACCTTTGTGACTTTGGGTTTTGGGAGGCCTCCCGTGTTGCTTCCGTTTTCCCGTTTTCCCGTCATTCTCTAAGCTGCTCTCTCACAAGGACTTGCTCGCAGTATTCTCTTTTTCTTCTATCCTCCAACTGAGAAAGAGGGAGAAGGTGTGGGGGAGAGGGAAGGAGGGAGACAAAGAACTGTTTTCTGTCCTGTAACGACTGAGTCAAATTACTTGAAAGACACCCAGAGAATAATAGTCTTTCATGTTCCAGCAGCTAATTTGATATCCATGACAATAACCAGAGGAAAGGCGCGACTGGGGAGAGACAAGATAAGTGCCTCCATTTGTCTGAGGTCCCTTTTGCATTAACCACCTGCTCTGTCTCTCATTTATAATTCTTCCAAATAGCCTGTTACTTGGCATTGCAGTAATGGCCTATCAGAATGTCGTTTCAGGTCACAGATTAGAAAGGACAGAGAAAAGAAACCAAACTATGACTTCTGCACCACCTTTTCACCTCGGCAGCACCTTCAAGTTGTCGTACACACTGCGGCTCTCAGGAGGATAGATAGATGGAACTGCTTTGGCTACCCAGACAAAAGCCTCTCCAAGACCTCACGTGGCCTGTGTTAGGATCAGACCGGCTTTTCCTTCTGTGTCTTTCCTCTGACCTGGTGCTGGAGCACAGCTGGGCAATGGATCTGGTTCAGTAGGTGCTAACAAATGGGCACACAGCACACTTCAAGGTGGTGGTTGTTAGGTGCCATCAAATTAGCTCCAGTCTAGAACGAGCCTGTGTGTGGCAGAAGAAAGTACTGCCTGTCCTCCGCCATCCCCACCACTGCTCCTGTGCTTGAGCCCCTTGCTGCAGCCACCGTGTCTGTCAGTCCATCTGAGGGAGGCCTTCCTCTTTGTCGCTGCCTCTCTCCTTGAGCAAGCACGATGCCCTTCTCTAGGGATTGCTCTCTCCTGGAAAGATGCATGTACCTACAAAGCATGTAACATGAAGTCTAGCCATCCTTGCCCTGAATGATCTAAAACGATCTTCTCAGGAAACGTGGTCACTGAACATAGGCTGCCAAGTCCAGCTTCGTAGGGTCCCATCCTCGTCAAGATTTCGGCAAAATAATCCCACCCTCACCTTTGTAAAGCATTAGCATCTTAATGTATTTATTTTGAACTGCTGGCAAACCCAAATGTTACTTATAAAGGCAATAATATATGTGTCTCTGTTGACTAGCCAACTGGCCCAGCCTCTGTGCTTATGTTACCAGGTTATAAATTCAATCTTCTTGTGTGTATGAAAATGTAAGTGTGCAAAGAAAGAGAAAGGATGCGACGATCAGCCCACATGTCCACCCCGCAGATGTAACTACTGTCAAAGGGTGCCGCACATCCTATGTCTTCCTCCTTCCCACAGCTCTTCCACCTTCTCGTCGTTAATGCTTTTCAAGTGAATTCCAGGTGTCCATCACTTCACCTCTTTACATTCCAGGATGCATCTCTGAACTAACAGGATGTTTTTATTCAATCATTATTGTGTAGTCACAGACATTATTGTAATGAAGAAAATAAAAAACACGTTGATATTATCTGTTACATTCATACTCAAATATTTCCAAATATCTCAATTCACTTATTTGAGTAAAGATATAAGAAAGGCTTATATATTTGAGCGATACCACTTAATCTAGAGTAGAATCCTCTTTTTTCTCCTTTAATACTTTGAGAAGAACCCTCTTTTTTCTCCTTTAATACTTTCATGCCATCAATTATTGAAGAACCTAGGGGGCCATAATCTTACAAAGTCTCACTGCACGGCTGCAGTTTTTCTGTTGGTTTCCTTCCAAGGTCATTTAACTCGATTATTTAATCCTCATAGTTTCTACTTATGTAAATTATCCACAAAGACTTGATTAGACTTGGTTTTTACCATTGTACTAAGAATATGTCATATGTGTGTTGTGTGCTTTGGGTTGAATTCCATCAAGAGGGTGCATCGGAGTTATGTTGTAATAGATTCATCTGGGTTGCCCAAATGATGACAGGCTGATATCCCCTTCTGCAGCTTCCTATCAGCCCTCATCTGTGGTTTCATTCACAGATGAGCATTGCACACATCTATAATTTAGTGATAGAAATGACAATGAAGATCTCATGAAGGGACTTTCTAAGTCCAATGACTTATTAATGGCAAATGCCCTTTGGGGAAACATAAATGGCAGCTATATATGTGCACTTCACCAGATGGAACATACAGGAACCAATCATGTCAACTATATTTGTAGAAAGAGACCCTGGAGAAGATCAATACTCCCAGCCAAAGCAACGCTAGGGCCCAATTATGTAACAGATTCTCAAAGGCTCATGGGCAAGTTGGGGTTGAAGTTGAGGAAAATTAAAATGAGGCCATGCGAGCAAAACTAGAGCTTTTGAGTATATTCAACCCAAATTTAGACCTGACTCACTGAACACTAATGACCAAGAACCAGAGAAGTTGTGGGATGTACACTGGTACAGACAGGAACTGGAAACATGGGGAATCCAGGATAGATGAACCCCTCAGGTCCAGTGCTGAGAGTGGTGATACCGGGAGGGTGGAGGGAAAGAGGGGTGGAGGGGGAGAACCAATTATAAGGATCTACATATAACCCCCTCCCTGGGGGACGGACAACAGAAAAGTGGGTGAAGGGAGACATTGGGCCATGTAAGATATGATTAAATAATAATCATTTATAAATTATCAAGGGTTCCTGAGGAAGGGGAGAGTGGGGAGGGAGGGAAAAATAAAAAATGAGGAGCTGATTCCAAGAGCCCATTCAGAAAACAAATGTTTTGAGAATGATGAGGGCAATGGATGTACAAGTGTGCTTTACACAACTGACATGTGTATGGATTGTGATCAGAGTTGTATGAGTCTCCAATAAAATGATTAAGAAAAAAAAGCTTATCAAACATAAAGAAAGCACAGGGGCATTAAAAAGATAGAAGACAAAGGAAAAGAGCAACCTGGATATCATAAAAAAATGCTGAAACTTGATGCTCTTGAGCATGGAGCAGCTAGTATGAATGGAAGATATGATGCTAAACAGAAATTTCTAAACAGAAAATACCCAAGGGCAGTCCAAGAAGACAAAGCCAATTATTATAATGAAATGGACAAAGACTTGAAGTTGGGTAAACAAAAGGGAAGAACACACCCCGCTGAAAGAATTGAAGGAAAAGTTCAAGCCTCAAGTTGCAATGTTGGAATCTGTGGGAAAAACATGGAATGCTGTGGGAATCATCAAAAGAAGGCGAAAGGAATAGACAGTGACTGGTCAGAAATAATTGGTCCACAAGCAGCCATTGCCAGAGGGAGCTACGCTCAAGAACTGATGGTCTGAAATAAGAAGGCTAAACTTCCATGAAAGCTTGGCCAAAAAAAATGAGTTAAAATGTTTCAGCAGATTAATGTTCCTCTGGAAGTGCTCAGTCATCCTAGGACAAGAAATTTGAAGGACAACTACCTGGCCAACTACCTGAAGGAGGTGTTTGTGTTTATTCCAAAGAAAAGTGACTCAATCGAATGGCGAAGCCCTCAGGCAATGTCATAAATATCACACCTAAGTAAAATTTTGCTGAAGATAGTTAAAAAAATGGCTGCAATCATATCTAGACAGGGAACTGCCAGAGAGACAGCCAGAAGAGATGAAAATGTGGAATAACTGACAGCATTGCTGACATCAGCTGGGTCTTGCTTACAGCAGAGACTATCAGAAAGATGTGTGCTTCTGCTTTATTGACTAGGCCAAGGAATTCAACTGTGTAGATCATAACAAGCAGTGGACAACACTGAAAAAAATAGTAAGGCGAGACCATTTCATTGTGCTCATGCAAAGCCTGCACGTGGACCAAGAGGAAGCTGTTGGAACAGAACAAGGCTGTGGGGTTTAACATCAGAGTGTGCTTTAGGGTTTCATTTCCCCACCATACTTCTTTAATCTGTCTGCTGAGCAAATACAGAGGCACAGTACTATAGGAGTAGAGGAAGACTCACTAACCGCCTGCACATGCAGGTGATATAACCTGGCTTGCTGAAAGTGAAGAGGGCTGGAAGCATGCACTGAGCACGGGTAGAGTATGATAAAATTTAGGTAAGGTCCTTTGTGCGTGGAGATTGGGGTCTCAGTGCAAGTGCTGAGATAGTGGGCCAGGTGTAAATGATGGTGATTGAGACCAGGGCGTTTGCAACACGGATGAAGAAAAGTGACAATCAGACAGGCATTATTGAAGGCAACTCCTAAGATTTGGGGCTGGATTTGATGTGCGTGAGGAATATGGGGTGTAATGAAAACAGGAGGGGGTCGTGGAAGCCTCTCTGTGTTCTTTCTTGACCGTCTGACTGGAGTGCAGCCCAATTTGCTGGCAGAGAAGGCTGAAGGAGAAACAGTGGCGGTAGCAGGGATCCTGCGAGCTTGGTGGGGCTGCACAGTCCTCTGATAAACTAGGCAGGACACCATTCACACCAGGAAACCATGCCCCTTTCCCTGTCACCTTGACTTCTGTGCTGCCTTGTTGTGTGAGCTGAAGTAGGTGTCAGCACCCAAGGTCCTCCTCCACCTTTGATTCTAATGTTTGTTCAGATCCGTCTATCTTCTTGGCAATGACTCATCAATGTCGGTGTGCATTTTCATCGTCTACTGTGGCTTCATGAGTATTGCAATGAGATGCAACTGCATGGGCATTGTTTGAAACAAGGAGTCTAGTGGTTTTAGAAGGAATACTGCTGAAGGTGGCAGCCCTCCCACGCAGGAGGGCAACTGAATTGTGAGCTTGTGTTTGAAGTCGGGTTTCCTTCAGACTCGGTATGGAATGAACAACACTGCACTTGAACTCATAGGGCCAAATGTTGAAACAGCGTCATTTCCTGGAATATACCTTAAAACCGAGTACATTAAATCAGATGGTATACATCATCTTGAACATGAGAATTTATAAATCCTGGTTGTCAACACGCTGGGCTTTCCCCCCTTTGATCCTCACATCGATCCATTCCACCCTCTTCCATGTTTTCGGCTTTTGTTTTTCAATGACAGTTTTTCCCACCTTTGCCATTGTTGTAGGATTGTTTGTTGTTGTTTCTTGGTTTTGTTTTTTTATGATTTTCTGTATACAAAATTCAAGATAGGTAAATCTATAGCGACAGCAGCTGGATTGATTATTACCTAGGGGCAAGGCAGGGGAGGTGGTGGGAAATGGGGAGCTGACCCCAAGGCGTACAAGAAAGAACATGTTCTGAAGTGGATTGCCGTGATGAATGCACACCTTTTCGTCACGGGATTGAACTATGAAACTGTAGGATATGTGGATTATATGTTAATCAAACCGTTTCCAAAATTAAAAAGAAGTTCACTGAAATGCTGGCAATAGGGGTGACACCCTGGTTGGACTAAGGCTGAGATGCATATTTTAACTGTCTCCATTTTCTGAAGTGAACACCCAAACCCAAACCCAACCCGTGGCCATCAAGTCAACTCCAGCCCCGCAGGGCGTCGTCACAGTGCTCCGCGGGTCTCCAGAGCTGTGAAGGTCCACGGACTCCGATGACCATGTCTTCCTCCCGCAGAGTGGCTAGGGGATCTGAATGGCCAACCTTGGGGCTAGCATCCGAGAGCTTGAAGCACCACGTGCCACGAGGGGTCTTGAAATGAGCGTAGATAAGATAGATATTATAATTAGAAACAAATAAGCCTTACTTTAAGATAAGTAGAGAATTGATTGCACAGTATAGTTTAGAAAGCGTGTCCTTCCTGCTAGTTTGACGGCATAACCGGTAACCTGCCATTACTGGTAGACGCCATTACCTGTGAATTTTCAATAGCCGAGTGGCCACTGCGCTTTACTATAAAATGCAAGTCATTCCCTTCTTCCGCCGGTAATGTGGTGGGGTCTAGGAAGAATCAAGCCCATTTTCATAAGTGTGAGCAGTGTCACGAACAACAGCAGAGTCCAACGCTGTATTTTTGAGCTCTGACACTGAACAATCTTAACCACTTTCCCTCTAACATCTGCACTGCCTATTATCATGTCGAAAGTAAATGTCAGTATGCATTTGAAACACATATATGGAAAGATATCTATTTGAAAATAATTCCTGCCCAAATAAAGCGAATTATTTAGTTTTTCCAACTAATTATGAGCACATAATTTAAATTTCAATCACAAGGAATTAATCGATGCTTCCCTAGATTCCACAAAGTCCCCTGCCTTGCTCTGCCTTCCAAAATCATTAAAATAAAGTTCAAAACTGTTGTAATTCTCTTCCCTGTCTTCTAATGAGCCCACTCTTTGGTCTCACTGGCAAATGTGTCAGCGGTAGCTCTCTTCCAGAGGACTGTGGTGTGGGTGAACGGGAATGGTAGGTTCGGTGACCGCCCGAGGGATCAGTCTGGCTTCTCAAGCAGAAACCACTCAGCCACACAGGAGTGTGACACACGTGTGCTTGGAACCTTCCTTTTCTATCCCCATTTCACTGCCCTAGCGGATTGGCTACTCACTGGGCTGCTTATGGCAAGGTCAGTAGTTCGAAACCACCAACTGCTTGTGAGACAAAAACAAGGGTTTCTACTCCTGTAAAGGGTTTTAGTCTCAGAAACCCGTAGAGCACGTCTAGTCTGCCCTGCAGGGTTGGCTCACTGTGGCTCAGAAGGACTCAATCGCAGCCTGTTGGGTATTCTGGTTTTTGACTGCTCTGGTGGTGTGATGGTTGCACACTTCAAAGTCATTAACTTAAAGCCAGCAGCAGCTCCAGGGGAGAAATAGGAGGTTTCTCTGTTCTCATAAAGAGCTGCAGCTCCAGAAACCTACAGGATAGTCCTGTGTGGTTGCGATGAGCTGGAATTGGCCTGATGGTAGTGCATTTGGGGGTCTATTATCACGAGGTAGAGGTACGGTCCCAAGTGTGAAATGTGGGTACAAACAGCAATTTACACCGTGCGTGTTGTCTTTTTGCATCTCTTGGTGACATGTCAGACAATAGGCCGGGCACAATTTATCCCTCACAAATGCTTAATGCCATCCCTGGGGACAAGAATATCACAAGCCTCCAGATACACAGCTTTTTAGCTACTTGGGGTTGAAAAAATTCCGGCAACGTTCCAAAAGCCCTCAAAGCTAATGTTGAATTGACAAAGTGCCAAAAATCTCTCTGGCATTAAATTTCCACTCTTTATTTCCCCTTCAGGCTAACAGCTTGTGGAAATAATAATGTGCTAATGCCACTCTGCCTTCCGAATCGCTGGAAGCACCATCGTGTTAAGCCTCTCAGTGTCCCTTTGAGACTAATGGGAAATCAGCCGGTTTATTCATTTTTCACATGAGAGCACCCCACAGGAGCATGTCACATGCCTGGGTGATGGCCACGCAGACTTATCACGCAGGTCAGAGGTCTGGATTAAGTTTTCCAAACAAGACCACGTTCTGTAAGAAAGAAAACAACCGAATAGTGCAGCTTGTATCAGAATGGGCCAGAGCAAGAGTCACACAGGGTGTGAGGCTGGATGGGGCAATGAACAGAAGTGATCAGAAGACAGCCCAAGAGAGGCAACAAGGCATATGGCCAATGAGAATCAATGAGAGCCAGTCGATCTAATGTGGCATTAGGGGCCCTGAGCAGTAAGAGCACAATGGGTTTCTCTGATTGTTTTACTTGCCCCGCATCTGAACCCCTTCCCATAATTATAGAATCTGCTGTAGTGGGAGTTTCCGCAAGGAACGAGGCTCCATCTCCCACTCAGAAGTGGCTTCCTTGCTCTGAATCCTAGCAGCCTGGTTTTGAACCCTGTTATAAAACCAATCATTGGGGTGGCCCTGCCTAAGACTTTGAATCTGGAGCAAGTGTTTCCAAGAAGCACGGGGAATTTAGAACTGTTCGTGGCCACTGCATCCAATGTTCACGAGTGCAGCAGCACCCCAAATGGGCTGTCCCCTGGGCTGCCTGTGCCTGGGAGTCTACTCACACAATTTGCTGCAGTTCCTCCAGCTTCTCTGAGTCAAATCTCCCTCTTCTGGTGAGGAAAAGTTCACTACTTTATGAGAAAGCCATTCCAAGATAGCTTTAAATGCTTTTAAATTGTATTTATTTTAGGTTTTTTTTCCTTCAATTTCCCCTGTCACTCAGAATTGGGATCCCTTGGTGATTCACATATTGTAGTAGAAAGGTGTTGCCCCCCATCCTCCCCGCCAGTCAGGAGACCTGTTTCCTAGCTCCACCTTTGCAGCAGACCAACCGTCTTCTAACCTTCTGGCACGTTTGCTCTCTTCTCCCGGTTGAACTATGCTCCACAATGAAATAGGCATATGCAAAAGAGTATATGTAAGATCACTGATAAAAATAGGGTTTATCAAGGAAACTATTTCCCTTCCCCAAGCTAACTCGGTATCTTTAGTTAATACGAATGTGAACAGACTATATTCAACTAGAAAAAAATTGTCAATTATTACTATGATTTCATTCAAGGAAAAATGTGTAAAGTCATCCTGAAGTCCAGATACAGTGCTGTCATTGC
The DNA here is from genome assembly GCF_050624435.1 of Tenrec ecaudatus. Classification (NCBI taxonomy): domain Eukaryota; kingdom Metazoa; phylum Chordata; class Mammalia; order Afrosoricida; family Tenrecidae; genus Tenrec; species Tenrec ecaudatus. Next base: position 157,651,574 of record NC_134533.1, on the reverse strand, counting down.
GAGGCATCATTGAGCCAGCATTGAATCATAGCCACCCAAGGCATGAGCCGATGAAACCCTGCCCTCCTCCTGCACCACCCTCACAAGCATGGGGCACTTGGTGCTGCCACTCATCAGTCAGTGCATCTCATGGAGGGGCTTCCTCTTTGTCACCTGGTCATATGTTCAAAGTATAGGACACAAAATCTCAGCATCCGTAAGTTGACGGATCATTACAGCTACACTTCCCAGACATATTTCTGTATTCTTCTTGAATTCTATGGTATATTTAATATTCTCTCCATCAACATCTGCATCTATATCCCTAGTGATCCCAATAAGAATTAACCATGGGCAAAGTTGTATGACTTCTAAATTAGCTAAGCCTAGTGTTCTCCATAATTCCTCTCAAAGAATTAGCCTGAGAATGTTTTGGCTATTTAATAAAGTATATAGATGTTTACTACATCCTAGAGAGTCAAGGGGCATGCTCTCTCTCGCGACACCATATTCTGGGCATGTATAACACTAGTAGAGGTCCACCCATGTAAATGCACCCATAATTGAATACGAGGTGGGGAGATGTTTCTTGCCTGCCATTATGTCAGAGATCACAAAAAAGCAGGGTCTGGGAAGTATGGTACGGGAATTCCTTCATAATACCAAATTTAAAGTGCGTGTTCCTTTAAGATCACCAGTCATCTCTCAGTTTGTCACACTGTGATGCCTTTCACTCGTGTGATGCCGGAAGCTGTGTCACTGGTTTTTCAAAGACCAGCGAGGTCACCTAGGATGGACAGGTTACACCTGAGCTTCCAGACGAAGGCAAACTCGTAATAAAGAACATGCAGACCACTTCTGAAAGGTTCGTTACTGAGACCTTATGAGCAGCACTGGAACGTAGTCTGAAATAGTGCCGAAAGATGAACCCCTTGGATTGGAACCCCCTCAAAATACAGCTCAGCAAGAAACAAGGCCTTCCTCAAAGTAGAGTAGACCCTGAAAGACAGGAATAGAGAAATTCTTTCAGGATCATTATTGGCTGATGGAGTAAGACTCATAATAAGAAACAAGAGCTGAAAACGTCCATTAGTAATCGAATGTACAAAGCATAAGTTGAGGAAAAATGGAAGCCATGAAAAATAAACTGGAGCACATAAAGATTGACATGCTAGGCATTCTATTGAACTTCCCTCTCATGGAGTGGATGCCAACTCCAAGTGACCCTATGGGACAGGGTAGAACCGCCCCTGTCAGCAAGTAAGACATCCGTGCACTCTTGAAGGCACTGGGGGAAAGCAAAGTTTCAGGAATAGAGAGGACGCAAATCAAAATGTTGAACTAAACTGACCTAGTACGAGAAGTCCTTGCCAAGAAAATTTCAAGGCAGCTACCTGCCCAACAAACTGGAAGACATCCATATTTGGGCGCATTCCAAAAAAAAAAAAAAAAGTGGATCTTGACTAAAAGCACAGAGTACCACATAGATGTTTACTGTGTGGATAAAAAAAACTATCAATAATATTGTGAAGAACAGGAATTCTAAAACACTTACTAATGCTCAGGGGGAACCTATACTTCCAACAAGAGCTTGTCATCCACACCAACAAGGTGATACTCCATATTAAACACCAGAACATGTATGTGGAGGGGGTGGTATCCATTCATCATGCCGACTCATTCTGCAGCCTGAGCAAAACATCCACGAAGCAGTGCTCTATCGGGATGAACATGACATCAGGATGGGAGGAAGGCTAACTAACAATCTTCAGTATGAAAATGAGCTCGTCTTATTCTCTGGACCCCTAGGGAATTGAAGTGTTTACTAATGGAGGTCAAAGATTTGACCTCGCCATAAAGAAAATCTCTCGGTTATGGTCCAAAACACACCATCATAATACAAAGAGAAAAGATCGAACATCAAAAGGCTAAAGTGACCAACACAGGGGCAAGTGTCAAGAATTTTATTTATTTATGTTGGGGATCCAGTATTAACACCCATAGAAACAGCAGTCATGAAATCAAACACTACATTGCATTGGGCAAATCTGCTACAAAAGATCTTTTTAGTGTAAGAGAGCAAAGATGCCACTCTGAGGACTCAAGTGTGCCCGACCTTACTTTCAGTCACCTCACATGCACGTGGAAGCCGACCGTGAACAGGGGAGATCACAGAGTGGATTATAGGATTGGTGAAGACTATTAAATATATCATGAATTTTCATAATGATGAACAAATCTGTTTTGGAATAAGAATAGTCACAATGTTGCTGAGATGGCACGACATCATCTCATGGACTCTGGCCATCTTCTCAAGAGGAGCCATTATGTTTGGTAGGGTCAAAAGAGGAAGATGTACACTAGGATGGATCGACACAGAGAAGACATTACAATAATAGACTCATAGATACCAATGAATGCCAGGTGGCACAGGACCAGGCAGTGTTTCGTGCTATCCAAATGGGGTCACTGTGAATGGGAGCCAACTCATGGCATGCATCACCAGTGACAGCATTCCCAAAAGACGGTTTTTGTTAATGGAATTAGGGATTGCTCCATGTAATGTGTCAAATGCTGAGGTACAGATGGGATGATGTAAAGATCTCAGAAAGATGAGTGTCCGGAGCACAGGATAAATCAGACAAGCTAGGAAACAAAAACAAACAAATAAACTCATTGCCATCAAATACATTCAGAGCAACTCTCCAGAACAAGGTAGAACTGCTCTTGTGAGTTGCTGAGACTGTAGCTCTTTATGGGAATCTAAAGTCCTGTCTTTCTCCCCCTGAGCAGCTGGTGGTTTTGAACTGCCGATGTTGCAGTTAGCAGGCCAACATGGAACCACTATGCCATCAGGGCTCCTGCAGACAAGCTGAATGTAGCCTGAATTAATGCAAACGATCAGACCTCAGTGTATGTGAAAGCGTTTCACATACTCGGTGTTCAGTTTATTTAAGTGAGAGAATCAGATTCATGTAAAAGGAGCTGAATTTGAAGGCCTAGTTAATATTTTAAAAATCATGATCTTCAGGCTGATTTCTTTGGAAGATATTTCCAGTCTTTCAGTCATGGGATATCTTCTTGGAAAGTCTTTAAGCAATGTCCAGTTCCCTGAGCTCTTACTAATTGCTCCATAGTCTTCAGTAATTTTCAGTGATCATAATATCATATATATATTGCTAGCACATGCTAGGATACACGTCTGTGATTTTAAAACTTACATTGTCCCTTTATGAGAAATCATATCCATTTCCTGCTGGTGGGTCATACTGTGGACAAACATGATTATTGTTACTCTATAGCACTCTAACCTAATGGATTAGATTATCCGAAGGGGTTTCTTGGAGGTTGAGTAGTTCAGTGGGGCCTGTAAAGTCAACTCAGAATTATAAGCCTTGGGGGAAATGAAACGAAAATAACTAAAATCATAAATTTACTCTTTCATATTACTGAGCTCTTTTAAATACTGACATCAAGCAAAGAAATCCCATTCTCGGACTTTCTCCTTCTAGAACTGGTCCGGGGAAGTAGCTGGAGAAGCTGCTTCTGGTAGAAAGCTGCTTCTGGTACAAGCTGCTTCTGGTAGAAAGTCACAGAATTGGATCGATGAGGATCTTACATAGGAGAAATATTCCAAGATGAGCATGTATCTCATGCAAAACCAAAACACCGCTGCTGAGTCCATTCTGACTCAGCGACCCTAAGGGACTGAGTTGAAGGGCCACATAGAGCTTCCAAGGCTGGAAATTTTCATGGAAGCAGACTACCGTATCTTTCTCCCACAGAGCCATTTGTGGATTTGAACTCTCAACCACTTGGTTATTAGATGAACATGTAACCACTGTGCCACCAGGACTCCTTCCTAATGTCCCCATTGATTGAAATCCGTAGTAAGAACAGCATCTCTCAATTCAGTTCATTTACTATCTAGCCACTCTATAGAGCATCTCAACAAGGTTGGTTTTCACTCAGTCAAGATGCCCCCTAGATCCTCTGCAGCCCAAACGTTCCAAACCCTTGAAGCATGAACAAAAAGATCTGCGAGCATATGCTTACATTGTGAAGAAACACAGAATGGCATTCAACTGATATAACACTGCTCACATGCATCTGCTACCACCAGAATGTTATTAAAAAATGAGAAAGAATAAAAAAGAATCCAGAGAATACACACATGAAAGAAGAAAAATGAAGAAAGGAGGGAGGGAAGAGAGAGAAAAAGAAATGTGAATAGCTCATAGCCTGGTTCTGGGCATGTGTCTACTGTTCAGGTGACTTATGCTGTTTCAATAATGATGGAAAGTCTATGAAAACACAAGTCAACACGTGTTTACAATTTGTCACATAACAACAATTCCTGGCTAAATAAATACATAGACACCCATATCTCAACTGCAAAACGTGCATGCTAGATAGCTGTGGTTGTAAATACATCACAAAAATGTTTGCAAAAGAGCAACAAAAAATAAAATGTTCCACTCCGACAATATCTCAAGTGAATCATATCCTTGAGAGATAGTGACAGAGATAAAGATTGATAGAGAATACATTTCTAAATCTGTTACATTTCCCCCTATCTCAGAACATAAAGCAGATGGGTGCTATGAAATGAGAATAAAATCCTCTAGATTAGAGGGCTATTGCCAAACCAACCAGAATGACTTGTCCAGAGCCTGCTACAAACAGACAAGGGACACAGTTTATCATAAGGGAACCATCTAAGAGTGAAACCGTGGATGTGTATGCAACAGTAGGCTAAAGGCGCTGCTTAGGTACCTGTGATATCAAAGAAGACTTATGAAATATGGGAAAATGAAACCGCAGTAACTGAATTCATAAATGTATACTTTCTTTTATGTTACTGAGCTCTTTTAAATACTGACACCATTAAGGAGATCACCAATGGCTCCATTAGGCAAAGCTGACAAAGATGTATGACAAGATCTCCTGGAAATGGAAAATGAAGTCAAATCCTCTAAAAGTATGCACTCCAGAGAGTGCCACCGTGTAAGCACCATTCATTGGAGAATCACACGCCAGATTACTGAAGAGCTAGAAGCAACAGCAATGCAGCAGAAAAAGTTAGCTCACTAAATGACATTTTAGACTGATACATAAATATATGGAGAACTACTGAGGGGAATGAATTTCATACTGTAAGAATACAAAGAGATATCTTCATTAGGCCTTAAAAATGGCTCGGCATAAATATCCTTTTCCAAATTACACTTACCTGGCTGGAGAAAAGAGAATTATTTGTTAAATAACTTTTTAGGATGCTGTCTTAGATAAAAATCAAATAATTAATCAAAATACCTGTTGGAGTCCATCTTAGTAGTAATTTAAAGTACTGATTCTTCATTTACTGTATGAAATCAAAGTATCATATGAACTATGCCTTCACGGTTTTAACAGGAGAGTTAAGAGACATTTTTGAAGAAATTATATTCTTCATTTCTGTATGAACAGTTCAATTGGGCTATTTTGAAACTAATTAAATATTTCTAATGAGGTCTTAAAATACCTTCTCAGTGGCCTATATCTGGTTTTATAAAGGACCTTTTCCAGTTCCCACAGGCGCTTCCCACATGTGTGTGTTTAGCAGTAAATTCAAGTGTTCCTAGTTAGTAAAGATCCCTCCTGTGCCCAGATATACTATTTAAACATTATCTCTTTAATGGCTGAAAGGATAATGTGCAAACCAAAGTTTAAAACTGGCTCATTTCCAAATGGGACAGAATCTAAAAACACAGAGCAGCAAATGGCTGATCTTTGTAAACATTTGGAAGTATTTCCATGTGCTCCTACGAACACTATTTTCAAATCAACTGTTTGCTCAACTGCAATGAATTACAATAAAAATGAAGCAGATTCTCAAAATGCAAAGCACCTTAGATTTTAAAATGGAAATCAAAGAAACATTCCCACCCCAACTAAGGCATCAGGCCAATTTTTTTTCCAATCACTCTCTTTATATTTTCTCATCTTTTTAAATGGTCAATCCTGAACGTATAGCAAAGGCAAGTGCTTTTAGTAGCGTACTTTTGACCTGACTCAGTTAGGCGTTAGTTTCTTCCCTCCATATGAAAAGTACGATGCACCCACGATAGATGAAACACACGCGGAAAAAAAAAACTTACATTGTCAGACTGTTTTCCATCTGGGCAGTCCCAAGCCATCACACGCTGCCCGGACCTCTCCATGGTGCTGAAGGGTTCCTCTTGCCCATTTGAGAGAGAAGCGTTGTTTATTAGAACTGGCTTAGAAAGAAATCCGTAGAAGGCTGCCTGTGTTAGCAAGTAAAGTTATCTGAGGAATTTCTAGAACGCATACTACAAAGGAGGTGCTTTTGCCATTCAGTTCTCAACCACAATGCTCAGGCAGCTCAAAGTTGATTCTGGAGCAGAAATCTTCAAGTATCCACACACACAAAAAGAGGAAGAGCTCTTTGGGAGATGAAGTTTGCTGATTTTTGTCAGTCAGTTTTCTCTAAAATAAACACACACACACGACAAGGCTACTCAGTGGGGGAAAAGGGATACTGGAAAAGTTCTTGACCTTAATGCAGAACATGACCTCCCCTTAGTCCACAGCAGCCAATTTGCTTCATCTTATCCCTGTATCTACTTTTAGATGAATATATATATATATATATTAAATAAAACTGAGAATTCCACACTGCATCGCACACACTCTATAAGCAGGTGTGCCTCCTCTGGCCCCAGCCTGCCTGCTGAAGATGATCACAGAAGAAATCAGGCTCTTGTGGCTTGCCCAGATTATCCCTTCCTGAGGCTGAAACATTTAAAGAGCCACATGACGCCCAGTGACGTCATCTCTAAAGCAGGTCACAGTGGCTGCTGTATGTAGATGAAGTCCTGCTAGTGAAGTGTTCAGCAGAGTGATTTTCTTGAAATTCTACTTGCATTAAATAGCTTGATCTGCTACCAATGCATTTAACCCTATCACCCAGTACCATGAAGATAAGATCAATTCACTGCTCACATGTGAAACAAAGAGTCATTTAAAGCGATCGTTACCGTCTGATTCAGCTTTAGGAAATGTATTGCTGAAATTAACACAGTGAATATAGTGAAAAATGGCTTATTCACCCCACCCCAGACACTGTGGGAATCTGAGGAGCTATACAAAGTCCCATTTCTAAAACATTGCTCAGAAGTTTAGGCAAGGTAAGAGGAAATTAAAAATTAATCCACAGGGCCTGCGAAATAAATATTATTGTACCTGCCTCTGACTCCTAGTAGCATTTTATTTAATGGGAAAGAATATGGACTATACGCATACAGGAAAGTCTTACTAACCCTATCTCTTAACAGATTTGAATATTTCATCCCTTGATAGGAAACTTTCTTCAATTCAAGGTTTTCGATTTTTTTTTTTACAGGTCTAGCTAATACAACAATGCAAGTTCAGCTATATGCCAGCTGATAGGTACACACAGCTGGTGATCAACTATAAAGAGGTATTAATTTTAAAGATTATGCTATGAGAGATTCTCACTTCCATTCTATGTAATATATTTCCTTTCTCTTTCTGAACTATGGAGGCACATGCCTGAATTTGAAATCTTCAGTCATCATTAACATTCCTGTTAGCTAACAGTTAAATCATCTAATCCTTTTCATGTCCACTAATTAATCTTCTCCGACAAAGTGAAGAGTTACTCATAATCAATCTTATCAGGGCTTATTGAATGTCTGAAAATAAAGAAACACATACAAAATGAATCAAACAACAGAAAACTTCTTTGAAGAGCACGGTACTGTCATATTTTTGAGAAAAGATCGTAAAACTGAGGGAGCAGATACATAGGTGACAACAATACTCTGGGGATATCCTATTAACACTGAAGAGATGGCTTTGGCACAGGGCTAGCAAAGTGTTGCTTCAGCAGCTCCTCAAGGCCTTTCTGTACAACACAAAACCGTCCAGATGAAAACGAGAAAAAGCATCTACCGGGGGCGTGGGGGCCAAGCAGATGAAGCCATGAATGTTTCCTGAATGGAATTTATTCTGTTACTTAGTGCAATTTCTACCATGCAGTGTTTTCCAGACCTGAACAATGAGCAATTGCCCAAAGGGTATGTTTAAAATATAGATGCTCAAGTTTCTCCCCTGACCCCAGATAATCTGATAGTACAGGTCTGGTATGAATCTTGACTTTTCCTTTAGGCTCCCAAAGTAGTTTTTATTTGAGAAGTAAAGAATACAATTCTATAAAATCAAAATAAGTAAAACTGACTTGATAGGTTGTTGTTGTGAGGTGCCATCAAGTTGGTTCCGACCCATTGTGACCAACAGAACGAAGCACTGCCCAGTCCTGCGCCAGCCTCACAATTGTTGCTGTGCTGGAGCTCGGTTTTGGATACCTAAATGTTCCATGCTGGAGGACTGCTTGTTATTATCATTATTATTTCATCAGGTTTCCATGAGGAAGCCCGTTCCTAAGGATTCCAGCCTCCATTGTCCACCCTGTACTTTTGTGTGGGTAGCAGAGTGACTTATCATTTCGTAAAACTCTGGATGTAAATGTAAATAAAATATTGAATATGCATAACACAGTGCTATGGTAGAGTTCCAGAAACTTTAAAACACACAGTTTGGGGCTCATGCTAATACATTAGCAGTAACATAGAAGGGCAATGGAAAAGAGGAAGACCCACGACCAGCTAGATGGACTGAGGCCGTGGCTGGGACAACGGGCTCAAACTTAACAACAATTGTGAGGAGGGCCCAGGGCCAGATGGTCCTTCCTTCAGTCGTACCTAGGGTCGCTGTGAGTTGGAACTCGCTCTACAGTACCCAACAACAACAACACAACAATAGCAATGTAGTCTTGAGCCATTTAGACAGCAACTCGAGCTTCTGGAATGTTTTTCCCAACAACTTAGAATGCTGTCTCCCCTGAGTGTTCCACAGATCAGTCATGTTCAATAGTAAGTTACTCAGAAGGGAAACGAATGTTCCACGGTCAAAGAAGTTTGGGATATATAAATACAGTACTTCCCCCCCAAGGATTTGTCACACGTATTATCTTAATAGGACTCTTAAGAAATTCTGAAGTAAACAAATTGGTTTAAATTTCATCCTTTTCCCAGTTACCGATCCTATGAAACTCATATTCTGAGTAATTCATTCTAGAAAATTCTGTTGTGAAAGATGTTTCAGCAGACAGATGTGCGTTCATAATACTACTCAAATTTTCTATACAACTTAATCTTATGTCCTATGTGTTACCAACACATCTTACAAGACCTGCCAACCATAAATGGGTAATTACATAAGGTCTACAAGGGAAGGGGTTATGGGTCATCACTTCTGGATTATCATTGTATTGTCCGGAGAGATCAGTCCCTGATAGAACATCATGCTTGGTAGAGCAGGGGGTTGGTGAACAATAGAAAGGCCTTCAGCAAGATGGATTGACACAGTGGCTGCAAGAATGGACTCTGACGTGACCACAATTGTGAGGTTGGTGTAGGACCTGGCTGAGTTTCCTCCTTCCTTCCTTCCATGGTTCATGGGGTCCATAGTAAAGGCACCTAGCCACATTGTATTGGCGGTGTTGGGCAAAAAGACTGTCACACTCACTCAGATATCAGTTGAAAGAATGAAAGAGTGAAGCATCCCCTCCTTGCCCCTGAAAACTACAATGTCTAATCCAGGAAAGGAAAGTGGACAAGAGGCTTAGGCCACAGAGCTGTCCGGATGAAAGGGGACACTGTAGCAGATGATGCACCAAGTTCATCGCATCCACTTTCTCTTTGTCTACACTGCCTTTCACACTGGTCAGTGAGCAAATGCTGGCCTGTTATAATGAAATGGGATGACCTGTATGTGACGGCGGTCTGCTACTGTCCCTTACCTACAGGGTCACTATGAGTGGGCTGGTTGGCTGTGAGTTTGAGCTTTAGGCTGGAGAATAAAGTTAGGGATCTCTCCGAGAACCAGACTTGAAGTGAAATGAAAAGAAAATAAGTTCTTTTTCAACTATCTTTTATCAAATCAGAGGAGCTTACTGCCCAGATTTTTGCATCTATATACGTACTTATTTTAGACTGCTAAAGCAGACTTCTGTAACTACAGATAAACAAGTCAATGATCCAACAGTGAATGATCAATTTTACATACCATTCTGAACACAGGTAATGTTTAATGTTATCACATGTTTATTTTTAAAATTCCAAAACAAAAACAATACTCCCTCTTTAAAATCAAGTTTTTTTCCAAAAAAACTTCAAACTATTAAGTTTAATGAATAATTTGAAATACATATATAATATTAGTGGATATTGAATGACATGGAGGAGATATTTGCGGTAGGAAGATATTTTTATAGGAAGAGTACATTTATGCACACTGTGATATAAGGGTTTTGGGGTGGTGGTATTAGATGCCATGCAGTCAGTTATGACGCATAATAACCTCATGAACAACAGACCAATACACTGTCTGTTCCGGGGCCATTTTCTCAATTAGCGCTATGGCTGAACCCATTGTTGCAGCCACTGTGTCAGCCCATCGCACCGAGGGTCTTCCTCTTTGCCCATCACCTCTATTTCATGAGCCATGTAGCCTGGTCCCTCTTGGGAACATGTACAAAGTACATGACATAAAGTCTTGCCACCCTCACCTCCCTGGGTCCTTTTATCTGTCTTTCTTCCAAGACAGATGTGCTGGCTCTTCTGGTAGTCCAAGGCATGTTCCCTATTCTTCACCAGCAGTATAATTCCCAAAGATCAATTCTCCTTTGGTCTTCTTTATACATTGTTCGGCTTTTGTATTCATATGAGATGATTGACAAGACCATGGCAGGCAGACTTCACTACTCAAAGTGACATATTTGATCTTCAATACTTTAGAGAAGTGTTTTGTAGCAGATTTTCCCAAATGCAATAGTAATACATCATCTGATTTGTTGACTGCTGCCTTCTTGGACATTGATTAGAGACCCAAGTAAAATGATGTGTTGATAACTTCAATATTTTCTCTGTTTATCAGAATGGTGTTTCTTGGTCCAGTTGTGAGGGATTTTGTTGGCTTTGTGTTGGTATGTAGTTCTTACTGGAGGCATCCCATTGAAGTCTTTTATCTTCATCAATAAATGCTTCAAGTCCTCTTAGCTTTCAGCGAACAGTGTTGTCTTACCCACATATTGTTAACGAGTCTTCCTCCAGTTCCATCGACTCATTCTTCTTCATACAGCTCAGCTTCTTGGATCATAGAGTCAGCATACAGACTGAATATGTGTGAATAAGAAAGAATACAACCCCGTCGTAGAACTTTCATAATGTGAATCGCATACTGTCCCCTTGTACCCTCAGAAGGGCTGCATCTTAGGGATATGTACAGGTTCCACGTGAGCACAAATAAGTGTTCTGAAACCCCTGTCCTTTGCGAAGCTACTCATAATCCGTCATGATCCACACAGTTCCATTCTTTTTCATAGTCAATAAAACACAGATGTTTATCTTCATGGGTGTTTTATCCTTTGAGCTAAAATTCCTCTGACATCAACAGTGATAACCCTTGTTCCATGTCCTCTTCTGAATGCAGCCTGACTATAGGGTGACATATTATATACCAAATTTCCAATACTTTGACAAATAAAACACATTCTGTAAGATACTAGTTTGAAAAGAAGAGAAATGCATTTGCTTTCGTGTAAATATGAAGAAGCCTTCTCTTTTGATATATTATTCCTAAATTCTTGGAACCCAAAATTGAGACAAATCAGCTGACCCAAAATGATTGTTCTAATTAGCGTCCTAAGAGGCAGAGAAGGAGACAAAGCACAGATGCTTGAACAACTCACAGAGCCGAGAGTTATAATACAGCTGAACATAACACTATCCCTTGCCCCTGACCTGGAAATTTAGGGTATTAAATTACAAAGTCACAGAAGGCTGGCATGCTTAAAATTTTATAGCTCTCAAGATAGTGTTGGAAGGAAGCTCAGGAAATGCTCATTTAATTAAGTCCCGAGTTCCTGTATTAGTGCAGGTAGACTAGAGGCACAAATCCAGAGACACTCATCTGTGTTTACGAAAGAGCTTTATATACGAGACCAATGGAATATTGAGAAAACATCCCAGCCCAGTCCAGATCAAGTGCATAAGTCCAATATTAGCCCACATGTCCTATACCACTTTATAAATTCCTCTTCAGACGCATGAAACGCATAGTGAACTATTTATCTCTGTGGCATCTCCAAATGGGGTCATCAAGCTGTGTCCAGGCTAGATTCCACCCCATTTGCAAGAGGCCACCAGATTATGTAAATACCACAATACCCCCCAAAACCGAGATCATTTTGTAACAACACTCTTTCGCTGGAGTCACCAGAGTTGTCCAATAGCACTTAAACCTAGATGTTATAAGCCTAAAAAGGGGCAGGAAAATTTGAGGGTGAGGAGGTTTGGAATGTAGGTACAAATGCCAAGATTTGATAGTATAGTTGATTGTGCTAAATTTTAGTGGTGTGTTTTGAAAGTTTGAGTGGTTTACATGGTCACCTCCTGGCTGAGTGTCCAACCATTCCTATTAAAAGCCAAGACCCCTGAGTTAGTTAGTTTATTGTGCCAACCTGGCCGATAAACACATGTGGGATTAATTGAAAGGCAGAGAGATAAATGGCTCAGCCAGCCTCACCTTTCTTGTCTCTCGCTCTTTGATCATCGGACCAGTGTGCGGCTGTCTTGCTTGTTCTTTGCTTCAATTTACAGGCTACACTGCCTGTGGGACACCTAACCCATGGACTGTGTCACTGTAATTTGAGGTTCCTTCAAGACCTGCTTCACCATGCAATTGGAATTTACATCTCTTGAGCTAGGGACTGTCGGACCCTGTCATCAGGCTGACTATTGGTGACCTGCCTTGCTGTTTGCTGCCTGTGCCCGGATACCCTGAATTGCTCTACAGAGGACTACCCAGTGGCCCTCAAGACTTGAAGGACTGCCAGTGTCTCACAACTGTCTCATGGGAGTGAGTTGCACTGAGCCATTTGTACTCCTTTATAATTTAACTGTTTATTTCTTATGTTATCTATCCATCTAGCTGTATAAATATATATAAAATTATTAGTGTTCTGGTTTTGTTTCTCTAGAAAACTCTGTCTAACACAGCCCCTCAAACCCGACCTCAAACTCACTGCTCTTGAGTCAGTTCTGACCCACAGAAGCCCTGTGGGTTTTGAAGACTAACTCTCTAGGGGAGTAGGAAGACTCATCTTCGTCCCGCAGAGCAGCTGGTGGTTTCAAACTGATGGCCTTGTGGTCAGCAGCTCATACCCACTACCATCAGGGCTTCTTCCAAGCGGCTCCCTAAATGTCATAAACAACATGGATGACACATGTGCGACCCTGTTTCCTAGGACTAGTAAGGAAACACAAGGAAACCCGTGTTAGCCTTGCTTATCAATCCTCACCCCTGTCCGGGATACATGTGAAAAGAAGCTTTGATTCTGTGGGAAGATGCTGTGGCGGTGGGAGAGGCATATGCTAGCCATACCTAGAAGGCGAATCTTTGATGTGTGAAATTGTCACCTACAGATTAGTGACTGGGTAAGTACAAGCGAACCTGTGATTACCTGTTTTACTGGGAAATCTAACACTCAAAATGATCTCTCAAGTAATATGTCTTGGACTCAAAGATTGTTTTAAACCTAATTGTTTAAAACTATTAAGTCAGGTCTTCTAACCGAGCCCAGCCTCATTCCGTGTGCCATACTGCCCCCTACAGGCCAGAACACAGGACTATGGAAACTGTGGGGAGAGAGGGAGGGATGTGGCCACAAAAGAGGGCAGGACAGAATGACTGGACACAGATCACCCGAAAATGGGAAGATTGCCAAACACAGTAAAGACCTTTCTGCATCTATCTGCAAGGATGTGCTTTCTGAAAGGATGGTCTATCCAGCAATTTAGAGTCTAAAATTTCTTTTAGTGATAGGATTAAAAAAAAATTTTGTTAAATCGCATAGTTTATTTAGATTTCTTTTTTTAAGATCACTTTATTGAGGGCTCTTACAGCTCTTATAACAATCCATACATCAGTTGTATTAAGCATAATTTGTACATATGTTGCCATCATTATTTTCTAAGTATTTACTTTTTATTTGAGCCCTTGGTATCAGCTCCTCTTCCTGTCCCCTCCCCCCAAGCCCCCTTGTGACCCCTTGATTAAATTATAAATTATTATTTTCATATCTTACACCACTGTCTCCCTTCACCCATGGTTTCTTCCCCCTTCCCCCTACCCTCCTTGTATCTCTACTCCCATTGCTGTTCCTGAGGGGTTTATCTGACCTGGATTCCATGTGCCGTGAGCTCTTACCTGTTCCTGTGCACATGCTCCAGCCTAGCCCACAGTGAAAGGCAGGACTGGGGTCATGATAGTGGAGGTTGAGGAAGCCTCAAGGAACCAGAAGAGCATTGTGTTTCATCGATGCTATACTGAACCCTCGTTGACTCATCCCTTGTGACACTTCTGAGGGGATGTCCCATTGTTTACAGCTGGGTTTTGGGTCTCTGCTCCAACCCTCCTGTTCTCAACAATATATATTTGTTTGTTTGGGGTCTTCTGATGCCTGTTACCAGGTCCTGGTGACACCTCATGATGACACAGGCTAGTGTGCTTCTTCCATATGGGCTTGTTGCTTCTCTGCTAGATGGATGCTTCTTTAACTTCAAGCCTTTAAAACCCCAGACACTATATCTTTTGATAGCTTTCGTCACCACATTTGCCTGTGCACACATTTTGTCTTCAGCGATTGTGCCGGGAGGGAGAGCATCACAGAATGCCAGGTTGTTAGCACAAAGTGTTCTTGCATTGAGGGAGGGCTTGAGCCGAGGCCCAAAGTCCATCCACTTCCTCAATGTATTGCCTTATAAACACATGTACATAGGCCAATAGCTCCACTTATGAAATAAAATATTTACATAAGTACACACCTATGTTTATACCTCTAAGTAATAGGCGTTTTTGAGAAATCACAAATTTCCTTGCGTGGACAATAAATGTGTGCGTATCTGAGCATATGCAAGCAATTACTAGAAACACACTACCAAGTCTTCCACTATCGCATGATTTTTAAGGTAAACATTTCACCTCTCCTCTTTTTCTTTCTCTCCTCGCTTTCATACCAAAGCTCTGGTCCCCAATAACAGCCGCTATTCAAAAGTATTCTTTCTGCGCCTTTTGTTTTCTGTTACCGCATGATACATTGTACTGTAAGGACACTTAATATGCAAATTGCTAACATAACTTCATATTACCGTCCCTCCTGTTGCTCTTTAATTTGGCTTTGAGCAGCAGAGGTTTGAGGCTTTAATCAAAGAGCGTTGAAGGTGGCAATTTATATAATCAAATGAGGGGGTGGGTTGGTTGTGCGTGCCCCCGCCCTTACTCCGCTCACTGCTTGCACATGGTGTGTGCACATCCTAGAATAGTCTTAGACGTGCACGGCAGGAACGCGCCTCCTAGAGTGCTGTCTGAATGTGGGCGTACGCCCAAGCGGTGCCGTTCAGTGTGTAACCCGGGGCAAGTGAGTTCTCTCCTTCGTCTCCCTTTCATCGTCTGTAAAATGGAGCTAATAAAAATAAGGCCTCCCTCACACGGTCATGGGAGGATTAAGTGCCACAATGCTGGGGAGGCATTAACAAGGGCCCCGCCTCATGACGATCATGAATCTGAGAGCTCGCGGAGAAACATGGCAGTTGTTGGAGATTGAAATGCAGAACGATCCTAAGAACTACAGCAGCCAGGCAGCTCAGTCCAAACAATCCACGGAGGAGCCTGCAGAAGTGTCATGCTCCCGCCAGCCCAGGGACCCACGCGACTCAGGAAGCTGATTTCCAATTGGGTGGGAGGCTGGCCAGGCAGCTGGTAGGGCCTTAGCTGCGGCTGTTATGGGGGCTGGGGGCAGCAATGACAAGCAGCTGGCAGAGCCCAGGCCTTAGGTAAGGGTAGGTTGGCCTCCTGCTGAGGCTGTTAGAGGTTAGTAGAGGGAAGTCAGGCACTGTGGACAGGACAGGCAGTTGATGAGATTCGAGAAGACAGACAGCGATGTAAGCAGTGGCAATGGGGTAGAGCAAGCCCAGGGGAGGAAGCGGAGGCTCACAAGCCTAGCAGGGATGGAGGAGCGGCTTCTCCAGTGGAGAGCTGGCCTAACTGACTTTCCTGGACACTTCTAACCCTGCCTCCCCAAGGGGAGCCCGTGGTTGTTAGGAAAGTTCATATTTACAAGACAAGCTTTGCCCACATGGGGCAAAGTCATCTGTATCCCCCACAAGCTGGAAGCCCACCGATGAGAAGTCCAAGTCTTCCATTCTGGGGTTCTTTGAAAGTCTGTTTGAAAAAGCAGGTCTGGCAGGGGAGTCGAGGTGGGAAAGTACCCCTTCCTTTCTGCAGTCACTCATCCCCAGGGGGGTTGCGCTGCTGGCAGACCTGAAGGAAGATGCAATTCTCAGGCTAAGCTATGGCCACGCGAGAGGAGACCAACTTGGCCGTTATAGCTGCAAACAACCCAACACGATGTTTTCAAAGATTATGACCTGGATATTTTACCTACCTGTCAAATTGGGACCACGGAAGCTTTCCAACATCTTACATGTTCATGTTTTAGTTCGTGTTTCACAAAGCCTAAAGTTCCATGATTCCCCTTTCCAGTCGCCTGATCTTTTCTCTCTACACGTTGTATTTTACAAATAAAGGACGGTCAGCCGATTCTTGCATTCCTTCACTCTGTGCTCCAAGGTCCTTAATCTGGCGGCCTGGGGGCCACAGGTGGCAAGCTTGTTTTGCTTGGCAAGATATACCCACCTGGATTCCCGGCATCCTCTGAAGAAAAACAATCTCCTTGGGCCACACCTGTCCTGCACGCCAACATGGACTCAGCTCTCTGCCATCATCGATAGCAAGGCCGCTGCTATATAATGTAATCAATAACCTCTATTAGGATTCTGGGCAGAGTCATTTGCTTCCCAACAGCTAATTCTAAGGATGCTCTTTGTTGTTGGTCTCACGTTTCAGGAGCCAGTCGGACCTGGGCACCATCCTGCAGAGGGTGGAGGTCATGGTGGACAGTGGGCTTCATCCAAGCTCAGGCTGCCCATTTGAGGGTAGGGAGAGGAACCAAATTACTAGGGACAATGGCAAATCTCCTGTACCACACAATGGGGCGAGCTGGGGCTGGCCTGAACTAAAGAAGGGGAAACTACCCAGTGCCAGTATACCTATCAAGGTGAGGACCCGTAAGGGGTGTGGGGGAGGACATTCTAGGATCAGTACTGCAGTGTGTCAGTGACACGCTAAGAGATTCTTTTGGGGCTTCCATAAAGCCAACAGGTCGACGGTCACACCACACCGCGGAAACCATGAAGCCTGGCTCAACTCCCTAGCCGTGTGTGTTGGTTTGGAGTGAGGCTGAGGGAAGGGACCCAGGCTGGAAAGTCCAAACGTTTAACCGCACGGGCAGTGTGGTTTCGGGTACACGGTCTCCATCATTCCAATCAAACCTTCAGAGTCATTGAATTGGCGCCTTATTGGCATTCCTGGCCGAGGCACCCTAGCGCTCACGTTCGCATTATTTTCTACGCACAGGGCCGCAGTGACTGGATACCTTGGTCCAGACCTCTCCCAGTGCGAGTCGCTGGCGCCCTCTGGCGAGGAAGAGCAGGTACAAGAAGCCCGTCCTCCAAAGAGCTAAATAGAAAGCAGTGCAGATCCAGGGAGCTAGAAATTCTACTGTCTACTCAAACAGACCTGCTGCTGCTGCTGCTATCTACGGACTCACCCCACTCCGCTTTCTCTAGAATCCACCACCAAATAAGACTGGTCACTGAAGAATATGCAACACCACCCCCTGAAACCTTTCTCCAGGGTCACAGTCGTGAACACTGGACTGTGAATGGCCGCACATCCGCAACGCAGCAACAAGCCCCACGGTAGCAAAGGCTCCCAGGAAGGATGTGCGTGTTGATTAATATACTTCTATACTTAGGTCACTTCTCTTTCTAGCTTCTCTGAGCATGCCAGCCACATAAAGCATCACTGATCAATCACAAGGCCTCCATGATTCGCATCCTCTGAAGAAAACCAAGCTCATTGGGCCACACCTGTCCTGCACAGCAACATGGAAGACTTACCCAGGGGCTGCGCAGGGCTCCCCTGCGCAAAAGGTTTGTCCCCGGGCAGCCAGTCACAACCCAGCCCCCACTTGTCATGTGGGCTAACTAAGTTACACAGCGACCATCTGAGTTGCAATCTTACACTTCTTGTGAATGCTCTCATGTCATCCTCAGGCCTTATCCAACCCGATCCCATGCTCCTATGAGGTGAGTACCAGAAACAGAGATAAAAGAGAGGGGGGAGTTCTTGCTCCAACACGAATCAAAACACACAAACGAGCAGTTTAGGTTGGTTTAAGTGCACTCCGTTCCCCCCAGACTTAGCCAAGTTGATGCATGGTTCTGCATCACGCGTCTTTGTTTCCAGATGACAAAACTCCTGCCTCAGGTTCCCGAGAGCACCAGAGATCCTCCTGATCACAAACCATCTGCTCACCACGCAAGCATTCGCGCTCAGCTGCGTGGCGGGTTGGTGGGCGGCGCAGGGGGAGTGGGGCACTCACGGGCGTGCTGCTGTCGGAGAAGGTGTTCATGCTGACCGAGCTGCTCAGCTTATCGGAGGACACCGACGGTGGGGATGGGCTCCGCTTCTCCAGGGGGTCCTGCCGCTGCAGATACTCGCGCCAGGCTCGTTGGATGCTGCAAAACACCAGCAGACACACGGTGACTTACCCTGGGGACTCACAGACCCCGAGAAGGACCAGGAGCCTCAATGCAGCTGAGTTGGAGACAGGGAATGTGGACTTACAGAGAAGGTGACACAGGTGACAGAAACACCTAAACTCAAAATTCATGTCGGCCCCTGAGACAGCCTCTCTCATTTTACTGGTTTGACTCCACAGCCTCCACAGGGCTCAAACCACATAGAAGAGTCAAGTTCATCAAAAAAGTCATCAGTCAAAGTCAAGCTAGTAGGTGCATGTAAATTCCCTTTGATTTATGGGGAATAGAAATCTTCCCATTTCCCCACCTGTATTCCACAGGAGAATGGCAGCAGGATGACATGTTATTTGCTCATTGATTCGCCATGTGGTTGCTGAGGGCATCCTGGGTGCCTCTGTTTGCAGAGACCTCAAGGTGAAGGGTATTCCATGGGTCTGCATGCTCAAGTGCAATGGCCCTGATTTGAGGTGGAACAGAAGGCCCTGAGAGCCCAGCAGCATGGGTTTAACACGCAGTGGAAGGAAACAGGTAATATGTATATAGGAAATAATGACATGAATAACTCACATTATCAGTCAGGGTAGAACTACCCCTGTGGAGTTCCAGAACCCTAACTAATTACAGGAGTAAGAGGTTGGTCTCTCTCCCACAGAGGGGCTAATGGTTTCCAACTACTGGCCTTGGCATTAGCAACCCAATATACAATCACCAAAGCTCCTTAATGAAATGAATCTGAACACAAAGCCAGAACCAAGTCCAATGCCATAGAGTCAGTGCTGACTCAGAGTGTCCCCTGTGGGGTTCTGAGACTCTATAGGAGTAGAAAGCCCAGCCTTTCTCCCACAGAGCCGACCGACCACCAGACGGCAGCCCAATGAGTAACCCTACACCGTTAGGGTTAGAGAAGATTACATGTCTGGAAGAGGTCAACACTATCTAGAGATAACACGTGATTTGGTGGTCACTTAAAGTCTCCCAAAGAAGCTCTTCTGTCCTGCCATCAGTGTCTTCCTCTTAGGCCCTCAGAAGCCCTTCCTTGGTGGAAGCGAAGGATGTCTTCCTCCCATGGACTGGCTTCTCATCGACGTCATCTTGGAGATTACCACCTGGATTTTCACAGTCAGTGCACACAAGGGACCTCACCCAGGCTTTACTAGGCCCACAGATCAACGTGAGGATCCAGCTCTCCAAGGAGTAAAATCATCACATCAATTCCATCGGCGCTCCTTTAGCGTCCTGGGATCCTCTCATCCCCTGTGACTCCTCCACACTCGGGGCAAGCATTTCAGCTGTTGCTGTGTGAACAAATGGATCAGCCACAATGGTTCAAGCCCGTTCGTGTTCTATGGCCAGTATCAGGAAGGAACACACAGAAAGCTACCATGTGCTGGTATGTGGCTCCTACTTCGCCAAGGCTCTGTGAATGAGCCCGCCGGGGGGAACGGTCCAGAAGTTACTATGAGACCGTGTCTTTCAGGGGCTCTTCATGGTTTGTGTAAAACTTGCCAGAGGAAGATCTCATTGAGGTTTCAAAACTGACCCTTGTGTGCACAGAAGCAGGCCTGGTTCTGCCTTCCTGTGACTGCGCACGCACTGTTTCCATCAATGCGGGCTCAGAACGCATGCTTATTTTCCTGGATTTAAAAATGCCCGGCAGGATGTCCAGCAAAGTCCTGAGCCTGGTAGTCACTGCGGCTTTTCCCTGCACACGTTTTGTTTGACCTCAGCCAACTTTGGGGAGCTGTGGCTTCCAGGACGCCTAAGGCACTGGCTGGCGGCCTCCCACCACCCTGCAGAGAAGCCGTGGGCTAGAAAACCATGTAGCCACTGAAAGAAAAGATCTAAAAGGTAAAACGTGTCGACCACACCGCATCTCCAGAAAGCATCTCTAAATTTGAGGTATTTTTCATACTATCCTTTTTTTTCCCACCTCATTTCTTTCTCTTTTTTAATAGCTTTTAATTTGAGGGGAAAGACTGACTAGCCTCTAGGTGGATTGCATTTCAGCTTCTTGAACACAGGAGGGCAGTATAGCGCCTTCAGAAAATCAATGTCAAACCAGAAGGGTCCCAGGTTTGAACTGGGGGCTCAGTCGTTTCCTTACATCGGAGACGCCTCATTTCCTTCATAGAGGACACGAGACCGTGACAATGTTCTGTCACTTCCAGATGAAGACTGCGTCTTAGCCCACCCACTTCCTGAACACAAGAAATATTGTAGTTTTTAAAATATTTGCTTTACCGTCTTTGGCAGCTACACACACAGAATGAACTTTACTGAGCTGAAAGCATATTACACTGTGTCTTATTCCTTCTTCAATGTGATATATTTACATTACAGCACAGATGGTTTCTATAATCTACTCAGCCTTTATACGTACAGTTTAACGGCTGTATTTAAGCCAGTGCCAGGGTTCTAGGTGGCTGAGGACTTAGGTTCCAGTAAGCTATCAACCCAAGGCCACACATTGCATTTCAAATGGTGGACCCATGCTATTGTGGCTCACTGTGTCAGAAAGGAGTGGGTACACCACACATGAGTTACTGTCCTTTACTCACACGCACAATATGGCCTGGGGAGATTACGTCGTTCCAAGTTCTCTGAATACCACCTCCAAAGGCTACTGTACCATAAGAGGAAGTTGAAACAAAATGCCGGAGCACCTCTGTCTCGGCCGTGAGAAATTACTCTCCTCCCATCCGGACAAGCTCCGAAGTCTCCAGGAGTGTGGGGTTCAGTGTCCTGGCCCCCACAACCCCAGGTCTGGAGGAAGGTCACAGTTCAGCTGGTCCCCAACAACACGATTCAGAAGACGTGAACAGAAGGCCTGTGTCCTTTGCAGGCAACCCTGGCACCTGTCATACCCAATGTTCCCCAGGGAAGGCTCAGCTGGGGGCCACAGCTCTCTCAGTGCAGACAAGGGATACAAGTTCAATGGGAGAGAGCTCAGTACCATCAGCGGGGGCTCAGGAGAGACCTACTGTCCCTCTAGTCCAGAGTCCCCACCCCTTTCTGGAAGCATGGGTGTTCACATCATGAGGAAACCTGGGGGAGGAGACAGCGACAGCAGCGTAGGAGGCCAAGAGGAAGGGGGACAGGAGGAAAGAGTAGACGGGGTCGGGGGCCGCCTATGGAATTGGAGGAAAGGTCGGACAACTATGGGAGTTAAGAGTTTAATGATCAGATTAAAGCAAGAGCACTGGACTGGACCAAATTCCCGATGAAGCTCAAAATCCTTTATTGGGCAAGATCAGCCTTTCTCTGGTGTAGTGATTATGTGATAGGCTGAGATCCCATGGTTGGCAGTTCAAAACCACCAGCAGCTCCATGGGAGAAAGTTACAGTCTCGGAGACCCACAGGAGCAGTGCTACCCGGTTCGGTTCTAGAAGGTTGCCATGCGACAGAACTGACTGAGTGGCAGGGAGTTTGCTTTGAGTTGTGTTTCTGAGTGCCATTTCTGTTTTAATACCTCAGATCAGCAATAGTTTATCATTGTTCAAAGTTACACTCTTTGTTTCTGTAAGATAACTTCTTGAACTTATAAAAATATAATAAAAATCCAATGACGTAAGCCAAGCTCGCCCATGTTTCCATTCTCCAGCTCATGCTTTTTGGACTGTTAAGTCAGTCTCTCTCTCTCTCTCTTTCTCTCTCTCTCTCTCTCTCGCTCTCTCGCTCTCTCGCTCTCGCTCTCTCTCTCCCATCATGTTATGCATTCTTTCACTGACATCTTGCAGGGAAGGAAAACCCAGATGAGTCAGCAACACAGGCAGCTGGCATGTGCCTGTTAGAAATGGCTTTCAAGGACATTCTGATAGGCCCCTTTCCTTCCTGAAAATTAAGTCTAAAGCATTGATATTATGGTCTGTAATAGCCTATCTCACTTTAGATCTTGGTTTCATGTTTTTCTTCATATCCTGTATGGTTTGAATTATTTTATGCAGTCAGCATGCATATTGGTGGAAGATGGCTCACATTTGGTCTTATGAAGAGAGGAAAATAAAGATGAGGATAAAAAGAGAAAATGAAAAAGAGATCTTTTATTTTTAAGAGAGCTGGAATGAAAATACCCTGTTTCCCTGAAAGTAAGACATCCCTCAAAAATAAGACCTACTTACAGTTTGGCCTCTTTCTGAAATATAAGGCACCCCGAAAATAAGACCTCCCCCAAAATAAGCCCCCTGGAGGCTACCATAACTCTGGACTGTAGCAGTGCACTGCCGCACAGCTCACTGTTGGCTGCAGCGCAGCCAGAGCAGACAGGAAGTGTGAGGTCTCTTTTCAAAATACAATAAAAATTGTGTACCATATTCTTATTCATGGAAAAATAAGACATCCCCTGAAAATAAAACCTAACGCATCTTTGGGAGCAAAAATTAATATAAGACACTATCTTATTTTTGGGGAATCGGGGTAGGAAGATGAGGAGAGTTTAAAAAAAAAGGTGTGTGCCTAATAAAGCGATGACCCAAGGTAAAAATAACAACGTTGTTCAAATGAAAATGCAAAATAAACACGAGTTTGAAGAACTATAGTTTGTCTGAAGGGGAGGGGGAAAACACCCAAACACAGGTGGTGCAGATGACGCTCCACCAATAATTCCCGCAGTGTCCACTAGATGGCGGTGTCTATCCAGAGTAGCCTTCTCTCTGCCTCCCTTTCACAGGAGGCCCTGCCCAACAGAGCAGAACTGCCCTCTGGGTTTCCAAGGTTGTAAGTCTCCATGGGAGCAGAAAGCCTCGTCTTCCTCCTGCAGAGGCGCTCCTGGGTTCAAACTGCTGACCTCGAAGTGTTCAATGTGTGAGCTGTGGCACCACTAGGCCGCACTGACCAAGCCCAGGGAGGGAAGGATGGGCACACTGTTCTCACCCCATTCTTGCATTCAACAAGCAGAGCGGCTCAGAGGTCACAGAAGAGAAAGCAGGCTGACGCCTGCGCATCGGCTTTGCCATAACTTACATTTTCACCTTTGATTCCAAGGGCTGTAGGTTGAGGCGATAGTGTTCAATGTTATCCTCCACGTCCATGGCCACTTGGTGACTAGAAGCAGAAACAGTGTCTCAATGTAGCACAATACAACAGAGGAACAACGCCCGCTAATTGTAACTACTGTAAATGAGAGATACTCAGTCAAATGTGCTGATTTTAACGAAGCAGCCCGGTCTTACACGTCCATAGAGATCGGGGGTGGGTCCATCTCCACACGGTAGGACAAGGTGGCCTGGCTCCGGGGCTTCAGAAGAAAGGCGGGGTGGCTCTAGAGACCCCGGGAACGGTTTGGCTCTGCCATGCTGGGGGACAGTGAGTCGGAATCCACTCACCAGCCTGGGTTGCGTTTTGGGTTCCCAGGTGATGCACTCTGGGGTTTATAATGACGTTTCATCATTTTCAGAAAGGGCAGCCGTGACCCACAGAATGACTGTCCAGCCCATCGGTGGTTCTATGGCGGCAAAGCACCACCCCCAGAGAAACACAGAGCGTTTTTGAGGACAGTGGATATGATGGATGGGCCGGGTCAGGATGGTTTGAAATGAGGGTGAAAGAGGTGAGTAATCCAGACTAGTATTGCGGCGATAGTTAGAAAAGAAAAAGAAATGTGTGCTGGAAGCATCTTTAAGATAAACAATGTATTTTTCTTCTCTTCTGAAAGAATAGCCAGATGATAAGATGATGGTAGATAAGATACCTTGCTCCGTGACCATCAGCCCAAGGTGGCTTGGTGGGGGCCCCGCCTGGCTGTGTGAGGGTAAGGAAAACCAGGCCCCCCTTGTTTCTCTATGCCGTTGGTAGTCCTGGACCAAGAATTCATTTTCTGTCACCCTTTGCTTTATAAATGTGCGTCCCTTTTTGTGCCAGATGATGCAAGACACAGGGGCTGTGGTGATGCAAATGCCTAATGGGGTTCTTGTACTCATGGTCTCACAATTTAGAAGAATATACAGTCAGTAAACCGGTTTTTAACAAGCCCTGGTAACACAGGAGTTACATGTCGGGCTGCTAACCTCAAGGGCAGAGGTTCTAAACCACCAGTTCCTCTGTGAGAGAAAGATGGGGATTTTCACTCTCATAAGGAATTACAGTCTTGGAAACTCGTAGGAGAAGTTCTGCTGTCCTGTCCTATTTGTAAGAGTCAGAATTGACTGAAGGACAGTGAGTTTGTTTGAGACTGTTATTTAAACAGTGATGGACATTAAAGAGGTAAAAGACAGATCTAAGTCAAGATAGGTAGGACAGGGAATGCGTCACTTTTTAATCATTCTATATTCACACAGAGATGATTGCTACAGAGGTGGCCATGATGGAGGACAACCCGGGCGCAATAGGACAGGATGCAGCTCAGTTTGTGGACCAGTCCATTGTGATTTACAGGACGTCCACTGGCTGATGTTTGGAAGCAGATAGCCAGGCCTTTCTTCCTAGTCCCTCTTAGTCAGGAAGCTCAGCTACAACCTGACGGACTGCTCATGAGGTGCACTGACCAGGAAGCAAACCTGCATCTCCCACATGGAAGGTAAGAATTCTATCTGGTAACCACCACTGCCTTTTGGAGGTCTGGCCGTAGTGGTGCAAAGGATCAGACTTGGTGACTAACCAAAAGGTCATTGGTTTGAGCCCAGCAGCCACTCTGAGGGCAGGAAGATGAGGCTGTGTCTTTTCATAAAGAACTATAGCCTCAGAAAGAACTATGGGACAGTTCTGTCCTGTCCATAGGGCCACTGTGAGTTAGAATCAACTCAACAGCGATTAGCTTCATTTAGTTTATACTAAGAATAGTTTAAGATTTCACAAAGTAACCCCTCTTATTGAGAATGAGCAGATGGAATAACAGAAATATGTAAGGGCAGCTTTAAAAAGTTTCAGGGGAAAATTCGACTACCTTTTCATTTCATTTCCCCACGAACTCTGGAAGCCCATGGTACGTGAGTGTGTGGGACCTTGTAAATGTGCAACACTGAGAGAAAACAGGTGTTTTCAAAAGGAGAAGGCACTTTTATACATCTAACCACTTCCCTACTTTGAGGTTATAATTTATGTATCCTTAATAAACTGCAAGTTCCACAAATCTGTTGGCTTGAAGCATATAACTTCCCCGTCAGCAACTGCCTGTGAGTCATTAAAATAAAAAAGTCAGACTTAAATATCACATGTGACTTGCAATCACATATTTCCTACCAGAAACTCAATTTGACTCCATATTCCCAAGGAATGGCAGTCAGCCTAAGGTCTTCCTTCAATGAACATATGATTATAAAAAATAATAGTTGTAGGCAGTCTCCTAACTAATAGCCTTACACATCACTCCTCGCTGTTGATGGACACACCCACTGAGTGAGCGGGTGTAGACAAACACAGTCCATTCTTGCCGCCTGGGTCTCCAACAGAACAGGGGTGCTGTGCCCCTGCCTTCACCGACTGTCGACCACCTAGTCCTGTTGAGCATTCCGAGTACATGCAATGCTCCATAGGGGAGTAACACGTCTACTGCTATGGCGCTGCGATCACTGAACTCACGGTCATGTCCAGGAGTGGAGATGATTTCCATCAGCTCCTAAGTCAGCTACCCGCTCTAATGAAATGCCTGATGTGGGCAAAGTACGCCAATTATTCAGTCAAATCTGACAGTGTTCAAGGTCATGGGCCTGCCTCAAAATTCCAGGAACATGTCCAGAATTCCAGGCAATGGAACATAGTGGCTAGGGTTTGTGGCCTCTGCTGCTTTCTCTGTGTTCTGGGCAAAGAGTAGAGGAAAGAGGAGCCCACTGGCCCATCGGCTCTGAGGGAGAAGAGACTGATGTCCTGCCCCTGGAATTCATAATAGAGGCGGGGGGGTGGGGGGGGGTGGGCACCGGGGCGCATCAGATGGACACACCAAGCAGACGGGGCCGTTCGTAGAAGCATATTGTTTTCCCAGTGTCTGGATAATGAGGATGAGGATGGGGTGGGTGTGTGTGAGCCCACCCAGGTATCATCAATCATCAGGTTGCTTCCTGAGCCCAGAGAGCTGGGAAAGACAGATGCCGGCATCGGTGAGAGGCTTAATAGAGACCCGTGGTCAATTAGCAGGGACAAACAGAGGCAACGCTGGAGTTCACTTCCTACATTAAAATCAATCACGAAAACGCAGCCTATCAAAATTTGATAAATAAAGGGGCTGAGTATCCCAGAGAAGGCAATTAAGCGGCACATGAAGCTGAGACTATTGGTTCTCAGCCCTACCTCCACAGCAGAGTCACAGACTGGAGCATTTGAATAAACGCTGGTGCCCGGGCCGCACCCCCAGTGGATTCTGTTTCAGATTTTAAAGCAGGACATGTTTGTTTTTCCCCTGCCCACCCCTCCTCCCGATTTAAAAACCTCCTGGGTGACTCTAAGTATCATTGCCATGAAGAACCTCGGACCAGACCCAAGGTCTTTACCACAGAGAAGGCCACAGAATACAAATCTTTATGCTAAGTTCACCCTTAAGTACTTCATTATTTTTATGTGGTGGTCATGAGAGGGAGATCAAGCTCTTTTATTCTCATTTATTTGTATTAATAAGACCAAGCACAGCAGACATCAGTTCACAGGCAACTTGGAAAATGGTTTCGATCCAAAAACTGGACGCTCCAGTCAGTGTGATACGTCAAGTTCCTAGAATCACAGAGATGAACGTGACACGCTGTCTCATCTCAGCACCATCCAGAGAAAAAGAACAAAGAGCCAATATTGAAGGTGCCCTGCCATCACAGGGCGTCTCAAAGAGGTGGTCAGGTCAGTACTGGTAGATTCAGTTTAACCATGAGGAGACCAGGACTTTAAAAACCAAACGGACTGTCATGAATTCCCACTCAGAGTGGCCGTGTAGGGCAGAGGAGAACTGCCCCTGGGGGTTTCCTAGGCGGTCACTCTTTACAGGAGTGAAACACCTCTTTGGCCTAGTTAAATATGCTGGGGGGGGGGGCATTCCTCAGATTCACAGAGCTAGGTAAAAGCAGAAAGGGGAATTAAATGCAGACAGGTGGTGCTAAGCTTCAAGGGCGCAGGCACGCCACCCGAGACCTGTCCAAGAGTCGTGGGACTCGTCATTCCCCAGTGCAGTCTGCGTCATCCTGCAACTAGCTGTCCATGTGCCGAACTAGCTCTCAAATGAGCCACAGCTCCGTGCCCTGACCACCATGATGTCACAAGAAACGGCCATATCTACTCATTCCTCTTTGCCACCCCAGGCAGTTGGTTGTTTTCATGCAAACTTGCAGACAATGTCACCTGTTTGAGTAACGCTGACTTACTTTTCAAGGACACATTTTCCATCCTTCACTGGGTCTAGAGGGTTCTTCAATCTTTTCAGCTCTTCCTGCGGAAAAGGAAAAGAGGTGTCTTACACGTGGGCCCGTACATGTCTGAGCAATGGGGCTGGAAGACACTGGTGAGCTGAATTG
The DNA here is from genome assembly GCF_050624435.1 of Tenrec ecaudatus. Classification (NCBI taxonomy): domain Eukaryota; kingdom Metazoa; phylum Chordata; class Mammalia; order Afrosoricida; family Tenrecidae; genus Tenrec; species Tenrec ecaudatus. Next base: position 157,623,360 of record NC_134533.1, on the reverse strand, counting down.
GGATAACACGCTTTCATGAGTCAGTCTGGATTTTGTGATGGATAAGTATTTAAACACACAGTGCCATTGAATCCATGATCAAAGAGGAAGACAGTACTGCCATTCAAACTGTGTGTTTCCTTTCATTCTTAAACATCATGCTTTCCATTATTTTCCCAGAGTGGGCTTATGCTTAGGTGGATCCACCCACATTCTTCAATAGCATCGGTCCCTGTGGTGGTTTCTGGGTGAGGGGCTCTAAATGAATGTGTGCTGGGTTTAGTAGCCAGTAGCCATGCTTTCTCATTTCTTGGGAACTGTACCCCTCCCTCTTGAATCCAAGTTCTCAAACACACACACACACACACACACACACACACACACACACACACACACACACAGTAGCCATGCTTTCTCATTTCTTGGGAACTGTACCCCTCCCTCTTGAATCCAAGTTCTCAAACACACACACACACACACACACACACACACACACACACACACACACACACACACACACACACACACACACACACACACACCCTCCCCTGAGTTTCAAACATATAGACTCCTTCTGTAGCCACAATATGATTGGTGCAGGGATGGCATGTGATTTAAAATAGGTCTAGTTTCCTGATGTTTTAAAAAAAATGCTTGTGTTTCATCTTCTCAATCAATCAAAGCCTTCAGAAACTCTGTTACTGAGGTTGGACTAAAGTGACCCAGGAAGAAGCCCCAATTAAAACGCGTGCCCTTAATGACAATCAGAACTATAGAAAAATGCACTTCAATCAGAAAGAGATGAATACCCTAATTAAAAAGTGAACAAATAGCTGACCAAAGACAACCTAGGAAGAAACACTCATGATCACTAGCCATCCAGGAGACGTAAATTACAGCTACCATGAGATACCACTTGACACAGTCAGTGACAGCCTGGTTTAAAGCATTAATCAATTCATCAACGCTGTGGAGCAGCAGGGAGACTGGAACCCGCATACACTGCTGGTAAGAATGCCATGCTGTGGAAAGTGATAGGGCTCTTCCTCCAACCATGGGGAATAGAAAGTCCCTACGACCCAGCAATCCCTCGGCTGGATAAACATCCTAAAAGAGTAAGAGTCAACACAAACTGATACACACACACACACACACCCATGTTCATTGTAGCACTTTTCACAGTAACAAGAAGATGGAAGTATCAGTAGAAGCAGGGAGAAAGAGACTTTGGCACACACACAACTCGAAACACAACACAACATAAAGAACAGTTTACCTCCATAGAGTCAAGGCCACCTCACAGCGACCCTATGGGGCAGGGTGGAAGTTCCCTGTGAGTTTCTGAGCCTGTAACTCTTTACGGGAGTAGACCGCCCTGTCTTTCTCCCAGGGAGTGGCTTGTGGCTGGTGGTTTCAAACTGCTGACCTTGCAGTTAGCCGCCCAACACTACCAGGACTACAATAGAATACTACACATCACTAAATTACAAAGATGAAACCACAAAGCATATCATGACTTGGATGGACCTGGAGAACATTATGTTAAGAGTGGAATTAGCCAATCACAAAAGGGTGAAATTACACAAGGCCACTGCTTCTCCTCCTCCCTTAATGCAACCCCTCCCTTCTGTGTCTCTCGTCTCCAATAGCTGCGTGTTGGAGTGCTCCCCCAGCCTGGTCTTCTCTCCTTTGATTGCCTCACTGAGGAGATGCCCATCCAGTACCGTGAATTTACATTGATATTTCAGTCTGACTCCTCTTCTAAGCACCAGTCTAACATACTCACCTGAGTACTCCACTAGTCTGTGCATACGAGGGGGCAACAACAACAGAAAATAATTTTTAATAAGCTATATATTTAGGGTTTTTTTTAAAACAAAACAAACTTATCACCTTCAAAGTACTCTCCATTACACTTTAAACATTTGTCAAACCTGTGATTCTATTCTTGGAAACATTTTAAAAACTCATGTTTGGATGGGTGACAGCACCTCCCTCGTTTTTTCTTCACCTCTTCTACGTCATTGTCACATCGCTATCCTTTCATGTCCCTCTTCATTCACAGGAACAAAAAGAAGTTGCACCGGGCAAGGTCAGGTGAGTCAGGTAAGTGGAACAAGAGAGACATGCTGTTTTCTTTTTTTTTTTTTTTCTCATTTTTTTTCTCTTTTCTTCTTTTACATTTTATTAGGGACTCAAACAACTCTTACCACAATCCATACATATACATACATCAATTGTATAAAGCACATCCATACATTCCCTGCCCCAATCATTCTCAAGGCATTTGCTCTCCACTTAAGCCCCTTGCATCAGGTCCTCTTTTTTTTTCCCTCCCCCTCCCTCCCCTTTCCCCCCTCCCTCATGTGCCCTTGGTAATTTATACCTCGTTGTTTTGTCATATCTTGCCCTATCCGGGGTCTCCCTTCCCCCCTTCTCTGCTGTCCCTCTCCCAGGGAAGAGGTCACATGTGGCTCCTTGTAATCAGTTCCCCCTTTCCAACCCACTCACCCTCCACTCTCCCAGCATCGTCCCTCACGCCCTTGGTCCTGAAGGTATCATCCACCCTGGATTCCCTGTACCTCCAGCCCTCATATGTACCAGTGTACAGCCTCTGTCCTATCCAGCCCTGCAAGGTAGAATTCGGATCATGGTAGTTGGGGGGAGGAAGCATCCAGGATCTGGGGGAAAGCTGTGTTCTTCATCGATACTACCTCACACCCTAATTAACCCATCTCCTCTCCTTAGCCCCTCTATGAGGGGATCTCCATTGGCCGACACTTGGGCCTTGGGTCTCCACTCTGCACTTCCCCCTTCATTTAATATAATATATATATACACATACATATATACATATACACATATATACACATACATACACACACTTATATCTTTTTTTTTTTTGCATGATGCCTTATATCTGGTCCCTTGGGCACCTCGTGATCGCACTGGCCGGTGTGCTTCTTCCATGTGGGCTTATTTGCTTCTGAGCGAGATGGCCGCTTGTTCACCTTCAAGCCTTTAAGACCCCAGACACTATCTCTTTTGATAGCCGGGCACCATCAGCTTTCTTCACCACATTTGCTTGTGCACCCATTTGTCTTCAGCGATCCTATCATGGAGGTGTGCAGTCAATGATATGATTTTTTGTTCTTTGATGCCTGGTAACTGATCCCTTTGGGACCACTTGATCACACAGGCTGGTGTGTTCTTCCATGTGGACTTTGTTGCTTCTGAGCTAGATGGCCGCTTGTTTATCTTCAAGCCTTTAAGACCCCAGTCACTATCTCTTTTGATAGCCGGGCACCTTGTCAAAAGCTGCTGCACTGAGATGGCTGCATGGGCAGGTGCATTTTCTTGGTGGCAAATTCACCTTCCCATCTGCCACAAATCAGCCCTTTTTTGTCGCACACTGTTACTCAATATTTCCTGAACCTCTAAATAGAAAGCTTGATTAACAGTCTGGCCTGGTGGAACATGCTGCAAATGCACCATCCTTCCCATCAAAAAAACAAATGAGCATTGTCTTGGTCTTTGATTTCACTTGAGGTTTTGGCGGGTGAGGTGACGATGGCATCTTCCACTGGCTTGGGTAATGTTTGCTTTCGGGGTCTTCAGAATAGCACCATGTCTCATCACCAGTAATGACCTGGGGGGAAAGTCTTGGTCCCTTAGGAGCTGTTCTTTCAAAGTACAGCATGTTTCCACTCAACCCCCTTTTTTGCTGGTCAGTCAGGACCCAAGGCACAAATTTTATGGAACTCCTTCCTCACTCCCAAATCTTCTGTTAAAATTCACTGAACCCAACTCCAAGATAGTCCAGATAACTTCCCCATCTCTTCAATGGTCCATTTTCAGTGTTCAAGCACAAGTGTGTGGATTTTGTCAACATTTTCATTTGTTCAGAAAATTGATGGAAGTACAGAATGTTTTAGACAGGGTTCTCTAGAGAGACAAAACCAGATTGCTAATAATTATATATATATATAAAGCTAGATAGATATATAATACAAAAAATGAACAGTTAAATTATAAAGCAGTACAAATGGCTCAGTGCAACTCACTCCTGTGAAAGAGTTGTGAGGCACTGGCAGTCTTTCAAGTCTTGAGACCACCAGGTTGTCCTCTTTAGAGAGAGCTAGGCTATCCCAGCAAAGGCAGCAAACAGCAAGGCAGGTCCCCAGCTCAAGAGATGTAAATTCCAATCATGCGGTCTTAAAGGGACCTCAACTTACAGCAACACAGTCCACAGGTTAGGCATCCAACAGGTAGTGCAGCCTCTAAATTGAGGCACAGAACAAGCAAGGCAGCCACATACTGGTCCGATGATCAAAGAACAAGAGACAAGAAAGGTGAGGCTCACAGAGCCATTTTTCTCTCCGCCCTTCAATTAATCCCACTTGTGTTTAACAGCCACACTAAGCACAATAAACTAACTACATTTCACATTTTTGAAATTAGAAAACCACTCATACATTTGAGTATGCCCATAGTGCTGTCCATGTAAGTTGTGTTCAATATTACAACAGTTTCTGCGGCACTTTTCCCAAGCAGGAAATAAAATTTCGCAGCCACCCACTGTTCTCTTAATGGGCCAACACAAAAATAGGTTCCAGCAAAACTGCTTTTATCAACAACAACAAAAAATCACTGTGTCCAGAGAGAACCTTCCCAGGCAAAGCCACTGGGCGCACTAACTCAACGAGTTCCAGGGTGCTTGCCTAGTGGGAAAAATGGGCACTACAAAAGCTCTGTCCAGCAGAGCTTTTTTTTTTTGGGGGGGGGGGATACCCCCTCGTATATGAAAGGCATATAAAATTCAAAGTTTTCATTTTATTATGTTCTACCCCTGAAAATTGCTTCTTCCCCAAATCTTACTCATTTTAGCAAACAATATCATTATCTACCCAGGTATGGCAGGCAGTCTAAACCTAGGAGGCACACTTTACTCTTTTCTCCCTCTAAAAATCCATATCAATCAGCTAATCTTGTCTCCACTTTCAGAATCTATCTAGAACAGGACTATTTCTCAGCCTGGTCCAAGACACCTGTGGTGACAGCCTGTCTCCCTAACTGCTTCCCAAGACAACTCCTTAGCTCCCTTCGTACAGCAGCCGGAGTGATTTGATCTTTCTTATTCAACATCATATGCTGATATTTCATCAACAGATCTTTTGTTTTGTATTGCTGAATGATATTCCACTGTATAAATAGACGGCGATTTATTAGTATTTTTTCTTACTGATGGTCAATGTAAGTTGTTTCAATTTTTTTACAATTATTAATAAAGATGCTTATGAGCATTCTTGTGGAACTGTTGTGAGAGATGCACGTCTTCTTTCTCTTTAGTAAATATCTAGAAGTAGAGTTGCAAGATCATAGAGTAGATGTATGTTTATCTCCTTCAGCAACTTCCTGTATTCTAAATGGTCACACAGTTTATGTTCTCACATGCATGCAATTCATGAGAGGCCTCGCTGCATTTCACCAATATTTGTTGTTGCAGTTTTTTTCATTTTAACCGTTCTAGTGGCTTTGCTGTTTCCCATTGAAGTGTCGATTTTAATTTCGCTGATGAGTAATGATGCTAAGTACCTTTTTATGTGCTTATTGGACATTCATTTATCTTCCTTTTGAAGTGTCTGGTTAACATTTTGATCAATTCTTTAAAACTGGGTTGTATGTTTTTCATTTAACGATTTGTAAGATTTCTTTGTGGGTTTATGTATGCATGTATACTAATACATCCTCCCAGCCGGTGGCTTATCCTTCACGTTTTAAACAATGTCATTCATTGGATGAGGAGCTTCTCCTTGTGATGAGATACAACCTATTGCTGTATTATCATTATTTGCTATTTAGTGCTTCCTGCAGCCTGTCCAAAAAAGGTGTTACTCCAAAGTTGCAAAGATAAACCTGGTCGCTATTAAGTTGAATCAGACTCATGGTCACCACAGATGAGTCAGAGTAAAAACGTGCTCCACGGGGTTTTCAGTGGCTTAGTTTCTGAAAGTTCATCACTAAGTCTTTTTTTCTGAATCACGTCTGGGTTAGCTCAAGCCATCAACCTTCCCGCCTGCAGCTGAGCATGCTAACTATTTATATCACCCAGGCAGAGAAGCATCTAGGTTTCCTTCCAGAAGTATCAACTTTCAATTAATTGTTGTATGTGAGATGAGGTCAGGATTGAGATTCATTTTCCCCCATATGGATATGCTAGCATGCTCCTACGGAATAGGAAGGACTTTTATAAAAACTGCTTGCTTTCTCATGAAAATGTATAAAATCAGCTGTCGTGTGGTTTGTAATTTTTTGCCCTTCCCTCTTTCCCTTGTCTGGATCATAGTCATGAGAAGCCATCTGGGAGCCACAAGGAGGAAACTACACCCAAAGGATGGCAAAATAGAAAATTTAATGGAATTATGGAGCTGCAGTCCCAACTCTGACCTGCCAACATCTGGACATTTTGTAATATAAGCAAACCAAACAGCTAATTTATATGAGCCATTGTAGTTAGACAAATACTACATTCCTACAATTGATTTACACTTTGCAAACATTTTCAGTATTTTCATCTCTCTTGAAATAAAATCCAAACTCATCCCCATGTTGTATATAGAGATCTAAGCAATATAAACTCCCACCTATCCCTGATGCCATCTCTCCCCCTTCTCTATGTACTCTTTTCTAGCCATATTTATTTGGGACATTTTAGAATCAGCCATGCTTTTCTCACTTCAGATCATTTATCTCTGATGCTTGCTTTGCACAGGATACTCATGCCTCACTTCACCCCCATCTCTGCTTACATATTGCCCACTCGGAAACACCAAGCCATCCGAATGTCACTGTGTTAGACAGGGCTCTCTAGAGACACAAAACCAGGACATTTATGATTTTAGATAGATAGATAGATAGATAGATAGATACAACACCAGAAATAAACAGCTAATTTGTCCACAGAGCAGTACAAATGGCTCAGTTAAACTCCCTTCCATGAGACAGTTAATACACTTGCAGTCCTTCAACTCACGAGGGCTGCTGGGTGCAAATCAAGGAAGCAGACAGCTCAGTCTTCTGTAGAGCAATACAGTCAGTCCAGCCACAGGCAGCAAAAAGCTGGGCAAGTCACCAACCATCAGCCAGGTGACAGGGTCTGACAGTCTCCAGCTCAAGTGATGTATACACCAGGTGTGTGGTGAAGGAGGTCTTGAAGGAACCTCAAACTATAGATACACTGTCCACAGATTGGGTATCCCACAGGTAGTGTAGCTTACAAGTCAAGGCAGAGAACCAGCCAAGGCAGCCGCACAGTAGTCTGATCATCAGAGAGCAAGAGACAGAAAGACTAGGCTCACCGAGCCAATTATCCCTTTGCCCTTCAATTAAACCCCAACCTTATTAATCCCACATGTGTTTATTGGCCAGGTTGGCACAATAATCCTATCACGGTCACCCATCTGGCAGAATAATTTGGACAAGGTTAGTGGTAATGGTTGTATAACATGATATAATCATGTAAAATTTATTTAATTAGTAAATGTTTTGTTATATATAATCTTAAAAACAAACAAACAAACAAAAACTCACTTTCAAAGTGTTTGAGTCAGTGCAGACTCATTATGGTCCTACAGCATTGGGTAGAACTGCTCCTGTGGGTTTCCAAGACTGTAACTCTTATTGAGAGTAGAAAACCTCCTCTTTCGCAGAGCAGCTGACAGTTTTGAACTGCTAATCTTGAGGGTAGTAGCCCATCATGTAGACTACTACACCATTAGGGCACCTTTCATCTTCCCACAATTAAATCAAGAGTAAAAAGGGAAAGTTACTCAGCACTCACCAGATTTATGTTTCCACTCATTGCTTCATAACTTTTTATCACATCTTAATATATAACATATGTAATATTATGTGCCTCTGTCTACTAGATAGTAAGGGAGCAACGAGTGGTTCAAAACCAGTGGAGGGAGGGAATGAGAGGACTGGTAGGGAGTGACCAAGGGAAAGGTAACGGAGAGGAATTACTGAAACCTGAATGAAGGCTGATCATGGTAGTGGGACAGGAGGAAAGCGTAAGGAAATAGAGGAAAGGAGTAGGAGGCAAAGGGCATACATAGAAGCCTAAATACAGACATGTACATATGTAAATATATTTATGATTATGGGGGGAAATAGGCCTATGTGCATACATTTATAGGTTCAGTAGTAAGGTAGCAGGTGGACATTGGGCCTCCTCATGCACACTCCCTCAATACAATAGCACCTTGCTCAGCTGAACAGTCATTCCATGATACCCACCTTCCTGACATGATCGCTGAAGACAGACGTGTGCATAAGCAAATGTGGTGAAGAAAGCTGACGGTGCCTGGCTATCAAAAAGATATAGCGTCTAGGGTCTTAAATACTTGAAGGCAAACAACCGGTTATCTAGCTCAGAAGCAACAAAGTCCACAGATAAGAAGCACACAAGCCTAACTGAACACAAGGTGTTGAAGGGATCAGGTAACAGACACCAAAGAAAAAAAGCCATCATTGTGTGATCACCTTCCCCACATAAACGCTGAAGAGGAATGTGTGCATAAGTAAGCGTGGCGAAGAAGGCTGATGGTGCCTGGCTATTGAGAGATATAGTGTCTGGGGACTTAAAGGCTTAAAAGTAAACAAGCGGCCATCTATCCCAGAAACAACAAAGCCCACATGGAAGCAGCACACTACTATGTGTGATCATGAAGGGCAGCGGGGACCAGGTTTCAAGCAACAAAGGCGGGGGGAAATCATATCATCATGAATGAGGGGAGTGTATGATTCGAACCCAATGCCCATCTGCAGACAACTGGACATTCCTTGCAGAGGGGTAGTGGGGAGAAGATGAGTCACTCAGGGTTCAGTGTAGCAATAATGAAACTCACAACCTTCCTCTAGTTCTTAAACACTTCCTCCCCTCCATCTATCATGATCCTAATTCTACCTTGCAAACCTTGTTACACCAGTTGGGATTTGGAAACACAGGGAACCTAGGACAGATGAACCCCTCAGGACCAACGGTGAGAGTGGCAATACTGGGAGGGAAGGGGGTGTACAAAAGGGGAACCTATCTCGGGAAACTACATATTACCTCCTCTCTGGGGGATGGGCAACAGGAAAGTGGGTGAAGGGAGACGTTGGGCAGCATAAGATAAGAGAAAATAATAATTTATAAATTATTAAGGGCTCATGAGGGAGGGGGAAAGGGGGGAGGGAGGGGGAGGGAAAAAAGGAAAATGAGTTGATTCCAGGAACCCAAGCAGAGAGCGAATTTTGAGAATGATGAGAACAACAAATGTATAAGGGTGCTTTACTCAATTGATGTATGTATGGATTGTGATAAGAGTTGTATGAGCCCCAATAAAATGATTTTTTTAAAAGAAAGTGAGCTTTGTCATATCGGCGTCACTGTATTTTCAGAACCTAGGATAATGCCTAGCTCACACAGTGGTTCGACCAATGCATATTGTTTTTCTGGTTCTTCACCCAACCTCTGAGGCTGTAAGGATGCGAACCCTGGAAATGCCATAGCTGTATTTGTTGTCATGGAAGTGTCTAATGGTAGAAAAGAGGACAACACATCATAAAGCAGGGGTGACCCCCGAATCATCTCTACCAGCTAACATCACACACCTCACCATAGAGAAGCAGTTCCAACTGTTTCATTGGGGGGTGAGCCACTGAAATGTTTGACCAGCCTCTGAATGATATAATAAATATCAAATGGCCCTTGGCAGAAAGCAACAACAACACGTTTTCCCACCCCTTCCACAGAGGACAGAGGCAAAAGAAAACAGTCAAGGAGATTGGGCCTGTTGATGCTGTGACCCTCCAGATAAAACGGATCCTGAGATCCAAACAGTGCTTGACTTTTCAGTTTTGGGGACTGATAGAATCTCTCCTTTGCTTGCATAATTTTTGACTGGATTTTAGTTTTTCACAGTGGAAAAAAATCCTAATTCAAAAGTTCAAGCCATACCCTAAGCCAATTGAATGAATCATGCTTGGTGAAGTGGAGGCACATGGAAGAAGAAGCCTCTCTAAGAGGTGGACGGACACAGTGGCTGTAACAATGGGCTCAAGCATACGAACAATTGTGCGGATGGACCAGGACCAGGCAGTATTTCATCCGGCTGTACACAGGGTCACTATGAACCGGAACCACCGTGATGGCACCGAACAACCACAGCAACACTGAATGAACAAAGAAATTGAGCCACAGAACTGTAAAGGATCAGAACTAGAGAGGGCTTTTGGTTTTTTTGTTTGGGCAGAAGACTAGTGGATAAAGATCTTCAGTGAGTCTCTCAGGAGTCAGCAGAGAGAGAAAAGTGTCTCCCGCCTCCAAGGAGGAAATACATGAGTTCCCAGAATCCTCAGGAGGCCACGCCCACACAGAGGCCTCATTGGTTATATCTTGATTTGCACGCCAGACTCCACACCTTCACTGGTAATCCTCTCAAATTGACACCAGATTATGTAACTACCACAGCACCCCTTTATATCTAATACATGTCTGTTCTTCAGGTCGAACTTATTCTTCAACCTTTTATACCTGGCTCCTTTTCTAAGAGCAGATCTCCACATCTATCGATCCCTCCTACTTAATATTGTATCACATCCCACCCACCTCCAGGGCCATAATCAGGAGATCCAGGTCATGTAGAAGGTCAGTCTTAAGTCTGCTTTTATACAAAGGAACTACGTTGTGTGAGAATTCTCAGCTATTCTTGAAAACTCAGGTGGATTCTTAGGTCACAGATGTTTTCTTGTCATGCCCTGCGTTAAAGTTAGGAAGGGGATTGAGCTGTTGGTAGTTCTGGTACTTCTGTAAAGCACAGTAGTTTTGTCACCACTGTTTCTTCTTCCTATCCGCCCTGGGTCCTGGGGCTCAGGAAGGAAAGGGTTTGGGGCTCTGGGCCAGCCATTCTCTTTCCCTTGGTTCTTTCCCTGGGTGGGGAGGGCATTGATGCAGCACTTTATTCAACCCAACATTCCACGTTCTAGGAAATCATATTAAGCATAAGGTCAATGACTAACAAGAGCTTTCTGAACAGCTGTGCTGCAGACAATTTGGAGGATTGATTTCATCATTTGGTTATTTAAGCTAACTGTACGAAAACACTTCAATCTGATGGGCCTGGAAGTTCCAAGCTATGCCTTCCTTTTATAGGAGATGGATCAGGAAGGTAGGATGCTCAACAGACCTGCCTTCTGAGTTTATTCTTCGAGAAAGTTCTGTGTCAACTTACCATCGAAAATGTTTGCACAATGGCAGTTCCCATCACAAGTTCCTTCTCTGGGCTCCATTTAGTTCTGATCTCATATTGGCAATGCCATTTTCCTACTGAAAGCTGTCAATCACTCCTGAGTTGCCTGAAGAATAGATTTTAGACTCTTTGGTCAGGCTCTATGGAACAGGGCACAGCTTGTCTCTCCGGGTTCCATCTAATAGGCTTCCTACCTGCTCCCGTGCTCCACCTCTGTCTATTCATGATGAAATTCAATGCAGCCCAGAACTCACATGCTATCTTAGTGGACACCTCAAGACAAGCTCAACTCTTCTACTGGACACTCCATTCTCCTTTCAGGAAGCTTACCAGACATTTTCCGCTCCCACACTGGTTTCCTTACTGAACAGATGGGTTGGATTCCTTATCCCTCCATTTCCTCAGCAACTTGCAGTGACAGCTATTATAACATCAAGTTTTAAAGCAAATGAACAAACAAACAAACAAATATGGTTGTAGCCTAGTGTGAGATTAAGCAGAGGGCAGCTCCCTCAAGGCCATGGATTTGGAAGTCAGTGGATTTGTTTCAAATCTCTTTCATTATTTGACAATTTAAGCACTTTCTACATGCTATTTTCACTTTTTTTTTTTGCTTTTTGTGACACGTCAGTCCTGCAGATATAGTTTTGCTTCAGTGGATGAGCATTATTGAAAAGTTTGCCTTGTGTCTAACATTCATCACTCTATTATTGTTCCAAATTTAGGTTTTTAAATTACACAAGTGAACATCCCAAGTATTTTCATTTAAAAAGCTTACACACACACACACTTTCCTATCCTCAGCAGTACTTTAAATTTTATACCACTGGCTAGATTAATGATACTACTATTAGAATTATAAAATGTCTCATGGAGTTTACTTAAATTATTTCTCAACAACTCACAATATTGCCTCTAAAGTGGACCAGGTATGTATATAAACTTTAGATATATGAAGAGATGTTGAGCTTGACATAAACCCTAATCTAAGAGCAATTAATTCTTACAACGTGGCCCTGCTCAATACTTGGCCTCAAGAAGTTATCCCTAAAGTTATAGGTGCTATAGAAAGACGTGGTGAAGAAATCCAGGTGGTGCTTGGCTATCAGAAAGAATAGCTGGGCTTGGAGTCTAAAAGATTTGTCATAAAACAAGCAGTGAGGTGTTAGCCAAGTCCCCACAGGAACGCCCCAGTCTGTCTGATACAAATATTGTAGATAATAAAATTCAAGATCAGAGGTGGGAATTGCATTAGGGCTGAAGTTCTGACACCTGGTTTTCAGAAGGCAGTGAAAGCCCAAATTCAGATAACAATTAAAACCCAAATTCTATTGGCAGATCCCCCCCCACAGATCAATTCTTCATTGCATTCCCTCAGATCATGTCCACGGATGTGAATAATCTCGCCTTCACAGAATGCATTAGAAAGTGGTTTACTGCGAATAAATAAGGGAGGTTAAAATAATATATTATCATTTGTTTTCCCTTTTGACTTATTTTTAATTTTCTCTAGTTTCTAGCTTCTGTTTTCACTTGGGTTGAGGTTTTATTTTGTTGTCTTTGATGGAAATTTTTGTCTGGTTTTCTTTATGTCAAATCCAGGATAAGTAAATCTATAGAGACAGTAACTAAATTAATAGTTTCTTATGGTTCTGGAAGGTAAGGTTGGGAGGAACGAGGAACTAATAGCAATGAGTACATAACTGAAGAAAATGTTCTAAAATTTATTGTGATGATGATTACACAATTAATTTCATATATCTAAATTATTGAATTGTAAGCTATGTGAAATATACATCAATGACAGATTGTAACTCTTCCAAAAATTATATCTCGTTGCAGTTTGGGTTCGAGTATATGCAAACTACATTCTCATTTGACAATTTCTCTACAAAGTATTCAATGACATTACTTAGATTTTCTCATTTTGTCAGCATTCACTTTGTGTTCTGGTTGTTCCATTCCTGTTTTCTAGCTTCCCTGCCCCTTATCTTCTCATCTTAGCTTTAGAGTAAATGTTGTCATTATGATCTTAATGGATTGTTTCTAAGTAGAGCACCGTACTTATAGTTTATCATCTTCATTTGTGTGCCCCTGGGCTATTTCGTCCAAAGGGAATCTCAAAGAATATTTCCTGTTCAAGGTTTAACAGCATATCTCAAAGAGATAGTCTCGGGAAATCCTCTGGACTCAACTGGTCCAGCCAGCCTGGACTTTCTGAGATGTTTGAGTTTTGTTCTTCATTATCTCTCATTCTAACTGGGGCCTTTGGTGCTGATCTTGGTCAGAATGATCAGAAGCAGTAATTGGGAGGGAACCATCTAGTTTTAGAGTATCCCAAGGCTATGGCTCATGGAGGCTGTTAGGTTTGTATATTTGGTTTCTTGTGTGATATTTTGGTTTCCTTCTTACTCTTAGGCTTCTGATGAATAGAGATTACTAATTGTATTTTAGATAATTACTCACAAGATTTCAAGACCCAAGATATGGAACTATATCTGGAAGAGAAAGGGCAGGCATGAAATTCTGTGTGTTTATTGGGGTGGGCTGGGATGGGGGGGCTCACTCCCATTTTATTCCTTTCTATATTCCTATAAATGTTCCCTTCTTTCACCCTTTTATGATCTTTCTTTTCCTTTGTTACTGTGCTCTTTCCAAATATCGTTAGCCCCAGATGCTTCACCATTTCTTGTGGCTTCTTACTCACATCTTTGTCGACAGACACTTCAGTTAACTCATTCAGTCACCCTTAAACTGGGTTGCCAGTCTTCTACCTAGACCCTGACATGAGTGACACTGTTTGCTCATTTTGTTAAAAAAATGTTTTTCCCTATCTCTGTGATTATTTTTATATATTTAAATAATCTGGGTTAATAATATTAACTGATCAATTCTCCTAGGAATTGACGGAAGAACATGTCCACTTTGATGGCTCATCCTCAGAGAAGGAGCTGTCCTGCCCCAGGGAAGCCAACCTCTGACTCGGTTTGATTCACCAGGTAATGATGCAGCTTCTACCACGCTCTATCTAACGTCTACCTTTTATTTTTATTTTTATTTTTGAAATTTGGACTAACTCCCTCTGCAAAAGACAACTTGAATTATTCAAATACAACCCAAACACATAAGTATTCTGTATTCCTGAATGCCATTTCTCCAAATGAAATCTGTTATTATGAGTGGCAAAGAAATGCAGGGCATGCTAGTCGGGTGAATAATTGGTTGACTATTTTGCTCCAGCCCGTTTCCCAATGTCATAGGAGTTCATCTGAATTGGGGCTGAACTGAAACAGGACATGGGATACGGGGGTTTGTTCTTTTCCTGTCTGGCTGCCCATTCTGACCCTAATCCTACTTTTTTTTTTACACAAACAGTGGAAAGCAGCTAAGAGGTTGGACAAGGTCAGATCTGCTACCCCGTAGTCAGCCACTTGACCTTCCCAATCATAAAATACCCCCCTTGTTTTTGTTTTTTCTGTCTCTACCACTTCTACTGTCTCAGCAATTCGGACCATGCTCTTTTGACAGTTTGAAATCAGGAATCCACTCAAAATTGCTTTTTTCTCTAAAGTGCACTTGCGTCTAAATGCTACCCTGTTCACTTTCTGGTTTACACCAGGCCTTCTTGTTCCCAGCACGTCCAGGATTATTCCATCTCACTTATGTGAAAACAATTGGCAATTGACTTGATTGCAGGGCCACAAGTGACAAAAACTGTGCCACTTACATACATCCTTTTTTTTTCTTTGCCTTGGGAATAATTTCATATTAACCTCGGGTAACTGTTCCACAAAAGTTAAAAAACAAAATTGCTCTTGATGTTTTTGATTAGTCAATCATTCCATTAACTATCATCAGGCTTCCTTGTCCCCCTCCCACTCCACTCACAACATTTTTTTTAATGGACGTGTAATAAGGGCACTCAAGAAGGGGTTACTGATGTTTGCATAATTTGGAAAGGTAGAAGACATAAAATCTATACTAATTTTAGCATCGCATCATTAAACATGAAATATTGATTATTACCCTTTGCAACAAAATTTATGAAGCTAGCTAGCTGCTGTGTCCACATAAAGTGATTCTGATGCCTTGCCCTCGGACCTCCGTGGCTGTAAATGATGCTCCCTGGTGACAGCTGGAAGGCCAGCATTCTGATCCACGGCTTTGGGAGATACATTTTCCAGATTAGACCAGGAATGACCCAGCTGCACAGCCCACCTTCAGAAAATTAAATTGGAGGGAGTCCAACACGCTGTTGAAATAACTGCGTGAATTACAATCCTTCCATGGGCCTTGTTATAATGTGAATATGCTGTACAATTTCCCTCCATTTCCCTCCTCCCCTGCTGTGACTGTGGCCATTAATAGTCATCTCATATATTTAAAGGCAAAAAAGCATCAAAAATAAAAATGCAAGATTCATGTTTTCTCCCTTTGGAAAGCAACGACTAAATTTCTTTTCTTTCCCCTTTCCTTCCCTCACCCCCAAAAGAGCATAAGTTTTGTTTATGTATTATGCATCAATGTGTTTTATGGCTGACAGACCTGTAAATTTCACACAGGGAAGTTACCTTGCAGTGGAACATTAATTTCTTGGGGGGCGGGGGATAAAAACAAAATGCTAATAGGACACCAACAGCTCGTTTAAAGGCTCCTTTCAGGTAAACCATGGGCTCGTGATGCACATATGATACAGTAGACTTCTAAAAGAGATTTACCGAGTTCTGGAACTTTATGGTGAGACTCCATCTCACGAACTTTGGACATGTTGTCAGGAGAGACCAGACCCTGGAAAAGGACGTCATACATGTCAAAGCTGAGGGGCAGTGAAAGAGAGGAAGACCACCGACCAGGTGAGTGGACACAGTGGTTTCTGCAGTGGGTTCAAGTCCAGGAACACCTGTGAGAATGGCGCAGGACCCAGCAGGGTTTCGTTCTGTTGTGCACAGGGCTGCTGTGGGTTGGGACAGACTTGATGGCACTGAACAACAACAACAGTGCTTATTGGGTATTCCGAATGCCCCGTGAGCTCGAGAGGGGCTGGGGGTTTATGACTATGATCACCGAGCAAGGTAGTCCTGGGCTTTGCTGTGTAGGTTCACAGTGGCATTAGTATTGGATACCATCTCATGCAAAGAGAACCTTCTCAAAGTAAGGTAGGATGAGAGTAAGAAGCATCGGACAACTCATCCTTTATGCTCGTTTGATCAACAAAGTTATGTTACTAGGCATTAGGACATAAAAGCCCTTGACTGCCAACTGTACTAAAAAAAAAAACAGGCTCGCCATCCTCCAGTCAATTCTGACTTACCATGACCATATAGGACAGAGTTGAACTGCTCCTATGGGTTTTCAAGACAGTAACTCTGTACGGTATAGAAAGCCTCATCTTTCTCCCTCAGGGCAGCTGGAGGTTTTGAACTGCCAGCATAGAGGTTAGCTGCCCAATGAGTACTATGTGACCAGGGATCCTTATAACCTAAAATCCAGGATAAGGCATAAGGATCTTCTTTTGCAGGAGCCCTGGTCACGTAGTGGTTATGCGTTGGGCTGCTACCCACAACGTCAGAAGTTTGAAACCACCAGCCACTTCATGGGAGAAAGACAGGGCTTTCTACTCATGTCAAGAGTTACCATCTCCTCACCTTTCCCCTCTCTCCCCACCCCCTTCCCCTCATGAACCTTTGATAATTTATAAATTATTATTATTTTGTCATGTGTTACACTGTCCAATGTCTCCCTTCACCCACTTTTCTCTTGTTCACCCCCCCCCCGGAGGGGTTATATGTAGATCCTTGTAAAAAATGAGGAGCTGATACCAGGGGCTTGGGTGGAGAGCAAATGTTTTGAGAATGATGATGGCAGCAAACGTACAAATGTGCTTGACACAATGGATGTATGTATGGATTGTGATAAGAGTTGTAACAAGGCCCCAATAAAATGATTTTTTTTAAAGAGTTACTATCTCAGAAACTCACAGGGGCTGTTCTACTCTGTCCTATAGTGACTCTGTGCATCAGCATTGACTTGATGCCAGTTAGCATGAGCTTGAACTTGATCTGCTTTTACAGGCCCTATTGTATCTCCATTCTAGTGCTCCCGATGAGGTAGTAAAACCCACTTTGGGAAACACTGCCCTACACTAACAACCTTGCTGGATCCAGCATTGTCAAACAGCATGAACCAGCCTATTATTATATTGTTATTTTGAAAAACATAAATACCTTCCCACTATCTTTCCCAAGGGTATGCAGAATCTGAAGAACACTTTCAAGTTTTATAACATATGCATTCTGAAGCTTTCATTGTAAAATGAAGATGATCTCATTAAAAATAGTCTAAATATTAATAGAGCTAGGACATGTGAAATTAAAGCACAACTAGTGATGATTTTAAAATGGTCACTTTACTCAAAGTTAACACAGCTTGGCAGCAGGACAACCACAGAAATTCAACTGAACTTGAAGTATTTCAGGACAGCCACGAAAGTGGGCCTATTTTTGCATCTTAAATCTATCCATTTTCTGTAAAAAAAACTTAGAGGCCATGCTTCTTGCTGAGAACTCAAATGTAAATAAGAAACCAAGCCAGCAAATAAACATCTCTCACCATGCAGACAGAACTGTGAATGCGGATAAGCAAACCCACACCTGGCTTCCAGTGCCACAGAACAAAAACACAATGCAGGCAATCAGAGCCGCGGGTAATTCCCACGCCACTTATACCTGATATGACAGTGCATTTCCTTATAGAGGAGCAAACGGCTTCCAGATTAGATCTTTGGCTTAGTACAAGTGGAAAATGAGTTTGTATTGCTTATGTACTTGCTGAGTTGCGTGTCGGCAGCCCCCGGCATGCTCAGCAGCACCTCATAGTCCTTCATCTCATCTCATCCCCAGCACCACTGCCTTTGTGGAGGGCTTGCTAATGCTAATTGACATTGGTGAACTTCTGCCTAATGGCTTTTCTTAAAGTCTCTTTTAGAAAAATTTTTAAATATTTTATTGATCTATAATTAACAGATCATCCAGTTTGGTGCATCCTGCCAAGAAGGGCCATGCACTCACCGAAGTGCATTTGTAATCCTTTAACTCCTCGACTCGTGACCCTAAGGCAGCGCAACAGCAGCTCTCGTGGAGCCGGGGAGTTGGAGAACTTGACAATTGATTCCCTTAAAGATTACATCCTAGAAAACTCCCCGGGTGCTCCATGCTACCACCCGGGTTGCTATGAGTCAGAATCAGCTTGACAATAACCAACACCACTCATAAACCCTTTGCCAACCTAAACACAACTGCTTTTCAAGATCAAAAGTGTCCCCTTAACCCCTCTCACCTGTACTTTCAGAAATCCTGCAGCGATCATTTCACAGGTGATTCTAGATATTTTCATTTCCCCCATTGTAGCTATCAGTCCTGGTGGTGAAGTGGTGAAGCACTGGGCTACTTCACCACAAGGTCAGCAGTTTGAAACCACCATGCACTCAGTGAGCGAAAAGAGGAGGCATTTGACTCCGGTAAAGAGGTATAGCCTTAGAGTCTCAGAAACTCACTGCCCCACGGGGTCACTGAATCGACATCAACTGTATGGCGGTGAGTTTTTGGCTTAATACAGGAAACCACATGCCATTCTTGGAACTACTGATGCTATTGCTAATGTTTATTACATTGAACCAGATTTTTGGCCCTTGCATAAATAATCATTTAAAATTATGACTGAGCCCCTAGGAGATATAGTTATTATTCTCCTTTTCCAGATGAAACAGAATGAAAACCTGAGTAACTCGTGCTAGAAACTCCAGCAGAGTTCAGATTTTCTCCCTAGAAGTGTGATACCAGAATCTAAATTTAACCCCCACTCATGGCCCATGAATCTGGCCTGCGTTTCTGGAAGCTGCCTGTTGACGCATTGTTGTATCCATTGAGCTTAGGCAAAATTTTACCAGCATGTGACGTCATTGATACTGCTCTCCCTCCATCTGAGCATTCCGTTGGGTCATCTTTCTTTGGAATGGGTACAACTATGGATCTCTCTGGGTCAGTTGGCCTAGTATCTGTCCTGCACATGTCTTACCAAAACAAGTGTTTCCAGTGCTTCGGTCAGTGCTTTGTTGAAACATTTTAATGGTCATTTCATCAACTCTTAGCCAATGCCTTCAGTGTCGCATGGACTCCTTCCTTCAGCAGCATCGGTTCTTGCTCACACACTACCTCCTGAGATAGTGGAAAGTTGATTCTTGATGGTACAGTGACTGTATTCTTTCCATCTTCTTTTGATGTTTCCTGTACTGCTGAATATGTTGTCTATAGAATCTTTCAATACTTCAACTCGAGGCTTGAAGTTTTTCTTGAGTTCTTTCAGTTTAAGCTATGCTGAGCCTGTGCTTCTGTTTTGGTTTCCTAGTTCGAGGTCTTCGCACATTGCATTAGAATATTTGTCTTTGTCCTCTTGAGCTGCTCTTTGACATTTTCTATTCACTTTCTGGACTTTATTCTTTCTTCCATTTGCTTTAGCTACTCTACAATTTAAGAGCAAATTTTAGTGTCTCTTCTGACATCCTCCTTGATCTTTTATTTATTTTTTGGTCTTTTTAATGATCGTTTGCTTTCTTCATGTCTGATGTTCCTGATGTCATCCCACAGCCCATCAGATCTTCTGTCATTTGTGTTCAATTTTAGGTGGGGTAGACTCAGGTGGGATTTTGTCTCTTGTGGACTCATTTTCATTTCCTTCTGCTTTATCCTGAACTTACATATCAAGAGAGGGCCTCTCTGTAGATGACAGCGCTACAGAGGACAACCCTGAAGCTAGAGTTTAGGGAGAGCGGCCAGTCTGACCCACCCACCTGGGGGCAAACTGAGAGGAGAGTGCAGCAGACCAGTGATGGAAGTGAAGCCACAAAGTCCCCAAGGAATCTCCACTATAGACTTCTGACTCAGAAGGCGGCCCTTGCATGCCATGGAACTGGTTGGGGATTACTCACTAGGGGCAACTCTGAAAGTCTAAAGGTGTAATGGGAGAGGGGCACTAGTCTGATCCATTCATGACTACAGAAATAGCAATGGTGACTTTTAGGATGCATGCCCTTCTGACACGAATGCTGAGGATCAACAGGGCGAACATGTTGTTAGGTAAGCAGGGCCCAGGCTATCGAACCCTGGAAGGCAGGGGCCTGGATGGTTGGATTTTAACAAGCCCTCCGTATTTACCAGAGAGATATTCATCTGCTTTTGTCAAGATTCCAGAGAAACTTGTGACTCCTTGTATTCTCTCTCTCTCTCTCTCTCTCTCTCTCTCTCTCTCTCTCTCTCTCTCTCTCTCTCTCTCTCCCTCCTGTGTTTATACCAGATAGGCAGGATTGGCATTCCTACAGACTGTGACTGGACTGACAGTTCCTGCGGGGATAAAAGGGGAGCAGAGTGGTGAGCCAATAATATTGGGTACAGGGAATAGTAAGGGTCTTAAAACTGATAGCAGCTTTTCTGGTTGTGTCTGATGAATAGAATTGTATCTGAGAGGAATTCCTGAGGTGTGGATGATGGGTAAACATGATAGTGGGGCAGTAGGAAACAAAAAGAGGAAATAAGAAGAAACAGAGAGAGAGAGAGAGAGGTACCCCTCCAAAAAGAATTTTTTTCAAGGTCATGTATTTAATTTCTTTCATATAAAACAATCTTATCACCTTCAAAGTACTCTCCATTACACTTAATACATTTGTCCAATTTGCAATTTCATTCCTGAAAACATTTTTCAAACTTATCTATTTGGATAGATGACAGCACCTTCTTCAGGTTTTTTCTTCACCTCTTATACATAGTCAAATTGCTTCTTTCCATGTTCCTCTTCATTTACAGAAACAAAAAGAAGTCACAAACAGTGAGGTCAGGTTAGTCAGGTGCGTGGGAAAAAAGAGGCATGCTGTTTTTCCAAAAAAGTGGTGTACTGAGATGGCTGTGTGAGCAGGTGCATTGTTGTGGTGGCAAAACCAGTCCCCATATGCCACAGATCAGGCTGTTTTTGTTGCACACTGTTACACTCTATCATCAGAACCTCTAAATAGAAAGCTTGATGAACAGTCTGACCTGGTGGAATGAGCTCCAAATGCAGTACGAGCAGACATTTTCATCTGTTTGGAAGTTGACGGATGTCCACAATGAGGTTTGTCATGAATCAACAGTTCACCTTTTTTGAAATGAGACAACCGCTTATACACTTGAGTTTTTCCCATCTTGCTGTGCTTGTAAGCTGTGTTCAACATCACAACAGAGTCTGCGGCACTTTTACTGAACAGGAAACAAAACTTCACAGCTGCAAACTGTTCTCTTAAATTGGCCATCCATCATAAAAAGCAAGGTTCAAGCAAAACTGCTCTCATGAAAAAATTCACTGTGACCAGAGCGAACCTTCCCAGGTGACACCATGGGGAGCACTAACTCAGGGTAAGTTGCTAGATGCTTGCCTGGTGGGAAAAATTCATGCTATGAAAGCCCCACCCAGTGGAGCTTTTTCCATTTATGGGGGTACCACTTGTATGTGTAAATGTAAATATATACATATTAAAATATAGGTATATTTGTTTATACATGTGAATGAAAATGCAACAAGGAAGCAGGTGGACTTTGGGTGTCTACTTAAATCTTACTTCAGGACAAGAATAGTTTGTTCTAATAATGTGGCATGGTATGATATTTTACTGACATAAGCATGAAGACAAAACGGGTGCATAAGCAAATGTGGTTAATAAAGGTGATGGTGCCAGACTATTAAAAGATATAGCGACTGAGGTCTTAAAGGCTTGAAGTTAAATAAGCAACCATTCCACATGGAAGAAGCACACCAGCCTGTGTGATCATGAGGTGTCAATAGGAAAAGGTATCAGAAGTTCAAAAGTAAGCAACCAAACTGATGTAAAGGGTGGAGTGTAGTGGAGACCCAAAACCCATCTGCAAGATAATAGGGCAGTCCCTCACAGAAGGGCCACAGGGAAGGGATGATAAATCTAGGGAGAGGTACAGCACTGATGAACCATATAACTATCCTCTAGTTCTTTAATATTTCCTCTCCTTACTATTCGGGTTTTATTTGTTTTATCTCATTAATTATGTTAGAGTTGCATATATGTTCATTTTATAATTAAGAGAGTTTGATACATGGAAACAAAGACAGACAGTCCTCTAGAAACAGTAATGGAAATAATGCTCCCTGAGGGAACAGGAAACAAGGGGGCATGGGGGCACTGATAGCCGTTGGTGACTGTATAATCCCACTCAGGAGGGGCAACAGAATTGTAGGCAGGGATGTGGTGGATGGTGTAAGATAAGGGTTCCTGGGGAAGAGGGTTGGGGAGGGAGGGGGTAAATGGGAGTTGATATCAAGGAGTTCAAAGAAAAAAAGGTGTGTTGAAACTGACTGATAGCAATTGCAAAATACTTGCTTGATGCGATTGAACTTTGAAATGTTATGATATCTGTAAGCGCTCCCAAAAATGATAAAAAATAAAAATAATGACTACATTTTAAAATTCCACGTTTGGGTAACAGGTTTTTCTAGTTAAAATCATGTTTATTAAGAGACCTAGATAGACAAGGCAGACAGAAGAAAAAAAAAAGGTGTTTTTGAATCGACCTTTCCCCATGATAAGATTCACCATCACCAACAGAAATGATGTTTACTTTCATTTTGTGTTATAATCTACAAACAGCAATTGAGTACTACATTGTGTCTAGTAACACATAAGGCAGATCATGCAGAAGAACCAATCTTTCATCATGAGTTGAAATCAACTCCATAATATTTTGATTTTTAATTTTTTGAAAACTAAGCTCATCCATTT
Organism: Tenrec ecaudatus; assembly: GCF_050624435.1. NCBI lineage: Eukaryota > Metazoa > Chordata > Mammalia > Afrosoricida > Tenrecidae > Tenrec > Tenrec ecaudatus. The sequence continues at coordinate 157,600,254 of NC_134533.1, read as the reverse complement.
TAAGCTAAATGCTATCTTTTAGAGAGAGATATACATATGGAAGGAAAATTACATTAGGTTTCTATAAGCAGACCATCACTTTCAAAATCAACAAGACATTTCTAACCAGATGTCTTTATTCTATGCATATTCAGTTTCTCATAAATGCATAATCGCAGTAATTAATCCAAAGTGTTTCATAACAAGATAAGAAGTACACTATTATGACTGACTTGGTATTTTTATTCCAGCATAGCTATACAATAATGTTCAAAAAAACATCAAAGTTGCAATAAGGAAATTAAACCTTAGCCGAGACCTCTGCTAGTAAAACTATACATGTTTTGGATGTGTGGTATCTGTGTGCTTGAAACATGGTGATGTAACTCATCTGAACACCAAGTGGAAATTCTACAGGGGAAAGGGGTGCTTTGCTAAAGCCGGCGGGTGACTTAAAGGAGCAAAGGAGCAAGAACAACAACAACAAATCACTGGAACAAACATAGAACAGCATTTCCACTGTTCTAGACTGCTTAAATCCACAAGTGATACTTTCATGCACAAAACTCACTGAATCTCTGATCCTTAGCCTGGTGACTTCTCTCTTTCTCCCCATTCCTGTTAAATAGACTTAACTATGCCTACCCTCTCTGTTCTCAATGTGAAATTGTTATTATCAATATCACGAAAGTCTTCAAACTGAGCGCACCAATGACTCTGCTTTAGACTTATGACATGCCTTCTCTGTAACAACCATATTCATAATGGAAAAGCGCGCCTGAAAACACATTACTTTCTTTAGTAAAACATTGACTCTGAGTAGAGGTTGCTTTAGTGCTATGTGAAACTCTCGCCGAACCCTCTTAGAGAAGTGCTCTCAGCCCAGGGTGTGGAAGAGAACGTGGATGCCCACAGTAGACTCCACCTAGTTACAAAGTGTTGAGAACCTGCAGACTCTGGATCTGGCCACTTTCTCCACAAGTAGCTAGGAGTGCGAAGGTGGGCAGAGAGCCATCGCATCCCCAGCCCCACAGTTAGAGGTCATTACAAGAATTTCCACAAAGCCTTCGGTGGTACCCATAATTTCCACTTCTCTCAGGTTGACAGTTCAAACCCCTGCTGGCATCTTGGAAGATACGCCTGGCAATTAGCTCCCATAAAGATCACAGTCCCGAAACTCCAGTGAAGCAGTTCCACTCTGCACACATGGTGCTGCCCTGTAGCTGCTTATTAGCCACTATGGGTTTGGTATTAAAATATTTCCCAAATGCAAATAAGGTAAAATGCATTCTGGGACATTCACTTAAGGGAAAGAATCCTAATATTCTATCCCTACAAAAAATTAAAAAGATGCTCACTCTCGGTATGAGATTCTTGAAAATATCAATATAAGTGGTTATAAGCTTTTATAGACCTTGGAATCCAATTAGCTACAGTTTTATGGTGTCTTAATAATTTATGATAATTGCAAACTCATTAGATTCTAATGCACCACAGCCAAACCTATGGATTTCCTGGTATCTTAAAAAACATACATTCTCAAGGTGAAAACAACATTGCCTATGTTCATTAGTACCAAGATAGTCTACTTTTAACAATTTAGAATGCATCCCATTACTTAAACCTGGATCATTTGGAGGTTTTCCCTGTTAATGCACAAACATAAACCTAAGAATGTACACCATCTCATTAAGCCGCCCAACTTCAGCAGCTGGTTGTTATTAGCTAAGGCAATCTACTGCTTAAATGGCCTCTGTTTACCTTTTCCTCTGCTTCTCGCAGAAAAGCAAACCCAGAGAAAGTACAGATACATATAACGCACATCACACACACAAAACCCAGCACAGATAATACACAATACTTACATTTAAAATGTATGGGATCGCTTGGATAGATTTTTGCCAATGCAAGAAGTCTTTTAAAAGTTCCTGGAACGTGTACATTGTGAAATAAATGCATGAATGTCAATTCGTTGCACCAAAAATAACTGGTACTAACTTGTTGCAACATATCTAAGCGTGATCTAGCTTGAGACACTGAGAAGAAAAAGACATCCGTTTTAAAAGAGTCCCTTTCAGAGCCAGATAAATTCTGCAAAAAAAAATGGAAGCAAGAGAAAACATCAAATGGTGAACTTCAGTTGAAGAATGGTGAATTTATTGATGCTTTATGAAAAGTTTATAGGGACAATGTCTCAAAGAAATCTGCAGTTTACAAACAAATAACTTACTTTAAGGACAAAATTATGTTGGCGGTGATGCCTGCTGTGGCAGATCACCCACATCATTTTTTGGAGGAAAAATGTAACCTTCTTCATGTCCTAATTGAGTAGGACAGATGATTAAGAGTAAAAATAACAGCCCACACGGTAGATATCTCTTTTCGTTCTACTTACACCATTCTGACTGAAAAATTAAAGTTGAGCAAATTTTCTGCTCAATGGATGCTCTTGCATCCAGAACAACTGCAGACAAGGTAAGAGCTTCTGATGAAAATGTCAAAGAAATTATATTTAAATTTTGAAGCATTTCATGGAAGAACTGTCAAAGGAGACGAAGCATGGCTTTATCTATGAGTCTGAAGACAATACACGAAGCACTGGCTTCCAAGAGTCAGATGCAGCCCAGCTGAAGTAGAAGTGGACCAGTAAGAGCAAAGGTCTCGTGGCAACAGGTTTTTGTTTGTTGTTTTGGTGCACAAGGCATTTTACTTATTGACTTTCTGATGTACCAAAGAATCTTAACATTTTCTTATTATGATAGTGTTTGAAAATTTAGCCAATATTTTGCAGATAAGCACCAGGAAAGCTACCCAGAGAGCCATTCTCCACCACAACATTGCTCCTGTTCATCTTTCTCATCAAACAAAGGCAATTTTGTGAGAATGTCCAGGGGAAAAGGAGTCCCAGTGATGGGGTGTGCTATGCATTGAGCTGCTCACTGAGAGGTTGTCAGTTCAAATCCCCCAGAATCATATGGGAGAAAGCTCTTAAAGATTTGAAGGCTCCAAATGCCAAAGGGGCAGCTCACCGCTGCTGTGTAGGGTTACCACGAGTCAAAATCCACTCATTGGTGGTGGGTACGTTTCAATAGGAAAACATTAAGCATCCACCTCACCGTCCTGACTGGACTCCATTTGACTTCCCTTGCTTTCCTCATCTTAAGGAAATCTCTAGAGGATACATACTTTTCTTCAGTTAATAATGTAAGGAAGACTGCATTGACATGGTCAAATTCTCAAGACTCTTGGTTCTTTAGGGAAAAACTAAATAGCTAGTATCATCAAGTACAAAATTATCTAGACCTTGATGGAGCTTGTGTTGATAAATGAAGTTTGTATTTTTATCTTTTCATTCAATTTTTGTAAACTTTTTGAGGTCCTAACATACATGGAAATATAAACAAAACAAACACCATCTTCACATGGCCCATCCTTGTGACAAAAGTCTTCATTTCTCCTCCCAGAATGAATCATTACCCTAACTTAGACAGTGACCCCCTCTGTACATTTCACTAATATATGATCACCGAGTTTTGCATATTTAATTGCTATTATTAAGTCTCACCAACATCTAATAGCATTTTATTTTGAAAATAATTAGAAATTCACAGAAAGTTGTGAAAATATACAAGGAGGTCTCATTCACCCTCCACTCCTGCTCTAACGCTATCACTTCACACAACTACAGTGCGCTATCAAGATCATGACCTTCACACTGGTACAATCCACTGAACTGGTTCAGGTTTCTCTAATTACACAAGGACTCATCTGTGTGTATGTGCAAGTATGCTCTCATGGTCCTATGCAATTTTGTGTGTGTTCTCTTTTTAAAAATTTTTATTAAATACTTTTACGGAGGGCTCTTACATTTCTTATCTCAACCAATACATTCATCTATTGTGTCAAGCACATTTGTACATTTGCCATCATCATTTTCAGAGCATTTTCTTTCTACTTGAGCCCTTGTTATCAGCTCCTCATTTTCCTCCTTCATTCCCCCCACGCTCCCTCCCTCCCTCGTGAACCCTTGATTCTGTCACCTCTTATCTACTTTTCTATTGTTCATCCCCCTGCGAAGGGGTTATATGTGATACCTTTGATCAATTCCCCCTTCTCCCCCTCACCTTCCCCTTATCCTTTTAGTATCTCTATTCTCATCATTGACCCTGAGGGGTTTATCTATCCTGGATTCCCTGGGTTATCTGTAGCAGTATGCATATTCTGGTCTAATCCAATTTGTAAGGTAGAATTGAGGTCATGATAGTGGGTTTGGGGGAGGAAGCATTAAAGAACTAGAGGAAAGTTGTGTGTTTCATTGGCGCTATACTGCACCCTAACTGGGTCATCTCTTCCTTGTGACTCTTCTGTGCCTATGCGATTTTTATTACACATTAAAACGTATTGTTTTGTATACCCACCACCACAATCAAGATGCAGAATCGTTCCACCATTGCCAGGTTGCCTCCTGATTCATAGACATCCTTAAGGGGTTTATTTCATGGGTCCCTAAATAGGCACCAAGTTCTCCTCTCCCAAACCCGATCCTCTGGCAACCATAAATATGTCTCCGACATTTAGAAACCATCTTTTTTGTGCACTTAACATAATTTATTTGAATTTAATGTAGGTAGTCATGTATATCCATAGTTTGCAGTCTTTTATTGTTGAGTAGTATTCCGTGGTGCACGAAGACTAAGACATGGCATAAGGGAGATCAAAGAAGAATCAATGCATTTGAATCGTGGTGCTGGCAAAGAATATCATAAATATCATGGATGTAAAAGAACAAACAAATCTGTTTTGGAATAATTACAACCAGATTGCTCCTTAAGGGCAAGGATGGGGGAGCTTCATCTGATATACAATGGACTGATTGTCAAGAGAGACCAGTGCCTGGAGAAGGACATCGGGCTTGGCAGGAAATAAGAACGAGGAAGGATGAATTGACAGGATGAATTGACACAGTGGTTGCAACAATGGGCGCAAACCTAAGGATAATTGTGAGGTTGGCACAAGACCTGGTCGTGTTTTCTTCTGTTGTGCACACAGGTGCGATGAGTTGGCTCAGACTCAATGGCCTCTATCAGCAACAACAAAACAGCATCCCATGGTAGCAGTAAACTACCATTTGGTTAACCTACTGGAGAAAAATTATATTGATTCCAATGTGGAGCTATTATAAGTAAAGATGTCACAAGCATCCATGTGCAGGTTCTTTCGTAAACATAACTTTTCATTTATTTGGTATCAGTGCCTGAGAGTACAATTCTCGGTCATGGGATTACTGCTGTGAGGTGCCATCAAGTCCATTCCAGCTCACACAGACCCTGCGTACAACAGACGAGCGCCGGTCCTGGGCCAGCCTCACAATTGCTCTAATCCTGCTTGAGCCCGTGGTTGCAGCCATTGGGTCCAGTCATCTTGTTGAAGGCATTCTTTCTCACTGACCCTCAACTTTACCAGGGAATGGTAATGTCCTTCGCCAGGGAATGGCCTCTCCTGACCACATGTCCAGAACATACAAGATTAAGTAGACTGCATCTAAGAAAAGCTGAACTAGGATGGAAGCTGGTGGAGTAAGTTCAGGCTATTTTCAAAAGTTAGCATAGGTTGTTTTCTGGACATTGAATCAAGAAGAAGAATGGATGTATTTGAATTACGGTGTGGACAAAGAATATTTAAAGCACCTTGGACTGCCAAAAGAATCAAGAGATATATCTTGGAGGAAGTAAAACCAACATGATCCTTAGAATGGAAGATGGCAAGCCTTCCTCTCCTGCACTTCATACATGTCATCTGGAGAGACCAGTGGCTGGAAAAGGGCATTGTACTCAGTAAATTAGAAGCTCAGCAAAACCCAGGGAGCCTGTTAAGGAGCTGGATTGGCCTAGCGGCTGCAGCAATGGGCATCCACACAGAGGAACTCTAAGGAGGAGCAGGAGCCGGTGGCCTTGCCCTCTGCTGTGCACAGTGTCTCCAGGAGCCAGGACGGTCGGGCTCCAACGCGCGTCTCCACATAGTCTGCATGGAGGCCCACTGGCTCAATGATTGAGCACTGGGCTGCTAACCCAAACGTTGGTGGTTACGACCCACTAGTGGATCCATGAGAGAATGACACGGTCCTCTGAGTGTGCTACAACTTGCAGTGTGGAACCCGCTGGCTTCGTCCCAGTCAGTCTTATGGGGCCACTGTGAGTCCGTTCCGAAGTTGACTGGGAGGCAGTGGGAGTGGCTTAGTTACGATCTGGTTAAAAGTAGCGAGACAGCAGAGATTTGACTTAAAATCTGGAAGAATTTGGACCAGAGGGACAAAAGTAGACAATGACACATGATCTATTTTGAAATCTTCACAAAATAGTCTTTGCCGTGTTCAGCAGGGCATCCTGTGCCTCTTAAAGCTCTCAATATTTGCCTCTAGGATTTTAAAATGGATAGCATCAACAATATTGAATAATGACTTCATTCCCTACAGGAAAATACTTGGGGCAATCACCTTCTGATGTCTTTCAGGGACTGCAACAGAGTTACAAGCAAGTTTTCCGAGAAGGACTACTGAATTCTTCATGATTTCTTGTTGAGCATCTGTTGTGGTGGGGGAGGAGTGCTTTGAGGCTCCACAGCAGGGGTCCTCAAACTTTTTAAACAGGGGGCCAGTTCACTGTCCCTCAGACCCATTGGAGGGCTGGACTACAGTTAAATAAAACTATGAACAAATTCCTATGCACACTGCACACATCTTATGTTGAATTAAAAAAACAAATGAGGCCAAAACACCTGGCGGGCCGGATCAATGTCCTCAGTGGGCCGCATGTGGCCACCGGGCCAGAGTTTGAGGATGCCTGCTCCACAGAGTCTGATGCCAGGCTTCTCACACTTCTTATATTATTACATTCCCTCAAAGTTTGTAAGACTATTTTATTTTCTGTCACTCAGAGATGCAATAGAGAATATAACACAACCCCAGCCCTCACATGAGTGGGCTCTTGAATCACGTCTGTTCTAGCTCCAAAGTCATAAACCGCATCACCTTCCGCGTGTAAGACTCCCAATTCTGGCCACTCCGAGAGGGGTCACCACAGGAGGTCCTCGGGAGAGGAGGAGCAAAATGTGGGATAAAACACAAGAGGAGAAACTATAAAAAGAACCGGTTTACTGGTCTGATCAACACTGGTGACACTCCTGAGACTATGCCCTAGCCACTCCTTAACCCTTTACACTCAGCTTTCTGCCAAACAATAGACACGTCTATAAGGTGGACAATAAGACCAGAGAAGCACACACTCTTCAAAAGAACCACCATGTGATCAAAGGGCATCTGCCTAAGGATAAAACTGAGAATGCAGGAAAGGAAAGGGAAGAGGGAAGAACAGAAAAGATAAACTCAGCAGGGATGTGGGAAGAGAGTTGTTAGACGTGAGGGTTGCAACCAGTGCCGTGAATTACAGAGCATATGCTCTGGATTGTTGAAGGAAGGCCAGTGGGATCTGTAAGTATTCACCCCAAACACAGAGAGTTCAATCACACACACACACACACACGCCTGCTTTCTGTTTTTCTGACTTCCTAAATGACCTTTCCCTGCTATTTTATTCTAATTTACTTGGGAAATATTCTTAACTCGACAGTGATTCTCTCCATAATAAAGTTTTGATTCGTATCATTAGGGTTTCCCTGGACCCTCTCCCCCAAGTTGGAATTTAAGCTTTGAAGTAACCATCTAGGTAAATGACAAGTGCTGTTGAAGCAGCGTGGTAAAGTAATGGATGCTTGAAGCCAGGATACAGAAAAATGTGGGTTCGTCACTTGAGCTGTCAGGTTGGTTGTCCAAAGTTTCAGATGAAAACAGTTACAACAATGCTCAGCAGGTCGGGTTTGGAGCCCTCCCTGAACTTCGTCTTCTAAATCTACAAGGTTAACGCTGTCCATGCTGCTGGCCCACTTCAGACCCCCACCAGTGGGTTTGTGTTTGGGTGTCTTTGTTCTGATGATGGGACCCGGACCGATGGAGCAGCCCTTGTCTGCAGTGTGCCCAGTGCCCACGGCAGAGGAAAGATGTCATTATGGCCAACGAGGCACTGGATTCCACCCCACAATCCTCTTCTCACTTCCAACCTGCTCAAAGTCTGACAAAGTGAGAGTGAAAAAAGAACTATTAAAGACGTAGGGGAGCACATGCCATCGAAATCTGAGCATGAAGGAGAAGGGAGGCAAATACACAGGCAGAAGAGTCACCCTTTGTCCATTAGATATTTTTTTCATGCAACAGAGAAACATTTCAGCAACATAAAGGGCAAAGAGAAACCTCCTCCAGAGAGAACCCTGCATGCGGAGGAGAACACCCCGTTTGAGTAAGCGTTCTCTCTCACGTATTGAGGGCTCCGTCCTGCGAGACTGGCAGTGAAATAGTATTGCAGGCTTAGATGGGAAGTGAGAATTATGAAGACACAGCCGTAGCCCAGACCAGACGTGATTTCTGAAGTATAGAAACACAAGCCACTTTCCATATATCTCCTGATGAGATCAGTCAACACACTTAGCAGAAAATATCAAAATCTCTAGCAAAAAAAGTTTAATGTTTCACTGAATGAGTACTGTGATTCTTTCAAAATATCTATAAAGTCTCCTTTTGAAGTGTACTAATTACATTTTTGACATTTGCTAATATGCACATGTGGGTGTGTGCATTTTGTAGTCCTAAATTTTACACACACACACACACACACACCCGGCCCTAGTGATGCTGTGAGTTACATGGTAGGCTGCTATACACAAAGTCAGTAGGAAAAAGATGAGGTTGTCTGCTCCCATAAATACACACACACACACACACACACACACACACACACACACAAATTATATTTCCATCGTAGGCAGTTGAAAACCACTACCAGCAGCTCTGCAGGAGAAAGACTGGACTTTCTACTCCAGTAAGCAGTTGCAGTCTCTGAAATCCATAAGGGGTGGGGGTTATATGAGTCACCATTGAAACAATGGCAGGGAGTCTATAAGGTTTTGTAATGTTTATTTCCTTAGTGAAAACTGACTAAGACATTTACTCACTTTTGTTGCCTGTCACATGGTCTTATCTTTCCCATTCCAGTGACAAGAGTATCAAAGAAGTTGCCCACCCCCCACCCCTGCCTCCAGAGCACTGGTCAATAGTCAGACCCTGAAATAATCACATTCACTATTCTCATGTATCACTCATGGTCACTGAGTCAATTCCAGCACACAGTGACTCCATAGTACAGAAAAGAACCACCCCTGTGGGTTTCCGAGATTGCAACTCTTTACAAGAGTAAAAGCTGCATCTTTGTCCCCCAAAGTGGCCGGTGGTTTTGACCTGCTGACCTTGCAATTGGCAGCCCAACTTGTAACCAGTAGACCACCAGGGCTCCTTGGACATCTTTAGGAGATTATTATTCTGCCTACCACATCTTGGGGGTGGGGGGGCATGACTGATCAAAGGACACCCTCATACTTTGTGTCCGTTTGGATATAGCATGAAAAAAAGGCCCCAGATGCAGTAGGCAGAATAATGCTCTCCTAAAGACATCTGAGGGGCCCCAGTGCATACTGGGTATGTGTTGGACTGCTTACTGCAAGGTCAGCAGTTCGAAACCACCACCTACTCCATGGGAAAGCTGAGGCTTTCTTACACTCTGAGACTCATAGGTGGTAGGTCTACCCTTTCCTGGATTAGGGTCGTTATGAGCAGGCATTCACTCAGCTGCAGTGAATTTTTGTTTTAAAGATGTCCATATCCTAATTCCCAAGGCCAGTAAATATGCTAGCTTTCATGGCAAAGATGAACTTGCAGATGTGATTGAGTTAAAGATCTTGAGATGGAGAGGTTATTTCAGGTTAGCCTGGCAGACCCACTGTCATCACAAAGGTCCTCATAAGAGGGAGACCGAAAGGTCGGACTAAGAGAGGGATTTGTATCTGCTGCATCGCAGGTTTTGAAGATGGAAGAAGAAGCTTCAATCTAAGGAACGCTTAAACAAACAAACCAACAAACAAAGGAATGTAGGCAGTCTGTCAAGGCTGAAAGAGGCAAGGAAATCCTTCTTCCCTAGAGCTTCCAGAAGGAACCAGACTGCTGGCATCTTGATTTTAGCCCAGTGAACACAGTTCAGAACTTTGACTCTCAGAACTGCTAGAGAATACAATTGTGCTGCTTTGAGCCACTGAGAGATACCAGGAAGGTAAGGAGAAGGTGGGTTAAGAAAGGGGGAACCGATCACAATGATCTACATATAACACCTTCCCAGGGGGATGGACAACAGAAAAGTGGGTGGAGGGAGACAGCAGTGAGTGTAAGACATGAAAAAAAATTATCAAGGGTTCATGAGGGAAGGAGGTGGGGGTAGTGAGGAGCTCATTTCAAGGGCTCAAGTTGAAAGAAAATGTTTTGAGAATCATGAGGGTAACAAATGTACAAATGTTCTCAACATAATGGATGTATGGATGCATTGTGATAAGAGCTGTAAGAGCCCCCTATAAAATGATTTATATATAAGAGAACAGATTCAAAAGTGTAATAACCATGCTAATGCATTTAAAAGTAAAAATAAACAAGGAAATAGAAAACTAATATCAAGCCCCCTCCATGTAATTGATAGGTGCTCCTTATAGCACCCCCATGTGTAACAGCAAGACCTGGCAGGGTCCTGTGTGATCTTTCCACTGTTGCAACATTTGAGACTTGCCACAGTCAACTTCTGCATTGCCAAGCAGGAGGTGCTCTTCCAGGGACTGGTCCCTTGTGATAACATCCAACGTCCCAAGTTGTGGAGTTGAGGTCTCCCCACCCTCATGTCTACGGACTTTTCTAGCTGTACTTCTTCCCATCTTGATGCCACATTCTGACTTACATAATCAATCATCTAGGATTATTTACTCAGCATTCCAATCGATTAACTATGGGGGAAGAATATAACACTGATGTATACCTTTTCCAAATTTAATCCACGAATATCACCTTGTTCTGTTCAAATGGCTATGTCTTGGTGTCTGTTCAGGTTCTGCTGAAATACAATGAACTGTTCTGGAATTACCATCCTTTAAAATGTTTCCATGGTTTTAGATATTTGAATGTCTTCATATAATCAGTAATACACAAGTAAAACTCTCTAGTATTCTCGGCTTTCAGCCAATATTCCATCTGACATAAGCAATGATATCATTCCATGTTTTCTGAATCTGGCTTGCATTTCCCAGCAGTTGCTTTTTAATAAACCGGTGCAGGGGTTTTAAAATTATCTTCAGTAGAATTCTGCTTGCATATAATATTAATGATGTTTTTGAAGAATTTCCACATTCTGTTAGATCACCTTTCTTTGGAATGGGCACACATTTGGCTCTCTCCCAATTGGATCAGGTAACTGTCTTCCAAATTTCCTGCCACAGATTGGTGCGTATTCTTTGGGTTTCATCTGTTTGTTGAAGCATCTCACTTGGTATTCTGTCAGGTTTCATTTGCATGAATACGTTAGTGTAGCTTGGACTTCTTCCTTTCGTACCATCATTTCTTGAGAATATGCTATCTCTTTCATGGTTGAACACCGACCAACTCTTTCTGACACGGTGATTATGTATTCCTTCCATCTTTTTTTAATGCTCCCTGTGTCGTTCAATATTTTCCCCCATGGAGTCCTTCAATCTTTCAACTTGAGCCTTAACTTTTCCCTTCAGGCCTTTCTGTTTAAGAAATGCTGAATGTGTTTCAGGTTTTCTAACTCTAGGTCTTTTGCCATTTCACTGTAATACTTTGCTTTGCCTTCTCAACCACCTTTTCAATTCTTCTGTACAATGCTTTTCCTTGACTTTACACACTCTCCAATCAAGAAAAAGCATCCAAGTCTCCTCTCATCCCTTTTGATCTTTTCTTTTCAGAAGGAGAGTGCCAGATTTCTTCTGAGTCTGTCTTAGATTGGAAGCTCTCCTGAAACCCACCCTCCATTCTTGACCCTACAAGAGTTCAAAAGTAACAGCAACATCACTTCCAGTGTTAAAGCAACATGCAAACCACAATAGTATGATGATGAAGTGATCGATGATAGACCTTTACTGTGCAGATAGCAATAAGATTGAGGTTTGCCCACTGTGTCCCTTGATTGATTGCTACTAGTGATCATCATATTTGCTGCTGTTGTTATGGTGTTACTAGTATGTGCCAAGTACCAAAGATACAATACAGAACAGAGCCCAAGTCCTCAATGGGCTTTACAGGTAATGAAAGGTAAATGTGGCTTAATGGGAATGGCTCAGTGGAATGAGCACACAACATCCCGAGAGAACACAAATGAGCTCAGAACCAGGTAAGAGTGGAGGTCACATAAGGCCACGTAAGAAAGAAGTTGGTCATTTGATTGAAGTGACAAAAACATCCAGGTAAATGGAGAAATTGGAAGAGGAGCGGTTGTGGTATGGAGCAGATATAATTGGGGAAGAACTGCAATACTGTGCAGGGATAAAAGAGAAAAAATGTTTTCTAAAGGGTGCTTGTAAAGAGACAAAAAGTATCTAAAAACCCTGAAGAATAAATTCTATTTTCAGCCCAATATTCAAATCCAAGATCATTTTCCCCAAATGATATACAAGGATTAGTTTTTTTAAAGTACAGTTAATAGTATTCCAGTAACTATATGAATGGATTTATTCCAAACAAAACATGCTTAAGCAGAGCTCTGCATTAATGGATGACTGCAGACAAATTCTCTCTGTAATATACTTATCATAGTTTTGATAAGGTGTCTTCGGAGAGAAACACAACAGTGGTTTCTGAAGGGATCTGCTGGTTACATTAGATTCAAGTTAGAGGAAGCAGCTAAGGGGTATGGTGTTGTTTCTTGGAAATCCAAATGGTTAATCTTAGTCGATTATTTTTAAGAACACAGGATGATCATGTGGACTTATGAAAAAGTTCTCAGAAGATGGAAGATCGCATTGGTGAGAAAAAGAGAACAAATTTGTGCCACAGCATTTTTTTTTCCATCCCGGCAATTCCCCTGCTTATTCTCTGAGTGTAGCATGGAAGACAATGAGCGTTGTATTGGGTTGCATGGAAGGCAATGAGCATGTCAGCATTAGCCTGCAGCCCTGTATGGCCCCTTCGGACTTCTTACTCGTCTCCAAGTTCAAATATGGGTCTAAAATAACAGGATTTGAGTCCCTTTCAAAAGCTGGAACTTCTGTTTTGATGGGTGATTTCAAGAGAACAGGATTCTGCGGGTCCCGGCTAGAGAGATGAAAGCGCTCTTTCCAGAAGCATACCGACTGCCCTTGGAGAGATGAAAGCGCTCTTTCCAGAAGCATACCGACTGCCCTTGGAGAGATGAAAGCGCTCTTTCCAGAAGCATACCGACTGCCCTTGGAGAGATGAAAGCGCTCTTTCCAGAAGCATACCGACTGCCCTTGGAGAGATGAAAGCGCTCTTTCCAGAAGCATACCGACTGCCTTTGGAGAGATGAAAGCGCTCTTTCCAGAAACATACCGACTGCCTTTGGAGAGATGAAAGCGCTCTTTCCAGAAGCATACCGACTGCCTCTGAGTTGATTTGGCTTGCAGCAACTTTACAGGACAGGGAAGGATTGTCCCTGTGGATTTCTGAGATGGTAACTACTTAAAAGGAGCAGCAAACCTGTCTCTCTTCCACAAAGCAGCTCAGAGTTTTGAACTTAGAACCTTACAGTTAGCAGTCCCACATGTGACCATTAAGCCACCAGATGAAGCTCCTTAGATAAAAATATGTTAAGAAATAACAGTTTCACATTTTGATATTTTTGCTTAATAAAGGTATCTGTGATACTGTAGCAATACTTTGACTTATCCTCATACATTGGGTGGGAATACATGCACCTTATTCTTACATGGCAAAAATTATAAGAAATGTAAATGTAGAGAGAGAGAGAGATATAGAGAGATAGATAATAAACTGCCAGGTCACTGTGATTAAATCCAATCCAGCATTTCATAAATACTCAGAAAAGACAAAGGATATCATTCTAAGTAGAAAAAAAATCCATACCTACTTTAATATCTGGATGACAACTGTTATCTAACAATAAGGGAAAGAAAATCACAACTTAATTTTATTTATAAGGGCAGTACTTCTACAAAGTTTTTACGTAATTTTTGGGGGATTTTTTTTAATTCAACATTTTGGGATGTTAGACTTCTTTAATTAATGGTGAATACTACCCATACTAACTTTGACTAATAAAGTATATAAAATTATTTAAGAACAAAGAAAACCCAATATCCAAGTTATGTTTTATTTGAGCATTATATTTATAGAATCAAATTAAAATCAATCATTTTAAGTAACAATTACAGGGATCTTGTGGCCTCATGAGATAAGCAACAGGCTGGCAGCTGTAGGTTGATAGTTCAAACCTACCAGCGGCTTTAGCGGGCTAAAGTCGAGGCTATCTGTTCTCATGAAGATTTACAGTCTCACTCAGAAACCCTCAGAAATAGTGTGACTTTGTCCTGTGGAGTTACCATCAGTCAGTATCAACTCAACAGAACCTGTTGTTTTAGTGTAACAAGTTTATTGGGATTTATACTTGATACAATATATATCAATAGAAGGCATATTCCTCTGTTCTGTCTTCTGAGACTGTGATCCACAGTTCCTTAGAAAGATAGAAACCCAAACACAAACTCACTGCTGTCAATTCTAAATAATGCTTGAAGTTTCCTTTGAAGTCATAACTATTAGAATTATACTTCACCTTGATATTAGGAAAAGGCTCATCAATTTTTCACTGTGGTTATATATATAACATAAATGATCATTTTAATCATTTTTATATGTTTGCAGAAAAGAAGGATGATAAAAATTGAAGACTCCAGGAAAGAATTAACCCATGGGTTCATAGGTCACACAAACATTCGATTTCATGATCCTGAGACCAAAAGAACTAAATGATGCAAGATTTGTCCTTCGGTGTTTTGACTGATTTCACTTAGCATATTGTTTTCAAGGTTCATCCTGCTGTCATATGTAATAAAGCTTCATTTCTCTTTACGACTGAACAAGAGTCCATTAAATAGATAAAATCACATTTTGCTTATCTATTCCTAAGTTTATAGACACTTGGGCTGTTTCCACCTTTTAGTCGTTGTGAATAGTGTTGTCATGAGCATTGGAATGCAGGTATCTGTTGGACTCTCCCTACTGTCAAGTATTTGGGGTGTTGCTCTGTCTCCCACAGCAGTTTCTACTTTTCAGAGGGCTTGGGAATTCATTGCAATGGTTACCCAGAACTCACAAATGCCACTTATGATTGTGTGGTTTATGAGGGCAGTTGCCAAGTTACAGCTGTCATGTTAAATGCCCAGGATACGGATGTTCAATCAGGATAGTTTTTGCTCTGCGATGATTTTTGCAGGCCTCACTCTGGTCCTCAGCCTCATGAGCTGGCTTCTACCCTGTTCAGGGAATGTTATAAATCTCCTTGAGGGTTTCCAGAGATGCCCAAAGAGCATACTGGTCTCCTATAAGCCTTAACTTAGAGATACTCAGCTTCAACTCCATTGGTAAGCAAAATGTAGCTTGCCCAATTAAGTGTCCAGGGGTACCCTACTCCGTAAATCAACCTCTTGCCCTAAAGCACTCAGCTCAGCTTTACATATTCCATGGGCTCGGAAGTTCACTGTTCTGTCTCATGCTCTGGCTCCTGGCTCTGCTGCTAATACTCTTCTGCCATCCCTCTGGGGTCATACTTGAAACCTGGCTCAAAGAGATCCAATATGCAGGAATGGTGAGACCAAAGGGACATGCTCCACTCCTGGCTCTTCTCCTTTGCTGGTAATGAGCTCCCCTCTCCTGCTGCAGCCAGTAAAATAGCTGCAATGAATATAAGAGTCACAATGAACCTTGTGGACAGTCACTCACACTGGAATCAAATAATCCAATCAATCTCTTCCTCCACGTGACTAGCTAGGTCCACCAGAACCTGAAGGTCATCTAGTGGCAGTACCAATGGCTACGGCTAGACGAGCCACAAGAAGCCATTCACTTCATTGCAGAAATGAACTGAGAAGTAGAATGACTTAGTCCAATGATTATGCTTCCCTTTTTGGAGAAACTTCTTAACTATTTTGTACAATATATGCATCGTTTTATATTCCTACCAACAACGTATAAGGATTCCAATTTCTCCACATATTCTTTGTCAACTTTTTTTCCCTCGGGATAGGAATTACTGACTTAGAACTCTCTGTAAGACTTTTAAGAGTTTGGAAATAATCTAACCCTTTTCTATTAAGTGATGTGTTTCCATTCAGATTACCTTTTCAACATAAATTTGATGGGAACAAGAAGAGATAATGGAGCTCTTCAATTGGTAAAACAGAAGCTGCCATTTTCAGTGAGTGAATTGTGCCCTTTCAATTGCCATTTTGTCTTCATGCACACCCCACTGTCACTTTATTGACTTCTTTTCTCCCAAGTCCCTTTATTTTGTTTGTAACGATCACTATAGGGATTGTTTGGAAAATATACCCCTCTGACATTTTATAGTATTGCCAAAATGAAGACAGCATCAGCAGTAAAATTGGCTGTGTGCTCTGATGCATTTATTTATTTGAGAGGGAAAACGCATGCATGTCAGTCAAGTAACAAGTTGCAAGCCAGAGAAAAATGCCCCCGTTGAACCGAAAAATGGGCGCTGGGCAGGACACAAAGGAAATCCTTCAAGCTTGAACCTGGTTACTGATTAATGAGGACCCTGCAGGGAACACTGATAAGGGGGGTGGATGTTTAGTAAAGAACTATTCATGCAAATTACCTGACTGATGGTGTTGCTGGCAAGGCCCCTAAGATTCCCCCTGATAAGGCAAGACCTACAGGGCAGCAGCCATTAAGCAATTTAGACTCAGAAGTCTGGAAAGAAAATAATTAAGAATTTTCACTGCATACATTCCACGAGGAGTACTAGCCTGATTTGTCAAAAGAAAGAGACTTCAGCAAATGTGCCTGAAGACATTAGAAGTGGTTGAGAGTCCATTTAAAATGAGGGATTTTTAATTTACTGTTCACCTAACATAATAATCAGTAGTTGGCCCCTCCAATGGCCAGGGTTAGCAGAAGTGTGTAATGGAGGGAAGTAGGGCCCATGACTCTCAATAGTTCAGGGAGGAATTGAAAACTGGACCTTACAACTCTAATTCACTGTCCACAAGTCAATTCTGACTCACAGGAGTCTTGTAGGACAGAGTAGAACAGCTCTTGTGGGTCTTGGAGGCTGTGCATCTTTACTGAAGCAGAGAGCCTCGTCTTTCTCCCTCGGAGCAGCTGGTGGGTTGGAACCGCTGACCTTTTGATGAACAGTCCAGTGTGTAACACACCATGCCTCCAGGGCTCCTCGGTCCTCAAAAAATGTAAGTCGATAACAAATCAGTAGCTAGTGAGATGGGGGACAAATGGCCTCTCAGTTAGAAGTTTACTAAAAGAAGCAGCCAATGATAAAAAACATGCCCACCGAAAACTCAGTAGTGGTCTTCCCAGTGACAAGATCCACTCTTGAAAGATGATCATTTGTGGAGGGAAAAGGCCTCCCTGTGGTGGCTGAGGAATACGTTTCCCTTTTTTGGAGCGCTCCACCACAGAAGCTGGCTTAGGATTGTCTCTAGCGTGCTATCCCTTTCAAAGATTGAGACCTAGGGAGATGACTTGCTGGCATTCATCTACTTAATACATATTTATCAATTACCCAGTCATGAAGAATTCTGGCATATGAGATACAGCTGCTAGTAGTGGGAGGTTAAACTGAGTGAAAAAGTACAATATAAAATCACTAATTACAATGGGGGGGGGGCATGATGTGCCCACTGAGAGTGCGGGGAGAATCCTCTAGGATAGCTTAGAGGCGAGGTTGGAAAGGGCTTCCAAGAGGAGTTGATTTCTTGAACTAAGTGTTAAATATTATCTTATTTTTATATAGTACTTTCCAGGAGTCAAGTTCTATCTGGTCTGTTAGCCAGACAGATACAGATAAAGGGGAGAAAGGTGAACATGAGAGAAATCCTGATGTAAAAGGGAGATGGGGGCCTTCATCAAGGGTCTCAGGGGTAACCCACACAACATGGAGTGTCTCATAGGGAACCCTATGAGAAGGCACTATAACTTAACCAACAGGTCGTGTGTGTGTGTGCGTGTGTGTGTGTGTGTGTGTCCAAGGGGCATGGACTACATAGGCTTGGTTTGCTGAATGCCCTTGAATCCTCTTAGCTGTTTTAGAGACCCAGGATATCCTCAGACACAGAATAGGCTGTGATGCCCAGAGAAGTGATATTTTCTGGCTATCCCACCCACAAATCCACTGCACAATAGCACTCATTTTCTGTCTCTGAAACATCACTCCCTGCCAGCCAGTCCATGCCTACTCATATAGACCCCCTGTGGGTTTCCAAGACTAATATGGGAGTAGAAAGCCCAGTCTCTCTCCTGAGGAGCTGCTGGGGGGTTTTGCCCATGCTGGGGAAAAACTATTCAATTGGGGCTATAAGGTGGGACCTCTTATAGTATTTCTCTGCTCCTACTCTCTTTCATATCTGTACCTGGAATTGTTACCCACCCTGAAGCCAAGCCTACAAAATGTGTTGGTTAGGTGGGGGGTAAAGGGATACTCAGGGACTCACTATTTCTCTAGGACATTGCCCTCAAAATACTATAGGAAACTAGTCATTAGCAGAAGACCAGCCCACCGGAGAATTCTGCCATTAGCAGGATAAACACCTGCTCTTCTTTCGACACAGTCTTCAGAGTAGCTGGGGATCCTTTGGCATTCCACACTAAAGTACCTCTATATTAAACTCACTTGTTCTGCTCAAAACTTTTATCGGATTCTGGTCTGAGTGCTGTCCCTTGCCTAAATTCTTTCTTGCAAGCAAGACAAAAGCCAAGAGAGGAAAAAAATCTTATGTCATCTCGCAGTAACATCCTAAGAACTGATCATTTGAAACTTTTCATCCTCACAACCTTACCGAGTAGTAGCACTATTCTCATAGTTTATGCATGACAAGACTGGGATACAGAGTGTACATGACATGCTGTGTTAGTCTGTGTACTTTAGAGAAACAAATCCACAGCAACTCGGGTATAAGAGAGAGTTTTATATAAAGGTTAAGTGCACATCAAGAAAATATCCCAACCCAGTGCTGCCCAAGCCCACAAGTCCAACATGAACCCATTAACCCATATGTCCAACACCAGTCCACAAAGTCTTCTTCTATCTCACAAAACAGACGCAATGATGCTGACTGCAGGAGGAAAACTGAGTCAGTGAATGTGTAAGATATCAGCGCTGGCAGGGGTCTCCACTCAGCTGCTCCAGCACCCAGGGCTGCATTGGGGTAGGTCCATGTGGCTTCTCCTTGAAGATGTCTTGCAGGAAGTCAGCCTTGCAAGCTGAATCAGGGAACTACTAAGGCAGCTGCACCCTGGTCCGACCATCAGAAAGCAAGAGACCCGAGAACTAGAAAGGCGAGACTCACCGAGCCATTTATCTCTCCGCCCTTCAATTAACCCCACATGTGTTTATCGGCCAGGGTGGCACAATAAACTGACTAACTCACATTCCTAGGATATACAGCCAGACATTGGTAATGCTGATGTTCTAATCTGGGTATTCTGGTTTCAGGGTCCCTATATATGGAATAATTGTACATCAAGAAAGCATTTTATATAAAGAAAGTGGCACAGCCCAGTCCAACACATGAGCCCAATGCTAGCTGGCGCCCCCTCGAGACTCACACAGCTGCCAGTGGACAAAGCAGCGGTGAAGGAGGGAACAGGAGAACATAGGCCGCTACAGGCAGTCCCATGGATACAAGGTCCGCAAGAACAGGGCAGGGTACAGAGAGCTTCCAGGGATAAGAGGCCACCTGGGGCTCCAGCCCCGGACCCAGAGCCAGATGCAGAATCCAAGCAGGCAGAGGAGGCAACGAACAAGACTGGTTAGTTCTGTTCGGTGTTTCTCTTATAAAAAGGCCACACCCCAAGGAGGGGTCATCAGGCTTGGTCCTGCTTGATAGGTTGGACTCCACTCTTACCTACACCCAGGTACATCCAGGTTACATGACATTGAACTATCGCAGGGTCCATTCAGAAGCACTGTGAACAGTATTGACAGCTACTTCTTGAAAAGCAGCCACTGAAAGAAGAGTGGAGCACAGTTCTCTTCTAATACGCACGGAATCACCATGAGCCAGAGTTGACTCCTGGCACCTGGCTACAGTTCTTTTTTTCCCCCATTCATCTTGCAGTCTTTATTTCTTTAAGGCATATAGGGAGCAGAGAGATGGCTGAGTCATAAGGTACTTGTGTTTGCATTTGCATAAGGAAGTGTCACACTGACTTCCATAGTGGCAGTACACTTCCACAGTCGCACCAACAATGTCAAGTGTCCCTAACCCTCCACAGCCTCTCCAGCACTTATTTCCTGCTTTATTTAATTTTACTAAAACTGTTCATTTCAGGAGATAGCTCGATGTTGTTTTTGTGAGGCAGAAACGGGAACTGGTGGGGCCAGCAAGTGGACCAATACACTGACCACAATGTTCAATGGTGCACAAACCCTCCTGATGATGGCCTTTCAAGCCCTGACACTAAAGGATGGCAGCTCCCATAGCATTGCTACATTGTTACTGAGCTCTAACTTCCCACCTGACAGAGCAGCCAGCCCTGATAGCATTGCTACATCGTTACTGAGTTCTCACTACCCACCCTGCAGAACAGCCAGCCTTGATAGCATGGTTACAGTGTTACTATTGTTACATTGTTACTGAGTTCTAACTTTCCACCTGGCTGACCAGACAAACCAAAATGGAAAATTCCCCAACCTGCCCTTATCCCAGACCAGTACTAGAAAACCCTTTCTCTCCCTCCTGGGCATCTGACTTCACAGGCCTCAACTCAGGGACCGGTGAATCTCACCTGGGAACTCTGAAATAAACCTTTAAAACTGTTGTTATCTTTGCCTTCTTCCTTTCCCCTAACCGCCAAATCAATCTGACAGTTTCAAGTTGTATTTCTCTTTTCGCTAATGAACTCAAATATTTATCAAAGGGCATTGTCCTCCTGGATGTCGTACACTGTCTATTCATATTCTGTGCCTGTTTTTGATTGGATTATTTGGAGATTTGGGAGGTTTGCCCTTTATCCAGTATCTTATTATTGAATTGCCCCCTCACACCCCGAATCTGTGGGTTCTATTAACTCTTTTTGAAGAAGTCTTTTGGTGTGCATAAATGTCACATTTGTGGCATGGCCAGTTCTATATTTTGTCTTATCTAGTTTGCATATCACTCATCATGTTCAGTAGTGTGTTTAGGTCTTGTATTAAGGTCCTAAAATTTGACCCACCTCATATGTTTGTTGATGGTTTATAATATGGTATAGTTTGTGTTTAGGTATGTGATCCATCTGGAGTTCCCTTTTGTACAGTGTGAGGTATGAATCCTGTTTCATTCTTTTGGAGAGGAAGATCCAATTTTTCCGGCACAATTTTTGGAAAGAGCATTTCTTCTCACATTTAATGTTTTTGTTCTTTATCAAAGGTTAGGTGTCTGTTTCTTAGAGCAGCATCTGTGTTCAGTGGTTTTCCATTTCCTTCTGCTACTTGTCTGCAACTTTCAGGTGGATGTTAGCTGCACATCCCTTGTACTTTGCATGGTTCCTTGGTGGTACGTACCCCCTGTGCCCCGCATGATGGTCCACTTGGAGGGAGAGAGGGAGATTTAATGCTAGCCCAGGCTTTTTATCTTCTCTGGGGACATGCAAGCCCCCTAATTAGGTCCACTTCTTCTATAGACAAGCGTAAAGCACCCACCAAATTGCCTTTTAGCTGAGAGCTTCCTGGAAGAAAGACGAGGTTTCCCCCTCCAGTTAAGAGTGATCATCTCGGGCGGTTCTTTGTCCGGCAGGGTCCCGATGAGTTGGAATTGCCTTGAGGGCAGTGGGTTTGTTTAGATAGAAGGAGGATTCTCCCTGACTTATGCCATTCTAGTCTTATCTAATTCATATTGCACCTTCTATTCCAAATTTATACTAACATTCTTCTGCTGAGTGCCAGGTGCTCACCCAGACTCTCTGCCACCTGATCTTGTTGCCTCCTTTAGCTCCTGACAGGTACTGGCCCCACATTCGACCTGACTGGACTCCTGCCAATGGCTTAGACATTTCACTCTAAAACGTATCTTCTGTCTAGATTTATTACTTAGTGGAGTTATCACTCTATTGCTCTTACAAAATTATCAAGCAAATAAAAAAGAAGTGGGTCCACGCCAATGTTTTCCTCCTAAACTACTCATCTGAACGTGCAACCGATGAAAAAGGTTGCAATGGAAAACTGCTTAACTGACCTATAATCTCCCTTCACATTTCACTGGTTATTCAATATTTACAACTCTCAGTTGATAGTAATGTTGTCAATTGACATTCCTAATTAATAGACCCTTAATGTCCATTTATTGAAAAATAAAATAACTATATCAAACCCTACCTTCATTATGGCTGGGAACAGCTTGCCACTCATGGAGTCAACAAGGCAGTGGAACACTGCTTCCTCTCAGTGGAGCACACCCCACTGAACTGCACGCTTCTGAGATAATGGCTATCCCCAGTGTCCCCAGTACATTTTGGTGTGTTTGTGTACTCTTTACAGTTCAAAGAGTATATGTAATAACATGGCATTTCAAAAACATATGTTTAACCTTTGTGCTCCTCCAGTGCCTTATTTCAACTTAATCATTTTATGCCAACTTCCTTTACAGGACACATTGCCTTCATCCAAGTTAATACGTGTCTACCCTCCAGTTAGTGATTGACCCAAGAGTTAAAGGCAACAGAGGTAAATACTGTTATATACATGATCCTGCAATAGCAATAATAATAATAGTTTATGAGTGGATACATAACTAGGCACACACATTGAACAGGTATTGGAAGGTAAATGGGAATTGACTACCCATGACACTATATAGGTTTAATAGAGGATATTTCTGCATGTGAATTTGTATGTGTGCTATAAATAGCTCCGTGAATATAGTATAGCATATTGGGGTGGGGTTATCAAAGCTCCCTTGGAATAGCCAAACACCTAAAGGGAATGCATCTCTGGGTCGGGGGACTCAAGACCACAATCCTTAGAGGTCCTAAGGTCAACAAGCCAAGCTAGTCTATGAAAACAATGTTCTACATCCTCCTTTCGTTAACAGTAGTTGGAAACTTAAAAGTAGAGCAGCAGCGCAAACATAGAGACCTGGGCAGAGCACCATGACTACTTCTTGCCCTGGGGACAACATTTTCAAGAACCCCGTGCTAATCCATGGAGTTTCAGATGGATGTTCCTGAGAATCGTGTGCATGCGGGGGCCTTTGGAAAGCTTGATATGAATGCTACGAGCAAGAGAAGCTGGTTCTAACCCTACTGGGTTCATGACAGGATCTTCCTGATGGGAACATTGCCCATGTGTTGGAGAGTAAATCTTTCTCCTGGTAAGACAAGATCCAATTCCAGTAATGGTGGCTATCTAAGGGGCAACGATTGCCCTCTCCTCATGTGGAGCAGAGAAGAGTAAAGAAAAATCAAAGATGAATGAAAACTACTCAAAGGATGAATCAAGCACACAAATCTCAGTCTCCACAAACCTGAGAGCAGAAGGACTAGCTACTCCTATCAACTCTTCTGAAAGGGTTCCCAAGAGAAGATCCTGGATACATCAAGACACACATGTGGAACAAAATCATTATCAAGGGCAGACTTACTGTTCAGAGACTATGGTCCTTAGACACCCTTCGTCTTGGAACGGAACACTCTATCATAACTCAAATTGCAGCCAAACAATAAATAAATCAAACAAAACCCACTACTACCAAGTTCATTCCAAGTTATAGTGACTTAAGGGAGCAGAAAGCTCATCCTTCTCTCTGAGTAACGGGTGGGTTCCAAACACATGTCTGTGATTAGCAGCCCAACACATAACCTCCTGAGCCTCTAAGGGTCCCATAGACACTCATTAGGAGAGTGGATAGCATCACCTTTCTCACATCATTGTGTTTGAACCATCAACCTCATGGTTGACATCACCAGGACTCTACTCAGAAAAAATATATAGACAAGGTGAACACCACCACCAGAGAGATATCACTTAGGACAACCAACCATAGGAGATCAAAGGTTAGCATTTGCTCAGAGATAAAATTAAGAAGATTAGAAACAGCTAAGAAAGAAAGAGCAATGGAACTGGAAATAACAGTAGGAAGTGTGATGTGTGATTGTGGGGATTACAGTCAACATCAAAATCAAATTATGTACAGATTGTTGAATGGGAAACTAATTGGATATATGAATTTTCACCCAAATCACAATTAAAAAGCTTAAATAAAATCGTTAAAACATATGTGAACCCCCTGAGGGTGGGTTTGGGTGGAGGCACACTGTCTGAATGGCGGAGAAGGGCAGTCACTTGCTTCACTGTTGCACTCAACCCCCAGGGATATTGAGCAGTTTCCAGTGAACCCAGCCCTGACATAGAACAAAGCTTATGTCTTTCAAAAACCGTGAGGCATCAGAACAAAGCTTATGTCTTTTAAAAACTGTGATGCAAAACCAGTGACTGTCTTTAATCCAAAAACTTCACACAATGAAGAATTTGGAGGAAAGGAAATTCCTTCTTGTAAAAAGGGTGACTGTTAAGGTTTGAGTAGATATCAGACCACTGGCTAAAAATTTTGCACTGGGGACAAGTATTCTGGAAAGAGGCCGAAAGCCCTGGTGTTGCAGTGGGGTGACAAGTTGGTTCGCTAACCCCAAGATCAGCAGATTAAACCCACCATCTACCTCATGGCAGAAAGACGAGGCTTTCTGTTTCCATAAGGTTAATGCCAGTCAGAGTTCATTGTCAGTGGCAGTGAATTTGAGGGTTTCATTTTTTGAGTTTGTGTTTGTTTTTAAGAAAGAAGAGACAGGTTGTAGCCTGGTTATTATATAGAGAAGAGCACTCAGTTGGAGCCAAGCATGCCCCAGGGAGGACAGTGATGGGCAGATTGCGACCAGGCAGTGTGTGGATCCTGCAGCTAGTTGAAGTGGGGCAAGTGACCGCTGACCTGGCCCCTGCTCCAGAGAGAGGGAAGGGGGGAAAGCAGCTTGGAAACCACGAGGCAGGTAGGGACCAGGTGGCAGGCTGTACCTTGAGAAGTAGTCCAGGTTCTTTCTGTCAGCTGCCAGGAGTGACCCCAAAGCACTAACAAAGGGCTTTTCACACTGGAAGCTTTCTGGACTTGATGGTCCATGAAGATGCAATGAGCTCATTTTTCCTCCCCGCCCCCCCAAGTTGTTCCGCTCCCACACTAGTAAATGCACATTCATTATCTTGTCGCAACTGTGCTAAAGGGTAAATTTTATAATAATAGTGCTCTGCACCGGAGCCCTAATTGCCTCCAAACTAGTGTGTTTGCTTTCTTAGCATGTGTACAAATGAAGCTGGAAGATGTGCCTGCATTTATTTTTCAGCTTGCTCAGCTGGGATGCAAACTAGAAAAAAATATAAGGGCAATTTTGGAGTGTTCCAAAGGTTTAAGATGAAGTGAGTTATTACCCCTGCCCACACCGGGCTGACAATGATGTTTGTCGTTTCTCCAAATACCAAGTCCCATGAATGTTCCAAAGGCTTGAAGTAAAGTTCGTCATTTCCCTTTTCAATGCCAACTTCTCAAATTCCCAAAAGGTTCAGGATGAAGTTAGATATTACTCTTCCCAAGATCAACCAGATGGAGCTAGGTTTCTAACAGCTACTACAAAGTGTACCAAATCGATCTTTATAAAAATAAGTTCATAGCCCCATTACACTGTATTCCCCAAATGTGGAACTAATCTTATCACTCTTGAGGAATGATCAACTATTATTTACCAATTCTATGGATAACAATATGGCTCCTTTAGATCTGCTTACCCCCCTGATACCAGGGCGGCATTGGTACCGAAACCCCTCAATGCAATAGTAAGGGATTTTCAAAGTAATCTTATTTTTTTAAAGATGTATACTGGACATATATTTTTCTCTTTGGTCATTTTTATTGTATCTAAATTTCCCCATTGCTCTTCATTTTGAAATGTCATAGCTTTTTACTTTCATATTATATTAATAAAGAAAAGACATGATGGAAACTGAAATAATAAAGCCTGTCCACAGTTTTTATTTTCTACATACAGTTCAGTGCTGTAATCACTAAGGTACTGTGGTAGAGTTTGGGAGCAAGAAGAAAACTGTTTATCATTAGTTATGAAATTAACTGTTGATTTCTATGATATATACACATCGATGCTATGTGTAACTGTTTTGTAGTATCTAATGTAATAAGCTGTTATGTTTATAGGCTTCGTACAATAATTTTTGAATTCAGTAGGTTTATTATAATATTGGCCACTGATAAACACTACCTAGGGATTATAAAGGGGACCAAGGGTGAGGAACTAAGTATCCTGGGTCACAAATTGAGAAGGAGGTTGAAGAGTCAGCAAATCCAGCTGTCTCAAGAAATTGGAAAGTTATAACAACCCTATGAAATTGTTCACTACAGACTAGTAAGTCAACACAGTAAACCCTTGTTGACCTTGCTTATGAGGTAAACCGGCACTGACTGAGTGTGAGCGAGCAGTGAGCCAAAGCAGCTACCAGTTTCTATATATGACTAGTGTCTCCCTACCTTTCTACCGAATCTAAGCATCTGTTCAAATTTACCCAGGAAACTTACTTCTTATTTGTTTATTGAGTAATTCTCCCCTACTCAGGGATGGGCCCCTCATCCAAAATGAGGCATAGCCTCTTTGTCTCTCTGTCCTATTGCACACGCACACACACACACACACACACACACACACACACACACACCTTTTACAAACAACTTTTCACACCCTTGCACACAAGTGATCTTGTGAAGATGCTTCCTTTGGAGTCTGATTACTCATAAGGAGCCCTGGTGGCACTATCAGGTAAGCGTCAGACTGCTAACCACAAGGTAGGCAGTTCAAATCCACCAGGCGTTGCTCCCAAGGAGAAATCTAAGGTTATTCACCCCTGGGAAGGTGTACTGCCTCAGAAATCCTACACAGGCTCCATGTGAGTCAAAATCAACTCCGTGGCAGTGGGGTAATGTGGCATCTCAGACGTTGTATGAGGCGAAGGTGGTGATGAACAGAGCAAAGGAATGGGGCTAAGCATGCTTGGGGCCAGGTGACGACAGAAGCCGTACACACTGATGGAATCCCGACGCCGAATGCTTCACCACCATCAATACTGTGAACTTTCCACGGGCCCTTGCCTCACGAACATTCGTACCTTGGCCACATTCTCTGGAGAGATCTGTTTCTGGAAGAGGGCACTGTGCTTGGGGAAGTAGGGGGTCGTCCAAAGAGAGGAAGGCCTTCAAGGAGATGCACTGATGGAGTGATGCGATATATGATAGCGCGATACAAACTATGGCAGATGAAAGATAGAGTGATGCAATAATGGTCTCCAACCTGACAACCGTGCAGACAGCGAGCCCCAGGCAGCATTTCCTTCTGTTGCATGTGGATTGCCATTGGTTCAGAACAGATTCTACAGCATATCTGACAACAAGGTGGACATCCACCTGCTTGTGATCACTAGGTTTTGTGTCAATTTGGCTGGGCAAGAATTCTCAGTGGTTTGGCAGTTGAGCCCTAGAAACACTCCCTGATGTGAACTGACAATCTATTCACTTCCTTGATGGGACCTTCTGTGAGCATTCAAGCAGGTGTAAAACCAGCCCTGAGGCAATTGGAAGGTGCGTTCTTCATGGGTGTGGCCTGGTTCAAGTTAGTGGAAGGGGTTAGAAATGGGCTGAGCTCCCAGAAGAGAGAGAGCTTAATCTAGATTTATGCCATTCAGTTACATTCAAACAGAAAGATCAGCTCCGAAGGTTATTTGGGGAGTTACTGTATGTTTTAAAGTCCACAGAGGCCATTGATATGCGTGCACATGCGCACGCGTGGATCCTGCATCTAGTTCATCCACTCTGGATTTTTTTTAACTTGAATCAACACCTATCATATTGCCTGCTGATCCAAGGAGCCATCAGCAACCCAGTGTAAGACCTGCTGACCTTGGAGATAGTGGTGCCCCTGCCCAATCGGGGCTCATTAACTCCTGAAGCCATATAAGTCAGGGGACACGTTGCCAGTCTTACCCACAGACTTGAAACCAGACTAGATGTACCCAGTTCTACATTGTGTGAGATACTTCAGTCTAAAAGTTTCATCTACGTCTGTGACTATCACTACAGAGAGAGAGGCACTGGACTAACTGCAAGGTCAGCAGTTTGAAACCACGAAGCCCTCAGAGGGATAAAGACGAGGCTTGCTACTACTGTAAAGAGTTACAGTCTCAGGAACCCACAGGGGCAGCTCTACCCATAGGGTCACTGTATCAGATGGTCCATGAAAAGGGAACAGAGCTCTTTTATTGAGTCAGGGAAGTGGAGGATTAATATCTCGAATGAAGGAGAAAAAGCCTTCACAAGTTACTTTCTTCCTGGGTAAGAATAAACAAGTAGCACAATGGATTTAGTTAATGACCCATTTCTGAGAGTGCTAGATCCACGACCAGCTATCAGGTAAGGGGCAAAAGGCAGATAGAAATGTAAGCGTCGATTAAAAGCCCATCGTACCTTATCCAAAGAATCTGTGTTCCCTGTCTGTGAGCTCAGCTGGGAGCACTGAGCTGAAGAGAGCGCTGACGAAGGTGCTCCCGCCTGGCCTCCAACAGCACACACAGCAGGGAGTACCAGCATCTGGGACCCAGAGGCAAGTAGATGGAAACGCGCTCCGGGAATAGAAATCAAAGCACCTGCTGCTAAATAGCACCTCAGCACTTCCCTTCTCTTCCGTTTTCATAAACCATCCGGCCCTGAGTCCTCATGTTTGGGACACATTAGTGATCCACCAAAGGATTGCTACCTCCCTTTCTAGCCCTCCGACGGACGACTACACTCGTTTCAGAACACTCCAAAAGGAAAATGGGAGTTTCTAAGTGAGCATAAGATTCTGCACCTAGAATGTTATAGACTTCTTTAAAGCTACATCTGGGTCTTTGAGGGGCTGATGGGACTGGATACTCGCTCCCTTGGAAATAGATGGGTAAGTCAAACGTATTGCTACAAGGATCCCAGGTCAAACATGCACTAGTTATTACAAACAAGGCATGTCTAAGCATGAGTGATTGATCAGCGGCTGGCTACAGACATGTGTGTACAGGAATATGCTTGGGCTCATTAAGGTGAAAAGTCCAATCCAAATTGAGGCTTCCAAGGGGATCTTCTGGGCCAGTTCAATTCAAGGCAGAAAGATCAGCTCAGAGGGCTGCTTTCCTGTTGACTTATCTTTTGGATTCCAAAGGGGTCGTATTGATAAAATCCATGAGAAGATTTTGTGATTACAGTATGAGTACAGTATGAGTACAGTACAGTATGTTATTTAAAATAACAATGATGAGAGGGGAAAAATCAGGAAATTGGCTCAGAGGAAACTCCCCCCCCAATCACAACAATCCATCTGCTTATTCTTTAAATGTCGTGAGACATCTCCTGAGAGAAATTCATTGGGAAGCCTTACTTCTTACACACTGCAGCCCCAGTCATGCCTGCTCAGACTTCTTTTTGTTGCTCAAACTAAAAAACATTAAAAAAAGAACATGACCCTGCCCTCATAAGAACATAGATCTAGATGCAGGATAACTTCACATTTTGATAGTTTTCTTTAGTGGACGTTTCTATGACTTTGTAGCAATATTTCCCATCGACCCGTCTATATCTTTCCATTGCCAGTTGAAATGTGTTTCGACAAGCTGCTGAAACCCTGGGAGTGAGCACTCATCCAGGCCAACACAGTAGGAACAGAGCCACTTGCCAACTGACAGGAAGAGATCTTGATTTGTACCCACCCCAAAGAAAGGGGACCCAACAGAATGCCCTATTATAGAACCACATCAGTACTTTCACATACAAGTAGAATTTAGCGGAAGATCAGCCAACAACGGCTGTAGTAGGACATTGGCAGAATTCAATTGGCCAGGGGTCCAGGCTAGATTTAGATGAGGATGTGGAAAAACAGCCACCACTGCTGGCATTAACTGGAGCTTGGCTGAAAGTAGAGAGTACCAGAAAGGTGCTGGCTTGTGTTTTGTTGACCATGAAAAGGTATTATACGGTGGGGGGTTCATTAAAAACTATAGATACCCTTAAGAATCGTGGGAAGCCCCGAACATTAACTCATATGAAACATAGATCAAGAGGCAGTTGTGTAAATAGAACAAGGGAATACTGCGTGGTTTAAAAACCAGGAAAGTTAACTCCATCTGTATGGTGAACAAATAATCAGAGAAACGGACTCATTAACAACTTAAAATACACAGATGGCCCAGCCTCGCTTGATGACAGCGAGAAAGGCTAGAAGCACTTGCTAATAAATATCGAAGATTGCAGCTCTCAGTCTGGATCGCAACTCAGTGCAAGGAAGACCACAGTCCTCACAGCTGGACTCACAGCTGGCCTCCTGACAGAGGAAGGAAGGATGGGAGGGGTGGAGGATTTTGTCTTGCTTGGCCTCGCAATCAGTACTTCTGAAAGCAGCAGTCAAGAGCTCAAAAGATGCAGCGCATTGGGTAAATCTGCTGCACAAGACATCTTTAAAGAGCTGAAAAGCCAGGATGGTATTGAAGGGTTAAGGGTGCCTGATATGAGCCAATGTATTTTCAGTCGCCTCCTAGGCATGTGAAAACTTGGACACTGAATAAAGAAGTTGGAAGAAAAATCAAGGCATCTGAATTATGGGGTAGGCAAAGAATATTGAAAGACAGGTCTGTTTGGGAAGAAGTGCAGCCGGAATGCTCCGTAGCCGCAAGGATGGCCCGATTCCACCTCCTGTGCTTTGAACACGGGAGAGAGCAGACACTGGCTAAGGACGGCATTCGGAGGACAGTGCATGGGCTGCGAGAAAGAGGAAGGCCTCAGGGAGATGCACTGACTCAGCCGCTGCTGCTCCAATGGACTCAAGCAAGAACCATTGCGAGGACTGGGGAGGGTTTTCAGTCGGTTTGACACAGGGTTGCTATCAGACCAACCAACAACAACATAAGCACACCTGCGCACAAATTTGAGCCAATAAGATCTTCAAGGTGAAATGACTTGCCTAAGGTCACACCCTGGGTAGAGAGTGCTGGGGTCAAATACACATCTTTATGGGCACAGTGTCATTTCCTGCACTGAGACTGAATGTGTTGGAAAACAGATTTTCCAATTGAGTCAACCCAACTTAAACTCCCAAAGGGCTAAGACTACAATGATACTCTCCTCTGGCCAATCACCCGAATGTCTCATAAAGAATTAATTTATTCACTCGCTGGAGGAGGAAAATAAAAACAAACAAGAAAAAAAAAGTCCGATTAAGTACCATAATCAACAGTTTTGCTTTTAATATTGCCCTTTTCTGCTTCCACCAAATTTGGATTTCTATTTAACTTGTTCCCAAAACAAAGGATACACGCATACAAACACACAATCACCCAGGAATGCTTACCTAAATTCATTGACATTAAAATAACACTGAGTCATATTTTAATGATAATGCTTTTCTCTAAATCCCATTTTCTCCACCATTATACTTAATCGATCACAAATTATCTTTGGTTGTATTTTTCTAAATGACAGTACTGTATAAAATCCAAATATGCACATTTCAAAAAAAATCATAGAATGACCTCTTATGGGTGTAAAATAACCAAATCAAGTTACAATGAACTGTAATCTGTGTTAAGTAGAGGACCCTGACTTCCTGCAGCCACTCAGTGCCGTAAGCCTATCACTCTTCAGTTTCTAAACCGTTTCTTCTTGCAAAAAAAAAAAGAAAAATAGCAAACAAACATGATTCCTAACCCTTTCATCATACTCCAACCAAGTAACTTCAGGCCCATATGTAACTGCTGATGAATTTCTATTAAATTTTCCTACGTTTCCTTCTTCAAACTTTTTTTCTCTTTGTCTTTCTCTCCTTTCTCAGATTCTGCAGATTCGATGTTAAAACATAGCAAGTACTTGTCAGAACACAACTCCTTGTAGTTCATTGTCACCTACCTCTACCGACAGCACAATTCTCATCTCAGCCGTAGGTAGACCCTTCATCTCGATCAGTCTACCCTCATCTGCTCATAAGACCATTTAGAAGTAAGTAAAGATGTGCTATTTTCTTGAGTGTAGTCCACTCACTCACCTCTTACCGCTGAAGCCAGAGGGGGCAGTTCCCTCTCCTCTGCCCCAGTCCAACCTGGGAAGGGCACAGGACGCAGGTGAAAGGAATTAAACATTCTCTTTTGAGATGTTGAATATTGAGCAAAGGATCCAAGGGAAAAAGAACCAGATAAAGTCTAGTGGCTGGATCCTAACCTGATTCTTCCTGCTGGAGGACCATGGCCGGGCTCCATTTCCTAGGTCCCAGTTTTTCCCCCTCAATCCTGAGAGGCTGCACCCAGCTGCCCCACCAATCCTGCCAACCACCCCCTTTCAGTTCACCCTACCAGAGCAGCTTCTGAGGCTGCAACCCAATAATCCTTACTGATCTGTGGAGAAATCTGAGGAGCAGGCGACAGTCGGACATCACATTTCCTCTCTGATGCTTCCGTCCTTTGCGTACCACTGGACGGTGTTTGACGGCATCCTTTCTACCAGCTATTGTAGGAGGTCACACTTTCCACAGAGAACAAAACAAGCAAGTCAGAACCAAGGGACAAAACATCTGGGTACTGGCCTTGACTAGACCAAAAACCAGCTATGAATTTCCATGTTTCTTTTTTATATATACAACTTCTAAATACCAGCATTTATTTACCAGAAACTTACTATGCACCATGCCTTGTTTTGTATATATATGTATAAACCAAACCAGTTGTCACCGACTCTATTCTGACCATGGCAGTGTCTTTCATGGCGAAGCAGAACTGTGCTCCACAGAGTTTTCCATGGCTCATATTTCAGAAGTCTGTCACTAGGTGTTTCTTCAGAGAGATTACTCAGTGGACGCAACCCTCCAAACTTTCGATGAGAAGGGAGTATTTAAATTAAAAAACAATCATATGTAGTAAATGTAGCCATCCATATTTTTCCTATGGGGAAATTGAGGTATACTTGTTGAGGGGTCAAAATCTTGTCCTAAACCATACACCTAGAAAGGGACTTGAGCCTAGAATCAATGGTCTATACCCTTGACACTGTGCTCTTCTGTCTCTCCCATTCTTGATTTCTCTTTAAATTGTAATTAACCGAGTCTGACACTCCGGAGACGACTCCTCGGAGAGATGTGGGCCCTGGGGAGACAGTGTGCTTGGTAAGCTCTGTCGAAGGCCTTGGTCCTTCTCTTTAGCACCAAATAAATGTAACTTCTGCATGGTACTCTCAAACCTACTTAATCAAGATGGAGAAAAGTCTTTTTTGGATTTGCACATCAATGATCTTAACCTTAACTATATGAATATATAGAAATGTAAGCCCTCTCCATTTTCATAATCATCGAAAGCACTCCTGATATGCGAGCCTTGAAATAATGAGAAAAATTCCACTGAGTGAATCATTCTTAAATGGTCTACTTCCCCCTCTAATGGTGCAAGGTAAATGGGGACAGACACCTGGAAGAAGGAGACTCACAAGATGGCAATCTCTCTGATAACTGCGATGGCTTAATGAGCCTTTATTGTGTAATGCTTTCTTCACCCTTACCTGTATTGTTTAATTCCACAGATAGCTGGGTTTTCAAACAGAGACGGCCCAAATTTCTAACTTTTCTCTCTCCACCTTTAATCTCAAAAGAGACAATATTTTCCAGAATTTAAGGGTTCACTGAATACTTTGCTTAACATTGCGAGAAAATTGTAAACGCTTCCTCATCGTTTCCTGCAGCATTCATCTCAGCATGCATGAAGGCCTGCCTTCGATGTAATGTGTGAAACTATTATCAAATGATCTGTCACTGCCTAAGTCCTAAAATATTTACTTATTTACTTCCAGGCTGAAAATTTAGACCTACATATTATAGAATTTTTCTATGGAAAAACATTACAATGGCTATTTTAAGGATGGTAATGCCCCTCACTGGAATAGATCTCAAAAGGGAGGGGACTCTTACAAACTTGAAGTGTATTCTTGCTAGCATGGCCTAACATGGCATTGCGATTGGTGGGCTGTTTTCTTTCATGAGATAAATCAGTGACCTGGGCCACCATATTGTGGTCTTGCTACCTTCCTGGTCATAGTCACCCTTCATAGCCAAACTCCAAGAAAAGAAAAATAACAGGTAGAAAAACACAATTACATCTTTTATTT
The DNA here is from genome assembly GCF_050624435.1 of Tenrec ecaudatus. Classification (NCBI taxonomy): domain Eukaryota; kingdom Metazoa; phylum Chordata; class Mammalia; order Afrosoricida; family Tenrecidae; genus Tenrec; species Tenrec ecaudatus. Next base: position 157,565,874 of record NC_134533.1, on the reverse strand, counting down.
ATTTATTTATTTAAACTTAGATGTGACACAGTTCTCTTTAGCCCCTCTTCTATTGGCTATCATATTGTCACATTGATGTGCCAGTGTGTTAGTCTCGGTACATTTGAGAAACAAATCCACAGAGACTCATATGTATAAGAGAGAGTTTTACATAAAGGGCAAATTCACATCAACAAAACACCCCAACCCAGTGCTGCCCAAGCCCACAAGGCCAACATTAACCCATATGTCCGACACCAATCCACAAAGTCTTCCTCCATCTCATAAAAGACACGCAATGATGCCGACTGCAGGAGGAAAGCTGAATCAGTGAATGCATAAGCACTTCAGTGCTGGCAGGGGTGTTCACATGGCTGCACCCAGGGCTGATCGGGGTAGGTTCATGTGGCTTCTCCTCAGGGATGTCTTGCAGGAAGTGAGCCTTGCCAGCTGAAGCAGGGAGCTGGCTAAGGCAGCTGCACCCTGGTCTGACCATCACAAAAAAGCAAGAGACCTGAGAACTTGAAAGGCGAGGCTCACCGAGTCATTTATCCCTCCCCCCTTCAATTAATCCCACATGTGTTCATCGGCCAGGTTGGCACAATAAACTTTAACTAACTCAGCCAGAAAGGTTAAGACATTCAATCTCGCTCTATTATCAAGAAGAAGAAAAAGGGAGTGTAAGTTTGGATCAGCTTCTCTTCTCACCAAAGTGAGAGATTTGGGATGGTCCTCCCACTTGCGACCTTGTCATATGAGGAAATAGGGAAGGTACATGGCACTCTTCATAGGTTTTAAGATTCCATGACTTTTCATCTACTATAGTCTTTGGGTCACGGATGCTAGAATATTAGTAGCCAACTTTTGAACTCCTTTCAATAAAAGTATGGAAATGATATGCAAATTTATGGAAATATGTAGACTCCCTGTATTGATTGACAAAGAAATAGATGTCAACAGATCCATATGACTCGCAAAGAGATTGAATCCATGATCAAAGACCTCCCAGCAACAAGAAAATTCTGGCCCAGATGGTTTCTCTAGAGGATCCGGCCAACATTTATAGAAGAGAGGAGTGACGCCAGTGCTTCCTGAACTTTCCGAAAAACAAAACAAAACCCAAACCCGGAGGAGTTCACATGAACATCCTGCCATTCATCCTGTGAGGCTAGTCTCCATCCCGATACTGAAGTCAGGCAGAGACTTCGCACAAAACTCTAGATGACTAATCCTTACAAACAAGGGTGCAGACACCTTCAATAAAAGGATTACACAGCCCTGTCCAGTGGAATTCATCCAGGAATGCAGGAGTGAGTCAATATTAGAAAAGCCACCAGTACAATATGGCACATTAACTGAAGAAAGGAAAAGAAACACATAATCATCTCAATTGATTTAAAAAAGGCAGTTGACAAAATCAAAACCTTTTTTTTTCATGATTAAAAAAATTCTTCCGCAAGGTAGAAACAAAAGGGACATTTTTAATCTCTAATAAAAAGTGCTTACTAAAAATAACCACATCAAACACATGCTCCATGAAGATAAGTGGAGGGCTTGAACTTGGAATAAGACAAAGTGCCTGCTACTCAACACTGAATTGAAAGTCCCAGCCAGAGCAGTTGGACAAGAAAAGAAAGAAAAAGTAACCGCACCAGCAAGGAAGAAATAAAGCGATCACGTCTTGCAGACAGCATGCTAGTATATCTAGAAAACCCAGGAGCTTCCACAAGAAAACTCTATGGATTTAAAAAAATAAATCATGCTAAGTGGTAAGACATAATATCAGTATACCCCCCAAAATAGAGTTAAACATCAGCAACAGGCACTCTGGAAAGAAAATTACTAGTATGGAAATAGTGGAATATAAAATCAAGAACATGCATCACGTAAGAGCTATTTTTGAATCATGGATTCATACTGAACTCCTTCCCTCCATCTCCCACAGAAACCAAAACCCAAAACCAAAGGAACAACTTTGCCCATATGTATTTTCCCTAGAGCTCAAAGACTAGCCACTGATATACTGACATCTCAAATGGAATAATTAAAAATATTGTCAATTTCTTAACACCATCCTCTGAACCGATTACTCTGAGGGCAAATATGCTCAGGGGACATACGGAATCCTCCATTGTATTTCTGTGGTTATGGGAAAAATCAAATACTCTATTCTGCCACCTAGCAGCAGGCTTGGCATGTAGTAGATGCTCAGTAAGGTTTTCCCCTTTTCTTGCCTCTGTGAGGAAATGGTGGGTGCAGGGAAGGATGCATGCTTTTCTACTGGAATACAATTTCACAGTCCACCTAGCTACCCTATAACCATTTAAGGAAACATCCCCATTTCTGCCACACACTCTTTGTTTTATAGGACAAAGCTCATTCAGGAGATTGCTGGAGAGAACTTTTCATTAGGATTTACAGGACCTACTTTTAAAATTCGTTGTTTTAGGGGCCTTATAATTCAACCAGAGAGAGTGCATGGTGGAGAAAACAGTCTTCCCAGACTACTGGTTGAAAGCTAGAGCCTGCAGAACAAATCAGCCCACGCGCAGGGTTTGTCTGTCTGTGCTATGCTAGTGAGGAAAAAAATTCATTTGGTTTATAACCTTTCATAATCAGAAGACAGCACATTAAATTGGAACTTCTGGCTCCTGACGAGAAATGTGAAAAGCTGGCCTCACCAGCCCACATTACCACCCAGGAGCCATGTGCACCCTGGAGAGCCACTCCAAGTTCTCCGTCTCCCTGCCTCCCTGCCTCCCGCGCCCAACAAAAAACCAACTGCACCCCCACGCTAATCTAGCGATATCCTTGGCCTGACTCTTTCTTGCAGGCAGCTAATTTTTTAAACTCTTGTTTTAGATCTTGTGAATCCTTGTAAAGCACAACTAGATTTTTTACTTGCATAGCTCCAATTCCTTCCAGGGATAAAACAGCTCTTGAATCCGATCACATTATTTCTGAAGCATTCTAAATTCTAAGGAAATTAGATTTGAAAGTATATTGGCCCACCTGTCACCAGCTATCCAAGGCCTATGCCATGTGTGTGTCAGTCTCCTTCTTTGTCTGGACCGCTGATGGGTTGGAGGAAGGAAAGAAGAGATTGGTGGAAGGAGAAATAGCTTCATGGAGACGGAATAGTACGGGAACTCGGGTCATTGTGGTGGCGATGGGGAAATGACCGATATGGAAGATTTTGAAGAAGCACAATCAAGAGGATCTATAAATTGATTGGATTTTAACATTTACTTTTGTCTCCTTCCACCACAAGACCTTTCTGGGTTTTCTAAAGCCATAATCCCTCTTCTGCCAGACTTGACTTTTCAGATTTTCCTCTTGGCTAGCTTTCGAATGGGTTTATCATAGGCACGTGATCAAGAACCTGGAGGAACCACATACATATCTTATTTCGGAAGACCAAACGGGCGGTTTTAAGGATGACTACAGAAAGAAAGGTAGCAGCGTCTTTAGGAGGGACGAGCATGATGAAAGACTGAAGGTGTGGGAGGTGGACGAATGGTTTGTAATGTGAGATTCAAGCAATGGAAGGAAGTGTGAGGAGAGCTTAAGGACAAATGATATAGGCTCCAAAAGTAGAACTTTTTCTGTACCACTTCCATAATGGTGTGACCCTGGGTGAGTTACGTAACTTTCTGATATATTGATTTTCTCTAATAAATGAGGATATTGTGTCTATTCATAAGGGGACTGCCACAGTGGGGGTGTGCCAGAGAAGGAGCCCTAAACTATCACAGACAGAGAGAGGAATGTGCTCCCTCAGGAAGACGCCAGGGAGAGAGAAAAGACGGCTGAGGATAGAGCCCTGAAGCAGCTGTTAGCAACGGCTTGCTTCATATTGTAATAACCTGGAGAGAGTCCAAAAGTGACTGATGTCTGAATCTCACCCCCCAAAATATTGATTGAATTGTCTAGCACTTGGCCTTAGTTTTGGGTGATGTAGAACTTACCCAGGTAATTCGAGGGTACAGTCCCATTTGAAAAATGCGTTCCTGAAGGAAGACACCAAATATCTAGGAGTTTTCATTTTAAAAGGGGCCCAGCCATCAAAATGTGGATTTAAATGTGAATTCCAACAAAGTCCTAGCTTATAACCATACCATATGTCAATGGCTCATCAAAATAGATAATAAATATAATAGCTACCATTTATTAACAATTACAGTAAAACAATTTATTGATTTTGAGCATGGGCTCTGAAATTAGCCCTGAGTTCATATCCCAGTCTTACTAATTATTTAATTGTGTGAATTGGAGAAAGGTATTTATCCCCGGGTACTTTGTGTTCCTTTCTATGAAACAAGGATTATTTTATTAGCTATCACATAGAACTGCTTGTGGGATAAGTGTATTAATGTGTGAAAAGAATGAAAAACAGTGCCTGACAAACAGTAAACACTTAATAATAAAAAATGCTATTATTATCCCTAGGAGTTCCTGGGTAAAACATATGAGTAACGCCTTCTAATAGCAACTCAAAGATCACTGATTAGAGACCACCAAGAGACCTGGTGATCCAGTTTCACGCACAGCCATTAAAATCCTATGGCACACATTTCTCCTCTGAATCATACAGGGGTGCCGTGAATTGGAATCAGCCCAATTGCAACTGGTTTTGTCTGGACATTGTTATCATGATCATCACGACTGAATTCTTGTCCTATGTCACGCAGCGTATGATGGACTTTATACGCAACAAGGTGAATTCCGGACGTGCCAAGTGTGGTGTTGTCGCTCTGCTACTGTGGGCCCTTCAGCAAAAATAACTGGGATTTTCTTTTCCGTCTTAAAACATACTCGGCTCGACCTTCGAGAACGGAGTCTTTTGATTATCTACAGCATGTGAGGGAGGGACAAGGCTGCCAGCATTTGTGTCTGAGGTCCACGAAGGGGGATGAAGGTAGTCTGTCCGTACCCTGTGTGGCTGCAGCAGCGTGTGTGTACTCTTATTCTCTCTCAGTAGAAGTAAGTAATCCTGCTGCCATGCTCCCTTGGAGGTGTGGTTTCTGAAAGTACTCTCTAATCAATGTTCTAGATGGCCATCTCCATATCATGGTCTATATTTATATAGATATTGGAATGCATATATAAGCAAAGAATTGTATTCTCGGGGAGCAATCGAGTTGGACAGGAGGTACCAATTTCCACTGAGTAAATTTGGGCTCAATGGCTGTTTCCCCTGGGTCAGAGTAAAACTGTACTCCACAGGATTTTTAATTATTTATGTTTCAAAAATAAGCATCCATACTACCACTTGTCTATCCATTTGTCAGGCCATGATGATTTATATAGTTATTATTATGATAGAATATGATGCTGGAAACTATACTACTGGTATTTCAAAAACCAGTATGTCCACCGTGAATGACAGACTAGGAACAAGGATCTATTTCTGAAAAAATTAGCCAATGAATATCTTATGAATAACAGAGGGATACTATGTGGTACGGTATCAGAAGGTGAGCCCCTTGTGTTTGCAGGTCTATCAAAGACCAATCGAAATATGACTGCAGAAGAGCTGCCTCTTCAGAGCAGGGTAAATCTTAACAACATGGGCAATGCATTTGGGATCTTTATTTGCTGATGGGGGCAGGCTCAAAATGGGAAGGAGCAGCTGTAGACATACATTAATAATTAGAATATGAAAAAATGAAGTATGAATCTGAGGAAATTAGAAGTTGTCAAAATGCAATGGAATACATAAAGATCATTATTTTATGCGTTAGTGAGCTGAAATATATGGGTGTTTGTTACTTTGAATCAGATAATTGTATGGCCTATTATGCCAGACATGATAAATTACAGAGGAGAAATTTCACATTAATTGTCAAAAAGAGAATTTCAAGATCTATCATGAAACACAATGCTGTGATAGGATAATACCTATATGCTTATAAGACTAATTAATACAACTATTATTCAAATTTAAACACTGACTATGAATGCTTAAAATAGAGAAATTAAAAAGATTTTCACCAACTTTTCAGATAAAAATTGATTAAACATACAGTCAAGATGCATCAGCTATTATTGGTGATTTAAAGTTAGAAATGAAGAAGAAAGTTTGGTCTTGGAGATAGAAGCTACATAATTGGGAATTGCATGATAGAACTTTGCAAGACCAGTGACTTATTCATTGCAAATATCTTTTTCATTAATATAAACTCCACACATATGGTCCTCACTAGATGGAACCTATAAGAATCAAAATCTACTGCATCCATAAAAATCTATAATGGTTAAACTGAACGTCATCAGTCAGTACAAAGTTAGGGGAAAACTACACAACACACTATCAATTGCTCATATCATACATAAGGCTCCTATGAAGTCGATTAAAAATAAAAACAATCTACAAGAGTCAAAATACAACCTTGAATATATCCCTCTTGAATTTAGACACCATTTCAAGAATAGATTTAAAGGATTAAACATGAATCACTAAAGGGTAGGCAAATTATGGGATGAGATTAAAAAGATGATACATGAAAAAAGCAAACTCACTGCCCTCAAGTGGATTCCCACTCACAACAATCCTAAATCGTTATAGGAACTGACAGCCTCGTCTTTTCCCCTTGGAGTCGCTGGTATGTTTGAATTGCCAACGTTTCGGGCAGTACCCCAAACTCAGCCCACTGTGTAAGTAGGCCTTCTTAGCATCAGGATAGATTTAGAAAGGCTCGATTCTTGTCGAGGTTTAGTTTACTTGGATCCAAATCAAGAAACAGCAGTTCGAGGAGGAAGTGATTCCACTTCTGTTGGTGGATAACCCAGGTGAACACCTGCCATCAGGGAAGAAGTCTTAATATTGATAGACCCGAAGGAGAGAATGCGCCCTGTAGCATGTTCCTAATTGGACACTTTTGACCTAGTTTCTACCTAGCCTTTGGTGACCTAGTCTAGGCTATCGGCTCTAGACTCCTGGGAACCTAAGGATCTGATGTGGAAACTCCAGTAAGCACTGGGCTTTACCTTAACTCGCCTGGAGAAGATTCAGCAAACTGACCGACTCCCTGGATTTACTGCTAAGCTGCCCTCATATGCGAAGCAGCATCTGGACTCATGTCAGTTGACAGAATTGCATGCGTGCAAACGCACATGCCCTTTTTAAGTAGAACATGCCTGTCTCCAGCAGAGCCCTGATAGTGTAGAGGGTACAGCTTGGTCTGTGATCTGCATGGCGGGCTCTGTGGGAGAAAAGCTGGGCTTTCTAGTCCCATAAACAGTTACAGTCTCAGAAATTCACAGGGGACGTTCTACTCTGCTCTACAGGGTCACTATGAGTTGTCATCGACTCAGTGGCAGTGAGTTATCAATAGAATAATGTTATGCCCTTTGGGGATGATTTATAAAGTCAGCTCTCATAAAAGGATAATGATGTTTCTATAGTAAACCAGAGACATATAAACCATAGATATCTGAATGGATTGGGGGTTAGAGAAGATTCAATGGAAGCTTAATCTGTGTCCAACTCTAGAAACAATTAGATATTTATCTGATACTTGTCTTCGTGAAAATAGTATGGGAGATATGGATGCTATAGCAGAGCATGGCGAAGGAACTAGGTAATTCCTGGGTAACTGCGCAAAGAGGGTCTGGAGTACTAAAGCTTATTTTAAAACAAGGAGCCATCTCAGAGAGATATCAACTAACTCCACATAGGAGAAGCACACCAGCCTGTGTGATCCAAGGACTGTAAGTAATAAAACCTAAATCTGAAGGAGGGAATGGTATCAGGGCTGAAATTCTGAACGGTTGGATTTCAGAAGGCTGTGGATGACAGAGGAAGCCCCAAACCCATTCTCAGGGTCTCCACTCAAGGTCAGCCTCTAGTGAGGCCCCTCTCACCATAGTGCAGGGCCGTGAATAGCCTTGCTGTCAGACAGAGAGTGCTGTAGATTTGATTATGGCAGCTTATTATTATTTATACTTTAAGTGCCATCATGTTGGTTCTGACCCATCTTGCCCCTCTGCACGACAGAACTAAAGGCTGCCCAGTCCTGGTCCAACCTCACAGTTGTTCTCATGCCTCAGCCCATTGTTGCAGACAGGGACTAGTCTCTCCTGACACAGTGTCCTAAATAGGTGATAAAAGTCTCACCATCCTGGCCTCAAAAGAGCATCTTGGCCATTCTTTTAGCAGATGTAGTTAGGTTAAAATGTAACACCATATTATTTGATCTCTCTTTGACCCATTTAACAATTGTTTCCGTTTTTAATACTTTCTGATTTCTTTTTGATTGAGTTTTTTCTGTTTTGTTATTGTTTGGGGGATTTGTTTGTTTGTTGTTTGTATTATGTCTGATTTTCTGCATATAGAATCCAAGACAGGTAAATCTATAGAGACAAAAATTGGATTAATAATTACCTAGGGGCATGGCAGGGAAGGTTGAGGGGAAATGCAGAGCTAACAAAAATGAGTCTGAGAAAAAAAAGAAATTATTCTGAAATTGATGATGGTGATGATGACACAACTCTTCTTAATATGATCAAACAATTAGATTGCATGCTATATGAAGTATATGCCTGTAAGCTTCAACAAACAAATTAAAAAGAAACAGCAGTCAGGAAATCAAATAATGGGCAACGGGCAATGGGAAAATCAGCTGCTGAAGACTCCTTTAAGGTGTTAAAACAGAACCAAAAAAAATCAAAACTGTCACCTTGAGGGGTGCCTGACGCAGACCCCGGTGTTTGCAACCCCCTCACAGGCATGCAGAAGCATGATAAAGATGACCGAAGAAGAACTGATGTCTTTGGGTTATGATATCCATAAAGAACGTTGAGTGTACCCTGGACCTCGGTGAGAATGGACACATTGGTCTTGTAGGATGCACAGGCAGAATTCTCCATGAAAGTGAGGATCGATCGTGAGAGGTCTGGTGTCCTTTGGACATGTTTTCAGGAGGGACCATTTCTGGAGAAGGGCATTGGTAAAATGGGAAATCTGTGAAAAAGAGGAAGACATTTCATGAAAATTGACCGAGTAGCTGCAAGAATGGGCTCAACAATAGCAGCAATCATGAGAAGGGTACAGGAACCAGCAGTGTTGCATCCTGCTGTCCATCGACGCACCAGGTGTCATACTGGGTAGAGGAACCAGGGTAATATTGCCAGGCCTGTCTCCTGAGGTGGCACTAGGTAAACCCAAACCTAAAACCCCTGAGTAAAGAGTTCCAAAATAATAGAGACAGGTGGGTGGTGAGTGCCACTATCCTGGTCAATGGCACACCTGGAGTTGTTACACCGTAATTTACAGAGAGCTAAGGAAATCATTAAGAGAACACAGCCATCTCTCGGGTCCAGCGAGGGTATTACTCAATCTAGGCAATGAAATGAAACTATAGAAAGTCCAGAGATGTTCTCTGATACAACTTTGTAATATAACTCTCCCATTTGGGAAGGCACAGGACTGGGTAGTATTTCGTTTGGTTGCTCACAGGGTGTCTATGAGTGGGAACCCATTCGATGGCACCTAACAACAACAACATCATCATTATCATCATCAACAACAACAGCTCATGTTTATGCTTTAAAGAGCTTTCAAACATTCAATTTGTCGATTGAAGCAAAGGCGTGTCATCAAGAGGAAGAACTAAAACATCATGACAAGGATGGTCCTGGTAAGGGTTCTCTCAGTTGTTCCCCAGTGGAATCTCTGACCATTTATGGACTCAGGCAACCAGAAACTGTGGGGCAAGGAATATCAAAACATTCTGGGCACTTCCAGGATATTGATACCCTCTGACAGGCAAGTCGACAGGCTGATTCAACCAATTCATGTCAGCTAGCACCCAGTGCTAGCAAAATGGGTGCACTAATGAGCAACTAGAGTGGCAGGGATGGAGGTTATGCATGGTCTCAACAGTGTGCCTCACGAATTTGGATCTAGTTTTTAGTGCAGACTAATGTCCCATCTATTGGCCCCAAAACAAAGACCCATGATGAGCTGCTTCCCCACTCTACATTAGCATCATCCTTTGGAAAGGTCAGCAATTTGGTGACGAGATTTTTTACAGTGGATTCCCTTTACTTGAAAAGGACAATGATTTTTTTTACTAGAATTTAATACATATTCTAGATATATATTGGTTTTGCCTTTTCTGTCCCTGGGCCTCACTCAATAGGACTACCCATGGATTTATAGTGTTTGATTCACCAACATGGAATCACATTTAAGTTTACATTGAACCAAGGAGTGCCCAGTACAGCAAAGGAAATGCACCAGTAGACACATGACCATGAAATCCACTGCACTGATTACATGCCGTGCAATCTGGAATTGGCTAAACTCAGATGACCTGTGAGGTCTCAACCGAGGTAGCAGCTTAGAGATGGCATCCTCTGAGAACAATGTGTCATTAAGAACTAGAATACATGAGTATATAATTAAGGAACGGTTATAGGAAGGGCCCTACCTATCTTCCTTGGAGAATTGCTTGAAGAAATTGTGCTTTCCTCCTTTTCTAATTCTAGTCTATCTGGGTCAATAGATCCTGCTTCCCAGAAGGAGCATATTTTTATCAAGAGACATAGCCAGAGGCTCATTAAACATTTCTCTCAGGAATACCCAGCTACCACGAGACTAACAAGCTGGGAAAGGAGTCACTATTCTGGCAAGGGTATTGATCCCAATCACCCTATGGTCAATGTTGCATAAGAAGGCCAGAGAAAGATCCTGTGGCATCCAAGTGATCCACCGAGTTGTCCTTTGGTATTTTTCTACCCAGGTGTGAACACATATTAAATCCAGCAGTCATAAATCAAGAGGAGCCTAATGACCAGGGATTCTAACCCCTAAGAGATGAAGGTCTGGGTCACTTCAAAGAATCACTTTGACCTGCAAAGGTGCTAACCGATAGCGAGGGGTTGACTAGGATGGGTAGTGGAAGAGGGAACTGATAGCCAAGGACTGTGGCAGAAAAGGGAATTCTCTTCTAACATCACCCTTGTAAGATTCTACCTGGAAAAAAATATTACCCAGAATTCTTGATAACCTGCTCACAAAGGAAGTAAACTGAATATATGAAGACATTGGATCTGAAAAGTACAAAGAAGAAACTGGGGGTGGATGCTGTCATGAGCTTTCCAAGTTCTCCTTTGGGAATATACACCAAGTTCCCCTAGTTGCCAGATCGCTGGCCACTAATAGTAAACAGCTGAATGCTGATAGCTTAAGAGGACTTTCTTGGCCAAGGACATTCCCTCCCCCTAGGCAGCCCACGCCCAATGGCTTTTCAATGCAGGTGTTCTTGCCTCAACTCAGGATGACTCGGGAACCATTATTGCTCCCGAGTTCTGCGTAAGGCTGGTTAAGGTTAAGGTCTGTGCTGCAGTGGCTTCGGAGTTCAACTTCTCCCTCTCCCCCCACCCCCTGCCCCCCAGCTTTACTCTCTTGTATGTGTAGTTCATGAGAGCAACTGCTCAACATGAATTTCCCGAGGGAAATTCTGAGGAAGTAGATCTAAGGCTCCAGAATAAGGTCTTATACTTGAGAGTTAAGAGAGAAGCTCCCTCTACTCCACCGTTGCCTTTGACGAGAGTGGAAATGTCTTGATTCTAACGGTGGCTAGTCTGCTTCCAAGCACCATCGTATTATCAATGAAAAAAGCGCCTCTAGTGGAGATGCCTAAAGGAAGCCAACCTCTGATTCTTCCAAACAAGGTCATGTGCAAAGACAGTTGGGCAGCAAGGCCCACGAATGCTTCTGGCATAAACTCGTGAGTGAGCTTGTTAAGAGGAAAGTCTTTGCTCAGGCCCCTGTGGACCCACAGGGCAGAATGTCAGTCATCTGGGAAGGCAGTGGCCATTTCCCAAGGGAAATGATTTTCTCCTAAAATGTATGAAAGCAGCATTTCCATGACCCCACTGGCCTTGTATGTAGAGAAATATACCAGAGATGCTAACCCAAAATTCATCATAGTGATAAAATACAGACCTCCATATTTCCTTAATGGAGAGAGTGGAAATCAGAGCAGGTACCCAATCGGCTGTTTCTGAAATAAAATTTTTAACCTTGGTCACCGTGTTTTCAGAACAGCTTTATACTAACTTGTAAGAGAGATAAAATCTCCCTGTTAAAATAGCTATAATCTTAGTTACCTTAGGGGGATGCTGGCAGACCTTGTAAAGTGCTGTGTTGCTCCTTAGATAAAAGCTGAGGTAAACTTGCTGTGTTATTATTTTTCAACTTGCCGGGCTATTTGGCTAATCTTCTGCATGATCTCGCTCTAATAAACCAACTCAGATGCCTTATTGAAGCTATAAATCCCACTGCCCACCTCATTCCAGTGATGGCTGGGAAAACAAGGTGGCCAGTTGTGATGTGGGCCTTGGGGAACAAGAGAAACTGAGTGATAGTTTTCACATGGTGCCATAGAGTGTGTGATTGCTCCCCCCAACCCTATGTCCTTTTTGACAAAGTCTTGATCCTCAGTCTGAGGACCAAGATGCTTTTCATCATCAGACCCTCGCCTCTTCTTCCTCCCCTTCCTCATCTGCATTGCCCACTCCCTGCTGCATCTAGGAAGGACTGCTGAACCTCTTTGGACCAAATGAGCTCTGTTGGTTTTGGCTCTGAAATCATGTCTGATAGCCTGGGGTGACAAGACCCTGCAGGAGCGAAAGCTTCCAAGGACCAGAAAGTGGAGGATGACAAGAGGATATCAAATCAATGACTACGTCAAGATCTCGAGATCATGACGATGAAGACCTCATGCTGGTGGCCACCAAGGCCCGCAGCACCTGGAGGTCTGTGACAACAAGGAGACATTTCAAGAGCTGGGCCCCCTGGTACAGCCCACCACAAGAGGGACAAGTCCCTGACCAAGCGCCTGACTCTTCCCCAGACCTGGCCATCATCCTCAGCTGTGATCACCGGGTCCAAGAACAGAATCTGAACCCGAAACCACCTGTCTGAGGAGAAGGGAGGGAGAACAGAGTCCTCAGCATGACCCCAGCTACCTCAGCTCCCCCGGGACGGGAGCTGCCTGAATTGCATGGGACAGATGTGAAAGGATCCCAGTTGCCACAGGAGTTAACACAAGAGACCACTTCCTTAACACCTGTATTATCTTAGACCCACATAAACACTTCTCTGAACCTCCCTTTTTGTCACATAAGACAAGTCTGAGTAGCGATGAATCAGACACAAGGAGATTCAGCATTCTCAATGATCAGAAGACAGAAAGACACACACACACACATAAAGGGACAGAGAGAGAAAAGAACAACAGCAACAAGTGCAACTTGAGGGGTGACCCCCTTGAACATTCCATTCAGAATGTGCAGAGCAGCACGGACAGGCTGAGACCCGGGCAGAGTCGGAATGACTATCTCTCCACACTGTGGACTAATGCATTTGTGCCTGAACTACTGCTGGGGGATAAAAGATACTACTAATAAAAGAATATATAACTACTTTGTAAGTCTGAAAAGTATTTTATTTAAGTAAATCACAAGTTTACAATAATGAAAGAAAAGTGTGGTTCTGAAGTACACGACATGAATATTCCTGTTAGTATTCAAGTCAGCTCGTCTTTCTAGAATTTACTGGAATTCCCCTTCTCACGGCTGCCCTCGTAACCAAGCCAGCAAATGCCCTGATAACAATGGAGAGATGACATTAGCCATCACTTAGGGGGTATGAAGAACAGATGGAGCTTATAGCCCTATGACAAATACACACATACATATATTGAGACCTAGCTTCTTTTGCTTCTGTGTTTTGTCATCACTGCTGATACTCAGAGAATATTTTTACTCTGCGTTGGTGAGACTTGGACAGGAGAGGTTTTCTTGGACAGGAGACGTTTTCGCCAATTCTTTGCAACTGAATAGAGAGCTAAACCTGGCCCCACTTCCCATCTCTAGTCATACAATGAGGGAAACCAGCTTTTAAAACTCATATTTCGGGAGCATTGAAATGAGTGATCCAACCAAAAATATATTTCTCTTCACACCTTAGCCTTGACTCCCTGGGCACCAGTTTCACAGCTAACTTTTCATTCTCAACAAAAGTAAAGAACCTTTTGGTATTCCTATTCGAATGCAAATGAGTTGGTTAGCCCCTTTCCTGGGAATGGGTTTTTAAAAGCAGTGAGAAAGTGCCTAGGGACTGTTAGCACGAAAGCTGGAGTCAAAATTCAGGAATGAGGAGAGGGACGGGAAGGCCAGGCTCCTCTGCTTCACAGGTGTGCTGAGGGCTGGTCTGAGTCTGGGACTGGCCCGTGTGGGATCAGATCCCTCTTTATGGAAGTGGGATAGTCAGTAAGGAATGCCAGGCTGTCCTACCCAAGCTGGGTCATCTTGAAAGAGGCTTCAGACACTCACGCCCCTATGCCAAGGTCAAACACGACAGTGCTTTGGCAAACGTGTGGTGGCAAGCAGGAACACACCACTCATAGACTTCCCTGAGACAGAAAAGTTCACCTCTTTAGTTTCTAGAGATTTTTCACTCCATACTTCTATCAATTTCAAGAATCGTCTATCACTGTGTTCCTCTACTGTCAAAAGGGTCAAGTCTGTGCAGTATGAAAAGATGGGCAAGATAGAATTTGCAAGAATAATTGGTGCCTGAATTTTCCGGGGCAAAAATTTACAGTTAGTATTTGTAAATTATGAAGTGATACGCATTGGTTTGATCATTACTATTGCTAAAGAAACCAAGAATGCTAACAACTGGGGCACTAAGTTAAATCATTGTCAATGGGGGAAAAAAAGATTAAAGTTGTGAAGGATTTTGTCTTCCTTGGATCCTCAATCAATGCTCACAGAAACAGCAGGCCAAGAGATCAAATGACCCATTGCATTGGGTAAATCTTCCCACAAGACGCCTTTCAACTGTTGAAAAGCAAGGATGTTACTTTAAGGATTAAGATGCGTGAACCCGCCTGACCAGTCTATTCTGCTTGAGTCTCAGCTGCCTTTTCTAAATGTATCTTTTCTCTGAAGTAGGATGAAGCAGGCCACTTTTTGTAATAGTATTTCTTTGACTAATGATTTTCCCCCAAACATCCAACTGTAGGTATTATCATTTGTGGTGTGAGAATTTTCCTTGTTATTTCAACGTTCTACACTATGCCATAGTCTGCCAAAAGGAAGAATTGACCTGTCTTGGAAGAAGTAGGGACAGAGTGCTCAAGAGGCAAGGATGGTAGGACCTCATCTTACATATTTCTCACATGTTGTCGGAAGAGAAGAGTCCCTGGAGAAGGACATCATATTCGGTACCAGAAAAGGACAGGGAAACAGCGGAAGGCCCTCGAGGTGATGGGCAGACACGGTGGCTACACCAGTGGGCTCCATCAGATGAACAATCGCGAGGATGGTGCAGGATTGGGCAGTGCATAGGGTCGCTATGGGTCTGAACAGTCAGAAGCACCTACAACAACAACATCCTTATACCAAGGACACAGCCAGGCTGTTGTTATTTGCTGCTAAGTGATTCTAACCCAGAGTAATTCCATAGAATCAAGTGGGAATGCTTGACAGGCTTTCCTATGGTATACTCTTTGAGAGCAGATTGCCAGAGATCTTATTACATACCCGTATAACCTCGAGAGTATAAAGAAAGAGATACCAGAAAGTCCCCCAATGCCTAATAAGATAAATCTTCTTCCCAAATCATAATGCCAACAAGCGAGGCCTATACATTCAAGTTTAAGACATCATCCCTTCTGCCTTAAAGCAGATCCTGGTGTAAGATAGAAATCTTCATACAGTTGAATTTCTAAAACCATTAAGATCAACTGAGAATAAAAAAAATAATTGAACTAACCGACAAATAAGTTCCTGGTTGCCTCTGATGAGCATCAGTTGCACACGGTGCACTGGAGTTGAGCCATAAGGACAAAGACAGGGCTGCCATTTAGGAGCGACAAGTCAAGTAGAGAAGACCCAAGATCTGGCAGGGCTCGCTCTCTGGTAGCCGAAGCCAACATCCTTAATCCCTTCTCCACCTAACTCTGCTCTTGTTGCCTTTAAGAAATCAGCTTTCTACTAACCTCACTCTTGTAGCTTGAATAGAATTTACCTTGAATCGACCTCAGGTGAAGAAGAGATTGGTTTAAGCCAATCACCCAGGCCACGGTGATTAGTTTAAAAAAAAAAAAGGCAGGTAACCAGTTGGGGTGGCATGATTTGAGGTTTTCACCTGGACCCTGTATTGGGGTGTGAGCCTGGGAACCTTGAGACACCTCAGTGACGTGGACTGCATGAAGGGAACTAGACAGAGCATCATGGTGAGAGAGAGTGCACATCTCAACAAAGGGAAATGAGAACTAGAGCTTGGGACCCTTGTGATTGACCTTCACTGACGGGCTACTTCTGAGAACCTCACAGTTCAGGGATTCTGCTCTGTGCAACACGAAAACATCAAACTGATTATATATATTTATACAATTCACATAACTGCCACCGTCACCTGAGTAAGTCTACGTCAGGTCTGGCCCCACTTGTGAAATCACCTGGTCTTGTAGCAGAGCCGTGTTTATTTAAAGGACACCCACAATCCCCTGCCTGTTATGTTTGCTTATGAGTGTCAATGAAGCAAGGAGGCCTGAGCAGGCAACAACCAGTGGCAATAACGCCGATTCCCATGGCTGACCCCTGTGTGTCAGGATAGCACTGTGTCCCAGAGGGCGTCCAATGATTCCATTTGGGGAATTCAATCACTAGGTGAGTCTTCTGCGGGATCCCTCAGGAGAGCGCAATCTCCCACTTTCTAGTTACCACCCAAGCGCAGTAACCGTTTGCCCCATGCAGGGCGTACGAGTAACAGCTTCTCTCTTTCTTTCCAAAGAGTCTATCAAAAATAGCGTTTCTTTCATTTCTGAGGAAGACCACGAGATCGAAAAGCCAAGGCTTTATTTGCACTTGGCGTAGAGCTTTCAGTCAGTAAGAACCACTGGACCTCAATCGCCATGGGTGCAGGGACCAATCAATCTCTCTTGGTCATCCTTCAGTCCTCGAATTTGCACACCAGCAATTGTCCAATAAAAGCTCACTACATAAACTTTCTGTCAAATAAATTGCTGCAATATATATTCCCATAACTGCGGAGTGAATTCTTGATATTAAAAAGAAAGTGCTACCACAACATGCATAATCCAGTGTCTTCAGAGAAGAACCTTTGAAGCAAATCACAAGACTGGACTCGAATCCTAGCACTGTAAAAGGGGTCCAATGGACTTCTCATACCTTTTCCTATGAGCAGTGGCATTCTCTCACCCTGGAGTTTAGTTTGAGTGCTCAGAAAACTAGCCATGTGATTCAAGAAAGTCTTTCAAAGCTGACCAATCTGACATTCTGTTCTCGCTCACCAACAGCATGTTCGAAAGTGCTGTGCTGGCTCCAACTTGCCACTTCAGATTGATGCGTGAGAAACTTGCGGCTCTATCATTAACTGAATCTTGCTAGACGGGAAGCAGCTTTTCAAAAATAGCAAGTGATTTGAGCTGTTGGGGAAAAACGTAAGATATAGCAGTCACCGTCACATTCCTGCCATCGGAATTTGCTAACCTGAAAGGATGGCACTTTTCTGCTCCATGAAAGCATTGGCTTTCTCCTGAATATCCGGAGCATGTGAAGCTAGAGATGTGATCTTGACCGTTGTTTTCATTTGCTGACTACAAACACTAAGCCACAGACAGATGAGAATTTCAACCTGGCCTTCCACAAGAGTTTGGCTTTTCGAACTCTGTGAAATGGTGCGTGGTCTTATTAGAAAAGCAACTCACTGCAAACAGAAATTTGAAGGATTAGTTTAAAGTTTGAGATTCAATTTGAGATGTATTACTCCATTCATCAGTTACTTATCTAGTCTTCCCTTCCTCCCTCCTCTCTTTTCCTCTCCTTCCTTCCTTCTTTGCTTCTTCTCTCCCTTTGAGTCCCTTATTCATTCAATGTGCACCGTGTCTGCCATATGGCACAGAGTTTACACAGTGCTACATCTTGCCATCCAGTTGGCTCCAGTCCCATTATAACACAATGAAATGGTATTCGGTCTGGCAACATATTTGGCAACCCTGTGGGGTACAAGATCAACCCACAAACATCATCTGGGTTCCTTGACACTAACAAGAAGTATTCTAAACAGAAGTTAGGGATATAATATAACTACTCAGGAATTAACCTAATCAGGGAAAATGCTTATGCAATGGAAATTATAAAATATCACTCAGAGACTAAGAGTGACCTACATAAATGGAAGGGCATTCCTTGCTCATTGATTAGAAGACTTAATAAATTGAAGATGTCAATACTATCTTAAAGCAATGTATAAATGCACTGATATCCCAATATAATTCCCAGAAACTTTACTAACATAGACAAACTAATGAACCACTTCATATGGAAAGGAAAGACGTTCTAAACAATCAGAGCAGTACTAAAGAAGAATAAAGCAAGAGACATCACACTCTTCAACACCAAAACACAGTATATGGCTGCAATAACTAAAATATACTGGCCCAACTATAAATACATAGACTAGTTTAAGAGAACTGAAAACCCATAAATAAATTCAGCCACTCAGAGACACTGATTTTCAACAATGAGTCAAAGCCCATTCAAGTGACAGACCATTCTCCATAACAGATTATGCTACCAAACTGGATATCCAATTGTAGAAAAATAGAGCAGGCCGTATGCCTCACACAGTACCCTAAAATGACCTCCAAATGGATCCAAGAGCCAAATGTAAACCTCAAAGAAAACAAAAACGAAGACCAAAAAGTACTGTCATCTAGTTGAACCTGGCTCACTAAGACCCTATAGGACTGGATAGAACTGTCCCTGTGAGTTTCTGAGACTGTAATTCTTCATTGAAGTAGAAAAAGCTCATCTTTCTCCCTTGGAGATGCTGATGGTTTCAAATTGCTAACTTTGCAGTTAGCAGCCCAAAGCATAACCCACTACACTACCAGGGAGCAAACTGTGGGAATTAATCTTTTGTTTAAAAAAAAAGAAAAAGGATAACAAACATTGCATGCATGAATAGAACACACAGTAGAGAAAATGTGGTGCGTGGGGGGAGGAGAGTGGAGACAGATCACAATGACCTACCTATAACGTCCTCCCAGGGGGATGGACAACAGATAAGGGATAAAGGGAGACATCAGACAGTGCCAGACATGAAAAAAAAATTTATAGGTTATCAAGGGTTCATGAGAGAGGGAGAGGTAGGGAGGGGAAAAAATGAGGAGCTGATAACCAAGGGCTCAAGTGGAAAGAAAATGCTTTGAAAATGATAATGGCAACATATGTACAAATGTGCTCAAGACAATGGATTGTGATAAGCATTGTATAAGCCCCAAATAAAACGATTTAAAAATAAAACAAAACACAGAAATGGGAAAAAATAGAGAAAATGGTACCTGAAAAATAAATAAGCATTTAAACTCATCAAAACACCATTAATATAGTAAAAAGACAACCTACATATTAGGGAAAAAATCTTCAGAAACAACATACCCAATAATTGGTTAATCTCTAAAATTCATAGGAAACTTCAACAACACAGCAAGAAAAAGGCAATCCATTTATAAAAGGGGCAAGGGTCTAGAACAGGACCTTCTCCAAAGGGGATAAGCAAGTAGGCAACAGATACATAAAAAGAAGCTCACGAACACTAGGTATTAAAGAGATGCAAGTAAAATTACAATGAGATACCATCTCACACCAGGTAAAATAGCAGTGAATAAACAACCAAAAATATTAAACATTGATGAAGATGTGGTGAGATAGAACTTAAAACAGTATAATCACTATGGAAAATGATATGACATTTCCCCAAAAAACTGGACATGGAAAACTACCCTGTGATCCAGCAATCCCACCCCTAATATACAGCTTCATGAAGGGATCGCTGAAGATATGGGTGCTGTAGCAAAGTGTGGGGAAAATACCAGCGGGTGTCCTGCTCTCAGAAAGAACCGCATCTGGAGTCTTAAAGGTTTATCTTAAAACAAGCAGCCATCGAAGTGAGGAAGAAGCACACCAGCCTAGGTGACCCAAGGATTATAAAGAACAAAATGCAGCTTTGGAAGCCCCCATGGGTAGTTCTCCTATGTCTTAGCAGGGTCGGTGTTAGTTGGAATAGTAGGTTGGGATAATAGTTGGACTAGATCTGATAGTAGGTCAATTTGGAATTTGAATTTTCAAATCTAACAAAGGAAATGAATAAAATGTAAACAACATGAATAAGAAATTGAAGGAGTGATATCAAACAAAACTAAAATAAAGGATAATCACAGAATTCTACGAAGAACTGTACTAAATTACATCTGAAAACATGGAATAAATGGATAAATTTCTAGAAACACATTACCAACTTCACACAGACTGATGTGAAAAAAAGTGTGTCAGACCTGTAACAATAGAAGTTAATCAGCTCATAAAAACCACCGAATAATAATAAAAGTTCTGGCCGAACTAGATTTACTGTCAGATAGTAGTGAGAAGTGCTGACATCATTTCTGCTCAGGCTATTCCAGAGTATAGAAGATTGCCAAATTCATTGTATGAAGCAAGCAAAGCCCTAATGACAAATCCAGGTCAAGACGCCATTCAAAAAATAAGATTATAGAGTAGTATTATTCATGAACACTGACACGCATGCGCACACACACGCACACACAGACTGCACCCAATAGATTTCAACAGCATATCCAAAAACCAAAACACTTCAAAATAAGCTATCATGACCAAATCGTACTCACACCAGGCATGCAAACATAAACAGACCAAAGGAAAAGAAGCACCTTATTGTATCACCTGAAACAGAACCAACATTGGACCGGTTCCAATACTCATTTGTGATTAAAAATGCTCAAAAAAGTAGGGATAGAAAGGAAATTCCTCAAGATGATTTAAAGGTGTATATACAAAATAAGTGGATAGCATTATTCTCAAAGGAGAGAGACTAAAGCCATTCTATTTGTGAACAGGAAACAAACAAGAATTTCACTCCTATTCAGTAAGGTATTGGTATTCCTAATCAGACTATTAATGCAAGGGAAGGATATAAAGCACACCCAGATCAGTCACGGGAAGTAAAACCATCTTCATTGGAAGATGATGTGAAAATCCCAAAGAATCTCCAAAAGAATTCCAAAGACTCAGGAAGAAATTGGAAAGATTCAGCAAAGTGGTGGGGAACAAGATGAGCATACTAGTCAGATTTCCTCATGCTAACAAAGAGAACTCTCAAGAGGAAATCAGTGAGATAATGCCATTTATAATAGCTATCCCAAAGATGAAATACTTACTTCTCAATCTCAAAACCTACAACACAGTTACATTAGTTATGATTGCCAGACAATTGGTACAATGACCAGCGCATAGACCAATGGGACAGAAGTACCGTAATTCCACTCACCTGTGGAGAACAAGTCTTTGACAATGCATAGAAACTTGCTAAATGGGGAAGAGACAGTCTCTTTAACAAATGGTGCTGTCAAAACTGGATATCCATCTACAGCAAACTGAAACAGGACCCATAGCTGACATCTTATACAAAAACAAACAGTATGGGTCAAAGACCTAAATATAAAATATAAAGCTATAAAGAGCATCAAAGACAAATTAAGGCCACTTAGAGAACCTAGTGCTCAGCATAAATACAGTGCCACAAACTACTAAAATCATACAAACAGCAAAAGGCAAACTAGATGACTGGTACCTGCTAAAAGTGAGATACTTTTGTGCATCAAAAGACTTCACTTAAGGAGTAAAACAAAACACACAGACAGGAAAAAAATGTTTGGTAATGATATATAGGACAAAGGACTAATTTCTCAAATTCATAGAAAACTTCAGCACTTGAACAACTAAAAGACAAATAATCCAATTAAAATGGGTAAAAGGCATAAACAGACATAATCAAAGAAGACCTTCAGGTGGTCAACAAATCAATGCAGAAATGCATGAACTCCAAGATAGATAAACCCTTCAGAAATAGCAATGGAAGTAATGATTCCCTGAGGGGACTGGGAGTGAGAAGGGGGAAGGGAGGAAAGGGTAACCAATAGAAATGATGACTCTATAACCCCCACTTGAGGGGAATGAATTACAGAATTGTAGGAGAATATGGCAAATAATAATAACATATAATATAATAATAAGGGTTCCTGGGGGATAGGGAGCTGATATCAAAGAGTTCAAGAAGAAATAAAATGTTTCAAAAATGATGGTGGCGGTAATTGTACAATTATGCTCGATCTAATTGAATCATGGACTGTTATAATATTTGTTAGAGCTCCCAATGCAGTGAATTGAAAAACAAAATCTCAAGATCATTAACCATTACAGATGTACAAATGAAACAAACAATCAGATGCATCATCCCAATATTAATAGCCATGTTTATAAAACCAGAAAACAACAAAGCTAGCAAGGGTACAGGGAGATTAGAAACCACACACACACCTGGTAGTATTATCAAATGGAACAACTACTGTGGAAAACACGATGATGCTTCTAAGAAGTTGGAAATAGAAAGATGATCCAGGAATCTCATTATTAGGTATATAACCTAGCCAGAACCATAGCACAAATAGATATATACATATTCTTGTTCATCACAGCACTATTCATGATAGGAAAGCTGTGGAAGCAACCTTAATTGCTTTCAGCTGAAGAATGGATAAACAAATTTGGTACATACACTCAACAGAATATTAGGCAACATTGAATAGCAAAGAATCTGTGAAACATGACATGTTAATGAGTGAAATTATTTAGTAACCAAAGGACAAATATAGTATTAGACCACTACTATAAAATTCAAGGGAAAGTTTTCACTCCCAAAGAAACATTATGGCTACTAGGAATCGGAGGGAGAGGGACAATAACCCATTGAGTGGAGGGTGGTCACATATCAATTTGGATGAAGGGGAAGGTCATATACAGTAAGGAAAAGATCAACAAAAATTCTGAAGGCAAAGGAAGACATATGGGAAAGTACAAGACTCAAAGACAACGGAGGTGAGTGCTATTATATACACAATCCGTCACTGACAGTAAAAATAGTAACCTATAGGTACATACATGGATAGATATATAATGTAAACAGCTGTGAGTAGAACAGAACTATACCTGTGCATGCATACACACATATATAAATGTTTGACAGAATATTTTGACTTTATGTACTTACAAATGCTGAAAATATACACATCAACACAATAGAGCATAAAATAGTCAAAGTTAGGTAAACTGCTTAGCCATAACCAAACATCTTGAGAGAATAAGTAGCTGGACCAAGGACTATCAAGGCTAATTGACACATACGTAATCTACAAAGAAAATGTTTTACATTCGATTTTGATAAGTAGCAACTTTAAAACTTAGGGTGGTCAACTAAGGTGCAAGGGTTAGTCTAGCTTCATCCAGAGCAAAGAAGAGTGTAGGACATCAAAGGCTCATGAAAACAATTAATCCAAAGAACTAATGGACCATGTCAACTTCAGCCTCCACAACCCTGCGACCAGAAGAGCTAAATAGTGCCTCGCTACCGAATGGACTGTATTATGTAGTACTCAACAGAGTGGGGGGAAATGTGGAACAAAACTCCAAATCACAATAAAAAGAAGATGCAATAGAGATTGGTGGAATCACCATGAATATGGCCTCAGTCACTCTTCAAGCCTGGAAATGAACGCATCTCCATGGCTCCGTGTTCAGCTGAATAATAGACATGTCTACACGGTGAGCAATAACACTTGGAAGATACATATTTCTTTGGACAATCAACTACTTGAGATCAAAGGGGAAGCGTGTTCCCAAGAACCAAGTTCTGAAGGCAGAAAGAGTTAGGAATGAAAGAGGATGAAAACAGGCAACACAGCAGATAGAGTGACTGTGACTGCACTCAGCACAGAAAATGTGTATCAATTGCTGAATGGAAAGCAGACGTACTCTGGAAACCTTCACCTAATTTACAATTAAAAAGTTAAAACAACAAATCACAAGCAACGATCAAGCCCTGGTGGAAAAACAAAGTACACTGGGCCAGGAATCAAAAAAGACCTAAATTTGAGAATGAATGTCATCTTCTTCTTGATAGACAACTTCTAACTCCTCTGGACCTTCCCCTTTTTCCTGTGGACAACGAAGCTGGTAATACTGTCTTTACTATTTATAGCCCGCTAAGCCTTAAACTGTGCTATAGTATGTCTATAGCTAGGTCTATAGCTGTGTCTAGTACCATCCTTCATTTCCCGCAGAGCAGAACACGTGGGAAGGGGAGAAGGCACACAGGCACGGGACGCAATATGAGAGGCATGTAGAGAAAAGCTGTAAGTGCAAAGCAAACATATATGACCTCAAAGCACAGCAAGGGTGTAACACGATAACACATTTGTTACTCTGACAAAGCCAAGGCGGTGCAGGCATCGCCCCCAAGAATGACTTTTTTTGAGGTCTTGAAATGGCTTCAGCCATCAGAGTGAATGGTTTCATTGCCAGGTAGCATGTCATTCTCTCAGAATAAGTGGTTTTTCATGGAGTCAAAGCTTGTTGGCACCGGAAGCGGTGAAGACATGCAATCTTTCCCATCATGCCCTTGCCCCACGATGTGTCCCTTTCTGTCCACTGCTGCTGGCTGATAGGCATTCTTTTTCCATAGGTCACTGACATTCAAAACACGAGAGGGGATACAGAAATTCAGATATTCTTCACAACCTGCCACCATCTGGTGGTTTTCTTTCTGAACAAACTCTTTAGCTTTGTTATAAAGCCTCACACATGTTTAGAACTTTGCTTGATGCTCTTTGTATGGAGGCAAGTTATATTAAAAATATCCCTTAAATAGTTTTTACATGTCTAACACAAAAAGAACACAGTTCCTTGTAATCAGCCGATGTTTCTTATAAACTATCTTCCCCAGGACTAAACACAGACCTTGACACAGGGTGGGCCCTTAACATGTATTGACTGAGTTAATGTAAGTGAAGGCAGCACTTATTTCCAGGTGAAATGCTATTATAGGTATAAAATAATAATATATACCCTCTTACCCTGACCCTCTTTTTTGCTTTCACAATTAATCAACTGTTACTCAATACATTGTTTAGCTTTTCTTTTTATTATTGTCAAGTAACAACCTACCCAGAATCCCTTTTTAGTCTTCAGCTCTCAACGTTTTGGAAAATTCCTAGAATGATGTAACCACCACTTCAATCAAGATACAGAATAGTTTGATCACTTACAAAAACTCCCCTGTGCTCTTTCACCGTCAACATCTCCCCTTTGTAGTTTCTGGCTCAATTTTCAGTCAAGCCCTGGTGGATAGTGGTTACTGGTTGGGCTGTGATCCACAAGTTCAAGACCCCCATTGCTCCTCAGGAGAAAGACAGGGCTTTCTCCTCCTGTAAAGAGTTACAGTCTTGGAAACAAGGGAAGTTCTGCACTCTCCTATAGGGTCACTATAAGTCAGTGTTGACTTGATGTCAGCGAGTTTGGCTTTTAGAACAGGCAAGTCTATATACTGATGGTAAACAGGTTCAGATTTATAAACGTCTGCCAAACTCACCCAATAGATTCACATGGAAGAAGCAGACTCCCTGTGTGATCCCAGGGTTATAAATAATACAATCCAAATCTAGAGGAGGGAATGAATGGTATCAGAACTTAAATTCTGAACATTCAGTTTGCAGAAGGCTATGGATGATGGTGGAGGTCCAAAGACTCATTTGTGGGGCCCTCGAGCGGATGAAGCCTCGGACCATAATCCAGAGGTGTGTATAGCCTTTCTGTCAGAAAGCATTGTAGAGTCAAGTTGACATTATAGCAAGCATAGTTAGGTTGAAATGTAGTACCTTATTATTTTATCTCTTTTGACCCATTTTAAACTTGTTCCACTTTTTAATATTTGATGCTTTCTTTTCTATTGAGGGTTTTCTCAATTTTAGTTTGTCATTATTGTTAGGTTTTGTTTGTTTGTGTCTTGATTTTGTTTAATATGTTTTTTCTGAATATGAAATCCAGGGTAGGCAAATCTATAGAGTCAGTAAGGGCATTAGTAATTACTTAGGGACCTGGCAGGGAAGGTTGGGTAACAACAATGAGTAGGAGAAAGAAGAAAAGTTCTAAAATTGTTTGTGGCGGTTATGGTAGAACCAACTCTTCTTAATGTGACGGGGTGTCAAATTGTATTATATGTGATTATATGAAAACAGATATTAATGAATCATTTTTAATGACAGACTGTTTTCCAAAGCAATGGTTCCATTTTATAAGCCCTCCAGCCATGCCTAAGACAGCAAGTCGTGTTGTTAGTTGTTTGGGAGCTAGTCTGTTGTTGATGTTGTTGTTGTTGTTGTGTGCCATTGTCAGGTTGCAACTCACAGTGACCCTATGGCCAACAGAACAAACACCGCCCTGCCCTGCCCTGCCCTGCACCATCCCCATAACTGTTGCCAAGTTGGAGCCCAGCGCTGCAGCGCTGTGTCAGTCTATCGCACCCAGACTCTCCTTTTTCTCTACCTCTCTCCCTTATCAAGCATGATGTCGTTTTCCAGAGCCTGGTCTCTCCTGATAGTATGTCCAGAGTACTTAAGACACTGCGATTGGTGTTATTGAATTGTAGAGGTAGTAACTTTGGAAAAGTCAAATATTTGGTTATTATATGTTTTACCACACTACGAACAATTATAATGAGTTTCTTAAAAAAAGGACAATGAGACAAAAGCCTTATGATCCTTTCTTCTCAGCAGCTCTACTTCTTCCAAGACAGATTTGTTTGTTCTTTTGGCAGTCGAAGGTATTTTCAATATTTCTTCACCAGCACCATGATTCAAATGCACCAGTTCTTTGGTCTAGGAGGTATAAACTTATGCCTACTAATGATTTACTATACCTGACAAATTTTGATATGTGGATGGTTGGACAGGAGAAGGAAAAAGTAGGCTCACTCCAATTCTTATATGATACTAGAATGTGAAGGCACTTCAGAAGGAGCCGCACTGATAAGGACCTTTGAACAATAACCATACCAGATCTCTCTGTTTGGAGGAAGAAGCTTAGAGGTAGACTTCCTGAACTAAGCTCCTCTCTTTGTGGTAATCGTGTTCCCACCTCTAACAGGATCCTATGTGTCTATGTCCACTTTCCAGCAGTGGAACAACAACAACAAAGAGTGTCCAGGAATGCCTCACTATTGAAATTGCTTTTTATATCCTGCCATCTACACAAATAAATATGCTACATTCTATCAACACTGTGTACATGGCTTTGTGTGCTGTAGGGGATTAGGTAATTGCAATACGTTTCCGTCCTCTCTTTAGGACTGTGCAGGTCCGTATGGAAAAAAAAAGGTGACTATTGAATACTTAAAATGTGGCTAGGGCTTCATTTGAACCCTCTGAACTGTCTTTGTGTAAAACAAAGACGTGTAAAATATGCAAATGCAAAATAAGATTTAAATCCAAGTGTAAAATATATCAATGTAAAATATCCCACTGATCATTTTTGTTATGATTGCATGTTTAAATGATAGTCTCTGAATATATTGGGTTAAATAAAATATATACTAAAATTAATTTCACTTGTTTCTTTAGGTTTATCAAGTGAATTCTAATTCAGAGAAGCAGAATGAAGCTCTGCCCAGTGTGGTATCATATTCACAACAATTGCTGTTTGACCCCATTGTTACGGCTAATGCATTTTGTGAGAATCATCCTCTCTTTCACTAACTTTCTACTTGCTAAGCATGATGTCCTTCTATAAGGAGTGGTCTCTCCTAATGATAGGTGCAGTGTGCATGGGGAAAAGCCTCACCATTCTCCTTGCTAAGGAGAATTCTGGTTGTACTACTTAGAAGACAGATTTGTTCTTTGGCAACACCATAATTCAAAATCATTCATTCCTCCTCAGCCTGCCTATTTAACTGTCTACCTTTCATATGCATATGAGAAAATGTAAAGTACCTTGGCTTGGATCAGGCTCCCCTCAGTCTTAAAGTGATAGCTTTGATGTTGTTAATTTAAACAGTTTTATTGATATCTAATTTACATATCATAGAATTCAATAGTTCGGATACATTAAAAAGAGCTGAGCTTTTTAAGACTTTAAAGACATCTTTTGCAGCAGATTTGTCATTTGATTTCTTGACAGCTATTTCCATGGGTGCTGACTGTGGACTTGGGCAAAATGAGGTCTTTGACAGCTTCAGTCTTCTCTGTTAATTGAGCTGTGACTTGGTAATCCAGGTAGGAGGTTTTTTCTTTGCTAAATTGAGAGGCAACCATACTGAAGGGGAGAGTCTTTGACCTTCACCACTTATTCATTGTATCTATCTTAGTATCTCTTAAAACAGATACATCACTTTTAAAACAAACCAAGCAGTTTAAACATAAGAGAATGCACATCAACGCTGTAAAATTAAAAACAATGATTGAATCTAAAAACTAACACTACAAGCATCGTAGCTCTTTAAAAGGTATTATGAAGAAATAATGGGCGAAAGATGGGCTTTCTATTCTGGCAAAGCGTTGCAGTCTTAGAAACACACAAGGGCAGTTCTACCCTGTCCTGTAGTGTCACTCAGAGTCAGTACTGGCTCACTGGCAGTGCGTGAGGAAAAAATTTAATGGGAAGCCAACATATAGGAGAAAATATTTGCAGAACATACATCTTAATGTCTCTTACCTGGAATATAGAAGGAACTCCTGCAAGTAAATATCAAGATTTGCAAGGGCAAATGATTTGAACAGATACTTCACAGAAGAACTAGAGTAAGTGGAAAATAAGCACAAAGAAAGATGTGCAGCATCAATAGTCATTAGGGAAATACATTAAAATGCACATTGGGAAAAATAAGTAATTGATGAATTTGAAGTAAGAGCTGAGAACAGCTCAAAAGAAATGGATCAGAGAAATGTAAGTAGATGAAAAATATGGAAGAGAAGTAGATGATTGGTTAGTTTCAAGGTAAATGTATATAGAGTATAATGTTCAGAAGGAGATAAAGTTGAGGATTTTTTTAGAATTTGAGACAAACACATTATTAAAGTTTTTAAAAAGCACATGGTCCACGCAGAATAGGTAAAATTAAGTCCACATATATACATACTATATTAAAATAGAACACACTCCAGGAAATAGAAGTACAGGAGGAAAAGAAGAAGAATCTATCAAGGCATCGCAATGAGTGGGCACCAAACCTCTCACCTGCAACGAAAGATGCAAAGGACAAGGAAGACTAACTTTGAAGCCTAAAGGGGAAGGCGAGAGTCCTCGCTGGAACAAACTACAGAATCACTAGGAGACAGAGTGGCTTCAGTGGCAATTGACAGAGATTTAGTATCCACAGAAAGTCTCTCCAGAAAAGCTTCCAAGAAGACACGTAAGAGGAGACACTTTTCTGAAATGCAAGAGTGGGGTAATGGAAACAATAATCAGCTAATAAACAGGTAAAACGTTCCTAATTCTAAAAATGTACCTATAGTAAATAAAAATATAGAAAACAAACCCTCCAACCATAAAGAAAGCTCTGTGGTTAGAGACATTAAAACCACCTGAATTGAACTCCGAGGACATCTCATTTCTGGAAATTACAATGGTATCAATAACTTAGAAGATAAACTATTTGAAAAACCAGTTAACTAGAAAAAGCCTAACACACACATACACACAAATGATTCACAACCCAATGCGAACTATACATATTTTTACTATTCACATTGAACATGGAATTCTACATCTGTCCATAGTCTGTTCGTCGGGATGATATGATCAAAACTGTCAAGGTTTGTGTGAAAAATAATCTTTTCTTAACAAGGTTTATAAAGCAAGCTTTCCTTGGGCCATCTAAATTTTAGATCTCTTTTAATTAGAGTGAGCAATCTCCTGACATAACATTCCCAGGCATGGATATGATCGGTTACTTATTATCTTACAAGGTGACATGGAAGAATAACTAACACCTCTGGTGAACCTGAACTAAACCAAAGACTGTAATTGGAGCTTCTTATAAATCCTTTTGATATTGCAGGCATACTGAGCAGAGAGGAGTGTCATTTGTATGCTGAATCGTTCATGATAAAACAGAAGCATTACCAAGCTCTCCCCTCTGTCTTTGCGGATCCTGCCTAATAAGAAACCTTTGTGCTCCTCGGTGTCACCTCCAGAGCAATTGCCATCACTCAGAAAATACCTGAGCATGAGCCAGAAGAGAGAGAGCTCTCTGTGTGTTGTCATTGTGGAGTCACAATTAGGATACATCAGCAAAAGCGGAAATGTTGAAAAACGTGACTTTAAACAAAGATATGGTCATACTGTAACCCAGAGATGTTATTGCCAATGCAGTAAAACCTGAAGAGCTGGCACTTGACAAGACCAGCCTTATTTATATGGAGACATATTTTCCAACATCCGCCGAGAACGGTCTTCGCAGTTTTCTATCACCATTAGTGGGAAATATTTGAGTTTTCCTTCTCTGACAGGTTTCCACCTGGCAGAGTGTGGTAGTGACACAATTTCATGTCAACTTAATAAAAGAATAAAGGGGTGGAGTTTAGTCTGTCAATCAGGTCACACCTGAAGATGTCTCCTTGTGGGCATGGACTAATCATGAGGATTCTGGGAGCTTCCTCCCTGGAGGCGAGATATTCTCTCTCTCTCTCTCTCTCTCTCTCTCTCTCTCTCTCTGTCCTATACTTTCCTGTTAACAAGCCACAAAGAACAGTCAAAGCCCAGGAGTTGTGTCCACTTCCATTGGATTCAGAGGACTTTCCACCCACCAGCCTATGATCGTCTGCATACAGCATCATTGCATGTGCTGCATGAGTTTGAAGAGGAATTCGTTGGCTAATATCAGACATATGGGTTAACATCCGACTTATGGACTTGATCTGGACTGGACTAGGTTGTGTTAATGCTGCTGCATCACTACTTCCTGATGTAAAATTTTCTCTTACACACATAAGAGTGTCTGGATTTGCTTCTTAGTCTACACTGACCTAACACACCGAAGTCCAGCTTTCATCGGCTTCATTGTGATTTGATATTATGTGTTTCTAGGATATGTCTTCTATAACAGTAAGTCAAAAAGTATTGCTACAAATCATAGAACCAGTTATTAAACAAGCATATCAAAATGTGAAGCAATTGTTTCTTGACATATCTTCTATCTTCATTTATTCTGAAGGAGGTGTTTCCAGCTCCCTAACCCTTCCCTCAAAGAATTCTATGTTGTTAACTTTCCACTAGATCAGACGGCAGTTTTGCATGCTTAGTTTGAGTTTGAGGGACAACGGGATGTCTGAAGGGCAAGATCATGGATGCATGCGACCATCCATGTGGGAAGTTTTCTCAACAAATTCTCAGAGCATTTTGTTACCCTGCGACCCTGAAGAATGAGCAGGTACATTGTCAGGAGGGGAAATTAAATTGTGAGCACATCTTTCCTGGCCTGTATCTCACCAGTGCGGTTTCAGTTTCCCAAGAAACCCCATGAACATCTTGCGTCTCTTCCCGGAGAATCTCTCAAGATTACTCCTTTAAGATCTCAAAAAATGCTCCTCAGCTTCCTTGTCTTGAATGCATTTGTTTTTACCTATTGCATTGATATATACTTCTTGTGGGATATAATTCAATGGTTTACATATATTTAAAAGAGTCGTGTAATCATCGCCACAATCAATTTTAGATCATTTCTTCATTCTCTCATCTACTGTTATTAGCTCCCACTTCCCTCCAATCTCCCTTGTTGTAACTCCAAAAATCGATTAATGCAGTTACTGTCTATAGATTGATTGGCCTCTCCTGTGTTTCATATAAAGAAAAACTCACCCCCCCAAAACAACCCCCAAAACCCATTAGCAACACCAAATTAAACATAGATAAACTTCCGCCCCAAAGAAAACAAGTAATAATAAACACTAGAAAGCGCTCACATTGGGCCAAAGGGGAAAGCAAAGGATGAGATGTGACTTGTTCAGTTACCTATGTCTGCAGTACCGGCAGCCCTGGTGCCATATGGGTCATGCTCTGGGCTTCGAGCTGCAAGTCAGCAGTTCCACACCACCAGCTTCTGTGAGAGAAGAGTTAGGTTTCCACTCCTGGAGAGAGGCACAGTCTCAGAAACCCAGGGGGCAGCCCTACCCTGCCCTATAGGGTTTCAGTGAATCAGAATCAACTCAATGGCAAACAACGCATCTTTTTACCTGTAGTAATTTGTCTTCCAACGCTTTCTGTCTGAGGACAAGATGATCCACCTATGTTGTCAATGACCCCAGGGAGTTCCATGGCCAGAGTCCATGTGGGGACTGCAAATGGCATTGGGGTCCCCTGTCATCTGTAGCCTTCTGCAAGCCAGGTGCTCAGAATTCAATATCACATTTTGATATTTTATTTAATAAAAGTTTCTTTGATTTTGAAGCAATACATTTTATATACCTTTACATATATAGTGTGGTTATAATTTATCACATATAATTTTAGTCATTCAATTAAGCCCAATCATAGAAAATTTGGAAATGGAAAATAAATTTAAATACAATCCAGCCATCTTAACATGGTATCTATTGTTTTGTTTTATATCCTACTGATATTTTCTTTTTCTTTCTGCTTGTAGTCAAAGCAGTTACACTTTTTTTTTAATTGGGTTCAAATCACAAACGCTTTTACATGAGCCTAACTTTCCAAGCTCTCATTTTTAATGACCATCCTATCATAGGAAAGTGACATGATATATTGAACCAATCATCTACATGTGGACATTTTTAGCTATGTGGTATTTTGATCATTATAGAAACCGGTTCAGTGAATATCAAGCATAGAGCTGTTTTCCATAGCTAGTTTATTTTCTTAGAATAGATTTCCCCAAAGTGCAACTATTAGATCAACAGGCATGAAAGTGTTTATGATGCTTAGCATATATTGCTACAGTATTTTCCCCAAATGTGGTCATTTGCAGTGACTTAGTGAAAGCGTTATAATTCAGCGTGTCATCAGAGATCACAGCAGTGACTCTCAAAGTGTCGTTGTCCCTGGCAGCAGCCACCTGCGTGGGGGAAGTTGTTCAAAGAGCAAATTCTGTTGCCAGCTTCGAATCACCGAATCGGACACCCTGGGGGTGTGGCCTTGAAATCACTTTTAAAAAGTGCCCTGGGTGATTCAGAAGCCCAATCAAGTTTAAGAACTCTTCATGTAACAGAAAAGGTGCTCAGCATCAGCTGTAATGAAAACCACATGTTGAGCTGCCGCAATCTACTGATACCTGGGTCACAGTCCCGAATTTCTGGTTCATTTGTCTAAGAATAGAACAAAGGTATTATTATTTTTTTCAATGCCTCTCAGGTGATTGATTCTATTGTGCAGCCAAAGTCGGGAACTATTGGACTAAAAGAGTGCTCAGCGAAGTGTGGATGTGGAGCCTGAGAGTAATTAGCATAAGAGATGCTCAGGTAGCACCTCAGGCCCAGTGAATGAGAAGCTCCGCAGTTGGCCAAGGAATCTGTGTGACATTTGCTCCAGGTGATGCTGATCTGTATTTGATCGCAGTGAATTATTTAATGTAATTCTTTGAGCCAAAACCTTTGTGACTCCCACAAAACAAGCTTTGTTTCCCTGTTGGGTCTGGGTAAGATGGTGGGGAGAGGACAGTAATTAGATTAGATAGATGATTCCGCTGTGAGTGATCATTAACAGGATTAATTGTAATTGCCCTCCTGGTGGGCATCCAATGAGCCATCGAAAAGCCGGAAGTCAGAGGTGATTACCAGCAAGAGAGACAAGCCAGAGGTTGAGTACATCCTTTGGACCCCAAGATCCCTAAGCATGGAACTTCCTGGACCCAGGAGACAGCTGTGAAAACAGAGGAATGGCAGAGCAGCAGAACCGGAAGCCAGAGCATGAGACAGAGCAGTGAACGTGCCAGCCCACTGAGCCAGGGCTGCCGAGTGCTTTGGGACAGGCGACTAACTTGTGTAGTGCTTCTGAGCACTTTCTAGGGGAAGTTGCGCTTTGCTGGTCCACTGTGCTAGAGGGGAGCGCTCTTGGTTAAGACTTACAGTGGAGTGGCATGCCCATTGGGAAATTTTTTTTTCAGTCTTAAAAGTTTTGTATCATTGCCCAAGCAGTGCAGAGGCCAGGTGGTCAAGATGCTGAGGGCCAGAGAGCAGTCTGCCTGTGGACATGTCAGAGAAGAAACTATCCAGACTGAACAATGGTACACAGCATTTCTCACATGAATTGCTGCAATTAACGTCCCAAATAAGCCCCCTAATTGTGACTGTCATCTGTGAGTCCAGTGTGGCCATTCGCAATGAATTCTAGAACCTGGCTGAAAAATAGAGTATGATGTGGGAGACAGAGTTGTACTGAAACTTTAGAAGCACTGTTCTAATCATGGCTATGAATGAATTCACACTTGCATGGTCATGGCTACTCAGCAAAATCAGACTGGTGTGAAATTTAAAACTTTAAGTGAAATGAAATGGTAGCTGAAACAGGAGAAACTCTGGCTTAAAGCCCCAGAAAAGGAGAACCAGAACTGTAGTGAATGCTTCCAAAACCTTATATGGAGAGAAGCACACATTAAAAGCTGCATGGTCAACTACCATCATTGAGCACACTACCATTTCCACCTCTGTTGATCAAGATATTTGGTTGCTATGCAATGCTGATGCTACCTTTGTTTCTAAGAGGGAGATTAAGCTTTCAGCAGGCATCAACCATTTTTT
Organism: Tenrec ecaudatus; assembly: GCF_050624435.1. Taxonomy (NCBI): domain Eukaryota; kingdom Metazoa; phylum Chordata; class Mammalia; order Afrosoricida; family Tenrecidae; genus Tenrec; species Tenrec ecaudatus. The sequence goes on along the minus strand of NC_134533.1, from coordinate 157,531,189 downwards.
CCTGCTCTAGTCATTTTCCTGGTACAGCCACATTTTACAAGTTCATGTCTATCATGATTATACTGGGAAATTAGGTTCAAAGCCATGGCTCTAAAGTTTGAATAGAGATGGACAGTGTCTCTTGGGAATAAATACCTAGGTATCCTGCAGTAGATATGTAAATATATATATATGAGTGGATACAAAAATCCCTGGATATTTCTCTAAGCTATGTATTTAATTTTTAAAAAACAACCTTATCGCCTTCAAAGTACTCTCCATTAGACTTACTACATTTGTCAAATCTGCGATTCCATTCTTGGAAACATTTTTCAAACTTGTCTGTTCCGATAGCTGACAGTACCTCCTTTGTTTTTTTCTTCACCACTTCAACGTTGTCAAACTGCTGCCCTTCCATGCCCCTCTTCATTCTCAGAAACAAAAATAAGTCACACAGAGCGAGACCAGGTGAGTAAGGTGTGTGGGGCAAGAGAGGCATATTGTTTTTTGCCCAAAACTGGCACTCTGAAATGGCTGTGTGAGCAGGTGCATTGTTGTGGTGGCAAAACTAGTCCTCCATCTGCCACAAACCAGGCCCTTTTTGTTGCACACTGTTACGCAATCTTTCAGGACCTCTAAATAGAAAGCTGGTTTAACAGTCTGACCTGGTGGAATGAACTCCAAATGCGCTAGGAGTCAACATTTTCATCAGTTCAAGAAGTTGATAGACGTCCAGAATGGGGTTTGTCATGAATCGACATTTCACCATTTTTGAAACAAGAAAACCACTTGTACACGAGGTTTTCCCATAGTGCTCTCCTCGGAAGCTGTCTTCAAATTCACAAAGCTTCTGTGACATTTTCCCTGAGCAGGAAACAAAATTTCACAGCTTCACGCTGTTCTCTTAAATTGGTCATCACAACACACGAGGCTCAAGCAAAATTGATTTTACAAAAAAAATCACTGTGACCAGAGAAAACCTTCCTTGGAGACACCACTGGGTACACTAACTCAGAGTGTCTTGATGCTCGCCTAAGGAGAAAATGCATACTATGAAAATTCTTATCCACCCAGGGGCTATCCCCTCGTGTGTGGGGTGGGGGGGGGATTAAACTGTGTGGCTCAAAACAGACTATGGAAAGCTTGAGAATTCTAAAACAATTTATTTTTGCTTGTGTGGAACCTCTGCATGGATCAAGAGGCAGTGTGTGAACAGAACAAGGGGATATTGCAAGGTTTAAATTCAGGAAAGGTGTGCATCAGGGTTATAACTTCTCAACATATGTATCCAACCTGTACGCTGAGAACATACGCAGAGTAGCTGCATTATATGAAAAAGAACAAGACATCTGGGTTGGAGCAAGGCTTATGAACCTGTGCTGTGTAGATGACACATCTTGTTTATTGAATGTCCCTGAATTATGTGTTGATGAAGATGAAGGACTGCAGGCTTCAGTATGAATTACAAATTGGTGTAAAGAAGACCGGTATTCCCATAACTGGACCAGTAAGTGATCATCATGATTAATGGAGAAAGATTGAAGTTGTAAAAGATTTTTATCTTGCTTGCATCCACAATCAATGTTCATGGAAGCAGCAGTCAAGAGATCAAAAGAAAAGTTGCAATGGGTAAATCTGCTGCATAAGATCTCTTTGTAGACTATAGTATGCTTGGCTCAAGCCATGATATTTTCCATTGCCTCACCTGTATGTGAAAGTTGCCTATAGAATAAGGAAGGTAGAAGAAGAGTTGATTCATTTGAATTACCAGGGAAGAATATTGACAGTATCATGGATTGTCAAGAGAACAAATAAATCTGTCTTGGCAGAAGTGCAATGAGAAGGTTCCTTAGCAGCAAGGATGGTGAGGCTTGGTCTCATGTAATTTGGAAATGTTGTCAGGAGAGACCAGTCCCTGGAGAAGGACATCATGCTTGGCAAAGTAGAAGGGCAGTGACAATGAGGAAGTCCCAGGAAGAGATAGATTGACACAGTGGCTGGATCAATTGACTCCAACGTAAGAATAATTGTGAGGATGATACAGGACCCTCTGCAGTGCACGGGGTCTCTTTAGGTTGTAGCTGACTTGATGGCACCTGATAACAATGGCATATACGTATATAGACAGAGACAAATAGATTTTTATAATATAGAGGTAAAGATGTTGACTAACGGCTGAGGTGTGAAATCATATATCAATGATGGCTTAACAATATTTTTAAAATTAACAGCGAGACTTAACATCATCCATGTTTTTCACCTATGCTGTGCCAAAAATAATCACTATAAATATAAATTTGCATCTTTATGTAGAGATTTTTAAAATAGTTGATTACTGAGTTAGTAGCTTGAAAAGAAAGGAAGCAAAATTTTCCATAGACACAAGAAGAGATCAGAAACGTTATTTAAATTATGCCTAGAGGAATGACTAAGGAAAACATTGCACCTTAAATTGCTGGGAGTGGAAAGCTAATATTAGATGACACTAAAACGACAAATTACATCACTGCTCTTTTTTTAACTGGAGCTTTAAGAGAAGATTGATGGTCCACAATGGAGGCTTTCGAACCAGGCTGCCACTGTGCATCTGGGGCACTTGAGCAGCTGAGGCTCACCTGCCACCTTCCTCGCCCATAGCTGCAGAGAGCAGCTGTAGCACATTAGCACAGCTGAGGCTGTCGATGACTATCACAAGGTCAAGCTCACCTGAGGAAAGCAAAGAGCGAGGAGCTCGTGATAGCGGGGAGAGCATTAGGCTGTGGGGACACCAGACATTTCATCTGCTGGAAATCGTTTACTTCATGAGCTTTCTGTTAAAAGCTAGAAAAGGTGTGTTTATTAAGCATTCACTGACTGCACTCTGCTTTCAAATTAACAAACTGACCCCAAAATAAATATTGGTGTTTCTTCAAGTCTTTAGAACTCTCCCAATTAGACAAATCCTTTAAAAGTTATTTACATCAGAGATGATTCCACCTCGAAAAAGAGGTGCTCTCATAGTAGTTTGGTTTTTTAAAAAATCACTTTATTGGGAGCTCATACAATTCTTATCACAATCCATATATACATCCATTGTGTCAAGAACATATGTACATTTGTTGCCATCATCATTCTCAAAACATTTGCCGTCTACTTGAGCCCTTAATATCTGCTGCTCATTTTCCCCCTCCCTCCCTACTCCCCGCTACCTCATGAACACTTCATCATTCATATATAATTATTTTGTCATTTATTACCCTGTCTGACATCTCCCCCTGCCCTCTTCTCTGCTGTCCCTCCCCCAGGGAGGAGGCTATATGTAGATTCCTGTAATCAGTTCCCCCTTTCCACCCCACATTCTTTCAACCCTCCAGGCATCGCCACCCTCATCACTGGTTCTGGAGGAGTCATCTGTCCTGGATTCCCTGTGTTTCCAGTTGCTATCTGTACCTATGTACATCCTCTGGTCTAGCCAGATTTGCAAGGTAGAATTGGGATCATGATAGTGGGAGGGGGGGAGGAAGTATTTAAGAACTAGAGGAAAGTTATATGTTTCATCGTTGCTACCCTGCACCCTGACTGGTTCATCTCCTCCCCACAACCCCTCAGCAAGGGGTGTCCGATTGGCTACCATTGGGCTTTGAGTCTCCACTCTTCACTCACCACATTTTCAATGATAAGATTTTTGGTCCTTGATGCTTGATACCTGATCCCTTCGACAGCTCGTGGTCACACAGGCTGGTGTTGTTGCTTCTGTGCTAGATGGCCACTTGCTTATCTTCAAACCTTTAAGACCCCAGATGCTATATCTTTTGATAGCCAGGCACCATCAGCTTTCTTCACCACATTTGCTTATGCACACGTTTGTCTTCATTGATCATATCAGCGAGGTGGGCACCCACCAATATGGTTTTCAGCTCTTTGATGTCTGATCACTGGTCCCTTCTGCACCTTTTGGTCAGACAGGCTCGTTTGCTTCTTCCATGTAGGCCTTGATGCTTCTCAGCTAGATGACCACTTATCTTCAAGCTTTTAAGACCCTAGATGCTATATCTTTTGATAGCCGGGCATCATTAGCTTTCTTCACCATATTTGCTTATGCACATGTTTGTCTTCAGTGGTTGTATCAGGAAGGTGGACAGCCATTGATATATTTTTTTAGCTCTTTGATATCTGACAACTGGTCTCTTCTACATATCATGGTCAGCCAAGCTGGTATGTTTCTTGCATGTGGGCTTTGATGTTTCTCAGCTAGTTGGCCTCTTGTTTATCTTCAAGCCTTTAAGACCCTAGATGCTATAACTGTTCATAGCCGGACACTATCACCTTTCTTCACCACATTTGCTTATGCACAGATTTTTCTTCAATAATTGTGTCGGGAAGGTGTGCATCCTGGAATGCCAATTTATTAGAACAAAGTGTTCTTGCATTGAGTAAGTGCTTGAGTGGAGGCCCAATGTCCATCTGCTGCCTTAGTACTAAACCTCTAAATATATGTGCATAGATCTGTTTCCTCACACTCATATAAATATATTTACATATGTACATTCCAGTCTTTGGACCTCTATAAATAGCCTTTGTCACCTAGTTCTTTCCTCTATTTCCTTTTACTTTCCTCTTGTCCCACTACCATGCTCATCCTTCATTTGGGTTTCAGTAATTTCTCTTGGTTTCCTTGCTCTTGATGACTACCTACCAGGCCACTCACACCCTCCTTGCTACTGATTTTGGATCACTTATTGCTCCCCTGTCCCTTGGTTGATCAGCACCACCTCCCTGCCCCCTCCTCCCCCTCTCCCATATCCCCCCGGAACCATTGGTCCCATTGTTTTCTCCTCCAGACTATTCATCCAGTCCATCTTATCTAATAGATCTGTAGAGATAATAATATGCACCAAAAATCAAGTCATTGCAAGATAGGAAATGAGTAAGAACACAGCTGTGACAATAAAAAAGGGAAACCAATTACCCATGGAAGAATAAATTAATTTTTAAATTTTTTAAAAAAGAATATATGTATATATATGTGTGTATGTGTGTGTATACCATATACATATATATATATATATATATATATATATATATATATATATATATATATACCATAGTGAATGAAGGGGTAATATATATACCATAGCAAATGAAGGGGGAAGTGCAGAGTGGAGACCCAAGGCCCATTTGTCGGCCACTGGAGATGCCCTCACAGAGGGGTTTAGGAGAGGAGACGGGTCAGTCAGGGTGCGATGTAGTACCGATGAAGAACACAGCTTTCCCCCAGATCCTGGATGCTTCCTCCCCCCAGCTACCATGATCTGAATTCTACCTTGCAGGACTGGACAGGGCAGAGGTTGTACACTGGTGCATATGGGGGCTGGAGGCACAGGGGATCCAGGGTGGACGATACCTTCAGGACCAGGGGTGTGAGGGACGATGCTGGGAGAGTGGAGGGTGAGTGGGTTGGAAAGGGGGAACTGATTACAAGGATCCACATGTGACCTCTTCCCTGGGAGAGGGACAGCAGAGAAGGGGGGGAGGGAGACTCCGGACAGGGCAAGATATGACAAAATAACAATCTATAAATTATCAAGGGCTCAAGAGGGAGGGGGGAACAGGGAGGGAGGGGAAAAAAAAGAGGACCTGATGCAGAGGGCTTAAGTGGAGTGCAAATGCTTTGAGAATGATTGGGGCAGGGAATGTATGGATGTGCTTTATACGATTGATGTATGTATATGTGTGGATTGTGATAAGAGTTGTATGAGCCCCTAATAAAATGTAAAAAAAAGAAAAAATTTAAAAAGAAAGTAAAACCTTTTACTTCCATTCCATTCCTTTCTCCTTCCTTCATCCCTTCCTTAATTTCTCACTTTCTCCCCAGTCCCTTCCTCTCTTTCTTTTCTTTCTCATTTATTTTACAACTTTGATCAAATACTAAAGACAAAACAAAAAACCTGAATGTGCAACCCTGAACATGTCTGAAGATTTCTTAATGGGAGCATAGATGGGATAAAGCTGTTAGCTAATGAATTATATTCAGAAATGTTCATGCAACTTTTTTCTGAGGACAGAGATCACAAATTTTATCAGATGAGCAAAGCTATCTGTACACACACACACACACACACACACACACACACATTAATGAGAGAAATTGCCTCTTTTTAGACATGGTGGGCAGAATGCGTTCAGTACTAGAAACTGAAAACAAATGCCAAGTAAGTTCTAAATCTGAATGCTGACTGGCTGAGTTGTGGGGACCTGCCATTGGCTGGCTCACAAATCAGGTTGGGGTTTTCAAACTCACCCTCCCAAAGCCATTCAGGAAGGGTGTTGGAGCCCTAGGATACTCCTCAGGGACCTTGCCTCTCTGTAGCAGCCCTGCATCTGATAGAGTCTCAGAATCTGACCCTCAAATTCAAAGACTAGAATTGGGCCCATGTCATCTAAACTGGAGATTTAGAAGTCTAATTTCAAGCTTTGAAAGGAGCTTGGAAAACAAGTCAAAATTTCTCAACTGATCCTCTATTGTTCTGCTTTCTATTCTGGGCTTGTGCTTCAGGGTCAGTTAGCCTTCACTCTAAGGTATATCCAAATTAGATGCCCTTCAGCAAGTTATTTGGCCATCTGAGCCCTTAATGGTTTATCTATAAGATAGTGATAACAATAAAACCAACCCACTGTCATTGAGTTGATTCTGACCCAGAGCTACTCATAGGACCCTAGAGGACAGAGTATGCTGTGGATCTTTATGGGAGTAGATAGCCTCAGGTTTTCCTGTGGCACAGCCAATGTGTTCAAACCACCAACCTCGCAGCAATTCTATGCTGAACCCAGAGCACCATTAGTGCTCATCTTAGCTAACTATAGTACCATCCATATCAAACTAGGAATTTACTGAGAAAATACATGAACATACATCAGTATCATAATGACCTTCAGCTAATATTGCTAACAGATATGATAAATATTATAGCAGCAGTAGCAGGTTCATCATGATTGCTTTCATTGAAATATTTTCCCACCTTGGCAATGAGGTTGATTGCCATGGAAAAGTAACTTCTACTTTTTTCCAAATTTAACTATTAACTCTGCTAAACTAAGTTTTGGGGTTGTTGTTAACATGTTTCCAAAATATTTTCTTTTAAGAGATATAACCAATAGTGATACAATATGGAATCTTCCATTATTGTTGGATGGCATGTTAGACAGGGTCCTCTAGAGAAACAAAACCAGGACACTTATGCATATATATATGTGTATACACACACACACACATACACATATATACAACATAAGAAATAAACAACTATTAGTCCACAGAGCAGTACAAATGGCTCAGTTCAATTCACTGCCATGAGACAGTTAATACCCTGGCAGTCCTTCAACACACAAGGACTGCTGAATGCCAGGCAAGGACACAGACAGCTGAGTCTTCTGTCTAGCAATACAGGCAGTCTGGCCACAAGCAGCAAATAGCAGGGCAGGACACCAACAATCATCCAGATGACAGGGTCTTACAGTGCCCAGCTCAACTGATGTATACACCAGCAGTGTGATGAAGCAGGTCTTGAAGGAACCTCAAACTATAGTGACACAGTCCTCGGGTTGGGTGTCCCACAGGTAGTGTAATGCACAAGTTGAGACAAAGAACTAGCTAACGTAGCCACACACTGGTCCAATCATAAGAGAACAAGAGACAGGAAGGCGAGGCTCGCCAAGCCATTTATCTCTTTGACCTTCAATTAAACAGCAACCTTATTAATCCCACATGTGCTTATTGGCCAGGTTGGCACAATAAACCTACCCATCACAAATGGCATCAAGTTGGTTCCAACTCATCATGACTTTATGGACAACAGAACAAAATACTGCTCAGTCATGCGCCATCCTAACTATTATAAGTTTAAGCCCATTGTTACAGCCACCGTGTCTATCCATCCAGTTGAACATCTTTCTCTGTTGATCTGTCCTTCTGCTTTAACCTTTCATTAAGGTTAATCAAAATGTTAGTTAGATCAATACCTATGTTAGTCTGGGTACTTTAGAGAAACAAATCCACAGAAACTCATGTATAAGAGAGAGTTTTATATAAAGGGTAAGTGCACATAAAGAAAACATCCCAACCCAGTGCTGCCCAAGCTCACAAGTCCGACATTAATCCATGTGGCTGATACCAATCCAGAAAGTCTTCCTCCAGCTCATAAAACACCCTCTGATGCCGACTGCAGGAGGAAAGCCGAGTCAGTCAATGTGGAAGCATCTTAGCACTAGCAGGGGTCTCCATATGGCTGCTTGAGCACCCAGGGCTGCATCAGGGTAGGTCCATGTGGCTTCTCCTCCGGGATGTCTTGCAGGAAGTCAGCCTTGCCAGCTGAAGCAGGGAACTGCTAAGGCAGCTGCACACTAGTCCGACCATCAGAAAGTGAGAGACCCAAGAACTAGAAAGTCGGGGCTCACTGAGCCATTTATCCCTCCGTCCTTCAATTAATCCCACATGTCTTTATTGGCCAGGTTGGCACAATAAACATTAAATAGCTCAACCTATCACCAGTGTTAAAAATCAAGTATGCCATGCAATAATACTAATCTCACTGATGACAACAAATATACGTTGCAGTAAGCGACCAAGGCCAGTCACTGGCCTGCTCAGAATATGATGATCTTGTAAACGCAAGAGAACCAAAATCACTGCCTCAACTGACAGCAACCCTATGGACATGGTAGACCCATCCCTGTGAGTTTCAGGGGTTGTAACACTTTACGGGAGTAGAAAGCTCATCACTCTCTCTGCCAGAGCAGTTGGTGATTTCAAACAGCTTGAAATTAGCAGCTTAAGGGCATAAAGCCAATGTTTCATTTGCTATGGTCAACAAAACCATTCCTAAGATCACTTCTTAGTAGTGATGCGGTATATAATTAATAACTTTAATATGTAAATTTATATATTGCTAATATAACTGAGAAATGTTTTTAAATTGCTTTTCAATAGTAAATCTGTAAGTCATTTGTAAAATGTATACAGCAATCTATAAGGGAGGCTCTGCTGCTCTTAATGGGCTCCTTTTTAAAGAACCTTAGAGAATGTTCCTCAGCCCCGCTTAGCCTTCCTCATCCACAGCCTAGTCCCTCTCGCTAGTGTCTTTCCACGACTCTTCAGTCCAATAGCTACACATTGAAAGGGGACAGGGAAAGCAGGGATAAAAAGCAGTAAAAGAGTTTCACAGATGCACCTTCGAGCATGAGCTAGTTTAGTTTCAGAGCAGGACCCTCAACACCATCAACAGCCTCAGAATCAGCATTGCATCCTCCTTCCTGACGAACATCTTCAACATGAAATGAAGAGCATAGTCTCCTTCTGTGCGAGGATTGGCTGCTTTCTCGCTCCACTTCATCCCAGCGATGCAGTTTGTTGAAAGGAATGGGAACTCAGAAGTAGTTTGTAGCCCTTTGAAATAAGTCCCATTTCCTATAGTGTCTCCTCTTTCTCTTTCATGGGTAACATCCATAAAGATCATTTTGCCTGGGTCCTCCTATCAGAAGTAGATTTGTATTATTGTTCTTGGTCACTGCCACGGAGTTGGTGCAGACCCAATGTGTGCAGAGTAGAACTGTGTTCCAGAGAATTTTCTAGGCTGTGATCTTTCAGAAGCGGATTTCCAGTTCTGTCTTCTCTAATCCCTCTGGGTGGGTTCAAACTGCCAACCTTTCCATTTGAATCTCCCAGGAATCCCTACTTTGAATACACACAAAATCTATTTTGTGAATAGTAACTAGCTGTTTAGACTCTAAGTCCATGAAGCTAGAACTCAGCATGCTTGTTTCTGAATACAATGGCACTGCCTGACCAGGATAAGGACTCATTTTATTAATATTGACCAATTAAATCAATAATCTATTCTTCCATCTTCCAAACAATTCATGACTACTAAATTTCCCACCTTATTGGCCTCTCTTAAGCAAGGCATTACATTCCAGGGCTGAAATTCAAACCCCATCTGTACTAACACTCGAAGCTAAAATAACCCAGTGAGAATGTACTAGCAATGAGTTTTAACGCCTTAATCAACCAATCACTTAGCAAAGCCCACTTAAAGAGACCCTCTGGACAAGAAAAAAAAAGTTTTACATTTTCGTTTGCTGGAGCCCTAATCTGGAAATGCAAAGTTCTGAGTTCCAATTTCAGATCCACAGAGCCGGTGACCTGTTTTGCTCACTGGACAATGCAGGCGAAGCATGCTTCCTTGTCATGGGGTGGGGCTCTGTGGGAAGCAAGACGCATAAGGAATGCAAAAACTCTTTTATAAAGAGCTACCAAAATATGATAATCTCGCACTCGCTGAATCCAGAGAATTCCTATGTTTGGGTGGCAAGAGATACCCACACTAGGATCGCTGGGCCAACAAGAGTCTCTCGCAAAGGCAACTGAGAATGGAGCAGGACTGAGAATACGGTATAAGATGGAAACCAACAGAGGTCAAAGACAAAGCCTGCCATTCCCCAACTTGGCCCAAGACAGCTTGTATGTGCAAGACCACCAGCCAAAAGACTAGGGTTACCAACGACACAATGGCGATGTGCTGTAGGGTTTCCCCTAGCATCCTTAGAATTTCCCATAGCACTGGACACATGTGCCTTTATCAACAGGAGCTGTCCCAGGTCACTCAGGGTCTCTCTCGGTGATCTCTTAAGGCCATGCATGGACCCCATAACTTGAATACCAAAATAGTCTTCAATAGTTTTTCTAGGTAGAAATCTGAGCGCCTGTGGGTCCCAAAATCAGCCATAGGTTTCTGCCAAGGGTCACTTGAGTCCTCCATTGTAAAAGTCAGTTCTGTCGTCCTGGGAAACCATCCTCCAGCCTTCACATGGTGGCAGGATGATAACTACTTGTAAACTTCCCCACATCTTTGTTGCACTTAGTGCTGGGAAGAGTTGTATTTCAAAATTCTGATCTAATCTTCTCATATTGAAGTGGTTGACATTTTGTAGGCAAGAGGGAGTTAGTGTTAAAGTTTAATTACAATCCTGTACCTGTAATAAATCTACTTTCTGAAGCACCCCAAAAATTTTAGTACATAATTTTTTAAGTCTAAGGACAAGCAAAACAAATGACAAGAATGCTTATGTCAATGGATGTCAGATTGGCAAGGCCATTAACTGAGCGCAGACAAGATGCCCCAGCCATGTTTGCCACGTTTCACGGTTAGCTTGACCCAGCTTCAAACCTGCATCTTCGAACATTGTACCAGGGTTGGTGAAAGTTACAACCAGGGTTGAAAGAGGAAAGGGATGATATAGTTTTTATAACTGGTATGAGTTAATTTAGAGTTGGTTGGAGAGCTATAACATTTTTCATATGTTTTAGCCATTTCAAAGGAAGGTCTTTTAAAAAAAATGAAATTGTTGCTTAGCAACTTCTTCCTGCATTGTATGATGATGTTATGATTTCCACCTACTGGAGAAGAAAAATATTGCAAACCTGAAAGGTGGGAAAATGAGCCAGAATCAAGTGCAAATATATGTATATGACTAGATTCCCAAAGATATGTATGTAATTATATCAAAGGGAAAAACAGATGCTATATCTTACAAAATATACTTTGACAAAAGCTGATAGAAAAGGCTTCAGGAAATGAGAGCTGTTTCAGTTTAGTTGTTGTAACTGAAAATATAGAAACCGTTTATGTTCAAACAATAAGCTGCTGCTGATGAAGTGATGTACTCTGAGAACCAAACCCAAGTCTTGTCGTTCTCCAAACCCCACACTGACACCCAGGACCTGAAGTACTACCCTGAGAGGCACGCTCTGAGCTGCATCTGTTTTCAGAAGCCCTGGTTACAATGATGTGGCCCCAGGCAGGGTTTACACCCACCATCCCATGACATGTGCTGTCAGCACACTGTAGACAGAGGTTGGCCGACTTAGTGTACAAGAGATTGATCTCCCTCAGAGGGTAATTGAGCATTTGGTATGCTGCCCCCAGAGAGCAGTGAGGCTTATTCATCCCTACTGGAATACTCTGCAGATTTAAAAAAACAACAACAAAGAAAGAAGAATGGGGCTCTCTGTGTCCCAAACTGGAAAGATTCCCAAGACAAGCTAAGTGGCAAAAAAGAAAAAGACCGAGGTGTTGAATAATGTATCCATAGTAGACTATCTTGTACCTGGTATGTCAATAAAAAGGGAATAAGAATACTTATTTGTGTGTGCTTTTAAAAGTAGACTGCAAAAGAAACTAATAGTAAAGTTCATTTATATGTGGGGGCAGGAGAATTGTGGAAAAGACAGACAGCAATAAATGGGAGATTGTTCACTTTCATATTTATACATGGCTTCTTGTCATTGAGTCAGTTCTGACTCATAGTGACCTCATGTGTTAAAGGAGAATTGTGCTCTGTAGGGTTTCTAAGAGCTGATTTTTTAAAAATGATTTTACTGGGGGCTCTTACAGCTCACCACAATCCATCCATTGTGTCAAGCACATTAGCACATATGTTGCCATCATCATTTTCAAAACATTTCCTTTCTACTTGAGCCCTTGAAATCAGCTCATTTCCTCCCTTCCCCCACCGCCCTGTGTTAGTCCAGGTAGACTAACGAAACAAATCCATAGAGATTCAGGTGGATAAGAAAGAGCTTTATGTACAAAAGTAATTGAATATTGAGAAAACCTCCTAGCCCAGTCCAGATCAAGTCCATAAGTCCAATGTTAGCTCATATGTCTGATACCAATCTATAAAGTCTTCTTCAAACTCAGGAAACACATGCAAGGACACCAAATGCAGGAAGACCACAGGCCAGTGGGTGTGAAGTCTTGTGGATCCAGTGATGTTGTTGGCATCTCAGCACTGGCAGGGGTCTCCATGTGATTCCTTCAGCAAAGCTCCTCAAGTGAAATCAAAGCTCAAGATGGTGCTCATCTGGGTGTTTGTTTGTTTGTTTTTATGTGAGTGAGGTAGTACATTTGGAGTTCCACCAGGTCAGATGGTTAATCAAGCTTTCTATTTAGAGGTTCTGAAAAAAATGTGTAACAGTGGTGACAAAAAAAGGCCTGGGGACTGGTTTTGCCACCATGACAATGCACCTGCTCACGCAGTCATCTCAGTGTGCCAGTTTTGGGGGAAAAAAATGCAGCATGCTTCTCTTGTACCATGCACCTGACTCACCTGACCTCACCCCATAGGACTTCTTTTTGTTTCCATGAACTCAGAGGGACATGAAGGACAGAAATTTGATGATATAGAAGGGGTGAAGACGTCTAGGGTCTTAATGGCTTAAAGATAAACAAGCGAACATCTAGCTGGGAAGCAGGAAAGCCCACATGGAAGAAGCACACCAGCCTGTGTGATCATGAGGTGTCAACAGGATCAGGTATCAGGCATCAGAAGATCCCAAACAAACAATTATATGGATGCAAATGAAGCAGGGGTGGAATGGAGACACAAAGCCCATCTGTAGACAATTGGACAACCCCTCACCAAAGGGTCACATGGAAGGGAGGAGCCAGGCAGAGTGCAGAATAGTACCAACAAAAAATATAACATTTCTCTGGGTCTTTAATACTTCCTCCCCCCTCCCACTTTCCACCTCTATCATGACCCAAGTTCTATCTTACAAATCCCACTAGACCAGATCATGTACAATGGTACAGATAAGAGCTCTGGACGCACGGAATCCAGGGCAGATAAGCCCCTCAGAACCTATAATGAGAGTAGCAATATCATGAAGGTAGGGAGAGGGTGTGGGGAGAAAGGGAGAACTGATAACAATGGTCAAAGTATAAAAGTATAACCACACCCCCACCCAGGGTGATGACCAACAGGTGAAGGGACACAATGAATGGTGTAAGATATGAAAAGAATAATAATTTATAACTTTCCAAGGGTTCATGAATGTGGGAGGGTGGGGGAAAGAAGAAAAATAAGGAGCTGTGACACAATGGATGTATGGATTGTTAGAAGAGTGGTAAGAGCCCCCCAAGAAAATGATTAATCATTAAAAAAAGATTAAATGGTAAAACCTTAAAGCTGTTTTAAAAAATTAAAAATAGGTGGAAAAAAATAACAGGGAGGTGCTGTCAGCCATCCACATAGATGAGTTTGAAAAGGTTTCCAAGAATGGAATCACAGATATGATCAATGTATTAAGTGTAATGGAGGGTATTTTGAAGGTGATAACATTGTTTTGTTTTAAAAAAATTAAATACATAGCTTTGAAAATAAATCCTTTTTTGTTTGGGGTGGGGGAGCATAACTCTTCCTATAAATGCATTTATTTTAAGCAGAACTTACTACAGCTTATAAAACACAGTTCTGGTCAGTTGAGCAAGCCACAGCAAACAATGTGTGACAAGCTCCAAAGCCCAAGCCACCTTCCCTGGACGAGAACCTTCTCCAGTCCCCTCCCTGTCCTGCCAACTGCCCAAACTGTGCAGGCTCAGGAAATGCAAATTAATTTCAAGATTAGACTAATCTAAACACAATTAGAATGGGAAATCTGCTGTTGAAAAAATCATGCAGCATTGGTGACAGTCAAAACAAATGATTTTTGGACTATCTACTACTTTGAAACATCAACTCTATTCGTGAAAATACAGTCGCTCTCCAAGTGAGGAAGTTTAAGGTTCACAGACAACTCCTCCTTGCTCTTTAGTGTTCTGGAAATTTGCCCTCACTCTGAAACAAAGGAACCAACGCCTACTCCCAACAAATTATTCATCACGGTCATTATCATTTCCTGCGCATAATGCTTCTAAATCATGGGAAGGCTTCAAGCTTTTCCAGCCACGACAGTGGAGCCTGTTTCCAACTCATCTTTAGTCTGCAGGACAGAGTGGAACTGCTTCATAGGATGGATGGCCCAGCCTGCACATCTTCAGAAAAGCACGCGGCTTCATCTTCCCCCATAAAGTAGCTGGTGGTTTTGAACTGCAAACCACGAGGGTCATAGCCCAAAGTGTAAGCCCCCCCCTCCCCCCACCAAGGCTCCCATTGGGTTCCCTTTTCTTGCACTAAAGGAAAGGTAAGGAGAAAGCACTGCACTGGGTTCTATCTACCTACAAATTTAACTTAAAGACGTACTTAGTAATGAATCTCCGTTATGGCCTGGGGATCACCTGTAGTCAAGTGTAGGTTGTAAAAGCTTCAGAGGAAGGAAATTGTCTTGTAAACTACTGTCCCTAGCTGGGGTTTATTCAATGACTTTTACACGGACTGTGGCACTTTTATTTTTAGCACTGGAAGCCTTTTTTAAAAAGAAATTTTACTCATAAACGTTAAAAGCACATAAGTCAAACTGGAACACCAAATCTCTGGCCTTTTCTGCCTCCAACCTCCTGCTCCTGAAATGACCAAAGTTCCCAGGAAAGCTCTAGTATTGGCTTGAAGAAGCCTGGTGGCGTTTTCCACGTTTGGTCAAGTTCAAACTGCTAGTCTGGTGCTGAAGGCTCGCCAGTGTAGGGCTCCCATCGGCTCCCTGCATGCACCTTCATTCCCAATCTCTTCTCCAGGGACCATTCTGTCCAGCAAAACGGACCTGTTTACTGTTGCTGATACACATCACCCAGTGATTTCCTTCTGTTTTATTGGTCTTCACCTCAAAGGTCAGGATGTCTCCCGTATGGAGTCTATGAAACTCAAAACCAAACTCACTGCCAGAGTCAGTTATGACTCGATGACCTTGCAGGACAGGACAGAACTGCCTCTGGGTTTCCAAGACTGTAACTGTTGACAGGAGTAGAAAGCCCTTCTGTACCCCAAGGAGTGGCTGGTGGTTTCAAATCAATGACCTGATGGTTAGCAGCCCAGTGACCACTATGCCACTTCCTTCAGGAAGTCTCCCAGGCTGTCTCTTGCGCCTTCAGATATCAATGATCATGTATTCATCTTGTTACAAATACTATTTTCCGATAAATTTAGGAACGCCTTTGGAGCAGAAACCAGTTTGGTGTTAAGTCGTTTTTTAAGATTTAACACATGGCAGGGCTTTAAACGTGGCAAAAACACACATACAACATTAGATTAAATCAAGGCACTATAAAAATGCATGAGTGCGATCTGTGTGTATGTGTGTCTAGAAATGAGCCGGGGCGTGCTCGGCATTGCTGGCACTCCTCGCAGGTATGTCTGTTAGGAATATGGATCAGTTTTCAAAATAGATTGGCTAATTTTAACACTAGCTAGAAAAGCCAATTGTTTATGGAGATGAGTGACTGAAAATCTGGTCTCTGCATTGACTTAGCTGAGAAGGGTGCCATGAAGACACTAAGTGCCAATATTTGCGAGGGTTCTGTGGGGTCAGTGCTAGCTATGTGCTCATCTTGCGGGTAGGGGGCAGCCTAGGGTGATCAGGGCACACTCTGGATTCCATCTTTCTGAATTCAAATCCTGGTTTGGCCGCTATCCAGTTATCCAGCTTGTCTACACCTGTTTCCTTATCTGTACACTGGGGATAATAAAGTATCCGCCTCGGAGAGGAGTTTCGATGATTAAATGAATTCATACATGTGAAGATTTTAGAATACTGCCAAACAATAAATGCCAGTTATCATTACTCCATTGGGATAGCAACCCAGGCAAAGATGCTTGTTAATAGTCTGACTATTAATAAATGTAAGAAGTGTTGCAGGCTCAAGGGAACTGGAAATTTATCAGAGTGCTGATCTTTGATTCTTGATCTCTCTCTCTCTCTCTCTCTCTCTCTCTCTCTCTCTCTCTCTCTCTCTCTCTCCACACACACACACACACACACACACACAACACAAACACACGCAGACATTTCTAATCTTCAGCAATCTGTGGTTCTAGTTTATGCCTTTCTCTGCTCATTTGCTGCGCTCTCTCTAATATTTGATGTGCCTGTAAATGCTTCCAAGCTCTTAGGCATTGTGACGTTCCATCGTGGCTCCCGCAGCTGGCTTTGTTTCTGAGTCACAATTTTTGATTCCTTTACTGCGGAACACGACTGTCCGACTAGGACCAAGTGACCCAACCAGAGGGGCCAGTATGACTGCTCTCCTAAGGCCATTGGAAGGATGGCAACAATTGTGAATCACCTAGTACACCAAGATCATAAGACTGCATATCAGCATACATGGACAATATTAATATTACCTGTTGAATTGGCCTATAACAATATTAATATTACCTGTTGAATTGGCCTACGCTTCTGAGCTCATCCAAATGGTTAATGCGCTTGGTTACTAACCAAAATGACAGAGTTTGACTCTACACAGAGATGACTCAGAAAGAAGGGCCGGTGATCTGCTTCTGAAAGATCAGGGTTTGTTTGTTTGTAAGTGTTCTCCACAGTACTCTCCCATTCCATCTGAGACCGTCTATTGTTACACTGGTCAGAGTGGTTAGCAGTGTGCCCAGATGCCAGCGAATCCTGCCCGTCTCAGGATAGAGGAGGTCATGGCCAGTAAAGAGTGATGTCTTCCTTAAGCTTTGATTACCTTCTTCCTGTTCTGCTCCTGGCAAGTAGAGAGCAGGGGTTGTATCTCAGGAGGCTGCTCACAAACTTTTCACACCCTAGCCTCTACTCCCTTCCCTAGCCTGCGGGCCATTTTGGTGAACGATGTTAAGCCAAATCACAGGCTGATGCTGAAGACAATTAAAACAGTTCTTCGTGTAGTCCAGCTTCTCCTATTATTTGTTCGTCCCACAGACTGAAGGTGGTGCAGGTCTCCACCCCTGATGGGCATTGTCCCTGCTTTAAAGCCATGCTGTACTTCCCATTCTTTTTGAACAACTATTTCTTGGTCCATATACAAGTTCTGCATGGACACAGAGAAGTGTTCTGGAATTCACATTCCTCTCAATGGTATCCATAGTTTGTTATGATCCACGTGGTTGAATGCCCTTGCATGTCAATAAAACACAGGTAAACATCTTTCTGGTATTCTCTGCTTTCAACCCAAATCATCTCCCTTCAGCAGCCTTCTCTTCTGCCTCAGACCACGTTCTCTTCTGCATCCAGGTGAATTTCTGGCACGCCCTGCTGGTGGACTGCTGTGACCATGGTTTGTTGTAGTCAATCTTGTCGGTGGGTTGTCGATTTTATTAACCCATTAAGATAACCATCTCTGGTTTCTTTTTATTTTCACTTCACTCATTGTCGCCCTGATCTTTACTATTTCCTTTGATCTGGTAGCTTTTGGTTTCTCTTGCTCATCCTTTTTCTGACAAAAAAGAAAACAAACAAAAACCTATCAGTTTAAGCTAATGGTTTTGGTTCCTTCTTCCTTTTCAATGTGGGCATTTCTGGCTATAAATATCCCTCTGAGCACGCCTTTTGTTGTGTCTCAAAAGTTTTGATATGTTGTGTTTTTGTTTTCCTCCATTTCGAGGGATTCTTTATTTCACTTATAATATCTTCTAGGACCAATGGGTTTGCTGTATTTTTAGTAGTAGTGCATTGTTCCATTACCATGCCTTAGTGGGAATTATGGTTTTTTTTTCCTTTCTTCTTTTTTTTTTTTTAAACTTCTGAGTGCTTTTTCTTGGTGCTTTCTTAGTGGTTACTACATAAATTATATGATAAAATGTACAATTACAACAACATTTAACATATGAACAACAATTAACATACCATCTTAACATAATAAATTTATTCTTGATATACTCCTTTATATACATTTTGTGGGTGTTTCTCCAACAGCATCAATAAACAACCTGTATTCAACAAGCTTACTTTGTCCTTATTCCTCACAAACTTGTTTGCAAGCTCTAACTGTTGCGTTTACTTTCTCAAAATATCATATATTTGGTCTTTGTGATTGCCCATGTTGCTGCATTTTTAGAGATCTAGTTCTCTCCTGCTATTATTTTTCCCACTTATAGCTACATGTAAGTACTTTTGCCTTCCCATTTGTAGCATGCCCTTGAGGATTACTTGCAGAGCCACTCTCATAGTGGCAAATTACCAAAACTTCTGTTTGTTTGGGAATGTCTTGATTCCCCCCCTTGTTTTCAATGACAACTAAGCTTGGTAAAGAAACACTGGTTGACCATGCATCTCAATGCTTTATGCAGTATTGTGAGGACAGGGCAGGGCCAGGGCAGGTTTTGTTCTGTTGTGCATCAGGCCATTAGGAGTTGGGTCAACTTGACAACAACTAAAAACAACAACATCAAGAACAGTATTTTATAAGTCATTCCACTGTCTTCTGGCATTTAGAATTTTTGATTGATTCTTATAAAAGACCCTTGGTATGTTATGTTGTCTTTTCATCTTGTTGCGTTCAGAGTTCTGCTTTTCAGTTTTTCAATAACTTCATTTGCAAATGACACAGAGTTGATTTTTTTGTTTGGGTTTCTTCTATTTCAGGTCCCTGTTGCTTACTGCATTTGTAACTCAAGACAGGGAAATTCTGATTGTCTCCTGAATGAAAGAAATGTAATGCTTTTATTTTTATTTATAATTTTGGGGGATTCTGGTCAGTCTAATGTTAGATTTCTTAATTGAGTTTCATATTTCCATTTAGATTTGATTATTTTTCTGTGTTCTTTTCTTTTGAGATTTGAGAAGTTCTGCTATTTTTGTCTTCTAAGACCTGTCCTCTCTCTTCTCTCTGTTCAACACCGTTATTGAGTGCGTTTCTACTTCTAGTTCAGTTGCTTCCGCCCAATACTTCCGCCCAAT
The DNA here is from genome assembly GCF_050624435.1 of Tenrec ecaudatus. Classification (NCBI taxonomy): domain Eukaryota; kingdom Metazoa; phylum Chordata; class Mammalia; order Afrosoricida; family Tenrecidae; genus Tenrec; species Tenrec ecaudatus. Next base: position 157,511,589 of record NC_134533.1, on the reverse strand, counting down.
ACTTCTTCCGCCCAATACTTCTCATTGCTTTTGTTCTTTTCGATGTTTTCCGTTTACTTGTTAGAGTCTTTCCTTTTGTTCCACGATTACTTATTTCCTCACCTCTGCTAGTTTGTTTTCGGTATGGATTTACAATACAGACATTTAGCACCACAGTCTGAAATTATCCAATCTGCTCTGTTACTGTGACCTCCATAGGTGACATTTCTTCTTCTTTGCTTGGCTTTTGATTAGTCCCCTTTTGATGATTATGTTGTGGATTTTAGTACATTTGTTTAACTTGAGCCACTGTGTTCTCTTTGCAGTTTACATTTTGCATTCTGGATTTCCTGGGAAGTGGTTCTGATGGGGAGGTCTGGTGGCATAGCAACCAAAGGCCTGGCAGCCATCTGGAAGACTGGGGTCTGCACCCACCAGCTGTTCCCGGGGACTAAGTTGTACCAACCCATCTCTGCAAAGGCTCACAAAGCTAGAACCCCCTGGGGCAGCTCCACTCCACCCTCCGTGGTCTCCAGGAGTCAAAACCGACCCAGAGGCATCTTCTCCTGGGAAACACTGGAGGGCGCTCTCATCCTTAGGAGCTAGTTCAGTGCAGATCAGGAGTTCTGGGTGCTCCACACTCCCATGGCCGAGGTAGTGGCCACTCCATAGCTCTCTCTCATTGGTGCCCCTGCTCTGGCTAACCCATCGGGTCCCGCTGCAGACAGAGAACCTGCCATTTCCTTTTGTACGGCACATCTGTTCAAGGTATTCCCCTGAGGAGGCTGCCTTTGCAATACCTCCTGAGCCTCGCGCCCATCTGCTTCAGGCTTCAACGAAATGCAACAGCACTCCTCTGCACCACCACGGTCTCATTTCTCCCCTCATGATTGTACAGCCCACAAACTCCCAAGGCTACACTTCACTGTCTTCGAAGAGTGGGCTGCAGCTTCCAGGGCTCCTGTTTGGGGTGTCAGTGAATCCAATCCCCAGATGGCTGCAATGAGTGAGTAGTCCGGATGTTAGCGAGGAGGCTTTCCCAATGTCTCTCATCCTCGCTCTTGCCCTTCCTTGTTTCTGGGCTCACTCTGACTTCCCAGTTACTCCGTGCCACACAGTCCCGAGAGTGCATTGGTGTTTCTCTGCTCCTGCACTGGGCAGCGGGTTAGTGCTGGAGGAGAGAATGCGAGGGTGCGCCCGCCTCGCCACCTTCACCAGCCTCCTCAGAACTATTCGCCTCTAAGGCAGAACATTTCTCACTTATTAAAAACTAAATAAATGCATTTTAATCGATTACAATTTAGATCAATTCCAGAATCACATTGAATTTCCTTTTGCTTAAACTTAAAATTTTCAAAAATGTCATGAACTATGCCTTACTTATTATAAGTTTCAACACTAATACCAAATTTCACTACCTGTGAGATGATCTATAATTATTTAGTAAACAGTCAAAGTACCTATCCATTGCAGTCTATGGCTAGTTTGGTTTTATACACATGAAATATTATTGAGGCGCAAAAGCCACAATGAATAATTATTTTATTTTCCTGAAAGTTTCGTTGCTCTCCAGACTGTCCAGTGATTTCTACAAGTTTAAGCCTTAAGACATTTGGTTTCTATAATAACCCTAAAACATAGGTAAACTTGCCCTGGTGCCTGGAAATTCACCATCAGTATTTTCTCACATCCAAAGTTGAGATAAAGAATATAGTTTCTTATCTGCTACCCCCCATGACTGCATCGTGGCAACACTCAGAATTCCATGCACTCCTTATGGACATGGGAAGCCCTTGTGGTGGTACAGGTGGGATCTCTAGTCCGTACGTGTTTGGCAAGAACAAAGGACCAATTGGTTGCTGCCCTTCATCAAACACCAGCCAGAAATATAATTTAGCAAAGAGTACAGCAGAAACTGCACGCTTGTGCTCAATAGAGGCAATTCTTGTTTTACTTTTTCTCAGGGTCTTGCTTGGGCACACTGGGACTGAGGAAGGGGATGGGGCAAACAGTACTGAAGGAAGCAGAATAACACGGAAGAGCAAAAGAAAACAGGACAAGCAATGGAAGACAAAGGAGTAAGGGGATAAGAAAGAAACAAACTTAGGAAGCAGTGAGTACTGTTAAATGGCTGTTGACTATTCGCCCAGGCTCCGAGCCTCGCGGGAACCCTGGGAGCACCGTGTACGAAACATCGGGGCGCCAACTCCAGGGCAGGCAGTGCACACACAGTCGCCACACCACAGAAGAAAGACACGCTTGCCTAACTGTAAAGTTCAGTCATTTCTAAACCCTCTGAAGTCGAGTTTACTCCATCCTCCAGGGTCGCTAGGAGTCAGCCTGGAGTCAATAGCACTGGGTTTCGTTTGGGTGTAGCATCCACAGTGGTGACAACGGGGCTAAATGGTGTCCTGGTTAGAGACGACCCGAATTCTCCATAGCTGCAGAGAGAGATTTCCAACAAAAGAGACTTTGTCTAAAGCTACCAGATACACTTGAAAGAACATCTAAATTTCAACAACAACAACAAAAACAATCAAAAAAACCTTTGCTTGAAAAAATAGGTGGTTAAGGCTCTAGAACTGCCTGAGGGGAGAAGACCCAGCAAAGTCAAGGGCTCAGCTGAGTAGGCAAGAGGAGAAAAGGTGAAAGGTCATCCCTGGAGGCCCCTGGAGGCTCCTGTCCCTCAAACAGAAAAAGATCTTCTCACCTGGCAGACCCAGGGCTAGGTTTACTTATTGTAAAAGCTGTGGTTCTCAACCTTCCTCATGCTGCGGGGCCCTTGCATACAGTTCCTCATGTTGTGGTGACCCCCCAACCATCAAATTATGTCATCACTGTCATTTTGCTACTGTATGAATCGGGAAACTCCTGTGAAAGGGTCATTTGACACCCGAAAGGGGTCACGATCCACAGGTTGAGAAAGTATTAAAAATAGTTTTAAAGTATTTTTTAAAGGATTCAAAGTTAAAACTCATGAAAAGTGAGCCATGACGAATTTAAACATTTTATCTCTATTGAAAACACCGATGTCTATCCATTTGCCATTCTTTCAATGATGCGCAAAGATTTGGAGGATGATTTTACTAGCTGGAGTTCCATTGCACTTGTCCTCGATCACACCACCTCCACAGCACGGATTTCCACTTAGATTTCCTTAAGCCACACTCAAAAGCAATTGTCACCGAGTTGATTCCAACCCTATCTGCGACTTGAACCTCCAGCATTTGGGCAAGCTGCCCACCACATTAACCACTGGCTCTAGAATTCTTTAACAGCAGGAACTAATAAAAATCTGGGAAGCCAGCTGAGTTGGAAATAATCCACTGATTTTTATTGTCACCTAGTGTTAAACAATTGCCTTTTCTTGAAACCACTTGACAGTCTTGGTTTTAGCTTTTGATTTACTTATTTTTAGCAATTACCCCTTAAAAAAAACGCTTTACCAACATGATTCATCCATCACACCTTATCAATGAAGAAAAACATTCCTGATGAATATTTAGAAGCTTAAAGAACTTTGGAGTGATAGAGAAGCAAGAACAAGCTAAACTTTCAGGTACTTCCCCATGAATGCAGCCTCTTGTGGAAACTGCCCACCCTAGAGTCGCATCACCATTTTTATCTCTGCCACGCCTGCTCACCCCAGCAAATTCCCCAGCTCATGTGCATTAATTCTGATGGACAGACTCTAGGTCACAAAAGGAGTCCTGGTGGCATAGGGGGGTTATGTGTTGGGGTGCTAACTGCAAGGTCAGTAGTTCAAAACCACCAACCACTTTAAGAAACAAAGATAAGACTCTCGAATCCTTTAGAGAGTTACAAGCTCAGAAACCCACAGGAACAGTCCGACTCTGTCTTCTAGGGTTGCTGTAACTCTGCTTCGACTCTATGCTGATACATTAAATGAGTTCACAAGAGAAATATATATATATATATATATATATATATATATATATATATATATTAGATGTAGAGGAGTATTTTTAAAAATCTTGTTTCACTACAAGGATGGATGCCCTTTATAGTATTTGACTTTATTTTTATTAAATAATTATAATTTCTCATATTTAATTTAAATAAATCACATGATTGTAAATGTAAATACAACTAATATTCTGTGAGTATTTGCCACTGTTGTATCTCCTGTATGCAGAGCTATGTTTAACACAGAGTACACAATTATCAAAAGTTCATTAAATAAAGTAAATAACAAATAAGCAGATGTGGCGGTCGGCATTCTTGGCAGTCACATAACTCAGTTGATTGCAGTAGATGCTGGTAGGTACAGTAACCCTGAAGCTTCACTTTGCTGTTGGCACCCATGAGAGCATTTTATAGAGAGAAGAGAGAATTTTGGTTATTTGAGAGAGTAAACTACAATAAAATAGTGTAAGGGACCTGATAGAGAGATTTGATTCATAGTGACCCTGTAAGACAGAGTAAAACTGACCCTGTGGATTTTTGAGACTGTATCTCTTCATAGGAGTCGAAGTAGGGACAGCTGGGTTCAAACCATACACATGGGCATAGGCAATCCGCTATGCCGCCAGGGCTGAGTTGTTCAACATTGTTGGACAGATATTTACTTTATTTGTCCTTGAGGGCTACGTTACCCAGCATCATCTTTTGGTTAATTATTCTCTTAGAGTTTCTAACTAATTCTATATAGTTTTCATAATGCTATTAAACCCTAATTGTATCTTAGCTACCTAATAATCCTTCCAAAAAGGAAGAACAGACATCCCTACTTTACATCTGATTAGACCACATGGCTCATTGCTAGTAAATGACTTGCAATATTTTTAAGGTAAAAAACGGACAAAGCTAATGCTACCTCCCACACTTAACGTGCCCCTAAATTGGCATCTTTCTACCCCCCCCCTGTCTAGTGGAAACGCAAAATCCATCGCCCACATTATCTAATCTGTAACCTTCATTCACTTGCCTTTTCATTAATTTGCTTATTCAACTAATATTTATTAAGCATCTCCCTTGAGATTGGATTGTGACAGCCATTGGGGATACAGAACAAAATTAAGTAAGGCAACTCACATTTTTCTATCCCAAACCAGAATGGGCACACAGATATGCCAAAGGTTTTATTTAAAAATTAAAAAAATATATTTTTAGTATTTTGAAATAAACACCTTCCTGAAATATCCTATATGAGCACTATTCTGACATTTGAACATACTCGACATTTCTTAATAATTCAAATGGATCAGTTTTTCTGTGGTCTTCCTTATTCACTGTCCAGATTCCCACCGGCATATGAGGTGATTGACAAACCCATGACTGGCTTCAGGTACACTTGAGTCTTCAAAATGACATCTTTGCTCTTTAACCACTTTCAAGAGGCCTTTTATAGAAGATTTTCCCAATGTAACACACCGCATGATTTCTAGATTGCTGCTTCCATGAGCATCGATTGTCGATGCAAGCCAGCGGAAATGCATGAGAACTTCAATCTTTTCTCGGTTGAGTGGTTGGTCCAGTGGTGAGGAGTTAGATTTTCTTTACACTCCGTTGTAACTCATACTGAAGGCTACAATCCCTGACCTTCACCAACAAGTGCTACAAGCCCACCTTGCTTTCAGTGACAGAGTTGTACCAGATACATAGCTCAGCTTATTAATAAGCCTTTCTCCAATCCTGATGTTCTATAATTCTTCATATAACCAGCAACTTGGATCACTTGCTTACTGAATCCTCCCCTTGTAAGTCAGTTTGTCGCACAGTGGTGACTTGTGTGTTGTGTGAAGCTGGAAGTTATGTCACTGTATCAAATACTAGCAGGGTCCCCAAAGTGACCGGGTTTTAGCAGAGCTTGCAGACTAGGAAGAAAAACTGGGCTGTCCACTTCTGAGGAATTGACCACTGAAAACTGTATCGATGGCATTGAAACATTGTCCGGTACTGAAAACATCATGAATCAATGCAGAGCATTATCAGAGATGGTCCCAGAAGAGGAGTCCCTCAAGTCAGAATGCACGTGGAACACGTCTGAAGAAGAGTTGCTTCTCCAAGTACAGTCGCCCATAAGGATCTGGAAGGAGTAAAATCTGAAGGAATACAGCCTTTGGGGCTTTATTCATCATATATTGAAAGTTTCACCTTTTTTTGCCCAATTCATAATAGTAGCAAAACTACAGGTCTGAAATAGCAATGAAAATAATTTTATTGTTGGGGGAGGGATCACCGCAACAAGAGGATCGCGGCATTAGGAAGGTTGAGAACCACTGGTCTACAGTGAGCTGAAACGGACTGGTATTGCCATATTTTTTAAATCAGAAAATGATGGGAATTAGAAGAGTTGTGTGACATTTATATAGTCAAGGAAATTCTGGCATCATCTATCTTGAAGTACAATGGTATGTATTGTAGGATAATATTTATCCTAATACAGGAAAATCCAATCAATACAATTAATATTCACATGTATGTACCAACCACTAAAGCTAGTGATGCAGAAATGGAATAATTCTACCAACGTCTGCAGTCTGAAATTGATCAAACTTGCCATCAAGATGCAATGAGAATTACTGGTGATATGAAAGCAGAAGTTGAATACAAAGGGGAAGGAACGGTCGTTGGAAAATATGGCCTTGGCAGTAGAAATGAAGCTAGAAACCACATGATAGAACTCTACAAGACCAGTAGCTTCTTCACCGCAATCACCTTTATGAAACAACACAAAAAGCCACCATATACCTGAACTTCTCCAGATGGAAGACACATACATCAAAGGGACGACTTCCAACGGAGAAACCCATTATCAGCAGGTAAAACCCGGTCAGAGACTGACTGTGGAACAGACCATCAATTGCTCATATGTGAGCCCAGGTTGAAGCTAAAGAAAATGAAACAATCCACCATAGCCAAAATATGACCTTGTCTATCCCGCCTGAATTTGAAGAACATCCCAAGAACAGAGTTGACACAATGAACACTATTGGTAGCCATGGGCAGTTTCACATGAGCACAATGAAATGTTCTGGAATTCCCATTCTTCTCAATGTTATCCACGGGAGTTTTTTAGTTTGTTTATTGTATTGTTTTGCTTTAAAGATCCACACAATTGAATGTCTTTGGGTGGCCACTACTCTGTCAGTTTGTCTGACTGCGGTGGCTTGCAGGTTCCAGATGCTGGAAGTTCTCGCATCAGTATTTCAGGAAACAGCAGGTTCACCTAAAGTGAACAGGTGCAGTGGAGCTTCAGCCTGAGAAGCCACCACGAAGCAGGCTGTCCTCCCCTGAAGAATTAGCCACCGAGCACCTTAGCAACAGAAACAGAACGTTCTCTGCAGTCAGTCTCACCCATCTCGGTAGGGGGAGCAAAAGGAATTCTATGGAAAGTTCCATAGAAGATCTGTTTCTAAGCAGATTATTAGCTCAGTCTCCTGTTGTATTCCTCAGGCTGCACGGTAAGTATACATTTTTATCTCCCCTATTAGAATGCGAATTCCTTGCGGGCAAAAAAGTGTGTCTAATTTCAGGGCCCTTTACTAATTCCGGGAGGAAGAAGGTGCTTTCTACTCCTATAAAGACACAGTGTTGAAAACCACGGAGACAATTCCACCCTGTCCTACAGCGTCGCTATTAGTGCGCAGTGACCGGATGGCAGTGAGTTGGGTTTGGTTTATGGTTTACTGACCCCACCAGGTTTCAATCCAATATCAAAACCATACTAAATATTCAACAATTGCTCATGAAATTAATTCCAGAACAATATTGAAAAGCAAATCAATATTGACTATCGGTGGTTCCATTGCAGTATTTTCACTCTCTGTGCAGCTCCATCCCAGCCACTCCCCTCCATCACTGGAAGCCTGTGTGTTGCTAGGATACGGAATAAGGTTCAGCAGAGCACCCAGATGAGGTCAGACTGGGAAGAAAGGCCTGGGCATCTGCTTCTGGAAATGAAGCAATGCAAACTCTATTCATCACACAGGATACACCCACCGCCAAGTTGTGCATGTGGTCCCCACGAGTCAGGGATGGGCCCAACAACATCTCCAGGTGGAAGTTCAAAATGCGAGGTGCAGAGAGAGCAAAAGGTACACACTTGCTGGCTGAGCTAGACTTTGACTCCAGGTACTTTGTCTGACTTTAACCACCCATGGTCTCTCCTCTTCCAGCCACAAGGTAACTTGCACTGGAGCATCCTGAAGCCCCCACGAGAACTCCAAACCGAAGGGGAGGGTGGGGTTTCTGGTTGGCTGGTGATGGTAGAAGGGATTCTGATGGTCAGAGGAGGAGAATCATGGCCCCCGAATATGCAGAATTAACAGCCTTTTCAGCTCAGCACTTACTTCTGAGAACAACAGAAATTTCTCTCAGCTAGCATGACCTGATAGCACAGAGACCATAACCAACAGCCCCCAGGAGAAGTTCCTCACCGTCTTCTACAGGTGAGCCAGACTGACACGCTCCCTATCCAGACGGTGGTCCTGGAGGGCGGGAATCCTTGTGGCTTCCACCCAGCAGAGGACTTTGTGCAATTCGGACCTCGGCACCCTGAGCATGGGACACAAACCCACCGAACTCAAGCCCTTGTGGCCAAGAGGGGCAGGGGGGAAGCAACCTCAAGTCAGAGCATTGAACGTGAGGTTAGGAAGAAGTGAAAAATCATCTAGGTCAACCCTGCCTGCCTTTTGGGTAAGGAAACTGAGATGACGCAATTAAGTGCCTGGAGTGACTTCGCCCCAGGCTGTGATCCACAGGAAAAGGCTAAGAGGAGACAGGCGAGCAGGCCAGACTAGCAGGTGGAAGGGCTGGAGGAGAAGACAGGCTGGCCATCATGTGGGGTGTGCTCCAGGAAAACAGAAGTGAGAGATCAAGCCAGGTTGGCCAAACCACAGGCACAGGCCCAGGAGGCTTGACCCAAGGTATCCTGGTGGGAGGTGTTATCCAAAAGCAGAGGGTCTGATGGCATTCGGAGGGGGACGGCATAGAGGATGGGGTGGGGATGCAGAAAGCTCTGTGAGTCCCCACACCATCAGGGCAAGATTACTGAGTCCCAAGCAAGCCTCCCAGGGAAACAGAAGGTCTGCTACTACAAAGAGCACGACTCTTGGGGTCACTCCCAAGGTCAATGGCCATTCCCAGTGTGTTAGAGAGGAAGGTGGAAATGGCACAAGGACTGAAACCCTGCCACCGATTCCACTCTCCACCAGCTTTCTGCCCACTATTCCCACGCAGCCCCTCTCCCCATCAAGACCTCCATTTGACAAGGCCTGAAAGAACTAGAGGAGAGACACTCCCGGGAGAGAGGAAGATAGAGCAGGCTGCGATATCCCTCTGTCCGTGGACATACACAGTCACAGGGCCACCGTCAGGGCACATGGGTGTGCCTGGGAGCCAGAGGGAACGGAGTAGGAAGGAGGGCAACGGTGCTTCCCGAAGGGTTGAAATCTAAAAACAGCTAGCCCATTCTACACTCAAAACAAGGTCACAGACTAACCACTTGGTGCTCGGTACAATGTTAAGACACACAGCGCAGTGCATGTGGGTAGGTGTGTGGTGGACACAATGCACCAGGTGCGATAGATGCCAGACCTACATCCCCTTGGCCCTCAGGGCTCCCGCACAAGCCAATGCAGTTTACCAGACGCACCTGCATCCCCCACCAGAATCTTCTCACCAGCATAGCACAGGCTAGAATTGACGAAGATCAAAAGCCCCCAGAAGCAGCCCTTTGCTGTCAGCCAGGGATGATTGGCATCAGAAGAGAAGACCCCAGCTTGCAGCCCTGAGTGACCTCCGCCTTTGCTGTCTCCCAGAGTCCCCCAGCAAGTCTGAGCCTCACAGTAATCTCCCAGAGTCCCCCTGCAAGGTGCTCACAGTGATCAACTACTTACAAACCTTGACCTACAGGAGGAGCGGATGCATAATGAGGGTCACGGATCCAGGGCTTCTAAGGAATACAGGGTTGGGGGGATGAGAGGGAGGGAGAGGGGATTTCGGGAGTAAACAATGAAGGCTGGAAGGCGGAGGGAACACCAGAATGGACTGTGATTCTATAACTCATCTTAGAAGCGACTTTAACCATGGAAGGGAGGGTGCTCTAATATTGATGTGGGGGTGAGTGTACAATTCTCCTTGCTACGATTGGATGCTTGAACCATTGAATTATGTGATAGGTAAATTACTTGCCAATAAAAAAGTTGAAAAATAATCATCATAACCTTGCATTGACGGCCTTCCCTTCCCTCTCTCACTACCCACTTCTCTACCAGCACTTTCGAGATCACTGCCCAAAACTACTTGCAGGCAAACACTTGCTCTGGGGTCCTTCGGGAGGGCAGAGCCTCCAACCCAGGCAACCAATAACCATTTCTGGTGCATGGTAGCGAGGCAGGTAAAGGATGCAGATGCATGTAAAGGATGGGGCTGCCAGGAGAAGGGGACGTGTGGGTACTGAGTAGGTGGGACAGGTGAGCATTCTTGGTAAATAAGACAGTGCAACTGACATAGCCAAAGAGAATCTGCCTGGTGAAAGGGGGCGTTTCCAGGGCTGTGGAACTGCAGGGGCGTAAGGAGGAGGAGGGGGCAGGCTGCCCGGCACTCTGCAGCCTCCTGAAAGAGCTCTGCTTTGCTCCGAGTCTGGAAACACGGCCTCGATGCCTGGTGTCAATGGGGCATAAGAAGAACAGGATGAGCAGAGTAAGTCCCTTCGCCCGATTTACTTGAGTTAAGATCGCAATAAATGGAATAAATGTTACCTCTGGACTCCTAAACAATGCTTGCACTGGGAGGCCGTGGGGAGGGAGGTTTTCAGAAGCTGAGTCAAAATGAACGTTTTCCCAGGAATATCATATTCCCATTACAGCTCCTCATTCTCTTTCCTTTTGCCACAACTCAGAATTAGCCCCTAAATAGCCTCTTAATGTTTCATGTTTGGCTAATGCCACTCCACCCGAAGTACCTGAGAGCAATCTGAAAGGCGGGTGGGGGGTGGGGGGGAGTGCTATTTTTAAAACGCCAGCAAAATAAAGACACTGCCTGTGAAACTGTTCACATCCAATATCTGAAAGCGCTACCGTTGGTATGAATTATTCAAAAACAGCTCCAGACAAATGATCCTGGGATTATATGGAAATAGAAGGAGAAGAAGAAAAAAAAACCCTCTGGAGCCTGCTGCTCCTTTTATTAAAGCCCGTTTCCCACTGAACACTGTTTCTCTGGGGTTATTTCTGCTACAAATGAACAGTCAATATGGCAGGATCTGCCTGCGGATTGTTCCTGTGTGAGGGCCGGAAGGGAAGTCATTTTGATCTTCTATTCATTTTTAACTTGTAAATTATTCACTAATGGGGATTGACTAAAAATTTAAAAAATAAGCAAATTAGTCTTCATTTGTTTGTTTTAATTATTTAGTGGGCCCACATGTGTCACCACAAAGCAGACAGGAGGATGAGTCTTCCCCAGGCCTATGTGTGTTTGATATTTAAGCATACCCCTTACAGGTTCACTCCAGAATATGGCATGGTAAAACAGAATATGAAACTGCTCAGTCCACTTGAGAAGGCTCACTCCAGAACACATGCATCAATAAAAATTCCTTACTTAAAAAAAAGAAAAGTGGAGAAATAATGGTGGAAATACATGGAGTTACCTCTATTGTCTAGCTCAGTTTGTTCCAAAGCCGTGTTCGAACATGACGCTTGAACCTATTTGTCCCGTAAGAGACAGTGGAAAACCAAATAATTGGCTCTGAGGTTCAAAAATTACACTTCTAAATTCATTTTTCCAAGACATCAACACAAAGTTAACAGCCCAAGGCTGTGGAATTCTCCCCTAAAACATCTAAACACAAAGAATACAGTACATATAATATAGAAATACAATTCAGAAAAAAAAACTAGGACATTTTATGCAAATAAATCACCAAAAAAAGCATGGTGATGTTTGAATGCACCAGCACCAGCACTACATGTCCCAGGGGCTGGGCTTGGGTTGAAGCATCACTTCAAGGCGCGACTCCATGTGCGATTTATTCTCACCTGAACACGTTTTTATCAAGTCAGATTTTCAGGTTGACTGCCCAGCACACTCACGAGCAAACTTGGGTTTGCTGCTGCCATAGTGGGGCCAGTTGACAACTGAGCATCCCTGTGTAAAAGAGACCTCACAAAAGAGGCCGTAGACATTGCACAAGTCCTAAAAAAGGGCACTGAGTTTCCTAGCAGCGCAAGAAAAGAGGGGAAAATAATAAGTGCTAAGATACATCGTCTCCATAGGAAACACAAACAAATGAAGAAAAGAGGAAGTATGAATATACCCTACAGGCTGGTTATGACTTAGAGACCCCCCCCCCCTCACTTACCCTTTGTGTTACACAAATTTGGCCTCACTTGAGGCTAAAACTCTAAGGATTTACAGCCTCTGGGATGCTCTATAGGCTTCATATGAGCTGGAATTCACTCCATAACAGTGGGTTTTGGTTTGGGGTTAAAAATGATTGAACCAAATACTGCTCACAAATTGTGTCCCATGCTTAGAAACACAGATTCAGATCATCTGGTAGGGGTGGTGGGGAGGCTAAGAATCTGCATTTCTAACAACTTTCCAGGTGCTATTGATGCTGCCACCTGGGGACCCCACTTAGAAAACACTAGTATAATTAGATTTCCTTGCAGAAAGACTAGTAAACACATTTATAATTCTATAGTTACATTATAATTAACATCCTTGGAAACCTAGTCATGTCCTTTTTAAGGCAGCTTAGAGATCAGATTGTAAAACATTGTAGACAAGACACACAAAATGCTTATATTGGTTACTTTGGAATAAAGCAGACTATTGATTAAATTGCATTAATTATTTAACAGCATTAATTATATATTGCTTCCTTCTCCTTAGCCACTCCCATCATCTGCCAATCTCAGTCCCACCATCAAGAAAAGTTGCTGAAGGTCTCACTGAGACACTTCAATGAGTTGGAAAGATGTTTCAGATTCTAGCTTCAGCACCCTCCAATGCAACACATACACTGCTGGGAGCGTTTGGGCAAGTTCCTCAGAGACACGGGTCTTTGTTTAAGAAGCTCTGGGTATTGTCCTGAAGTAGGGAAGAATTGCAACTCTCTCTGAAGATGACGTCAAGATGAGGAGGAGCAAATGCTCAGTGTCGGCCGATCACTTTGTGCACAACCCACTGAAAATGACTGTCTTTATGCCTGAATGAATATTTTAAACTCCATCCAAATTCCAGGAGCTGATAAATAAATCATGCCTCTTTCCAGGAAACTAGTGCTTCTCTCTAGTCTCCCATCCTTAATTTAAAGGAGCACCTATGGGAACCTCACTGTGATCTGAATATTTGTCTCAGGTAAAAACTAGTGTAAATTCTGCACCGACATATTAAAGGGGGATTGTATAAACTTGAAAATAAATGAGTTGAATTTTCTCAAGGCTAAATCCTGACATTCAATGTAAAATGTTGCTGAATTCATAGATGCTAAAAAAACAAAAACAAACCCCAAACCCTGTGTGAGTAACAAAGATCGAGTTTTGTTCATTTATTTTAATAATAGACTTTGAGTTTAATTATTTATGATAATCCTTCATGTATATGTTTAATAATGATGAAGTCTCAGAAAGTTGAGTCTACCTGGCTGCATTTGACTAGTTAATCTTGACTGAAAAATGTGAAGAAATCACAAAATTCTTCGTGAGATTTATACAGCTTTTAAATGAATGAAATGAGAATTAGCATATTTCTTTGAGGGCTTTATTTATACATCTGAAAATACAGTTTAGACAATTAAAGTCATCTCTAACTCTAGCATCATGCTCTTGTGGACGATTTGGTTATTTAGTATTGCCAAACAAGGTACCTAACGTCAGGAGAAGTTCAATGGCTTTGCCATAATTAAACGGAGAAAAATGTCAAAGTCAGGCTTGAACACAATGAACGCACTCTTGATTCCTGCCCCGTGCAGTGCATGGCAATATCTGTCTGTGTGTGCAAGGTCCAGGACAGTTTGTGTGACAGCGAAGACGTGAACCCCTCCTTTTATTCTCTCACATAGCTGACCTCTAAGGTACATTCAAGGGCCACTGTGGAGGACATTGTTCATTTTGTACCGGCCAGTAGACTCCTGCTCATAGCGACTCTCTGTGGGTAAAACTGCCTCTGAGGGTTTCCACAGCTGTCACTTCTCAGAAGCAGTTTCACTACCTCTTTTCCCCATGGAGTTGCTGAGTGAATGGAGCCTCCGAATTTTCAATTAGCAGCAAAGCCCCACCAGGAAGACAACTCAGAAAACAATGCCTGTGGGTGTGGATGGAGTGACTGAACTTCTATTTTATTGCTTTCGTACTACATTTTCCTGCACCCCATTCTGAATTTAAGAAAGTGTACATGCTTGTTTCCCCCATCATAACCCCACCATCTTCCAAACCAAAGGCATCAATCTGCCACGCCTTCCAGCTAAGGCTATGCCAAAGGCTACAGGACCGATGATCTGAGTGAATAGAAAAGAGGGGTCCTGCAAATATCTTCAATCCCCGAGGCATCAAGGAGGCCAATGCCACTATCACCTGCCAGTCTCGAATACTGATCAAAATACTATTGGCTCTTTGGTTTTCTCCCAATGAACTGCTTCACATCATCTAGGCAGAAATAAGAAATGGCTACTCAGTGACTCTAGGGGTCATATTCTGCATTTTTGGTGGATGCTAGTGTAAATTCTTCAAACAATTTCAGCTTATACTCCATTTATGGAAAGAGACTGTTCAGCTCTTCATCCCCACACGAGCCTGGATGATATCTTCCCTGTAGCTAATGCTCGAAAAATACTTGCTAAGTATATTGAAATTTATTAAATTCATCACTGTTAAATGGGTGGCAAATTGCTAAAATGAATAAATATATGAATCAATACCTAAAAATGAGTTGACTCAGATATTTTTCATCCAGATAAGTATTGGTTTCAATGACTGGAAGCACCCACATATCTGATAAAACAGCCAATGTGAATTTTTTCAAGAACCAAGACGTGGCCTGCCATAAAATATCTTTCATAATCCATACTACCATTCTTATTCCTAGGGAAGAGAGAGTGGAACATTCTTGGCTCACCAAGGCTTGAGGATTATATTTCCTCTCAGAGCAGCCAATCCAGAGAGAAGACCATATGGCCAGCCCCACTATGAAACATGGAATCCCTCACTGAACCATATCCCTACATGGGACAACACTGGAGACACAGTGTGGGAATTCCGCCCGATCTGATCCTACCCCACTGAGGCAAAACACTAAGGCTATGGAACAGAACAGCAAGGGGAACAGAGCAACAAAGTCTCTAGGGAATACCAAAAATAGATTTGGGGGCCAGGGCTTGGTGCCCCAACAGACTGGACTGGAAAACACTCCTAAAGGCCAACAAACAGTCCGTGAACTAACTACAAGTTTTTCTTTCTTGTAGTTGTGTTTTGTTTTGTTTCTTATCATTGGCTTGTTGCTGTTGTTTTGTTTTACTTTGGTGCTTGGTTTTGCTCTGTTTTGTATTTATGCATGTTATTATCTCCGCAGGTCTGTCTAAATAAGATAGACTCGATGAACAATCTGGAGGAGAAAACAATGGGACTGACAGTTCCAGGGGGACATGAGAGAGGGGGAGGTGGGGGGAAAGGTAGTGGTGTTAACAAACCCAGGGACAAGGGAACAATCAGTGATCCAAATTGGTGGTGAGGAGGGTGTAGGAGACCTGATAGGGTGTGATCAAGGGTAATGTAATTGAGAGGACTTACTGAAACCCAAATGAAGGCTGAACATGATAGTGGGACAAGAGGAAAGTAAAATGAAATAGAGGTAAGAGCTAGGAGGCAAAGGGCATTTATAGAGGTCTAAAGAAAGGCTTGTACACATGTAAATACATTTATATATGAGGATGTGGAAATAGATTTATGTGCATATATGTATAGGTTTAGTATTAAGGTAGCAGATGGAAATTGGGCCTCCACTCAAGTACTACCTCAAGTCAAGAATACTTTGTTCTAATAAATTAGCATTCCATGATGCTCACCTTCCCGACACAATAGCTGAAGACAAAGCAGATGTATAAGCAAATGTGGTGAAGAAAGCTGATGGTGCCTACCTATCAAAAGATATAGCATCTGGGGTCTGAAAGGCTTGTAGGTAAACAAGCAGGCATCTAGCTCAGAAGTAACAAAGCCCACATGGAAGAAGCACACCAGCCTGCATGATCATGAGATGTCAAATGGATCAGGTATCAGACATCATCAGAACAAATAATCATATCATTGTGAATAAGGGGTAGTGTGAAGTGGAGACCCAAAACCCATCTGTAGGCAAGTGGACATCCCCTTACAGAATGGTCACTGGGAGGAGACGAGCCAGTCAGGGTGCAGTGTAGCAATGATGAAACAAACAACTTTCCTCTAGTTCCTAAATGCTTCCCCCACCCCGCTATCATGATCCCAATTCTACCTTGAAAATCTGGCTAGAGGAGAGGATGTACACTGGTGCAGATAGGAGCTGGAAACACAGGGAATCCAGCATGGATGATCCCTTCAGGACCAGTGCTGAGAGTGGTGATACCGGGAGGGTGGAGGGAGGGTGGGGTGGAAAGGGGGAACTGATTACAAGGATCTACATATAAACCCCTCCCAGAGGATATATAACAGAAAAGTAGGTGCAGGGAGAGTGTAAGATATGACAAAATAATAATTTATAAATTATCAAGGGTTCATGAGGAAGGGGGGAGTGGGAGGGAGGGGGAAAATGAGGATCTGATGCCTGGGGCCTACATGGAGAGCAAATGTTATGAGAATGATAGGGCAATGAATGTACAAATGTGCTTTACACAATTGATGTATATATGGATTATGATAAGAGTTTTATGAGCCCCTAATAAAATGGTTTTTTTTTAAAGGGGCTTCAAAAGTCAGAGGAATGGTCAAGCCTATGGACGAGGGTTCTCTGCAATACACGGGGCTGTCATGAAAAGGAACCGACTGGAGAGCCATTGGACACTCCTCACTCCTATGGAATTCTGCATGTGTGTGTGTGTTTAAATAATTTATTGGGGGCTCAAATGGCTCTTATCATAATCCATCCATCCATCCATTGTGTCGAGTACATTTGTACATATGTTGCCATAGTCATTTTCAAAACATTTTCTGTCTACTTGAGCCCTTGATATTAGCTCCTCATTTTTCTCTTCCCTCAACCTTCCTCCTTCATGAACCCTTGATAATTTGCGAAATATTTTTTTCATGTCTTACACTAACCAGTCTCCCTTCACCCATTTTTCTGTTGTCCATCTTCCTGGGAAGGGGTTATATGTAGATCATTGTGATCAGTGATCAGTTCCCCCTTTCTCACCTCACCTTCCCCTTCCCCTCCTGGTATCACTACTCTCATTATTTGTCCTGATGGGTTTACCTGTCCTGGATTCCCTGTGTCAAGAACTCTTATCTGTACCACTGTACATGGTCTGGTCTAGCCAGGTTTGTAAGGTAGAATTGAGGTCATGAAAGCAGGGGTGGGGTGAGGTGGAGGAAGCATTAAAGAACTAGAGTAAAGTCGTATATTTCATCAGTGCTATGCTGCACCTTAACTGACTCACTTCATCTACAGATGGGCTTTGGGTTTCCACTCTGCAGTCCCTGCATTCACATTGATATGTTTTATTTTTGTTCTGGGTCTTTGATGCTGGATACCTGATTCCATTGACATCTCCTGATCACACAGGCTGGTGAGCTTTTTCCATGTGGGCCTTGTTGCTTCTCAGCTAGAAGAGTACTTGTTTATCTTCAAGCCTTTAAAACCCCAGATGCTGTATCTTTTGATAACTGGGCACCATCACCTTTCTTCGCCACATTTGCTTAAGCACCCATTTTTTCTTCAGCAATCATGTGGGTAAGGTGAGCATCACGGAATGTTGGGCTATTAAAACAAAGTGTTCTTATGTTGATAGAGTACTTGATTAGAGGCCCAGTGCCAGTCTGCTACCATAATACTTAATATAAAAATATATGGACATAGATAGGTTTAACTTATGAAATTCTTAAGGCTACCTATAATACATTTTGCTGCCCATGCAATATAAACAACCCACTGCTTCTTCTCTAAATGCATGTAGCTTGCTTTGTGATCATTAGAGTAAATTAATAGTGAACAGAGAAGACTATATTTGATTCTACTGGTGGTAGATTAAAATAAAAACCCACTGCCATAAAGTCAATTCCCACTCATCAGGGCCCATTATAGGGTCCCAGAATCTTTGCAAATCCTCGAGGGAACAGGCAACCCCATCTTTCTCCCATGAAGCAGCTGGAGGGTTTGAACTACCGATCTTGTGACTAGCAGTCCAACGTCTAACCGGCAGCACCGCCGGGGTTCTTTCTTGGCAGAGAGATGGACCATGGAACAGCCACCACAGCCTTTCTCACCGACACTCTTCCCTTCTCCATGTTCTTTCTATCTGGTAGGGAATCACCATAGCAACCATATGAAATAAATCAATTCAACTACTATTTCCTGGATTTTACAGCCCTGTTCAGAGGTCAGATTTCAAAGAAAGCAAAAGACTGGAGCCCCTAACAGATGAAGGAGGTAGCGTTTTCTGCTAACCTGAATAACACCAATGAGAGGAATCAGAGATGAGCTCATCACTTCAAACTCAAAGGGAGAGAGCTGCAAAAAAAAAAAAAAAAAAAAGGTGGGATGTGGAGGGGGGTGGGAGGATCACTCAGCTATCCTTTTGAATAGACTTTTAACCATCTGTGATCAGTGCTTAAAGATCACGTGGGAAACAATTTAAGCAAATTAAAAAACAAGCAAAGACAAACATTTTCTTTATCTGAAATAAATATTGCAGGATAAAGAGTTACCGTCTCAGAAATACATTTAGGCAGTTGTGCCATGTCCTAGAGGGTCTCCGTGGGCTAGAATTGACTCAATGGCAGTGACGAAGTTTTATTTTGGTATCGATGCTAGTGGGGGTGTGGGGTTAGGATTAGGGACTGCTAACTACAAGTTTTGTAGTTCAAATCCATCAGCAGCTCTGCTGGAGAAAGATGAGGCTGTCTGCTCCCATAAAAATGTACATACAGTCTCAGAACCCCTGTATAGAGCTACCATAAGGTGGAATCAGCTCTATAATTGCACTGTAGATAGATAGATAGATAGATAGATAGATAGATAGATAGATAGATAGATAGATAGATAGATAGATGCAACAACACTGACCGTGTAGTAGGCTAGGTGTTGGGCTGCTACCTGCAAGGTAAGCAGCTCAAACCCACCTGCCACTCCACAGGAGTAAGATGAAACTGCCTACCTCCATACAGGCTTGTAGCCTCAGAAACTATATAAAAGGTTGCTGTGAGTCAGGAGCCCTGGTAGTAAGGGTTATATGTGGGTTTGCTAACCGCACAGTCAGCAGTTTGAAACCACCAGCCACTCTGCTGAAGAGAGATGAGGCTTTCTACTCCAGTAAAGAGTTATCATCTCAGACGCACAGGTGGGGGTGGGGCAGTCCCACGCTGTCCTTGAGCAGCTATGACCCAGTGACCATGAGTTTGGGTTTTGAGTTCATGAGTTGAGATCAACTGGCTAGCAGTGGGGTTGGGGTTGCTTCCTAAGTCGTGCTATTAGTATGCTAGTACGGTTTTCTCTGCTTGTGCAAAGCAAACCTCAAAGTCCAGCATGTGGGCACACAACAGAATGCCCTATCTTGCACAACTGGTAAGTATGCGACATTGTGGAGCGAGTGGAAGTACAGCCGTGGAGTGGAGCACCCACTTCACTTATCAGAGCCTCAGCTTCCTCCTGACTTCCATTATACTTCCTGGACCCGGCCTTCCTTCTTCCACCGGATATTCCTAAAAGCGTAGTCAGATTGAACACTTTAGGGGACTGCAGTTAAGACGACCTTCTACTTGTGTTCGAGGTCATTATTCACACGGGTAGTCTTACAACCTTCTCTCTTTCTTCCAACCTGTAGAGATCGCTCTGCCAGCCGTCGTCCCATTGGTAGTTGAAAGCAGCATGGTGCCCAGCGAGCTTTCGTGGTGAGGAGGGGGAGCCTCGTGCTGAACGGAGCAGTGACAAGTAGAGGAACTGAACAATGGAGACGTTAGAAAAAGTCAGCCCTGAGGAGAAAGGTGAGTTTATTCTGGGAGTAAGAATCTATTAGGTGGCATGGTCGCTACTCCAGTGTAGAAAGAACCCTGGAAATTTGTGCGAAAGTCATTTTTCTCTCACTGAAAAGAAAGTCCTTTTTCTCTCTCTAAAAAGAACGCATATTTTAAAGGATTTTATTTGTACCCAGGGGTCAAGGCCGTCGAAGCACCAGGAACCTGAAATACGCTGAGAGACTTCACCACACCTCACCTTGGGCTAAATGGTGTCATTTGTGTTTTCTTCCCCAAACACCAATTCACCTTCCCTGTAGCTGCTGTGAGGGTGTGACTCTAAATCAGAGCTGCGGTGAAGCAGAATTACTTACTCTGGCTCTTCCCCCCACAGTCTTTGTGCCTCCCACCCTGTCACTGGAATCTAACGCGGGGATTGGTCCGTTCTGCCATTCCACGTGCATAAGAGTGAGACGTCTCAGGATCAGAGACACCAATGACCACCAAGAAAGAGAAGCCACCGGGGAAGCATGAATGAGATCCCTGCCTGAAGTTGGGGGGCAGCAGAGGCTGCAGGGCTGAGGCCAGGAGACAGAATAAGCAAAAGCCAAGGGACCTTGTGGCTGAAAGGCCAAACCCCAGAGGAAGAGATAGATGGCAGCCATCATTGCTGCCAAGTGGCATTGCGGGCAAAAGAACCATATTCTTAACATTTGACAACCTGTGCATTTCTCTAATCAACGCCATAACAAGGAGTATTGTCTGTGAGTTCTGTGTGGCCGTTGCCATGGCCTGTCAACCCCAACAGAGTAGAATGTCATGGGAGAGCCAACCGGAGCCAGAATAGGATAAGGAAAGATGCGGGGAGCCGGGAGCTACGCGTCTGACCTCTGTCTCAGAGCATGCTTAGACAGATGTGGAGTTGGATTCCCCTTCTCCCTACCTTGCCATTTCCTCCAGAGCCACAAAGTTGTCCAAATGGGATGCAATCATCTCTTTTCACAGGAAACATTTTGGGCAGGACGGTAAACAAACAAATGGCCATATACTTCCTACTTGGTATAAGATGAGACATCAACAAGTTCATAGACAAATACCATTGTTCTTTCAGTCCATTTCCCCATAAACATTTCGAAGCTCCCTCATATATACATTAGAAGAAACCATCTCAAAGGGATTGTGTGTGTGTGTGTGTGTGTGTGTGTTGCTGTTCAGTTCCACCAAATAGGTTCCGACTCAGCGAGCCTGTTTAATAGGATGAAACGCTGCCCGGTGGTGGGCCACCCTCACAATTTCTCTGAGCCCATTGTTGCAGCCACTGTGTCAATCCATCCCATCCAGCGCCTTCTGCTCTTTTATTTGTTGCCCCAAACTGCAGCATGCGTGACGTCCTTCTCCAGAGACTGGTCTCTCCTGATAACATGCCCAAAGCCCACGGGATGTGCGGTCTCGCCATGCTGGCCTCTAAGGAGCATACTGGTTGTACCACTTCCGGGACAGATCTGTTTGTTCTTCGGACGATCCATGGCACCTTCAATATTCTTCACCAATAACATAGTTCAAATGCATCATGTCGTATGATTCATAGCAAACATATATGTATGCGTGTCCATACACATATTTTTCAGTTTTAATCATCCATAGACATTCTTTCTTATATATGGATTATAGAATCTTTTCAGGCCATCGCTCCATAAGTTAAAAATATTAGGTGTAATAATCAGATTATGACTATTAGAAGATTTAGCAAGATGAAGATGCCAATATTGCAGATTTGTGACCATTATTTGGCTTTATGTCCCTAAGGTAAAATAAAATAAAGGGCTTTCTTCCTCAGTACGTGGCCTCTGAGGAGGACTTGCTGCTTCAGCACCGTCCAGTATCAATAGCTACACAATGCAGCCTTCACCCTAGTAGCCCAGTGGCCCTTAGATACATGCATTAAGGAGTACAAGATCCTATCTTCTCTTCAGGTTCCAACAACAAGCAGTTTACACTGGACGGTCTTCAGTAACACTCAGGAAACAGATGGAATCATAATCAATTCCAGTGACAGGCATGGCTGCAAAGTTAAAAACAAATTGAACCAGACATTTATCCTCCACTTCAAGGAAACGTGACAACCAGCTGTTCAAACAGAGGAGACAGAAAAGCATAGCAACGTGGTGACATTGTACAGAGGCAGCGCTTGGGAGGGCTCCTTGCAAATACAAGGGGAAGCGTATTTTCATTCCCTGCTCCCAGCTTTTTAAACCAACCGAGAAACAGGTAAAAAGAACACGGGCACTTTATTTTTATCCCTTTTGCACTGAGAAGGTAGTGCAAGGAGAGCCGGTGAAATTCTATGCTCAGGAATCAAAGGGCAATCGGGCATTTTCCAGTAAGTCATCAGAGACTGTTAGTCTGTAGAGAAAGGTAGGTCAAAGGGAGATAAGTCAAACCAAGTGCATTTCCAGCAGGGCCAATCACAGTGCTTTGTATAGAGTAAGTACTCAGTTGATTTGGAAAAATATGATGTTGGGTAGTAATTCATTTATCAAAATTGTGTATATAACATGTACATAGAATTTATTCAAATAACATAGTCTGTTTGAATTAACCGAAAATGTATACTTTGAGGGGAGTGCATGATGGGGACCCATTGTCCATCTGTAGACTCTGGACATCTCTTGCAGAAGGGTAGTGGGGAGGAGATGAGTCACTCAGGGTTCAGTGTAGCAACAATGAAACTCAAAACCTTCCTCTAGTTCTTGAATGCTTCCTCCCCCCAACTATCATGATCCCAATTCTACCTTGCAAACCTGGTTAGACCACAGGATGCACAGTGGTACAGTTGGGATCTGGAAACACAGGGAATCTAGGACAGATGAACCCCTCAGGACCAATGGTGAGAGTGGTAATACTGGGAGGGAAGGGGGTGTAGAAAGGGGGAACCGATCTTGGGGATCTACATATAACCTCCTCTATGGGGAATGGGCAACAGGAAAGTGGTTAAAGGGAGACGCTGGACAGTGTAAGTTAAGATAAAATAATAATTTATAAATTATTAAGGGTTAATGAGGGAGAGGGGAGTGGGGAGGGAGGGGGAGGGAAAAAGGAAAATGAGCTGATTCCAGGCCAAGCGGAAGGCAAATTTTGAGAATGATGAGGGCAACGAATGTATAAGGGTGCTTTACTCAATTGATGTATGTATGGACTGTGATAAGAGTTGTATAAGCCCCCCAAAATTGATTTTAAAAATAATACAAGTTGTCCTTGATTTAAGGCATCATGTTAGTCCAGGTGGACTAGAGAAACAAATCCAGAGACACTCATATATGTGCAAGGGAGAGCTTTATATCAAAGAGTAATTGTATAGTAAGAAAAAATGACCAGTTCAAATAAAGTCCTTAAGTCCAATATTAGTCCATATATCTGATACCAGTCAATAAATTTCTCTTCAGATTCACACAACCTAAGCAATGGGAGATCACAGGCCAGTGGGTGGAAAGTCTTGTGTATCCAGTGGTGGTGGCAGCATCTCAGCACTGGTGTGGGTCTCCGAGAGATTCCTCCAGCTGCAGGGCTCTGGCTCCATGTGGCTTGTCAAAAGGAATAAGACATTCAGGGAGAGTGTGTGTCCTGCCCCAGGGAGGAAGGCAGGAGTTCCCTAAATCCTCAGAAGGCCATGCCCACACCCAAGCCACATTGGTTATGACTTAATTGACAGGCTAGACTACCCCTTCGCTCAAGTTCACAGTATTTATAGAACTGCCACAGGCATGCTAGAATTTTGACAAACTACATTTTGTCACTCTCCAGTGTGGGTTTTTTGCTGTTTTATTGCTTTTTTGGTACATCTTAACATTGGTAAAAATGTACTAGATACAATGTTGCCGTGAATAATTTGCTGAAATTATCACGTAACCCTCAAAGACAAATAAAGATCAGATTTATGAAGACACTTGTCAAACGGCATTCACGCCATAGGAATGAGAAGTACAACAAATGCCGGGTGCTGTTTACTCAGAGCAGGCTTCCCAGTGGAATTGTTGAAATACACCCTGTCCCAAGTCAGGTGCTACCCACATTTGAATCCCCTTTTTACGCCTTTTGGCTTCTTAGAAATTTCTCAAAGCAAGCATGCACCCTTCTGCAAGCTATCTAAGCCAATCCATTGCTTCGTTTATAGCCATAATTTTGGATACAATTTTCTTATCAAAATAATTTCATTATTCCCAGACACAGTCCCATTATCACTGCATAAAACTTCAGTAACAAGAGCTTCCCACTAATCTTAGTATAAAGATCAAATTCTGTGTATAACCAAACAGTGGCTGCACAGTTCACCCCTGCCCCTTCGCCAGCATCATTGTGCACCATGCCTCACCCAGGAGCCTCCAGCCTCTTTGGATTTCCACTGTGCATGCTCTCTCTCCTTCCACCTGCAGTCCTCGCCCCCCCCCCCCCCATCCCTCTTTGCCTGATGAACTCCTACTATTTTTTTAAAATCTTGCCTGAAAAACAATTTCCTCCAGGAAGACTTCCTAGAGCCCCGGAAGGGATACGGTCCCTTTTAGGAAGCAGTCTCTCCTGGGCCTCTGGTGCTCCGACATGTCATGCTAAACGTGCCAAGATTCCAAGGTTCTGACCACACTGTCAACAGGACCGTTTATCAGGATTGTGCTTGCAGCGGGTCATCTTGAGGTGAGGCAGCATCACGCACAGACAAGACCCTGGTGTGCTTACGGCAGGCTATAAAACACTGGGAGCCCTTAATTTGGGGTTTCTCACTGGCAGCACACACCCACTCTGGGCAAAGTATAAATGTGAACTCTGTGCCGCCCCCAGAGCTCGGGAGCAGCACAACCAAGCCAATGCCAGTGCTGCTTGGTATGTCCTGCCTACTAACTGCCCTGCTCTGGACCATCAAGGACCATTTGCTGCTTTCAGCACCTACCTCGTCGTGGCCGGTTTACTCCTTGCCATCTTCTCTGAGTTTAGAGTTCTTCCTCCATGATCGTTCCCACGGCCCCAGGTATCTCTTCTTTACATGTAGTATAATTGATATTTCAGCTACGGCCGAAGTAATAGAGCCCGACTCTTCAGTAGACTCCAGGATGAGGTCAGGGATGCTGTTTGTTTGGGTTATTATTATTTTTTTTTATCTTCAACCTGTGGTACAGTCTCTGGAATCTTGTGGATGCTCAATATATACTCATATATTTGCTAATTGGATCAGTGGGTTTTGATGAGGAGGATGACGACAGAAAACGTGTATTCCTTGCCACTGGCGAAAACATGTGCAGCTTCCTGGCTATTCCTTCATCTCCTCAAGGCTAAGAGCTGACTGTTGTTTCACACATGCGGAAATGGAGGGGCCGTGGAACAGACCAACGTGCCTCATGTTTCACAGCTGGATGTGGCAAAGTCAAACTCGACACTCAAGCAGCTTCATTCCAACGTCTGCATAGAATCCCTCTACAATCTCACCTCTGTGCAGAACTCTCATGCACCTTTGGTGATAGGTGCCTCTACGGGCAAGTGTTGGACAATGCATAACTCTGGACAGGTGGCAAAAGAAAAAGGGAACCTTGGTGCCACCGTATTTAAGTGATTACCTGCTGATCAAAAGGCTGGTGATTTGAACCCACCAGCTGCAGGGAAAGGTATTACCATCTGCTCACGTCGACTGACAGCCCAGGGAACCCAGTGGGGCAGTTCTACTTGGTCCTGTAGGGTTGCTAAGTGTCAGAATTGACTCAACAACTATGGCTCTGAGTGTTGGGATAGCCAATTTTACAAAAAGACCTATTAAAAAGCTGGAAGATCCTAGGGCCTTGGAAGGCTCTGGAAGACCAAGCCCAGGGAGGGACCCACAGTCCCTCTAGGGACGCCATCCGTCACTATTCATTTCCTTTGCCATTACTGGGGAAGCTATCGTCACCACCGATGTCTGCAGCTGCACTTTTTAATGGTGTAGCCTCTTGTGTGTAAATTAAATTATTGTCGGGAGCCCAGGTAGAAGACTTGGGTTTGGGTCCTAGCGCTACTCCTCACGAGATGTGGAACTTAGGCAGCATGTCTTATACATCAAATATGGGGCAGTTCCCACATCACTGGCAGAGTTCAGTTATCGAACATTTGCTGTTTCACTCAATCCAGGTACGTTTCAGTATGCACAGGGTATTAAAAGCAAAATGGTTATTTTTTTTAAAAAACAGAGGAAGAACACAGAATTGTTATCTCAGGGGAGGGAGGCTTGAATCCTGATTCTACGTGTATTAATCATGTGCCCTTGGGCATGATCTGCAGCCTTATAAAATGAAGTACATTGAGGTGAAGTGCCCAACAGATTTCTAGGGACATGTTGAAGGGCCTTCCCTCCTGTTCTGACCTCCATGAATGGTGTTGTGGTAGAAAATATTCATATGAACCCTTGGCCTGCCTGCTGGTCTGCAGCAAGCAGCAGGAAGGGCCGGGATCTGAGCTGTGTGACAGGCTGCTTGCTCAGTATTCGCTGTGACACGGACAAGCCACTGGCATCTCAGGGCTATGAGTTCGAATTGAATTGATGGCAGTGAATTTGGTTTGGGGAATTTGAATTTGTTTATGTATGAACTGCCAATAATAATTATATTCACTTTCCAGGCCTCTTGTGACTATATTAAGTAGAATGATGCTTATGAAGCTAATCTTAAATTAACACCACCACCACCAAACCTCAAACATGCTCCTACCAACTAAATCCCGATTCATAATGACCCTACACAAGGCTTCTGAGGCTGCAAATCTGTACAAGAGCAGACAGCCTCATCTTTCTCCTTCAGGGCTGCTAGTGAGTTTGAATGGCGACCTTAGAGCAACCAGTCTAGCACCTACCCAGGAGTCCCAGAAAGGCTCCTTAAGTTACAAAATACTCTTTTAAAATTTTTCATTTTTATTATATATAAACATAAGATATGCAGATACGTAAAGATGATTCTGGGATAGTAAAAATCATATGCCTATCTGTTTTCTTTGAAAAATATTCCTTTTACAAATCTAGCAAGGCTAATAACACTTATTGTGGAGAAAATTCCATTCTACCTTTTACATCGACAGCATTGGAGTTAAAAGGGGATTACTTAAAAGCAGAGTCATGTTATTAATATTCAAATCAAGTCACTTATAAAGGAGGCATTAATACGCCCATGATTTAATCCATGGAACCTAAATATGTAGATCAATATATCCCCAAAATAAAAGCTCAATGTATGGAATTAAACTGCTCAAACAGAAATATCCCCGACTTCGTTTTATGACAGTTCCAAAGACAGCGATGTCCTCTGACGGCAGTCACGGCTTCCCTGCTCAGAGGGGTCAGATCCTCCCCAGTTCCCCTCGGTGTGTGGGGCTGCCGTTCCCAAGGCACAGGGGAGGAGGCTGCCACTAAAGGGGGGTGGGGTGGGGGTGGGGGCTGTCATGCCTGCCCAAGAAGCAAAAGACCGGGACTAGCCATTGTTCCAAAAACAGAGCATGTGTGCAAGTCTTGCAAGTTCAGACAAGTTGTTCAACTTGGGTTGGGGCTTGCCGGTCACCCCTTCTTTTCTCAACTCGCTCCCAGTGGAATGGAACTGTCTATGGTAAGTCTGCCCGGTCACTGCCTGTGCTTCGGAAACAGACCGCTTGTATCTAGGTTTCACAGGTTTACAGAATTTGGACCCGGGATGGATTATGTCTAACGTCTCCCTCTTTGGGAATTTAGATGATTCAGAAGATGAGCGCTTGTGGCTGGAGTCCACCTAAGAGATGTGGGATGCTGTGGCCGGGTGAATACATTTGCACATGGGAAGAACATAAATTGCGGGTGGGGGTGTGCAAAGGGCGTGGAACATCACAGATTGAATGGTGGCGCTGTCAGGTCTCACTCTGCTCGAGAGCCTGAGGAAGCCTGAGGGAGCAGCTTCGGAAATGAATTTAGACGCTGGCCCTGCCCTTCTTAGAGTGCAGAAATCTCCGG
This sequence comes from Tenrec ecaudatus, assembly GCF_050624435.1. NCBI lineage: Eukaryota > Metazoa > Chordata > Mammalia > Afrosoricida > Tenrecidae > Tenrec > Tenrec ecaudatus. The sequence goes on along the minus strand of NC_134533.1, from coordinate 157,483,515 downwards.
CCTCTTGTAACATATGTGCTTTGTGTGTGTGTGGCTTTTAAAGTAGCACCAAAGTGCTCTCAGGGGGCAGAGTACATTCAAAGCCCATCAACAAAAACCAGATGCGCCATGAGGAATGTCAAGTCCAATCCAAACGGAAATGCAGCCAGGGTAGGGTAGCAACTGAGGCTCTCCCCACCCAGAAATCTGAATTTGACTGCTAGGTGCGAACGGCTTCTGGGTTGCTTTGGAAGGCCAACGGAACTGGCCAAGAGATCGGCCATTTTCAATGATGGGGGAGCTCTGGTTCTCTGTGTAGTCTGCTGTTCAAAGGGCAGATCTGGGTAGATCAGTTGTGGGGGGAGTGTGGAGAGTGGGGGAATAGCCATCTGGGTGCTAGCAAGTCCTTGCTGAAGGTTCCAGGAAGGACAGGAAAGGCCACTGCAGGGAGGAGGACCAAGCGCTGTATAAGCCTCTTGAGTGAAACTTTGTGAAACTCTTAGCAAATGCCAAGGTAAAGCATCCCCAGACTCTTGACCCACGCAAATGGTGAGATAATAATTAGGTTGCTTGAAGCTGCTAAGTGAATGGCAATTTGTTACACAACAGTAGATAACTAATATGCTTAATTAACAGAACCAGGGACCACCTCCCACTCCCTTCTACTCTGAACATATTAGCAGGCAGGCAGGACAGACCTTCCTTCTAGCAAACCACAACGTGCTTCTTCCACGTCACTGCCATCTTTGGGATCGGTTTTCGGTTCGAGAAAGGCTCCCCATATTTTTCTGTCGGGGGTTAGGTCCACATTTCATAAGTAATATCATAATGTGCCCATGCAGCACGCTAAATATCCTTTTCTCCACAGAAAAGTGAGTTTTATGCATTTATTCTTTTGCCTTGAAAACCACTTGGCTCAAAAACTCATTTAATTTAGAATGCAAATGATTCCTTCGTAATTATCACGCATACTTGGGAATTTCTGAAGGGAGAACATCTCACCTTCAAGTGTTTTCCAAGCTAATAAAATTTTTATAAATACTAAATGGAGCAACTAATGAAACTGGCATAATGTTATTTTTTCAGACACATTTAATTAAATATTAAATCTAACTTTGAGAACTTTTCTAGGATTTTTGGAGCCAATGTTGGTCTGTGTGTTCAGATACCAATCTGCCTCGTTTTACCCTAAACATCTCGTGTGTCCCAGCTGGGCCTGGCTTTTCTTTTGTACCGTTTTCTGTTTTATCAGGTTCACAATTTTTCACACAAACAAATGCCAAGCAGAGGTCCAAGATGGAACTTTTTTTTAAGATGAAAAAATTTAAAAATATATACTCACAACAGTAGGGAAAACTGAGAGAGCAATTGCAGATCTCAGAGCATGTAAGGTAAAAACCAACCAAAGGCAGGCATGAACACATGTAGGCACATGTACACTTATCCAGGCACACGCTCACATGCACATGGCCCTCTCCAAAAAAACTTTTCCTTCATCATTTTCAATGGAGGGCCCTGTGGGTCAGCATTTATAAGTCCCTGTTTTTCTCACTGAAAACATCATTAGAAATGGGAGTAGCTAGGTACAGGTATGCTCCGAAGGCCTCCGTGATCACAGCACTGGATCTAAACCACTGCGAGTTTTCTGTCTGATTGAAATCACTGGACAACCACCTTCTGCTCAGCTTAAGAATAGGTTATTCTCTGATATTCCGGACAGCCTGGAGGGAAGTTAGAGAACTGATCAGAACTGAATAAGGAGCTTAATGGTAAGAGTTACTGTCACCGTGTCACCTGGACCGGGTGAAATAGCACTGTTGGGGGTATACGAATATGTCTCGAAGTCAGTAGAAACATTTAGATTATGTTTTTAAAGTCACGGTCCCTAACAACTAGAACAGTATCTTTCTAATTGGGTAAGTCGGTTCTTATCTGTGACTCCAGGACCCAACTTGCTGTGGTTGGGTGCCATTGAGTCAGTTCTGCTTCATAGCAACCCTGTGTCCAACAGAATGACATGCTGCCCGGTCCTGGACTGGAGTCACCCTTGTCTTTTATGTTTGAGCCCCTTGCTCCAGCCACTGGGTCAATCTATCTCATTGGGGGGCTTCCTCTTCTTGAGTGACCTCCTATTTTACCAAGCATCCTGTCCTTCTCCAGGGATGGGTCTTTCTTGATAACATATTCGAAGTACATGAGACAAAGTCTTGCCATCCTTGTTTCTACAGAGCCTTCTGCCCGAACCTCTTCCAGTGTAAATTGGCTCATCCTCCAGGCAGTCCATGACACAGTCAGCATCTTCAACAACGCCAAAATCCAAATGAACTGATTCTTCTTCAGTCTTCCTTATTTATTGGCCAGGTGACACATGCAAATGAGCTGACTGAAACGATCATGGCTCGCGTCAGATGACCTAAGTCCTCCAAGTGACATTTTTGCTTTCTGACACCGGAAGTAGAATGGACCCATTGGTGGTCAGTCATTAAGGCTCCTTCCCCCTCTCAAATCCCAGACACCCAAGCACCCAAAGGCAGGAAGCAGGTTTGAATTTATCCCCAATCATATTATTTGCTTCTGGGCACATAATTTTATTATTCACCATTGCTTGACTTCTGGAAGTCCTATCACAAAAATATAATTTGTGGTTACCAAAACAGATGCTTCTAAATTAATTTTACTCCCTGAATCATTTAAGGGAAGAAACAAAATATAACCAGAAAATTCTTTTCAATTGAATTATGCTAATCCATGTCTGGACCCTGTGAGCGAAAACAATGCCGTTGTCTTAGAGCGTTGAAGGGCTGATATCAGTCCACCTGTCGGGAGTGCTGTTGAGATTATCTATAAAGGGAAGCTGTAGATGATAGCCCTAAAAAGATAGTGTTTGGGGTCTAAAAGGCTTGAAGTTAAACAACCAGGCATCTAGTTGGGAAGCAACAATCCCACATGGAAGATGCACACCGGTCTCTGTGATCCTGAGGTGTCAACAGGATCAGGTATCAGGCATCAGAAGACCCAAGACAAACTATCATATCAATGGGAACGAGAAATGGAGGAGTAGAGACCCAAAGTCCATCTGTAGACAATTGGACATGCCCTCACAGAAGGGTCACAAGGAAGGGACAAGACAGCCAGGGTGCAGCACAGCACTGACGAAACATACAGCATTCCCCTAGTTCCTTAATGCCTCCTCCCCAACACCACTACCTCTACTATCATGACTCCATTTCTACCTTACAAATCTGGCAAGACTGGGGCAAGTACAATGGTACAGATATGCGTCCTTGACATACTCAGTCCAGGACAGATGAACCCCTCAAGAACAACAATGGAAGTTAAAAAGGGAGAACTGATAACAATGATCAACATATCACCCCCGCCCCCACCCACCCAGGGTGATGATGAAGAACAGAAACATGGGTGAGGGAGACAACAGATGGTGTAAGATATGAAATAATAATAATTTATAGTTTATCAAGGGTTCATGACAGTAGGAGGGTGGGGAGGGAGGAAAACATGAGGAGCTGATACCAAGGACTCAAGTAGAAAGAGAATGTTTTGATAAGGATGATGGCAACCGATATACCAATGTGCTGGACACAATGGATGGATGCATAGCTTGTTAGAAGAGCGGTAAGAGCACCCAATAACATGATTTAAATAGATAAAGAATCCTAAAATGTTCTGCCTCTTAAGTTTGAATCTTAAAAGCAACAACAATACCTCCTCACCTCGAAATAGATTGTAAAAGCTCCAGAAGAAAGACCAGTGGTGAGTGGTGATGCCGGGAGGGTGGAGGGAAGGGGGAGTAGAAAGGGGGAACTGATGCATCAACATATAACCTCCTTCCTGGGGGGATGGGCAACAGAAAAATCAGTGAAGGGAGACGTTGGACAGTGTAAGACATGACAAAGTAATAATAATTTATATATTATCAAGGGTTCATGAAGAAGGGGGGAGTGAGGAGGGAGTGGGGAAAATGAGGAGCTAATACCAAGGGCTCAAGCAGAAAGCAAATGTTTTGAGAATGACAATGGCAGCAAATGTACAAATGTGCTTGACACATGGATGTATGGATGGATTGTGATAAGAGTTGTATGAGCCCCCAATAAAATGATTTTTTTTAAATGTCCAGAAGAAAGTTGGCAAGCTAGCACCTGAGCTATAGCCTTTGGTATCAAAAGTATACAATTCACCTCCGCGGGGACTGAGAGCCACACGAGCAGACCAAGGGGGCTGCAACGGAGAGTCCAGGGAAATGCACTCGCAGTGTGGGGAGAACAGGCAAACGGATCACCTGTCGTACCCTGCTGAGTTTAAAAGCATGGCTTTGAGGTAGGTAAGCATTGAAGCAGTGAGCCATGCGGGACAGCAGGGGTAGAATCCCCACCTGCCCTCTCGGAGTCCTGGGTTGAATTCCTAATCGCAGCACCATACACAGCTCCTCTCAGTGGAGACTTGCCATGATGCTGAGGAGGTATCGGCAGAGCTTCCAGAATAAGAAAGAAGAGGAAGAAAAGTCTGGCAGTCTACTTCTGAAAATCATCCAAGGAAAACTCTTTAGATCGCCACTTTCTGGTCCCCAACCAATCACAGGGATGGCACAAGCCCAGGCAGTGTTTGGTTCCCATTGTGCATGGTGTCGCCTTGAGTCAGGGGCTGATTTGATGGCAGCAAACACCGAGAGCAAAGCCTTGAGGGACACAGAAAAGCGACTCTCTACCAAATTGAAGGAAAAGAAAGACAGGTGGGAGTCTGGGAATTACACTTTATTATCATCCTCCCCAAACAAGGTTAAATAATATACATTTCTACTTTGATGCAATCCCTCCCAACCCATCCCCTTTGTGATCTCAGCAGGGAATAGTCATCAGAGTTGCTGGCTCACAGGGACAATCATGAATAGAGGGAGTCTGGATGGACGTGTGGAGAGGGCCATGGGAACCACCAATGCAGACAAAGTACCCAAACAACAGATAGAAGCTGTCACCCCTCTTCAGAGCCCAGTGAGAGCTGCAACAGTGAGGTCAGGACTGCCCAGGAGGCTAAATGCAAGGAAGGGCCCACTCCCAACCAGAGATTAAGCATGAAATCAGAAATGGGAAACGAAGTATCCTGGTCTCTTTTTCTTACTGATTTCCTACATCCTGCCAGTACCTCTGACTCAACTGATAGCCAACTTTCAAGGAAGCTCGTGTGCTGCATCCATAGGAACTGAGCATCTAGGACACAGAAAAAGGCAAAGGAGGGATCGAGGCGGAGTGGGAAGGGACGAAGGGTAATCAGCACCTCACTTTATGGCATGTACCCACACAATGGCATTCTTGGGCATGTCAGTAACTGAGACTCAGAGTAGTTCAGTGATTAGGGCACACAACCAGCACAGTGTGCCCAAACTGGGATTTGAACCAGAATCATCTGGCTCCAAGTCTGTACTCATTCCCCTGTACCGCTCCTCTCGGACTTCGCATTCCCAAGCCCTGCCCTCTTTGCCAATGCCTTTACACAGGTTACCTGAACTCCCCTGCCAAATAAGAAAGTTGGACTTTTAATTTATTTTCCAGTGGTGTTAAATATCAAAGAAATAATCAACACTTTACCTCTAAAAGATAGGCGATAATTAATGGCTTTTATCAAACACTAGGGAAAAAAAACAAGCAATAGAGAGGGTGGGTGGTTGCCCAGTAATAAATAAATTAGCCCAACAGGAAAGACAGTACTGATTGATGATATCTGAAATTTAGAATGAGAAAGGAACTAACAGGCATTTGCTTTTATAATCCTTATTAATGTTTCATATATCTTGTTATTACTCTAAATATTTTCCTTAAAAATGTATAAACCAAGATAAGAAAGAACATCTAGTTAATTAAGTACTGCTACCTGCATAGGTTCATTTTCAAAAAAATAAAAGACTCAGTAAAACTAAAGACAACATGGTCTTCAAAGGCTAATTCAAACCTTTCCCTTCTCTCTGGCAACTTAAAACAACAACAGCCTCCTTCTGACTCATAGTTGACCCGGGGCTTTGAGTCTTTATTATTTAACCATGGAAGAGACTGCTAAATCAGAACAAAGAATGGATTGTGTAATCTACTGAAAAGAGTTATGATGACTAAAAATATCCATTTCTACAGAAAACAGAATTAAGCTTTATTCTGCTTCCTTATTGTTGTTTTCAGGTGTCGTGGAGTCAGTTCTGGCGCATGCTGACTGTACGGCAGGATGTTTAGCTGATTGGGCTGGGGTAGGGAAGAGGGGTGCTCCAGGTAGAGGGAACAACCGGCAAAGATAATGTCAGGAAAGGTAAAGGGGGTGTGGACAGAGCCCGGAGAGTATGTGATAATTATGTGAGACAGGTAAGAAAACAGAAGTAATCCGAACTGTATTCTGAAGAATAAAAGCTCAATGCTGAAAGCACTAGCAAAAGTTGTTTGCTGAGGAGGAATCTTGTGGTCACCCTGAGTTAAGTGTTGGGCCCTTATCTGCAAGGCCAGTGGTTCAAACCTACCAACTGCCCCATGGAAGAAAGATGAGGCTGTCTGCTCCTGTAAAGACTTACCATCTCTGAAACCCTGGCCTCTGGACTCACTCTCATTGGGAATGTACTCAACGGCAGTGATGTATGTCTGTGGATGCAGAAGGGTTTTCAGAACTGAGCTCTGGAGAGGCAGAACTGGCTGTTCAGGCAGGATGGGATGGAATGTTTGTGAACTTGGATCTGAGAGTGACAGTAATAAGATTAGCCTGCAAGAGTCCAACTAGAACATGATAAGGATGAGTGCCTAGAAATGAAGAGATGTATGTGGTGGCAAAGTGGGCTATGTGGTGGGCAACTAATCACAACCCACCCGACTGTCCACTCCTGTAAATATTTACAACCTTGGTACCCCAAAGGGACAGTTCTACTTTGTCCTAATGGGCTGCAAGGGGTCATAGTATGCTCGATGGCAATAGATTTGTTTTTTGGGGGGTATGTGACCATATAGCTTTGCATATAAGATTTCCATACTTGATCATAAGAATTCCAACTGGTATCTCTAAAGAAATATTTGTGAAATATTGCCAGACAGCAAAGGAAAAACAACAACAACAAAAAACCTGCTTCGAACTGACTGAAGAGATCCATATTTATGCCCATTACACAGAAAAGTAATCAACAGAATTCTCAAAAGTATAGACTATCATTGATATCACACACAAATAAAATTTTGCTTAAGATCATTCAACAATGGTTGCAGCAGCACACCGACAGGGAGCTGCCAGAAGCTCAGGCCAGATTCAGAAGAGGACGCAGAACAAGGGGTATCATTGCTGATGTCAGATAGGTCTTGGCTCAAAGCAGAGACCACCAGAAAAATGGTTGCTTGTGTTTCATTGACTGTGCAAAGGCATTCAACGGTGAGGACCACGACATATTGTGGATAACCTTGAGAAGACTGGTTATCCTAGAACGCTTCACTGTGCTCTTGCAGACCTTGTATGGGGATCGGGAGGCAGTTGGACAAGCAGAACGAGGGAATGCTGCCTGGTTTACAATCAGAGCAGGTGTGAATCAGGGTTGCATTCTCTCACCATATTTGTTCATCTGCAGGTGGAGTAAATCATCAGAAAGCTGGACTGAATAAAGAAGAGGGTGGCATCGGGATTGGAGGAAGGCTTAGGAACAGCCCGTGGTATGCAGATGACACAACTTTGCTTGCTGGAAGTGAGAGCCATGGAAGCACTTGCTGATGAAGAGCAAGGTTTGCAGCCTTCAGTGTGGATGACAACTCACAAGGAGAATGACCCAAACCCTCACCACTGGACCAATAGGAACCCTCGGGATAGATGGGGAAAGCTTTGACATTGTCAAGGATTGTTTTCTTTCTTGGATCCACAATCACTGCTCATGGAAGCAGCAATCAAAAGATCAAAAAGGTATTCAGTGATGTAAATCTGCTGTACAAGACCTCTCTCGAGTTTTGAAGAGCAAGAATGTCACTTTGAGGACTGAGGTGTACCTGACTCAAGCCATGATATCCTCCATTGCATCACCTGCATGGGAAAGCTGGACATTCCATCATTTGGATAGTGGTGTTCGGGAAGAATACGAAATGTGTCATGGACTGCTACAGGACATGCTGATCTGTGTTGGAAGAAGTAAGGCACAAGTGCTCCTTAGAGGCATGGATGGCAAGACTTCTTCTTACATACTTTAGACACAATGTCAGCAGAAGGCAGCCCCTGGAGAGGGACATCATATGTGGTGAAGTGCAAAAGAGGAAGGCCCTCAACGACATGGATTGACACGGTGGCGGCCACCCTGGGCCCCGGCATAGGAACCAGTATGAGGACGCTGCAGGACCGCGCAGGGTTTCATTCTGTGGTGCGTAGGGTAGCTGTGGTCCAGAGCTGACTCAATGGCACCTGACAACAAGTACAACTTTCATTCTATCATCAAATGGATAAGAACATTCTGTTCTGCCAATGACCTAGACAAGCTAGAATTAATTCTTGATTTCTGGGTTTATATGCAGCTGTCTGGCTCATGGAGCGACATAAAACCAATTCTGTTATTAATAACTTTCACTCCTAAAATGACTTCAAATTCACAGGTTCCCAAATTTCTTTTATGAGTGCATTTTCAAGGAATCTCAGCTGATTGCCCATGAATTTTAACATATATCCTTGCCTCCTAATGAAAGAGAACCATCTCGCTAGACTGTGGTTTATGCAATATAAATGAAATGAAAATTAAATGAAATGGAAAAAAATTCTGAGTTACATTACAGGTAACCAGGAAGTGGCGATTTCAGATATCTTTCTCAACAGCCTTTCGGATACACTACAATGAAAGAGACCAAGGTCTCTTTTTAAATAGACAGCAGTAATAACTTATGAGAGATCAATGATAATCGCTTATCACATAAATAAGCACTGTGGAGTTTCAGAACTCCTAGATTAAATGAGAAGCATTTATTACCCTTCTGCACTGCAGCAAAATCTTTGGTACGTGTTGTACAGAAAAGCCAAAGGAAGCCCCCCACTGGTTTTTAATTAAGTGTCATTCCCACTGAGTTAATAAGCATGCTATCAATAACGTGACGTTCTTTTAAAGTTTTGATAATAACAGCTCAGGCTATATTTCATAATTACTGATAATAGATTTGATAAAATTCTCTAATTGCCACCCTCTTCTCTGTAACATGACTACATGTACGATGTCTCCTTTGCCTGGGAGCAATCAGTCACTCCATTTCGTATGCTTTAATGAACACACGTCATGTGAAATTGATGCTCACCCTGAGAATAACATACCACTGGGAAGTTCAATCTCGAAACGCAAATAGGCTGTTTCATAGCTACAGGAATAAGCTCTGCCAAGATTTCAAACAAGTACAATTTCATGAGCTCGTATTTTGTACGAGGAGCTGAGCTAGGAGCCTCCATAGCTTTCTCAACAATGCTTTCCGACACAACAATGCTTTTTGATACAACTTACGAAGGCATAAACTGGGATGTGAAGAAATTAGTAACTAGCCCAATGTCCTGTAGCTGGTCAATGGAGCCTGAATCCCAACACCCGTGTGCTTGTGTCCACTCTGCAACTCCCACAGTAGATTGGAAATGTAATCAGGTCACTGTAGAAATGAGAAGGGCAAGAAGAGGTTCCAATGACCATGGCTGGGTCATACCACATTCCGTTTTCTATTATCTACTAGCAATAGGTACTCAAAACATGCTTGCTAACTGCATGGGCTTCTTTGTTACCAAGTGACCAGAAATGGATCAGCACCTTGCTCATTTGCTACAATTGAACCTGCGTACACAGGAGCCTGTGTCCTTCAAGAGAGCCAATCACAATGTTTATCCCTTTGGAATCCAAAGGACTATCATCATAGCCTTCTGAACTGACCTTTGTGTCTTGAGTTGAACTGGCCTAGCTAATCCTCTCAGAAGCCACTGTTTTAATGGGACCTTTTGTTGAAGGTATCCTAATGAGACTAAGAAAAATATGTGATTTAGGGTATTTGTCTATCGCGTTCTATAGATTGCATAGACTTGTTTAAACATATTATATTTTGAATTAACTCATGAATGTCTGAACTGGAGCCCTAGTATCAATACTTTCTACTTGCTCGTGTATAATGAACTCACATGCATGTAATGCACTTAGGACCTGCATGAAACTACCAACTAAAATATTTGACGAACAGATGAAATACCAGAAGTGCTTGCTCATCTATGCTCAGAAAATGGAAAGTCTTTCATTGTCACAGACTACAAGAGAGCTACATTCATGACCATTCCAAAGAAAGGCAAGCAAATAGAATGTGGAAATTATTGGGGGGAAATCGTTACTATCTCATGCAAGGGAAATTTTGCCAAAGATAATTAAAGACAGCTACAGTCATGAAGCTACAGGAAAATACCAGAAAGTGAAGCAAGAGTCCGAGGAGGCCATAAAACAATGGATAGAAATTCTGGTGTCAGACGGACTTGGTGCTGAAAGCAGAGAACACCAGAAAGATGCTCGCCTGGGTTTTATCAACTATACAAAAATATTTGACTGTGAGGATCAAAGCAAACCATGGCTGACATTATGAAAAACAAACAAACAAACAAGAATTCCAGAAGACTCCATCCTACTCGTGTACCTGGACGTAGAGCAATAGGCAGGCATTTGACCAGGACAAAAGGGACGCGGCACGCTGCCAAGCTTGGAAAGGTGTGCTCAAGACTGCATCCTTCCCTTCACTTATTGAACCCGTCTGCTGGACGCACATTCTGAGAAACTGACCACACGAAGAAGGGAGCATCACGGTGGAAGGAAGAATCAACCTTGTTTGCTGAAAATGAGAAAACAACTCTAAGCAGTTACCAAAGAAAGCAAAACTTCAGTTGGATTACACTCAAATCTGAAAAAAACAAAATGTCTTACCATTTGAACAATAAGCAACATCTTGAAAATGGGGGGTGGGGAGAATTGAAGTTGTCAATTACTTCTTTCTACTTAGATCAAAATCACTATCTCTGGAAGCAGCAGTCAAGAGATCAAAGGACGCATTACATTGGGAAAATCTGATGCAAAAGACCTCTTTTTAAAAAAAATTTTAAAACAAAGGTTTGATGCCTTTGATAAATATGACTACAATACTCTTGACCTCATCTTGATAGTTTTAAATCGCCTCACATTCATGCAACCACGAGCATGAAGAAGAATGGATGCATTGGAATGATGAGGTTGGCGAACAATATTGTCTATGATACTACGGATTTCCAGAAGAACAAACAAATCAAGTCTTGAAGAAAGTGGAGCCATCCTCCTGAAAAACGGTCAGAGTGAGACTTCCTCTCACTTACTTTGGAGACATCCTGATGAGGGACCAATCACCAGAGAAGGGCCTCATTCCTGGTAGAGGGCCAGAGAGCGAGCGAGACCTCAAAGAGATGGATTGACACAGTGGCTGCAGTCATGGGCTCAAGCATGACCATTGGGAGGGCGGTGCAAGCCAAGCCATAGTTTGTTCTGTCGTCACACGCACCAGCTGCTCTACAGCATAAAGATGAGACAGTTGGCTTCCATAAATGTTTACAGATTTAGAAACTCTACAGAGCAATTCTACTCAATCCCATAGGATTGCTATGAGTGGGAATCAATAACAGTAGACTTGTTTTGTTTGGGTGTAAATATTAACTACTCTTATTGCTGTTGTTTTTTTTAAACTTGTTCCCTTATGGAAAAGCACTCAAAAAGTGTTCCTATATTTAGTCATTCATTCCTTCAACAAACATGTTTTGAATATCTACCAAGTGCCAGGCAAAGTATTAGGCCCCAGAATTATAATTGTGAGCAAAGATAGAGAGAGTTTTGACTCATGAGTATAGAGTCTATCCATAGGTAGCAACATCAATGTAGTGTTCACACAAATAAACATATGCTTTCCAATTTTGAGGAGTTCCATGGTGAAAGTGTCCGTGACCCATTGCTGACCTTCCAGGGGAACCTGCTTAGTTTTCCTCTGAAGAAATGAGTTGCACTGACAGCTGAAGGACGGGACAATGCTGGGAACATGCAGCTGCAGAAGCCACCGCAGAAAGGGCAGAAGGACTAGTGGAGAGTGAGGAGGAGCATGGTACCCTGGGAGGCAGGAGCCAGTTCATAAAGCCCCATGGGGTATAGTCTGGGTATTTATCCATAGTAGATAATACAGAGCTTTAAGCAAGAGTAGCCTACTACGATTTGTGTTTCAACGAAATCACTCTGGATATAAGGTAAAATCAGTATTGATTGGGGCCAGAACATATTTAGAGTCGCTGGCTACCAGGAATCCGTGTGCAAGGCAGTGCAGCAGAGAGGTGGCTATGAGGAAAAGGCAGCATGGACGCGCTCCAGGGCATTTCGTAGCAGACAGAAATGGGAGGCAGAGCTGTGAGGGTGGCTCTAATCATCTATCTTGTGGCAAGTGAGAAGATTTAGGAGATAATAGACGCATGAAAATACAACACAAGGTACACGAGAGGATGATATATTTTTAAATGCAGCTAGAAAAGAGACTGGGGGCCCAAAGGATAAAGGACCTTGAAGACGGCCTTTACTAAACTCATCAACCTTCTATAGTACATAGCTTAGGAGGCAGAACGACCAATCCATACCATTCTCGTCACCAGAGCAACAGCAGAGATGGAAGTCTAGTTTCCTGTCTCGCAGCTTTCCCTTGCCTCACCAACTCAAAGATCAGCAGCCTGTCTTCATCGGCAGGTCCCCAGCTCCAAGTCAACATGGTCATTTTAAGTGTTTTAAACAAAACTGAAACTGGGAGGTTCAAATATAAAAATCTCACATCCTTGGAGATTGGTACCCGAATGTATTCATGTGGAGGAAACCTCCTGTCTCCTGGTCCCAAATATCTCACCTGTCAACCTTTCTGTGCCCACCCCTAGATCCACCCTCACCTCTGAAGGCGGGGGCCTGTAGACAATCCAACCACTCATTTAGGCTCCAAACAATGACCTACCATCATCATACCATCACCCCAAAGAAAAAAAACACACCCACACCGATTGCAGAGGCCAGTTAGTGTCTTGAGCATCCCCAGTGAGGCTGGTCAGGTGTTCCAAGTGGGAAGTGTGAGCATGAGGAAGAGCATGACCAGAGCAGGGTCAAAACAGGACCCTTTAAGACAGCGGTTCTCAACTTGTGGGTCGTGATCCTTTGGGGGGTTGAGCAACCCCTCACAGGGGTCGCCGGATTCATAACAGTAGCAAAATGACAGTGATGAAGCAGCAACAAAAATAATGTTATGCTTGGGGGGTCACCACCACATGAACTGCATTAAAGAGTCACGGAATTAAGAAGGTTGAGGCCCCCTGCTTTAAGATAAAGGACCAGACAAGTGTCTCACATTCCTGGGGTGGAAGGTAGAACTGAATCAAGGTAGCTTTTGTGACTAGAGATTTGCATCTTGGTATTTTGGATATAAGTTCAAATGTGCAAACTTTGAGCAGAAAAAGTTGAGATACACAATGTTCAACCTGGTGCTTATTTTATTTCAATTACAGGTCCCAGTAACACTCCTGATGTGGCACTCTAAGCATAATTATTACTGCCTGTCACACTTTAAATTTACTGTTCTAAAAGAAGGGAGGAATCTAGTGCTTCTATCTCCAAACCAAATGACTGACTGAAATAAACACTTCTTCCCCCTGAAAGTTCAAATAAAAGAAAAGTCATCATCATAATAAACATCCTCACCATTCATTTTGGTCGTAATTACCCATTCATGCCAACCACCGTCAAGATTTAAACTCTAGTTAAGATGCAGAAAGATGAACAGATTGAAGAATGTAGCTTATTTATTTACTTCCAAAGTGAAGGTGCCATTCTGCCACCCAAAGACTTTCAAGACAAATCTGACAGCCTAAATTACTCCCACCCCGGGAAATGGCTTTGGTAGAATGAGACATCCATAAACAATCTGGATTTTCCTCCTTTATTTCCACATTATTTATTTATCATATCTATATTTCAAAGGGTGGCTTATGAAAAAAATTCACACACATCAGAAGATAGTTAAAAGTAGAGTTAAGAAATAAATGCAAAACTGCTTAAGAAAAAGTCATTCATTCAATCACCCACTCACTCGCTGGCACTGGGTTTGGTTCCATCTCATAGACCCTGCAAAGCAGAGCTGAACCTGTGGATTTCCCAACCTGTAACCCTTCCCAGCCTCGATGGGAAGCAGCTGCTGGGTTCAAACTTTGTCACCAGGGCTCCTTTCCCTTAAATGTAAAAAGCATAACCATAGACCTTATGAATCTCTGCTTGTATTGTTTTTAAGGCACAGGTTAAAATACACTTATTTTCCACAACAATTTTTGCTGAAAATTTTTATATCAAATTTTTCACTTGATTTGCATTTTTAAAAGCAGAAAGTCTTCTCAGTTCATGAAAACTGTGAAGTTTATATTCCTCCTTATAGCAAATTCCTATATCAAGCAGTTCCTACAAAGAGCAATGATAAGTGATGGGGGGGGCATAGTTGCTTCATTTTATCATTACTTCGTGATATAATCTAAACATGTAACATTTTTTAAAGTTTGTGGAGGACATATGATCCCGTGGATATGTTTCCCAAGGAACTGAATCATTACAGGAAATAAAATTAGGGAAGCTGGATTATAGAGAGTTGGTATGTCCCTTATGTTGTCTGTCAAATATCATGTGCCCGAGGAGCATTTGGTGACTGATCCAAGACAACTTTAAATGTTTACTTACTCATGTTTATTTTTAAAAATATGTCTCAAAAACTTCTATCATAGTTAACTAAGAAGACAAACACGTGTAAATTTAAAGAATTTCAACCTAAGAAAATATAGCTTACTGTATAATGTCAGTTATAACCCAATTGCTCATGCAAAAAAATTGGAAAAGCATAACTTATACCTGGTCAGGAGTCCTTGGGTAACCTGCTTACCTGCTAACAAAAAGGCTAAAAATTTGAGTCCACTCAGAAGTGCCTCTGAAGAAAGAACTACTTGCAAAAACACCCAGCCTTTGAAGACTTGATGGAGCACAATTCTGCTCTGATGTGCGTGGGATCACCTTGAGTTGGCATCAACTCAGTGACGCTTGGAGGTCATGGTGGTGGATACCTGGTCAGGTGCGCACACTAGGCTCCTTTCACCTAATGGGACTCGTGCAGGGACTGGGAGTTTTGCTTTAACAAATGGGCATGGACAGAAACTCTCCCTTTCTCTCTGAGTAATAGAACCTCTCATTTGTTCACAGTGACAAGAGGCCTCGCTTATGTTTCCCAGACTCCCTTGCAGGAGTGACTGGGTTTGTTGGTGTAAGGAGACAGTTTTGGCCAAAGTGCTATGAAGAGGCTTCTGCTGAATTTGGGTTTTAATTTTTGCCTTCCGTCTTTAATGTTGGAAGGAAGCATGGTCCCCGAGGAAAGAGTAGCCCCAGAACCAGGGAGAGAAATTGTTCCTGTTTTCCTCCGGCAAGTCAGTCCACGTCAAACCTGGGTCCATGAACAGATGTTGGAGCCTCTCAGCTTTCCTTCTGGCGGGAGTGATCTACGGCGGTATCTTTGTTCTGGAACAAGGTACCGTGATTCCTGGTTACAGGCAGAACATGTAAGGAACGCTTTCTTCATTTTCTCCCTTTACGTTTCCCTTTGTAATTGCAGTCTTCACAGTGAGGTTCAATAAATGGCATCCAAAATGATAAAAACAAAAGAAGAAGAAGACGAAGGAGTAGCTCTTGTGGACAGTGAGGAGAGAAGCCAGAGGTAAGCACACTGAAACGGGAGCGGACAGGCAGGTCGGGCCGGGGACTCCTTGGGGCAGCTCTGCAGGTTCTGGGCTGCCTCCTGCCACACTTCCCATTACAGAAGCTTTTGTTTACAAAGCTGATCATATGCTGCATTTTCTTAAAACCAGGCTCTTTAGAATCTAGGTGGCAACACTCAACCATTAGGACTGCCTTATCTGCAGTTTTAATTTTTCACGTTTTTCTATAGATGATTTTACTAGTTCGTGAGATATCTATTCTGTGGTATACTCTTTCAAAGCATAGAAGAAAAAGGCCAATAATAGCTAATCTACCTTTTCATGTGAGAAATAGGATGTTTTCTATCCCTGGGAAGTTAGTCTCAGAAACCCCAGGGGAGAGTTTGACCCTGTCCTATCGGGTTGCTCTGAGTGAAAATTGCCTCGATGGCAGTGAGTTTGGCTAATATATATATATATATATATATATATATATATATATATATATATATATATATATATATATATACATTCTAAAGAAGTCGTGGGCTTAGTAACCTGCTTTCTGATAGATTGTAAACTTGCTGAAGAAAAACCAAGTACGTTGAAAACCCCAGTGTTATGTCTCCAGGTCTAGCCGAGTGCCTGGTGTGCAGCAGGTCCTCAATCACTACTTGTTGAATAAATACATTGCTAAGTGACTTATCAATGTCACACAATTTGTTATTGAAAGATCCAGGCCTAGGACCCAGGCCTAGAGCTCTTGCCATTATGCGCAATTCACTAATTCAGCTGTCACGGGATGGAAATCATTTTTGTTTCCCTCAGCGTCCCTAGCACACTCAAAATGTAGTTTACTGAATACGTAAACAAGTGAACGGACAAAGCATGGAGTAAATCCAGAAAGGAGTAGGCAGAGAATCACAGAATTCAGAACCTGGGAGTGGGAGGGGCCCACACAGCCCTGAGTCAGGAAGCATACCCATTCCCTCCTCCAGATCCCTATGAAAATGTCTTCACAAAGATCGAAATGGAGAGAACTTGGATAAAGCAGAAAAGGAGAAAGATTTAGTAGTCGGGGAGGCTAAAAGGAGGAAGACCATGATATGGGGCCACTAGTGACATTCATAAGGGCTGCGTAGGCTGCAATAACTGAAGGATGTGCTACAAGGTAGGAGTTGGATGGGGGCAGCGTAGACGCTAATGTCAAAATGTATTGCACAACAGAGGAAGACCTTAATTAATGAGAAACAATTTCTCAGTGTTAAGCAAGGTATTTTAGGGGGACCAGAGCATCTCCTCTTCTTCCCACCATCCTCCTAACCCCAATTAGTAGCTAGCCTACTAATTCTTTCTCAAGGGCTGATTGCCAATACTGGCTCCGCCAGAGATAACTCGGCTTAAACAGAGAGTTCAAGAGACTGCCAGGACTAAAAGTGCTTAGAAGTGGTGTGTTGATGTAGTTTGGCTATGTGTATTTTTACCCCTTTCCAATTCCACAAAAGAATCTGTGGAAGTTTACAGAACAGTGTTACACATTCAAAATGTTCAAGATGTTCAAAATAAAATTAAAAATGAACATAGGAGGAAATCTGGGTGAAGAGTAAGAATATAATGCTAAGACAGCATTCGGAGTAGTTCTTTCATGGAAAGGCATGTTCGTCAGATCACCTGGTAGCATGAGATGCCATATTGACTCTGAATTTCAAAATGGCAAGAGCACCAAGAGAAACTAACTGGTGAGGTGCAGAATCTTCATGAGCTACGCATATGCCTCTTCTCAGAAGAAGTTTAGATTCCCCTGTCTGTGTCTTTGGCAGATCCTTCCTACAGGCATCAAACTCGCATAAAGCAGACAAAGCCTTCCACAGGTCCCTGTAGCAGATACCAATGAGAGCTTTGAGACATTTGTCTTTAAGGACCCTTAAAAGCAAAACGGTTGCATGAGGCAAATAAGCATGGCGGGTAACTTGATTGTGAAATAACTAAACAAAGCAACACAGACATTTCTATCTCAGTCAGGCAATGCAGGCAGTTTTCAGCAAAGGTTCCATTGCTCCAAGTTCTCCTCATTAGGGTCACGAAGACAGAGAGCACATATTACTGTCATGGTAGAGAAAACGGTATGTGTTCACTGAGCCCTAGTCCATTTCCAGGCACACAGCTAGACTTGGCCAATGGTATTTGGGGGGAAACATTTTGCAAACCATACCAAGTCCTGACCTGGATTCTGAGCTGCCCCAGGCAATCTTTGTTCTCACTTTATATCACGATGCATGTGCCCCGCAGGGAGGATGATGCCTTAAATGATCAAGCCACACAAGACAGGAAGTCTGTATCCCTGAACAGACACAAGGAGCAGACCTTCCCATCTGTAAAATCAGAATGGAGATGGAGCCAGAAACCATCTTCCATTAGCTTGAGCCATATAGCTTTGAGAAAGGGGGTCAGAGTGATTGGCTGCTAACCGGAAGGATGACGCCTCACACCTACCCAGTTGTGCAGAAGGAAAATCTGGTAAACTGCTTCTTCTGTAAAAAGTACAGCCACGAAAACTCTATGGAGCAGTTCAACTCTAGAGCCCCGAGGATGCCCAGGAGGCAGGGTTGATGGCACAGCAGCTAACAACCTTCTGAGAGCTGAATCCCAACAACAAGCAGAATCCCTGGATGGGCCAATGGTTGGCACGACTGACTGCAAATCAGAATGTTGGTGTGAAGTTTCAAAGTCCACCCAGAGGCGCTTGGCCCGAGAGCCCTTGTAGCTAATTCCACAATGAGGCGTGGCAGTTCCACTCCTGAGGGCACCGTGAGTGGGAGAGGATTTGAGAGCAGCTGGTTTGGTCAGCAAGAAATTGTCCTTCGCTGACAAATTCATTGTCATGTACAGTGGTTTATAAGCACCTGAGAGCCACTGTTGAAAGACTAAGTGGGGTGCTTCCTCAAGAAGGAGCTAAGAATCAGAAGCACCTTGCCCATGGACATTGTCCTGAGCATATTATAACCAATTGGATTTGCTCTTTCAAAAGCAAGAATGAGAGCAGGAGAGACTGTGAATTTTGTGTCTTATGCTTTGCGCCTGCCCGTTTGGTCACTCCACTGGTGTCCTGAGTGTTCCCATAAGTGCAATTTTCTCTTCCTATTTTTAAAATGAGCACTTGAATATTCATGGGGAAAATTGGCTGCATATTGGGGTCGACTGTAATGGTTATCCACGGCCCTCAAGAAGAGGAAGCTGCTTCTTTGCATGAAAGGGAAATGAAATCGAGAGACCCAGGATTTATATCATCTGCGGGTATCAAAACAGTGATCCCTATGGTGCTGAGTTTTGGGGTGGCTCCCCAGAAAGGGCAGACCAGTCAATGGGTCTACATTTTAATCTGTTTCATGATTGAAGCATTTTCCATTTCTTCTCTCATGGGTCTGGAGATGGGGTCTTTAATGATTAAGGAACTCTTAGAGTGGAAGTCTGTTACAAGTATCACCTGGTCTTTATGTCATTGGCCATCCTTGCAGGCTCTGCGATGACACTAGTTAACTATCTCAGCAAGGGACTGGACACTTTCAATGCATCTCTGGTGACTCCCACTTATTAGGTATTCTTCACATCCATGGTAGTGACTTGCTCTGCCATCTTATTCAAGGAGTGACATGGCAAGAAAACTGGAGCTATCCTTGGGACTATTATCAACGGCATCTTACACTGACGTCACCGGGAGTCAGCTGACATCCAATGCTAAGGAAGAAATCGCCTATCTGGATGGCAGTGGAGACAAATGTTCTTGGCGGGAGACCACGGAGTGCTCAACCCCAAGACCCAATGATGATATCACCTTGCTGAGCAGTATTGTTGAGCACAGCTTCCAGAAACTGAATTTCAACCAATACGAGACCTTTGGAGAGGCAAAGGAATACTTACGTGCTTATTGGAAGAACGTTTATAAATTGGCACTTTTAAGGTTCTCACGCATAAGTTAGACATAAAGGCAAGGAGCAATGCCTTCGTGTTTGGTCACCAAGTTTGAAAATCAAGATGGTGACCCTTCTTCAGAATATGCCTACTTATCTTGCTGTCTACAAACCTGAAATGGCTCTGAACAGGAAGAAGTGGATGAGTTGGATGAGCCTCAGAACAATCTCCTTTCTGGTCGCAACACAGTTGACTCTGCTGGGTGGGTCTTCACTTCTTCGACTGCTATTCTTCCCGTCATGGTCATTCATAGATACAGGTCACTGTGTTCTGATAGGCAGCGTTCCAACCATTGGCTGATGAGCCATAGTTTTGAGTGAGTAAAGCAGAGAGGCAAGGTTGTTTTCCACCTTCCGTGCCTTCTTTCCCTTTACATTATGCAGCACGTGGCCAGCGTGTTAGAGAACAAGCAAGAGGGCCTGCTTTGGAAATCTGCTCCTTAGGGGACTGCAATGCATCAGATACTCCAGAGTCTGGAAGACTTCTAACCGGCTAATTTATGAATTGTAATGTATTTACCTGTCATGGGAATTTATTGCCAATTTTTAAAGATATAGTGAAGGATTTGAGAAAAATTCTTTAGACCCTAGGTAATGCAAATGCCCTTCTTAAGAAACCACAAACATCAGCAATTTGCTCACAGGCTCTCTGAATTCAGACCTGAATGAAATGAAGGCAACATTGAGTTTCTGGAGAAGCCCAATGAATTTTGCTTTGGGGTTACTTATAGGCCTTTTACTTTCCCCACTATTATTATTCCCAAGATTAGTTGTATCGTTGAAATAGAGATGTTCGTCACAGAATTGCTAACTTGCTTCTGTGTTATATGATATGCTTCGATTTTCATCCCAAAAGGAGGCTGGGTTATACATACTGTCTAGAACCAATAAGAAAAGCCCTTATGGAAAACTGCATGCACTCCTTAATTTGCCGCCTTCACCCTTAGTGAGGAAATTATCACTAGTCACTAACGTTTTGAAAAGATGTGTTTTCTCCCACAATAAAGTGTTGACTGTCTTCCTCTGCTAAGTTTGAGAGCGAGGGATCTTGATTTGGGGATAGATTGGGAAACCAGGAGCAATTTTCAAGTCTGAATGTGGATCCTGCAACTGTACACAGAGGCCCAGGCAGAAGCAGGTGGCCTCCTCACCAGCTCTCACCTCTCCCTAATCTTTAGGTTGAGGGTGAAAACTGACTCAGAATTTAGACCAAAGAAACTACTTAAAACCATTTAGAAACAAGAAGTCTTGCGTGAAATGAAGTCTGTGTTACTGATAAGTGTGAAATACAAAAGCATTATTCGCGTGCCACAGAACCCTAGAAAATGCCTGGCCCTGTTTCTAGGCAGAGGCAATGCAGCCTAGGGACTGCCTTCATCACCCCCACCCCACCTCTTAAAAAGAGGGCCACCCCATCCGCAAACAGTGTCAATTTTACATGTACAGACATTTTGCTCATGCCTTCTATCATTTTGCCCTCCGGGGTGGAGAGAAGGCAAATGAAATCATGATAACAAAATCATCCTGAGCAAACAAGCACAGAGTTGAAAAGAGTAATCAACTCAAGCACTTATTTGACATTCTATTGTGTCCAGCAAGCTCATGCTGTCAGACATTTACCTCTATTCTTAAACCCTTATTGCCTCTTCATTTTGAAGGTATAAGAAAAAAAATAATTGGGGGGGGAGCGGGCGATTTCACACACATACACTCTGCTACCATTAATCTTACTCACTACTTCAGATTGTATAAATTGAGTACAATTTATATCGTCAGAGATCATTGAGTAAGCAGTAGTTAATGAGACTTGTGAAGCTTCCATCTCTAAGTGCTCTCCCCGCCCAGCCCCTGCACTCAGCCCTCCCCAGCTCCTGACAGGTACCGATGATGTAATTACTATCTCATCCCATTGTACCGAAGTGCCAAGACCATCACTCGCCACTGCAAGGGTTGTAAGGGCAGAGCTATCCGCCAACTCCGTGTTGCTTATTAAATGAACATAAAGCCACTCGGAGGACAATGGAAAGCAATTTTTTCCCATGCAATGTCCCTATCAGCATATTCATTTGCTTCTGTGTGACAGATACTGTCATGAGGGCTTCTACGCGGCTTCTCTTTCTTCCCCTCCCCTTGAATATGTTTGCTGTCCCGATGATAAATCTACCGTCTAGGCTGAGCAGAAGAAAAATGGCTGGACCTTGTTTCCATGCAAAGACGGTGGGTCACATCTATCATCCTCCTGCTTCGGTTTTCCTTTTAATTACGTCACTTCACTCAGAAACTTGACTCCAAATCGTAAGCCGGAGGAGAAAGTGGATTCTAATTTACAGGAACACAGCTAAATATTTCTTGTACAAAGACTATCCTTCATAATAAAGATGGAGCCACAGGGCTCTTTAAACCAAACGGCAATCATAAACATCTTTCTTCGTGGCATGTGTGTTGTGGTTTGGTTTTTTTTTGCTTTGGATCAAACCTGAGTTCACCTACAGCCCATCAACCAAAAGGTTATTATAAGATTACATTTCTCCTTTCCACCCAGCACACAATAGCCTGAATGAATCACACATTACAGAGGGATTTTCTTACATGAGCCATTTCTTTGGGAAGTCCTGACGGTTGATTTAGGCCCGTCGGCTGACCCTTGCAGAGGCGGCCAGGCAAAGCTCCCCCTCGGCTCCTTCTCTTATTTTCCCTCCAGCTCCGCAGGGCCCACCCCAGGGAGACCGAGGAAGCTGATAATCTGGGACTACATTCAGGCTGTTTAAACAAGCCCACCAGTTTGTTAAGTGCAAGGTCCGCCTTGAGGTGCCCTAGCTTGTACTGCCCACAGCTGAGCCGTTATAGCTTCCCCCAAGCCCCAGTGTGGGGGTGCCAGGCTGAACCCCACTTCCCAGGGCTGACATCCTCCTGGGAGAGATTTCACACCAATTAACAGAGCGGAGGGCCT
The DNA here is from genome assembly GCF_050624435.1 of Tenrec ecaudatus. Classification (NCBI taxonomy): domain Eukaryota; kingdom Metazoa; phylum Chordata; class Mammalia; order Afrosoricida; family Tenrecidae; genus Tenrec; species Tenrec ecaudatus. The sequence goes on along the minus strand of NC_134533.1, from coordinate 157,460,856 downwards.
TGAGAACAGAGGCCGGGCAGGGACGGCCGATGTTCCCCAGCACTGTCCAGCAGCCTTTGCCAGAGACGTGAAAGTCCTTTCAGGAGGGATATATTAGTTCTATATGTCCAAAGGTCTGGGTTAAGTGCTTCCTTTTATAATTCTTTTCTCTCAAGAGTGGGGGGAAAAAAGCTGTCACCATTTCCAGTAAGAAAGGTGAGCCCATGTCTCAAAGAAAGGGGCAGCGTAAGCTCACACGTGGCAGTGTGTGAAGGAAAGGCGTGAAATGAAAAAGCCAATTTCATGGGTCAGGCCAGGTGAGGCGAGGAGATGGACAAGGTAACGAATGGCAGAAGCCCACAGGTTTATAAGTGTGGATTTGAGAGACGGGAGGAGCTGAAGAGATCCTGAAGTCCAGGCACTGACGGCCAGATAAGGAAACCTGGCAGGCTCCTGTTCCCGGATGCTGAGGGTCATGTGGCAGAAGGAGGGCAGGAGCCCAGGACCCCCCTCTGGTCCCCAGCAGGTGTCAGTGACTGTGGCCTGCAGGGCACCACGCTGTCAGTGGACACTGACAGGCCCATCAAGAAAGGTCAGTGGTGTCCATCTCAATGTCGCCCCAAATGGAGCAATCCTTTGGCTTGCTATAAAAAATCTCAGGGGGGGGGGGGGATAAACACCCCAGACACAATGCTGCATTACACTGAAAAATTAGAATGTTATTTAAATATGTATAAATGCAAAACTAAACTCGCCATGCTTAGTGTTCTCTTAAGCAACCATCAACCCAGAACAAATTTTCAAATTAAATGCAAATAAAACTACAAAACCAATAAAATCTCATTAACCGTATTACTTTAATGTGACAGATTTATGTGCTCTGGCTGAAACGGGACCACCTCTGGGAATATCAATGTGGTGCTGACTGGGAACACACCGGGTCTTTGGGGTTGAGGAGCGCCTGGTTGGCGCCAACGGTTAAGCGCTCGGCTGTGAGCCAAAAGGTTGGCAGCCCCACTTGAAAGGCAGGCCTGTTACTCAGATCCCTACAGATCAGAGTGCTGGGAGAGCCACACACTGGGCACATCCTAAGGACGAGACCCCCGGGCAAGTTACCATCATGGCAGAGCACGTGACGCACACGCACAAGTAAAGCCAGAGTGATGAAAGCACACTCACTACCAAGAGGCACATAGGTATGGCTGGACGGGACAGGAGGAAAGATTTCCTGGAGGAAGTAACATTCTGGGCCAGCTTTCGAAAAGGAAAGAAGTTCACTTGGGAGAAGAGAAAGTGAGAAGGGATGCAGAGCAAGCACAGACGCAAAGGCAGCTAGAACAATATAATACGATCCTGATGCTGATGCTGATGGGATGATGAAGAAGAAAACTAACCTAGAGTGGAAACCGTTGGGCGCTGCAAACCGTTAAGGAGCTTAGCTGCTTACCAAATGTATAGATGTCCCAGGGCACCCTGGAACAAAGGCCTGGCAACATTTTTTCTGCAAAAGTAGTCTTTGGGAACCGTCTGGAGAACAGGGGCTTGCGCTGAGTTGAATCGCCTTCATGGCGACTGATTGAACCTGCCCCGAGAGTGCTGTGTGCCAGGCACTGAGCTGGGTGCAGCAGGTGCCTTCTGACCCTAACTGTACAGTGCACATGTTTTTGTTGCCATATTATGATGAGAAAATTGAGTCTGGAAGAGGGGAAGTCTATTGCCCAGGAGTAAGTGGCAGAACTGAGGTCCAACCAGGATCAGGCTTCAACCGTGTATTTTCCACCTCTCTGCTCTACTGTTCAGGAAGCTGTAAATAGTCTATTTATAAAGCATGAAGCAGAAATCAGAGGGAGGAGGGCACACATCATTTCGAGAATGCTACATTTCTAGCAACACTTACAGGTGTCGATATTAAATATAGCAAACCTTCTATCGTGTTGCTTCAAGGATGGGAGTGATGCTTCCTAAACACACTGTGTTGTTCCAGCTTATATTCATTAGAGAACTTCACCCCATCAGCGCCTGCCTTCATTGTTCTCCGAAAAGGCTGGGGTTTTGTTTATTTGCTTCAATTAAAAACTGAAGTTGATATGATGAAAATCTTTATAAGGTGTCCATGTGCAGATATACATGGGAATACCACCCCCTGCCCCCACCCCACTACAAAAAAAACCCAAAAAATGGAATTGCACTGGGTGGAGTAGAGTGTGCATTTTTTCCCACTAGGCAAGTGTCAAGACACTCGCTCTGAGTTAGTGCACCCAGTGACATCACCTGGGAAGGTACTCTGGTCACGGTGAATTTTTCCATAAAAGCAGGTTTCTTCAAAACTCATTTTTTGTGATGGTCAATTTAAGAGAACAGCGTGTGGCTGTGAATTTTGTTTCCTGCACAGGGAAAAATGCCACAGAAACTGTTGTGATGTTGAACACAGCTCACAAGGAAAGCGAGCACTGTAGGGAAAACTCAAGTGTCTGAGTGGTTTTCTCATTTCAAAAAAAGGTGAAATGTCGATTGACAACAAACCTCATTCTGGATGTGTCAACTTCCTGAATAGATGAAAATGTTGGCTCTGAGTGAATTTTGGCATTCATTCCAACAGGTCAGACTGTTAATCAAGCTCTCTTATTTAGAGAGTCTGAAAAGATTGCATAACAGTGGCAGGTGGGGGACTGGTTTTGCCACTACGACAATGCATCTGTTCATACAGCCACCTCGGTGTGTCAGTTTTTAGCAAAAACAGCATGCCTCTCTTTACCCCACACACCTTACTCACCTGACCTCACTCTGGGCAACTTCTTTTTGTTACTGTGAATGCAGAGGGACATGAAAGGACAGCAATTTTAGGACGTAGAAGAGATGAAGGGAAAAAAATGGGGAAGGTGCTGTCAGTCATCCAAACAGATGAGTTTGAAAAGTGTTTCCAAGAATGGAATCTCAGATTTGACAAATGTATTAAGTGTCATGGAGAGTACTTTGACAGTGATATGGCTGTTTTGTAAAAAAAAAAAAATTTAAATACAAAGCTTTGGGAAAAAAAATCCATTTGGTGGGGATACCCCCTCCTCCACACAAATTAGACTCTTCTCTCTATCAACCCACGAGTCCCCATTCCAAGTTCACAAGTTAACACCATCCTGTATAATACACCAAATTTCAAATCCAGAGACTAGCTCTAGAAACCAGTAACATAACATAAGCAATATGATCCTTTCTCCCCCTCCTGGAAAAGCAGGGCCTTTCATTCATGAAACAAAACAGTGTGAAAAGATTGACAATTGGTGTGTGGTTTTACCCACTAAGACTGAAAGTCGTTGGCAGCCATGTGGACTTCGGTCATCTTTGAGAAATTTTGATTGTTTTTTATTCTGATCTGCCTCGCTGAGGGCCAGCATATAGCTGCGTCCCCAGCTGAGGAAAGGTGCCAAGCACTGACATTCAGGCTTTCAGGAAATCAAGAGTTAACTTTTGTGGGCTTTGTCTTTGAGAGAAGCCTGGCCCTCCTCAAGTGAGCCTGACAGGTGGATGGATGGATTCAAATTTCCACAACTGAGAAAGGCTGAGTGGAAGGGCTAACCCTGGCCACCCTGAAAAACAGGAAAATCAGCACAAAGCAGCACATCTGAAACAACATTCCACCCACCTACTCAGAAAGTGCTGGGCGCAAGATTCATTCTACTCACACTCCAGTCTGCTCCAGGTTGCCATCAGCCGGGAAGATTGGCAGAAATGCCCACGAGGGAAGCTTTCTGCTTGAGCGGATTCCTAATCCCGCCTCACACACTGCTTGTCCGTAGTAAATTAAGAATGATTTAGCCTCTTCGCAAGACTGTTGGGAAGATGCATTTAGATCATGTGTTCCCCGTGTCTAGCATGGCCCTGGTAATCAGGAGATGTTCAGTATGGTTTGGTCCATCGCCTTTCCCACACAAACCCCACTGCCTCATCCACTGTCTGGTCACGAGGGTCAGGCAACACACAGGATTCTTTCCATTTCAGCACTCTCTAAAAAACCTGAAGACCAAAATAAAAGCCATAAACTCAAGGAGTTCACAGTGTGATAGTTTGAGGTGTGGGTGGTTTTAAAAGGTGCTTCTCCTTGGACATGATCTAGTTGTCACCATCTTCTGTATTCTTGTTTTGTTTGTTGCTTGGAGGTGTATCTCAGATGTATTATATCATTGGAGGATAGCCTCTTGAAATTGTATTATGTTTTTTCAGTACATGAAATTCAGGATTGATGAACATATACATGCAGCACATGGGCTTCTGGGGGCAAGGTTTTGTGTGTGTGTGTGTGTGTGTGTGTGTGTTAAAAGGGAGCCAATATCAAGGAGTCCAGGTGTGTGTGTGTGTGTGTGTGTGTGTGTGTGTGTGTGTGTGTGTGTGTGTTTAAAGGGAGCCAATATCAAGGAGTCCAGGAAGGAAAATAATGTTTGGAAACTGACTGTGTAGCAATTGTATACTACTACTTTTTGTGGTTGAACTATGGAATGATATGTGTATTAACTCTCAATAAAAAATAGCACTGAAAATAGATGGCATTAGAATCAGGAAAATCACTAACACATATAAACATTACTAGTAAATCAAATACTATTAAAAGAGCTGCTTCTGTGACTAGGTGGTGGATGTTTCAAGGCATCAAGATGACAAGGAGTAAAACTCAACCACATTTTTGCAGCAGAGTTTCACCACTAATATGGCTATGTAAACCACAGAGTTTGTTTCTGTGTTTTTTAGAAGGATTCGAATAATGATTTAATAGAGCATATGGTATTTTATAAGCACACAAACATTTTAAAAATCATTTTTCTATCACCTGAAAGGAAGGTGCTCTAGAAATTTAATTACCTAAGAGGCCAAAGCATCACCTTTACTTTTGAACAAGCAAAAACTTATGCATTTAAGCCTTCATCTCTTCTAATGGGGTTGTCTTCTTCAAATTTTATTTTATTTTATCCTTTGCTATGAGAAAAGGCTCAGAATTTTGAGGTGAATGATTAACAAACAAGAAGCAGAAGAAGAAGGAGAAAAAAACAGCAAACAAAAGTAGTTCATGCTAATCAGACCTTCATTATCTTTCTTGCAGGTAAAAGGAGGAGCAGATAAATTTAATCTCAATTTGTCAATATTTACCATCTCTAAATAAAACAGTCATCACAATGGTGGCTTCTTAGAACTTCTGACAAGCACTTACCTTATGCAAGCTCTCATTTCACTCACTTGAACTGCACGTAAATGCTCTTCAGTGTTCCTAAACCCATAATTAAGGTTCATATCATGCCCATCAGTTCTTTTCTAGAAAAATCTTTGCAAACCTTAAGACCTCACATGCACATTGCGGGTTTGCACAGCTGTGCTGAGGGAAGTCCTGGTAAGCAGGAGTTGAGAATGTGAGCCAATTCTTAGGGTACAGCAGCTGTCCTTTATTCCTGTCAACAGAACCCAATGATACTTCATAAGCACCCCATGAATACGTGATTCAATAAAGACAAGCTATCATAGTAGTCAGAAAGCTCAGGGTTTGAGCATTCAGATCCACTTACTAGATGCCTAGTTTAGGGCAATTTGTTTGCTCTCCCTGTGCCTGTTTCCTCATCCATAAAAATGGGGTACTATATCACGCATAGATTGTTGAGAGGATTAAATGAATTAAGTAATGTAAAAAGCACATAGAATAATGCCTGTCAGGCAATAAGTGCCTAATAAATGTTCATTATTATTACTCTCAAGGAATTCCAGTGGCACTGTTGAGTAAGCATCAGACTGCTAATCACGAGGTCAGTGGTTCAAGCGTACCAACTGACTGGTTCATGGGAGAAAGATGAGGCTGTCTGCTCCCAGAAAGGTTTCCAACCTTGGAAGCCCTACAGAGGGTTGCTGTAAGGCAGAATCGCCTCAATGGCAATGGGTTAGATTGTAGACCAATGGGTCACGACCCTTTTGGGGGTCGAATGATCCTTCCACAGGGGCCACCTGATTCATCACAGTAGCAAAATGACAGTTATGAATTAGCAATGAAAATAATGCTATGGTTGGGAGTCACCACAACATGAGGAGTTGTATGAAAGAGCCGCAGCATGAGGAAGGTTGAGACCCACTGTTTTAGACTTGGCAGCCCTGTGGGACTAGTTCCTCACTTTTTCTCATGGACCCAACTATCGACATGTGGAGTTAACGAGTGATAACTGTAGCAAGATTGTCTGTGAGAAAAGTGAGAAACTACTCCCAACGGCTGCAAAGTCTAAAATACCACCACACAGAATGAGATAACTATATAGTCAAAGCCCATCTCCATAACGTATTTGCTTCTGACTTTAATAATCATTTATTTCACACTTATGGGTTTCAGTTTCCACTCCAACAAATGGAGGATATGATTACTTAAGGGGACCCTGGTGGCACGGTGGTTAAGGCACTTTTCTGCCAACCCAAAGGTCTACCCTTAGGGTCCACCACCCACTCTGTGAGAAAGAAGTAGCAGTCTTCCAGAAAGACTTGTAACTTTGGGGAATTATAGGGTAGTCCTACTCTGTCCTACGGTAGGGTTGCTTGGAGAGAGGACTGACTTACTGGAGTGTTTCATTAGGAGCATTCAAAGTTCCTGGTACCCAGGGCTCCCTAGAAAGTAAATGTCTAGAAAAGAATGATGGCAACATAGGTACAACTATGCTTGATACACTTGGTGTAAGAACTGTTATAAGAGTTATAAGAGCCCCAATAAAGTGATCTTGTCATAAATGAAGAAAGGGCTCCTTGGGTTTAGTGCCCAGCGACGTCATTTGTTCATGTGTTTATTCACTGAATAATAGAGTTTAATTGGCTGTCTAGTCTGCTCTAGGAATTGGGCAGTGTCAGGGGTAGCAGTCACCCAGTCGTGAGCAGAGCAGACACCATGCGGGCCCTTGGGCACATTTAGATGAGGCAAACACTACCATAGAGAGTGATTTGGGTTTCGCGAAGGGAAACACAGGATCCAGCAGGCACAGAGCAGGGTGATGCATATACTCTGGAGGGGAGACCAGAAAGGCTTCTTGAATGAAATGACATTGACTTTGGACATGTTTTCAGGAAAGACCGACTGTAGGAAAGGACATCACACTTGGTCAAGCGGAGGGTTAGCAAACAGGAGGAAGGCCCTGAAGTCCATGACTGACACTGTGTCTGCAACAGTGGACTCAAACATGTGTCCTTCCTTCCTGGATCCCCATGAGTCAGACATATTCATGAAGCTTTCCAAATGTCTGTCAAATCATATACCAGTGCTTAGTAGGGAAAACAGATGTTCAGTCTATTCACTATAAAAAAGGTAATTCCCAAGATTTCATTTTGTATTATAAAATAGACACTATGTAGATTTCCTTTAGAATTATCATCAGAAAATACTGCTATTCATAAGGTTTTCAGTAGTAATTCCTCGGAAGTGGGCCTCCTGCCTTTTTCTGCTTCTGATTTAAGGACTGAATGCCATCAAATGTTCTCAGCAGAGCCCATTTATTAATTCTGTCCCTGTTTATACGACTCCTGTCCCAAGTAATTGTTTTTTAAATGGCATTAGCAACTTTAAAGCCATTAGTGATATATGAAGACTGATGTATTAGAAATGTCACGGGAAACAGTTTCACCAACATTTACCTACGTGAACACACGTATCAGTCCAGGGCCAGCCTTTCTGCTGGAAAATGGTCATCTTTCCCAATCAGAGACTAACTAGAAAACTAATTCATGGATTAATATTTGTTATTTCCTGCTATAGGTGGACCTGGCAGCTGTTCATTTCTAAGCTTTGAATATTCTTGCTTGCACACTCTGCGACTATTTTGTTCCCTGATACTCTGATTAGACTTGTCTTCTTTCTTTCTTCTCCCTGGGTGCTTCGAAGGATAAATACTCGTATCAAGGTGTACTGCAAAAGTGAATACATTTTAATAGGATTATGGCTACGGAGTCTTTTTTCCAGGGACTGTGGAAAGAGAAACGAGAAGGAGACTTCTGCTTTAAGGTTAGTGGATAGGCTTAGAAATGAAAAGAGGATTATCTTATTAGCGTGGCAACTGACGGCAGAGGGCCCCGCGTCATGTTTCTTGTTTGTAAAAAGAACAGTTTCAGGTGAACATGCTTTTTTGACTGGCTCCCAGGATGCTGTTCACTTAGAGGAGGGGAGAGACACAGACAGCCACGGTGCACCATTCATGCCAGCTGTGGGGGGCTTTTCTTCTCAATCTGAAAGGCAAGTACCTCAGTAGCTTTAAAAATATATATATGGAGCTGCTATGTTCAAAAAGTTGATAAATGAAACTGTGTGCTGAAACATGCTCCCAAGGAAATTTGGACAGAAATAATGTATCTTGAACAACAAGGTATTTCCATGAACTTAGCCCTTTCTTAGCAATTAAAGAAAAGCAATATTGAGCACTGCACAAGCTTGCCATCAGAAAAGCATTGATCCCAGAATGCTTTCGGATTCTGTCTGGGTGAAATCAGATGAGGAGGAGGATCCAGATATGGGAGGGAGTTCCTAGGCGGTGCCAGAGACTAAGCTCTTGGGATTTAAAGGAAAGGTTGGAAGTTCGAGTCCACCCAGAGACACCTCAAAAGCAATGCTTGTCAGCCTACTTCTGGGGGAAAGCCCTCTGCCGCACCATGCCACTCTGACACACGGGGCTGCCGTGCACTGACACTGATGGCAGATGTGAGAGCCTCTCGATGAGTGGGAAGCCACGGTCCAGGCTGCAGAACGATGTGAGAACGCCAAGGTCAACTCCTGGGGTGCGGAGGCGGCGGGTCACTACACAGAACTACAGAGATGAGTTGCTCACGTAATCAAGAGAAGGCATAGCGGAGATGGCTTCCATTATCAGCAGCAGTACAATGATACTGATGCACGCTGAAGGCTCCCTCTCCCTGGGAGCGTGGCCTTGCTCCTAGCAGAATGACCCACTAACACATAAGGAGCACCTCCAGTGTGCCAGGCTGCATTATGCTTCTTTCTATCTCAATTTTCCTTCTGACTGTTGGTTTCTATACTCCAAAAGCAAACTCTTTGTTTATCAAGTAGTCGGGGGAGGGGGGACCCTAACTACACACACGGTTATTATCTTAAATAAAAATCTATTAAGACTGTTCATTTTGACTTGATGTCATTCTGAAATATAGTTTTAATTGACTCAGTTCTCCAACGACTAAGGGATTGAGGGCACTTCTGAGGAATAATTGCATAATGGACTGGCAAGAAATTAGGACTTAAAATAAGAACTGGAAGACAAGGAGGTATTACAAATATGAAAAATATGTAAAACCAGTTTCTTTGTTGTGCCAAGTATGAATCCTTGGGTGACTGGGTTGTGGGGTGGGGGATGTGGAGTCAGAACCAGAGAGGTTGAGGATTCTCATCTGCAAGATTTGCCAAGTGATGTGGATGTATCCCAATATTTTACCCTCTGGTACAGCTCTCCTTGTGACTAACAGGTAAATATCAAGACTGGTTAAACTGAAGATGAATTTACACTAATAGTTGAAGATGAGGAAAATAACTTCAAAATAACTTTCATGATTTGACTCAAATTCTATTTCACAAAAGAGAGTCAATGATAAGACCAGACACAAACCAGATATATTGCTAGTTTTAATCCTTTCTATTTAAAAGTCTCAAAGGGGCTTTCCTGTCTCAATTATTATCTGCTCCTCAATGAACCCATTTGGGACAACACAGAACTGTTAAGAAAAGACAACGGTGAAGAAGGAATAATGTGATGTGTGGTTTGAACCCTGTCCCCTTGACACTTCTCCAAGGGATGCCTCCACTGTCAAACGGCTCCAAGCTAGAACTTTCCACTATTCAAACAGCAAAGTTTGAGCAAATATCTGCTCCATAACTTTGCTTTATAGTTCAACCAAAAGTCCAACTTGAAGGGCTGAGATTTCACCAGTTGTATCTCACTGACCAACAATTAGTGCTATAATCTAACATAGGGTGCTTGTGTGAGTGCGTTAAAGCATTCATCACTATGGGGGGTGCACTTTGTTTGCATAAAACATCGTAACCCTGGCTCCAAAGCAAGTTGGTGCCACCAGCCGTAAAGCGAATGGGAAAACTGTGAGACCCACGAGAGAGTGAGCGAGAGAAGTCACGTGAAGTTTGAACCAGGTCGCCGCTTGTCTGGTTTGGCGGCTGAGGGCAACATGGCTACGTCGACACCATCAACATATTTGAGGGGGAAAAAATGTGATTAAAGCTGTTCATGTCGTGAAAGGTGTGAAATCATTAGCAACAAAACAAAGAACCCAGATCACTGAAGAGGTGGAAAAGGTGGATCACTGTAAATTTGGATCAATCAGAAACAACTCAATGACAATAGTTTATCTGAGGCAGTGAGATACAAGAAAGTTAAAAGCCTCCATGATGATTAAAAGCCCTGGAAAAAATGAGTTTCGAAGTGAAATTTGGGGGCCTCAGAACCAAATTTTTGGTTTTCCCTTATTTCTTATGGGGGAAGAAGTGCTCAGTTGTCAAACTTTTCAGTGCTCAAACACAAACTGGGCATGAATTGACTTTGACAACTCAGGTACCACTGTACTTGATTTTAGAATCACCAAGTCTACATATCTGTCTATAATTTGCAGTTATACATAGAAACAACATTTTGCTGCTATTCGTGAGATTTTGATTGCCCCTTTTTTGGTTTTGCAGAAGCAGATCACCAGGGCCTGCTCATTGTCTGACTTAGTACAGAAGATCCAGTGTGTGTGTGTGGGGGGGGGGGGGGTGATTAACAATACCTTTAAGGGGGAGTATTCCCGAAAGTATGCATGCAATAAGCCACATTAGTCTGAGTTTCTGTATACCTCCTGGGAACCCAGCCCATGTGCCATAGAACCCTGGAACATTGAACCCTGGATCTTCAAGGCCCACAACACGCTCCAATGGCCACACCAGAGGGATCCAATGTGGAAAACCACTAGATGAACAAGACTCTATCTCAAACACACCTGTAAGCTGAGGACTTAAGAATGAAACCACATGTTGTGAGAAGACGCAGAAGACAGCTATACCACAAGTACTGAACTGTCAGTAGGCAGACAACCGTTTGCTTATTACCTCAATGGCTGTGTTAGTCTGGGTAGACTAGAGAAACAAATCCAGGGAGACTCATATAAGAAAGAGCTTTATATACAAGAACAGTTGAATATTGCGAACCAAATCCCAACCCAGTTGAGGTAGTTTATTGTGCCAACCTGGCTAATAAACATGTGGGATTAATTGAAGGGCAGAGAGATAAATGGCTCGGTGAGCCTTGTCTTTCTTTTCTCTTGCTCTTTGATCATTGGACCAGTGAGCGGCTGCCTTGCTTGTTCTTTGCTTCAATTTGCAAGCTACACTACCTGTGGGACACCCCGCCCATGGACTGTGTCACTGTAATTTGAGATTCCTTCAAGATCTGCTTCACCACACAATTGGAATCCACATCTCTTGAGCTGGGGACTGTTGGACTCTGTCATCTGGCTGACTGGTGGTGACCTGCCTTGCTGTTTGCTGCCTGTGCCCGGATAGCCTGAATTGCTCTACAGAGGACTACCCGGCAGCCCTCAAGACTTGAAGGACTGCCAGTGTTTCATAACTGTCTCATAGGAGTGAGTTGCACTGAGCCATTTGTACTGCTTTATAATTCCACTACCTGTTTATTTATGTTATATATCTATCTATCTGTATAAGTATATATACAACTATTCAAATTCTGGTTTTGTTTCTCTAGAGAACCCTGTCTAACACAAGTCCATATCAAGTCCAAAAGTCTGATATTAGCTCATATATCTGATACTAATTTATAAAGTCCTCTTCAGACTCACAAAACACATGCAATGATGCGGAGTGCAGAAAGATCACAGGCCAGTGCATGAGAAGTCTTGTGGATCCAGTGGTGTTGTAAGCATCTCAGCACTGGCAGGGGTCTCCACATGGCTTCTCTGGCTGCAGAGGTCTGGCTTCATTAGCCTCTCTCCATGTGTCTTCTCCACAGGGATATCTCCAGGTAGTGAGAATGTGTCCCGCCTCCAGTGAGCTATTTATCTCCTTAGCGCCTCCAAATGAGGTCATCAGCTATTACCTGATTGACAGGCTAGACTCCACCCCTTCAATCTGAATCCTCAATTGACATCAGATCATGTAACCACCACAATGCCCTAGTTGCTGTATTAAGGTATGTATTATTTTGACAGACTGACATGATCAGTGAATATTATTCTAACTTTTGCCTGGGCACCAACTCCCATTGTCCACTCATGTAAGAATTTATTCTGTACAAGTGGATAATCCAGGTATTGTGATAAGTAGTAAGCCCACACTTGTTAAATCTTCCCCTATCAATAGGGTTTTAAAAAATAGTATGATGGACTAATCGATGACACTATAGACAAAAAGGCATTTATACTCCAGGGAGATGACTGATCAGATTCTCTACCATAAATTAATAAGGATCTCTCTAAGGTGAGCCAGAGGCAAATAAAAAATGTAGACTCGGGAATGGATTTGGGGCTTGCACTTAATCCTAGCTCCCATCTAACAACAATGATGTCTTATGACATGGATTTGTTTGATACCCTTGTGAAGGAAGCACAGAAGATATAAGCTCTGTAGCAAAGTGCAGTGAAGAAATTAAATGGTGCCCGGGTATCAGATAGAATATCAATAGGGATCTGAAAGGCTTGTTTCCAAGCAAAAATCCATCTAAATGAGATATTAACTAAGTCCAAATGGAAGAAGCACATCAATATCCGAAAATCCAAGGATTGTAATTTTATAACCCAAATCCAAGGAGGAATTAGTATCAGAGCTTGAATTGTTAGATTCTGGTTTGCAGAAGGCTATGGTTGACATTGAAAACCCAAAAGATATTTGCAGGATCTACACAAGGAATAAGCCTTTAGTGACTTCCCTCTAACCGTAATTGAGGGATGGGATTTACCTTGCTATCAAACAGAGAGTATTGGAGAGATGATTATAGTAGATTAAAATTAAAAGTCTGACTTGAACAGTTAAAGTCTTGTCACCTGATCAACCCTCTGATGCACTTTGGTCTTTGAGGTAGTTAGTTTATTGTGCCAACCTGGCCGATAAACACATGTGGGGTTAATTGAAGGGCAGAGAGATAAATGGCTCAATGAGCCTCACCTTTCTTGTCTTTTGCTCTTTGATCATCGGACCAGGGCTCAGCTGCCTTAACCAGTTCCCTACTTCGTCTGGCAAGGCTCACTTTAGGAAGACATCCCCGAGAAGAAGCCACATGAACTTACCCCGATGCAGCTGGAGCAGCTGCGTGGAAAACCCTGCCAGCTCTGAGATGCTTACATGTTCACTGATCTGGCTTTCCTCCTACAGTTGGCATCACTGCGTGTGTTTCCTGAGATGGAGGAGGACTTTGTAGATTGGTGTTGGGCATATGGGTTAATGTGGGCTTGGGCAGCACAGGGTTGGGATGTTTTCTTCATGTGCACTTACCCTTTCTATAAATCTCTCTCATACATGAGTTTCTGTGGATTTGTTTCTCTAAATTACCCAGACTAACACAATCTTGATCTGGTTTTCAATATTTTCTGTTTTGTTCTTTAGTTTTTCCATATTGGGTTTATCTGTTTGGTTTCGTCATTGTTGGTAGCCTTCTTGAATCTTTGTGGTGTGTTTTTCTATGTTTTTTTGATGTATGAAACCCAGGACAGGTGAGTCTATAGAGACAACAACTAGAATAAGGGACCCAGGGGGGTATTGTGGGGAAGTAAGAGAGTGGAGGGGGCACTAATGTCAAGGAGTTCAAGATTAAAGAAAATGTTTTGAAACTGATTTTGGTAGCAATTGTACAATACTGCTTGGTGTGATTGAATTATGGAATGGTATGATGTCTGGATTAGCTCCTAATAAATGATTGGAAAGAGGAAGAAGGAGAAGAGTTCCACTCAAAGCTGTCCACCATGGCTGACCTTGCTGGTGTTTGAAATACTAGTGGCATATCTTCCAGCATTACAACACGCAAGCCACCACAATGCAACAAACTGAGAGGACAATTAACTGTGCTCATGTGAAACCTGTATACAGACTAAGAAGTACTTGACAGAAGCATGTCCTTGTTTAAAAACATATGAGACTGTCCCTAGCAAACTCCAGAGAATAATAAAAATAAACTTCTACAAGTGCTTCAATGTAGCTTTCCCACTCTTGTTTCTATAATGCCTAAATTCTAGTATACAATATAGTATCTGATTCCATAATGCCTATAATAGCTCATATCACTTTTTGCCATACAATCAACACTTTGAAACCAGAGATGATAAAACATTTATGTCTGTGTTCAAAGCACAGTCTTGGCATGCAGAGTCTCCATCAAGGACAGCGAATGAAGGAAATGCCTCGCATGAATGGTTAGAAACACTGGGTTTGGACAGTGCTAAGGAGAACCGTGTAAAGGAGAAAAAGCCCCCAAATCCAGGTGGTCCAGGTCCTGGTCCCATCACTCCCTCACTGATCACCGCCTGCTGCGATGGGGAAGGGACACTCTGGGACTATGGTTACTTTCTAAGCAGTCTGGAAGTATCGCAATATTTCAACAACTGGATGAAATCTGTCTTCCCATCAGGAGAAGGAGGATTCCCTCTCTCCTGCCTGTCTCCCAGGGTCACAAGGAGGGTCCACGTGGAGGGCAGAGATAATGCGATGGAGCTTGGTGTCCATGCAGAGGTGAGACCGTCTATAGGGAACAATGGAACCAAACCTCGCTTGTCATGGGTTTAATCTTCATATCTATCATCTATTACGAAATAGTTCATTAATAAAAGAGACTGGAAGGGGTGATATAAAATTCTCTGCCCTTTTTTTTTCTTTTCTAAACAGTATGCTCTACAAAACTAATGAGCTAGATTCGTTTTCATACAAAAGCTGGCTAGAGACAAGGAAAATGCCTAAAGGCCCTTTGCAAAATTGTCATGGAAGTCTAATAAAATGGATCAAGCAGGCTTATGTGCTAACCTTTACCTGCTGTATGAGATGCTGGGAGTGGATTCTGAAGGACATGCCAGGGATTAACACAAATCCAGGGGTTTTCCTCCTGCCTGGGGAGGAGGGGTGAAGGTGAAGAAAGACCAGATATCTGATAAAGCGGTAGGTGAGGCAATTTCACATGCCTACTGGTGCTGTGGCTACGCAATCGCTGCTAACTAAAACGATGGTGAGCTGAGCCTGAAACAGAAAATGTAGCCGACTGCTTCCATAAAGGCTTACAGCCTTGCAAACCCAGGAAGCCGTTCTGCGCTGTCCTTACAGGGACAGTAGGAATTGGAATCAATTGAACAGCAGTGGGATTGGGTTTGAGAGATGAGAGAATTCCAATTTAATAGCCAATATGTTAAAGAGATAAATCAATTCTCCCAGAGTATAACCAACCAATCAATCAACCAAACTGACTGCCAAAGAGGCTAGTCCAAGTCCGAGTGACCCTAAAGCA
Organism: Tenrec ecaudatus; assembly: GCF_050624435.1. NCBI lineage: Eukaryota > Metazoa > Chordata > Mammalia > Afrosoricida > Tenrecidae > Tenrec > Tenrec ecaudatus. The sequence goes on along the minus strand of NC_134533.1, from coordinate 157,445,389 downwards.
TGAAGTAGAACTGACCCATTGGGTGTCCGGACCTTACAACTTCGCAAGAGCGGAAGGCCTCCTCTTTCTTCCATGGAGTGAGTTTGAACTGCTCACCTTGTGGTTAATAGCCCAACCCATAATCTATTATGACACCAGGGCACAAGTCCAGTGAAAATTGTGTTATTTGAAAGTTCATCTTAGTTCTCATAACACTTCACCCCTAAATATGTCCGTGTGTGCCTTCCAAAAAGGCTGGGTATTCTCTTGAATAAGTACAATTCCATTATTACATCCCAGAAATGCCGAATTCATTACATAATACTATCCCTTCATATGGTCCATATTTAAGTCTTCCTTATACTCTGCAAAAGGTTTTTCATGTGCAGGCTGGGGGGGAACCCAGCATCCAGTCGAGAGTCACAGTGTCGTTCAGCGCAGTTGCTCTTGGTTTTTCGTTTGTTTGCTTTTACACTAGAGCACACCAGGCTCCCCTTACCATTCTTTTCTTTTCCTTTTTCAAAAAATTAGTTATTGTGGTTTGGGTGAAAGCATAGGGAACAAATATGTTTTCTGTTCAACAATGTATATATTCTTACATTTGTTACATAATCGTTGCAATCTCCTCACCCACACGAACCACACTCCACTTCCTCCCTGCGTTCCTGGACCTTCTTATCTTATACAGTCGCTTATTCTGAGCAGTGTGTCCCTCCCTGGTGTAATTGTTCACTTTTTAGACCTATTATTTGACTGAAAGGTTACTCCCCACGCCCCACCCCTCCGCACACACACATGCACACACACATGCACGGAGGACAATTTAGTTGTAGGCATGAAGGGTGACAGTGTTCCACCAGTCTCTCAGAGACCAATCAATCTAGTCTCTTTATAATTTCGGATTTTGTTTTACGATTTCCTTTCCTCCCACTTTTGCAACATAGTAGTGATAGGCAGGCGCCATCCAGTTAGTCTGGTCTCAAGGTAACGGAGCCTCTGGTCCCTTTGGACAAATAGTCCTTGACTGTCCCACTGCCTGTTGCTTGTTTTTTTTAAGATACTGTATTTTTGCTTTTGCTCTTTTTAATGATTCTGGCCACTTGCCTTATAAAATGTCCCCATTTGGTATTTGTCTGGTCTACTTATAATTGTCTTCTGATTGAATATTTTTGCCAAGACTTCTATGTAGGTTATGCTATATTCTTCTTTCTGCTACACGTCATGAAGTAGATAACAAGAGATTGAGCCCCTGTCGGTTGTGTTGGGTTTGATGACATGGTTAAGACAGTGTCTTCCGGATCTCTCCACATTTACTCACTGTAATTCTTTAAGTCCGATGGGAGGTGATATTTTAAAACAGTATTCTTTCAGAATTTTTACACAGCAAGTTAAGTCTCCATTTGATTCCCACACAAATTGATCAATGACATTAGGTACATTTTCCTCATTGTATCAACACTCTCTTTCATTGTCTCTTGGTCATTCCATTCCCAATATTCTTGTTCTCCTGCCCCCTTATCTTCTCATTCTTGTTTGGGTTATACGACCTCCTTTTAGGCTCACATAGATATGTTTAGTAGAGCACCAGTCTAACTGGGAATATCCTTCCTCTTGTGTGTCACTCTGCTATTCTCCTAAAAGGTGGTCTCAGGAGAAAGATTGTGTTCAATGTTTAAAGAGAATCGCAGAGCAATGTTCTCAGGGAGTCCTCTGATCTCAGGGAGCCTGTCAATTTGGACATTTTAAAAATCTTGAGATTTCTTCTTCATCTTGCTCGCATTCTAAATAAGATCATCTGTCATAACCCCAGTCATCTGGGTCAGTGGTGATAGTTGAGCACCATCTAATTCTTCTGGTCTCAGGGTAGTTGAGGTAGTGGCTCACTTGTATAGACTATCAGTCTTGCAAAATGTTTTCTTCTCTGATTTTGTTTACCTTTTATGCTCTTGCTCCTGAGAACTAGAGATTCATAGCCATATCTTAAAGGTCCATTTGCAAACATTTAAGACCCAAGACAGTGGTTCTCAACCTTCCTAATGACAAGACCCTTTAATACAGTTCCTCATGTTGTGGTGACCCCCAACCATAAAATTATTTTCGTTGCTACTTCATAACTGTAATTTTTCTACTGTTATGAATCTGGTGACCCCTGTGAAAGAGTTGTTCGACCCCCAAAGGGGTCACGACCCACAGGTTGAGAGCTGCTGCCCTGGACACTTCTCTGTTGACTAGACTGGAGAACATGAACTTGGGGAGTTTTACCATCAACTGTGCTATGCTCGATTTACGAGAAATTCAAAATAGTGCTTTCTAAATGGCATTACTAAAAACAGAGCAGATTCCCATACCTCTTCCCTCCTTCTCTGTCTCTTCCTTTTTAGTATCACTATGAGTAAATGGACTTTAGTGTATTCATTCAGTGACTTACAATCCGTTAGTATCATTATTCTTTTTGATGCTCAAATTATACCATATTTTGGCCAAAAGGACACCCTAAAGCCATTTCATGTTTGCACATGTGTGCATATCATTGCAGAGGCTTGTGTATGTGTTTTGAGATGACTTTGGTTTTTGAGACCTGTCCTGATTTCTGGTTCACCTTGGGTTTTCTCTGCACTACACCTAACCACCCTGAGATTAATTTTAAATCAATATTGCTGTACCCAACACAACTGATTTGATGAATTATAAAGATGTCAGTGAAATAATGAGAAATATACTAAGAAATATCCAAATTAGGGTTGCCGTTGGTTCGCATCCATTATTGATATAATTTTGAAAGTTCCTCAGTTGGTGTCTTTTGCTGTACTTTAGGAATTCCATTTCTAGTTACTTCTATGAGAATTGTGAGACACATCAACTGAAGGAATCAGAGCACTCAAGGGGGGAAAACCACATTTATTCCTTTTTCCTAAAAGCTGGTGAGGCTTTTATTGTATGCCCACAGGAGGCAGACACTGATCAATTTGATCGATTCCATCCAATTGGCCGAGTTCGTGAAAAGAAACAGCGGGAAGCTTGAGACTAAGTCAGATAAATGGCTTATGTCAGGGCTAATGTCTGTCCCAGGCTTCAGGGAAAGACCGTCAGAGACCTAGGCTCAGGGATCCTCTCATTTCGCCCATTCACACGTTGCCGTCCTCAAGGTTGGCCTTCATGTCACTCCAATTCCCTGTTCTCTCAATTCCTCCTGCCTGAAACCCAGTACAGGTCTCCCAGTTTTCTGACACTGACCAAGGCTCCCAACCACTGATCTTACTTCCATCCCTTGTTCTACTGACTTCATGAATGGACCTCTTATCAGCTGCACCCAACAACTCCACCGACTAATTGCTTATAAGAAACAACCCAACCCAATAGCCTTGAATACAGTCTCTTCATTCACTGGGTAATAAAGGACCAGAATGCGTCTGAGAACGAGAACAAACCCCATTAAAGATCAGGATATAGACAGTTGGTCTACATGGGGCTACTTCCTCTGATGTTTCCTGAAGTGTGTTGGGGAGTTGAGTTTTGGTTTTATCAGTCTGACAAGCCTTTAAATGAATGTGTTTCTTATAGTTTTATCCTGGGTGATTCTCTACTGCTGGAAGCAGGGCGACCTCTAGGCTAGCTCTTCTGTGTTCCCTGGCAATATTACTAAACTTTTTATCCTTTAGTTTATTTAAATGTACAATGGATATAATAGCAGCTACATCATAGAATTATTGTGATGTTTAAATAAATATCACATGTTAAAAGGTTTTTACATTACCTGGCACCTTGTAACAGGTCCATAAATATGAAATCTTGTTATTATTAAGGAACCCTCTTGGTGCTTTGGGACAGGCATTAGGCTGCTAACTTCAAGGTCAGTGGTTCAAACCCACCAGCCACAGGAGAAAGATCAGGCTGTCTCCTTCCATAAAGATGTATTATCTCAGAAACCCGACACAGGGTTGCTATGAGTTGGAATTGAAATGATGGCAGTGGGTTTGGTCCTGGGGTTAGTAGGAGTAGTAAGTTATCCTCATTCTCTTGGTAATCCCTTCACAGACTTCAACAACTGCTTTCATGCGAACAACCCTCAAAGGTACCAGTACCCTTTATCACTGACATCGACCCGTAAACTCTAGGTCAGTAATACAAATATCCTATGAGCTATCTCCAACTTCCCAAACTCAACATTCCAAACCTAAATATATTCTCTTTAGCGCACCTGGTTCTCTCCCTCACGTTTGTTTTGAGATGACCGTAGATCGCCATGCCGTTGTACAAAGGAAATCCTGCAGACCCAGGACTCTCTTTCCCCTGGTGTTGTTTCATCTTGCTATGTATATGATGTCACAGCCAGGAACATGACTTCAGAATGAGCTCAAAGAGATATCGCCAGTATTGCACGCTCTTTGTTTGATGCATATATGTGTGTATATATACATGTGTGTACGTGTATTCAGTTCTTCCTAATGGGCGCGACCATCATTAGAGTTAAGACAAAGAACAATTCCTTCACAAGGATCCCTGTTACCACCTCTGTATCCTCATAGCCTACTTCGCCCACTGCCTGACTCCTGAGACCACGCATGTGCTCCTTGTGTCTGAAATTTATTCAACAAGGCTGTACAGAGAGCCAAGCAATACACAACTTTTGGAGACTGTCTTGTTGCAGTTAGCATAACTCTAGAGATCGATTCATGTTGTTTGTAGTGATACTTGTTTGTATGATACTTTTTGTATTAAGCAGAAATCAGTCCACAATATGGATGTTTACCACAGTTTACTTAACCAGGCACCAACTTTATGGTTTTTATGGGTAAAGCTTTTATGATTTTTATACCGGCTTTTGTGTGGCCCTAGCTTTCATTTTACAGGGCTAAACAGCTAAACCGAGTTGTATGGTATACAAATGTCTAGCTTTATGAACTTTACTCAAAAATGGCTATAGCACGTTACATTAGAAATGTATGAATGATTCGATTTCATTGTATCCTCTTCAGTATTCGGTATTGATACTATTTTCTTATTTTAGCCATTCTGATGGGTGTGTGGGAACCCTGGTGGCAGAGTGAGTTATTCATTGAACAGCTAATCATAAGGTTTGAAACCACCAGCGGGTCCATGGGACAAAGATGAGGCTGTTGGCTTCCATAAAGATTTATAGGCTCAGAAACCTTGGGGAGCCATCTATTTTGCCCTATCAGGTCCGTTTTGTTGTTGTTGTTTTTCTTAATGAATCATTTTATTGGGGGCTCTTAAAGCTCTTAAAACAATCCGTACATCCATTGTATCATGCACATTTGTGCATATGTTGCCATCATCATCATTCTCAAAACATTTTCTTTCTACTTGAGCCCTTTGTATCAGCTCCTCTTTTCCACCCTCCCTCCCCAACCCACCCACCCTCATGACCCCTTGATAATTTCTAAATTATTTTTATTTTCATATTATACACCCTCTGCTGTCTCCCTGCACCCATGACTCTGTTGTTCGTCCCCCCTGGGGGTGGGAGTGGGGGATTGTACATCAATCATTGTGATCAGTTTCCCCTTTCTCCCCCTTCTCTCCCACCTTCCCCCTTCCTCCTGGTGTCGCTACTCTCAATATTGGTCCTGAGGGGGTTATCTGTCCTGGATTCCCTGTATTTTTTGGATAAGTGTGCAGTGATACTTCGTTGTGATCTTAATCTGCATAGCACGAATGATTAGTGATATTGAATATCAACTTAATGTGTGTGTGTTTTGTGTGTGTGTGTGTGTGTGTGTGTGTGTGTGTGTGTGTCTGTATCCCCTCTTGAGATGAGACTGTCTACTGTCAACATGTAAAAGCCTCAGAAAACCAAAAAGGCAGCTCTCCTCTCTCCATAGTGTTGCTGGGAGCCTGAGTCAACTTGATAGCAGTGATGGAGCCATCTGCATCCATGAAAGTCTGCTTTGTCTTCACCCTGTTTTCCAATCGGATCTTCTGGTCATTTGCTGTTGAATGTTAAGACTCTTTTGGTAGTCTCGGTAGAAGACGTCTGTCAGACATGTGATTGTCTTTTCACCCTCTGGCAATGTTTATCACAGCGGTTGTTTTTAATTCTGATGAAGTCCAATGTGTCTTGTGTTCTAGTTCATTTTGATGGATCATGCTTTTGATGGCAAGTATTAAAAACGCTTTGCCTGGCCCTTCTGTCTCAAAGCTTTTCTCCTAAAAGCTGGGCAGTCTCATATTTGACACTGAAGTCTTCAATCTCCTATTATAAGTGGATTTTTACGTGATGTATGTGGTTTAGGTTAAGGCTGATATTTCCATTTCCATGAAAGGCACGTATCAGGCAGTAGTGATACTGACAACAGCGGCAGTATGAAAAGAACCTGAGTCCCCAAACACATCCCTGTTGCCTAATCCGTTTGTGGAATTATCTCCTTCCGGTTCACAAAGGTATCTTAAGTGACATAGTTTTTGCCAGTGAATCAAGTCTCCAAGCCAGTCTGATGTGCTGATTTTTCAGAGGGAGTCCAGTTGGCCTCAAGTGTATTCAAACTCACAATAAATATTCTGGAATAGAAGACCAAGAGTCGAGTTTGCTCCACAGCTGGTGAGAAAGGGTAGAGGATTCAGAGGCAGAGAACTTGGATTCAAACCCCACCTTTGCAGATCAACAGCTGCTGGACTTAAGCAAGACACTTTATTTGATGGAACTTGAGTTCTTTCATCATAAAATGCCCACTGTAATCCTTACCTCATAGGTTTACAGGGAGTATTAAATGTAGTAATATCATAATAAAAGGCCTGTCAAGCAGGAAGTCAAATAAATGTTAGTTTCTCTTCCCCTAATTAATCCTTTGCCGAGATGAAACACTAACTCGGTTTATTAGACCATTAATTCAGACACGTTCTTTCCAGCGGATTACTCTGACAGCAGGGTTGGTGTGATCCAGAGTAATTTCTGCTGTAAAGTCTCCCATCGTAACATGTCTACTGTGCAGCCTAGTGCAGTGCAGAAGAGATCAGGCAGGGTGACTCTCAGCCCTCAAGGAAATTGATGTGACAGTAACCACAGTGGAAAGGTTTACACACCCTGATTGCTTTATTCTCGGGCCTGAAAAAGGCGATGTGGGTGGAATTCACGCGCCGAGGGATAGTGTGATGGTCATAACTTTGCCTACAAGTTACTTCCACATTTTCTATGAAAAGTTAATCACATTATACAGATTATATTGCCAGCTTCTTCGCTGCAATTAATTCACATTCTATCATGTGGATATATTGTGTGTGGAGAAGAAAAGCAGAAATAGAAGTTGCCTTTAAGAAATACTCTTTATGTTGGAACTAGTGGCACAGGTTATTATAAGGGAATTCAACTAATAAATAGAGGTTTTATTTATTTAAATAAGAATTCATATAATTTTAGCTTATAGTAATATGATTAAATTTGGTAAAAATGAACTGGAAGGCAATTTGACTTCAAAAGCCTTAAAATGTATTTACTTTTTGCCATAGATTCCCCTTCTAAGAATTTATTTTAAATAAATAATTAAAAAGCTGCATGAAACCTTATAAAAATTAAGTTTTTAAATTAAAATACTTGAACCCAGGGTGAAAAGACAAACTACTAGCTAGGAGAATATCTATTGAAACCATATATCTGATAATAATCTAATAACCAAAAAAAGGTTTAAAACTTTGATTAACTTAACAACAAAAAGACAAGTCACCCAAACTGAAAAATGCACAAATGACTTGAATAGATACTTCACCAAATAATACATTGCAATGACCAACAAATACTCGAAAAGATGGTCATTAGCCACCAGAAAGATATAAATCAAAGAAGCAGTACATTATTTTCCACAATTAGGTACCATTCACCCCCACTAGAAGGGCTAAGGCATAAAAGAAAGAGAGGGAGAGAGAAAAAAAAGAAGGCAGGGCAAAGAGAGGGAAAGAGATAGCAAATGTCAGTAAGTATAAGGAGATTAAAGTTGGAAAACTAATCTATTTCTGGTGGGAACGCAAAATGGTACAGCCACTGTGGAAAACAGTGTGGTGATTCTTTAATAAATTAAAAAACACAACTACCATAGAACCCAGCAGCTCTGCCCCTAGGTACACAAGTAAAAGAATTGAAATCAGAGACTCAAACATCAACATTTAGTGGGGTAGTAGAGGAACCCCGGTGGTGTTATGGGCTAGAGAGTAGTTGCTAACCACAAGGTCAGCAGTTCAAAACCACCAGCCACTCTGCAGGAGAAAGAAGAGGCTTTCCATTCCCATAAATACGTCCAGTCTCACAAACCCACAGGAACAGTGCTGAGCTATCTTGGAGGGTCACTGTAAGTCTGAATGGACTCGGTGACAGTGAATGTGGTTTCTGTTTTGTTTTGTTGTTGTTGTTTGGTTATTCATAATAGACATAGTGGAAGCTACCTAGATGCTAATCAACAGATGAATAGCTAAGCAAAGTGTGGTACCTATATACATAAATATACTATTGCTTAGCTAGTAAGATGAAGGAAGTACTGATACATGCTACCTTTGGATGGGCCTTAAAGAAAGAGATTATGCAAACTGAAATAAGTGAATCATAAATTTTTTATTATCTCATTTATATAAAAAGTCAAGGACAGACCATTGCATGGAAATTAAGGTCTACTAATGGTCACCAGAAGCAGGAAGTACAGGCTAGTAGATGTTATTGCTTATAAAATATTGAATTTTCATTCACAGTGATGGAAAAATTACATCAATTAAGGGTAGGGCTGTGCATATCATTCATGTCTGTCAATAAGGTATATGCCTGTAAAAAGTTGAATGGCAAAAGTTATGCGATAGATATATCTAAAACGATGGTGGGATAGGGGGCTGTTAGCCATCGGGTTTGCAATTCAAAACTACCAGCTCCTCTGCAGGAGAATGATGATGCTCTCTGCTCTCGTAAAGATTTACAGCCTCAGAAGCCCAAAGGGGCAGCTCTACTCTGACATGTAGGGTCACGATGTGTCAGAATTGACACCATGGCCCTGAATGAGTGAGTTGAGGCTGCATCTGGATAAGCAAATATCTCTAAGGGTGTGGTTCCCTGGTTTGGAGGTTTAGAGCAATGGTTCCATGGGACAGCCGAGTGAGTTGGCATGTTAGCATGTTTATTGCTAGTATTCTACCTCCTGGCTCATTGGGTACTGTCTGGAGTTTTAGAAGCGCACAGTAGCAGTCCACAATAGCACAAGAATTGTCTATTTGCCTGGAACAACAGAGGAAGAAGGAAAGTTGGATATAAAAGAAAGGAATATCGCGTGAGACTAATAGCCCGCATGCAAACGCAGCACCTGTGTCAAAAGATGACCACTTAGCTGTCAGCTTGTCATACTGTGGTGGCTTCAGTGTTGCTGAGATGCTGGGAGCTATGTCATTGGTATTTCACCTAACACAAGGGACACTCAAAGTGCAAAGGTTTCAGCAGGGCTTCCCGACTAGAACAGACTACGGTGAAGGAACAGGCTATCCACTTCTGAGGCACTAGCCACTGCCGACATTATGGACAGCATAAAAGCATTGTCGGCTACTGAAAACCTCACGAACAGAAGGAGAACATGGCCAGAGACAGTGCCAGAAGATGAGCCGCTCAGGTTGGAAGATATGCAAAATACGACTGAAGAAGAGCTGCCTCTTCAATCGAGTCAATAATGGTGATGTGAATGGAGTGAAATCTGTGGGAGTAAAACCACAGGACCTTCCTTTACTGATAGGGTGTAACTCAAAATGAGAAGGAACAGCTTCAAACATCAACTAGTATTTGGAACTTGGAATGTACCAAGTATGTATCTAGGACATTTAGAAGTCGTGAAAAGGAAATGGAATGCATCGAGATAGATATTCTAGGCATAAGTGAAATGAAGTGGACTGGATTAGCAATTTTGAATCAGAAAATCATATGGCTCACTATGCTACGAATAAGTTTCAATGGGAATGACGTTACATTCATCGTCAAATAGGTTATTTCAAGATTTCCTTGAGGTACAATGCTGTTGTCATAGCATAATATCTATTTGCATATAAGAATAGTCTACACAATTATTGTACAAATTTATGCACCAATAACCAAAGCTAGTGATAGAGAAATTAAATACTGATACCAAAATCTTCACTTTGAAATTGATCAAAAATGCATTGATAATAATTGGCCATTGGAATGCAAACAGTTGGAAACGGAAGGAACAACGGTTAAAATGGCCTTGGGGATAGAAACGAAGCTGACAGAATTTTAACAGACCTGCCACTTCATCACAGCAAATACCTCTTTTCAACAACACAAACGTGTGAACGTCTCCAGATGGAATAAGCAAAAATAAAATGTCTACATCTGTGAGAGGAGACAATGAGGAAGCTCAATATCAGCAGATAAAACCAAGCCTAGCAAGGTCATAAACTGGGGAGGGCTTAAGATGACAACTTAAAGACTCCTTGCTGTTAATGTATAACAAAAACACAATCAACCAAGTAAAACCAATCTAAGCGATAATTCTGAGATAGTGAGCAGCAACTGAAAGAACAGAGAATTAGATCAAACACAAATTGGAAAAAAGAAATTGAACAAAAGTAACAAATAGGAGCAATACAGGGCAGATGTGTCCTGCCAGACAAACGAGATCAGCACGGCCATGGAAACAGGCAACATTCCAAAATGAAGAGCAAATGATGACAACATCACGGTACACGCCCCCCCCCCCGCCCCCGTAAGCCAGAGACACTAGGGATATCAGTAAAGTGGGTGGGGTCTTCCTCTTCTTGCTGCCCCATATACTTTATCAGGCATGAGGTCCTTCTTCAGAGACCGGTCTCTCCTGACTGCACATCCCAAGTATGTGAGGTGAAGTCTTGTCATCCTCATTTCTAAGGAGCAATCTGGCTGTGCTTCTTCCAAGACAGATCTCCAATGCTTCTTAGTTTCTTGTTTTGATGCTGTGCATTTTCTGCACCAAGTATAAGCTTAATTGCGTCATCAAGAAAAATAACTTTTTTAAATGTTTTAAAGGATTAGGAAAGTACTATTAAGCTGAATAGTAACACAACCCTTCTATGTCCACGATGGGCACTCGGAGCTGTGACTTCTAAAGAGCTCTCTCCAAATCTGATATAAGAAGATAAAATTTTGAAAGACAAAATATCAAGGCAAGAAAGGACCACCCCAAGGCTGTTCTCTGAAGATAGAAATCCACATGCATCTGGGGAGGTGACTTCTCTGTGCATAAATGCCCTCGGTCCTTTGATTGGTCTTGTCTAGTTCAGCTTACCAAAGACCACACAGAGAAGGCTGAATTTCAAGTAGGAGTGGTCTCTTAAGTCACCCACCAAGCTCATATCGTGAAGCTTCCTAGACAGCTTAGTTGGCTACCCGTAGCTCCAGAAATGCATTTTTCAAAAGTAAAGAACCCAGTCGGTGCCTCGCTGCGATGTATCTCCTTGCCCTCGCTGCCACGTGGACAGGATCACAAGCCTTTATGAGAGCCGTGCTTGCCACACGGGCCTGGGCTCTGACTGATTTGTACTACTGGTCATTATTGTTGCAGCCGGTGTCTTTAACTGTGCTCTGTGCCACCACTCTGCCAAGCACTTTTCATGGCTCATCTCACTGAAGTGAGTGGACCTCTCACCCACAGTCCTGGAATACCAATGCTATCTCTCTCTCCATTTTACAAATGGGGAAACACTTGGCCCAAGTCTTGCTTCAAGATTACAAAACTAATAAAGAGCAGAGTCAAAGTGGGAATCCAGATCTCAGTGGAATTTATTAGAATTCACTTAACAGTTTAAATGAGGGTGTTTGTAATTCAGAGGAAGCTCAGTTGGCCGTTGCTAGATTTCTTTTAGGCCAGAGTGAAAGTGATTCCAAGAAAATATTAAATGGATTCACAATCATAGAATGGAATCTGCTATACAGACATGACTTTGGCTGCTTGGTAGCAAGGACGGCTGAGCTATAATGAAGGTGAGCTGGGTCCTTGTGTGCTCAGCTCCCTTCTGACTTGCTTAAGCTTGTCACTTAACCTGTGCAAGCCTCACATTTTTATATCGAAAATGAGCTTTATAATACTTGTTGTAAAAACCTCATTTGTGAGTAGGAAATGAGATGATATATGTGCGATCACTTTTAAAAGTACAAAGGGCAAGGGATCTTGATTACTCCCGCATGCAAATTGTATTCGCCCTCAACCCCTAAAGCAATGTAAATTCTATACCGCATTTTGCAAAAGACTGAGCATGGGATTTCAGAAACACAGAGAAACCTTAATGTAAAGAAATCCCATGTGTAATGTTTCCCTTTGTTTAGCATTCAATTTAATACGTCCTGAGGAAAAGTCATTCACTCAATATTCCCTCCTCCCGTCTCATGCTCTTTGATTGAATGTTTTCTCAGCAAGTGCAGGAACTTCTGAACAACGGGAGCTTCTGCCACAGGACGTACGCCTCTCCTGTGACTTGATATTGAGAAGTCTCCTTCGTCATGTCGCTTTCTGCTCCCTGGGAGCAGATTGAGGTTCTGGCAGTGAGTTGAAACATATTTTATTTTAATGTAGGATGATAATTCTATTATTCAAAAATATTACACCAAGCCTTAGGGTTAGAGTTGCATAAAGAACTAATCTTTTTAAAAACTAGTCTCGGAGATAGGAGTAAGAAATGTATCTTTCTTAACTTTCTGTTCAAGGAGCAGTTTTTAAAGACGTAAAAGCAGTAATTCCATCTTTAAATATTCAAGCTTTACGTGTAACATGAAAGACAAAATGCCCAGTAAACTCACATTTTCACTTCTCAGTGGCAACCAGCATTCAAAATGTCTTATCTACATGTTGAGATATTTTCAATCATTAAACAAGCAAATAGGTATGTATGTATGTATGTATGTATGTTTATATGTCTGGATGGACAGATAAGTAGATAGAGAGATAGATAGATAGATGAGAGGAGCCCTAGTGTTATAGTGGTTACTAGTTGGGCTGAGGTCCACAAGGTCAGCTGTTCAAAACCACCAGCTGTTCCTGAGGAGAAAGACCAGGATTTCTGCTCCCAGAAGAGTTCATCTTGGAAACCCCTGGGGGTAGTTCTATCCTGTCCTATCGGGGTACGATGAGTCGGCTTCGACTCAGTGGCAGTGATTTTATATAAATAGTAAACTTTAAAAATACATTCATATCATAGAAACGTTTTGGGAAATGCTTATTTCCTCCTAAAATATATTTGAACATATTTCATGGAATGCCAAAAGAGCAAACAGGTCAGTCTTAGGAGAAATACAACCAGAATATTCCTTAGATGTGAGGATGGCAAGAAAGACCAAATGTTAGAAAAGGACCTCATGCTTAGTGAAGTAGGAGATCAAGGAAAAAGAGAAAAATCTTCAGGGAGGTGGATTGACACATAGCTGAAAAGATGGGCCCAAATACACCAATGACCATAAAGATGGTGCAGGAGCATGCAACATTTCTCTATTTTATATATAAGGCTGGAGTCAAATTGACAGCAACTAAACAACAAAAACATTGGTACATTTCCCCCCATATGGCCTTCCTCCCATATTTCCATTTCCTACACAGCATCCCAATCCATGGAGATACCATTAGTAATTTAGGTGTTTCCCACTAAATGAATACTTAGGTCGTTCCCAATTTTGAAAACCATGAACAATGGTGTAATCAAAAGCTCCACCTCTTGGTTTTGCTCAGTTTTATGAGTAAATCTGTCAGAAAACTGTTCGCTGGGTAGGACAAAAGAGATGTGTGTTAAACGTTGATAGAAACTGCAGATTACCACCGAACAGTATTATGCAATTTACTCTTTCCTCAGAATTGACACGGTGAGAACTTCACTTTGCTAACTATGAATATAAAATATATTAGAAACAAAAATTGAGGTGCCAAATATCACTGACTCACTAGATAAAATATTTAATTCCATAATTACAAGTATATGAAAATTAATATTACTTGTTGTAGCTACCAAGAGACTGGTAATGCCTCTCCTTAGTGTGCTTTGAATTGCCAGTCCCCTAATCCTGGCAAAAGAGAACAAGGTGCAGTCATGAAAACATACCAGCTGATACCTAAGTCATCTTCTCTTGATAGCGCTCCTCATGTTTTTGAGTCAGAGCATACCAACCTGGTATTGTTCAGTCTGACATCACTAGCCAAGGATGGGGCACCAGGTCTGTGTTTCACCCATCACAACACAAACAAAGGATGTGTTGACATAGGCTTTTCATTATCACAGTGTCTTAGGCACAAGTCAGTGTTCCTGAATACATGATGAACTTCGGAGATGCATGTGTTTATCTCTTGAAAGTGTTCTTTCTTGTACATCATGGATGCCCATGTAATGTAACTCCAAGTGTTCTCCTGCAGTCTACATTATAACAAGCCTAGAAGAATATGCAAATGGTACCTTATGTTATTCACTTTTAAGGGCAATTAAATATTTGCTTTGAGCTCCTTGTATTGCCTTGCAAATGCATGTAAAATGTCCTATTCATTCCTCTACCTAAAACTTATTTGGTATTAAGTCTTTGGCATTATCTCCTTTTCATAGGAATCTGAACGTGCAAAGAAACGCAGTCTTTCCATTTGTTGGTTTGTTTAAAGTAATCGGTTACCTTTGTGCCTCTGTCAGCTGAGGAGTGGGAGGCAGAGGCGTTAGATGTTCTCTATGAGAAGGTGTCTGATTGCATAACAGTGCTGCCCTTTTAAAATCTATTCTATTGTGTTAGGCTGGATTAGCTGGAGGAACAAAACCAGTGCTACTCAACCATATCTAAGAAGGAGCTTTACAGCAAGAAGTAATTTGATATCAAGATGGCATCCAGCCCAGTCCAACTCAAGTGCATGGGTGTGATGTTAGCCAGAGACCTCAGCAGACTCACACTGGTGCGGACCAATGCTGCATAAGGTAAGTCAGCAGAAGATCACCACCAATGCTTTCAGATCCAAAGTTGGTGGAACACGGCAGGCATCCCACCTGGGGCTGCCCTTGGAAGCACAGAGCTCCAGCACGGAGGAAGACAAAGGGCTAGAGAGAGGGAAAGTTCCCAAAGTCTCTCTCCTAAAAACAGCTACACCCTCAAGGAGGCATCATCAGGCTGCGATCTGATTGGCACGTTGGACTCCACCCCTACACTTTGACAGAGGTGCAAGTGGACATAAAATCTAATCGGAACAAACACCGTCAGGAAGACGGGTCAGCACTGAAGATCCCCACTGGCTGGGACCACGTCTACATGAAGCCGAGGCAACTTGCTGAAAAGTAAAATATGACCAAAATAATTCTCTCAAGTGAATTGTTAGAGATTATGTGAATTCCAAGGATTTGTTTTAAAACTGAGTTTAGAAAAAGAAGCCTACACTTTGTCAGAATGGCTGTGTCCATACAGATGTTTGTCTTCAGTGTCTAAATCTTCTTTTGAAAAGATGATAGGCAAAACCTCTCCAAGTTCCTGAATAAAGCAAACAGGCAACACTTGAGATGTTGAATAATCCACATTTGAGATGAGAGAAAAATGAAAGTGGGATGATTTGGATGAGGGGGCTTCAAAAAGTTCATGAAAAAAATGGAATGAAAAGATGATGAAATTTAAAGTTTATGGGAACTTTAGATTTTATCTTTTAATTTTTCATGAACTCTTTGAAGCCCCCTTATATGTCAAACATGTGAGGAAATAAATAAGATGGTTGATTTATGGACCGCTATGGAACCCCCGTCTTCTTCCAACACCAACCTCCTCTTACCTGTATCTCATCTGCATACCCCATCCTCACAACACCACGTTCAAAGTCTCCTTTAAGTTCTCTCTTGCCCTTACTCGCTTCTTGATCAGTTGCAACTTACTACTCACCTTTAATCATACTTCTCCCTCGCTGTCTATCATTTCAGTATCTAGTTCAAGATTTCATTTCCTCTTGCCTGTGGTAGCCAGCCTTCTCCCTGGGCACCTGGGATTCAGACGGGCCTCCACTTGGGTAGCCCCTGCACCAGCTCTATAGACACACTCTCTCAAGACCACTTTGTTCCCATCACTGCTCTGATCAAAGAGCTTCAAGGAAAACTTAAAACCCAATGGCTACAGGTCTCTGATATGAGAGAGTCTATTTTTGCCAAGCATATGTCCCATTGACCTTCTATGTATGTCTCAACTTCTGGCCCAACTGCCCATCCCTCCAATTACTCCCAAATCACTTTGCTCTGCTTGCTCTATAAGGAACAGCTTATCAACTCTATATAGAAAAATCCTACACAGCCCTTAACTCCAGAATTAAATAGGACCTATTATCTCTATTTTAAAAATGACCACTTCTAATATTTGAGGTTCCTCAGCGATAGTATTGACAGCTAGGGGTCTGGACTTCACATCAGATTAAAGGGTCCTACTGTGCTGTGGAAAGAAGCTTGGATTTATTCTCTCAGGTAAGAAGAGCCGACACAGGGCATTGTGCGTGAGAATGGTGGCATCAGAGCTGTATTTCACACAGGAGATGCCGGGCAGTGGAGAAACCGCATTGGATGGGAACCCAGACACGAGAGAGAAGGACTCATTCAGCAGTGAGTGAACTTGTGTTAGAGGGAGAAGACTGAGAGAGCAGAAGGTTTTAGGGAAAGGCCGTGAGTCTGAATTTGAAGCTCTGTGGACTGGGGGACAGGTTCCCAAACTTATTGGCCTACCACCCCCTTTTCAGAAAAAAAAAATTACTCAGTACACCCTAGCAATCTAACCCTTTTCTTTTAGAGTTTATAATCCAAGAAAAAGGGTAGGTGTCCATGTTTGCAGCCCCCTGGATCATTCCATCCCCGCCCCCACCCCCATAAGGGGTAGGATCACCCAATTTGGGGAACACTGGGCCAAGGTGAAACAAACAAGGCATGTATGATAAACACTTAAGGAAATATGCCTCTAAGACCCCTCCCCCTCCCATGCACCTGCATGAGCCTGTGAGTGAGCGTTCCCTTAAGTTCTGCACCCTAGGGACTTCACCTGCCTCACCCTGGGTTGCTATGGTACCACTTTAGCAAGGAAGTACACGTTTCCGACTTCCCTGATTCTAGAAAGAACATGCTATTCTGCTGCAAGCAACACGGCCGACTGACAATCTTCAGCTTCTGGAACTTCAGAATTGGCCTTGGTTTTCAAGCCAAGACCATACTCCTCTGGTAGACGACAAGGCCTGGCCATGTCTGTCCCATGTGGGAGTTTTAAAGTGGGCAGTATTCGTTCAGGAAGTCGGAACGAGTGGGTTGAGACTGTGAGACCTGCACTATTAATGGAAGGCTTCCCTGCTCTGGTAGTTACATCATCTGGTGTCAATTGGAGGCTTAAGAGTGAAGGGGTGAACTTCATCCTATAAATCAGGTTGCAGCTTGATGACCTCATTTGGAGGTGCTAAGGGAAAAAATGGCTTGCTGGAGGTGGGGCATATATACTCCCTGTGAGACATTCCTGTGGAGAAAACACATGGAGCTATGCTGATGGCAGCCAGAGCCTTCGAACCGGAGGAGCCACATGGATGCTTCCACTGCCGCTGGATCCACAAGACTTTCCACATACTGGCCCGTGATCTCCCACCCTCGGCATCACTGCATGTGTTACGTGAGTCTGAAGAGGAATTACAGACTGGTACTGGACATATGGACAACATCAGACTTATGCACTTGATCTGACTGTGCTGGGATGTTTTCTCAATATTCAATCGTTCTTGTATATAAAGTATTTCTTATACACATATGAGTCTCCCTGGATTTGTTTTGTTAGTCTACCCAGACTCAAACATACGCCCAACTCCAATTCTTTTCCCCTTTATCTGCCAATAAACCACTTTCACTACCAATTTTATCTCAGCATCTGCTTCCCAGACTTCTCAAATGACATATGCCATAAGCAAGTGTCCTTCCAACCAGAGCTAGAAGTGAAATAAGCCAAGCAAGGCTTCGTATCAGCAGTTAGAAGGTTGGGCTCTAGAGTTTGAGTTCAAATTCCAGATCTTCTAAACATGCGGAAAAGTTACAAATTTTCTCAGTACCACAGTTTCTTCATCTGACAAACTGGGAGGTGAATCGCAAGTGAAGACTAAATGAACAATAAATTTGAAGTATTTAAAGTGATGCCTAGTCCACAGTATGCGCACAAGAAATAATAGCACTCCAGTGATTTTGAAATGCCGCTAGCAGAGGTGGTTGTGTATGATAAAACTGAATGTTTAGCTTACTCATATAATTTTCCACAGGATATAATAAATTATTAATGGAAAGCATTTAAGACACAAGACTATGATAGTTTGGTGTGGGATTTCAGTTCCATACAATGGCATCTCTTGTTTTCCCCAGCCAAAAGTCCCCTCTTCTCTTCTGCCTTTCACATCCAGCAAAAAATGCTTGTTCCTCTTCTGTCTGTCAACGTGTGCTAACGCTCTCCTTCCAAACAGAGTCTCTGCTGAGACTGCTTATACACAACCAGTACCTCCTGTGATTTGGTTTCTTGGTTGGGATGCTTAGGGACATGGTTGTATGGGACAGCTCAGTTAATGGCTCTAATATTATGTCCAGGGCTGTTCTCCCTCCCCGTTCACTGTGCAAGACCTGGGCTTCTATAAGCTTGCAGCACTACTCACAGTCACCCAGAAGGAGAGGGAGGAGCAGGGCCCATTGTTTCCCTGAACAGCTCTTTCCTTTGAAAAGAGACCAGCACTGGGTCATGCCTGGCTGCCATCCCTGAACATTTTTTATTAAAGAGCTTATAAAAGAATCCTGATCAAAAAGTGAAATTACAGGACAGAATTTTAAATGTTCACAGGATTCCCATGTTCCGGAGCCTTGGCGGCTGGGCGAAACCCTGACAGGATTGCCCGAGATCGTTTTTAACCAGCAAATCTCCACAGACACCCTATCAGAAACAGAGTGGATTTGCTTCGTTAGTAAACCATGTCTGCGTTGAGCACTGGGCTCTTTGAAGAGACTGACCACCACAACTCAAAAGCTCAGGTAGCAGTCTTCAGGGGCAGGGGGTTGAGGTCAGCAGGGGAAGATCCGCTCAGAACCTGAAGGATGGAATCACCACCACTAAATGTCAAGATAGTGGAATTGCTGTATGTTTTGTTATGCGCCACGTCAACAACAATAACAGAGATAAGACCGTTTTTTTCTTTGGGGTTTGAAAAATTAATTAATTAAAAAGAACTTGGTTGAGAACCCTTCTTCAGCATCCCGCTGACCAGCATGCGTTCCCCTCCCTCAACTGCAATCTTATATCTCTACGGGCAAGCCTTAAAGATTGCGTCATTTGGAAACGAGATGGAGCAAAGAGTAAAGCAATTCTCAGCTCACACTGAAGGTGACTGTACTTCCTAAGCAATTGTTAAGGAGGAACCGTAGGAAGAGCGTGTCCGGTTTAGTTCACAGGATCTCTTCTTCCCCACGCACCTGTTTGCCCCCAAAGTTGGGAGGGGCCGAGCAATGCCACACTCAATAAGTCCTTACTTAAAGAATAAATATTCTTACCTGTAGATTTCTGGTCATATATAATTCCTTTCCAGTTGTGAGCCAAGAAATGAGATCTCTGGTTAAACCATCTCAGTCATGTAATATGGAAACCATTGCATGGAGCAACTGTTTTACAATGGTTTTAGGTAGTGTGGGTAATAAAAATCTGTTTTACAAGATGAAAGCCTGGTCTATCATCCATCTGAGAGCCAGTAGGCAATAATAGAGACAGATGGCAAGGATGGCATTCTTTCATCTTACTATTCAGGACATACAACATCCCCCACAAAATGGCACTGAACGTTTTCCTGATACCACCCAGTGCCACATAAGCTCATAAAGAGAAAATTTTCTTTCCACAATTATGAAACTGATTTCCAAAAAATAGCCAACTTCAAAAAGAAAAAGTAATGGGGAAGTGTTTTGTAATATGGTTAAAGACAAAGAATGTTTTTACACAGCTTAATATTTTATATGTGCATATGGCAATACACATTTTAAAGGTGTAGCAGAGTCTGCAGGCATCCCATGGATGAAATTTGAAACCCTCACTAAGGTATTTAGATTTAAAGGCAAAATTCTAAAACTGAATAAGCTACAACCTTGTCATTATAATATTGGAATTGAATAGTGGTTGGTATAAAAATTAGTTATATGCAGAGCAAGACATGAGTGTAGCATTTATAGCCTACACGGGCTTTTAATGGCTTCTAATAGAATATGCCCTTTGAAGGAATCACCCTGAATGTTGAAATTCATTTGTTCTGGACTGCTGTGAGTAATTATGAATGGAACAAAGTTGGTAAAATCAGCACTGAAATGTATGTGTATGCACAGGTCTGTATGTATAGCACATCATGGTCTCTCTATATAATATATAGAGACATAAAATACTCTGTAATATGCAGATCTAGAAATGTTAAGATATCAGATCTCAAGCACTAAAAAGTAAAGTTGTTTTGACTTTCAGGAATATATATTTTATTGCTCCTAATTAGTTTATTGCTAGTGTTTAATTGTCTCCTATTTGAATTCAGTCAGAATCATTTGTTTTATAATCAAGATCATGAAATAACAGTTATTAGTAGCCAATAGGAAACCATGAACCCACTTGCAGCCTCATTTCAATTAGAGTGAGGAACTGCAACAAGAGGGCATGAGGACTGTCCTAATCGGTCCCACTGAACAAGTTAATATTTATGATGCTTGCATTTTCAAATACCCTTCCCTGGTTTGCATCTAGAATGCCTACTAGGAACATCTATTGCATTCACGTCCTTAGAAAACTACCAGCTAACTTGCTACATTTTCCTGTCAACTTCACAACAATTAGTCACTACTGACCTCTCACCAAGCAGGGACACAATGCTATGTGGAAGAGTGAGTGTAATATGAGTATAAAAGAAGAGAAAGCAAGTTTCTATGTCACCGATGAGCATGATTCAAGACGGGTTGTTTTTCTTAACATATAGCGTGTACAGTCGCAATCAGTACACTGCCACCGTTTAAAACATACACACTCGTATTCCAAAAGCAGTATTTTAAGTAAAGTCTCAGGAGTATTTCCCTAGCTTAAGGACTTGAAATAGCATGTAAGGCCAATCCTTAAGGCATTGGTTTCTACAACTAGAAGAATAAGTCCGGAGGATTTAAACCTCAGCCAACGAGACAAGGGATGCTGAATGGGTTATTAATTGCTAAGTAATTTTTTAATCTAGTCCCTTACGCTGGCAAATATATAATGTGATTTATGAGCCCACCCTCTCGCCCTGCCTTGCTGGAGTTCAATAAGCACATGCATACCCTGACTGTGGAGTGTGAATGTGATTTCCATGAGTCTGACCACATAGCAGGAATCGGCCGTAGCAAATCTACCCTATCTGCTTGTTCTTCAATTACTAGTATTTAGAACACCTAAAATGCCTGCTGAGCACGGCGGCTCCTAGCCCCTGGGTGATCACTGAGTTTTCAGAAGGCAGGGAACACGGGAGAGATGCGTGTGCCGCCGCAAGACAACTCCGCCAATCTTCAAAAGCCAGCCACCTCTGCCCTGGCACCCCTCCCACATGCACACGGACACACACACCTTTTATTAGGAAAGAAAGGAGGGTCTTTGTAAAATGTTTCAAACATGCCATTTGCATCGGGATGAAAAATGTATTTTTCTTCTACTTCCTGCTGATGTGTAAAGATGTTTCAGAGCCGATTTAAAAACCTAGATGTACATTAAAAAGTACTCTTTCTATGAGATTCCTCCAGTGAAACCCACTGGAGCAGCCATATGTGTTCTTAAATCATACATATTTATGCACACATGTCCACATTAACTAGGATATCGGCACACACACACACAAACACACACACACCTAGACCAATAATTAAACCCACACTGACTGTTCTACAACCTCCTTGCATGTTGTATTTTTCTTAACCATGCATGTTATTCAGCAGACAGATCTTTAAAAAAAAAAAAAGCAGAAACAGCTGCATAGAATGCATGCCAAAGTGGCATGTTTACAAGAGCAAATACATTACCAGCCGCATCTTGAAGTTTCGGGAGCGCCTGCAGGTAAAAGGAGACTGAGAATCCGATGCTGGCACGCGGTATGCTTCCGACTCGCAGAGCCCGATGTGACTGTGGGGGAATGTGAGGCGCGTGTGCGGCTGGAAACCTTTGAGTGGAGCTCACTCTCGGCGTCAGAAAGCCTCCGAGAGAGGAAAGGGAACGGCAGCCCGCCGACAGCGAGCTGAGAAACTTCTGGCACCTCTCCAGCTCAGAAGCGAACGCTCTGTAATTTGGAGACGTGCGGTGATGGAAACGAAGAGGAACTTGGATGTACGGGTGAATGTGCTCAGCCATGCAGAAATGGGCAGGTAACAGGCTCTCTGCTCACTTTAAAACAGATATTCAGGAACCAGATGGAATAAAAAAATTAACGGGCATCCTTTTAAAAAATAAAATAAAATAAAAAGCCCACTGCAACCAGATTCCCCAGATGCCTCTACAAACTTCAAATGGATCATTCCATCAGCTATTTGTTGCACATTGTATTAGTCCCAGGGCAGAGGTAAACTGGAAAGTCTCATTCCTTTTATGTAGAAAACTGGATTGATTGCTTCTTTTTATAATGCACTTTAGGTATATAAATACATAGATTTACTTATAGAGTTCTCATTTTTTGTGTGAAACCACTACTGTTGGGTCCAGATAAAATGCTAAAAGGTTGGTTTTGCCGCTTTTCAAGAAAGTGGAGAAAACATGTTTTTTTTCTTTTCTTTTTTTACATTTTATTAGGGGCTCATACAACTCTTATCACAATCCACACATATACGTACATCAATTGTATAAAGCACATCCATACATTCTTTGCCCTAATCACTCTCAAAGCAGAAAACATGTTTTATAACATGTTTTAATATACCCAGAAGCCGAGCTGAGGACTGATATTGAAAGGTAGGGTTTGAATCAGAGACAGTAGGAAGCATGACCCTTGGTCCGGGTAAAATGCTGAAAGGTTGGTTTTGCCACTTTTCAAGGAAGTGGAGAAAACGTGTTTGAGTACCCAGAAGCTGAGCTGAGGACTGATTGAAAGGCAGAGTCTGAATCGGAGACAGTAGGAAGCTTGGCCCCTGGACCATGAAGTGGCACACAATGGATTCGGTTAGATGTGAACATTGAGCAGGCAGGTGGCTAAAGTCTATTTTTATTGTATAATAAATAATATATACGTCTATATTTATGATACCTAATTAAGAAGAGGAAGAAAAGACCTTTGATGAATTAAGTTCTCAGAGACGATCCTGGTTTTCTTCAGGCTTACCAATGAGCTAATAATTTCTGGACGGCAGGGGGATGTCACCTTGTCTAAAGAACTCCTGAACCTCACCGACAGCAGAGAAGGCGGTCGGGGCTCTGCATACTGGTGATCTACATTCAAAGGAGAGGGACGGCATTCCCATGGAGAAGGCTGCCATCGCACGTTGTGCCCGTGTGGCTCGACTACTCAACCAACCTGGCAAGCGGCCATTGGCCTGGACTCAATAGCAAACGTGCTCTCGATGGGAGGGAGGAGGTGGGAGGCCAATTTTATTTGTTTTACTACTCGTGCACCTTTGGGAGGCTCAGGATAAACTGCCTGGCCTGGCCGTGGGAGTCTTTCTTTCCATGGCCATATTTATCTAGAATAAATGTGAAGTAGAATTAATGATGACCAATTAAACACTGTATTACTTTAACTCTTGAGGTCAAGGACAGAGCAGTGTTCATGTTTCTTGATAGAGGATCGATGGCCAGGCTGCTAAAGAAGCCACCCCCTCACCCACTCCCCCTTTAAAGCACTCTCAATAAGCACACACAGACGCAGGAAACGCCAGCCCTCCTCATATGCCAGGGCCCTGTCCTTTGGGCCTAGGATATTTTTGGATTATCTCTCCACTGCTGTCTGCTTCATTCATCCAATCAACAAACATCTACTGAGTAAGACATTCTGCTGGTGCTGTGCAGAACACAGTGTCTCATAAGATGAAACTCTCCCTCAGGGAGGTTACCATCATGAGGATGATTTTGAGTAGGGCCCAGGCAGGGAGGCAGGGGTGGTCCAGGGGGAGGATTGCATGGGGGCCCTGAGAGGTGTGATGTCCAGCTAGCACCACCACCTATGAGCAGAAGCGTGCCTGTTGCTATGCTGGAGTCCCTGGGCCATCTAAACAGTTAATATGCTCAGCTTCCAACTCAAAGGTTGGAGGTTCAGTACCACCAGATGCACCTCAGAATATAGCCCTAGGGATCGAAGCTGAAGAATCAGCATGGGTGGCAGTGGCATGATCCTCAACAGAGCATGGGGTGTCCCAGGAGCAGGCAGCATGTCATTCCACTGTGCGTGGAGTCACCAGGTGGGAGAGGCTGCCATGAGCTGAGGTCTGCCTCAACAGCGACCAATGGACTCCTCAGAATGGCTTTAAAATAGCGACGTGCATTCCCACTTTATCTTCCATGTTTCGTTCACTCTGGGTGGGGCGAGACACGCAGAATCCCCACGGGTATTAAAAAGAGAAAACGAACTCCCCATTCCATTCTTGTTGTGTGTCCTCCTCTAACCTGCAGTGCAAGCTGACTTCCGTGACTGATAGGAGGGTATCCCATCCACTGCCTATGAGTTAACTGCACAGTTAACTCAAGCCGACCCGCTCTCCTATGTCTTTGCTGACCTCTCTTCCATGGGAAAGGCAGGTAACCAGTAGGATCCAGAGCCAGGGGCTGCACAATTCTGAACAAATGTTAAGTCCAAACTCCGCAAACTGAACGCAAGGGAAGTCCAAATCCGTTGGTTCGTTCGCATGACCTCCGTGAGCTTTGGTTTAGTGCGTGTAGAAGCCAAGGCAGGCTCTGAGCCTGGGCTTCTTCTGCCAAACCAGACGAGGGCTGCCGCTGGCGGGGCCAGTTCTATCCTATGACTGCACCTATGCCCAGGCAATCCCACGTCAGAACTCAGACTGCCCAGCAGCTACCATCTTGCTGCTCAAAGACATCTTGCCAGCAAAGCACCTCCAGCGCAGGGCGAGCCTCAGCCTCAGGTGGTCGGTACCCAGAATTCAGTGCCACTTCTTCTAGGGGCTCTTCCAAGGTAGCCAGGGCATGAAATCAGCACATTATCTTCCAGTCCTCTCAGTTCTTTGCTTCAACAACTGCCTTGGCCCCAGGGGACCCCTGAGGAGGGGGCCATTCTGGAACACTTAAGCAGTGAGCTCCTATCTCCGCACAGACCCCCTTCAAACTGAGACGATGTGTCTAGCACTCCCAAAACAGCTCCCAGGGCTCAGCTCCCAAAGTCCTGGTGGTGCAGGGGAGCCCTGGGCCACTCCTCCAGGGGGGTCAAAGGAGAACATAGCCACCCCACCTCAGGGGGGTTTCCCCAGACTGTCTACACAGCCTCATTCTAAGTCTGTCTGCCTGAGCACGACTCCGAGGAGGGGCCTCCCAAGGCTCTTCGCCCTTTGACTGTCCTGTGCTCCGCACCACCTCACTGACTCAGCGAGAATCCAACCTTGGTGAGCATTTTGGAGATAAAGCTCCTGTGACCAATTAAATCTTCAAATACGCTAGCTCTATTCAAGAGGAAAGCTTCTCGATCTCCTCTTGTTCTCACCGGGGGAGGATCAGATGCTCTTGGCCTTGAAGCACAAAGAGATGCAGACAAGGCCGATGCCCCAAGGAGGGAGGCCTGCTGAAACCCGAGGGACAGAGTGAGAGGCGTGGGTGGGCAGCCAGGACCCTCTCCTTGGTGGGCGCCTGTCTTCCATTGCCACAGACGACTTCCTCGCCCGGCCGCAACCCAACCAAACCGATCTCAGAAAGACATCTGAAGAGGTTAAAAATCTGAAAAGCTCCCGGCACCTCCTGACCCACTCCGTATAATAACTCACGTTACCATAATCAGAATACCCACTGGCCCTTGATGCTCCATTAGCCGGCGAGCTCCTTGAGACCTGGGCCGATGTTGGAATCAGTTGCAGATCTTTCACAGGTGTTCATTCAGCCCCTCCCACGTGCCCCTTCCAGCTAGGAGCCCGGGGTCACAGGAGCGGCAAAGACTAAGGCAGCACCTGCCCTCAGGTTGCTTTAGTTAAATAAGTGGCATGAATTACTAGCGCTAATTATTAATAATCTTTGGGGGTACTAGCGGTGCTGGTGGTTGCCCGTCATGCCTGTCAATGTCAAGGGCACAAAAGGAAGACCCTTTGTGTCTGCTCAGGATAATTACCTTGACACCTGATGGGCCGGCCCTCCTTAAGCAGCAGGTCTGTTCCCTGAGCAGCCCTGGAGACCCATGAGGCCGGCCCCAGCAGCTCTTTGATCTGCCCGCAGTCCTTTCTGTCCTCTGGGCAAAACGCTCTGGTTCCTGGCCCTGCTGCTTTACACTCAAGCTGTCTGAAATGCAATAACTTTTTTTTTTGAAGAGCAACCCGGATTTTAATTAAAGTTCCAGGGATTCAGCCAAGGAATTTTTTTTTAAGGAAGCAATATTTGTTCCTGGATACAGAACCTTTCATAACAGAGATCTCACATGCTGTGATGAGTGATAAAGTGACATGGGTCTTCCCTCCCGGCGACCCGGGTGCGGATGTCTGGATGGGAGCCCCTGTGGGCGTATATGTGTGTGGTGTGCATGTGCAAATCCTGCCCAAAGAGGACAAGTAAGAGATACAAGCGTGCCCGGGTTACTTAAACCGCTCAGAAGTTTAAGGCAGCCAGCTAATGGAACAACAGAAAGGCCTGTCTCTTAAGTGTAGGAGATTACCGTTGGTTCTCCTAATGATTCCCTTTGATTTAAAAGGCTTCCGCTGCAAGACTCCCAGCAAACAGCGTTCCAGGAGATTTGGGCTTCAGCAGGGGCCGGTCAGCAGATGTCTACCACCACCTCAGCCCTGGGAGGGGCGCCCCTCTGCGGCATTTCCGTGGCACGCACCTTCACTGGTAAATGATTCTTAAATGCAACCAAGCCCCTTCCCATCGGATAGCTGGTCATTTGGCAGCTTATTCCACATGTAAATTTAATTTTTGTTTGTTATAATTCATGTTTACTGCTTGGCAAACCCCTGCTAATCCCCACTCGTGAAGTTAGTCGGCCCTTAAGAAGTGAGGGCCAAAGCCAGTTTCCCCAGGTACCTGAAAAGCCCGCGTTCACATCAGTGTGGGCAGCGCTGCAGTCCTGTTCATTCTGGGCCCGCCTGGGGGTCCATGCAGATTCTGATATGGAAGCATCCAGGCAAGATTGTCAGGAGCTGGGAAGCCAACACAGGCAGAAGCGCTGGAAGCTTCACTGTTTCTGGTGTCTACCCATCCCTGGCGGTGGGGGCACTGCTGTGAGGGGGCACTGCTGTGAGGGGGGGCACTGCTGTGAGGGGCACTGCTGTGAGGGCACTGCTGTAAGGGGGGCACTGCTGTGGGGGGGGCACTGCTGTGAGGGGGGCACTGCTGTAAGGGGGGCACTGCTGTAAGGGGGTACTGCTATGAGGGGGCACTGCTGTGGGGAGCACTGCTGTGAGGGGGGTACTGCTGTGAGGGGCACTGCTGTGAGGGGCACTGCTGTGAGGAGGGAACTGCTGTGAGGGGGGGCACTGCTGTGAGGGGGGCACTGCTGTAAGGGGGGCACTGCTGTGAGGGGGTACTGCTGTGAGGGGGCACTGCTGTGAGGGGGGTCACTGCTGTGAGGGGGGCACTGCTGTGAGGGGGGCACTGCTGTGAGGGGGTACTGCTGTAAGGGGGGCACTGCTGTGTGGGCACTGCTGTGAGGGGGCACTGCTGTGAGGGGGGCACTGCTGTGAGGGGGGCACTGCTGTGAGGGGCACTGCTGTGAGGGGGCACTGCTGTGAGGGGGCACTGCTGTGAGGGGGGGCACTGCTGTGGAGGGGCACTGCTGTGAGGGGGCACTGCTGTAGGGGGGCACTGCTGTGAGGGGGGGCACTGTTGTGAGGGGGGCACTGCTGTGAGGGGGCACTGCTGTGAGGGGGCACTGCTGTGGGGGGCACTGCTGTGGGGGGGCACTGCTGTGAGGGGCACTGATGTGAGGGGCACTGCTGTGAGGAGCACTGCTGTGAGAGGGGGCACTGCTGTGAGTGGGGCACTGCTGTGGGGGGGGCACTGCTGCCAGCAACCACAGATGTTTTCCAGCTCAGACAGCTGAGGGGCACACTGCCGGGCATCTTCAAGTGGAGGCCCAGTGAAAGCGCCGGCTGGGCAACCTTCCTGGGCCTGAGGACTTGGAACAGGAGATTGGCATGATGCTCTTGAGAGTGTTTCCTGTGGCAATATGGAGACTATTTCTCTGGATCTGCTGGGGGCAAAGGTTAAGGAGGTGATTGTGTAAGTGAGTGATAAACAGTGTCATGCAAGATCTCAACTCCAAACATTTGCTCATTTAGGAGAAAATCAATATGATTTCCCCACCGAATCAGCTACCAATAGTTATGCTAAATTAACTCCAACCTACCATTGAACTTCAATTCTAGCTAGCAATTTTGTAATAAACATAAAATTTCCAAATAATACATATATATAACTTTATCTTTTGGTATAAGAAAAACCTATTGTTTTCTTTAAGTGACAATACTTTCGAACTCTGGAATGCTAGCCAGGTAAAGTAAAAGAGAACAGTGGCCACAGAAAGGCCAGGTGGGAAGGGAGTGAATAGGTGTCAGATGCCAACTCGGAGTCCAGGGGTGGTATCTTCTGTGAGGGATACCGTGTCTTCAAGTGTACTGAATCGGGGGAGTTGCAGCATGTACACCTCAGTCTTACAACAGGGAAATGAGTCCAGGTGTTGTTATCTGGTGTACAGAACAAGCACTGGGCCAGGAGTCAGATAATCTAGGGTCTCATGTGCCTCCCTGTCAGCTCTGACCTTAGTCCTAGAATTCCAATCAGTGTAAACTCCACTGCCATCAAGTCTATTTCAACTCATAACAACTCGGTATAAAATTTGCGAGGCTGGAAATCTTTACGGGAGCAAATAGCCTCATCTTTCCCTCCACAAAGTGTCTGGTGGGTTTGAACTACAGACTCAGCCTTAAGAAGTCCAAAGCTGGCCTCACAGCACCATCAACCCTCCTTTCCTGTCAGTATAGCAGAGATGATAATTCCCAACTACACAGTGTTGCCATGTGAAAGCAACACTATACAGGTACACCCCAGGAGTCCTGCCAATTCTGGTCCAGACCATCACAATAAAGCAACAATCACAATTGTGGTAGTCACATAATCTTGTGTCGATTTGAGAGGATTAAGAGTGAAAGGGTGGAGTTTAACCTACCAATCAGGTCGCAGCTTGACCTCATCTGTTGGTGCTAAGGCAACAAAAATAACAATCAAGTGAGTCGGCCACTTATTTTGGTTCCTCAGTGCATGTAACACGTACATTTACACTCTAATGTAGTCTCCTGTGTGTGCAATACCACTATAAAAAATTTGGAATATTGTGAGGACTTACGTAATGTTTCCACATGCTTTGGGGAAACCAAAAATAGTACGGAAAGGTTTGCTTGCAAACCTTCTATTTTATTTTTGTTCTTAAAATCTTATCTGTGAAGTACAGTGATGCATACTAAAACAAGGTATGCCTGTACGTACCTGTGTGTGGGTGTGCCAATCAAAAACTAGTATAAAACTGCATTGTGGTCGCAAGGCATCCGAATATATCATTCACGGGCCCAAGCTCAGGCTTGTAGGGTATCCGGTCTGCTGGCCAGAGGGACCAGACAGGTGGTAGAGAGCCTGGCCGGTGCCAAGGAATCAGACACCATCCACTCTAGGGAAGTATTTTGAAGGTCGCTTTGCCAGAGGACACCTCACCTCAGCTGGGATCCGATGGTCAGCAGAGGGGAGGGGGGTGTCTACTGAGGGATGAGAGCTACTGATAGGAAAAACAAGTCAGGAGCGGAGAAAGGGACCAAGCATGTCTGCGGGACACAAGTGCATGTCAACTGGTAGGACGGGGGTAAAACGGGGGTAAGAATGACTGAAGATGCTTTGGGGGACCTTCGAAGGGGGTGTCCCTGGAGGTATGCGCTGAATGGGCCACATTAATCAGGGCTTCTGGTGCATTCTGGGGACCCAGGTCGGGTGCCATGGAATGCTGGGACACTGAATCCTGGATCTCCCAGATGACGCATGCTCCAGAGGCTGCATCAGGGAGATTCGATGTGGAAATTCCACTGGTTAACTGGACTCTACCTCAGTCACCCTTGCAGCCTGAGGACTTAAGACAGAAAATACATGGGGTCTGAGGAAGCAGCAGAAGGCTGTACCAAGGTTGTTGGACTGTTGGTAGGCAGACAGACATGGTCTTGCTACATCAATGTCCTCTATGCTGTATGAAGACATGTTTTACCCTGGCAAAGCTGTGATGGACATTCTCAGCGATGATTATTATAAAATTACCCTGACTGTAAACCCTGATTGTGTAAATAGCATCCAGCCACAAAAGGATTGATTCTGTACAAGTGAGTAATTCAGGTGCCATGATGTGGTGTTAGCCAACATTGGTCCAATATCCTTCTCTAAAACAGGCTTTAAAAAAAAAAGTTGTACTAAAGGCAATTCAAAGATATTAACAGAAGATCATTATGTCCCAGGGGGATGATTGATAAGACTCTCTACCATAAATTAACAAGGAGGTTTTGAAAGGGAGCCAAAGGCAGATTTTATAAAACAACAACAACAACAGATCCAGAAATGGGTTTGGGGCTCTCAATAAACCAACCCTAGCTCCAACTTAAGAACAATTAGTTCTTGCATCATGGCCCTGCTCAATAGGTGCCTTCAGGAAGGGAGCGCAGAAGACACCGGTGCTATAGGAAAATGTGGTGAAGCCATTAGAGGGTGCTCGGCTATCAGATAAAATAGCATCTGTGGTCTCCAAGGCTTATCTCTAAATAAGCAGCCATCTAAGCGAGATGGCAACTGAGTCCACATGGTAGAAATCCACCAACATCAGTCACTGCAGGACTGTCCATTGTAGAACCGGAAGTCGAAGGATGGAATAGTACCAGAGCCTACATTGTGAGACTCTGGTTTGCAGAAGGCTTTGGATGACCGTGGGAGCCCAAGAGACGTGTGGGAAGCACATAGGAAATAAGCCTCTGGTGAGTTCCTTCTATCCATAATAGAGGCCAGGGAGGAAAGTAGTTACTAAACAGAGTGCAATGAGAGATGACTACAGAAGATCAAAGGGATAAACCTGACTCCATAGGTTCAAACCTTGTCAGATGATCCTCCCTCTGATGCCTGTTAAACCTGCTCTGGGTTCCAACTGTTTCTGGGTTTTTATTTTTGTTTCTCTTTCTTTTTGTTTGTACATATTGGACTTTATCTCAAATGTGCAATGTCATTGGGGGTCACTCTCTTCAATCTGTGTTATATGTCTTTCTACTTTTCAGTATGTGAACCCCAAGATCGATGACTCTGTAGGGACAGCAAGTAGAATAAGGGTTTCTGGGAGGGGGTGCACAGTGGTGGAGGTGGGGGTGGGGTATAAAAGGGAGAGCCATGTGAAGAAATCCAGAATGGAAAGGAATGTTTGACCACTGATTACAGTAGCAATTATTCAATACAGCTTGATGTGATTGAACTATGGAATGATATGATATATGTATTAACTCCCAATTAAAAAAAAAGAAATAAAAATATCATTAAGAAAAAAATCTAAATGTCCTATACAAAATGTTATACCAAACACAG
Source organism: Tenrec ecaudatus (assembly GCF_050624435.1). Lineage (NCBI taxonomy): Eukaryota > Metazoa > Chordata > Mammalia > Afrosoricida > Tenrecidae > Tenrec > Tenrec ecaudatus. Next base: position 157,413,699 of record NC_134533.1, on the reverse strand, counting down.
CATAAAATAGTCAAAAAATGTCTTCCAAAACTATATATAGATATATATCATTAGTAAGCCACGACTCTTAGCAGCATAATTTATAAGCATAAAGAAAATTATTTAGAAGAACGCTAAGAGGGAGTCAGAACTGAAGGCCATGTGAAAGAGAGCTTCCAGAAACTCACTCCCCACCCCTACCCCATGCCTAATAATCATAGCCCAGTCAGGGGTAGTGCACTTCAATTAAGTGCTAGACTTCCACCAGCCTTGTGGATTGACTATCAAAGTTCTTGCTCAACTGAGCTGAAACCTTGCAAAGTGGCCACCACGAAGACTCACCAAGGAATTCCTCATATAAACAGTAGTCGGTGTCGATTAACCTTTGTGAACATGAAAAATAAATGGAAAGGTTGAGGAATTAACAAGGAGACAAACACAGATTGCAGACACAAGCATGATGCTACTGTTAATGCTACAATCTCATGGTGATTGATTTTACTATGTGTACTAGGAATGGCTCTCAGGATAAAGGATCTTTTTTCTAGAAATGGAGGGAGAGACATTAAAAATAGGGAATGGTGTCTAATCTATATTTTCCTTTATAGCCCTCTGATTATTCCCACATGTGCAGTGAAAAGGTAAATGTTTACTGGCAATACCATATTGGTGCCTTCTGAATATTAAAAGAATCAGTAAATATATTGCATCCAGCTGCATATCATTCAACTTTCTTAATTGAAGATTACAGAAAAATTAATTAAATTCATAAGTTACAAAGACATCTTATTCCCTAAGGGGAACAAAAGATTCATGAGATATAGAACTGAGTGGCAGCAATGTTATGGAAATCCAATACCAGCCTGGGGCAGTAATTCAATTGGAGCTTCCCACCACCCACTCCCCTTGGACTAGTTCCTTTCTCTCGGCATTCCCACCACCTGCAGGCAATATTGGGAGCTTCACAGGCCTGTGTGTGGACAACCCAGGAGACAGGTCCAACCTCTGTTAGGACCACCCCCATTCCACAAACACCCCCACTTGGAATCTCCTTGGTCTTGACTTATATACAGTCCTCTCCTCAAAACTTTTGGACCTACCAACAGATCTGCGTGGGCCCAGAACAGGACTGATGTGACATTTAGGTAGTGACTTCTAAATCTGGACTACTCATTATCATCACAAAATCCAGGAAGACAAATTGCCTTTGTTCCCTAAAACATCTCCTATCATGAGGGCTATAACTAGAGAACATGTGTCAGGCTCTCTAAGGTGAAAGTGTCAGGCAGGAGCTCTGATTGCCCAAGTCCAAGGAGGTGTGCTTTGAACCCATCTCCCTTTCAGCTAAGCTCTCTTCTCCTTGTGCAGGGGCAGTGAATTTTTTAATGTGTCTCTTCTAGCCAAGGTCTTTGTAACCCAATGACCTTTTCAGGTATGGGTCTGGGTAAGATGGTAGAAGGAAAAACTGACAGCATTCACCTGAGTAATTGTTCACAGGCGACATTGTGAGCGCCATCTGCTGGGTATAAAATGATCTCTCTGAGAAGCAGAAGGAGGGAATCTTGCTACCAGTAGGAGTCAGAATTGGAGCATGTCTTCTTGACTGTGAGATCCCTGTGCAGTGAACTTCCTTGATCCAGAAGGCTGAGGAGTGGATAATGAGCAACCGCAGCAGCAGAACCAAGAGTCAAAGTATGAGATAGAGTGGTGAACTTTCCAGCCTACGTTGCAAGTAAAGCTGAGTGCTTTTGGGGCAGGAGCTCTCTTATGGAGTGGGATGTCTCTGGGCCCTTAAGTGGAGACAGTCTTACTTACCCATAGAAGTGGAGCTAAGTGCCTTCAGGTTATGGCTTACCAGAATGGAGTGCCTCTTGGCGCTTAATTCAGGGGGCTGGGTTCAAAGACTCACAGAGCATGAGCTGCATGCCTCCAGGTTGAGGCTTAGAGTGGAGTGCTATGCCTTCGGGACATTTATTAGCAACGCTGAAAGAACTGTGTCCTAACTGAAGGACTGTATCCTGAGCTTTTCTCACCTGAATTTTAACCTGTTGACTTCCTTAATAAATGCTATAAATCATGAACATTGTCTGTGAGTTCTGTGTGGCTATTGCAATGGCTTCTAGAATCTACATCAAAGAGTAATATGTAGGACAGAAAACAGGTTGTGATTCCATTAATGATAAACTTAGTGTGCTAGTTTGGGTTGACTAGAAAAACAAATCCAGGGGCACTCATATGTGAGTAAGAGAGAGTACCAAAGAGTAATTGTACATTATGAAAATATCCTAGCCCAGTCCGGATCAAGTTCATAAGTCTGATATTAGCCCATATGTCCGATACCACCCTATAAAAACTCCTCTTCATACTCATGCAACACATGCAATGATACCGAATTCAGGAAGATCACAGGCCACTGGGTGGGAAATCTTGTAGATCCAGTGGCAGTGGAAGCATCTTAGGTTTGCCAAGGGTCTCCACGTGGTCCTTCAGATCCAGGGCTCCAGCATAGCTCCATGTGTCTTGTCAACAGGAATGTCTCCCAAGGAGTCTACTGAGTATCCCTCCTCTAGCAAGCTATTTATTTCCAAATGAGGTCATCTAACTGTGACCGGATTGATGGGCTAAACTTAAATCTTAAATTGACAACAGATTATGTAGCCAACACACTTAAACAAGTGGTCTGTATCCACAGAGTCCTCCCCCCTTCAACTTGTTCTTTGATAAAGAGTTCATTTTTGCAGTTTCTTATAGTGTGACTTGTATTTTCACTACTTGTTAAATTTTCCTTTATTTTTCCTTCCCAGAACATATGTGAAGGGTGAGTACTGTATAATCTCACTTTCATGAGAAGAGTAAAAAGTATATGTCGCTAAAATAGATATATAATGATATGATCATATTCATTCGTGGTTATTAGGCTATGCAGGGGGAGTGGAATTCAATCCAAATTATAGATACTTGTTATTTTGGGTGATGGAAAAAGCATTGCATGTGGGTGCAAGGAGCACAGCTTTGCCAAAGTAAACAATACCATGAAGAACGTCATAAGAGAAAAGACTATGGGACAAATAATTTGGCAATGATATCTACAGTAGCATAAATGCATGCCTTAACACATATGTGGGTGTACAGACATATGAGTACAGGTAATTTCAAGTGAGTACATATGTGTGCACAGCTAATAATAATAATAATAAGCATGAATGGACAGATAAGTGGGTGCATATAGAGATTCATAAACACAGTGACATATTTTTCAGACACCACCAAATACCTTGTGAGAATAATTTTCTGAGTTTGGTTGCTCAGGTCCTTATCTCAGAGGACAACTAAGTCCATGGATGCCACAAGGTTTATGTTCAGCATCTTAATGAGGTGAATAGCACCTGAGCTTTTCAGTTTTTGTGGGAAGCTCTCTAAGATACAGCCATCGGTCTCTACTAGTCAGGAGCCAAAGAGAAAGAAGGGAGTCAAAATCTGAGGACTTTAGAGGGCTAATAGCCTCCAAGAACGATGACCTCTTCTACCCTGTGGCCAGAGAATTAAATGGAGCCTGGCTACCACTGCCTCCTGCCTTGATCTGTGTCTGCTCTGTATATGGACCCTGCTACAACAGTATATAAATACAGAACAGAACTCAAATTCTTAGAAATTCTAGATCCCCTGAACAAGTTGAGACAGAGGAGGGCCTAAAACTATGGCCCTTAGTTGATCTTCAAACCTTGAACTGAAACTATCCCCTGCGGTCACCTTTCAGTGAAATAACTGACTGGCACACAAATAAACGAATATTACCCATGAGCACAATGTGCCTATTAAAAAATCATCTACTTGAGGTTCATAATTATTCTAAGGCAAGGATGAAAAGACAAGGGACTGACAGAAATAGCAGCAATGGAAATGGACCAATCAGAACACAATGAGACATTTGGGAAAATGTAACCAATGTCAATGAAAAGCTTGTGTCACTGGGTTGGCTCATCCCACAGGTAGTGCAGCATACAGTGGAGGCAAGAGACTAGGTCAGGCAGCAGCACACTGCTCCAATCACCCAGGCAGAAAGAGAGGAAGAAGCAGCCTCAGAGAGACATTTATCTAAGTTGCCTTCCAATCAAACTGTGACCTGATTAAATTCATCCCATAGTTTGTCATGGGAGCCTAGTTGGCACAATAAACCTAATTATGACACTTTGTAAAAAAAAGAAAAGAAAGAAAAGCTTGTGTTCAAATCATCAAATGGGAACATGATTGCCGTGCGAACTTTCAACCCAAACACACAGTATTGTTTTGCAAACACTGATGACTCTTCTTACCAAATCTAATTATCCCTGGTTTGGCTTTGGAAGCAGATTTTTTCTTCCCCTTGCTTTTAACTGCTGATATCAGACTCAATCTGGATCCTCTTCTCACAAGCTCTAATTCTAATTCCCCTCGTTTCCTTAACTGCTGCTTTTCTTTCCCTTCCAGAAGGACCCGGGATCCTTCGGATATGACACATTCACATTCATCAGTCCCCATGTTTTTAACCACCACTTTCAAGTAACTGGCCGCAATGAACTGTTCGATATTCTTTGATCCTCCTTTTTAGTGAATAAAATCCATGTTTCATTTTAAAACACTTGAAGCTACTGTTTATGAAGTATTTCTACTAATTCCATTGAAACCTAATCACCCCAGATACTACATATAGTGGGGGTTCTATCCCTGCATGAGGGAAGTGGGGGAGCATACCAAGATGGCAAAAGGCTTTCTCTTAGTTTCCAAGTCCAATTACCCATAGCACTAGAATTGGGCTGTTCATACTTTGATGTGCACTGGGACTATCGGGAGATCTTGGTCAACTACAGATTCTGATATAGTAGGTCTTGGGTGAGGCTTGAAAATGTATGTTTCTAGCACATACTCAGGTAATGCTGAAGTAATCGGTCAGTGTGTCATATATGGACTAAGAGATTTTGCTTCCAGGCAAACTTTTCTTAGTATGAATCTAGATTTAGCAAGAGAGGGTGGCATGAGTGCTTGGTAACCCCTTCCAGGAGACTAGGAAGAGGGAATGCCACATGGAACTGTTCAATGATCCATTGATTTATGGAACAAAAATTTGTTGAGTATCAACTATGTGTCAGTTTCTATGGACAGACTGGAGGGAGACAGAGAATGTTGCCATCTCTGTGTAACTTACATTTAATTTGGATAAAGGGATAAAAGCAACTCAATAAGAAATGTAATTTGATATATTGTCAGGTGCTATGACAGTGATAAAAAGGTGATGTGGTAAGTAACAGGAGAGGCTACTTGCACCTGCGGCTGGGGAAATCCTGCTCATGGATGTCATGGCTAGGCTGAAGCCTGAACCAGAGACAGTGCCGTGGGGACTTAGAGAACAAGCACCCCTTCCACAGAGGCCAGAGAAAACCCAAGACTCTGAGTTTGCGAGATGACTAGAGCACTATACGTTTGCCATCCTTGTGTCGTGCAAAAAGCACAGCTTGGATTCAGGCAAACATGTGCCCTCGTCACAACTGTTCTACCGCTGACAAGTCATTCAACTGGGTTTTATTTAAGAGAGAGAGAGAGAGAGAGAGAGAGAGAGAGAGAGAGAGAGAGAGAGTGTGTGTGTGTGTGTGTGTGTGTGTGTACCAGAGAGGATGGGAGAACAGTGAATAAAAAACAAAATCAAACTCATCTCCAGTGAGCCGATGCTGACTGATAGTGACTCTCTGCATGGCAGGATACAACTGTACCTGTGAGTGTCTGAGACTGTAACTCTTTACAGGAGTAGAAAACCCCATCTTTCTCCCACAAAGCGGCTGGTGGTTTCAACCTTCCGAGCTTGCAGTCTGCAGCCCAATGCATAACCACTACCCCACCGAGGCCGTATGTAATCTCACCCTCATAGGACATCCATTCCCAACCATCCAGTTCCCTCCTCTGAAAAAAGGTGAAATGATACTAACGTTACAGAGTCATCAAATGAAAAAATGTTTTGCAAATTTTAGTACTCAATGCTTAATACACACTGAATATTTATTAACAGCCCTCACTTCCATACATATAAACCATCAATCATACTGTTATTATTTATTTGCCATCAAGTCCATTTGAATTCATATGTTTATATGCCTTTTTTGCATATTTAAGATAGATTTTTGTTCTATCCTGGCTCCCATCACCACCACCACCACCACCCATCCTCCATCATAGATTACAAGCTCTCGGATCTAAGAAACATTAGTTTATAGCAGTTTGATACCATCCAAGGCATTTTATTTGCACAAGTCTTCAATAACATTTAATTGAGTACCAATAAATAGATCAAGTGGTAAGTGGTTTTGCTACAAAGAAAAGTAGATCAAAGGAAAAAGAAACAATGGGGATGTGGAATTTGTTGTTATATTCCAAGTGGCTAAGGAACGTCACATTTAGGCCAAGAACTGAGAATTGAGGAAACAGATTTTTGTAAGGTTCTGGGAAAAGAATTTTTAAGCAAAAGAAATAGTGAGTACAGGACTCAAGAATGTTCAGTGTTTTGGAGAGCAGTGAAGGGGCCAATAGGACAACTCCCTTTGTTTTACAAAAGAGAAAGCTGAGGCATGGAGGCATGACTTGGACATGCCCAAGTGTATCTGTTAGGTTGGTTTTAGCGGCTGTAACAAAATGAACAGAGACTCAAACTTAAGAGAACTATCTACCTTGTTCACAAACCTAATGCCAGTGTGCTGGAGCCGCAGGAGTATCCCTTCCAGGCAGTGATACAGGGATCAAGGTTGTGTCTGCCATGTTAAAAGCATGGATCCCGGATTTATTTGGGACGTCAATCTCCTGTGTCTGATAAGGAGACATGGTAGAGTTTCGCATTTAGTAAGTTTATAAAGGAGCAAGCCTGATTAAAGTGGCAAGCATCGCTTCCACTCGCATTGCATTCCCTATAATTTACTCATTTGCACCCTATTTCCCAGCAAGAAGGCTGGGAAATGTAGTCCGGCAGGAGGACGAGAAAAGGGGACTTGGTGAGCGGCTAGCAGATTTCTACCAGCGTCAATTCACCCATCTCCTGGTCCTATGTTGTCTTCCTTTACAATTCACACACATGCATGAAAATAGTAATGTGGTCTGTGCCTTGATAATGCTGTTAGTGTGTGCTGCTCATTTGATTCCTAATCATGGCAACCCTACATGACAGAGGAGAACTGCCCCCGTTGGGTTTTCTCAAGCTGGACTATTTTTTTTTTAAATAGGCTGTATTCTTTATGGAAGCAAATCGCCAGGTCTTTTCTCCCGTGGAGTAGCTAGTGGGTTTGGGTGTTTAACCACCATAGCTCCTTATGTTAATGACACCCACCCAAACCCAACCCACTGCACTGGAGTCGAATCTGGTCCATCAAGGACCTTCTCGGCCAGAGTAGAGCTGCCCTATAAAGTTTCCAAAGCTTCAATTTGTACAGAAGCAGACTGCTATATTTCTCTTACAGAGTGACTGGTATTTTAAAGTGCTGACTTTTCAGTTGGTAGTTGAATGCGTTCATTGCCGTACTGCTGTGGCTTCCTCTCTTAATACAGTTGGTACTACGAACAGCGGCCAAATGAAATAGGAGACAGCACTCAAATTAGTCATCTGCTGCAGCCATTCTTTTTGTCAAGTAGTTGACTCTTGCAGGGAGGATTGTAACGAGGAAAGAAACCTGCAGAAGAGAAAAGGTGTTTATACAGAATCAAACAGAGGGGCAGTGTTAAGACAAAGAGAGTGTACCTAGACTGGAAATTTTATTCCAACCATAACTTTACCTGATTCCACTGTTTCATAAGCTAACGCTGACAAGTTTATGACCAGCATCTCTCTGGGGTTTCTTGCCTCAGCATCTCACACTCATAGATGCAAAAATGAAATTGAGTAATTATTATGGATAGGATTATGCTGCCCCCACCATCCAAAATATGAGTCAACTTGACTAGGCCATGATTCTCAGTATTAAGCAATCATCTTCCATTTATGATATGATGTGATTATCCTCTGCATTATAAATCCTCACTTTCATCATTTTGATGAGGCAAAATTAGAAGCTGTTCAATTAATGTGGTAGGGTACAATCTATAGGACTAGGTTGTAATTTGAATCAATCTCTTTTCAAATATAAAAGGGAATAAACAAGTGAGCAAAGATAAGAGGTACCTGCCACTACCAAGAAATGAGAACCAGGAACAGAGTGTATCCTCTGGACCCATCATCTCTGCTTTGGGACCATCCTAGAGTCAGAAGAAGATTGATGCCAAGGCATAAATGTTGGAAGGATATAAGGACTTTCCCCCTGACCTGTGAATAGACAGGAAAATGTAGCTTTTCTCTGGAGCTGGCACTCTGAATTTGAACTTAGAGTCTTTCAAATTATGAGGTTTTAAATGTTTTAAAGTCATCTACTTGTGGTATTTCTGTACAACATCATTATATAACCAAGACAGGTATCACTGATGTTTTAAAATACAATTTTAAATTATGAAAAAAATATGTCATATAAGAATTTAGACTCATGATGAAATTCAATTATTCTGTAAAGTATTTTTAACTACAATAAATTCCAATAAAAATTTTCAAAAGCAATAAATATTGAAGAAGATGATGATTATCAGAGAATAAGTCAAGAGGTAAAATATAATTTTATGGATAGGGTCTGTGGCTTGAAAATCACCTATTATCTTGAACTAACAAGCTACAGAAACCCTTTAAGGAGGACCTTCAAGAGTTTTAAAAATATTAGGATGGGGTTATAATTATATAATCGAAGTCAAATGAAGTCACCCAATGAAGATCCACAGTAATATCAAAAACAAATATAAATCAAGGTTTGGTCTAAGTTGAAAGTGGTCCAAGTACTCCTTTGTCACAAAATGTAACTTAAATTGCTACTAGATTAGTTTTTATTTAACACCCACTAATGATCAGGAAGCATGTGTAAATTAAATTCACTACTGATTTTAAATTAAGTAATGCTGATAACAACTTGAAAATCTCCTAAAAATAATTAAGTGAAAGTCTTGAAAGGATTAAAAAACACAGCAACAAAATAAGAAAATGTCTATCAACCCAGAAAAAGAAGAGCTGAGCTGGTGTCATTTCGTTTGAGCAATTATTAGCTGATCCCCCAGGATGAGACCTGCAAACGGACCCCCTCCTACAAATGACCCCGTAAAGCCTCAGCAATTCTGACGTTAGCCATAAAGCCAAACAGAGCAAACCCATCTCATCGTGGCACTGGGGACAGAGTAGAATTGACCCACATGGTTTCCAACACTGTCGTATTTTGAAGGCACCAGCCACCTCATCTTCGCCCACAGAATGGCCAGGGAGTTGGAACCGTTGGCTTTGCCATTAGTCACCCAGGGTCTTGCCAAGGACACCAACAGAACCCCTGAAGTCCGTCACCATCCCTTCAAAAGTAGGCGTGAGCCTTTAAAGCCAAAGTTTGGTGTCCATTATTTTTTCCTGTACAGGAACAGGTTAATGACAAGATGCAGAATTGCTATGGCTTTGGGGCCATGCTTGATGGAGCTAATTAAGTGGCAATGGGTAATAGATGGCACAGGGTACACACAACACAAGGAGAGTTCTCTTTTCCCAGAACTCATTATACTTATTTCCTGATTCACTGATTTGCCAATTAATCATTAATCATGTGCTGCCTGTGACATTTCCTGTCTTGTCGATCTGTATTGATACATTATTCTTATGCTGATTTAATTTCTTCGCCTTGCCTCCCTATCACTAAGAGCAGACAACAATATATAACACCCTGTAACTTCTTCAAGGACACGTCTGCACAGAACCGTTATAAACAAAGTCACCACCCTCCAGTCAGTTCTGAGTCATATCAGCCCTATCAGACAGAGCAGAACACCCCTTCAGGTTTCTGAGACTGTAACTCTTGAATGGAGTAGAAACCCTTATCGTTCCCCAAGCACCGGCTGGTGGTTCCTAACTGTTGACACCACTAGGACTCCAGGGTTCCCTCTTACGTTTGCACAGAGTAAGTGCCAAATTGTATTTTCTGATGGCATAATGAAGGATGTAAAGAGTTAGGGATCTTCTTGAAATTTTAAAAATAAATCCATGGTAGAATATAGTCTTTCTTCTACACTGAGAATCTGAAGCTTGTCACGGAAGTGCTGAGATTGAGTTGCATTCCTAATTACATGGACAGAGTTGATTAGAATAAAATAGAGCTATGCTGGGGAGAGAATGGGCTGGGGAAGAGAGATAAAGACCATCGACTGGATTACAGAATGCATCACAACCAGACCTTACAGACTTCACCTACCAAGAGCTGACTATGATGTTTGTAAACTGTGTTTCAAATACCAAAATTACATGAAGGTTTTAAAGTGAACATTGGTCAGAAAATACTTCTAAATATAACATTCTAACTTTGAAAAATTGAAGATTTCATAATGAATCAAATCTTTGAAATATAAATATCCCACATGATTTTTAAATGAATTAATTGGTAAATGATCACTTTATAATAAGTTCCTATTTTTATTCAAAATAATTGGGTTTATTTTTTTTAAGCCACAATAGAGCACTTTGAAGGAAAGGCTGTAGTAGGTAGAATAATGACTTTCAGCATTTGTCTTTATCTTAATCCCAGAATTTTAATATGGAACATGACCAACCAAACAAAACGCACTGCCTCTGAGTCAATTCTGACCCATGGCGACCCTATTGGACAGGTTAGAACCACTCTCCAGGGTCTGCGAGACTGAACTCTTGGCAGAAACAGACTGCTGCATCTTTCTCCCTCAGAGTAGCTAATGATTTCCAACCACCAGAGCTTAAGTTAGCCCCCTCACGCTTAACCATTGCAGGCTACCAAGGTCAACGGAAACTGAAGTTGCTAATTAACTGACTTTAAGATACATACTTTTTCCTGATTTATCCAGTGTCAAAAACTTAATTGTACAGGGAAACACCCAATGTTAATGTAGTAGAATATATTTATTGTGAGTAGATATGATTCAAAACCGGCCATGATGACCCGAAGGTGCTCCAAAGAGGGGGTGGGAGAGCAGGGTGGGGTCTGGCAGGGAGATCTTCAGAAGGTCATGATGCCTAAGGCAGAACAATCTCCACCAAACTTCTTCATAGGTGTCCTTAAAGCGCAAAGTGTAAAAAAGCACATAAAGGGCACCTAGCCAGTGGGTCACCCCAACTCCATGTCCCCGGAAATCTGGAGTCCAGGAGCATGAGAGCAGGTAGATCCAATACAATCACAAAAGATCCTAAAAAGCAAAGCCAAAGAAGAGTCAGTGTCAGAGTGACAACCATGTGTCAAAGACTCCACGGGCCAGGGCTGGCTTTGAAGACAGAGGAAGGTCGAGAGTCAAGCAATGCAGTGGCCTCTGGAGACTCTTCCCCCGGAGCCTCCAGAAAGGTGCACAGCCCAGCCGACACCTTGATTTCAGCTCTCAGACCTGTCAGACTTCTGACCCACATACTGTAAGAATAAATTCATGTTGCTTTAACCCACTGGATTTGTGGTAACTTTCTACAGCAGCGGGGGAAAACTATCACTAAGGCTGAACACCTTAAAGGCGCCAGGCCCTTATTTATTTGACATGAATCACAAAATCATTCCAAAAAAAGTAAGGAAATAAAAATATAGACTTTGATACAAACTCTTTGGTAGCATCAATAAAGCAAGAGAATCACAAACAAAAGCAGAAAAGTTCATGGTAACAACAAGAAGGCTCACCTAAGCCCCTGAATCCCCCCACCCGACCCCGGCCCCACACAAATTGTCCTCACAATCAAAAGCATTTAGGTGATTGTACATCTGCCCTCTTTAGGCTGCTGTGTGGCTCTTCTTTCACAGTGCAGTAAAACGTCGGAAACATCTTAAGGAAAATGTGATGAAGGACTGGCTCTGACAAAATGCTGAAATGCCTAGCCGCTCTTCCCCAGGGTATTGCTTTGGTGCAATCCTAAGCCCTACTTTAGGCTTAATTTTAAAGAGCGCAATATAATATTTGCCGCAAGTTTCCTGATGAGAAGAGGCACTGTTCTAGGAATAGTAAGCAGGTCGATGGTGACAAGGTCAAAATAAACTGTTTTCAAGGCAACAGCAAAACCCCAGCTGTTCCTCATGTTAGAATATGCTGTGTGTGTGTGTGTGTGAGTGAGTGTGTGTGTGAGTGTGTTTGTGTGTGTGTGAGTGTGTGTGAGTGTGTGTGAGTGTTTGTGTGTGTGTGTGAGGGTGTGTGTGTGAGTGTGTGTGTGTGTGTGAGTGTGTTTGTGTGAGTGTGTGTGTGAGTGTGTGAGTGAGTGTGTGTGTTTGTGTGTGAGTACACACGTGTGGTTGGCTGAAGTAGAGTTTAATTCAGGCTCTTAATGTCAAGAACCTCCAAAACTCATGTTCTACATTTTCTATGTTTAAACACAAATAAGACCATACAAACAAGCAAGAGAGATCTAAAGGAAATAGTAAATCCACTGAAAGGCAGCAGGAAAATTAAGGAAAGAGATCATGGGTCCGAAGACTCATATTCTAATATTGACTCGCCTAATAGCTGATGCTTATGAACATGGGCTTTCTACTTTGCAAACAAAAGAGATGACACAAAGGTAATATGTTTTAGAGTAAGGTGATATGAACTGATAAAAAGTGTTAAATAATATTGAAACTCAAAGTAAAGAAATCATTTCTTCTCTAATCTTTTTACTTTTCTAAGATGTTCAAGACAGTCTTAGCTTGGTTCTAATATAAATTTAATGCCTCATTAATACCAGGAATAAAAATATATATATTTATAAAGTGTATCTATATATGCACATACGCATATATAACAAAGAGAGGGTAGGTCTCACATTCAGACCCTCTCTAAAGGCTCGAATTTAGCCTGATAATGCTGGAATTTTTAATTTCAGGAAAAATGGTTTTTGTTTTTATTCTTTACTTTCATAGTTATCAATATATATTTTAATATATACATTTAATTAAATGTTATGAGACTGTCATGCTAGGTGTTATAGGGTTAAATATTGCTTCATCCTCATTGTGCTTGATTTTCTAATTATGGGGTCTAAGAGTGATTTCATGTATAGCACATTGCAGCTTATTTAAATAAAAAGAAGCCAATTGCGGGAAACATTAACTATGTGAGACATTGTAGAAACAAACACAGTTGCTGTCAATTCACACTCATGGCAGCCCAGTGGGTGGGGCTGTTCATCAAATGCAAATCACCAGGCCTTTCCAGATACGCCTCTGGGTGGGCTCAAAGGCTCCCAGCATTCAGTTAGCAGCCAGGTGCATTCCCCTTTTGCCCCACCTAGGATCTCCAAATAATCGTTAAGTGCTAGTGATAACAGGAAAAGGAGCCCTGGTGCAGGAGTGGGTACATAGTGGACTGCTAGCACAAGGTCGGCAGTTCGAAACCAACAATAACGCCTCAGAGGAAAGATGAGGCTTTCTACTCCAGGCAAGATTGCAGTCTCTGAAACCTACAAGGGCAGTTCTTGTACTCTGCTCTACAAGGTTGCTGTGAATCAGAGCAGACTCCGTGGTAGTGAGTTGTTTCAGAATCATACAGAAAAGGTGTTGGGCTGCTAACTGAGAGGTCCATAGAAGAAAGATGTGGCGCTCTGTTTCCATCAAGATCACAGCCTTGGAAACTCTATATGGCAGGTCCACTCTGACCTATAGGGTTACTTTGTGACAAAACCAAAGTAATGGTTGATAGCATATTCTAATGATTCTCGGTTCTCCAGACAGGAGCCCTGGTGGCAGGCATAGTGGTTAAGACCTTGGTCACTAACCTGGATCAGGTGGTTCTAACCACCAGCCACTCCCCTGGAGTGCCAGACAATACACATTTGTTGTTAGATTCTCTCAAGTCACTTCCAATACATAGCACCCTTAGGCACAACATAACAAAACACCCCCCACTCCTGCGCCATCCTCACACCTGTGGTTCTGCTTGGGCCAATTGTTATAGCCACTGTGTCAATGCATCTAATCAAGGGTCTTCCTTTTTCTCCCGCTGCCTCTCTCACTCACTAACCAAGCGTGATGCCCTTCTTCAGGGACTGGGCTCCCCTGGCACCATGCCCCAAGTGTGTGAGACAAAGTCTCGTCATCCTGGCCTCTAAGGAGCATTGGGGCTGCCCTTCTTCCGAGACAGTTCTTTCGTTAGTCCATGGCACTTTCAATGTTCTTCATCTGCACTATAATCTAAATATGTCCGTTTGTCTCCAGCTGCCTTATGCAATGTCCGAGGTTGGGATACATTTAGGTGCTAGTTACACAGTAAGGTGCAGTTTGAACTCACTAGCCTTCTCCATGGGACAAATCTACAGCAGTCTACTTCAAAGATTTAGTCTTAGAAAACTTGTGCAGAGTTGTGCTCTAGCCTAGGTCACTATGAGTTGGAATCAGTCTAGCATTATGTAGCGCAGTGCTCGGAAACCTTGCCTCCTCCTATCAGGGCAGCTTTTCTGGACCATGATCTCTTTCATTAGTTGCTCAAGCAGCCCCTGGAATCCTTCTGCTATTATATAAATGCATTGTTTTTTCTCCCCCAAATCATCAATTGCTCAAAGGCAGGAAAAGCAACATGTCCGTCTCATTAATATAAACTGAATGGATAAATGCCTCTTGTTTCTCTTCTAAATGGATGTTTTCAAACCTGGGAAAAAAACACTTTTAACTGTAATGCCAAACAGAAGTCATCATAGCCATATTTTTCCCTGTGCTTGATTTCTCTGGGTACATTACTTTCAGCCAAGTGACGGGCCTCACCCAAACCAAAGCCCAACAGTAGTCAGAGATGAATACTGAGACTTGCTTTCATTCACAGAGACATCTGAATCTCCTCTTACAATCTCCAGAAACTCCACAATGACCAAAATAAGGAAGAGAAAATTTGGTCAGCAAGGTCTTACAGAAGAAGGGTCCACCCTGACCATATTTGTATTTTTGAAGGGGTGATTGTTTGGGAATATGACTTCTATCTTTAGAAGATTATCTCCACTGAAGTGGGTGTTTAATAATCAAAGGTCATTTTCAACAGTAATTAAAAGAAATTTTTCAGTGTTTGAATAGTATATCTACCACACGAGTCACAAACATTAAATTTCCATGTCTAAAAATGAAACTTCTATTTTTAAATGTTACAATGGAAATTGTTTAGATCACTCCAGATGCTGTGTTAGGAATGTTACGTTCTTGTTGTTAGGTGCCATTGATCCGGTTCTGTCCCATAGTGACCCTATGCACAACCAAACAAAACACTACACAGTCCTGTGCCATCCTTACAATTGTTCCTGGGCCCGTGATGCACTGGGCAGGCTACTTGGTCAAGGGCCTTCCTGTTTTTCATCGCCCCTCCACTCTACAGCAAACAGCATGCCCTTCTCCAGAAACTGGTCTCTCCTGGAAATATGTCCAAAGTAAGTGAGAAAAGGTCTAAATATCCCTGCGTCTAAGGAGCATCAGCCTCACTTCTTCCAATACAGATTCATCTGTGCTTCTGGCAACCCATTGTATTTTCAATATTCTTTTTCAGCACCACAGTTTAAATCCATCGATTCTTTGATGACCGTCCTGATTCAGTGCTCGGCTCGCAAATGCCTATGACGCCATTGAGAACACCATGCATGGCTGAGGGATGCTTTGGCTTCAAAGTAACATCTTTGCTCTTCAAGACTCTAAAGAGGTCATGTGCAGTGGATTTACCTAATGCGTTACCTCTTTTTAGCTCTTGGCTACTGCTTCCATAGCATTGGTTTTTATCAAAGTAAGACCAAACCCTTCATAATTTCAACCTCTTCTTCATTTACCATGATGGTACTGATTGGTCCAGTTGTGAGGATTTTGGTCCTCCTTACACTAAGTTGTAATCCATACTGAAAGCTACAATCTTTGATCTCCATCAGCACGTGCTTCAATTCCTCCTCAATTACAACAAACAAGGTTGTGTCATCTGCATACTACAGGTTGTTAGTAAGCCTTCCTCCAATCCTGGTGCCACACTCGTCTTCATAAAAGCCAGCTTCTCTGATGATTTACTCAGCATATAGATTGAGCAAGTATGGTGAAAGGACACAATCCTGAAGCACACCCTCCCTGATTTTATACCATGAAGTATTCCCTTGTTATGTTTGCATAACTGTCTCTTGATCCATGTACAAGTTCTGCATTAGCACAATCAAATATTCTGGAATTCCCATTTTTCTCAAGGTCATCCACAGTGTATTATGGTGCACACAGTCAAATGCCTTTGCACAGTCAATGAAGCACACATAAATAGCTTTCCAGTACTCTCTGTTTTGAGGCAAGAGCCATCTGACAGGTTAAGGTTAGCGTGAGAAGAGCTAAAAAAAAAAGAAGAAAGAAAGAAAATAAGAGAAAAAAAAAAGAGAGCCATCTGACACCAGCCACGATATCCCTTGGTCCATGTCCTCTTTTGAATCAACCTGAACTTCCGGCATTTCCATGTCAGTGTACTGCTGCAACCATTGTTGGATGATCTTCAGCAAAATTTTACTGTGTGCAATATCAATGATATCATTCTATAGTTCGAGCATTCTTTAGGTCACCTTTCTTTACAGTGGGCACAAATATGGACCTCTGCCAGTCACTTGGCCAGATAGCTGTCCAAATTTCTAGGCATAGAAGAGAAGGGCTTCCAGGGTTTCTTCAGCTTTCTGAAACATTTCAATGGGTATTCCATCAATTCCTGGAGCCTTGTTTTTCACTACTGCAATTCAGGGCACTTTGAACGTCTTCCTTCAACACCCTTGGTTCTTACCCATACCTTACCTGAAATGGTGGATTGCCAAGTAGTTCTTTTTGGTAAAGGAACTCTGTGTATTCCTTCCATCTTGATGTTTCCTACAGTCAATATTTTGCCCATAGAATTTTTCAAAAACTGCAATTCAAGGGCTGAATATTTTCCTGCGTTCTTTCCATTTCAGAAAGATATGCTTAGCATGTTCTGCCATTTGGATTTCCTAATTCTAGGTCCTTGCACATTTAATTGTAGAATTTGGCTTTGTCTTCTCGAGCTGGCCATTGAAACTGTCCCTTCAGCCATTGACTTCATCCTTTCTTCAATTTGCCTTAGCTACTCTATAATTTAGAGCAAGTTCCAGAGTCTCTCCCAACATCCCCTTTGATCTTTTCTTCCTTTTCTGTCTTTTTAATGATTTTTTGCTTTCTTCATGAATGATGGTCTTGATATTCTTCCACAGCTTATCAGGCCTTCTGTCATCAGGGTTCAATGTGTCAAATCTATTCTTGAGATGTTCTCAAAAGTCTGATGGTATAGACTCAGGAATATTTTAATTTTCTCCAGCCGTATCCTGAACTTACAATGAGCAACTGATGATCTATTCCACAGTTATCCCTGGACTGATTTTATATGTTGATGTTGAGCTTTTCCATTGTGTCTTCCCACATATGTAGCCAGTGTGATTTATCTGTATTCCATCTAGGTAAGACCATGTATACACTACATTTTGTGTTGTGGCAAAAAGGTGTTTGCTATGAACAAATCGCTGATCTTGCCAAATTCTGTCATGTGAGCTCCAGCTTCATTCCTATCATCAAGTGTATATTTTTCCAACTAGTATACCTTCCCCTTTTTTCCAACTTTTCATTCCAATCACCAACTACTATCAATGCAGCTTGATCGCATGTTTGAACCACCTCTAACTGAGGCTGTTGGTAGAATTCTTCAATTTCGTCATCACTAGCTTTTGTGGCTGGTGCATAAAATTGAGTAACAGTTTTATGGATTGGATTTCCATGAAGGCAGATAGATCTGATCCTTAACAGACAGCTTTACTTCATGATGGATTTTACAATGTCCTTTTTGATAATGAGTGTCAGGCCATTCCTCTTGATTGTGTTATTCCTGCCACAGAAAATCATAGGACTTTCTGGTTCAAATGACCAACACCAGTCCATTTCAGCTCGCTAATGCCTCAGATATTGATCTTCATGTGTTCCATTTCATTTTTGACCACTTATAATTTTCCTAAATTCATACTTCGTACCTTCCAAATTCTAATCATTACAAGACATTTCGCAACTGTTTCTCTTTACCTCGAGTTATCGCCTCCGAATTAGCTCCTCTTCAGTGCCCTTTCCAGCGCCCTCATACCTGAGGGGCACATCTGGCGGAAGTGCACCAAGGCTCTGCTTCCTTTGTTTAGATTTTCAGTCTTGAAAAGGTTCCTACGCTATGCATGAGGGCTTCATGGGCTTCTTCCTCTGAAGTGGGGAGCCAAGCCCTTCATCTTTGTCTATGTTTAGTCTGGAAACTCCGTTGGAACTTGTTCACTTTGGGTGACTCTGTTGGCATCTGAAATACCAGTGACATGCCTTCCAGCATCACAGCAACACACAAGTCATCACAGTGTGACAAACTGACAAGACATGTGTTGGTAGAAATTTTGTATACATACTTAACTCTAAAAATAAATACCCAAGATAACTATTACCATTTAAAGGCCAATCATGATGTTTCTACAATGGACCAGGGACATATATAAGCCATCGATACATGAGTGGATTTTGAGCTTGTATGAGGGGTGCCCAAAAAAACCCCAGAATTTTTTCAAAGCTATGTATTTAAATTTTTTTTTTTTTTTGCAAAACAACCGTATCACCTTCAAAGTACTCTCCATTACACTTAATACATTTGTCAAATCTGTGATTCCATTCTTGGAAACATTTTTCAAATTCATCTGTTTGGATGGTTGACAGCACCTCACTCATTTTTTTCTTCACCTCTTCAATGTTGGCAAATCACTCTCCTTTCATGTCCCTCGCATTCACGGAAACAAAGAGAAGTCGCATGGCGCAAGGTCAGGTAAGTAAGGTGAGTAGGGCAAGAGAGGTATGCTGTTTTTTGCCCCAAATTGGCACACTGAGGTGGCTGCATGAGCAGGTACATTGTCATGGTGGCAAAAACAGTACCCATCTGCCACAAATCAGGCCTTTTTTGTCACATGCTATTGTGCAATCTTTCCAGAACCTCTAAATAGAAAGCTTGAGTAACAGTCTGACCTGGTGAAATGAATTCCAAAAGCATTGCGAGTCAACATTTTCATCCGTTCAAGAGGTTGAAAGATGTCCAGAAGGAGGTTTGTCATCAATCAACATTCCACATTTTTAAAAAAGATCTCATACACTTGAGATCTTTCCCATAGTACTGTCCTTGTAATCTGTGTTCAACATCACAACCGTTTCTGCGGCATTTATTCCCAAGCAGGAAACAAAATTTCATAATCACATGTTGTTCGCTTAAATTGGCCACCACACACATACACACACACACACAAAAGGTTCTCTGGAAACTGCTTTTATGGAAAAAAAAATTCACTGTAACCAGAGAGAACCTTCCCAGGCAATGCCACTGGGTGCACTAACTCAGAGTGAGTTTCTTGATGCTTGCCATACAGGGGAAATATGTACTGGGAAAGCTCCAGCCTGCCCAACACAATTCCAGTTTCTTGGAGGGTACCCCCTTGTTCTTAAATGTCAGCCCTATGACATGGCCATACTGACATGAACGCATTCAATAGGTACCCACATAAAGAGACCACTGAAGACAGAGGTGCTATAGCCAAACGTTGTGAAGAAATCAGATGGTGCCCCGCAATCAGGAAGAACAGCATTTAGCACCTTAAAGTCTTGTCTTCAAATGAGCAGCGATTTCAATGCAGTGACAGCAACATGGAAGATCACCTCAGCCTGTGTTATCCAAGGACTGTAAATCCAAGACTGGGAGAGGGAATGGTATTAGAACTTAAACTCCGTGTACCAAATTTGCAGAAGGTTATGTATGACAGTCAAAGGGAAAAATCCATTTGCAGGGTCCTCATTTGGATTAAGCCTTGGATGAAACCCTCTGACCACCGACCAAGGAAACAAAAAGATTTGCTATCAGACAGAGTTCTTAGGAAGGGAACTAAAGCAGATAAAGTTAGGTTAATATTAATACCTTATCAGTTGTTCTCCCTTTTGACTCATTCAAAATTTGTTCTAGTTACTATTTTCTATTATCTTTTCAACTGATATTTTTCTGTTTTATTTTGTTCTTGGGGGGGGGGTTGCTGGTTTGTTCACTGTTGTTTTTGTACATTTTCCTTTATATGAAATCCAAACTAGGTAAAGCTATAGAGCTAGTAATTGGATTTATTTCTTTGGGTTATATCAGGAAGGTTGAAGATAAATAGGTAGCTATTAATAATTAGTACACTAAAGAAGTAAATGTTCTAAAACTGATTGTAGTTTGTAATATAAAAATGATTGCACAACTCTTTATAATGTGTTTAAAATATTTAATTGTGTGACATGTAAATTATACATTAATAAAACTGTTAAAAATCTTACAATGATAAAAATAAAGACTCATCTTTCGAAGAACAGCTGATGGTTTCAAACTGCTGACCTCGAGGTTAGCAGCCTGTGGTATTTACATAATCTGGTGGTATTTACATAATCTGGTGTCATTTGAGGATTAAGAGTTAAGGGGTGGGGTTTATCCTGTTAATCAGATTATAGCCAATGAGGCCTCTGTATGGGCCTGGTCTTCTCCTGAGGATTCTGGGAACTCTGGTATTTCTCCTTGGAGATGGGAGACATTCTTTCTCTCTGTCTCTCTGTCTCTCTGTCTCTCTCTCTGTCTCTCTCTCTCTCTCTGCTCACTCCCTGAAAGACATATCCCTGTTGAAAAGACACCTGGAGAGAGACTGATGGCAGACCCCTGCCAGCGCTGAGATGGTTCCACTGCCACTGGATCCACAACACTTTCTATCCACTGGCCTGTGATCTTCCTGCATTTGGCCTCATTGTATGTGTTTCATGAGTCTGAAAGGAAATATCGGACATATGGACTGGGAGGTTTTCTCAATGTTCAACTGCTCTTGTATATAAAGCTCTTTCTTACACACATATGAGGGGCTATAATTTTGTTTCTCTAGTCCACCTGGACTAACACACAGTCCAACACCTATTTCACTATGTCAATTGGACTCCACCCTGAAAAAATGGAGAAAACTACTCTAGAGGTGGAGTGGAGGGTTAGCAATATATTGTAGTGTTTTTCTTTGGTTATATGGTGTCACTGGAGAGGAATTAGGAAAATTAATATTACTGAGACAATAATACATTAGATCTCATGCACGAGGGGTTTCCAAAAGCTCATAAAAATTCACTCTTTTCATTTCATATTTTCATGTACTTTTTGAAGCCCCCTCATATTTCAGAATCTGACTCATATAGAGCATCCCTATTACACCATTGTTTGGAAGGACGGTGTGCTTTTTTAGTGACGTCTCAAATAACTACTTCAGAGAAGGGCAGTAATATCCCTTCAATAGCCCATATGGCACATCCCATTACCTTTCCCTGAACTGCCAAAATGCATCATAGATGCTGGTGGGTTAATGAGGGTGGCCAAGCCTCAAAAACACAGACATGAGAATTAGTTCACAGAAAGTATGTAGCATTCGTCAGTAGAGGCAGCTAAACAACGGGAAGCATTTTTTCCCATAATGCAGCATCCTGGTAAATGATCCCTAGCTGACTGCTGTGGCCTATATATTTCTAATTTACATTAGAAATAGTTTTCAGACCCTTGGGAATGTTCAAAAGATAAATCTCTTCAGTCGTTGTCTCCAAGTCCAAGTTCTCCCAAAGCTGTGCACTCACCCCCAAGCAACCTGAAAGCCCGAGCCTGGCACGCAGTCATTTCCTATTACTGGCCAGCAGTACCTTGCTCCGTGAGGGGCGGTGTAACAAGATGGAGGCTTCCTGCTTGTGGTGCATCCGGTTTAAAAGTTTTCCTATGCCATGCCGGTTCCAATCAGAAGAAAGGGGAAAGGAGCGGGTCAGGCAGAAGTCAGGACAGCGAGAAAAATGCTGAAGTCCCAGCAACTGCCTGGAAGCCAAGGGCCTTGCAGTGGTGGGGTGAGTGACTAGAAAGAGCATACTGACCTGCCCTCTGTCGTGGGGTCCCTTCCAACTCATAGCAACCCTACAGCACAGCGCAGGACACTCCCCCCCCCCGGCTTTCTGAGACTGTAAACCTTACTGCTGCCGCCGTCTGCTCGCTCTCTCCTGCGAAAGGAGCTGCTGGCTTCCCTTCACCAGCTTCTTTGGTTAGCAGCCAAAAGCTGTCACCTCTGCACCTTCCGGGCCCCTAAAGGTGCGGAACACAACCACCAAATCCACTGTCTTTGATGCCAATTTCAACTCACAGGGGCCCCATAGGACACAGGAGAAATGCCCCTTTGGGTTTCTGAGACTAAATCTTTATGGGAGCAGACAGCCCCAACTAGTGGGTTTGAACTGCTGACTTTGCAGTTAGCAGCCAAGTTAGCTGCCCGTGCCCCTCCTTATGTAGACACAGAATGTGGGACGCTCGCATGAAGGTCTTGTCACTCATGTCATTAGCTCGTGCATGAGTCAGGTTGCCGGGGTCACTTACTTGCTGATCTTGTGAGATTGGACAAGTTGCTTAATCTCTTTGTGCTTCAGTTTCTGCAAATCCCGCCGGCAGCTCTGAGAGAGCAAGATCTGGTGATTTGCTTCTGTAAAGACTGCAACCTAGAAAACTCTAAGGAGCAATTAGACTCTGAAATTCAGGGGGTCATTAGAAGTCGGAATCAGCCAACAATATGAAATGACTATAGTTTTGCTCTATTGTACTGTCTATCTACTTTACGGTCTTCCCCTGGCTCCCTGGACCCTTAAGAGGCAGGAAGAAGGTTTTTTGCATTCTTACCTCTAATTTCTTGAATACTTCCTAGCACACAGTAGGGTCGCAGCAAATTGGTATCGAATGGAACAGCTAACTAACCAGTGCTGCTGCCGTGGTCTCTCGGTACCTCGCTCAACTCCTTAAAGAGGACGCCCTAAAGCATGTACTCATTAAAATGGAAAAGAGGCTTAACTGATCCCAGTAGGGCTGGAGAGTTATTTTTATGGAATTGAAGAGAACGTAAATTACAAACACACACTGTGCATCAAGGAAAAAATGATACAGAAGAAAGAGCGTTCCCGGCACAGAGCACTGGCACTTTGTGCCAAGCATTTACAAGCCAAATCTGGTCTTTCGTACACACCCTACAGAAGATGAAGAATCTCTCCAGCAACTCTTTGTTTCCCCCCAACATTACTAATTAACCTGATGAGAGGGACTTGGCCACGCTGGCTAGAACAGCAGAGAATTTGGATCCGGAGCAGAGGAGTGACATTGCTCTTGAGTAGCCAGCTAAGAGGCTGGCATCCATGTGCTTAATAGTCTCTTCAGCCGTCAGAAGGCCGCCTTCGCTGACTGGAAGAGCTGGTTCTCCAAAACACAGTGCCCCTTGGGCACACTTTCCATCTAGAGCCTTTCAAAAGACCATGCCAGATCTGTTCTTAAAAGAAAATATATTCGTTAACTTTAGGATTTCTTTTTTTTTAATTCCTGAAGCAACAATGCAATAAGCACAATATTTTAAAGCATATTTTGTAAAATAAAACCATTTTACCTCTTAGACAATATATTCTCCCCATTCCCCCACTTGGGTGAAGGGTAATTTTAAAGAGTAGTTTTGCTGGTTCACTTTGTTTAAAGCTGAACCTAGAAAAAGAACAACAAAAACTCTCATTCGCCTCCTGAGAGCTCATTAGTGGGTAACTCACATCCTGAAACCGTCATCTCCAAGAGCCACGTGTAGTTCATTTAAAATCCACAATTTACCTGGCGCATTGGAATGCACCAGCCAGTCCTAGAAATGTGCCAATTCATTGTTGTTGTTGTTGTTGTTGTTGTTGTTGTTGGAAATTAGTACGGTTTAATATTTTCTGAACTTGACTTTTAAATTCCCTTTGCGAAAGCATCGGCCCCGTGGTCATGGAATGGAGACGGACAAAGGTTGTTTTTTCTTTGTTTGCCACCACTTCCTAATAGAAAGCAAGGATGTAAACTTTCCCAAGCATGACACGGGTCTATTGTCCTTCGGAAAACACAGTCTTTACATTGTTTCTGCTTTATAAATTATCACGTTTTAATAAGCTTCTTTATTAAACAATTACTCAAAACAAAAAAACACACCAACCCTCAAACTCACTACCCTCCAATGGATTCCAACTTAAAACAATCCTCTTGGACAGGGTAGACTTGCTCCTGTGGGTTTCCTAGATTGTCACCCTTTACTAGATCAGAAAAGCTCTCGCTCCTGTAGAGCAGCTCGTGGTTTCAAACTGCTGACCTTGTGGCTAGCAGCCCACTGCATGACCCGCTACACCAGGCGGGCTGGGAACCAATGGGTAATGAAGTCCATGGACCATTTGATCTATTGAACCCTTCCATCAGCTCGATCAAAACTTCTTTGACATCTTATCATAAAATGAACCAACCTCTTTGTAAATGAGCCATCCTTTAAAACGAAGTCTTTAGGTGGTTAACAAATGAACGGGCTTTAACAAAATGTTGGAAATTTGGAAATGCGACTCCCCCAGAGGAACATCAGAAGAAAGTCTGGACAAGCTTCTTCTGAAAAACCAAAAACAAAACACAGCCACTGAAATTCTTTTCTTTATATTAAATGTATTTCATTTTATTCTAAAAAGTCATTTTATTGGGGGCACCTACAGCTCTCCTAACAATGCACCCATCCATTGTGTCAAGCACATCTGTACAGATGTTGCCATCATCTTTCCCAAAATATTTTGGTAACAGCTCCTCTTCCTTTCCCTCCCTCCCCCACCCTCCCACCCTCATGAACCACTGATAAATTATAAATTATTATTATTTTTGTATCTTACACTGTCCGCTATCTCCCTTCACCAATGTTTCTGTTGTTCGTCATCCTGGGGGGATGGGGGTTATACAATGCAATCGGTTTCCCCTTTTCCCCTCCACCTTTCCCCTACCCTTATGGCCTCACTACTCTCATGATTGTTCCTGAGAGGTTTATCTGTCCTGGATTCCCTGGGTTAAGAGCTCTTATCTTTACCTGTGTACAGGCTATGGTCTAGCCAGATTTGTAAGGTAGAACTGGGGTCATGATAGTGGGGGGAGGAAGCATTAAAGAACTAGAGGAGAGTTGCATGTTTTGTCGGTGCTACAGTGCACCCTGGCTGGCTCGTCCATTCCTTGTGACCCTTCTGTGAGAGGATGTCCTATTGTCTACAGATGGACTTTAGGTCTCCATTCTAGCCCCCTCATTCTTATCAATATGATTGTTTGTTTGGGGTCTTCTGATACCTGATCCCATGGACATCTTATGAGCACACAAGCTGGTGGGCTTCTTCCATGTGGGCTTTGTTATTTCCCTGCTAGATGGCTGCTTATTTATCTTCAAGCCTTTACAACCCCAGATGCTATATCTTTTAATAGCCGGGCACCATCAGTTTTCTTCACTACATTTGCTTATGTACCCATTTTGACTTCAGTATCACAGAATGCCAGGTTATTAGAATAAAGTGTTGAGGGAGGACTTGAGTAGAGACCCAATATCTGTCTGCTCCCTTAATACTTTACATATAAATATATGTACATAAACCTATATCCCTATCATTATATATAAAAATATTAACATGTGTACATGCCTGTGTTTAGACCTCTATAAATGTCTTTTGCCTTCTAGGTCTTTATTTCCTTTTACTTTCCTCTTGTCCCATTATCATGTTCAACCTTCACTCAGCTTTCAGCTACTTTGCACTTGATCCAGCTCCAATAGGCATTCTATACCATCCTAGCCATTGATTTTAGATCACTTGTTCCCTTGTCACTGGATTTGTAGCCCCCTGCCATCTTTCCCCACTTCCCCCCTCTCCCATGTTCCCCCCAGAATTGTTGGTCTCATTGTTTTCTCCTAGGGAATGTTTGGCCTGCGTATCTTATATAGATGGACATGAAAAAAAAATGAAAAAGTCTATAAATAGTTTTCCGGTCTATCTGACCCTCATGAATGTTTTCCAATTGGGTCTGATGAGGTGCCAGGTCCTGTTCCTCAAGTCTGTTTGGGGGATTCCTCAGGGACTTCATTGCTTTGCTCCCCTTGCTACTCTGTTTTGCTCCCTTCATGTTTTGTCCTGGTGTAAAGGAGTCAGACCTGGCACAATGCCCACACTGTGCCCCCTTGTGCTGTGTCTCCTGCCATGTCTTCTGATACCTGCCCTAAGGTACACTCTGTGTATTGGCTGCTCCAAGCAGGAATACTGTCCTTGGGGGTTGGTGGCCAGGATGGGGTCCACTCTCTTTCTCTCTCCTTCCCTCTTAGTTTTCTCCTGTGTGTTCAGAGCAGACCTGCCCCCCTCCCCTGGCAGTATCTTCAGTGCTGTCCTCTAGTGCACTCTCCTGGGGAGGGGGTCCACGTGGCTGGGATTGGGGCCAGCCACACAGACTTCTCTGATAGTTTGTTGCTTTGTTCCAGTGTGTTGCCTTCAAGGTTTGGTGCACCAAGATTGAGGTAGGGTCCCTCTCTGCCTGTCCTGTAGAGACATAAACAATACCCACCCCGTGGGTAGGTTAGTGGCCTGTATCCCCACTATTCATGTCCTCCTTTTTTCCCCTCCTTTCTCCTTTTTGGTTGGCTGCCATATTATCCCTGGGTTGGGTCTGGCCCTTGCCAGAGTGCCTGGACCTCGGTAGGGAAATTTAGTAGCTTTCCCCCATGCCCACTGTGCTTTTCCCATTGTCCCATGGGAAGAGTTGAAGGAAAGTATGCTAAGTGAAATAAGCCAAGGTCAAACTGATGAGTACAACACAAGTCCACTGAGGTAAGTTTAAAAACCACAATGGAAATTCATTCTATAGAGCATAGTTCTTCTGCACTATGTGTAAGAGTCAACATTAGTTGAAATCAACTCAAAGGCAACTAGTTGGCTTAATCTTTAAAATTTAATGGTACTAAAAGTGGAAACCTTAAAGTAAATGGCAGAGTGCTTTGAGTCTATTAATATGAAGTTCTCCTGATCGTTGTGTAATTTGCTAATAAGACTAACATTCTGGTGATTGGTTCTCCCATAAAATCCTGGACCGTCTCACTTTTGAAGTGTGAAGTTTCAGACGTATATTTAGCTGTTAGGGGAACACTTGATGATTCCAATTAATGCATTTCTAGGCACCTGGAGGCAAAAAATAAAAGAGCATCCGATGTCTCTCAAAATCCAGTAAATTGTTACGTTAGTTTGTGCAATGTGGGAAAATCTCTCAAAATCTTTCTCCTTTTCCCCAATAAAATCTAGATATTTCTAAAAGATGTTCCCATAAAATGAATGACATGGCATAAGTCATATGAAGCCTAACTGGACGAGAAAAGCACTTTTCTTTTTATAATTAACTTCATAACCGAGGCTCGTGTCTTTCCCTAGGACCCTAGACTCCCTTTGTTTTGCTCCCAATATCTATTGCTTCAAACATGTAACTCCATCACCTAGCAGGAGATGATTTCAATTGCATTTCAAAATATGAATTTCCTTCTCGCAGGTTCTAAGCCCTAGAGCATTTCCCTCTTTCTACATTTTTTCAAAGGCTTGGTTTGAGCAATGCCAAATGGCTCCTTGCACGTTGAGCCTTATCGTCTTATACATTTCCCAGGAAAATGGCTGGAAAGAATTAAGATTCTCAAAATAATTTTGCTGGTATTGAGAGCTCTGCCACTCAAACTTTTAATTAGAAAGTGACATCTCATCAAGCAGATGTCAGAGAGCTACTGCAACTACACTCGCCGTGCCGCTTCGCCGTGGACCTCGCGGAATCAGAAGTCTGCCCTGCTGATCATTTTTAATTAAATAAAAAGACAAGCCCTCCCAGAGCAAGAATTACAATGAAAATCAGCTTTGCAGTGGAGCAGCTGTGTAAACGGGTTCTAAAATTAGTCTAGTCATTCCCAGGCTGTGTTTTACAGCTTCAATGTGTCTTCTGCAGCCCATGTCAGAAGGAGGAAATGAATTTTCTCAAGAACATCCCAGTCAGTTTGGATTCCGTCCATTTTAAAGGTGTCACAGCTAACTCAAGCCTTTGAGTCCTAAGTAGTCCGGGCACAGGGAGACATGATCAAAAGGTGCCATTCGAGAAGAGTGTTTGCTTTAATTTAGAGGGTGTTGACAGAGCGATGGGTACTGTAATAAAAACCGCGCGGCCTCTTGCTCAGGGGATGTATAATCTAAACAAGACAAACAAGAATATAATGAACAACTTGGGCTGACAGGCAGCAGTGAGCCTCAGATTTCAGACTTCCAGGGAAATATTTATTAGAAAAAACAGGAAGGGACTTCTTCAATTCTTAAGTCTAATCCTTATGTTTTTGCCAGGAAGCCAGTGAGAGGGGTCATAGAAATAAACTATGCATGCTTTAAGATAGCCACTAGGCACCTCTACGCCTACCCCAACTCCTTTCCCCCGAACTTCAAAGAGAACAGAGAAACATAAATGTGTTTTTTCCCTCTCCCCTCCGTTGCTCACCTTGGAGTGCCAAGAGGAAATAAACAAAAACAATACCTCTCCCAACCCAAACTTCTGCTCTGGTTGTCTTAGAAGATTCCAAGTGGAGGCAGAGCAGACAGGAGGTGGCAGGTAGGAGAACAGGAGCAGAAAAAAGGGAAGGAAAAGAGATGAAATTGACATTACACAGCAAGAGAACACAAGCAAGAATTTTGTTTATATATCTGATAGCATTCAAATTGGTACATAAATACTTGCCTTCCTCATCTTTTCTCAATGACCACCTCAACTGCCCCTGGCAACAGCAATTATGACGTCATGCAGTCCCTCGATCCCAGGGACACCAGGCCTTACAGAATAAAGAATTGCAAATGTTCACTGCATAGAAAATGTATTTTAAGGTCAAGAGTCAAAGACTATGAAATTATCTTCAACCTGAGAGGGACAATCAAAGATCGATAGAACAGAGAGAGAGGATAATGTCAAAAAATGATTTGCTTTCTAAAGTTGAACCCACACCAGGAACCTAAAACCAGCCCAACCCTTTCCCAGCAAGTCACCTGTCTGGGCAGGCAAGAACTACTTTCTGAAAGTTCCAGAAACACTAACGGTGCTGTTAGGATCACGGAACTGTAAATGGTCATTTAGACAGGTCTATGGGAACACTTACAAGTACTAGTTTATCTTGTAAAGTAAAGGGCACCATGAACACCCCGTGTACTCACTTATTTCTTTTATTTTTAATGTGAAAATCTTTTCTTGACTTTTTACAACAATGGTGTGGTAGTTACGTAATCTGGTGTCAATTTGGGACATGAAAGGATTAAGAGTGAAGGAGTGGAGTACAGTCTGTCAGTCAGACAATAGCCAATGAGGCTTCTGTGTGGGCATGAACTTCTCCTGGGAATTCTTGTATTTTGTCTTTGAAGGCGGAAGACAGGCTCTCTCTCTTGGCTCACCCTATTGGAGATTCACTGCTGACAAGGCTGACTTCCTGCGAGACATTCCTGAGGTTAAGCCTCATGGACCTACCCTGGAGGGGCCACATGGAGACACCTGTCAGCCCTGAGATGCTTACAATGCCACTGGATCCAAAGACTTTCTACCCACTAGCCTATGATCATTCTGCATTCTGCCTCATTGCATGTGTTTGGTGAGTTTAAAAAGGAATTCATAGATTGGTATCAGACACATGGGCTAATATCAGACTTATGGACTTGGACTGGACTGGGTTGGGATGCTTTCTTAATGTACAGTTCCTTTTATACAAAATTCTCTCTTATTCACATATGAGTCTCCCTGGATTTGTTTGTCTAGTCTCCCTGGACTGACACAAATGGTCTCATACAGTAGTTTCCATTTGCTCACTTAATTCTTAAATGACCTAAAAAGTTGGTCACTTTTTATTGGAAGTTAATATATCTTATATCATTCCATAGTCAGTCACACCAGGCAGTATTGTACAATTGCTTCCACAATAAGTTCCCAAGCATTCTCTTCCTTTCCAGCCTCCTTGACATCTGCTCCCTTTGACCCCACCACCACGGCCACCACCACGTTACCTCCCAGGAACCCCCATTCCACTTGCTGTCCCTACAGGTTCATCAGTCCTGGGTCTCATATACTGAAAAACAGAAAAACATGTAAAACAAGTTCACGAGGATGGCATCCAATGATATAGCACATCTGAGATAAACCCAATATGAGCCGTCCCCATGGATGTTGAGAATATAAGGCGCTAAGTGAGGAGCGAAGCCAAACTAGAATCAAGGATTTGATTCATTTTCCAAGCAGATTGCAGGCAAAAAGAACCCAAATCCTCAAAAACTCTAAACCAAAAAAACCCAAAAAACCTCTAAACCAAACCCACCACCACTTGTTGCTGTGTTGTAGTTGATTCTCTCGTTCTCAGAAAAATTCACTTTGATACCTCATATGTTCATAGAGTTGTGTTCATTTACTTAAAGAAGGCCCTCAAATTGTCTAAGATTCAAGTCTCAGAAAAGTTGGACATGCCCCTCCTGGGTTTACAACCACTCATTGACTAGCTGTGTAGGAATAACTGGGAAAGTTATTTAACTCCTCTGTGTCTCCGTTTCATCATCAGTAAAATGGAGATGATATCACACATCTCATAGATGGTTGTGGGAAATATGCAAAGCATTTAGAGCCGTATCTGACAAATAAGCCATACTATGTGCAGATGTCTTCTGTTGTTATAATCATAATTATTATCAATA
The DNA here is from genome assembly GCF_050624435.1 of Tenrec ecaudatus. Lineage (NCBI taxonomy): Eukaryota > Metazoa > Chordata > Mammalia > Afrosoricida > Tenrecidae > Tenrec > Tenrec ecaudatus. Next base: position 157,383,037 of record NC_134533.1, on the reverse strand, counting down.
ACTCTTAACTTCTTGAGTTCAACTCTCTTAGTGCATACTTAGAAAGCCATCCCTTTAGGGAGCAGTTATTTTGAATCTTTGTTAAGAGCATGTCAAAGGAAATTAATTTATACAAAATGACTTTTGGAATTGCCTAATTCTGTGTAATTTCTCCGGGACAATAAACAAGATTGGCAGCTTTATAGAGAAGTAGAGTTAAACTCAAAGAAAATAATAACTTTTACCTAATAAATGTTGTGTATAACAGGCAGAGCCTAACACCTTTTTTAAAAAAATCACTTTATTGGGGACTTTTACAGATCATATAACAATCCATAAATCCATTGTGTCAAGGACATTTGTACATTTGTTGCCATCATCCTTTTCAAAACATGTTCTTTCTATTTGAGCCCTTGGTATCAGCTCCTCATTTTTTGCCTCTCTCTCTCACCCTCGATCCCATAGGAACCCTTGATAAATATAGAAATTAATATTTTCATATCTTACACGGTCCGCTATCTCCCTTCACCAATGTTTCTGTTGTTTATCACCCTGGGGGAAAGGGGTTTATGCATGAATCATTGCAATCAGTTTCCCCTTCTCCCCTCCACCTTTCCCCTACCTTCATGGTATCAGTACACCAATGATTGTTCCTGAGGGGTTTATCTGTTCTGGATTCCCTGTGTTGAGAGCTCTCTTCCTTGCCTCTTCTGGGTATATGCCCAGTAGGGGGATTACTGAGTCATATGGTAGCTTGAGTTCCATTTGTTTTAGGTATTGTCAAATTGATTTCCATAATGCCTGTACATACCTATAGCTCCATTAGCAGTAGATGAGAGTTCCTATCTCACCACAGCCCCTCCAACACTTGTGTCCTGCCATTAGGCCATATTCCTCTATCACTTTCAGTACTCCTCTTGTGGAGCTTTTGGGATTTTCCATATATAAAATCATATTACCTGCAAATAATTTGACCTCGTCTTTCCTCAGTCAAATGCCTTTGATGTCTTTTCTTGGTTTTATGTTGCTAAATAAAATTTTTAATAAGTACAATGTTAAATAAGAGTGGAAACAAGGGGCGTTTTTGTCTGGTTCCCTTTTTCAGCGAGATTGTTTTAATCTTTTCTCCATTGACTACCACGTTGGCTGTTGGTTTTTCATATATAAATTATATTATATTGAGGAGTTTCCCTTCCATTTCTATCATCTTGAGTGCCGTAACCAGGAATGGATGCTAGATGTTGTGAACTGTGTGTGCTGTGATGAACATTAGAATACAAATGTCCGGGCTTGATCTCTTCCATTGTGCTGTGTCACAAAGGTTTTGGTATGTCATACTCTCATTCTAATTGGATTCTAAAAACTTCCAGTTTCATCACTGATCTGGGCCAGTACCCATTCCTTTTACAATAGAGAGGTAGTCATCCTCTAATAGTTTTCCCTTGTTTTCTTAATCATCCTTTTGTTGATTTCTAGATTATGACATAATGGTCCAAGAGGAAAGACTGTGTAATCTCTATGTGCTTGAATTTACAGAGGCTCAACTTGTGTCCCAGCATGTAGTCTATCTTGAGTATGTACCACGTGAAATTGAGAAGAATGTGGATTTCTTTGCATTTGGGTACAGAGCTCTGAAAATATCAATCAGATCAAGTTCCCTAATGGTAGGGTTTAGTTCTGTAGCCTCCTTGTTAAGTTTCTTTCTCAGAGAGCGGTATATTACAGTCACCTACTATAATTGTTGAGATTGTGATCTCTTTTTTCATCTTTTGGAGCATTTGATTGACAGATTTCACAGGTCTCTCATTGGGTGCATACATATTTATTGTGCTCACTGGTTATTGGTCTACTGTTCCCTTGAGCATTATATATAGTGTACCTCCTTATCTCTTACTGTGGCTTGGACCTTGAGATCAATTTTGTCAGATTAGGATTGCAACCCTTTTGAATTGCCACTTGAACGGCATGTTTTTCTCCAGCATTGGATTCTCAGCCTACTTTTGTCTGTAATCTAGATATGTGTCTCCTGTAGGAAGCAGATAGATGAGTTGTGTTTTCTAAGCCATTCCACTAGCCTCTGTTTTAATTGGGTGAGTTTAGTTCATTGATATTTAGGGTTATTACATTCATCTGTGGACTCTGATGTCATCTTGTTTCTTTTGTTTTGAGTGTTTTCTTACCTCCTCTCTTATCAGTACATACTGCATGTGTGTGTGGGTCATTGGTGCCTCTTTTCACCATTGAGTCAATGCTATCTTGGGGGCTGTTTTCTATTTGTTGACCTCTGGATAGAGTTGCTCTATATGTTGGTCTCTTATTTGTGCTCAGTTAGTGTGGTCCTTCTGCCCAGACTGGGTCAGCTAGGGTTTGTCTTTTTGGTTTTTTTTTTTTTTTTTGTAGAGCTAGAGTTCTTTTAATGTACTATTTGAGTTTTTCCTTGTCCAGGAAGACTCTTACTTCTCCATCTATCTTGATAGATAATTTGGCTGGATAGAGTATTCTTGTGTTTGTGTTTTCTTTCAATTTTCAGAATATGTTACTCCATTCTCTTCTTCATAATGTCCATTTATAGGTCTGAGCATATTTGTATCAGAGTGCCTTTATAGATGACTGATTTTATTTTCCCTAGCTACACATATGATGTTCTCCTTTTCCTCAAAGTTGGATAGTTTAACTATTATATGCCTTGGTGAATTCTTCTTGGGATTCAATCTAGCTAGTGTCCTTTCGGCTTCCCAGATGGTTGCCTGGTAATCATTCATTATTCTGGGAAAGTTTCCCTCTAAAATTCCTCAGCATTTTTGTCGTTGACTTCTTCATTGTGTCCTGTTTGAGTAGTTCAATTATTCTAATATTGTTTCTATTCACAGCATCAGACACTGTTCTAGGGTTTTCTTCTGCTTCTCTGATTACCTTGTTTCACTGTCTTTCTTGTTTGTTAAAGTTTGCCTGGTTATCCTCTAGGTCGCTGGTACGATTCTCTGCTTCTTTGAGTCGGTTGGTGAAATCTGTGAATTTGCTACTTGCTTCTTTACCTTGCCCCTTAACTCATATTTCCCTTTGGTGCATGGCTTTTATATCCTCTATCATTTCATAATTTTCCTGTGTTTTTTTCCTCATAACCTCTTTGACTCTAAGCAACATTCTGAAGATTCCTTTCTGTTGCAGTTGAACATCTGTCTCTTCTATGAATGCCATTAGATTCAGAACACCATCTGACTTTTTTTTAATTTAGAGTTTCTTTTTCTTTTCTTTAAAATATCATTCTATTGGGGGTTCTTATAACTCTCATTACAATCCATACAGCAAGTATATCAGGAATATTTGTACAAATGTTGCCATAATTTTTCCTAGACTCTTTCTATTGAGCCCATGGTATCATCTCCTCTTTTTACCTCCCTTCCACCCCCACCCTCATGACCCCTTAATAAATTATATATTATTTTCATATTTCACACCAGCCACATTGTCCCTGACCCCTTGGTTTCTGTTATTCTTCCCCCTGGAAGGGTGTGTGTGTGGTTATGTGTCGATCATTGCAAATGGTTCCCCTTTACTCCCTTCTCCCTCTGCCTTTCCTCTACCCTTCTGGCATTGCTATTCCCATTCCTGATTCCGTGTGTGGTGAGCTCTTATCTCTAATCTATACCTGTGTACATGCTCCGGTCATAGTTTATTTCTTCCCTCTTCTGGGTATATGCCCAGTAGAGGGATAGCTGGGTCTTAAGGTAGATCAATTTCCACTTTATTTAATATTGCCAGATTGCTTTCCACAGAAACTGTACATATCTACATGACCACCAGCAGTGGAGGAGCATTCCTATCTTGCCACATTCCCTCCAACAGTTGATGCTCTATGATTGTCTTTTCTGGGCTAACCTCAAGCATGTTAGATGGTATCTCATGGTTGTTTTAATATGCATTTCTCTGGTGGCTAATAATTAGGGGAGCATTTTCTCATATGTTTATTGGCCATACGGTCTACTCCTCAGTGAAATTTCTTTTCAGTTCCTTTGCCTAGTTCCTCGGGGGGTTAACTGTTTTTCTCTTTTTGAAGGACTAGAGGATATTGTATATTTTAGTAATAAGCCCTTTGTCTGATGTGTCATTCCTAAAAACCCTCTCCCAGTCTATGGGTTGCCTTGTTAACCTCTTGGTGAAATATTTTGATGTGCACAGGTGATTTATCCTTAGTAAATCCCACTTGTTTATTTTAGGTTCACCTGTGTATGTACCCTTCCTGATTGCAGTTAGCCTATGTATTCCCTGGGCCAAGGTTCTTAGGTTTGTCCCAATTCCTTTGTTGATGGTCCTGATAGTTTGGGGGTTTAGTACTAGGTCTGTGATCCACCTTGAGTTTGTTTTGTGCATGGGGTAAGGTAAACATCTTATTTCATTTTTCTAAATATGGATATACATTGTTTCCAGCACCACCTGTTAAAGAGGGCATCTGCCTCCCACTTGATGCTTTTGCGGCTGCTATCAAAGATCGGTTGTCTATATGCTGTTGGTTTTAAATCTGGGTTTTCTGTTCTTTTCCATTGGTCTGGGTATCTGTCATATGCCAGTACCACGCTGTTTTGACCACTGTGGCTGTGTAGTAGGTGTTAAAGTCAGATGAAGCAAGTCCTCTAACTGTCTGTCCTTCTTCTTGAGGAGTTCTCTGCTAATTCTGGACTTCTTCCCTCTCTATATGAAATTAGTGGTCAGTTTTTCCAATTCATTGAAGATAGTTGTTGATATTTGAATTAGGAGAGCATTAAATTTATACAGTGCCTTGGGTAAGAATGGCATCTTTAATATATTGAATCTTCCAATCCACGAGCATGGTATATTCTTCCATTTGTGAAGGTTCACTTGGTTACCTGTAGTAGAGCCTTGTAGTTTTCCTTGTGTAAGTCATTTGTTTTTATGATTAAATATATCCTTAGGCATTTCCATTTGTTCTTGGCTATTGTGAAGGGTACTGCCTTCTTGATCTGTTACATGGTCTTCTCCAATGGGTGGTGGCTGCTTTGAGGTCTGAGGTAGTGTGGCCAGCATGGGCCATGGAGCTCAAGAGACAAAGTTGCTTGTCCTCTGGGTTCTGGAGCAAGGCTAGATGTAGGGGAAGGATACCTCCATTTCGGACCAAGGATGCATTCTCCACTGCTCCAGGCTTGGGCTAGGAGTGACTGGGACAGTGCTGAACCATGCTGCTAAGGAAGTAAGAGGCAGTGTGCCCTGTGGGCATGGGAGACCTAGCTGCAGCAGGGGTGGGGATGGAGCGTCAGGCAATGGTGTGGAGAGCCCCTTACTGCAGGTGGACTGCAAGTTGGCCCCTAGGACCCTGGGTGAGTGGTCAGAGGGGCCAGAGCTTGGTAGCGAGACCACTGCCATATGGAGAGAGGGGTACTGTGAGAGAAAGGAGTAGCTTACCTAGGAGAGTGCCATGGGTGGGCAGCTGCTGTGTGGTGATCCAGCCAAGACTGTGGGGAGCTCAGCAGGACAGTTGTCCAGCACCTGTCATGGTGATCATCCTTGGGGTGGGAGGTGGGGGGTAATTGGTGAGTGGTGATTACAGAGGCGTGCAGGAAGCAGCATAGCTGGCACATGCCAGGAAATCTCTGGTATCTGATTCCAGATCTCTGGGGCTCTAAAGCATGGCAGATGTGGGGGAGGGTCACCTTCCGGACAGAGGGAGGAATCCGGGTTGTGGTGGTGGTCTTTTCACTTATCAGAAACCCCCCCCCCAAACACACACACACACAAATACACTTGTCCTCTTAGACACCAGGTTCACTGATCACCACAGAGCTCCCAGAATGGGCTGGTACCTGGATGCCATGTTGCCTCCCTCCTCTGACATTGGATTTTGTTTCTACTGTTTTCTTGTTGAGGTTGTTGAGTAAACTTGCTGTTTCCATATCATTTTAGGGCAGCGGTTCTGAACGTGTGGGTTGTGACCACTTTGTGGGTCAAACAACCCTTTCACAGTGGTTGCCCGATTCATAACAGTAGCAAAATTATAATTATGAAGTAGCAAATAAAATAATTTTATGGTTGGTGGGGGTCACCACAACATGAGGAACTTTATGAAAGGGTCACGGCATTAGGAAGGTAGAGAACCACTTTTCTGAGGGAACTTGACACCATTTTACGGGGAGTCAAATAGCCCTGGGCTCTCTCTTTGGAAGGTTGGTGGGAATACTTCTGCCAGTGGCCAACTGCCCTGAGTGGGTCAGAGGGCTGTGCATCACCCCAAATCTCTCCACTCACCAATCTCCATGGAGCTCCCAGTGCAAGTTGCCTACCTTGTCACCATGTTGCCGGAGCTCAGAACATCTTTAAAGTGTTCAAAAGCAAGGATGTTCCTCTGAACCCTAAGATGTGCCTGGCCCAAGTCATGGTGTTTTCAATCACCTCATATGCATTTGAAAGTTGGATCTTAAATACAGACTGAAGAATAATTGGTGCATTTGAACTATGGTGCTGGAAAAGAATATTGATATTACCATGGTTTGCCCAAAGAACAAACAAATCTATTCTGAAAAAGGTACAATCGGAATACTCCTTCAGAGCAAGGATGGTCAGACTTCTTCTCATGCATTTGGACATGTTGTCAGGAGAGACCAGTCCCTAAAAAAGGACATCATGTTTGGTAAAGTAAAGGGGCAGCAAAAAATAAGAAGACTCTTGATGAGATGAAATGTCACAGCAGATATAGCAAGGAGCTTAAACACAGAAGAACTGTGAGGATGATGCCGGATTTGGCAGTGTTTTGTTCTGTTGTATACAGGTTCCCTGTGAGTCTGAACTAACCCTGTAACACCCAGCAACAAGTATAGGCAGAACTGGCTTGTAAGGTGATGAGATACCAAATACTGAAAACATTCCAAAAGATACTGGCTGGCCAACCACTAGGAAATGTGTTTTCTGGATTCTGGATTAGGTGGCAATTTGACTTGATGACTTTCAAGATCCTCTCAACACTAAAAAAAAAATCTATGTTTTATCTCTCTTAGCCAGGACAGCATATATTGGGCAAGTTCCTTCCCATTACCACATTGTCAGCATTCCTCTCTGCTGCATCCAGCACTGCAGGTTAACACTCTCTATCCCAAAGGATTCTTGGCCTGTTAATCACACTTATTCCTGTAAAGGAAGAACTTCACAAGGAGAGTCTCAAAGTTCACAGCAATAAAGAGAAAAATGCCATGATTCTCCAACCTTAGAAATAACAAGGAAAACTAAAAATGTTCAGAGAGTCCAAGAACTTTGTAGTGAGGAAAAGTCTTAAATAATTAATATGCCTTCCAAGGTCTTTTTTGGCAGAGATTAATACTACTCAAATGGAGTTTGTTTATATTAAAGTATTTAAATGCTATGCATTTAATATAAAACACATATTCTCACTTCTTCCCTGATGCAGAATTGCATAGGGAATTATGTGATCTTGTGTAATTTGTTAAATGCAAATCACATTTTAAATATTTATATAGTGTATTTGCATTCTCTTTTTTTATCAAATGTTTCAAAAGGGGGAGGGTGAAGAAGGAATAAGACCTAAACTACCTTCTACTGAGGACATTAATACACACACACAGACACACACAGAGTTGACCGAAAAATCCTACAGCTGCTGACAAGACAAGCAGAAAGATCTACACAGATTGAAATGGTGTAGACTGAAGGATGGACCAGAACTCCTTAGAGCCAAATGGGACCTTGGAGGGCTACTGCCTCTGCCCCTTAATATAATTAATGAGAAAACAGAAATAGAAACTAAATTACCTGCACTTTTGTACACCAAGAAGAAACAAATGCTAGTTACATTTTGTGATATTTGTTCCAAGATTAGCATTCCTTCTGCCTTATATCTTTTCACTCAGCTCAACCCTTTTTGATGTCTGGTTGTGTAGACTCAGTGGAATCCAACTGCTGAAAATTAAAAATCAGCAAGAACACTAATTGCCTAATAGATAAATGATAATGTTCAATGCTGATCAGGGTACCCTGAAATATAGTCTTATATTCTTGGCAGCAGTATCAATTGGTACAACCTTTGGGAAAGCAATTTGGCAATTTATATTAAGAATCTTAAATGTGTTCATACCTTCTCTTCCAGTAATTCCCAATAGATGTATCTAAGGTTAAAGGAATAACACTCTATCTGAATTAAAAAGCACCTATGTACGCTGATGTTTATTACAGTCTTATATATTATAGCCAGAAAATTAAAATGCACACCAATGGAGGAATGGTTAAGTAAACTATGGTTTATTCCTCTCATTAGAATATCATATTGTGGTTAAAAGTTATAGCTATATGAAGATTCTATAGAACTTATGAAACTTAATAGTTTATAATATAGTGGTTTTAAAGATGACTAAATCACAGATAATTAGAACTTCCAGAAGTGCATCTGAGAGCATATAATACCAAGTCTAGTTTCTCCTCAGAAATTTGTGGCACCTCTCAGCCTTGTTGTTCTAAGATTTCACTGTACATATCTGTGGTGAGTTATTAAAAATTCATATCCTGATTGATAGGTCAGAAAATGGCCAGGAATAGGTGTTTTAAACACAGAAATTCTTGGTCTCTGTGGATCATGAAGTCTTTTCTCTGCTTCATTCTGGATTTTTCTTCTACCATCCTTGGTGGAGACTCCGATGCTCTTGCCCCAGCAGACAGAGCTGTGGTTGAGGGCATCGTCACCTGAAGGCCTGCAGCTCATTTCAACCTGAAATTCCATGAACCACTCAGCACAAAGTTAAGGAGGCTTGGTAAAGTAGAGGGACAGTGAAGGAGAGGAAGACCCTCTAAAAGATGGATTGACACAGTGGCTGCCGTGCTCCATTCAAATATAAGACAACGGTGGATATCAAGCAGGACTGGGCAGAGTTTTGTTCTGTTGTACGTAAGGTTGCTATGAGTTGGAACTGATTTGAAGGCACTTAACACCAACAACTTTTACCAAGTATGATGACCTTCTCTGGTGAATGGTCCTACCTGAGGACATGCCTATAATGTTTAAGATGAAGTCTAACCATCCTCCCTTGTATGGAGAATTCTGGCTCTATTTTTTCCCGGCATTTCTGGCAGCCCATAATACTTTCAATATTCTTGAACAAAGGCATAATTCAAAGGAATCAATCCTTCTCCGGTCTTCCTTATTCATCATCTAGCTTTCACTGGTATATAAGTGATGCACTTGATAATACTAGTGTTTACATTAAGCACACCTTAATCCTCAATGTAATATCTTTCTTTCAAGGGACTTCAATGCTTAGCATCTTGAAGGTCTCTCCACAGTGTTTTAACAGACACATAGAGCTTCAAATAACTTTTAAACTTTACTTAATAGATTTCTTGTTAACATTAATAATAGCACTAGTATTTATATATATCATAGGATGAAATAACATTTATATATATTGTAGGATGAAATAAATAAAATTGTGGTAATAGTATTAGTAACCAAGTAACTTGATTATTGGAAATAATCAAGACTTCTGCTGGTGCTAAAGAAAAAAGATAAGATGTACAAAAATTTTTAAGTAAAACATTTTAAATTTGGATTGGAAATATCTATGTGAATATATATATATTGGAAATATATAATATCTATGTGAATATATATATATATATACTGGAAATATCTAAAAGCAATGACATTTCTTCTGAGATAATTACTGTTTAATTTCTACTAACAGGAAATAGAATTTCTTAAGGGAATGGTTCATTCCAGATCTGTGATAGGAAATTCACAAGGCACCCAAAACTACTAATACCTAATGCACATCGAAGCTAACAGGTAGAGATTTCTGTAACTGGAGATTGCCCATGAAAATGTTGTATTAGGAAAATTAATTGCAATATGTTGAAAGATATTAAACATATACAACTCCATCAGTTCAGAGGAGGTAAATGCTCACTGCCATCTAGCTGATTCTGACTGGTAGCAACCCCATAGGACAGAATAGAACTGCTACTAGGGATGTCCAAGGTTATAGATCTTTACAAGAGTATAAAGCCTCATCTTCCTCTTGCTGATCTGCTGGTGATGTCAAACACCTGATCTTGGGGTTCACTGTCCAACTCATTACCTACTATGCCACCAGGGCTCCTTGGATGAAATGACAGGACAGTCATTTTCTAAAGTTATACACCAGCTGGCAGGATAAAAACCTGCATAGTCTTTATGTTTCGGGGGGGGGGGGGGTTGGAATTGAGGGAGGAAGACCACATAAAAGAGGGAGTGCATGAATATTTAATCTCTGGACCTATACCTTCAACCTCCTTTCCAACAACCCTTGCTGCTCCTCAGGGAGCTAAGAGATTCCAAGGATGAGCATTCTATCCCCCAGTTTCAGGTTCTGAACACATGGCCTGACTAAACCAACCAGTGCAATTCATTTCCTTGGGCACAGTGATTGGCTCAGGGTTGTGTATGTTGTAATCTAAGACGGAACATCCCGAGTGAGAATCAAGACTTGTGTTGGAAATTCTAAGACAAAGACTCCCTGTTTTTGTGTTAGATGTGAAAGAGCCATGTCGTGCCAGCTGTTGCTGAACACTATTTTTGTAACATCAAGAAGCTTTGTTGTTCTTAGGTGCCATCAAGTTGGTTCCAAATCATAATGAACTTGTGGAAAATAGCATGAAACAGCGCCTGGCCCTGCACCATCCTCACAATTGCTGTTATGTTCGAATGCATTATTGCAGCCACGGTGTCAAACTGTCTAATAACAGTGTTCCTCTTTGCCACACTCTTCTACCTTACCACTATTGATGGCCTGTCCCAGAGATTGGTCTCTCCTGATACCATGTCCAGAGCACTAAGATGAAGTCTCCCGATTCTCACTAACAAGGAACATTCTGACTGTACTTCTTCCAACACAGATCTGGAGGGTGGGGGGGAGGGTTGTTTGTTTGTTTTTGGCACTCTGGGATACTTTCAATATTCTTTGCCAGCACCATAATTCAAAGACATTGGTTCGTCTTCAGCCTTCCTTATACAAAGTCTAATTTTAACATGCATATCAGGAAATTGAAATACCATGAATTAGGACAGGAGCACCTTGGTCCTCAAAGTAACATGCTTGCTTTTCAACACTCTAAAGCGGTCTTGTACAGCAGTTATCCAATGCGATGTGTCTTTTGATCTCTTGACGGCTGTTTCCATGAGCATTGGCTGTAGATCCAAGCAAGAATGAAACCTTGACAGCTTCAATCCTTTCTCTTTTTATCATGATTGTTACCAAATGGTCCCATTCTGAAGAATATTTGGATGTCTTTACATTAAGGGATAATCCATATTGAAGGTTGTAATCCATGACCTTCACCAGCAAGTACGTAAAATCTTCCTCACTTTCAGCAAGCAAAGTTGTGTCATCTACATATTCCAGATTGTTAATAAACCTTCCTCCAATACTGATACTGCATTCTTCTTCATAGAGTTCAGCTTCATGGATTATTTTCTCAGCATGTAGATTGAATAAGTATGGTGAGAGGATTTAACCCTGACATACACTTTTCCTGCTTTTAAAACATGAAGGATTCCTCTGTTGTGTTCTAATGACTGACACTTGATCCATGTACGGTTTCTGCATGAACACAATGAATTGTTCTGGAATTCCCCTTTTTCTCATTGTTGTCCAAGGTTGATCCAAATATGATTCACACAGTTAAATGCTTTTGTAGTATCAAAAACAAACAAACAACAAACAAAACACAAGTAAATATTTTTCCAGTATTCCCTGCTTTGAGCCAAGATCCATCTATGTCAGCAATGGCATCTCTAGTCCCAGGCCCTCTTCTGACTCCAGCATGAATTTCTGACAGGTACCTATCAATGTACTGCTGAGACCATTACTAAAGGCTCTTCAGCAAAATTTTACTTACATGTGATATTGATATTGTTTGATTATTTCTCCATTCTGTGGGTCTATCTTTCTTTGGAATGGATACAAATATGGATCTCTCCTAGTAGGTCAGCCAGGTTGCTATCTTCCAAATACCTTGGCATATGCTAATGAGCGCTTCAAATACTTCATCAGCATGTTCAAACATTTCACTTGATATTCTGTCAATTCCTGGAGGTTTATTTTTCACTGGTGTCGTCAAGGAAACTTGGATTTCTTGCTAATCACATGCTACTTCTTGAAATGGTTGAATGTCAATCTTTATACCAAAATAATTTAGTAGGCATGCAACTATTCCAGCAGGCCCCATATACTCAATGGTATAATCATAAGGGAGAAGCCCAAGCTACACTGAAGGCACTGAAGATAATCCAAGCTTCTGGAATGGATTACAAGCCAATTGAGATGTTTCAAGAAACAGACACAGCACTAGAAGCATTTATTTATCTATATCAAGAAATTTAGAAAGAGATCCCTATAAATGTCTACTATAAAGAACGGCGATCCAACAGAACACAGCAATCATTGAACAATGTCACTGACATCATGTACAAATAACATTAGGCCAGAGATAACTCAAAGACAGTTTCACCAATAAATCAACAGGAAACTATCAGATTTTCCAGCCAGACTCAGAAGAGGTCATGGAGACATCATTGCTGTCAGATGGATCTCGGCTGGAAGCATAGAATACCAGAAAGCTATTTACTTGTGCAATTTGGGGTGGGGGGTTGTTTTGTTTTTTACTATGAAAGGACATTAGACTGTATGGAGCTTAATATATTATGTGTAACATTTTGATGTATGGGAATTCCAGAACACTTAATTGTATTCACGCAGATCCTGAACATAGACCAGGAGAAAGTCATTAGGACAAAACAAGAGGATACTAACTGGTTTAAAATCTTGGCAGGTATGCATTGGTGTTACATTTGTTTCAATACACTTATTCAATCTGCACGCTGAGCAAAAATCCAAGAGGCTGGACTGTGTGAAGAAGAACACAGCATCAAAAGAAAATTCATTAACCACTTGTAATATGAAGATGAAAGGGAAAGGGGCTTGCTGAAAGGGAAAGGGGCTTGACACACTTACTGATCAAAAGATCAAAGACTGCAGCCTCAATATAAAAGAAAGGAAAATCCTTTAAACCAAAACAACAAACAACATCATGATAAATGGAAGTAACACTGAAGGTGTCAAGGTTTTCTTTTTACTTAGATCCATAATCAATGCTCAAGAAGTCAAGTGACAAATTTCATTGGGTGAATCTCCTGCACAAGAACTCTTTAATGTATAGGCAAAGATGTCATTGTGAGCACTAAGCTGTGTCTGATCCAAGGCGTGGTATTTTCAACTGCCTCAAACGCATGTGAAAGTTGGACAATTAATAAGGAAAATTAGATAATTGATGGCTTTGAATTATGCTGTTGGCAAAGCATACTGAATATACTGTACGCTGCCAGAGAAATAACAAATGCATTTTAGAAAAAGCAAAATCATAATATTCCTTAGAAGTAAAATGGTCAGACTTCGTCTCATTTAATTTGGCCATGTTATTCAGAGGGACCCAGTCTCCAGAAAAACACCATGTTGGGAACAATGATAAGGACACCTGCAGTGAGGTGGCAATGAGTGGCTGCAACCATAGGCTCAAATGTCCAATTATTGTGAAGATGGCACTGGAATGGTAAAAGAAAACACAGATACATATATTCCTGATCTTTTCTGCTTTCAGCCAAGACCCATCTGATATCAGTAAGGATATCACTAATTCCACATCCCCTTCTGAATATGACTTGAAATTCTGGTAGCTCTCATGCTACTGAAACCAAGTATTTTATTGTTGTCTGCAAAATTTTACTTGTGTGCGGTATTAAAGATAACGTTCAATAACTTTCATATTCTGCTGGATCACCTTTCTTTGGGAAGGGTACAAATATGGTTTTCTTCCAGTAGGTTGGCCAGGTATATTTCTTCCAAATCTCTTGGCATAGATGACTGAGTACTTCCAGTCTTATTACCAAAATAGATAAAAATGTTATTTAAGTAAATGGGAAAATCAAAAGTAAAATCACCATGTGTTATCAGTTTACACTCAGTAAAACTACAAGGAAGGAGAAATCAGGTAGTTTCTGGTGTTCACTATAATGAAACTCTACAAAACCTACTATTGAGATTGTACATTTGTACAACCACTTTGGGAAACATATTGTTATTACAGTATAAGATATATATTTTTTACCTAGCAATTATGCTCTTTAGACTATTCCCTAGTGATGTTACATATTTTCTATAATACCATTGTTTATAAAAGCAAAATCTTGCAAATAATGGAGATGTCTATTGCCAAAAGAAAGTGCAACAAATAGTGGTGTATTTACAAAAGGGAATATTACAAAGCACTGAAAACACATGCACTATAAGCAGTAGCATAGAGAACTCTTAGACGCATACTACTGAGTGGAAAATGCTTTATAAAATAACTGCTCATATTATGTCATTATTGTAATGTTCAAAAAGAAACAAGATTATCATAATGTTTAGAAGCTCATGTGTATGTTGTCCACATTGTGAAAGGAAAAACAACAAAATGATAAACACAAAATCCATGGAAGTGGCTACTTTCATCAAGGTGGAAGAAGGTGGGATGGAAGATTTATAGCCTTGGAAAACATGTATGATGTCCTGAGTGAAAGTTGATTTAATGGCAGTGGGAAAATTTGTTTGTTGTGCTTTACAACGTAGCTATCTGAAGCATATTTTTTAATCCTTTAAGAAAGTGTTTGAAGACAAAAGAAATCATTTCCTCACCACAATTATTTGCAAATAGCAAAATCCAGAAAAAATGTGTAAAATGAGATGAGCCTGGGGTAAACAATGAGACTTCACAAATTGGTTGCTCCTGTACAATTTGAGGCTTCTTTCTCCGTTGTAAATATTACTGGATTGCAAAAGGGAGTGTGCATTAATTCATAACTGGGGTCAGTAAAGGAGCCCTGGAGGCATACTAGATGATGAGTTGAGCTGCTAACCTCCATATCAGCAGTTCTAACTCACCACCCACTCCCGGGTGCCCTTGTAAAGATTTACAGCCTCAGAAACCCAGAGGGATGCTTCCACTTTGTCCTCCAGGGTCTCTATGAATCAGAATTGATTCAATGACAGCGAGTTTTGTTTTTTTGTTTCTTAGCTATCAATAAACTGCTAGGGAATGGAGGCATGTGGGAGCAGGAAACCATAGTTAACAGAATTGAGTTCTTAGAGAAATTCAAGAAATTCTTTAATATCTTGTGGAATAAGAAGGATTCTCTTTCCTAGAATTAGAATAAGGCAGATAGTTGGAAAGCCAAGCATTGAATTTTAAACCTGGCCTCAAACTCTGGAAACGGAAGGAAGCCCAAAGGAATGGAAGTCCCCGCTTGTGGGTTAAGACAAGTACCGATGCTCTCCAAATATGTCTTAGCAATTAGTGGCTGGCGTGGCTCCCTTTAAGTATGTTGCTCCCCATCTGTGATGCCTTTTGTTTGCCAATCTCTAGCTCCTTATTAAGCAAGAGGACTATTCAACTAAATGATATTTTGAGCAATTGAAGCATATCAGTGCTACAAATGGAGACCGTGTTTTGATCCTTGACTTCTGTGAAGAAAGGGGTGAAAGAAGACCCTGAACAAATATAAGTGAGCCCTGTCCATATCAGCAGGGCTGGTAGCTCAGTGAACTAAGCATTGGGTTATAAATTCAAATGTTAGTAGTTCAAACCCACCAGTCACACAGCTGGGAAATGATGAGGCAGTTTGCCTCTGTACAGGAATATAGTCACAGAAATCCTGAAAAGCACTTCTACCCTAGCTTGTAGGGCTATTCCGAATCATAACTGGCTTGCTGACAGTGATCTTTGGTAGTCTTTCATCTATATGATTTCTAGGTAAAACCAACAAAAGTTTAATGCATACTCTTTACCAGTGGCCGTGGAGTGAGTTTTGATTTGTGGCGAGTTTTGCAGAACAGAGCTGTGCTCCTAAGGTTTTTATGAGGTCATGTTTTGGAAACAGATCTGTAGGTCTTCCTTTGGAGGCAGAACCTACTTCTGGGTAGGTTCAACATGTTGGAGGTCCATATATTATTATTTTATGTAATTTTATACATAATATATAAATCCAAAGCAAACTAACTGCCATAGAGTCTGTTTAGGCTCCAGGAAACCCAATAGGATAGAAGAGAACTGCTACCTAGGGTTTCCACAGCTGTGGCCTTCATAAAAGCAGACTGCCACACCTTCAGTCCCGGGTGGCTGGTGGGTTTAAATGTCCCCTTTTTGATGAGCAGTTCAGTGCTTAACCACCATGCTGCCAGGGCTCATTGTATGTACTAATATACCTACTCCCTCAAAACCGCCTTCATCTGCTAAATTCAATTGGCTTACCTCAACAGAACAATAAACATTTGAATCTATTGGATTATAAATATTTAAATATACAAACTGCCTGTTGCATCTAGGCAGCCATGATCTTTGTACAGCAATTTGTGCAGCCATATGACTATTTGTTTTCATTTCCCCCCTTTTTGTTTTATAAATGAGTGGAACATGTAAAAATGAATGGGCTGGTTCTAGTTATCTCTCACTGCCATTGAGTCAACTCTGACTCATAGTGACCCTATAGAATTGCCCCCATGGGTTTTGAAGACTGTAACTCATTATGATAGTAGAAACCTCATCCTCTTTCTTCTGGGTACTAGAGATAGGAAGTGCAATTCTCATAAAATATATATAAGTGGAATAGATTTGGAAATAAAGTGTGCTGAAAACAGCAAATCTTTAGGCTCAATTGAAAGCTCATTGGACTCCAGCCAGTCGCGTGTGTCTTCAACTGTGAAAACAAACACGAAAATTAAAAAACATGCATGAAAGGATGGTACTGTATAATCTCCCTCTGTATACACTTACTTTAACAAAAGAAAACAAACGTTTTCACAGCTGATCCAACAAACAACATTGTGATCAATGGAGAAGAGACTAAAGTTGTACTGTGATCCATGTTCTAGGTCTATTGAAGGAAGCAGAAGTCAAGAAATCAACGGATGGAATGAATTGGGAAAATCTGCTGCACAAGACCTTTCTCAAGCATTCAAAATCAAAGGTGTCCTTTTGAGGATTCAATTGTGCCTGAATCAGTCCATGTTATTTCCAACCACCTCATATGCAGGGGAAGCTGAACAATGAGTGAGAAAGGTTGAAGAAAGAAAGGTGCATTTGAATGACACCATGGGTGGAGAATATTGAATATGCCATGAACTACCAGAAGAACAAACAAACCAGTGTTAGAAGCACGAACAGCCATCGCTTCTCGGCCTTTTGGCTAAGATCAAGTATAGAAGCACGAACAGCCAAGATGTTCCTTAGAAATGAGAATGGCAAGACTTCTCATTTGATCAGGGGGGACCGGGCCCTGGAAAAGGGCATTGTGCTTGGTAAGGTAGAGGAAGGCCCTCCACAAGATAAACTGACTCGGGCTACAAAAATTGGCTCAACCATAGCTGCCATTGTGAGGCTGGTATAGGACTTGGACATCTGTTGTTATGTTGTACAAAGGGTCAGAACCAACTAAAAGGTACCTCATAAGGACCATAATACCTGGATAGCATCCATTTCCCTGACATAGCAATAATTCTCAAATGTCTATCATCAGTTCTGACATCTCACTGAGCTCCAAATCCTTTATCCAACTGCCTACTTTACATTTCCACATAGATGCTTAGTGTCCACTAAGTGTCTCACACAGCTAAAATATAACTCCTAAATTCCACACACTTCCCCTAAGGTGCCCTGGCAGCATGGTGGGTTAAACATTGGACTGTTAATTGCAAAATTAGCAGTTTACACTCACCACCCACTCCATAGGAGAAAGATGAGACTGTATAACCTATAGTCTCAGATTACAGTCTTACAGTCTCAGATATCATATGGAGCAGTTGTATTCCATCCTATAGTGTCACTATGAGTTAGGGTTGACTCAGTGGCAATGGGTAGGTCCCTAATATTCCTCTACTCCCCCAAAATCTGCTTCCATAACCAGAACCACCCATGTGTTGCTCAAGCTAAATGTTGGAATTACCACTGCTTCTCTACTTATTATCTTCTCCCATATGCAATATATGAGCAACCCCGGAGACGCCACACCCAAAGTGTATCCAAAAACTTACTTATTTGACTCCATCTCAACCATAGCGATCCTCATACAAAATTCCTTCTCTATTTTTCTCCAGTCCAGTCACCAAAGAGTAGTTGGAATAAACATGTACAAACTCAAATCAAATCATGTCTCTTCCCAGCTTAAAACCATCCATAGATTTCCCTTGCCCTTGGAATAAAGTCTGATTCACTCGCTTAGCCTACACGGCTACACACCGCTCCAGCTATTCTCTCCCCCATTCGGTCTGATCCAATGTCATGCCGCTCTTTCTTAAATTCAGACTGCTCATGCACATGCACGGCCATTGCACTAGCTGTGTCCTCCCACTGAAGATGCCGTCGGCCCACATCCATGGAGAGCCCCCAAACCCTGCTGCACTGTTCAGGTCTCAGCTCTCTAGGAGGTCCTCTCCGCCCACCCTCAGGATCCCAGGCATTCAGAATTTCACAGCCTATGCTTTCAACCCCTTCCTATTCTGAAATCCAACATATTAAATGAGTGATACTCATTGAAAACAGCATCTCCAGCTTTCGTGAGTTCCCAGGAAAAAGGAAAAGAAAGAAGAAATACAGACCCTGAGGTACTCGTATGCATTTAATCAAGGTCAAACGGGCACTGCGGAGTTTTCATATCCCCATCTCTTTCCTCTCACACAGAACTCTAGGCTTCTCGATACTTTTTTTTAGGTATATTCATCCCCCCCCCTTCCTTTGTTTTTAATTTTAGGAATGTTTCACCCAAGTAAAAAGGTATATGAAGATAGGTGGGTAAAGGGGGATGTGTTGTGAATTTTCCCGAGTGCTCCACTCAGCCAGAGTAGCCTTAACGATAGGTGAACTGTCCTTGAAATGTCCACAGCCAGTGAGCCAGAAAAGATTTACATTCTCCCCGGACACCAGAAGGCAAAATTTGAGTCAAAGTGACTAGGATGGCATCCTCTCTAAATAGCACATATCCCTCTAGAGGACAGGCACAAAAGCCATCTCAAATCACCTAACAGGGCCGGCAGACACAAGAATTGTCCCCCTTACACGTCTCCTTGCCTCAAATGTTCTGACGAATGCTGTGAATAAAAAGGACCACAAGCCAGCATCCGCAGTCCTTGTGGTTAGTGATGCGGGCCATCACATTCCTGAGTAGCTCGGCACAGAAGCCTAAAGCATCGCGTTGCTCACAAGAGCTTGGGGAACCATTCTACACCAGGGTTGGAAAGCACGTGGTGCCTGAAGAGAGACAGCAGTCAAAGAAAGAGCCCTGTGGGAGCATCACCCGAGACTGGGGGTCTGACTGAGAGGACGGGTCGCAGACACATGGTTAGCTGCCATCTACTTCTCCGACCTTTGTGAAACACCCTGCTTTCCCTCACCGCTTACCATTGCCGACTGCCAGGCTCTTCTGTAAGAGAAAATCTAGACACTGCTTTACCCCAATAATCTGTCGTCCTGAGAAAATCTATTCCATGAAAGAAGGAAAATTCATTTATGTGATTTAAGGCATCCAAAAGAAAAGTCATACAAATTCCACAACGGAAGCAGCCTCCTAACCTTTCTGAACATAAAGTTCTCCCCGATTTTGCCTCTAAAGCAGTAGTTCTCAACCTTCTTAATGCTGCAACCCTTAATACAGTTCCTCATGTTGTGGTGACCCCCAAAACCATAAAATTATTTCGTTGCTACTTCATAGCTATAATTTCACTGCTGTTATGAATCAGATGACCCCTGTGAAAGGGTCGTTTAACCCCCAAAGGGATCGTGACCCACAGGTTGAGAACCGCTCCTCTAAACCCGACTCCCTCCCCACAGACCCTTAACTTAGGTTAGAGAAGCAATACCTAAGATGTTTATCTAGGTATATAAAGAGAAACATTTGTATGGACTGTGATAAGAGTTGTATGAGCCCCTAATAAATTATTTTTTTAATGGCTCACATGGTTGTAGAAGTGGACAAGTTCAAATCCCAGCAGGTACCAAGTCTCTGAGTCAGCTGTTGGACTGGAGGCTTCTCCTGACTCAAGCGTGGCATTTATGATCAGCAGGAAGACCACAGACTGCTGGTAAATGAATCCAGTCACACAGAAGGATTCATCTGGGTCTGCAGGGCAGGTCTTGTAACTCAAGAAGCAGTCAATCCAAGGTCAGCAGGTTAGAATAACAGGTTGCTAATGACTACTCCCAAGATCACCAGGCTACTTGTTCAAGTCTAAAGAATCCAGGGTCCTTGAGTCAGCTGCAAGATCCAGACCCAACAAAAAGGAAGTGAGCTTGTTTACAACATCCTTTTATATAGGAAGCAGGCCATACCTCTGAGAAAATTTAAATGCATCAGTGCTCTGACCTGAGTAAGTGTGCTGCATTCCACCCTAACCTTAATGTCTGATCTCAATCCCAAAATGGGGAGAGACTGAGATAGTTGTGGTTTATTGTGCCAACCTGGCGGAGAGATAAATGGATCTGTGAGTCTCGCCTTTCTAGTTCTCAGGTTTCTTGCTTTCTGATGGTCAGACCAGGGTGTAGCTGCCTTAGCTAGTTCCCTGCTTCAGCTGGCAAGGTTCTCTTCCTGCAAGACATCCTTGAAGAGAAGCCACGTGGACCTATCCTGATGCAGCCCTGGGTGCTGGAGCAGCCATGTGGAGACCCCTGCCAGTGCTGAAATGCTTACATGCTCACTGATTCGGCTTTCCTCCTGCAGTCAGCATCATTGTGTGTGTTTTGTGAGATGGAGGAGAACTTTGTAGATTGGTGTTGGACATATGAGCTAATGTTGGGCTTGTGGGCTTTGGCAGCACTGGGTTGGGATGTTTTCATGATGAGTACTTACCCTTTATGTAAAACTCTCTCTTACACATGAGTTTCTATGGATTTGTTTCTCAATTGTACCCAGACTAACACAGAGATTCTCTACATATAAGTGCCCAGGAATTGAAAACCTAGTCAAGAATAAATCCAAGAGATAGCATTTATTTTCAGCAGGGGACTAATGGACCGGTGCATCCTGCCACAGCATACTAGTTAGGAAAGTTTCTGCTGAGTGGGGTGTTGTTCAGGGGCTCTCTTTTATAAGGGTAGTGAGGTGGGCTACCCAAACTACTGAAATCATTAACACCACGACACCAACATACCTAAAACTCCGAAAATTCAGCTAAGGGGGAGGGGAGGGAGCAGGAAGCATTCACAAAGTCTCTGGCCGTGTTGTGGTGCCCAGGCTCTCTGTGGGGGAAGAGGATCATCCAAGTGGGCAAAGGCACACATGAACAGAGCCTGCTTACCTGCAGCTTAGCCATTGTGGGAGAGTTAACTTGTGTTCGTTCACTTATTCCATTTCAGAGACTTGCAGTTGATAGACTTCGGTTAGGCCATGGGAAATTATGAAGTGTTAACTGCCAAACCACTGAAAATTCTGGCACAGGCAAGTTGACCCCAAACCTTAACTAGCATACCCCATTTCCCTACTGGGGAAGGGTAAAGGGATAGAAACAAAAAGCATTAGTATGGACAACTTGAAAGAGAAGCAAACTAGGAAAGCATCCAAAATCTTGACCAGATAAAGATTAGACCAGTAGCTACCTTGTCAGGTAAAAAGACAGAAAGGAGCCTTCCAGGTGCGGGAATGTCCAATACGTTGATCCGGTGATGGCTACTATGTAAGCTATATGCAAACTATTGATTGTACATGTAAGAGTTGTGTCCTTTGCTATATGTAAGTTAAACCTCAATTAAAAAGCAAAATTTTTAAAATTCTTAATAAATGTTAGTTTTAAAAAGCCAAATGGTAACAAATGTTAGTAAAAAATTCTTAACAAATGTTAATCGGAAAAATGTTAGTTCACAGAGTGTGGAAATATAAAAGTATATGCTAAACTTTAAAGAAGATAAAGAGCTTGCAATCTGGAGCTGAATTGTAAAAGCTACCATGTCTTCAAGAGGCTAAATGTATCTTAGAAAATCGCTAGAAGGGATTCAGAATCTCTTGATGTGAGGACTGAGTTTCAAAATAGAGTGACACAACATGAAGAGGGGTATGCTTTTATTTAGTTAAAAAGTTAGTATGTGTAATGTGGTGGTAAGCAATTTCCCTTGAAAGTCAGCTATAAATGCTTACGAGATAGATAGGTGTCCAGGAGCATGAATCATCCTCTAACTTCCCAAGCATCAAAACCCTCCATCCCTAGCTCTTTCCATAGCCTTCAATGTTGTTTGCTGACTTTGCACAAAGAACGGATGGTGGCCAATTATGCTTCCTTGCAATGCTGTGCCAGGAATCGTGCTTTCTGAAAACACCTGAGGCCACGACTCAACTCCCTGCCGTAAAGTCCATGTGGACTTCCAGCGACCTTACAGGACAGGGTCGAACTGCCCTGTGAGTTTCCCAGGGTGTAACTCTTACAGGAGTAGAAAGCCTTGTGGATCATAGCCCAATTTG
The DNA here is from genome assembly GCF_050624435.1 of Tenrec ecaudatus. Lineage (NCBI taxonomy): Eukaryota > Metazoa > Chordata > Mammalia > Afrosoricida > Tenrecidae > Tenrec > Tenrec ecaudatus. The sequence continues at coordinate 157,360,539 of NC_134533.1, read as the reverse complement.
TAACCACCATGCCACCAGGGCTCCTGAGCCATAACTAGGGATCGAATGTAAGTCAAATCCAGCCATGTTATCCTCCCAGAGCACAGAGCTCAGGTGAGGTAAGACAGTTTTCCCAGTCTATATCTATACATAACCTAGGCCTGGCAAGCCTATCCCAGCCCACTTTCCACTACTGGTTAACGCCAGTTCTTTTGGTTTTTTATAAAGTCATTTTATTGGGGTCTCTTACAGCTGTTATAAGATCCCATACATTGATTGTATCAAGGATATTTGTACATATGTTGCCATCAGCATTTACACGACATTTTCTACTGGAGCCCTTGATATAAGCTCCTCTTTTCCCCCTCCCTCATCTCCCATCCTTGTGAATCTTTGATCAATTATATATTATTATTATTTCATATCTTACACTGTCCATTGTCTCCCTTCACCCACATGTCTGTTATTCGTCCACTTTGGAGGAGGGGATATATAGCCCACCTTGTGATGGGTTCACCCTCTTCCCCCTCCCCCATTTTCCCCCTTCCCCCATGATATCACGACTCCCACTACTGCTTCTGAGGGGTTTAGCTGTTCTGAATTCCATGTGTCCAGAACTCTTATCTGTACCAGCGTGTGTTCTCCAAACTAGCCAGATTTGTAAGGTAGAACTGGGTCATGGTAGGCGGGGAGGAAGCATTCAGGAACTAGAGGAATGATGTGTGTGCTATAGTACACCTTGGTTGAATCATCCCAATAACCCTTCATCCTTATAACCCTTCTGTGGGGGGATATCAATTGTCTACAGACGGGCTTTGGGTCTCCACTCTAGTCCCCTTCATTCACATCGATATAGTTGCTTGTTTTGATACCTGATGCTGTTGATACCTCATGATTACACAGACTGGTATGCTTCTTCCATGTGGGCTTATTTTCTTCCATGCTAGATGGCTGCTTGTTTAACTTCAAGCCTCTAAAACCCCAGATGCTATATATTTTGATAGCTGGGCACTATCCTCTCCCTTGGCCACATTTGTTTACGCACCCATTTTATCTTCAGCAATTGTATCGGGAAGGTGAGTATCAAAGAGTGCCAGGGTATTAGCACAAAGTGTTCCTGTGTTGAGAGAGGCCTTGAATAGAGGCCCTAAGTCCATCTGCTATCTTAATATTTAATATATAAATATATGTACATTGGCCTCTACCCTTTTCATTATAAATTAATATATTTACATATATATGTGCCTATAGTTATACCTCTGTAAATAGCTTGTGCCTCTTATTTCTTTTCACCTCTATTTCCTTTCACCTTTCTCCTATCCCACTATCATGCTCACCATCCATTCGGCTCTCAGTAATTCCTCTTGGATACATTGCACTCGATTAAACCCCACCTGGCATTATATGCCCTCCTCGCCATCCATTCTAGACCTCTTGTTTCCCCCCACCCCACCCCACCCCCAATGCCCCTCCAGAACCACAGGTCCCCATTGTTTTCTCCTCGGGGTTGCTTGTCCTGTCTAACTTATATAGACATAAGACAAAAGAAAAAACATAAACTAAACTGCTGATTCTTATATATGTTTTCTGATCAAGTCTGATGAGGTGTCAAGCCCTGCTCCCCAAGTCAGAAGTCTATTTTCAGGACTCCTCAGGGACTTGGTTACTTTGCTCCCCTTGCTGCCCTGTTGCACTCCCTTTGCGTTTCACCCTGCTGGGCATGGGGCAGATCAGGCACATTTTCTGCACAGTGTCTCCAGTGCTGTCTCCTGTAGTGCTTTGGGTCAGTGAGGGAACATCGTGTCTCATGGTGGGGCCGGCTCTGCAGTCCTCTCTGTGCATTGGCTGCTCTGAGAATGAGTTCTTGACAGCAGTATTAGACACACCTGAAATGCTCCGTATTAGAGAGGACGGAGAAGCAGTAAGATTCAGAATGGAAGAAGTGAGTGCAATGGTCATTTCAGCGGCCATCACTTCTTCACTCACTTTCATCCTCAACACACTCCACTCTGTCTTCTTTCCCTACTGCATCTCAGAACTGTGCTCAGCAGTCATCACCGGCCGTATGCAGCTAATCCCAGCAAGACCTTTCTGTGTCCGTCATGGTTGACCTCTCCGAGGGTTCCATGACTCCATGCTCTCCTGCTGTTCCTCTCATCTCCTTGGTTTCTTCTGGGGCTTCTCCTGCTCCACTCGCCTTAAATGGCCTTAACCCGCAGAGTTCTAGCCTGCGCTCTCTTTCCTTCCCAATCTCATCCCTGTCCTTGGTGATATCCCCCTGCCCCCGTGCTTAAATGGGGGGTGGGGGGCAATGTGTCCTGTAACAAAATAGAAAATCAAGTCATTTTTATTTTCTGTCATCCGTGACAATAGGACTGTTGTTTGGAAAAAGAGAAACACAACAACGTTTCTCCCTCTTCCTCACCTGGAATTATTGACTGGTTAGAGCCTGACCACTATGTGTCTTTTGAATGTAGGGATTTGTAATTGTTGTTGTTGGGTACCAACCAGTGGTTACAACTCATCGTGAGCCTCCGTACAACAGACTGAAACATGGATGGGTCCAGCACCAGCCTCACAATTGTTACATCTGAGCCCATTGTTGCAGCCACTGTGTCAATTCATCTTGTTGAAGATCTTCCCCTTTTTTCATGGACTCTACCTTTCAAGCATGATGTCATTATCCAGGGGCTTGTTCCTCCCAATGACATATGTGAAACAAGTGAGAAGCAAGGAGCTTTCTGGCTGTAGTTCATCCACGGTGGGTTTGTTTGTTCCTCTGCAGTCCATGCTACTTTCAATATTCTTTGTCACCCTCAATTATATATCAAATTATATATCTGTATTATATTATATATCTGTATTTGTGCACAGAAGACAACCAGAAGGAGGAAGTAGATATCAAAAAGAGGTAGAGGAGAAGAGAAAAGCAGGTGAGGGGGCATATTTGAGCAGAACTAGAGGAAAATGAAATATGATTGATGAGTATAAGTCATAGCAGATGAAAAATATGAGAGAAAAAAATTCTCTTTACCTGTGACAGGTTGTATGCCAATGTGATGGTACCTGGGGGGAGATAGGGGTGGAGTCCAATCTGTCAATCAAGTTGCAGCTTGATGACGCCCCCTTAGAGATGCGGCCTTTTGAGAAACTGGAGAAACTAGAACCTTCTCTCCCTATCTTGCCCTCCACCTTCATCCTTGCTGGGAGTCTGTGTCTGGCTCCAGGGGTGGCCTCAGTGGGCCACCCGACCCTTAGAGCTGTTGGTGCCCTGCCACGCTTTCACCAGCCTCGGATTCATGTGACTATGTACCCACCACCGTATTCATGGTCCCATGAAATATCTGTCCTTTTGTGATTGATTACTTTCACTCTGAACATTGTCCTCTAGGTTCCATAGATAACATATTGCATGCTAGAGTGTGTTCATAAGTGAAATTTACTTAGTGCTCTAAATAATAACCTGATGGCATAAGGAATTCATTAACTTCCAGATGGTGAGCATTTTACTTCTTATTCAGCAATAGATTCACTGCCTTTAATGTATACTACCAGTAGTTTAGAAAATTCATGCAAATTATATTCTACCATTTAACTTTGGAGGGAAAAAGGGGAGGACCCTTAGGGATTCTTAGAGGACTGACGTTGGGGCAAAATGGTCAATGTTCTGTTTATGCTTTACTCTGACGAACCAACATGCATTTTAAGTATAGAATGATGAATTGTTAGTTCTTTCCTTGAGTTCTACTGTCCAAAGAGCAGATACAAGACAGAGATTTAGAAGATGATTTATATGATATCAATTATGTATTGAATAAAGTGCAATAAACAAACCCAGAATGCCCTAGACTTTTAGAAAGAAGGTTAAGAAAGAATCATTTAAACAGGTTGGAAAGTACAATTTTAAAGTCAATATGCTGTTCTAATCATGCTCCTAAAAGAGAGAAAAATGTGCCAAATAAAATATATAACAACCTGAAGACTAATCTTTTACATTCAACGCCGTTTTCCAGTACTCTGCCGACCACGTGCCAAGAGCACACCAGTCATCACGTTAGTCAGCACTGCACTGACACAGCTCAAGAACAACTGCATCGTTTGGTGCTCACGATTATTTCACCTTTCCTTTCTGTCTCCATAAACTACGGCAAGGCCTCAACCCAGCAGCGCTCAAAAGCACCAACGTAAGTTTCTAAAGCAGTTTCCAGTGTGGATGGCAGTAAATCAGCTCTCTTCACTGTTACCCTACGTCGGCGTTTCAGATGACCCCGTGGGCGCATCTCACTACCATTCCATTTCAGTCAGGTAAGCAGCGAGCCGCCGACCTTTCCTGCGGCACGGCGGCATGTTTTTAGAAACAACATGAAACATTGCCAGTGACTCAAGTCCAACCTGAGAGGACAGAATAAACTGCCTCTGCGGTTCCCTGGGTTGAAAATGTTCACGGGAACAGAGAGCCTCCGAGTTCTCCTGGGGAGCTGCTGGTAGACTGGAACTGCTAACCATGGGGTTAGCAACCCAATGAGGAGCCCTCGATACGTTAGGCAGAGGTAAAGGTGAGATTCCTTTCGTTTTGCTTCATAGCCAAGGAGTTAGGAAACTCACCTCCATAAGATCAAGTAGGCATGTAAGACTTAGAGGCCAAATATCAACTTTCATTTCCACCATTTATAAGCAAAAAGAAATTACTTAGCCATCGTACTGACTCCCCTTCTGAAAATGGGGACATAAGGCTGAAGTCATGATAGAATGGTATAATAGGGCCTTGTGCTTGGAATAGCATTTTATAATTAGGCTCTTCCTCCCTAAAGAGACTATCGAGTAAGTGCCAAAGGAGCAGGGCCTCAGAGTATAAGTTTTCTTCTTCACAACACTTAGATAATAATAATTAAGAGAGCAAATCTAGAATGGTTGCTTTAGGTTCGATCTGCCCTATTAGAATAAAAACTCCACACTGAACATCTGTCTCATTCCCTGCACACAACAGACACAAAAACATTTGCTGAATGAATGAAAAATGGGGAATTCAGAATACACATGGTTCTGGAAGTGAGAGGAGGGAGCAATAGCCGAGGAATGGAGAGGGAAGAGAGAAGTTTATGAAGGGTCAAGACTTGACTGGCTCTTCTGGAAGGACCGTTAGGATTAGCCTTCCTGGAGAGGGTGTGGACAAAGGCATGAAGGTAGGAATGGGCTGCTGTCTGCTATCAGAGAACAGGCAACCTGGCTACACAGATCTTTCCAACAGGAACAATTAGCAATAAGAATGGGAAAGAAAGTTAGGACTGGATCTTAAAGATCTCTGTTTAGTTGTTTCTAAAGATTCCCTTCACCACAGAAGCAAGTGGAATCCAGTCAATCTTATAGATGGACCCCAAGACCCCAAATCACACCTCAACATCCATGACCAAATCCAGGTCATCCTTCAGGTTCACAATATGAAGTAAAAATATATATATTTTAAAATCGCATTTCTTATTCTTAGGCCAAGTCACACTGCACTATGTCAGTTATAATAATTGTAGACCAGGAAGGAACTTAATTCTAATTACCAGAAGCCTTAAGGGAGGCTGGTAGATATGGGATTCTCCTTCAAGGTTTAAAAAGATACTGAGACTGGAAAATCCTGATAAGGAAAGAGCAAACATCAAGTGCCTTTCCCCACCTCAGGGCTAATTACATAGGTGTTTATTCTCCAAATTAGATACCATTAGTAGTCATAAAAGGAGCAACTGATTAACCCAAAATGTAAAGCACATAAGTCTCCTTTGAGATTTAACGATCTGGTGTCCTCCTATTAAGCAGTAACACAATCACCAAGTCCTCTCCTGGGGCCTGACACAGGGCCTTAAATTCTCCAGGAGGCTGACTGCAGTGCCAGCACATCCTCCTTCAAAAGAGAAAACTGTGCCCGATGTGTTTGCATTCCCTGATCTTTAGGTAGACTGCCCCTTCGGAAGACTGCCTTGAAAAGCAGCAGCTGCATTTTAACAGGATTTCTTTGGGGGAAATTCTGCTGGGGGGGTGGGGGATTCTATATTTACATCATTGCCCTGGATATGGAGCATTGCCCAAGGACGTGGAGCAGAAGCTGTTTTCTGACACAGAGGAGAGTGAGACCTGTGTTTAGTGAGACTCCCATTGTGTGAAAACCAAAAGATGGGACAGAAAGCCAACTTAAATGTGGGAGAAAATAGAAATGCATTCACTTTTGAAAAAGTGGGAGGGGGAAAGTTGGGGGGGCGGAAATCTAGTCACATAGAAACCCATATAGAGCCTGTGTTTCCCAAAATGGGCAGTACCACCCCCTAGAGGCTGCCGGAATGACCCGCCCGGGGGCGGGGGGTGGCTGTAAAAGCAGATTCCTACACTTTATACTGAAGTGTGGACTGTAGTACAAAAGTGTTTTTATTGCCAGGAGGGTACAAACTAATGTTTATTTCTTTTCTGAAAATGGTGGGTGGGGTGGGGTGGGAGGTAAGACCAATAAGTTTGGGAACCTCTGCCATGGACTAATGAATGGAGAGACAAGTAAACAGACAACTAAAATAAACTTAGATGCGTTCTTTCACAAACCAGCTTCCCTCAGGTTATTAGTAATTAAAGCAGAATATTTCTAATATCCTTCTTGGGCTATACTGGTCAAACCAGTACATGGATCAAGAGGCAGTTGGGCAAACAGAACAAGGGTACACCACATGGCTTAAAATCAGGAAAGGTGAATGCTGGGGTTCTATTCTCTCGGTATATTTATTCAATCTGTATGCTAAGCAAATAATCAGAGAAGTTGGATTATATGAAAAATAAAACATCAGGATTGGAGGAAGGCATATCAGCAACCTGTGATATGCAGATGACACAACCTTGCTTGCTGAAAGTGAGGAGGACTTGAAGCACTTGCTGACAAAGATAAAGGATTGCAGCCTTCAGAATGGATTACAGCTCAATGCAATTTTTAAAAAAAATCTTCACAATTGGGCCAATAGAGAACATCATGATAAGAAGAGAAAACATTGAAGCTGTCAAGAATTTCATCATGCTTGGATCCACAATCAATGCTCATGGAAAGAAGAATCAAGAGACCAAACAGCACATTGAATTGGGCCAATCTGCTGCAGAAGACCTCTTTAACGCGTTGAAAAACAAGGTGCAGCTGACCCAGGCACTGTTATTTTTCTAATTGCGTGTGAAAGTTAGACATTAAATAAGGAAGACCGATGAGGATAGGCAAAGAATATTGAAAGTACCAGCAACCAAAAGAACAAATCAATCCTTTTAGGAAAAAGTATAACTGAATGCTTCTGAGAAACAAGGACGGTGAGACTCTGTTTCATGGACTTTGAACACTTGGAAGTGTGATCCGGAGAGACCAGTCTCTGGAAACTGTCATGCTTGGTAAAGGGGAGGGGGGGAAAAGAACAGGAAGACCCTCGACGAAAGGGTTGGACACGGTGGCTGAAACAACGAAGTTAAGCATCAGAACAATTGTGAGGCTGGCACGGGCAAGGCAGCATTGTGCCCAGGGTTGCTGTGAGGTGGAGCCACCTCAACGACACCTAACAACAGCGCTGGTGAGACATTTCACTAACTCACTCCCGATGGGATGGCGAATCTGCTGCACGAGAGCTCTTTAGAGGACTGAAAAGCAAGGGTGTTACTTTGAGGACTAAGGAGCACCTGACCCAATGCAGAATATTTTCTATTGCTTCATATTCATGTAAATGTTAGACCTTGAGTACGGAAGAGCAGAGAAGAATCGATGCACTTGAATTGCTGCGCTGGAGAATATTTTGGGAGTGCCAGGCACTGCTGAAAGACAGGCTGGTCTGCCTTAGGAGAAGTACTGCCATAGTGCTCCTTAGAGGCGAGGATGGTAGGACACTGTCTAACATACTTGGGACACATCAGGAGAGACCAGTCCCTGAAGAAGGACATCATGCTTGATAAAGTGAAGATGCAGTGAAAAAGAGGAAGGATTGATAAAGTGGCTGCAGCGATGGGCTCAGGCTTAGTAACAATTGTGAGGATGGTGCAGGACCATGCCGTGTTTCATTCTGTTGTGCATAGAGTCACTAGGGGCTGGAACCGACTCGATGGCACCTAACAACAACACTAGCAATGTGATGGCTGAAATGGCTTCTCTTTGGTGTGACACGTGATGTTAGTGGATACTGATGATTTTTGTGAGCCTTATATGCCCCTTGGACTAGAGGCCCCCCACTCCTGAATTAGAGGGCTAAATGACACTAACCAAACAGGAACCCCATGCCTTCAATTTCTTCTCCAGACTTCACCAGGGCAAGGATCCTCATTCTGTAGGTGTGCATGGTAGCTCAGCAATTCCTGATCACAGGACTATACACTCCATGGAAGACACCATATTCCCATTCCAGCTACGCCAGGCAGTTCCATACTGAGGCAGCTAGCTCCTGCTGGACTCCAGCAATCCTCTTGAATGAGGAAGAGTGTCAACTCCCACCTATGATATACGTTTACATAGATTACAACAAGCACTGGCACTATCAGCTCAGTATTACATGACATTGTGACCAATTACTTAATGAAAATTCACTAACCCTTCTGTTTTTAAGGACAGTGGCCCAAGTCCCTAGTAGTGAGAGAGTTGATAAGAAAGCACATCCCCAAGGAGACACTTCCAGCCAAGATCTTACTATCACAGAACTTCCCCCTGAAATGATCTTTGTGGCATATTTATAATTATTAGCTATCTTTCCTCCAGGATAATTCCTTTCTACCCCCTTACAGAGATACCCCTGGTGGTTTCAGCCCAAGAAATTTCCAAACTCTTCTAATGATGTCTGAGGTGATTATAGCTTGGGTTCACAAAGTAAGACAGGCCAACCTCAAGTCAACACAATGAGAGGGATTGAGTCGGTATTCTCTGCATCCCATCGAAGAGAGAGCTAACATTCCCTGGGGCTGGCCAAGGGGTTGGAAAATGTATGTCAGATTAGAATCAGTGATTGAAAAACTTTTAAAGTAGATTTCAACCCATGAGCCACACTTAACTAGACTTTCTAAGCGTCAAAGGCTAGTCACATTTAAGACTGCTGGAACTTGTGGCCGAGAGTTGACGAAGAGCTTCAAATGATTGTTGGCAGACCACATCCATGGATATCACATGTCTGCATGTCTTGTGAGCAGAAGGACTGGGAGCCTTTGCTCTGGACTGTCACTTCCAAGATGTTTGTAGAGGGAAGAGTTTGGAAGATGGAGATAGTGTCTCCTTTCAGAGCTGAGAGCATGTTTGTTTGCTGTCCAGGATAATAAAGATAATTCCCCTCTCTGGGCAAAGGTGACCTGTTTTGCTTGTAGTGCATGATAACATATTCAGTTTCCCTAAGCTTGAAATTCCTTGACACAAACCCTGACTGCACACATCCCTGGGCCAGTCTTGTCACCCATAATACCCTGCTTAGTCTTCGGGGATGTGGTAGTTACATAATTTCATGTTGACTTGATAAATAGATCTAGGGGTGGAGTCAAGCCTGTCAGTCAGGTCACACCCTGATGATGCTTCCTTGTAGGTGTGGTCTTCTCATGAGGATTCTGGGAACTTCCTCTCTCTTGATTCTGCCATCAGAAGAGGCAGGCTACTCTCTCTTTTGCTTTGCCAGGAGGACACACCTGGAGACACACCAGTGCTGAGATGCTTCCACTGACAGTGGATCCACAAGACTTTTCACCCACCAGCCTGTGATCTTCCTGCATTTGGAACCATTGCATATAGCTGTGTGAGTCTGAAGAGAGATTTATGGGCTAATATTGGACTTATGGACTTGATCTGGACTGAGCTGGGATGGATTCTTTTTTTAAATCATTTTATTGGGAACTCATACAACTCTTATCACAATCCATACATACATCCATTGTGTCAAGCACTTTTGTACATTTGCTGCCCTCATCATTCTCAAAACATTTGCTTTCTACTTGAGCCCTTGGTATCAGCTCCTCATTTCCCCTCCCTCCCAACTGCCCTCTCCCTCTTGAACCCTTGATAATTTATAAATTATTATTATTTTGTCATTTCTTACACTGCCCAAGATCTCCCTTCACCCACTTTTCTGTTGTCCATCCCCCAGGTAGGAGATTATATGTAGATCCTTGTAATCCATTCTCAATATACAACTGTTCTTTGATATAAAGCTCTCTCTTACACAGATATGAGTGTCTCAGGGACTTTGCTTCTCTAGTCTACCTGGACTAACACAGGGGACAAGGGAAACTGACACAAAGATGACACTCATGCATCTGGCCGTGCCATAAATAGTTCAATCTTGCATCTTTGGCTAGTATCCATTAAACCCCCAACAAGGTGAACCTCTCAGGTTAAAATACAGAAAAATCCAAGACACTTCCCTGACCTTCTTGACAAATGGTAAACAGCAAGAATTACACACCCTGTAACATCCTCCTTTCCTCCACACCACATTTTGTGTGAGTCTTAAAATCAAAGCTCCGTCCTGGCTAGTGACTTCTGAACATGCATAATCAAGGGTTTTGTTTTTGTTTAAGAAATGCTTCTCTGAGGCTGCTTTTGCATAACATTGCTCTCTTCAAAAAGCTCTCTGGGGCTTCCACGGACACTGCACACTCTTCCAATACACCTCAGACCGGTCACTTGGGGAACAGATTACCTGGCATGGGTACTACATTCTTTTCTCTTTGGTGAGCACTCTCTGCCTTATGAGGCCCAGGAAAGGGTTAACTAGTAAGCAGTGGAGAGCAGATGTATATCCTTGAAACTGAATGCTCTTTATTTATTAGTCAGAGGATCCTTTTCTTGTGTTTAAACAAAATAAACACATATTTTCAAAATATCTGAAAATAAAAACATATTTTCAAAATACCTGAAAGGATGTAGTCAACATTTTAAAGGTAGTTCTCATGGAGTGATAAAATTACAGGTCTTTTCTACCCATGTGTTTGTTCATCTGTCTGATCTGGTTTTGTTATGTTTGTAATGAGTCTAAAGTCCATTGAAGAATGTTTTAAAATCACCCCATGCTTCTTTTGTGGCACAATAAGTTGCTCGGGGCCTCCTACAGCCGTCCTGCCCAGATGCCAGCATGTAAATGAGCCCCACCAAGTGTCTCTGCTCACCCATCCTGTGCCCACCCCACCCAACTGAGGTGGAGAGAAAGCAACAGCAGATAACTAAATGTGAAAGTAATATTTGGTTATTCAAATTAGCCTAGCCAACATGACCTTTTCAAGACTGGTGTAAAAGGTACACAGAGAGTTTTCTCCATCCTGAACACGCCTGCAAGATCCAATTTAAAACATCTTGTGTTTCGGCTGAAGCCAAAGCAATGACAGCCCCTGTAAATTCCCTAAGGTAAGACCAGGAATGCACTGAGTGATATATAATAGCTATCTCCCAAGAAAAGAATAAGAAGCCATTTATGAAATCTTACCATGTAGGAAGACTAATGTGTCTATTAAAAGTAAAGTGTGAACTCCGGGTCCTCTCACTGGGGACTGATTTAAATGCAGTTTTGCTAAATTAGCTGTAGAACAAATCTGAAGGAGAATGCTACCAATAAAATCGTACAAAGCAGCATATCCTGGGTGGGAATCATTTCTACAGTAAGGTTCTGAGATAGAACAAGTGGATAAATAAGCTTAATACTTTTGTGGGTTTCTCATTTTGTTTTATGTGTTATTGGGAACAATACCTTTTTCATCAAATGCAAAATAGGAGTGAGAAATTGTTCTCAATATTCCAATTTGTTGTTCAAAAGGCCAATCCACCTTAAGAAATCAGGTATTCATGAAGCTCATCTGGATCTTATAAGTGGAATATTCTTCTAAACTAAATCTGACTTTAACCCTAGAAAGTTATCGTCAGAATAATAGCAACAGCAGTCAGTGAGTGACTTCTAACACTACCGAACTCCCGACAGGCAAGCGTTTCACAACAGAAGTGCTTCCTGGTCTGCTAGTCAATATGCCCAATGCGTACAACCTTTTACCAAGCTTTCAGGGAGCAGTGTGTGTCAGTCATCAACCACTTTGGGTTAAATTAAATCTCATTGATGTCTGCTCCATAAACAAATATAAGGGCTTACTAAGAGCATGAAGAAATATGCTTATAATATCCTTTAGAAGCCAATACATTTTCCCCTTAGGAATGATTTCACATACCTCACAGCTCCTCCCCCCATTGTTCACTGAAGCCCCACCCACCTAACCTCACACACCATCTTTATGTTAAACCACAAATTAAGCAAGCATGAGACTTAATTGTAGGAGACTATTCCTTGTTGACAAGGAAGACATTAATTCTTCTCTATACTGTAAAATAAAAACATCTGTTAATCTGATTTGTCTCTTCCACTTTGATATTAACAAAACAGAGGTTCTGTAGATAACAAAACAGACACACACAAAGGCACAGCAGCACAAAAGCACAGAAAGATGAGAAAGGCAAGCACCAAATAGGCAGCAGCAGCAGAAGCAAGTAGGGAGGGCTCCCTGGGTACTGCGCTGGGGCAGCTTTCAGCTTTCAGTGCTTTGCAAGGCATAAGGCTTAGTTGGAGCAGATGTTTCTCAGTCACCAGAGAGGTGTCAGGACCACGCATGCCTGCCTGCCCAGCGAAGAAAACATTATTGCCTTAGAGAGAGTTAGTGCGTTCTGTTTAAGCCCCTGGTTCTCATTCTTCCCAGAGCTCCAGCAAGCTCAACAGGAAGGAGAGAAGCGAGCGAACGAGAAGAAAGTTCTCTCTAAATTGACTAGGAGCCAAGAGCAGTTTCTGCTCTGGGCTTTGTCTAGGGAATCCCCGTGATGCTCTTGGAGTATGATGCGGACCAGTGCTGAGGAGCAGCCTGGGACATTGCAATGCAGAGGTAGCTCATGTAAATCAAACTAGAGTGAGTCAAATCATTTGCATAACCTAGAAACAATGACTTATTTAGCCAATAATCGTGGGGTAAGACCCTACTATGTGCTGGTACCCTTGAAAGCCCTAGGGATGTAGTACCTATTGACAACAGGAAAAACGTTTCCTCCCATATGTTGTTCACATTTTGGAAGAAAAGACAGACAATAAAGCAGGGAATAAATAAATTCAGGTAGTATGTCGTTAAGTGCATAGTGACAGTTAAGTGCAAATTATGATAACAAGACAAAATAAAACAAAACACCTCAATGGCAATGGGTTGAAGCTGACTCACAGCGCATCTGTCTATAAGACAGGAAAACACTTCCCGGGGAGGTTCCCAGACAGTAACTGTTGAAGGCAGAGAGGCCAGTTTTGCTCCTGAGAAGCAGCTGGTGATTTCGAACTGCTGATCTTTCAGGTTGCAGCCCGATGCAGACAGCAGCCCAATACGTAACCACGACACCATCAGCTGTCTGTTTAAGTGTGGTTTAAGGTGTTGCCGGCCCTGGAAAACTCATTCACTCGTGCAAACAACTATGTGCCGGCATTATGCCGGGCACTGAAAATGCAGGGCAAACCAAAGAGCCATCCACGTGTTGCCTGCCTGATTGAAGGAGGTTTTAATCAACTAATACAGTCAGTGATAAAGCACCAATCAAGAACTCATTGCTATTGAATGGGTCTCAATTCTTGGTGACCCCGTGTGTCTGAGGGTAGAACTGTTCCATATGGTTTCCTTTTTTCGGTTGTTACTTTTATGGAAACAGATCACCAGGCCTTTGTTCCACAGTGCCACTGGGCAGGTTTAAACTGTCAACCTTTAGATTAGTAGTTGAGCTCAAAGCATTTGTGCCAGCCAGGAATCCTTACGGTATAAACAAACAAAAATCACCAAGCCACTATCTAGTAATTCCAACTCATCAGGACCCTGTCACTCAAAACTCACTGCCATTGCGTCGATGCCAACGCATAGTGAAGTGCCCCCTGTGTCTCCAGGACTGAGAATCTGTACAAGAGGAGAAAGCCCTGCCTCCCACCTGCAGAACAAACTGTGGACCTTGCAGTGAGTGGCCCACAGCCTAAACACGACACCACCAAGTAGGACAGAGCCAAACAGCCCCTGCGGGTGTCTGAGACTTCAACTTTTTACCGGAGTACACAGCCTCATCTTCCTCTGGAAGAGCGTCTGGTGGCTTCGAACTGTCACCGGTGATTAGCAGCCCCAGATGTGAACTGCTCTGCCACCAGGGCTCAGTCCATGGTCGTGCCCAAAGGAAACTACTCATAGTGCCTTGAACTTCAGTGGAAATGGGGAGTGCTAATGCACCTGATGTTTGCTGGCATCCCGTCCCGGCCACGGGTCAGTTCTGACAATGTGTCATCCCTTGCTAACTGAAACCAAGCAGCAAAGGCAGCACAAAGCAAAGAAGTCTGAGCAAGTGCTAGGGACGGGGTTCTAGACAAATGCCAGGCCTGAGAACGTCTGGGAGAGTCGGAAGAGCCCCCAAAGACTGAGAAAGTTACCGAAAAAAGAGGCGAGGCAATCACGTGGGCTCCAGAGGCTAGGGGAGCTGCCATGTCTTCGAAACCCATGACGATGTCACATCAAAGCCCACAGAGGTTGCGGCACTTGTCAAGGTCACAGAACAAGATGAAGGCCATGCTCAAGCTACTTCATCGGGGACAGGGGTGTGTCCTTTCGTGCTATGTCTAGAATGTGAATCCAAAAACTGGGGCAATACTAGAAGAATTGGGAGCCTGAATTTGCCAACAGAGTCGCACATGTTTGGCTGAGAGTAGAAGCATGTCCTTTAAAATAATCTGCCTCTAAACTTTCTTTCAAACAAATCAGAATTTTATTTCAAAACAAAAGCAATCTCGAAATACAGAGGACGTGAAGCCCCCCCTCCCCCCTCCGAGAGCTCATTAATTCAGAGCCAGGGTTGTTTGCTGCTGTTTGCTTCCGTGTATATTTTCATCGTTCTTGCTGGTATTCTTTCGGGCTCAAAGCCCAAGTGTGAGAGACTCGTGGGTGCGGGTGTTTGGAGAACAGCTGTCGCAGGGCCTGTGAGTGCAGGTGCCATCCGCACAGCGGGGAAAAGGAAGATCAACCTCCCCTTGTTTCTAAGTGTTGGGGAAGCAATCCTCAAAAACACTGAGGGATTCGCGTCATGAAACTGTCTGACCGGGGTCCAGATTACACTGCGTTCCCTTAGACTCCATTCTCACCTCAGCCTTCCTTCTGCCGTGGCCCAGCCAGACAGCTAGACGAAACCTTCTCCTCTCAGCGCTATCTCACGATCTGGCCACGTGTGTTTACAATAAGAAAATAAATCTAATACCCAACTGATCTGCACACTAACGACAAACCTCTGGCAGTAGCAGCGGCCTTTAAGGCGAGAGCAAGGTTGGTTGTGGTGGTTAAGGTTGTGTGCCATCTTGGCTGGGTCATGATTCTCAGTGGTTTGACAAGTATGTATAAGGTACTGTGGCAGTTATATAATGATATAGTCATCCATTGTGTGATCTGAAACCGAATCATGGCAATAAGTGAGGAGTGGTGTATTATGAAGCATTG
The DNA here is from genome assembly GCF_050624435.1 of Tenrec ecaudatus. Classification (NCBI taxonomy): domain Eukaryota; kingdom Metazoa; phylum Chordata; class Mammalia; order Afrosoricida; family Tenrecidae; genus Tenrec; species Tenrec ecaudatus. The sequence goes on along the minus strand of NC_134533.1, from coordinate 157,345,077 downwards.
TTTGTCCTGGGGGACAGGAATGTAGGGGGCAAATCTTGTCAAAGATCCAGAGGCTGAGAGGAAGGATTTACAACATGTTTTTTAAAAAATAATTTACATATTCTTAACAGTTTCTCCAACATATAATTCACATACATTTCAATAGTCCGATCATGTTCATAAGAGTATGTAACCGTCAGCACTATCCCGTGCAGGATGTCTCTTCTCCCTTGTGTTCCTTGCTGTTAGCTCCCCACTCCCTGCCAGCCTTCCCTGTCATGACTCTTTGAAACAATTAGTCCAGTTGCTGTCTCTATAGGTTTACCTATCCTTGGTTTCATATGCAGAAATACATACAAAATCAAAACACAAGCAAATGGCTCATGACAATGCAAGACAGAAACAGAGAAAAACCGGCATAGAAATAAAAGCAGAACTCTTGGTGGGGTTTGATCAAGTGTAGCTGAGAGGAATTACTGAGAGCCAATGAAGGTCAGACATGATCGTGGAACAGAAGGAAAGGAAAAGTGAATGGAGGAAAGAAGTAGGAGGCAAAAGACACTTATAGAGGTATAAATATAGGTATGTATGTATGTAAATATATTAACATATGATGATAGTGATATAAGTATATATATATATATATACTTAAGTATCAAGGCAGCAGATGAACATTGGACTTATGTTCATGTCCTCCCTCAATACAAGAACTCTTTGTTCTAATAACCTGGCATTCTGTGATGCTGCCTTCCCAACATGATTGCTGAAGTCAAAATGGGTGCATAAGTAAATGTGGTGATGGTGGTGCTGGGCTATTAGAAGGTATAGTGTCTGGGGTCTTAAACACTTGAAGTTAAACAAGCAGTCATTTAGCTAGGAAGCAACAAAGCCCACATGGAAGAAGCACATCCTCCTGTGTAATCATGAGGTGTTGACTGGATCAGGTATCAGGCATCATAAGACCCAAAACAAATAATTATATTGATGAGAATGATTGGGGGGGGGAGCAGAGTGGAGACCCAAAGCCCATCTGTAGACAATTGGACATACCCTCACAGAAGGGTCACAAGGAAGCAACGAGTCAGTCAGGGTACAGTATAGCACCAATGAAACACGCAACATTCCTCTAGTTCAGTGGTTCTTAACCTGTGGATCATGACCCATTTGGGGGTCAAAGGACTCTTTCACAGGGGTTGCCAGATTAATAACAGTAGCAAAATTACAGTTATAAACTAGTAACAAACATAATTTTATGGCTGGGAGTCACCACAACATGAGAAACTGTATTAAAGGGTCACAGCATGAGGAAGGTTAGAGCCACTGCTCTAGTTCTTTCGTGTTTCCTCCGCCCACCCCACCCCCACTATCATGACCCGAGTTCGACCCTACAAATCCAACTAGACCAGAGCATGTACACTGGTACAGATAAGAGCTGGAAACACGGGGAATCCATGACAGATAAACTCCTCAGGAACAATAATGGGAGTAGCAAAATCATGAGGGTAGGGGAAAGTTGGGGGGAGAACAGGGAGAAAGGGGGAACTGATCACAATGATAGATGTATAGCAAACACACACACACACACACACCTGAGAAGAGCGAACAGAAATGTGGGCAAAGAGAGACAGCAGACAGTATAAGATATGAAAACAATAATAATTTCTAATTTATAAAAGGGTGATGAGGGTGGGAGGGTGGTGGGGAGGAAGGAGAAGACGAGGAGCTGATACCAAGGGCTCAAGTAGAAAGAAAATATTTTGAAAGTTATGGTGGCAACATCTGTACAAATGTGCTTGACCCAATGGATATATGGATTGTGAGAAGCACTGTCAGAGCCCCCAATTTAATGATTTTTTAAGCATAAAATATTAAAAACTGGAACAAGTGCATGAAGGGGAAGATCAAATGACAAGGTGTCAAATTTACCTCACTATAGCTGCAGCAATCCGCCCAACAATTTAGTCTGTCTGACAACAAGGCCCTTTCCATCCCGGGCCCTAGTCGGAGCGGTTGACCGGAGGCTTAATCTACATGGGAGATCCTGGGATGAGTTTTGGGTTTTCACCATTATTCTAAGTCTTCTGTATTTAAACCGTGTTCTCAGAATTTAAGCTCTAATCCCACTCACTCCTCCGGGTTTGGATTTTATTATTTACAATTCTTGGATCATGTAGGCTGGTGTGCTTCTTCCATGTGGATTTGGCTGATGCTTCACTTAATGGTTGTTTTTTTAATACAAGCCATTAGGACCCCAGACATGATTCTTTCTGATAGCTGGCCACCCTCTGGTTTCTTCACCACATTTTGCTGTAGCACCCATATCTTCAGTGATCACTTTAAGGGGACAAATATTGAACAGGGCCATGTCATAAGAACCAATTGTTCATAGATTCAGGCTATATTTAAGTATGAACTTAAAGTCCATTTGTATATCTATGGTTTATACATGTCCCCAGTTCACATTAAATACATAATTATTGTTTGTTGAAGGATATTATGAATTATCTCCATGGAGCATATGGTAGTTCTGTTGATATTACCATTAATTTAGTAAATGGTATGGAATTTAAAATGCTATTGAGGAAAAGAAAATATGCATGTATAGGACAGTGTTTTAAACCAAAATGCATGAGTTGCTGGTTTGTACAGATTAACAATTGACCTGATACTATTTACACACACGAGGGTTGGGAATAGGGCAAAACTTTCAATGATCCTCCAATACCAGTGGTTCTCAATCTTCCTCATGCTGCGACCCTTTCATACAGTTCCTCATGTGGTGGTGACCCCCAATCATAAAATTATTTTCATTGCCACTTCATAACTGTAATTTTGCTACTGTTATGAATTGTAATGTAAATATCTGATATGCAGGATGTATTTTCATTGCTACAAATTGAACACAATTAAGCATAGTAATTAATCACAAAACAACATGTAATTCTATGTATTGTGAAATATTTATGTGTTTTCTGATGGTCTTAGGTCCCCTGCGAACGGATCGTTCAACCCCCAAAAGGGTCGCGACCCACAGGCTGAGAACCACTGTCCTACACAGAAGCAGAACTGGGCTAAAAAGGCAAAAAGAATATGAAAATAGCACATACATGGTAGGCTTGAGTTGCCCTCGAGTCTATTGGGCTCTCTCAAGGCAAAAATCCTGAACCAATTCCAATTCCTTCTGTCTTCACAGCCTTGGGATAGTAGTTATCTAGTTCTTCTCACACTCGGGCCTTTCAGCCTGAGACCCATGGGAATGTTTCAGTTTTTTTAATCCGCTCTCAGTGTGTTTCAGGAAAAGGCCAGTTCACCTAACCGAATCCTTCTGGTGTGATCTTGAAGGATGGTGTGCACCTCGGAAGCACAGACTCTAAAGGCCTGGTTGTCTACAGTACACCACCTGGGTCACCACTGGCTGAATAGACAGTCTGATTGCTTTAAAATACCTGCTATACCTCCCCAGCCCTGTCAACATGATAAAGGAAAGTGAGTTACCCATATCCTTTTAAAATACCTTCCAATTAGTGACAACGAGCTTTGGGTGATGGAATTCTTGCCTTCCATGCGCAAAGTCAGGATCAGATTCCCTGCCAACATTTCCCAGCAACGGTCACCGCTTTGTTGTCTGTCAAGTCTGGCATGTCCATATGATTATGAACAGGATGCAGTGAGCTTTCGGATTGAGATGGAATAGAGGAAAGGCCTGGCAATATACTTGGCAAAGACCGACTTTCCCCCTATGTCCCTTACTGTAGAGGCTCCTTCTACTGTCCAAGTCATGGAAGAACACCCTGGAGCTTTGCGGTGTGGCCCTGAGCAGAAGTCTATCCTCTCGGTACCTTCCTTCCTGGGTGGAAGGAGGGGAAATCCCTCCAGACAAGAGTCTGACTTTCAAGGCTGCCGCATGACTCAACTGTACAGGCCTGGATCTGATGATGCGGCCTTCCCAAGCAGATGGGCTTCTCCAACTAACAGGAAAGAGAAAAAAGCAAATAATCATTTTCCAAATATCCTCTCCCTTTGCTTGTAGAGGCTTCCCTGACAATGGATGGTGACCCTGTTTCTTCTCTTTCCTTATGAAAGGCTATTCTTTATCTAGATGTTGCTTTATTTTCCCCATTGCCTACTTGCCTACTGCATGCGTGAGCTTGTCCAGAAGGCAAAATGAAATTGCTGACAACTGCAGGTGGATGGGTGCCATTTGCAAAACTTAAAACTCAGGATGCGAGGGTGGGAAAGAAAGAGGGAAAGCTCTTAGGAATGGTGTGGGAAAGCAGAACTCAGAAACATGAGGGAACAATGTACCCAGACTCCGCTCACATTACTCACGCCAAATGTGAAGCTCGCAGAGAAAAGCGCACGCGGTACCTGCTCTTTCATTTCAACAGGTCAGCTTTCTCATTAGGTTTCCCATTTGGTTCATAGTTCCCGGCGATTCTGGGCTGTATTCATTTGCCCTTAAGATTTTCTTCCTTTAATAAAATGGCTGGGGAAAAAAAGCTTGCTAATGGGATACAATGGCTGTAGCCTCTAGGTCACTGGTTTTCATGCCAACGAGGCCTGCAGCAGTGAGTCAGGCAGAAAAGAAATAAATAACTAGGCCGTCTCTGTGGTGACTCTCCGCCTCTAGCTCATGCCCTCCCCACGCGAGCGCTTTTTGTATGTCATCATTCTTCTGGGGCAAGTTCTGACGGTGAATGGAAATGTTCCCATATTACACGTCTTCTAGGGTGTCCCACCCCCAAATGAGTTTAGGCTTTAACTCCCTCATGGCTGCTTCCCCTCATTTTCCCTCTCATGCTCCAAAACAGCTTGTCCTTCTTCCACACACCAAATCAAAGCCCACTGCCATTGAATCCATTCTCCTTGGGACCCTAAAAGGCAGAGTAGAGCTGCCGGGCTGCCTTTCTGAGGCTGTGAATATTTACAGGAGCAAACACACTCATCTTTCATCCAAGGAGTGACTAGTGAGCTCGAACTGCGGACCTTGTGAATAGTAGTAGCCCAATAGATCTCAGGGCTCCTTCACACACACACACACACACACACACACACACACTCTAATCCACTGTCACTCCAGGAAACGTCTACACATAAATTTGTGCACCCTTTAGTCACAATTCCTCTAAATACGTTAATTACCGACCTTTAGTCTTCCAGCCCTTCTCTAAAGCTACTCCTATCGATAATGTTCTCATTGCTTTTCCTTTTGCCACTAGTTGTCAGTTTACATTTATGCTGTATATATATATTGCTAATAAACTTTCCTAAATTTATAATGGGGGAGGAGGAGGCAACCAAGGCAGTGTCCCACTTTAGCTTTTAAAGACATTAAAGCAGAGAAACAAACACATGAACTATCTGTAGCCTTCTCTGGTGAGCACCCTTCCACATACCTGCATGGCTCTACTCCTGTCATTATAAAATAACGGTCAAATAAAATATTTTCAGAGACTTTGAGCTCAGTTAGCTAAGGAGGAAATCAGTGCTGATGTATAACTAATACAATTAACTCAAGACAAGCACAGAAGCCTGATCCAGATGGCTTCACGACTGAATTTCTCAAGAAATCCAAAAACTTATTAGAGATCCACCCTGCTCTCCCAGATGGGCTAATCATTCTTATAAGAACATCATATCTCAGATGTGTCTAAATGATTGAAATCTCATAGACTAAGGCCTCTGCTTCCTCACTTCCAACTGACTAGCATGTAAGGAGAAAGCGGCACAGTCTTTAGAGTGTGGATTACCATGCATCTCTGAGTTTTGACTAGGAGGAGGTATGGAAAGGGAGGCCACAAAGAAGTGCTTTGGAAGCTAGGAGACCAAGCAGTGAAGAAGAAATCCCTTCCAGGAACAGGGTACTGAAGCTAGAATGACTTAGATGAAACAGTTCTAGCCTCACTCCTCTTCTTGGTATCGCCCTCTTCCATAGACACCCTGGTTCCAGTCCTGTCCCCCAAATGAATTAGGTTGTGCAGATACGCATAGTTTGTTTTTACAGAAATTTCCCCTCTCTGACCCGGCCATCTGACTTCCACTGGCTGCACGAGGAGCAGAATCCAGTTCCACAGCAGACCAAGGCCAGTTGCCACCAGGAAGAGATCAGATCTTGAAGTCTGGGGCTTATTGCCTACATGGGCTGAGTGTGGTTCAGAATTTTGATCTACAATATGCCTTTGGAGATTTCCTGGTGATCCTTAGAAAGTTCTGAGTCACTCCAGACTGGCTTGTACTGCCGGGGCCTGCGGATTCTGACCTGGTAGCATCTCAGGTCAACCTAAGCTGGGCTGTGCTGTCCTGGTTCCCTTGACACCTCCTGAAGTGAGACTTCAGACAAGCCGTGCAGCTTCTCTGGCAGGCCTGTCAACAGAACGAAGCCCTTACAACTATGGAAGGTGCCTAAAAGTTGAACTTGTGTTTGCTTTTATGCTTTGTAACCCTGGGATGTAGGGCCAGTTGTCGATCCTCCATCAGCATCTACCTATGGATAAAAGAGATCAATAAAAGAGAGAGCCTCTTGATCATATTGGCTGTGGTATTATTATGTGAGCTTAAAGGTTAGGCAATTCAAACCCAGCCAGCAGTTCCAGGGGATCTCCTCCCACGAAGATTCCATCCAAGAAAACACCATGAGGTGGTTCTCCTCTGCCACATGGGGCTGCTCGGAGGTGAAACCAACGGAACAGTGTGGAGTAGCAGCAACATTATTAACCTTGTGTGCTGTTACATAATAGTAGTTCATTCACTGACCTTGAATTGATTCCCACTCATAGCGACCTTATATTAATTCATGTGAATAATGCATGCACCTAAGGTAATAGAGTACTGGCAGCGGAAAACTTTAACTGTGAAGACAAGCATCTGGCTGCTGCTAACCACAAGGTCAGTGGTTGAAAGCCACCAGCTTCTCAAGAGAAAGATAAAGCTGTCTGTTCCCATAAAGATTTACAGTCTCAGAAGCCCTGCCCAGGGTCACCAGGAATGGGAATCGATGATGTGGGTACAGTTTGATGTTGGCTTGGATTGGCTGAGCTTCCCATTAGGAAGCACAGAACTCAGAAATAGAAACAAAAGGACTGAGAGGGTGCATTGAGACTTCATTTCTTCTACGGTGATCAAAGTCTTGTTCTTCATGAAGACCAAAGGTCACCTTCTTCATGAAGACATCATGGAGGCACTCACAGGTGGTATTTTTTCATGTTCTCCCTGAAAACTGTAAAGAGTAGTAACTTGTGAACAAAGAGTGCAGGCATGTGGACTGATGGAAAGGGTTCCCAATCTGTGGTTCTCAGGCTTGGATTGGATCGGGGCTCTTGGCCAGTGACTTTGGGTGAGTCCCTTAAACTGTCCCTGCCTTTATTTCCTCATTTATAATGTGGAGCCAATGATAATAACCCCTATTTCACAGGGCGTCTATGAGAATAAAATGAGATAATGCATGTGAAAATGCTTTATAAACTATACAAAACACATAACTGTTAGTCATCATCACTTTTATCATCATCGACGAATAACAAGCAGCCTTATAGAAAGCATTTGTATGGATTCAGAGTGTTAATATATTCATAGGGAAGTGCATCTGCAGTGAATAGTCGGACATATCTACTCTGTTGTGGTCTCCTTGGAAGAATAATGCTATCCAAAATCAATTTTTAACCGAATGAGCAAAACGAATGCTCAATGACTAAAATAAATTAAGGATAAGATTCAAATTTTAAGCCTTGCCTGAAAATCATGGCATTACACATATTGTTTCCTTTATGATCCACAGCTCTTGCCAGCCTTTAAACTAGTGAAATATTTACTCTATCAAAACCTTTCCAGAATATTAAAAGCAATCACCTGAGATCTTGGGAAATTTATACTAACCTTCTTGCTGAATTTTGAAATACCATGTATGAATAATGTTTCACATTTGATCAAACTTTTAAAATACGGTGATTACAAATGAGCTAAAGATGATTTCTTTTTATTCTATATTATCTCAGCACGATATAGGTGCAAAAATGACTTCAGAGGTGGAAGTGTAGTGGGTTTGTTGTTGTTGTTGTTTTAGGGAAAGAGGTTCCATAGGAACTTGATGGAGAGATGAATCATTAACCTTTTGATAGAATAAGATTAATATATTTCATTTTTAAATATGTAAGCTAACCAGAACAAGACCACAGCATAACTGCAACTCTCCCAGAGAGAACATCAATCCTTAGGTGATACATTTAATTGTTGATGACTTTCAACTTTCATAGATTTATACCTCATACATGCCAAGTCCAATGATCACTTGATGTTTGCCGGCGTTCCTTCCCATTTTGTACAATGCCTCATCAACAAGCCAAGGTCCTGGTAGCTTCACCCCCCCGACTGGCTCGACTTTGAGATGGCAGCTTTTCCTCAGTCGTGTTTTCAGTGCGTCCAACCTGAGGGGTTCATCTTCTGGAACCATCTCTGGCAAAATCCTGCTTTTATTCATGAGGTTTTCATACCTAACAATGTTTCAGTGATAGCCATAAGGTTTTCAGTGGCCAAGTCCTCAGACATGAACGCCCTGTTCCTGTGTTGCAGTCTTCTTCCTCTGGAAGTGCTGCCGAAATCGATTCCCTTCAGAGGACGCTGGTTGGGATAGACCAGTGACATAACTTCCAGCATCACAGATACACACAAACCACCACGTTTGGACAAACTTGCAGACAAGTTATGGCTCACACATCTCATTCAGTGGAGGGCCTGGGACTTAACCCAAGCCTGCATTCATTATCACTGCACCCACTGCCACACGATTTGGAAAGGATTCTGCTACATGGCAGGAAGAATTTTTATTTCTGTTGAAATTTCCTTAAAGTCAAGGTGAACTTTACTTCACATTTGTGTAAACAGCTCGTGGCTCTCATTATAGGCAGTAATAGGGTCATTCATGAAATATAATTTCATATCATTAAACACATGATGAGCTCCCCATGTCACATATCCCTTTCGTGACAAAAATGATAAGTTTGGATATGATAGTAAAATAAAATTTTATATTAGAAATCCCGAAGGGTTCCAAACATGTCATTTGTGTACTATGTGACATTCATAAAAGACAACATTAACCTTATTTATGCAAATTCTCCCACGGTTCCTAAAGCCAGTCAAATTAAAGGATATTCCTCATGATAATTGGGATTGTTTATGTCATATATTAAACTATTGTTAAAGTGCCTTCAAAAGCCACAAACCCAGTTCCCCCTTCTCTTGGCCAAATATAAACTTGAAATTCTATCGTTGACCATGACATATCAACATGCCTTTGGTGGTGGGAAGGTTTGGGCTTTGCCTTTCCAACAGGTAATTCTCCCTTTTTTGTAAGAATATTACCATTTTCTTTGGGGATTTACTTCTTTCCCTTATCCCCTGTCGTAAGATTCAGGTGAGATTTACCCTACCTGCAAAATCTAAGACCTGGCCAGTTACCACAATGTACCACAACATTCATAGTCTCTGGTTCAAGTACAGAATAAGACACAAGAAAAGACAGTTGGAGCCAGAGATCATCATCCCTAAGACTTTTGATGGAGCTTCTCAGAAATGAGTACTTTCTTTCCACTGATTTTGCTAATCTGAAAAAAAGGTCCGGTGGGGGGGGGGGGGATAAGACATGATTTATCAAGAATAAGATTATCTTAAAAGAAAGACTGACTAAAAATAGAAAGCATCCACATATCTGGCATCACTTACATACCTACATACAACTATAGCAGCATACCAAATAGGGCATGTGGTAGGTGCACCGTGAAGTCTCCAGGCTGACACTCCGTGTGGACCCCATGTAGATCATGGTGCCCACTGTTTCTAGGGCCGATCCGTGTGTTTAAACAAAGAACTTTGCCTGTAAGAAGCAGCAGAGGCATCTCGCAGGAGAACAGAAATCATTCCACCACAGAGTAAACGTTATCCCAGGAATGCTTGGGGAGAGATGCAGCCCTATGTGATTTGCCTTGAAGATAGTAGGATGTGGGGGGATAGACTGGCTCAGGACAAAAGATCCTGATTTCTAGATGCCTAAAACACTAGCAGGAAGAAGCATCTCTTCCTTTGCTGGGTTAACTTCTTTTCTTTTTTTAATACCTCAGTTTTGATATTACCCCATTTTCCTCTGAGCCCACACTTATAAGCCCCAACCTCCCTATTTCTCATAAGCATCTTCCTATGGGCAACTGATGCTTTTATAGCTGCACATTTCTGATGCAAGAAGACCTCACAGGTTGTAACTGACTACCTGCCTGAAGAGACCATGCTGTTAGCTATTGTCTCCACCACTGCCTTTAACTGTGACAAGCACCATCCACTACCACTGATAAACCGTAAGAGAGAGGATTCTTTTTTTTTATTCTTAGGGCAGGGGTGGGGGTGCATAGAATTATAATGTGTGTAACCAATGATTCTTTTTTTTTTAATTAAGTCATTTTATTGAGGGCTTGTACAACTCATCACAATCCACACATACATCCATTGTGTCAAGCACTTTTGTACTTTTGTTTCCCTCATCATTCTCAAAACATTTGCTTTCTACTTGAGTCCCTGGTAATCGTTCCTCATTTTTCTCCTCCTGCCCACTCCCCTCTCCCCATAAACCCTTGATAATTTATAAACTATTATTATTTTGTCATATCTTACACCGTCCGACATCTCCCTCTACCCACTTCTCTGCTGTCCATCCCCCAGGGAGAAAGTTATATGTAGATCCTTGTAATCTGTTCCCCCTTTCTCCCTCACCTTCCTTCCATCCTCCCAGTATTGCCACTCTAACCAGTGGTCCTGAGGGGTTCATCTGTCCTGGATTCTCTGTGTTTCCAGTTCCTATCTGTACCAGTGTACATCCTCTGGTACAGCTGAATTTGTAAGGTAGAATTGGGATCGTGATAGTAGGCGGGGGGGAGGGGAGCATTCAAGAACTAGTGGAAAATTATATGTTTTATCATTGCTACAATGCACCCTGACTGGCTCATCTCCTCCCCATGACCCCTCTGCAATGGGATGTCCAATTGTCCACAGATGGGCCCTGGGTCCCCACTTTGTACTCCCCCTCATTCACAATGCTATCATATTTTTGGTCTTTGATGCCTGATACCTGATCCCTTTGACACCTCGTGATTTCACAGGCTGGTGTGCTTCTTCCATGTGGGCTTTGTTGATTCTCAGTTAGATGGATGCTTGTTTATCTTTAAGCCTTTAAGGCCCCAGACCCTATATCTTTTGATAGCCAGGCACCATCAGCGTTGTTCACTGCATTTGCTTATGCACCCACTTTGTCTTCAGCAATCATGTTGTGACAGGCTGCTGTGCTTCTTCCATGTGGGCTTTGTTGTTTCTCAGCTAGATGGCCACCTGTTTATCTTCAAGACTTTAAGACTGCAGGCACTATATCTTTTGATAGCTGGGCACCATCAGCTTTCTTCACCACATTTGCTTATGCACCTGTTGTCTTCAGCGATCATGCCAGGAAGATGAGCATCTTAGAATGCCGAATTGTTAGAACTAAGTGTGCTTGTGCTGAGGGAGTACTTGAATAGGGGCCCACTGTCCATCTATTTCCTTAATATTAAAACTATAAATATATACATAGCTCTATTACCCCTCATTGAATATAAATATACTTATATATATATGCCTGTATTTAGAGCTTTATAAATTCCTTTTGCCTCCTAGTTCTTTCCTCTATTTCTTTTTGCTTTCCTCTTGTCCCACTTCCTCTTTTCCCATGTTTAGCCTTCATTTGGGTTTCAGGAATTCCTCTGGATTACATTGTCCTTGATCCAGCCCTGCCAGACCTCCTACACTCGCCTTGCCACTGATTTTGGATCACTTCTTGTTCCCTTGTCCCTGGGTTTGTTAACACCCACTTCCTCTCCCCCGCATCCCTTTTTCTCATGTCCCCCTGGAACTGTCATCCCATTGTTGTCTCTTCCAGCTTGTTTATCCCACCTATCCTTTCCAGATAGACATGCAGCAACAACAATATGCACCAACACAAGACCAAGCACAACAAAGAAGCAACAATAGAAAATAAAATGATAGCTACAACAACAACAACAAAAGGGCAACAACTACAAAAAAACTAGAAATAGTTCAAGGTCTATTTGTTGTCTAAGAGTGCTTTCTAGTTCAGTCTGGTGAGGTACCATGCCCTGACCCGACACCTATCCTTGACATTCCCTGGGTACTTCATTGCTCTGCTCCCCCTGCTGTTCTGCTGCATGCTCCGAGTGTCTAGCTTTGGCGTAGTGGGCTCAGGGCAGGTACAATTCCAGCTGTATGTCTCTAGTGTTGTCCCCTGTGGTGCTATGGATCAGTGAGGAGCGTTGTGTCTCATAATGGGCTGGCCCTGTGGTCGTCACTGTGCTTTGGCTGCTCTGAGCAGAAATATTGTCCTCAGAGCTTGGTGGGCCAGGATGTGCTTCACTCTGTTTTATCTACCCCCTTCGTTGGCCCCTGTGTGCTCTGATCAGACAAGTCCCGCTCCTTGAGCTGTAGCTTCAGTGCTGTCCTCTGAAGTGAATTCTTGGGGGGGAGGGGAGGATTGTCCACTTAGTTGGTAATGGGGCCGACCCCTTAGGCCTGAGAGAGGATTCTTAAATGATTTAACAAAAGCAGAATTCATAAAATCGATGCGATGCTACTAATAGCTCAAGGTCACGAATCATCTTTCTAGCTTTAGAAATAATAGATAGCCAGAACTTTATTAAGTAAAAATAATTATCTTTAGAAAAAAATATTTTATTTTAAAATATTTAGAGGAGCAAATTCATTCTGTAAGCTCAGCAGAACTCACACCCAGAAGACCCCAATAACAGCTCCTTCAGAGCCATCGCGGACCATCATCTTTGTGAATTGTGGTAACATGCCAGCAATAGTTGAAGCAAACCCAGAGTCCTAGATAAACACAAAACTCACAAGGGGAGCTAGACATAGGCTTCCTCTTTCTCAGGCTCCTTCACATAGTCTGTTCAGGTCACCCTGGTTTTCTGCTCTCACGACTTCCTCTTCCCCCTCCCCCACTGCAGATCAACTGTGGGGGAGCTACCTCTTCTGTGTTCATATCTTTCTTTCCCTTTCTTATATGATATTTCTTAATTTTTACTTGTTTTCCAGGTCACCACTTCAATTTCCAAGTGTTTAACAGTCTTTCAAATTCTCAGTTAGGAAGTAGTGGGGGTCTATTAATCACCAGTGCTGTGTCTTCACTTTATCTCTGCTTCATACATACTTGAAACAAAGCTGTTAAACTTTATATTCATTACATTGATTCCTTCCCTAAATGCCTTTAACCTTTTACTAATATCTGAGCATGTCTGACCAGGAGAACTTGAGAAAGAATCATCAATCTTAATAGCATGGCACAGGTTTAAAGCATGCTTGAGTGTGGCCCTGTCTCCTCAATCAGAAGTTCCTAGAATGCCTGCCTTCAAAGCAGGTTCCTGGAACCCACATCAAACTTACTGAGCTTGGACGTTTTAGGACTGGTGCCCAGGAATCTTGTAATTAAATCATCAGGATATGTTCTTCATAATTTTTCCTTTTTTTAAGTTGTATTGGCATATGCTTCATATAACATACAATTTAATCATTCAATCATATTTTTAAAATTTGTTCAATCATCACCCCAGCTCAATTTCAGAGCATTTTCTTCTCATACTCACTGTTGCTACCTCATTTTCCCTCACCCTCCTGCCACCATGCCTCGAGCCGATTATCAGTCCAGTTACTACTCTCCGCAGCTACCTCTCCTGCATTTCTATATACGGAAATTCATACAAAATCCAGACAAGAGGCAAATGGACAAACCAAGAACAATGACTTGACAAAACAGAGAAACACTTCTATCAAAAAGAAAGCAGGCAAGGCATGACAGTGGAAGTCCAGAATCCATTTGCTGGGTCCTCAGGTGGATTCAGTGTCCCCTGCATCCCCTCTGACCATAGCCCAGGGACGTCAATAGCCTGGCTATCAGACAGAGAGCATTGTAAAGTCAGTTATGACCCATGTAGTTAGCTTAAAATGTAATACCCTTTCATTTGATCTCCCTATTGATCCATCCCATAATGGTTGTTTTTAATATTTTCTGCTTTCTGTTTGATTGAAAACACAGTTTTTAAGCACTCCAAAATCTGAAAAGCAGAATTCTTTGTGTTGGTAAGGGCTTAAAAGCAAAGGAAACAGCCCTCTGGTTGAAGAATTCAGCAGCGGGCAGGCATCACCCGGAATACACTAGGTTGTACTATGGTGATTGTTGGTCAACACAGCCCCGTCACTTGAAACAGGTCCTTATTGTTTGCACACATTACACGTCCATCAGGCACTGCTGGTGGTTTGGACGAGGGTAGAAAAGTTGCTCTTCCATTTCCCAGGTTAATGCAGTCTCCGTCTGCATCCTGCTGGTGACATTAAAATGAGTAAGGGAATGTTGGAGACCTCCCACTGTAATTAAATGTCCCTGTCTGAAAATAACACACCGCCCTTATGCCCATCAGTCATTGGCTAATTCTGGTTTCATGCTCCCACTGAGTTGTTACATGGGCTGGGAAATGTAAACCTTCCAGAAGGCCAAGTGTTTGAGATCAAGGGGATATGGGTAAGCTGGGCATTAGAAGTTGCTGCCAACAGGAAGCCTCTTCGTTTTTCAAGTATTAAGAGAAGTTAAGCATTCTGGAGTTCATAGCTCCATAATGATGTCAATATTAGGACCCCTCCTCTCATGATTCTCTCCACCAGTTTCAAGAAGGCAGACACTGTTCCAGTCCTTCACAACTCAACAGAATTTTGCTAAAGTGCCAATTATCACAAAGGACAGACAGTATTTGGATTTAAATGTCATCATTTTCTTTTTGAAACAGATTGCCTAATTAAAAACTAAGAGAAGAGATCAATTCATGGGTTTTTCTCTGAATTAATCATCACAGGAATATATCACAGAGATATGTTCTGCTTAGTTGTACAGTCAACAGTACAAATGGTTAGTTGAGCACCTACTATATGTCCAGAAGAAAGTTAGGCAGCTTCTAATTTCATCAACAGAAATCTGTCTGGCCGATGGCCATTGGACCTCCACTCAAGTACTCCCTCAATGCAAGAATACTTTGTTCTATTAAACTGGAATTACATGGTGCTCATCTTCCCGACACAATCACTGAAAACAAAGCAGGTGCATAAGCAAATGTGGTGAAGAAAGCTGATGGTGTCCAACTATCAAAAGATATAGAGTCTGGGGTCTTAAAGGCTTGAAAGTAAACAAGCAGCCATCTAGCTCAGAAGCAACAAAGCCCACATGGAAGAAGCACACCAGCCTGTGTGATCATGAGGTGTTGAAGGGATCAGGTATCAGCATCAAAGAACAAAAAATCATATCATTGTGAATGCAGGGGAGTGCAGAGTGGAGACCCAAAGCCCATCTGTAGGCAACTGGACATCCCCTTATGGAAGGGTCATGGGGAGGAGACGAGCCAGTCAGGGTGCAGTGTAACAACAATGAAACATACAACTTTGATTTTAAAAAAATACAACTTTCCTCTAGTTCCTAAATGTCTCCCCCACTCCAACTAACATGATCCCAACACTACCTTAAAAATCTAGCTAGACCAGGGGATGTACACTGGTACAGATAGGAACTGGAAATATGGGGAATCCAGGACAGATGATCCCTTCATGACCGGTGCTTAGATTGGTGATACAGGGAGGGTGAAGGGAGGGTGGGGTAGGAAGGGGGAACCGATTACAGGGATCTACATATAACCTCCTCCCTAGGGAACAGACAACAGAAAAGTAGGTGAAGGGAGACATCGGACAGTATAAGATATGACAAAATAATAATTTACAAATTATCAAGGATTCATGAGGGAGAAGAAGCAGGGAGTGAGGGGAAAAAGTAAGGAGCTGATGCCAGGGGCTTAAGTGGAGAGCAAATATTTTGAGAATGATGAGGGCAATGAATGTACAAATGTGATTTACACTATTGATGTATGTATAGGTTGTGACAAGAGTTGGATGAGCCCCCAATAAAATGATTTTTTAAAAAGAAAGAAAAATCTATCTGCCCTATGAGTCAGCTAACTCAGTCTTCAGAGAGAAAAGTTGTTCTTGCTGTTACTATTCATGTCCCTCTGCCATTTTGCGAGGTTTCTAACTGGAAACCTGATCCTGGACACAGGGTATAGTGCCACCACAGTACCAAGTAACCGGAGAATCCTTTCTTAGCTCTCAGGAATCCAGAGTTCTAGAAGCTCCAACTCAGGTAAGCTGTTTGAAATCAGGAGTGAGAATATATTTGCTCTGTGCAACAAGGGGAAGGACCCAAGGGGTCACATCAAATCCGTGACCTTGTTAGGTCTTTGCCCACATAACGTCTAGGATTGATGGGAGACTCTGGCAGATGACAGCTTTGATGCTGAACCAAATTGCAAGTGGATGACTTCTCATTGAACATGGGAATAAGTGGAGTAATCATTATTGAAAGCTTTAAATGGCAACAAATCAGATTCTACTTCTTCAGCAATAGCTATCTTTGGAAAGAAAAATGTCATTCCTTTTTCAGGTGATTAACAAAAATAACACAGATCTGAATATACCCATTATGGCAATTATGATTTTTCTTTTAACCACAAGCATATGCTTTTTTGTCAGCTGTTTGCTAGCTCAATCTGAGCTTGTTTCTTGCCCTACAAGATGCCAGGCTGTCTATTATTTTGTCCAACAGCTTTTAATGGAAGCTTTAACATCAGGGATCACTCTATCCAAGACACTTGTGTTGATGGCAAGAGAAATTTTATATTGAAAAGCATAGTGCAATACAGTCATATTACTGTACTGTTTTTAAGAGCCCATGGCAGGGAGACTTCGGGAAGATGGCGACTGAGTAACACATACCAGAGGAACTCTGCAGAATTCAGCCCAGCTGAGATACTTAGAGGTAAATTCAACACTGCTGGATCACAGGAGGAGCATCATAAAGATAAGTAGGCACAGATCCACAAAGTTTGGAGGGGCTGGGGGCTTTTGGCGTTCCACAGTGAAGGCCAGCTCCACAGGGCAGGGATCAGGTTCAGCTATATAGTTACTTTTTTCCCCCTCTCTTCTCTCTATCCCCCAACAGTCTGGGAAGACTTCATAGGGGCTTTTACTCATCACAACCATAGCTTGCCACCATGTCGGGACAGGGACTAAACCCTTGAAGCCCCACAAGCAGGGATCAGGGCTCATCTACATTGTTACTTTTGTTTCCTTCTCATCTCTCTCTCCCCCCACGGTCTCAGCAGGCTTGATTTTTAATTTTTTTCTCCTATTTGTCACTTTCCTGTTCTCTTACACACCACTGCCAACCTTCAGTCCACTCCCCTTAGCCTAGGGCATTTACTCCTCCTGTCCCACACCCAGCTAGGTGAGCTCCACCATGTGCAGCTGCCTGAGGCTGGGGAAAGCCCTGCCGACCTCCACCAGGGGATCGCCACCCAACTTCTTACCGGGGAATTCCTGCTTGTGTGTATTCCTGCTGGGGGAGCACCATATTCCCTCTGTTTTACCAAATGATGGAGGGAACTTCCTCCCGCCTACCTTAGTGCCTCACAAAAACTAAGGCAGCTCGGCCAACATTCATCAATATTCCAAGCTGCAGGAACCTCTGCACAACCTCCACAACACCAAAGCAGCCAATCCACTAGCCTTCTGGGGAACTCCCCTGAGAGGGAAGCCATAGGAAGATAAAGTGGTAGGTTAATTCCATAGTGAAATTAGCTGTAGGCAGTTTGAAGAAGCATCCCTATAAGCATCCCTATAAGAGCCAGTGCTCTTCGACTTCCTGGAAAATGGCACCTGCCTCCTCTAAAACAATACAACGCAAACAGCCATGAGCCCCAACAACCTCAATAAAAAACAGGGGAAACAAAGGCAATGGCAGAAGATCTCCTGAAAATAGCAGCATGCACAGAAGAAGCAGTCATTCAGTTGCCACAGAAAGAAATTTTCACAATGATGCTTGGCATCATACAGGATAAGAAACAATACAGAAAAGGGATGAAATGAGAGAGGAGAAAAAGGCCATACACCAAGAGGAAATACAAGAGCTTAGGGAGGAGATAACCAAAACGAGTAGCAGACACACAGACCTTGAGAATCAATTGGAGGAAGCGGAGAACCGCATCAGTGACTTGGAGAACAGCCAAGCAGACTTTAACAAACGTAAACAAAAATCTAATAAGGTCATCAGAGAAACTGAAGAAACATAAGAGCTATGTATGATGCTATGAAGAGGAACAACATTACAATTATGGGCTTACCAGAGGAAGACACAACAAAGAAGTCACCTGCAACAATAGGGAGAGAATTCTTGGAGGAAAACATCCCCAGATTAATAAATGAAAATCAGGCAACCATTCAGGAGGCTGAAAAAAAACCAATTACACTGAATCCCAAGAAGAAGTCAACAAGGCACATAATAGTGTGCTATCCAACTTTGAAGAAAAAGAGAACATCATAAGAGCAGCTAGTGAAAAACAAGCAATCAGACATAAAGTTTCCCAAATAAGAATATGCTCAGTTATATCAGCATAAAATATGAAGAAGAGGAGAGAGTGGAGTAACATATTCCAAAAATTGAAAGAAAACAAGGCAAATCCAAGAATACTCCACCCAGCCAAATTATTGATCAAGATAGATGGAGAAGTAAAGAGTCTTCCCAGACAAGGAAAAGCTCAAAGAATACGTTAGAAGAACCCAGCCCTACAAAAGATCCTTGCCTACCCAGTATGGGCAGAAGAACAATACTCACCAAGCATAATAAGAGACCACCACACAGAACAACCTCACCCATGGGGCAACAAAGAGAAAACAGACCCCAAGATAGTATTGGCTTAAGGATGGAAAAAAGTCAAGAATGATACACACACACACACACACACACACACACACACACACGTACAACACTCTAATTAGAAAGGAAGGTAGAAAGACACCCAGCAGAAAAGGTGTAAGATGACATCAGAGTCTGCAGATGGAGATAATAACCCTGAATATCAATGGCCTGAACTCAGGCATTAAAAGTTTAAGGCTAGCAGTCTGGCTTAGAGAACACAACCCAGCAATCTGCTGCCTACAGGAAACGCATCTCAAAGCTACATATAAACATAGGTTGAGTATCAAAGACTGGATAATGGCATACAAAGAAAATAGCAATTAAAAAAAAAGCAGGGGTTGCAAACCTAATCTTAGATAAAATTGACCATAAACTGCAAACCATAAAAAGAGATAAGGAGGAACACTATATAATGCTCAAGGGAATAGTAGACAAAGAACCACTAAGCATTGTAAACAAGTATTGCCCAAATAAGAGGCCCGCTGAATACATCAACCAAACACACCAATAGATGAAAAAAGAAATCACATACTCAATAATTTGAAGATAGACCACATGTGGGGCACAAGGCGAATCTTCATAAATTTAAGCACATTGATATATAGACCTCTCTCTGACCACTGTGTCATGAGGCTGGAAATCAACAAAAGGAAGACGAAGAAAACAGAGCAAACAATTGGAGGATGAATAATTCTCTATTGAAAATGGAGTGCGTACTGGCACAAATCAGAGATGAAATTAGGAAATTTCCAGAAACCAACAAGAATGAGAACACGACTTACCAAAACTTATGGGACACAGCAAAGGCAGTTATCAGAGGAAGTTTCATAGCAATACATGCAGACTTGAAAAATGAAGAAAGACTCATGATTGATATGATGGCACAAAATTTACAACAACTGGAGCAGAGTCAGCAGGACAATCATACTAATAGCAAAAGAAACGAATTAATAAAAATCAAAGCTGAGATTCAGGAGAGTGAAAAAAACTATGGAAAAAATTAATGCTGCTAAAAGTTGGTTCTTTGAAAGGATAAACAGAATTGACAAATTACTGGCAAACCTTACCAAAGAAAGGAGGGAACCGAGCTCAATAGCAAGAATGAGGGGTGAATGTGTGGACATTATGACAGACCCTAATGAAATCAAAAGGATAATTACACATTATTACACAGGATTGTACTCCACTGAATTCAACAACTTGGAAGACATGGACAGGTTCTTGGAAAAACAATCCCTCCCTAGACTGTCCCCAAAGTATGTCAAGAATCTCAACAGACACATAGGAATAGAAGAAATAGACAAGATTATGAAGGGATTACCAACAAAAAAAATCCCCTGTACCAGATGGCTTCACTGGAGAATTCTACCATGCATTTAGGGAAAAACTGACACCAATCCTATACACACTCTTCTAGAACATAGAAAAAGACGGCAAACTCCCTAACTCATTCTATGAAGCTAGTATAACTCTGATACCAAAACCAGGCAAGGATCCCACAAGAATCGAGAACCACAGACCAATCTCCCTAATGAACCTTGATGCAAAAATCCCTAATAGAATACAAAAGTATATAAAACAAATAATTCACCATGACCAAGTGGGATTCATTCCAGGGATTCAGGGATAGTTCAACAAATGAAAGGTCATTAGTATCATTCACCTCACTGACATGAAAACTATAAGAGCCACATGATAATATCAATAGATGCTGAAAAAGCATTCTAAAACATCTGACACCGATTCCTGTTTAAGTCGCTTGAGAAGATAGGAATGGAAGAAAAATTCCTCAAGACAATAGAAGCTCTATATGAAAAACCAACAGTCAACGTGGTAGTCAATGGAGAAAAGACTAACACAATCCCACTGAAAAAGGGGACCAGACAAGGATACCCCATGTCCCCAGTCTTATTTAATATTGTGCTGGAGGTTTTAGCTAATAGCATAAGGCAAAGAAGAGACATCAAAGTATTCGTCTGGGTAAGGAAGAGGTGAAACTGTCGTTATTTGCAGATGATATGATTTTAAATATGGAAATCCTAAAAGTGCCACAAGGGGAGTACTAGAAGCAATAGAGTTTGGCAGAGTGGCAGGATACAAGATCAACAAACAAAAGACCATCTGACTGTTATACACATCGGATAAGACCACAGAAGAGGAGATCAAATAGGTGGTACCCTTCACAATAGCCAAACACAAACTGAAATTTCTAGGGATATACCTGACTAAAAGAACAAAAGATCTATATCGGGAAAACTACAGAGCACTATTACAAGGAACCAAGAGCGACCTCAACAAATGGAAGAATATCTGATGCTCATGGATTAGAAGACTCAATATAGTCAAGATGTCAGTTCTGCCTAAGGCACTATATGTTTAATGCAATCCTGGTACAGTTACCTTCATCTTTCTTCAAAGAAATGGAAAAACTGATTACCAACTTCATATGGAGAGGGAAGAAGTCCAGAATTAGCAGAGAACTCCTCAAAATGAAGGACAAAGTGAAAGGGTTTGCTTTTCCTGACTTTAGCACATACTATACAGCCACAGTTGTCAAAATGACATGGTATTGGGACAATGACAGATACTCAGACCAATGGAAAAGAACTGAAAACCCAGAAATAAAATCATCAGCATACAGAAAACTTATGTTTGATAAGGGCCCAAAAAATATCCAATGGGAAGGAGATGTCCTGTTTAACAAGTGGTGCTGGAAAAGGGGATATTTACCTGCAGAAAAATTAAGCAAGACCCTTATCTCACTCCATGCATAAGAATAAACTTAAGGTGGTCATAGACACTGAAGTTAAACCCCAAATTATTAGGGCCATCAATGCGGGAATTGGGACCAACTTGATAACTTTGGCGCAGGGACTACACAGGCTATCAGAAATAGGGAAGGACACAAACACAGAGGAGGCACAAATTGACAAATGGGATATACTGAAGATAAAATACCTTTGTACATCAAAAGAATTCACGAAGATAGTAATAAGAGAGTGCACCGACTGTGAAAACATCTTTAGCAATGACACATTAGACAAAGGCTTTAGTACTAAAATATACAATACTCTGCAAAAAACAACTAATTACCCACTGCTCAGAGCAGCCAGTTCACAGAAAAGAGGACATGGCCAGTCCCACTATAAGACACAATGTCCCTCACTGATCCATAGCCCAAAGGGGACAACACTGGAGATGCAGTGTGGGAATTGTGCCCGATCTGATCCCGCCACACGGAGGCAAAACACTTAGGGGATGCAACAGAACAACAAGGGAATGGAGCAGTGAGGTCCCCAGGGAATGCCGAAGGTGGACTTTGGGGTCAGGGCTTGGTGCCCCAACAGACTGGGCTGGAAAACAAACAGTCCTTGAATTAACAACAAGCTTTTCTTTCTTGTTGTGTTTTTTTTTTGGTGGGGGGTGTTCATTGGTTTGTTGTTATTTTGTATCTATTGTTGCTTGGTTTTGCTCTGTCCATTTTTGTGCACTTTATTATCTCCACAGGTCTGTCTAAATAAGATAGGCTGGATGAACAATCTGGAGGAGAAAATAATGGGACCAACAGTTCCAGGGGGGAATGGAAGAGGGGGAGTTGGGGGGGGAAGTAGTGGTTTTAGCAAACCCAGGGACAAGGGAAAAACTAGTGATCCAAATAGGTGGTGAGGAAGGTGTAGGAGGCCTGGTAGGATGTGATCAAGGGTAATATAACTAAGATGAATTACTGAAACCCAAATGAAGACTGAGCATGATTGTGGGACAAGAGGAAAGTCAAAAAAATATACAAAGGCATGTACATATATAAATATAGTTATATATGAGGATGGGGAAATAGATCTATGTGCATATATTTATAGATTTAGTATTAAGGTAATAGATGGACAATAGGCCTCCACACAAGTACTCCCTCAACGCAAGAATACTTTCTTCTATTAAAATGGCATTTTATGATGCTCACCTTCCCAACACAATCGCTGAAGACAAAGCAGGCACATAAGCAAATGTGGTGAAGAAAGCTGATGGTGCCCAGCTGTCAAAAGATATGGCATCTGGGGTCTTAAGGGCTTGAAGGTAAACAAGTGGCCATCTAGCTCAGAAGCAACAAAGCCCACATGGAAGAACCACACCAGCCTCTGTGATCACAAGGTGCCATAGGGATCAGTTACCAGGCATCAAAGAACAAACAATCATATCATTGTGTGCTTACCTCCCTGATATGATCGCTGAAGACAAATGAGTGCATAAACTAATATGGTGAAGAAAGCTGATGGTGCCCGGCTATCAAAAGACATAGAGTCTGGGGTCTTAAAAGCTTGAAGGTAAACAAGCAGCCATCTAGCTCAGAAGCAACAAAGCCCACATGGAAGAAGCACATCAACCTGTGTGATCACGAGTTGCCAAAGGGATCAAGTATCAGGCATAATCAGAACAAAAATCATAACATTGTGAATGAGGGAGGGAGTGCGTAGTGGAGACCCAAAGCCCATTTGTAGACCACTGGACATCCCCTTACAGAAGGGTCTCGGGGAGGAGACAAGTCAGTCAGTGTGCAATGTAGCAATGATAAAACATAAAACTTGCCTCTAGTTCCTAAATGCTTCCCCCTCCCCACCACCCCCCGGCACTATCATGATCCCAATTTTGTCTTGCAAATCTGGCTAGACCAGAGGACGTACACTGGTACAGATAGGAACTGGAAACACAGGGAATCTAGGGTGGATGATCCCTTTAGGACCAGTGGTGTGAGTGGTGATACTGGGAGGGCAGAGGGCAGGCGGGTTGGAGAGGGGGAACCAATTACAAGGATCTATATTATAACCTCCTCCCTGGGGGACAGACAACAGAAATGTGGGTGAAGTGAGATGTCAGACAGTGCAAGATATGACAAAATAATAATTTGTAAATTATCAAGGGTTCATAAGGGAGGGGTGAGTAGGGAGGGAGGTGAAAAAATGAGGAGCTCATGCCAGGGACTTGAGTGGAGAGCAGATGTGTTAAGAATGATGAGGGCAATGAATGTAAAAATGTGCTTGACACCAATGATGTATGTATAGATTTTGATAAGAGTTGTATGAGCCCCTAATAAACCGATTAAAAAAAGATAGCCCCTGGCAAAGAATAGTGCTTACATGCGATTGTATTTTCAATGTTTCCTATAAGGAAGCCCTCTGCACACAAACACACACGCCAATAAATTCATCACACTCCAATAAATTCATTATATGCCAATCCTTCACACAGTGCTCTGTTACACGGCTCTGATGAATTTAAACTAAAAGATGCAACAGGTGCTGTACTTCCCAATACTGCTAAAACCACTTGTTTGTTTGTTTTGTTTAGTTTTACCCAGTTTGCTTTGTATAAGAAATTAATACTTAAGTGGATGACTAGTATTTTAAAAGTTTTTCAAATAGAAAAGGGGACTACCAAGTGGCTTAAAGTTTGAAAAGGTGCGCATCAGAGTTGCATCTTTCACTGAATTTACTGAGTCTGTTTGGGCAAATCACCCAAGAAACTGGACTCTATTGAGGAAGGCTGCAGCCTCAGGACTTGAATCAGACTAATAATTCACAATGCAATGTGCAGGTGACACAACTTGGCTTGCTATAAGCCAGGAGAAGTTGCTGAGAAAGAACAAGGACTGCAGCCTTCCTGTGGATGACAACTCAATGTAAATGAAACCAACATCCTCACCCCTGGGCCAGACAACATCTTGCTCCATGCAGAACATGTTGAACTTGTCAAGAATTTCATTTTCCTTGGATCTACAATCAACGCTCATGGAAGCGGCAGTCAAGAAACCAAAAACATATTGCACGGGGCAAATCTGCTCCACAAAACCTCTTTAAAGTATTAAAAAGCAAAGATATCACCTTGAGAGCTAAGGTGCATCTGACACCATTCTGGTATTTTCAATTGCGTGCAATGGTTAGGAAAAGACTAAGAGGAGTCGATGCCTTGGAATTACAGTGTTGGTGAAGAAGACTGAATGGACAATGGATTTTGGGAAGTAAGAGCACATCTGTTCTTGAAAGAAGTCTTCATTCTGAAGTCGTCATTCTCCTTCGAAGGGAAGATGGTGGACTTCATCTCATGTCCTCTGGGCCTGTTATCAGGAGTGAGCAGTCACTGGAGGGAAGCCTGCCTGGAAGGTCAGCAAAATGGAATAGGAGGTTCAACGAGATGGGCTGACACAGTGGCTGCAGTCATGAGCTCAACCTTGCCACAGTTGTGAGGATGGTGCCAGACGGGCATCAGTGTACTCTGTTGGACACGGGGGTTGCTATCTGGCACAAACAATTTGATGGCCCTCAACAGCAATATAAGTGAACACAGGAAAAAATGAACCAAAGTATTTCTATTGATTTCTTTTGACCAGGGTCCTCAATAAAGCTGCAGATCTAATGCTTGCCCTTTCAATATGCTTTTTGGCCTGGGCTTTTTCTCCTCTGCCCTTGTTCCATGGATCTGGGCTCCTCACTTTCCTCTTCCATTCAAAGGCTATTACCTTCTCGGTGTATTTCTGTAAACTGAGGAGTCAGCAAAATCTTTCAACACAGTTTCATTTAGCCTTCCATTAAATTTAGACACGAGATAAACCTATTATAACATTGACCTGAAACAGCCATGGGACAACATAACAAATTTTTACATTTCTGCTTGCTCTGATATCTGTAGTGGTTCCAATTGAAGAAGGCTCAAGTTAATTTTTTTTCCCAAGGAAACATATTTTTAACTAAGTTTTAGTCTTAAAAGCCCTTGGAAGTTTTAAATAGATTTATAAAGCGGGGGAATTACCAAAAGCAACAGAAAAATAAGTATTTTTCTTACCAATGATGTTGTATACATATTCTCCCTACTTCCTACTTCCATTCCTATGGGAAAGGATTGCTTCAGAGAAAATCATAGACCTTTAGAGCTGAGTAAGACCTTCAGAATCATCCAGACCAGCCTTATTTGCCACGGGAAGTCACTGAGGTTTACCACAGATTCATGCCCTGAGCCGTGGTGGTGTTATGGTTATGCATTGGGCTGTGGTCCACCAGGTCAGCAGTTTGAAATTACCAGTTGCTACTTGAGAGAAAAATGAGGCTTTTTACTCCTGTGAAAAGTTAGTCTCAGAAACTCACAGAGGCAGTTCTACTCTGCCCTATAACGATCACTATGAGTCAGCATCAACTCGATGACACTGGGCTTGGTTGTTTCTTCTTTTTCTTTCCTTTTCTTTTTTTGGTTGCCTTGACAGCAATAACAGAAGAAATAAAGCTAACCCTGAGTGCCTACTACTTGCCAAATGCTTGGCATATATTACCTCATTAGGCCTCACAATAGTTATCAGAGGTGGTTACTATTAAAAGCTCCATTTTAAGAGATGAAAGAAATGAGGCAAAGAGGTGTTAAATGATTTCTCCAAGGTGGTACAGCTAGTAAATGACAGAACCAGGGCTCTGCCTTTAGAGCCAGGGTCCCATTTCCAGTTCAAAGCACTGTCTTCCAGCCTCAGAGTCTTCACATTAGGAATTGACAACTGTCCCCGGCTTCCACCCATGGAAATTAAGTGTGACGGCCAGCTCATTACAAGGGGTCTATGAGGCCCAAACGATATTCATCTTAATACTAAGATATTATGTTTACACTTTTGCACTCACATTCTCTCACACTGAATCATGGACTTTTTCAAAACCTACTTGATATGTGGCATTGAAATAAACAAAAGGCAGAAGCAGGTCTAAGACCCAGTCATGTGCTATTAAGCTGGACATTAAAAAAATTCACATACACCTGGAAAACCACACCATTCTTCCAATTATTTTTTGTTTTGAAACACATAATAATCTTCATCAAAAGGTTATTTATGTCAACAAAAATGTTATTTGTGTTACTTTTAATTAATTAATATTTCACCTCTGGCAAATCTCAATAGAGATAACACTCAGAAATAAAGTTTTGCGGGGATGCGCAATAATTTTTAAGAATATAAATGGGTCCTCAGAATAAAATATTGGAGAATCGCGGTTTGGGAGTATCTGCTACTGGCCTGAGCTCCACTTTTTCTCTGGGTCTTTTCCTGTCGGTGCCAACTTCAACCTACAAAACATCAGGGCTTCAACCATCCTAGCTCCAACGTTCAGGAAAGGAGTAATGATCGTGAAGAAATTCATGCAAGGAACTCTGGACACTTGATAAATCTGCTGACTAAATAAGCTACCTAACCTAATCTGTGTCTTCCTACCCTTTATCCTTACTCTTCCAATACACATTCCTACACCACCTTCCTCGACTGAAATGCACTGTCTGTCTCTCAGACTTCTGATTTCTATAAAAGAGATGTGGTTATTCGAGCCAAGGAGTACTCTCCCTTCCCCTGAGTACTGAGCGCCACAGGGTCAAGGGCAGGAACCAAGTTCCTTGATACAGGTCAAAGTATATTTGGAACTCTTTCTCGTAGCACAAAGAACAAAACTGGAATTAGCCAACCAGTTCCTACACACATTGGGTGAGGGCTCCTAGAGCCCGACGCCCACTTGGAGAATTCGTATTGGCATTTTCAGAATCAAGTAATCTATTTTATAGCCTCTCCTTATTTTCCTGTCTATATGGCGTTTTCAGGATGAATAAAGTCATGTATTCTCTATCCTCTCCTTATGTCTTTGTTCCCGTTTACACTGAACCCCTTTACTTTATGTCAAAATAATTGTGAATAGGTATCTGCAAGAAAGAGAATCCTGGTAGCACAATGGCTAAAGCATGCAGTTCCTAACCCAAAGGTCAGCAGTTCTAACTCACCAGCCATGCTGTGAGGGGAAGGTGTGGCAGTCTGCTTCCATCGAGTCTTGGAAGCGCAGTGGGATAGCTCTCCTCTGTCTCAGAGAGTCACTCTGAGTTCAAACAGATGGGGTTGAGTTTGGTTAAGTTTTATCTGTGAGAACTAAAAGTAAAGAGAACTTGTAGCACTTAGTGATAAAGATTTTAAAAACCTACAACCTACAGTGTGAACCACACCTCAGCATAATGAAAACAAATCTCCTCACAGCTGGACCAGTAAGTAGCATCATGAAAAGTATCCAGGATTTCATTTTCCTCAGATCCATAATCAATGCCCATTGAAGTAGAAGTAAAGACACCAAATGGCATGTTGCCGTAGGCAATGCGGGGCAAACAATCTCTGTACAATGATTTTTTTAAAGCTCAAAAAGTCGGATAGAACTCAGAAACAATGACCCTCAGGGAGCCTTCGGGTCTGGAATTAAACTCACACCTACAGCTCAGTTTTCAGCCAAAAAATAAATATGCCTAGAAGGAGAAAAGATCTCTGGTGGCAGAGTGGCTTAGGCGTTGGACTGCTAACCTCAAGTTTGGTAGTTCAAACCCACAAGCTACTCCCTGGAAGAAAGATGGGACTTTCTGATAAAAATGTACAGTTTTGACTCCATGGCATGGTTTGATTTTTTTTTGTGTCTATGTTTTGTTTTGTTTTGTTTGAATAAAGGGGACAATAAAGAACTAGTGAGGGGCACACCTGTATACTAACCATTTGTCATCAAGGGACATGCATCATTTACCTAAGGACAAAGATTACAAGTGTTAAACTAGAAAGAGGAATGGAGACAGGAAACACAGTAGAAAATAGTATAAATGATATTACATTGTGGGCATTTCAATCAATGATTGAAACAAAATGCGTATGAACTGGTGAATGGAAAACTGAGCTGCTCTCTAAATCTCCACCCAATTCACAAGATGAAAGTTTGCCTTGAGGACTGACATGTGCCTAGTACAAGCCATAGTGTTTTCAATTGCTTCGTGTACATGCAAAAGCTGGAAAATAAACAAGGAAACACCAAGAAGAACTGATCCATTTGAATTATGTTGTTGGTGAAGAATATTGAATACACCATGGATTGCCATGCAGTTGGAGGAGGGTGCCAGTCCCCCCACCACTAATCACAAGTTTGATTAGCACAATTGTACGGTTGAGATATATAAATATTATATTAAAGTCATCAAGAGCATGAGAAATAAAAGAGAGATGAAATAATGGAGTCAGACACATTTCATGGTAGCATGCTCACCTCAGCCCCGCTTGGTGGTCCACGGGGAGAGAGGGGGAGAGGAAGGAGGACAAGGGGAAAGGGAACAGGGGAGTGAGGATGGGAGAGGAGAGGGGGAACCGAGAGGAGAGAGAGAGAGAGAGAGAAATCTTTATTGCTAACCCAGGGCTATATACCTTTGGGGGGAGTGCAAGCCCACTAATTACAGGTAAAGTCATACATCACAGGAAGGGGCTGCACTATGGGTTATACAGCAACAAGAGGGGGACAATCTAGAGATATACACATAATAGGAAGAGAAGGGATTAGGGGTATACATGTGACAAGATGGACGGATCCTAGATTCAGGATGGCAGCTTAACTTTGGATGTCACAGAGCCTGTTTGCTCTGTTCTCTGGATCTCCATAGGAACCATTATCAGTAGGGTGCAGGCCCCACCTACAGGAACCAAGCTAATGGTCGCAAGCTTCAGGCAGAAATAGTCCATTGTACCCAGCAGCAGAGAGCAGGCCTACCCCATGGTTGGGGGAGACAGCAGTCTGGCAGCTGATTGCCTCAAGGGAAATAAATTTCACTATTAGCTGAAAGCAGTGTCCTAAGTCTAATATATGTGGGGAGAGGACTTGGGAGAAATCTTTCTGTTTACCACATGCCCGAAGAATGAACCCATTTGTCGAAGAAGTGTAGCCAGAATGCTCCTTAGAAATGAGCAATGTAAGACTTTGTCTCACTTACTTTGGATGCATTGTCAGGAGGATCCAGTACCTGCAGCAGGACATCACACTTGGTAACGGGTGGAACAATAAGAGGAAGGCCTTCAATAAGATGGCCCGACACGGTGGCTGCAGCAGTTAGCTCTGACATAGAGCCGACTGTGAAGATAGTGCAGGGCGAGACGATTTGCCTTCCACTGCACTCAGGGTTGCTGCGCATTGGAACCAATTCAATGACATCTATTAACAACCATCTTCAGAGGGAGCTATGATTGTTGTTCTCATTTTACACATGGGAAACTGAATCTCAGAGAGAGCACAACTTTCCCAAGTTTACCTAGCTGGCTAGTGGTAATAATGAGGCCCCTCCATGAATGAATAAGCACCTACAAAGTGTAGTTATTCTAAAGCAAGCTATCTGAGGGGGACTAATGCAGAAGAGAACATTACAATGGCATCAGCCTTGAAGAGCTACATCGTTGAGTGATGGGCATGGTCCCTGGACACTGTGCAGAGAGCATCATTGATAAATCTCTGATTGCATTTTCTCCTAGAGGAGTTTTGTGTATTTCTGCCCATTTTTCACTGGCATTGCTACATATTTCTTTATTAGAACAGCCCCACACACTGTAATGTCACTTTAAGTTCCACTCAGTGCTTCCTCCTTGGCCTGAATTCAATGGAAGGTTGATTTACGTGCATGCGAAGCATGTGCTCCTGTACATCAATGCCACCCTCACCCGCTTCTGAAAGATTTAGGAGACACTGTATATTAGAATAGCAATTATCACATAATGTCAGAACATTACGCATTTTACATTTTCCAAATGATACATGAATAATTTGAGCCCTGTGTGTACACAGCCCTTATAAATCAAACATTTAATTTTAAAACACTTTTGAAAGCTATAAAGCCATCTCTTCTTAACTTTAAAACAGTCACGGGTTTTGCCTCAGGGCCTTGATTTATCCCTCCACGGATACACAACTAATTCCGGTTTTAGCAAAGAATCCCTTGTGTTTAAGGGGAAGGTTTGCCAGCATCTTCGGTCCCGTTTAACTACCCTTATGCAAATTGCTGAGTGATATCGGCTACAGAGTGTGCAAGGCGTTAGCATCCTCCTGATTTCCAGCCTGTGTTTGCTGTTTCCATTGACCAAGCTTCCTTGCTCCTCCTTGCCTTCTCATTTTTGCTTTTGGGTAAATGCTGACTACTTTGTCTTGCATAGTTGATCAATTCCTCATCCATAATACTGTTTGCTGTGTAGGCCAATCAGTTTTGTTTGTTTTGTTTCACTGAAAGGAGACCTAGGGGAGTAGGTACCATTCCAACTTAAGGAGCTATTTTAGGGTGATGGTGAACAAAATGAGGTGGAAGACATTTGTGACCTTCTCAGGCTTCACTACATGAAGAGTTTAACTCCACACCTACCCGAGAATGATTTCTAGAACACAGAGGTCAGACATGCCTCCCCCTCCAATCCTCTTTATTCTGACTTCGACTGTCCTTCCCACAGGACTCCACTTCTATGCTGAGTTTGATAGTCCATTGGAAAGGCCTCACAGAGCTCACAGACGACATTCAAATTTCCAAGGGTGGATTAGGGAACCAAATAAGTCTTCACTTGTTAAGTCAAAGCAAAAGCCCTTTTGTTCACAGCTGCACCTTTTCTCAGCCATTCCAGCAAGCATCTATCCCTCTCTCTGGTCCTCAGCCTCTCAGGAAGGTGGGCCCTAGGTTCTGCCCTGCTCATGCAAGTTTCACAAAGCTCCCTTAGCACTGATAAATTCCCAAAGGGCATCTCACTATGCAAGCCAGCCTCCTACCTGAAGGCACTCAGCTTTACCCTTCTGTGCTTAGTCTCGTGGTCTCAGCGCTGCAGCCTCTGGTGCCGCTGCTACCAGTTCACAGAGGGACCGTACATGCACCCCACTAATGGCTCTCCTTTCTGAATAGTTGTGGGGTCCTCGCTGTTCTTATTTTTGCAATCGCCCACTTTATACCCAGAGGAATGGCAAAACTGATCAAATTCCAAATTGGAGTTGATTTTATTTATGCACCTTATTTGCATGACCCCAAGCAGTCCTTCAGTGGGAATTACAAAGTTAAGCCATACTAAGTCATTTCGTATCATCACAAATAGTCCTGGAGTTCAACTAGTATCAATAAACCTAGGAAGGAAGTCTGGTACTTTTTAGAAATGTGGTTTGTGTGTGTGTGTGTGTGTGTGTATGTGTGTGTGTGTGTATTTCCCATTCTATCCAGGACTTTCCCATGCACAGCTGGGCACCATCTAACTCTTCTTGTCTCTGGCTAAAAGCAGCAGTGGTTTCTTTGGTCTATGGGTCTGTGGACTAGTTTCTTCTTGGGCCTTTTATTTCCTCATTCTCTTTTGCTCCAGATGGGAAGAAACCAATAGTTATATTTTAGATGGCCACTTACAAGTTTTTAAGATCCTCATATGCTTGCTAGCTGAAATAAGTTGTAGAATATTATCTTTATGAACTATATGTTATGTCAACTAATTGAGCGCTCCAAGGTAAAGGTTCTAATCCCTCTAGCCCAGCAACACAATCTCTTTGAGTTTGGGGATATGTGTAGAAGGCTTCCACAACTTAACCACTAGCATGAATACCCAAACATGTATATACTTATGCCTACAGATACATTTATATGTATACATGCATGTACTCACATAGACCTTACCATGCATCTGTAGCACTCATATCTGCCTCTGTGATCACACAATTGTGTTATAAACTGTTACTGCAAAATTGCATATGATATTTACTACAGCGACCTTTTATTCCTGCATCCCTCTCAGTGTCTGCATTCCCTTGGTCAGGTTGTGCTGACCTGTCCCATATTGTGTCCTGCTTTTCCTTTCACCAAAAATACCAAGTATCTAGCAAGTGATCGTCCCTCCCATCCTGGTAACCATCAAAGAATGTTCCTATTATTGGCTTCTTGTAAACGTGAGTGATACAATAGGTGTGCTTTTGTGATTGATTTTATTTCACCCCGTCTAATAGCCTCTGGATTCATCTCCAGGTTCATTCCTGTTACGTGCCATAGACTCATCACTATTCACTACAGTTGTGTATTATTCTACACAACAAATTCTTAACTCCCAAATAATTGAACAAGTCTCTTATTTTTTCTACTGAATTCAATGAATGTTAAATCACATCCTAAAATCAGAATGCATTACATATACCTAAGGTATGAAAATTATTTCTGCAGACACACACTGGAAAAAAAGACTCTTTTTCAGACAAAGAGGAGAGTTGCTGGGACTACCGTGGCATCCGTTGCGCACAATTGGAGAACACAGCTGCGCCCCCCCCAGCCTCATGCCAGCAATGAGCTTCCTGGCATGACCGTGGCTCCTAAAGTGGAAGTGTAATTTACCACCATGAAAACAAAGAAAACATGACCTATAATAGTGTCACATTTAAGAAACGGATGATTAAGAATGTATACATTAACACTACAGAATAGCATATGAGTTCAAATTTTTGTTCACTTGAAAATTTTATGTGCCTTCTTTGACACTCAACAGAAAAATATATCTTCATAAGACTTGACTTGTAATTAACATTGATGTTACTGAGGTAAAACAGTTTAAATAAAGCTAAAAAGTCAAATTTTGAAAATTCCTCCACATGGTAAAACAATGAGATGAGGAAATCAAATGCTGATCAAAGACAAGGTTTGGGATGGCTTACAGGAAACAACGGAAACAAGTCTAAGAAATAAATTCCCCATTACCGTAAAATGCTGAAGCATTAATATTCATAGATGTTCGGTTGGAAGGAAAAAATCACTTAAATCCAACTGTAAAGACTTTCATTCCAAATAATGATGTTCATAAAAGGATAATATTGCAAACATCAAAGAGAAGTCACCCCACATCCATCTCAGTAGTGAAAATGTAAATAAGCTTTAATTTATTTAAATGCCTTTAATATTTACAGCCAGGGTCAGGTATGGGTTCAAGACAAGATGCTTTCAAAACTAACTGGAACATATAAAAATGTAGGGTACAGTATTCTTGGGGGGGCCTCAACTGGAAGGGAATATTTTTTTCAAGGACCCAGATATATTAAAATAAGGATTCAGCGGGTTTCAACTGACTCAGAATGCCACCTGCTACAGTAGAAGGACAACAAATAAGAGGAAGACCCTCGACGAGATGGATTGATAACAGTGCTGCAACCATGGGCTCAACCAACAACATCGTGAAGATGTCTCAGAGCTAGGCTGTGTTTCATTCTGCTGTACATAGGGTAGGAACCGATTTGAGGATACCTAACCACATCATCATAAAACTATCCTTCTGTGAAAAGCACGCGCTACAGTGGGAAGAGCCCAGAGGATAAGATGCCATGTGGAAAGCACGATCAGCTAAGAACCTCTGAAGTCCCAGGAACATGGCTGAAGGCATCTCAGAGTGTCTCCCTGCCCAGCCGCCCTGACTGTGTGAGGTTGTGCAGAGACGCACCCCCTACTTCAGTCTTTCCAACACCCTTGAACTAAAGCATGAACTTGATGAAATGACTATTTGAAACCCCTTCATTTGGCCTTGTTTCATATAATGTTTTTTAATGACCAAGTGCAAAGTGATAAAAAAAATGGGTACTACTTCTTACATCAACAAGATATAAGCACTAAATAAAAGCAGTAAGAAGAAGAATGGAAAAATTTAGAATGTTTTCCTGCTTATAAAAAGCAGGGGTTTTAGTTGTATGAGTCCCCAATAAAATGATTTTTTAAAAAGAGCAGGGTTTTTTTTTATCCAAAATAAACTCTCTTATCCTGGGTTATAATGATTGCCAAAGGATTATTCTGTTTAATCACTGAAATGATAATACTCAAAGTTCAAAGTGATAGAAAAAGACTTCTTTCTGATAGAAAGGGTAATTCTCGGGGAAACTGCGCTTTCCTCCCTCTTTAAGTTTGATATATTGTACTGGAAACAACAAGGGATTTAAGACTTTGTGGGCAGCAAAGGGCAGGATCAAGGCCATTCTTTCCCCGCCGTCAAACCATCTAAGCAGAGTGAGCGGAGCTTTGGTACCACTGACATGTATCACAGAGAGATGCTGTGCCTGAGGCGTTCCCTTGGAGGGACTTTGACAGCAAGCTGGCCTGAGGTTGTGATACAGTCAACAAGCCCCAGAGGAGGTATATGCCAAGAAAAGGTTCAGCAGAAACAGGAAAAGCATCTTCTATTCATGCTGCAGAGGATCCCAGGAGAATACTGAATGGAAACTTGATAACGATTAAAGATTAATAGGTTCACTAATCATATCTAGGTGACTTCTTAAATCTGCTGTAAATTAGAGTTCATTCGATGAAAGTATACATGACAATTAATAACACAGTTCCAGAAACAGGTGGTCTCAGTTTGAATCCTGATTCCTCAAATTGTCATGTGTTAACATGTGATTTTGGACACAAATTATCAGAAGGCTGTAGAGCCTTGATAACCAATATGATAGCCACTAGCCACATGTCACAGTTGAAAATCAAAATTAGGTTAGTCTGAATTTACACAAACACACACACACACACACACACGATTTCAGACTTAGAGCAACGAAAACATAAAATATTTTATATTGATTGTACTCTAAAACGAACACTCATCTGTCAGTTTGTTGTACTGTGGTAGCTTGTGTGTTGCTGTGATACTGGAAGGTAGGTCACTGGTCTTTCAAATCCCAGAAGGTTCACTCCTGGTGACAGGTGTCAGTGGAGCTTCCAGACTAGGAAAGACCAGGAAAAGGGATAGGTGGTACATTTCTCAGGGACTAGTCAGTGAAAACCTTATGATGAGCGGTTGACATTGTCTGATGTTGGGCCACAGAATGAGCCCCTTGGGTGGGAGGGCCCCCAGAATATGGCTGAGGAAGAACTATGTACTCAAAGGTATATAGATTCTGATGCTCTGGATGAAGCAACGCTTGCAGGATCTTCACTTTCTAAATAGGCATGGCTCAAACTAAAAATAAACAGCGGCAAACATCTATCAATAATCAGAATATGGAATATATGCCAGATGAATCTGGGAAAACTGAAAGTCAACAAAAATGAAATAAAACTCATGAAGATGAATATCCTAGATGAGTTAAAATGGACCATTTTGAAAGAGAAAAACCGTAAGACTTGCTATGATGGGAATGACAAATTCAAGAGGAATGGTGTTGCAATCATTTGCCCCCCAAAAAGATTTTAATATCTGTCTTGGTCTTGTGATAAGAAAGTATATGTATACCTATAAGGAAATTCAATTAAACCAACTATTATTTAAATTTGTGCACCAACCACTAAAGCTAGAGATGAAGAAAGTAAAGAATTCTACCAACTTCTTCCCTTTGAAATTCATCAGACATGCAGTCAGGATGGATTGATGATTATTAGGATTGGGATGCAAAGATTGGAAACCAAGAGGAAGACCCCGTAGTTGGAAAATATAGCCTCGGTGGTAGAAATGAAGATGGAGATCACAGAATTTTGCAAGGACCAAGTCATTTCCAATTACCTTTTATAACAATACAAGTGGCAACTCAATACATAGACTTCACATGGCATCCCCAACCAAGCATGAAATCAACTACATCTGTGGAAGAAACGACAGAGAAGCTCAATGTCATCAACCCAAAGGACAGGGCCAACTGTGGAACAGACCATCAATTGCTCACATGCAAGTTTGGATTGAAGCTGCAGAAAACTAAAACAAATCCAGGAGAGCCAAATACGGCCTTTAGTGACCCCATCTGAGTTTAGCGATCCTCTCAAAAACATTGAATGCGTTGAATACTAATAACTAAAGATCAGAGAAGTTGTGGAATGACAGTAAGAACATCATCACACCCAAAGTGACATCAAGAACATCACACCCAAAGTGACATCAAGAACATCACACCCAAAGTGACATCAAGAACATCACACCCAAAGTGACATCAAGAACATCACACCCAAAGTGACATCAAGAACATCACACCCAAAGGGACATCAAGAACATCACACCCAAAGTGACATCAAGAACATCACACCCAAAGTGACATCAAGAACATCACACCCAAAGTGACATCAAGAACATCACACCCAAAGGGACATCAAGAACATCACACCCAAAGGGACATCAAGAACATCACACCCAAAGGGACATCAAGAACATCACACCCAAAG
Source organism: Tenrec ecaudatus (assembly GCF_050624435.1). Taxonomy (NCBI): domain Eukaryota; kingdom Metazoa; phylum Chordata; class Mammalia; order Afrosoricida; family Tenrecidae; genus Tenrec; species Tenrec ecaudatus. Next base: position 157,308,254 of record NC_134533.1, on the reverse strand, counting down.
TGACATCAAGAACATCACACCCAAAGTGACATCAAGAACATCACACCCAAAGTGACATCAAGAACATCACACCCAAAGGGACATCAAGAACATCACACCCAAAGTGACATCAAGAACATCACACCCAAAGTGACATCAAGAACATCACACCCAAAGGGACATCAAGAACATCACACCCAAAGGGACATCAAGAACATCACACCCAAAGGGACATCAAGAACATCACACCCAAAGGGACATCAAGAACATCACACCCAAAGGGACATCAAGAACATCACACCCAAAGGGACATCAAGAACATCACACCCAAAGGGACATCAAGAACATCACACCCAAAGGGACATCAAGAACATCACACCCAAAGTGACATCAAGAACATCACACCCAAAGGGACATCAAGAACATCACACCAAAGGGACATCAAGAACATCACACCCAAAGGGACATCAAGAACATCACACCCAAAGTGACATCAAGAACATCACACGCAAAGTGACATCAAGAACATCACACGCAAAGTGACATCAAGAACATCACACCCAAAGTGACATCAAGAACATCACACCCAAAGTGACATCAAGAACATCACACCCAAAGTGACATCAAGAACATCACACCCAAAGGGACATCAAGAACATCACACCCAAAGTGACATCAAGAACATTACACCCAAAGTGACATCAAGAACATCACACCCAAAGTGACATCAAGAACATCACACCCAAAGTGACATCAAGAACATCACACCCAAAGTGACATCAAGAACATCTCACCCAAAGTGACATCAAGAACATCACACCCAAAGTGACATCAAGAACATCACACCCAAAGTGACATCAAGAACATCACACCCAAAGAAAGCAAAAGGTGATTAGAAAGACAGGAAAGAAAAGACCAAACGGATGTCACAGGAGACCCTTACCTTGCTCGTGAACAAAGAGTAACTAAACTAAATGGAAGAAATAATAAATTTTAAAAAGCTGAACAAAAACTTTCAAAAGAATGCTGAGGGACACAAGAAAAGTATAATGCAATGTGCACAGAGAACTGGAGTTAGAAACCCTACAGGTAAACACACATTCAATATTTTTCAAGAACTCTTCAACGCTCAATGAGAAAATGTTAGCCTCGAGTTGCAATGTTGGGAGGTTCCTCCTGATGTTTCCTGCCTCATTCGACACTAACACGAAAGCAATCAGCCTTCAGTCACTTGAAGAGGTAGCGTATAATCAAGAGCTGATGGTACTGAAGGAAGAAGTTCAAGCTGCGCTGAAGACATCAGCCAAAAACAAAGCTCCGGAAAGAGACAGAATACCTACTGAAATGTTTCAACAAATGGATGCACTGCTGGAAACAGTCACTAGTCTATGCAAAGAAGGCTAGAAGACAGCTACCTGGCCAAATGACTGAAGACTGCCATCTTTGTGCTCATTCCAAAGAAAGTGAGTAACGAGAATGCTGATAGTGTCAAACAAGATCTAGGAATACATAGAAGTACAGTTCTGTTAAAGATAATGCATAAAAGGATGCAGCCTGCAATGCAGTGAATTATCTAGATGGCTCTTTTAACCATAGTCTCTGGAACATCCACCAAATGCCCCTTTCTCAATGGGTCTGGGAAGAAAAAGGCAAGGAGGGTTATTGATAGGATTCAGATGTGAGTGCTTGTTAACAGGATTCATTTTGACTGCCATCCTGCTGTATATAAAATGAGCCATCTCACCCAAAGCCCATCTGTAGGCAACTAGACATCCCCTTATGGAAGGGTTGCATGGAGGAGATGAGTCAGTCAGGGTGTAGTATAGTAACGACATACAACATTCCTCTAGTTCCTAAATGCTTCCTCCCCACCCACTATAGTGATCCCAATTCTACCTTACAAGCCTGGCTAGACCAGAGGATGTACACTGGTACAGATAGGAACTGGAAACACAGGGAATCCAGGGCAGATGATCCCTTCAGGACCAGTGGTGAGAGTGTCAATACTGGTAGGGTGGAGGTAAGCTGGGGTAGAGAGGGGGAACTGATTACAAGGATCTACATATAACTTCCTCCCTGGGAGACAGACAACAGAAAAGTGAGTGAAGGGAGATGTCAGACAGTATAAGATGACAAAATAATAATTTATAAATTATCAAGGGTACATGAGGGAGGGGGCAAATGAGGAACTGATGCTAGGGCTTAGGTGGAGAGCAAATGTTTTGAGAATGATGAGGGTAACAAATGTTCAAGTGTGCTTTATACAATTGTTATATGCATGGATTATGATAAGAGTTGTATGAGCCTCCAATAAAATTATTTTTTTTAATTGAGCCATCTCAAAAGTAGGTAGGGGCTCATACTCTCAGCAAGAGCTAGAATTGTAGCCTGTCCTTTGGGCTTTGGGACCCCTCTGTAGTGTAGTGAACCTCCTTGATCCAAGAGACAGCTTTAGTACCAACAGAATGAAGAAGAGGAGCAGCAGCAGCTGCAGCGTGGGAGTGCCTGTGGGTATCTAATGCAGGGAGCTAGGTTTGCTGACTCAAGAAGCTGAGTTGACTGTCTTTGGCTTGAGGTTTATAGTGGAGTGGCATGCCCATTGGGCATTTATTAGTAGCCCTTTAAGAACTTTGTAACATGCCCTAACTGAACAACTATATCCTGAGTATTTCCACCTTAATTGGAACCTGTTAACTTCCACAATCAACCCCATAACCACAAGCACTGCCATTGAGTTCCGTGTAACCATAGCAATGAATTACAGAAACTAACTGAAAAGTAGAGAATGCGGTGGGGCACAAAACATGAAGAATACAGAGTGCTCTATTGATGGCAGGGAGGGTGTAGGATGCCTGGTAGGGCTTGATCAAGGGCAATGTAACCTACAGGAATTACTGAAACCCAAATGGAGGCCAAACATGATAGTGGGACAAGATGAAAGTAAAAGGAAATAGAGGAAAAAACTAGGAGGGAAAGGGCATTTATAGAGATCTAAATACAGGCATGTGCATATGGAAATAGATTTATATATAACAATACGGAAATAGATCTACGTACATATATTTATATGTTAAGTATTAAGGTAGCAGATGGACACTGAGCCTCTACTCAAGTATTCCCTCAATGAAAGAACACTTCGTTCTACTAACCCAACATTCCATGATGTTCTCCTTCCTAACACAATCACTGAAGACAAAATGGGTGCATAAGCAAATGTGAAGAAAGCTGATGGTGCCTGGCTATCAAAAAATATAGAACCTAGGGTCTTAAAGGCTTGAAGAGAAATAAGCGGCCACCTAGCTGAAAGGCAACTAAACCCACATTGAAGAAGCACCCCAACCTGTGTGATCATTAGGTGTTGATGAGATCAGGTATCAGGCATCAAAGACCCAGAACAAAAAAAATCATTATCATTGTGAACAAAGGGGAGTGCAGAGTGAAGACCCAAAGCCCATCTGTTGGCAACTGAACATCCCCTTACAGAAGGGTCACAGGGAGGAGATGAGCTCGCTAGGGTGCAGTATAGCAATGATGAAACATACAACTTTTCTCTAGTTCTTTAATGTTTCTCTCCCACCCCATGCCCCCACTATCATGATCCCAATTCTACTTTACAAATCTGACTAGACCAAAGCATATACACTAGTACAGATAGGAACTGGAAACACAGGGAATCCAGGACAGATAAACCCCTCAGGACCAATAATGAGAGTAGCGATACCAGGAGGGGAAGGAAAATGTGGGGGAGAGAGGGAACTGCTCCCAAGGATCTACATATAGCCCCTTCCATGGGGGACAGACAACAGGAAAGTGGGTGAAGGGAGATGTTGGACAGTGAAGGACATGGCAGAATAATAATAATTTATAAATTATCAAGGGCTCATGAGGGAGGAGGGGTGGGGAGGGAGGGGGAAAATGAGGAGCTGATACCAAGTGCTCAAGTAGAAAGCAAATGTTTTGAGAATGATGGCAACAAGTGTACAAATGTGCTTGACACAATGGATGGATGGATGGATGGATGGATGGATGGATGGATGGATGGATGGATGGATGGATGGATGGTGACGAGTTGTATGAGCCCCCAATAAAATGATTTTTAAAAAGAAAGAAAGAAAATACCATGGGCTGCCAGAAGAACAAGCAAACCTATCTTATAAGAAGTACAGCCAGGACACTCCTTAGGAGGATGGCAAGACGCCATGTTATAAGGAGAGACCAGTCCCTGGAAAAGGGCAGTTTGGTTAAGTAGAGGGTCCACAAGAAAGGAACAACACCCCCTCTTGAAATGGGTTTGCACAATGGCTGCAACAACAGGCCCGTCGACGACAATCACTGTGAAATGCACGGCACCTGGCACAAGGTTGCTGTGAGTCAGAACCACTGAGTGACCGTCAACAGTAAACTTAAAGACACGTGCACAGGTCGCAAGTTTTGCTCCAGTTAGCACAGCAGATCTGGGAGTGGGTACTGTGAATTAGACCTCATTAGTGTGCTTGACCACAAGCCGTATGGTTCTCAGCTCTGAGGTCCCCCAGCCCTTGTTCCTCCCTCTCTCTCCTCTGTCCTACCCATTCCTCCCTCCACTTCTTACCTACCGCTATCTGTCCTTCCACTTATCAAATTTGGCTCTAGAAAAGGTAGGGGATGTATTTAAATTATAACGGAAAAAGTTATTAAACATTTTTTTTTTTACCAAAACTGAATGATTAAATTTAACTCAGCTCTTGCTGAATTAGACAGTTTTTTGTATCCAATTGCCTTCCTTGGACTGTTTGTTCTTAAAAACTTCAATTATCTGGGTATGGTAAATGCTAGGAACCCTAAAACTAAGCACGTAATTTCCCTCTCTGGTTAAGTTAGGATGTGAAGGAAATACACTCTAAAAAAGACATCGTGACACCGCTGCCTGTTCTAGAAACAGGCCAAAGGAACATTCCTTGGAGACAACGTTGTAATCAAAGAAGTGTGTGAAGAGGTCTTGAAGTAAACCATAGCTGAACTTCCCCACACCACCTAAAGGACTTCATTAACAAGTTGTTTCAGAGAAATGAGGCCCTAACACCAGGATAAAATCGCACATACTCCTGAGCTATCTGGCTAAAGCTTTATACTCTTCCACGAGTGATGCTTTCTTATCATGCCTGAAAACTATAAAAGTATGATTGAGATTCTGGTAATTAGTTCCTGAAATAAATTGCAACTGTTTACATCCACCAACCAATAGAAGCCCTTCCCCACCCTCAACTGATCCCACTTGTGACTCCAAAATGTAACCAAGTGTTTATGTATTATAATTTATTTGATTCATCATCTGTATAAGAAAATGTTAGTGAAAGTCATCAGTTCTTATATGTGTAGACTGTTGCTTTTCTCCCCCAAAACCTGCTGCCGTCGAGTTGATTCTGACTCTTCGGGGTCTGAGACTGCGTGTGTCTTTCTGAGAGCAGGAAGCCTCGTCTTTCTCTGTCAGAGTGGCTGGCGTATTTGCACTGTCACTCTTGCAGCTAATAACCCAATGGTTACCCCATAGTGCCATGCCACTAGGGATCCTGCCTGCTTCTACGTGTACTCATTTTTCTTCTTCTGAATACATTCTCTTACATTTAATTTTATGGACCACGTAGGTAAATCTCTGACAAAAAGAAGGGGAGTGCATTGTTCCGTACACACCAGTGTAACATCAATAGCATAAAGGTAATAGACTTTAGTGTAATAAAGAGATCTAAGAGTAACCACATCGAAAGGTGGTATGTGCCCCTTATTGTAGATTGAAAGAAACCAATGACAGAAGATCATTTGTTAGATAATTAGGGAAGCTGGAATATTAAGGAGCTCTAGCTAAGCAGTGGGTGACTTGTTGAGCCGCTACCCAGAGGCCCGCAATTGGAACCCCCAGTGGCTCCTTGGGAGAAAGACCAGGCTTTCCAGGTGTTGTAGACACCAAGGCTCACTTCTACTCGGTTCTAGAGAATTGCCATGCGTTGGAACAGACTTGATGGCAGTGTGTTCTTGCTTTTGAGGAATACAGTGGAGCCACAAATGCAGTCAGGCCAGGTCGTCTAAACTGGCTACCCCAGTCCCGAGGACTTTTGCACTGCAGTTGTTAGGCAGTCAGTAGCATCACTGCTCAGGTTTGAATCTTGGCTTTGCCAGTTCGAAATTGTGTGATCTTGGGTAAGTCAGTCGATGTCTTTAAGACTCAGATTTTCTATTTTTTAAAATAAGGAATTAAGAGTAGTACCTCTTTATTATGGCTGTTGTTCGAATGAAGCTATTTAATATTTTAAATACTTAGCATAGTTGCTGACACAGTTTTTAAATTGCTATCAAGGCTATTTCAACATCTAGTGACCCTGAGACAGTAGAAATATCTCGCTGGGTTCTGTAGCTGTACACTTTGTGGAAGCAGATCACCCTGCCTCTCTTCCAAGGAGTTGCTGGGGGGGTTCAAGCCTTTGGGCTATCAGCTGAGAGCTTAAACATTATGCTCCTTGGCACATAGTGAGAACTCCATAAGCAGCAGTCACTTTTAACCAGGAGCTTAGTCTTAAATCCAAGGCTCTCACTTTACTCTCCATGAAACTCCTGAATCATTCCCCATCTCAGCATTATTAAAAAGAAGTCAACAAGACATTGTGTATATCATTCTGCAATGCACTATGAAATGCAAAACGCCACCTATAAAAAGCATTGTCAAATTTTAAAATAGTGAAGCTGAATCTAATCAAGCCTCCATATCTAAGTACCACTTATAGGTATACAAAGATTAAAAGATAAAACAACTTGTACAATGCCCAGAGGAGAGAAATTCAGAATGTTGGACAGCTTATAAATTTTCTACTCAAGGTTCCCCACCCTCATCCTCACTCCCAGCAGTTTTAGAATCGCCTTGTTAGAAACAGACACTAGGGAGTCTTCCCATGATCTACAGCCAGAATCTGCCTTTGAACAAAATCCACAGGTGATAGTCCTTTGCACGCTTACATTGGAAAGCTCCAATCTAACATCAGTGACAAAAAGTCAGTAAGAACTTTTATGTAATAAAGAGATTTAAGAAGAGCAGCATCTAAATGTAATATGTGGCCTTTGTTTTGATAGATTTAAACAAACCAATGGGAGAAGTATATTTTTTAGATAATCAGGAAGCTTTGAACTAGTTGGCATTAAAGAACTCTTTACTTTGTTGGGTATGACATACCAGAATGATCATTTTTTTCTTAACCTTAACCCTAGCCCTAAGAATGGTCATATTTTAAGTTCTTATTTCAGATCCATACTTAAATATTTAGTGGTGATATAACCTGATGTCTGTATTTTCTTTAAAATACCTAAGGAGGAAACTTGAACAGGGAAATAGATAAAATAAAAATATTGATAATCATTGGGATTGGGTGAACGATGCATGACTCAATTCAATCTTTTGAACTTTGAAAATTTTACTACAGATAAACCAATGGCAAACATGGTGTTTTCAGTCACCTGACATGCATGGGAAAGCTGGACAATGACTACAGAAGAACCGATGTGTGTGAACTGTCATATTGGCCACAGATATTGAATGCAGTGTGAACGCCAGAAGAGCAAGCAATCTGTCTCAGAGGAGGTACAGATACCATGCGCTTTCAACGTGAGAAGGGTCCGGCTTCCTCTCATACACTTTTGACACATTATCAGTTGAAACCAGTTCCTGGACCACATGCTTGGCAGGTCAGCAAGAAAGCGTGGACACCCGTCCAGCACGGGGGTTGGGCACAGTGGTTCTCACAATGGGTTCAAACCTAACTGTGAGAATGGAGCAGTGACAGACCACGACCTCTAAGGTTGTACATAGGGCTGGCCATGAGCTGGAATGGATTTCCCAGAACAAAAACAGTACCATAATTCATGGATAAAATGCACTTGTTCAAGTAGACTCTCAATTAGTAATAATAAAAATTCATATGCATTGAGGTTCCATTTTGAAAATCACCTGGTACGTCTGTTTAAAACTCAGATGTTCAGCAATCCCCACCCAAACCTACTGGAGTTAAATCTCAAACCAGGCCCAGCCTGTAAGATCTTAAGATGCCAGGACACTAAATGAGAGCAGTGCTGGCACGCTGTCCCCTGGGCGATCCCTTGTCTTGTTTCGGAAGAAAACCGAATGAAGTCTCCGAACCGCAAATCCCCAGGCGCAGAGAACCAACATTCAAGTTATATGAATCACATGAGACAGGTCGCTCAGATTGATGAATGTTATTGCCGAAGTAGTGGACAACCTCCCCTCCAACCAGAATTCTCAATGAGACTCCAAATCCATGGTTTGCAATTTTAATGCGATGGGATGTCCTTTTTGAAATCACGGTTACAGACACTTGCCATTTCCAAAATGCCCTCCGGCAACCCCCAACATTTCTGCCCTTCATTGCTTGCTTCCCAAGCCTCATAATTCACCCAGGTCGGGGTGGCCGTACCCATCAGCCGGAGAGATTTACAGAGGCTTTGACACAGTAAATACACCAGGCCAGCCCAGCGTGGCTCGGGGGTGGTGTAAAGATGAAAATGGGGTAGAGAAAGGGGGGCCTGGAAGGATAAATATCCCCCCAGGTAGCAGCAGGAAAGGGTAAGCCTTGACTGTGTCCATGTCTCTCCTGGTAAATTTTAACTTGTTTGGACTTTACTTCCAAATGGACTCCTTAAATCTTAAAAATCACACTTTCTGTCCACGACAGCACGACAAGCGACAGCGCTCTAATCCTTTTCTAGAATGAGGTCTTTAACCAGGCGGCAGCAGGGGGAAAACAAACAAAGAAGTGAAGCAGAAGCCCCCTTTCCCAAGGTCGTGACTGGACCACCTGGGCCGGAGTTGCTCACTCCCGAATGGCAGCTTGCCCTGGAGGTCCATCAAGCTGTCTCCTTTCATAGCCCGGGCCCAAACCAGATATGGAATGAGAAATACCCCCGAGTACTCGGGTTTCCCTCGAAGGCCTCCATGAATCTGCAGCCTCCCACTTCCATTCATCTTCTCTCTGCTTCTTAAACTAGCTCTCTGTTGATGTACAAGTACTGATTAACTAGACAGGCTGGGAAAGACTGAGCGGAGACTAGGTTTCCTGCTCAACCTGGGATTTGCTTCCTAAAAATTGATGGCTGGTCCCAAGCTTTTCCAGGGTGACCACAAATTAAGAGATTATCACAAAGGTCTCTAAGTTTATCTGTCAGGATGGCCAGTAAGACTACACAGGAAAATTCCAGAGGGGTCCTTTCTTCCCTGCTCTTTCATCTCCCTCTCTCTCCTCCTCTCTGTGAGATACCCTCCCATTTTTATCATCTGGTCCAGTCTCCTCTCCTCACGTGAGAGACTCTAGATGCAAACTAATGCCCAAGAGGAAAGCAATTCACGTCAACCCTGCTACGCAAACAAAATTGTTTTACAAAATCCTTCCTTTGACGTCATGCCTGATAGGATTTTGAGAGTTGATTGTTTATACGCGTCCTCTGTCACACGCCGGCCAGTTGGGCTTAAACTGCAGGCCACACCGGTGCAAAGACTCTTCCCCTTTTTAACCTTCCCCAAGAATTCAGAAGGGCATCATGAAGTGACCATGAGCAGCCCCCTTGTGCTGCCCACTCGTCTGGGCACTTCTTAGCACAGTTACAAAGGAGGGAGGTAGATGGTGCACAGTTTTAGAGCAGGTTAAAACGCATCCTGTAGACCAGTGGTTCTCAACCTTCCTAATGCCACAACCCTTTCACACAGCTCCTCATGTGGTGGGGACCCCCAATCATAGCATTATTTTCCTTACTACTTCACAACTGCAATTTTGCTACTTTTAAGAATCGGGCAACCCCTGTGAACGGGTCGCTTGACCCCCAAAGGGGTCGTGACCCACGGGTTGAGAACCACTTCTCTAGCCACAAAAACCAATAACCAACAGACACAAAGGCCTTCTGTGTCTGTTGATTTGTTGTGTTGACATAAAGTCCACAGCGTATCTGGTTGAGTCCTAGACTCGCTTTCCAGTTGGTAGTTTTGTAGAAGCAGACATTAGCGATAGTTCACAGGGGAAACAGGCTGGTGAAAGGCCTGTAGGAAACAGGCTGCAACCCAAAGCATCCAAACCGCCCCCAACCCAAAAACAATGAACTAACCATTGGGCTCTAAGGCAGGAGTAGAATGACAATTCTCACCATAGGGATTGATATCTCACCGCAAAACCATCACTCATGGCGTGAAACAAAGTAGGCAAAATCTCTGTACAGGCGACGATGGAGTGGCTTCTAACACTGGTAGGAGGTGCATACGGGAGTTACATAAACTCTATTTTTTGCAGCATTTTTAGATAACCTCTTGGGATCCAGAGGAACCAAACTGTAAGGGGTGGGCATCAATCAGACTGTAATCTGCGGAAGCCATATACTAAGCTGTTACCTACAACTCATTTTAACTGGTCTTGGCCAGGAAAAAATAATTATTTTGTGCGGAATTTCACTTGTCTAAAAGGGGGGTGATAATTTTAGATTCAATAAGAATTTACCTAGAATACTTATTATAATCAACTTTGCTTAGTCCCTTCCCCTAGAGATTTGGATTCAGTAAGTTTGAGGTGGAAATTGCTTGATTGAATGATTGGCATATTTTCATTATTTTTTTATTTTGGATGAATGTTAAGCTTATAGAAATGTCATAAAAATAATACACCTAACTTCTCTAATGTTAGCCTCTTTGGTAATCATCGTGTAATTATAAAAACCGGAAAATTAACACATGCAACGCTGTTAACTAATCAATAGATATTAATAAAATGTCATAAGTTTTTCTCACTAATATCTTTTTTTTTCTGTCCCAGAATCCAGTCCAGAATCTCCTAATGCATTTACTGGTCATGGGCTTAAACTCAAACCGCTACCAAAGAATAGATTCTGACCACAGCAGCCTCGACACAGAGCAGCAGGGGAGTGGGAGCCATGACCTTCCTGTGGCCAGCCTTGACCCACAGCACTGGTCAGGCCCCTTTGTTGTCTCCCTCACCACTTCCAATCTGGTCAGCAGACTTTCTCTTTCATGACCTTGCAACCCGTGATGCCTGCTGCTCATTTAGTTTGTAAAATGCCCCTCCCTTTGGATTTATTCCCATAACTAGATTGATGGTATGTATTTGGGAAAGAAGTCCACCGCTGTGCTGTTATGACCTCTGGCTGCATCTTATCCGGGAGCAAAGGATGAGACTGGTATGTTCTATTGCTGATGGTGTTTACTTAGACTACGTGGCTACCATGATTTCCTCACTGTAAATGTTGTTTTTTTCCCTCTCTAACAAATATCTGATAGAGGGATACTCTGAGATTTTGCAAATCCCCTATTGCTCGCCATATTTCCCTCACTATTTTCAGCATCCATTGCTAGATCTTGCCTGCAAGAACTATTACTTGGAGTGTGTTGAACGGTAATTTCTTGTTTACCTCATTCTTTTTACATGTATTAATTACTCTTATGCTATAAGAAAGAGTAGTCCCTTCTCCCCACTAACGTATCTGTTTAATTATCCTTTTATTTTTCTTAGTAGGGACATAGAAATTTTATTTTTAATATGAATAATAACTAAATACTATTATTACTTGTTGGCTCAAATTGTTTTAGCGTCAACCAGTAGAAGTATTATCAAGCTAGTTTTTTAAGTACTTTAGACAAGCCCCCATTATTTTCAGTTTCAAATTTATCTTCTATTTTTTCTGCCATGCCCTGGAATTGACCATTTTTTTCCCAAGGGCCCTGGTATTTTTCAATGGAGAAAAGTATTCAAGGTGAAGACCTGGGCAATAGATGTGCTCATTGCTACTGGTGTGACATGGTTCCTAGGCTCTCTCAGCACATGGAGATATTGGCCTGTACACTAACTCTTGCAGAGGTACATATTGACATTCATTTATGTATCTGTAATCAAATACATCCTTGTACATTTAAATGTGTGTATTAATCTGTACAAATCAACGATCTGTGTATTTTGGTGTAAAAAGTTATCTTATACATGAATACTTTCATTTTCTTGACAGAGTTTTAAATTCCATACCTTTGGCTAAATTAATGATTCTATCGTTAGAATTACCATATGGCCCATGGGGATGATTTATAAAAAAATGATAATATTGTGTCTAAAGTGAACCAAGGACATCTATAAACCATAGATATAGGACTAGATTTTGAGCTGGCACTTGGTTGAAACCCCTAAGACCAATTTTTTCCTATGACATTGCCCTACTTAATACCTACCTTCACGAGGAGATCACTGAAGATAATGAATGCTACAAGTGTGGCGAAGAAACCAGATGGTACCCAGCTATCAAAAATAGCATCTATAGGGTCCTAAAGACTTAAGACAATCACCCATCTAAGTAAGGTGGCAGCTGAGTCCACGTGGAAGAAACACACTAGCCTATGTGCTCCAAGGATTGTAAATAATAAAATCTAAGATTGGAGGAGAGAACGGTGTTAGAGCTTAAATTCTGAGCACATGGTCTACAGAAGACTATGATGACAGCGAACGCCCAAAGTTCATTTGCGGGTCCCCACCTGAGCTCAGCCTCCTTACAATCCCCACCCCTAGCCACTGACCAGGGATCTGCTAACAGCCTTGCTATAGGACAAAGTGCATCGCAAAGGGATGGCAGATGCCCTGGGCTCTCCCTTTTGGCCCATTTTGATCCACAGTGAGTCTTGGTGGTCGAGTGGCTACGTGTTGGGCTGTGTATAATTCACAAGATGGGCAGTCCCAAACCACCAGCTGCTCCAAGAGGGAAAGACGGGGCTTTATTCTCCTGGAAACAGTCTCACTAATGGCAGAACTTGACCCGTTTTTAATTTGTCCTAGTTTATAATATTTTCTGCTTTCTATTTTATTGAGATATTTTCTGTTTTATTTTGTTACTGCTATTTGGGGTTTTGTTTTTGTAAGTTTCTTCTATATATGAAATCCAGAATGAATATAGAGAGAGAATAACTGATGAATCGTTTATGCCGTTGAGTCCATTGTGATTCATAAGGACCCCCTGTGATTTTCTGAGACTGTAACTGTTTACAGGAATAGAAATCCCAGTCTTTCTCCAGCGAAGTTCCTGGTGGTTTCAAACCACCAAGCATGGGGATCGCAGCCCAACACATAACCACTGCACGACCAGGGCTCCTTAGGTTGGGGAAAATAGGGAGCTAATAATAAGTTCAAGAAAGAAGAAAAGCTTCTAAAATTTATTATGATGATGATTGCAAAACTCTTTGCAATATGGTTGAATTACTGAACTGCATGATGTATGAGTTATATGTCCATAAAACTGGTAAAAGTGTGTTTGTGTTCATATTATTATCTCTGATTTCAATCAAACACCACAGGTTCATTCTCAGATATCTCTATTTCTAACAAGCTCCCAAATGATTTTCAAAATCAGGCAAGTATGGAGACACTGACAGAACTGGAAGTGTTAAGGGAATTTTTTGTTTGGGAAAAGGGACAGGAAAATCTCCTACCCACTCCCCCCCCCAAAAAAAAACAGTTTTCATTATACAAGAATGGGCAAAGTTTGGAGAACGACTTGGCCGAAATAAGAATATGGGTCCAAGAATCTTGGGCTGGTAATCCTAAGAAAACATGGTGAACAGACTGGCAACACCCAGACAGTCACTCCAGAAAGAGCAAGTCCCCTACACTGGGGCTCCAACGGCAATCCAAGCAAACAGGAGGAGGACACTTCATCACCAGGAGTCCAGAAAGGATTGGGACAGCAACAGCAAAAGGGAAGTGCTGAGACTCGGAGCATCCGTGGGAATGAGAGCTGAAAAACAGAGATGTGAAGTTTCACACAGGAAGGCAACCACAAGATGCAAACTGCCCGACTGGGTGAGGATGACTTAACTTCCACAGCGTGTAAATGAAGGCTGCTGACCCACTGCAACCTCGTGGCCACATGCATGGGGACAGTGGAAACCAGACAGAAGAGTTCTGGCCTGAAGACAAAATCAGGTATTCTCTTCTGATCATTTTAAATTTCACAGATTTATTATACACCTCTGTGGCAATAGCAGATACACATTTAGATATGTGAATCGGAAGCTTTAAAGAATTTTTGGACTGGGAAAATAGACTTAGGAAACCTACAACAAATGGATTGTATTGAAAGTTACTGGGCTAAATGAGAGTGTACATACAATGAAAAGATGGGGACCAAGGAGATAGGCCAAGGCTACTTTGTCACTATGAGATGAAGCAGAAAAGCAGGCCAGTGAGGCAGAAAGGAAACAAGGATGATGGACAGGAAGAACCATCGTACCAAGAACTCTGAAACCTCACAGGATTCAATAAGCTCTCCGTCGGTGTGCCCACTGCAGACAGCAAGAACCTGCAACCCAACCCACTCAGTCACCCGACAGGACAGAGTAGAACTGCTGTAAAGCTTCATGGGAGCAAACTGCCTCATCTTTCTTCTACGGAGTGGCTGCACACTTTTATTAGCAACCCAATCCTTAATCCACCGAACTACCAGCATGCTCCTCAGGGATAACCCAAAACAGGGGAAATTAGCAGGTTTACAAAATCCAGTAAATAATGATCATAATGTGACCTAAATATGACTTTGAAACTAGAAGAGGAAAATCTAGGGGAACACACACACACACACACACACACACACACACACACACACACACACGAAGGGGTAGCCAAAAATATGGATTTTTTTCCAAAGCTATGTATCTAAATTTTTTATAAAACAACCTTATCACCTCCACATGTCAAATATGCATTTCCATTCTTGGAAACATTTTTCAAACTCATCTGCTTGGATGGCTGACAGCACCTCCCTCATTTTTGTCTCCACCTCTTCCACATCATCACATCGCTGTCCTTTCATGTTCCTCTTCATTCACAGAAACAAAAATAAGTTGCACAGAGCGAGGTCAGGTGAGTCAGGTGTGTGGGACAAGAGAGGCATGCTGTTTTTTCCCCAAAACTGGCACCCTGAGATGACTGTGTGAGCAGGTGCATTGTCGTGGTGGCAAAACCAGTCCCCCATCTGCCACAAATCAAGCCTTTTTTGACACACACTGTTACACAATCTTTTCAGAACCTCTCAATAGAAAGCTTGGTTTCAGACTGACCTGGTGGAACAAACTCCAAACGCACTATGAGTCAACATTTTTGTCCATCCAGGAAGTTGATGGACATCCAGAATGAGGTTTTCCATCATTCCGCTTTTTGAAATGAGAAAACCACTGGTACACTTAAGCTTTTCCCACAGCACTGTCCTTGTGAGCTGTGTTCAACATCACAGCAGTTTCTGCAGCATTTTTTCTGAGTAAGAAACACAATTTCAGAGCTGCATGCTGTTTTCTTAAATTGGCCAACACACAAAAAAAGGTTCAAGCGAAACTGCTTTTACGAAATAATTCACGTGACCAGAGGGAACCTTCCCAGGCAACGGCACTGGGTGCACTAACTCAGAGCAAGTTGCTTGATGCTCGCCTAGCAGGAAAAATGCATACTATGAAAGCTATGCTCCACCCAATGCAATTCTGTTTTTGTGGGGGTACCCCCTTGTGTGTGTGTGTCATTGCTGGGTGCCATCAAGTTGGTTCCAACTCATAGCAACCCTATGCACAACAGATTTATATATATATATATATATGTTATTTATATATATAAATGTTATTTATATATATATTAGTTTTATATATTTAAAATTCACGGTCATGGAGTAGATTCTGACTCATAGTGTACCTGTAGGATAAGGTAGAATTGCCCCGGTGTGTTTCTGGGGGTATAATTCTTTATGGAAGTAGAAAGCCTTGTCTTTTTTTGACAGAGGGGCGGGTATTTTCACACTGCTGACCTTGCAGCTAGCAGCCCAAAGTGTCCCCTACTAATGCCATCCCCCACTATGCCACCACGATGCCATATTAGTGCCCCACTTTACTCCTGTCACTTATTCCCGTCATGTACTCTAAATAAGAACCAGACATTTACCCATCACCTACTATAACTCAAAATAATTATACTTTTGTTGTTCCGTTTTATCCAGGTGGCAATAATCTGTGACATAATTGTCGTTCATAACTTTCCCAGAACAATCACATATGCTTACACCTAATAATGCACTGGGTAATTGCCAAGTTCATTGTTTACCTTGTTTCTGTCCTACAGCTACACTCTCCTTCCCTCTACCTTCACTGTCTCTTAAGTGGCCTTCCAGAGCCTGCAATCTCTAACTTCATGGAGGAGGAGTGCAGAGATAATTAATACAGCAGAGGGAACTCGGCATTCTTCATAAGGAAATATATTCAGTATATGTACCATATTTTATGGTTATTAAGATTTGACATGGAAAATGCAGTTTAATTGCTACTGCCAAGGAACTAGGAAAAGCTTTTTACATAAACAATAACACAGATGGATTTTCATGGCTAAGTAAATTAAGAGATTTTAATATGCATGGCATTCTCAACACAATATCAAATGAATGCAGTATTTTTTTATAGTGTGTTAACCTGTGCATCTCATGAATAACAGGTTAGAAGTAACCTTTAACCTCAATACTTTTGACCTTTGGGCTTTGACGTATAACCCAAACCTAGGGAACTTGGAACATACTTGCTAAGTGATCAAAAATATGCTGCTATTAGATCTGGTGATGATTAGTCTCCAATTGTGGCATTTCAATGTGTGCTTCTGGTGTATGTAATGTGATATGTATTATCAATGAGAGAAAGCAAATGAAGTTAAATGATTCCTTTTCAGATATCCTTCCATGACACTTTGGAACCTCTCGCTTTGCCCCCAAAATTAAACAGAGTTCGATGATTTTAGTTCTAGTAAAATACTATTTACTTCCTGTGAAATCTAGAAATGCTATTTTATCTCTAAATCATACTTGGTAAAACCATGGGGTCAGCAAAAAAAGAGTAAGACCTTTAGCAAAGGGATTGGCACAGTGGCTCCAGCAATGGGCTCCGACGTAGCCATCATTGTGAACGTGGCCGTGAATGCGGCAGCACAGGACCAGGCAATGTTTCTTCCTGTGAGTCAGAAGTGACTTGATGGCACCTAACAACAACAACAAAGTCAATGAGCACTGAGACACAGGCCTAGGACTTAAAATAAGACCATTTTTCATGAAAATAATTTAAGTGGACTTGGAGTGGCACATTGCCCCAAGGACAATGTTCCTTACATGAATGAACTGACTGGCATTTGCCTACTGCTGTCAAGCCTGAAAGATTCTAGAAACCTGGGGGGATGTGGGGAGCGAAATGCTGGTAGGTTTGAACACTTAATCTACTTTTGCCCTTTCTTTTCACTGTGAAGAATTTTCTAATACCTTTGACTCTTAATGATCTCTAGGAGAGCAAAATGAGTGCTCCAGTCTAATTGCCCTTTCTGTCTCACAATCTGAGAAATCGAACCAACATTTCTATGAAGTCATGCCAAGGAGAACTGCTGTCATCCTAAGAGGAACTTCGTGCCCCTCACTTCTCTCTCTTCACACCGAGAAACAAAACGAATGCACGAGGGCTCATGGGAGCACGGCCCTCTCTCCAGACCCACTGCACAGTTACTAAGTAACGCATCACAATCCATGGCAAGTTTGTTTTAAAAATCAAAACATGAGGATTACCAATGTAAATTTTATTTCCCTCCTCAATAAATACATTCTGCAGCTGCTTGGAAAATATGAAAAGTTGAATCTGGAAAAAAAAATTCAGCTGTTTCTAAATACTAAAGAAAGGACATCTCAGCCTTCCCATTCTTCCCACTAAACTCTATTTCTCCGGTGTTTCTGAAAATGGCTTTTCCCTCCAACCATTTGCTCAAGTGGAATCTTCTAGTATCCATTCCTCACCTCCAAACTCCAAATGCCAAATTCTCCAAACAATATTGGAGGTATTTCAAACCCTTCATTTTTCTCTCTCCTCAAGTGTTATCGTCTAAGACACCATCATTCCTTAAGGAACTTATAGCAACAGTCTCACGCTCTCTCTCTTTTTAAAATCATTTTAGGGGAGTTCTGACAGATATTATAACATTCCATAGTTCAATCACATCAAGCAGTATCATGCAATTGCTACCACAATTTTGAAACATTTCTTTCCTCTTGAACTCCTTGATATCAGCTCTCCTTTATCCCTTCCCTCCACCTTCCCCAAAAAAACTGTATTAATAGCTTATTTTGTTTTGCCATATATTACACAATCCCCTATATCTATTCACATACAATTCTGCCGTTCGATCCCATCAAGTGGGGTTGTACAGTTATCATTGCTATCAGCTTCCTACTCTGCCCACTCTCCCCTCTCTCTTCCCATACCCACAGTAAACCATTGCTCCTGTTACTATTTCAGAAGGGTTATCTTTCCATCTTGGCTTTCATCTACCAAATGGTCTTAAATATACAAATGAACACACAAAAATTATCAGGATTAAAGAGATAAAACAAATTAAAAGCATAATAGTAAGGGGAGGAAATATTAAAGAACTAGAGGATAGTTCTGTGTTTCATCAGTGCTATACTGCACCCTGGATTTATCATCCCTTCCATGTGACTCTTCTGAGAGGGACTGCCCAATTATCTTACAGGTGGGTTTTGGGTCTCCACTATATCCACATCCCATCAGATCATTTTGGTTGCTTGGTTTTGAACTTCTGATACCTCTTCCCATAGACACCTCATGATCACTGTGTTAGGCTGAGTTGACTAGAGAAACAAATCCAGGGACTTTGATGCTTGTCTAAGAAAGAGCTTTATAAAACACCCCAGCCCAGTCCAAATCAAGTCCATAACTCCATTATTAGCCTTTGTGTCCGATACTAGTCCATAAATTCCTCTTTAGACTCACATAGCACCTGCAATGATGCCAAATGCAAGAAGATCACAGGCTGGTAGGTTAAAAGTCTTGTGGATCCAGTGGTAGTGGAAGCACGTCAACACTGATGTTGGTCTCCACCTGGCTCCTCCAGCTCTCTGAGACTCTCAGCAGCAGGAAAGGGAAGGCACAGAGAGTGAGTCCGACCTCCCTTGAGCTATTTGTCTCTGTTTTGCCTCCAAATGAGGTCATCAAGCTGCGGCCTGATTGACAGGCTAAACTTCACCCCTTTAGTCTTAATACCCTCAAGTTGATGAAGACTATGTAATTACCACAATCACACAGGCTGGTGTGCTTCTTCCTTATGGGCTTTGTTGCTTCTCTGATAGATGGCTGCTTGTTTAACTACAAGCATTTCAGACCACAGACACTATATCCTTTGCTAATGCATTCATTTTGTCCTCAGCAATCGTGTCAGGAAGGTGAGTATCCTACGATGCTACATTATTAGAACAAACCGTTCTTGTACTGAGGTAAGATTTAAATAGAGGTCCGAGATCCATCTGTTTCCTGTTCTTACATGCATACATAAACAAATACACCTATATCTATCTATTTATTTATATGTATTTTTCCTTCTTTCTTCTTTTTCTTTTTTCCTTCCTGCCCCATTATCATGTTTACACATCATTCACTTCTCAGTAATCCCCCTCAGATATAACTGGATTGATCAAACACAACCAGAAAAGCTACACCCTCCTCACCATCAATTGTAGAACACTTACTATTCTCTGTATGCATCCATTATTGGCTCCCCACTCACCTCCCAGCCACTCCCATTCCCTCCAAGAACCATCAGACCAATCACTGTCTTGGGAAGATTACCAAGCCTGCCTATCTTGTATAGGTAAACACCAAAACCAAAAACATACAGATAGTCACAAGACTAGCAGGGATCCTGACATAGAGCAGACAAATATCCCTCCGTTAAGCAGAGAGAAGGACGTGTTATAGGACTTTTTATAAACTATCAGTCCAGTACCACTTTCTTCTGGAACTGCATATCCCAGGTACCACTTCCCTAACAATTCATACCGCCTTCTAGTCTTCAGAATTCGTGTCCAAGAGGCAAGCATTCTAAGCATCCCCCTTGCTAATCCTGCAGTCAGGATGGAGTGGTCTAGGGCCCACCCCACCCCCATCATCAAAACCCAAATCGAACCCATGGCTACTGAGTCATTTCTGCTTCGTAGTAATCCTAGATAGGATTTCCAAACTATTATCTTTATGGGAGCAGAAAGCCTCCTCGTTCTCCAAAGGAACAGTTGGTGGGTTTGAACTGATTTGTCAATTAGAAGTTCCAAGGTCTAGCCTACAGCACCACTAGCCAAATTCATTCTTTACACATCAGCCAAACTTTAAAAAATGTAAATGTTGCTCCCTATTTGAAACCTTTCAATAGCTTCCGTGTGAGTCTGGGTACTTTAGAGAAGCAAATCCACAGAAACTCATGTCTAAGAGAGAGTTTTATATAAAGGGTAAATGCATATCAAGAAAACATCCCAACCCACTGTTGCCCAAGTCCACAAGTCCAACATTAACCCATATGTCTGACACCAATCCACAAAGTCCTCCTCCACCTCACAAAACACACACTATGATGCCAACTACAGGAGGAAAGCCAAATCAGTGAACCTGTAAGCATCTCAGCGCTGGCAGGAGTCTCCACACGGCTGCTCCAGCACCCAGGGCTGCATCAGGTTAGGTCCATGCAGCTTCTCCTCAGAGATGTCTTGCAGGAAGTGAGTCTTGCCAGCTGAAGCAGGAACTGGCTAAGGCAGCTGCACCCTGGTCCAACCATCAGAGAGCAAGAAACCCGAGAACTAGAAAGGCGAGGCTCACCGAGCCATTTATCCCTCCACCCTTCAATTAACCCCACATGTGTTTATGGGCCAGCTTGGCACAATAAACTAACTACTTCAGCTTCTAACTCAAAGCATCACCTGGTCCTACTTATTGCTCCAAACTTTATTTGTCCTACCTGTCTTCTGTTCTCTGTGCTGCCGCCCCAGGTTTTCTTACATGATGTGGCTTAATGTGCTGTGTCGTGTCCTCCTGCCTAAAATGTTCTTTTCCCTCCACTACATCTACTTATCCCTTTGAGCTCAACTGGCTGCTAATCCAAACTTTCATAGAAGTCTCCTCTGTCCTCCAATCTGATACCTCACACATCATTATATTTTCTCATTACAATGCTAAATGTTCCTTCCCAGCTTTCATAACAATTTACATATAAATTGATCTGTTTATTTAATATGTCTCACTAGAATGTGTCTGTGTTGCTCACTATTCTTTCCTCAGCACCTAGTCCAATGCCTGGCATAGTAGTTACTTAGTAAAGACAATATTTCTTAATGTAGGCAAAGCAGCAAGAATTTTCACCTTCAAGTCTATAAGAAATACTGCCCTCCTTTGCATCCATAATAAACCAAAAATACAATTGTTGCTCTTTCCTATCCCCCACTATCCTCTGGCTCTCATGGAAGCTGTTTTAGGGATGGCAACTTTCATGTATTTCATGACAAATGAAAAACAAGCAGACCAAGAAGAGAAGAGAGAAGGCATGAATTGGTCTGGGTGTGTGGTATGGCAAACATCTGACCAACACATGGAGGGAAATATAGAATCTTTTAACGTCTCAATTAATAATCTAGATTCTAGTTAATTTATGTTGAAAATGGTAGGATAATTATAATTGCATGCTATTTTACAATTAAGTAGCTATCAAGTCAAAATATTAAACAAGTAATTTCACAACAAGATGCTTAACTCTATAATTACACACTTCTATAATGTTTCTTAGAAATGAGAATACCAAGACTTCATCCTATGTGCATTGAGCATGTTTTCAGGAGAAACCAGCCCCTGGAAAAGGCCATTACTATTTGAAAAGGAGAGGATTGACAGAAAAGAGGAAGGCCCTGAGAAGATGAATTGACACAGTGGCTGCACCAATGTGTTCAGACATAGTAACCATTGAGAGAATGGGCAGGACTAGGGGATGTTTTGACACCCAATACAACAACAACACAGGCTTGAGGAAGCCCTGGTGGCACAGTGGGTTAAGCATTGGGCTGCTAACTGCAAGGGGGCAGTTCAAATTCACCAGTCACTCCATGGGAGAAAAATGAGACTGCCTTCTCCCATGAGGACTTAATCTCAGAAAACCAAAGGAGCATTTCTACCCTGTCCTCCAGACTTACTTGGTGTCAGAATCAACTCAGTGACAGTGGGGTGGGGTAGGGTTGGGCTGTGTTATGGTTGGGTTGGGTTGTGGTTAGGTTGGGTTGGGTTGAGTTGGGTTGGGTTGTGGAAGTGGGTTTGATTTGGTTTAGTTTGGTTATATGCTTGGGAAAAGATTTGAAAATGCACAAGAACCAGCAATATTTACTATATTCATTCATTCTTTCATTCAACATTTATCAGGGAACAGACTTAACAGACTTGATAGTGAAAATACCAACCAAAAAACAGGAAGTGAAAACAGAAAAGGAGAAGAAGAAACAAAACCCAGCTGAAGTCGTCTTTATGAAATCCTCACACAATCCTCTGGAGTCATCCTGGCAGAGATCTCCTTCCCAGAAGAGGTCACTGAGGTTGACAAAAGTCATGCTACTTCCAAATATTCACAGAGTAAGAACCCTGAGGTTAGTGACCTGGTTGGCCTCATTCCAAATCTAGAGTGTGGATTCCCTTTAGTTTTGTTGTGTTGGGTGTCTCAGTAGCAGTTAATCGGTGTTTGAGTCTCTGAAGGTACCCACCCCAACCTCAAAGAACTAAGCTCCTCACAACATACAAACTCATCTTGGGAGACTTACAAGGTAAAAAAGGGGTAAAGTTCCTTATCTGTGATAAAAGAACCAAAGAGAACACTCCAGAGGGCGCAGATGAGAAGAACGTTGTGAACAGGGACTGAACACAAACACAAAACCAGACCACTGGTGTTTGCTTTCCACCTTACCAACCCAGGGATGACAAAACATAAGCAAGACATGGATTTTCTCTTGCCCGAACATCTCAGTCCCCCTGAAAGTTGGAAGTGGTTTTAACTGGAGCTGCTTTGTCTTTGCCATTGTTTTAGTTGATGCTAATGAAACTCCTTTCTGGCTAATAGGCCATCTGCTCCTTTCAAGACTCCCGGTGAAGAAACACAGACAGACGTCCCTGAATCTAGTCTCTGCTAGCTGCGGGGAGATTATGTCTCTTCTGCAGCCGACAGTTTATCAGAGCCTCTGGCTCCCATATTTTTCTGCTTGTCTCTGAGAGATGCTCAGAGAGGTGGCAGAGGAGCAGAAGAGCCCCTGCTGGTGGAGGCTGGCTTCTTCCTGGCAGCTCAGTGGTGAAGGCCAGCTGTCTTCCTGGCATCTGGAGCCAACGTTACATACAGCCTGTGCTTGCAGGCAACAAGGAGTGGGAGGTTATGAGTTTCCTCTACCTGAGAGAGGAGGGCGCCGTAGCTTCAGTCTTCCAAACATACTCACCACCCTCCTAGGTGACTAGAACATTTCTTGCATCCAAGGACTCACTCACCTGTATCCTAAAAGAGATGCAGGGGGTGTGGCTGGCTAAGGTCAATAAAGTGAGGCCCGTGCACAGGTGTCTCTCTGGCCAGACTGCCAACAGCTACTGCTGAAGGGAAGTCTTCAACTGATCCATGCAAATGGAGACTAGATGTCAGAGTACCAATGGGATCATGTGATCAACCCAGATCTGATGGAATGAGGATAAGGCTGGAGTGTAACACTCTTCAGGTCACAGTTTCACTGGGGGTATGACCTACATCACCTTTTATCTTACAAGAGACAGAAGGAGGGATAAGAGACCAGAGAGAGACCTACTGCCTACTGAAGTCCCGGTGGTAGGACCCTTCTAGAACCAGGAGACACACAGAGAGAAAGCATTCCCGTAGAGTCGACACATTGAATGCAGCCATCTGCCCTTCTAAGCTATGAGTGAATACATTCCGATTGGTTAAAGCCATCCACTTGTGGGATTTCTGTTATAACAGTGCTACATAACTAAGATTCAGGGTCAGGCTTACTGATGAGTATACAGCCTGGGCATTCTCCTAAAGCCTTAGGAGGTCCCAACTCTTAGTTTAATGCTAAGCTGTCACAACTTGAAATTCTCAGTAATTACTTAACAAGGAAAGTTATATATTTCCTTTGCACTAAGTCAACAGCCAAGTTGACCCTGACTCAGAACAATCCCTTATAGGGTTGCCAAAGCTATCCATCTGTACAGAAAGTAGATTGCCTCATCGTTCTCCCCCAGAACAGCCAGTGGGTTTAACCAGCTGACTTTGTGCTTACCAGTCAGTGCCTCCATAGGCCTGCAAGTCATTTCCTCTGACCAGTCTCCAAAGCCTACATTGAACGTGATGGCATATCAGAAGGCAAGGGACTGAGCTCAGAACACCTATGTGAAAGGGTTGGAGGACTCTTGAGTAAACAGAAGTAGAATATGCTGGCTGCCGGGTGATCACACCTGACCCCATACAGGGGGGTTGCGCTCTACTTCCAAAAGATGGTTTGCAGCCATTAGTGGATCATGACATCAAATTGGTAAGGATCAGCATTATAAAGAAATAGATCACACATATCCAAAGGAGACAGGGTAAAGGATAGCGGTGGTGCTCGCTGCCAGTGGGTAGATTCCTTCTCGCGGCAAGCCTGTGCATGCAGAGTAAATCTGCTCCCGACGACGGGGGTGCAGGCTGTGACTTTCAGAAAGCAGATCCCCAGGCCTGTCTGCCCTGCCTCTGGGTGACTTTGAACCACCCATCTTTCCGTGGTTGGTATGTGCAGTTGAGTCCGTTCCTACATAGCGACTCTATGTATAACAGAATGAACCTCTGCCCATCCTGTACCCCCACCATCATTGCTGTTTGGAGCCCATTGTTGTGGCCGCTGTGCCCACTCATCTCCTGGCTTGAGGGCCTCCCGCTTCCATAGTCCCTCTGCAGCAGGCGGTCTCTCTGGATGACCTGTCCGAAGAAAGGATGCTGATGCGTTGCCATGCTGACCTCTAGGGAGCATTCTGGCTGCGCAGCCTCAGAGACATGGTGGTTCGTTCTCTGGCACACCACGGGACTTCCACCATGCCCAGAAGTACAAGGGGCCAGTCCATTCTTCTCTTCTTAATCCATTAGCCAGCTTGCACGTGTGCACTTGAGATCATTGAAAATACCTCTGAAAAGTGGTTAGGTTCACGTGAGTCCCCCAAGTGATGTCTTTAGCGTAAAACCCTTTGAAGGGGTCTTATCAGCATCATCAGGTGGTGTTTATGGATTAACTTGTGAGGCTTTTCTTTCCCATTACATTCAATTAGAGACACACCTCTTTTATTGAGCTTTGCTTTATTGTGCTTTGCAGATAATGCATTTTTTAAATTAATTGAAACATTATGGAAACCCATAGAAATTAAGTCTATCGGTGCCATTTTACTTTTAACTGGTTTTACTGGGGTTCTTCCAACTCTTATCACAGTCTATACATACATCCATTGTGTCAAGCACATTTGTACATTTGTTGCCATCATCATTCTCAAAACATTTTCCCCCACTCTCCCTCCCTCATGAACCCTTGATAATTTATTATGTTTTTCATGTCTTACACCCACCGCTGCCTCCCTTTGCCCACTTTTCTGTTGCCCATCCCCCAGGGGGAGATTATATGTAGATCATTGTGATTAGTTCCCCCTTTCTCACCCCACTTTCTCCCTACTCTCCTGGTATCACTACTCTCATTATTGGTCCTAGGGGTTTATCTGTCCCGGATGCTCTGTGTTTCCAGCTCTGATCTGTACCAGGGTACATGCTCTGGTCTAGCCAGATTTGTAGGTAGAATTGAGGTCATGATAGGGGTGGGGGGAGGAAGCATTAAAGAACTAGAGGAAAGTTGTATGCTTCATCGGTGCTATACTGCACCCTGACTGACTGCCTCATCTCTTCCTTGTGACCCTCCAAGGCAGGTGCTGTTGTCATGCTTTAATAATTCACATAATATTTCAAACTTTTTCATAATGCTACTTCATAATTAATGTACTATTGCATGAGCCTAAGTATTATAATGCCCTTGGTAACCAAAATTTTCACGACTCACTTAATTTTGATATTCACCTTACTACCGTGTTCTGGAACCCAACCCACAGTGTCTCTGAGGTGTCTCTGAGGTGTCTCTGTACAATCCATCCTGAAGTCTGTTACCCTCACCGGTAAATGTTTCAAATCATCCTCATTTTTTGGCACAGGAGGTTAGGTCACCTACATAATACAGGTTGTTAGTGAGTCATCTTGCAATCCTGATGTTTCCTTCTTGTTCACATAGCCCAGCTTCTAAGATTATTTGCCATCAAAATGGCATTTTATTTACATGAAAGGATACAACCCTGGTACACACTTTTTCTGACTTTAAACCACTGAATACAACTTTAAACCATTGTTCTATTTGAAAAACTGCCTCTTCTTCGATATGCAGATTCCACAGGAGCACATCGTTTATTTTTACAATCTCTGTGTGTGTGTGTGTGTGTATTTGTGTTCTAGGTTGTGAGCATTTTGAAAGCATTAGACTCTAGGAGCTAGGGTGGGCATCAACAAACCAGACCTCACTTGCGTGTTTTCATAATACAATGTGGTGACACAGAGCTGCAGTGATTCATTGACACAGTCTAGGCTGCTTTCACGCGACGCTGGCAGAAGTGAGCAGATGTGGTAGAATTCGCATGGGCTGCAAGACCAAAAGTATATAACACCTGGCCCTTTACAGGAGAACTGTGAGGAGAGAACTCCATGGACACAGTGTGAGCCGAGGGGTGGAGGACTCAACTGCTCACATAAAGGAAAAGAGTGTTCTTGCCTTCTTCTGCTTGTGGGACACATGGCATGAGCCAGGAAGGACACATTTAACAATAAGGAACCCAAAGAGCTGGTTTCTGGCTGTGAACAGGAAGGAAAAGCAGGTTTGTGGCACTGAGCAGACGACCAAGCCCTTGGCTAAGGATCTCTTCTCTCCAGTGTTCCTCTGTCTCACTGAGAAGTCACTAACCTCATCTGAGCCCATACATTTTGTGGTGTTTTTTAAGTCATGGTGTTTATATAGTTAAGCAGCCCACAAATATATTTCTCTGGGCTTCACCCACCCTTGGGAGACCCCACCCTCTACAGGACCGTTGTCCAGAAGATGTGCTGTCTCTGACTAGGGAGCCCGGCTGCCTCAACCATTCAAAATCAAAGCCCATCCATTAAGCGCCCTCCTGAAAAAGTCTGCCCGTGTTTATCTAAACTACCCTCTTTCCAGCCCCACTGTCCTGGGGCCTCCAAAGTAGAGAACGTTTCCATTAGCACGTCATTGTCAAGATCGTAAGCCAACAGGTTACAGGGGTCTTTCAAAAGCAGTTTGTGCAAAAATCCAAATTTGTATGCTTCTTCCTAAGTATCACCACAAAGGATTGAAAAATGCTGAATTCACCCAAAAAAGGATTCTGTCATCAATATGCAGCACAAAGTTATGTCACCTAAACGGTATTTTTATATAAACTCATAAACGTGTTTTCATTATGCAAAAATAACCTCTTTCATTTTATTCTGCCAAAGTGTCTCTTTATTAGGTTACGGCTAATGGTTTAGGCAGTAATTTGCAGTGAAACATGTCAGTGCATTTTATAGCTATCGAAGAGTAGCACAAAGACATCATTTTCGGGGAGCCTGTGTCATTATCCCGGGGCCTGGCTTCCTTGTGGAACTGATAGGTGCAAGCAAGGAATTCAGTCTCCCTTCTTCTTTCCTGCAGTGTAGCCAAGTCCCCAACTTCCTGGGTGTCAGATCTGAGCTCTGGCCTTTAAACAGGAGCCGCGTTACAAAGAGCCAGCACAAAGGAAGGTGACTCCAATCAGCACTCAGTATCAAAGCTCATTTTGTCCTTTCGGAGCTCTTGGAAGTAACACTTGGACAGGTGCAGGTTGGGGTGACTGAGTAGAGGGGCAGCCTGGCTTCAGGACAGAGAGGCAAACTGAGCTCATGTTTATTAATTAACTCATTATATTTGTTAGGCTGAAAATAAGCTTGTTAAGGAAAAGATTGAGTCTTTTTCTAACTCAGAATTAACCTTTCTTGAAGTCAATTTTTATGGAAATCAGACACACTGTATTTCCATCCAACCACCAGGATTATGAAGGTGTTTTGTAAACTGAATTGGGAAGGAGGGAACTGAGAGAGCAGGGGCATACACCATGCACAATATTCATATCTATTTCTAAACTGCTCATGGCATTTGCATTGAATCTGAGATGATTCACAGGCCAGCTCTCAGGTCATTTGCATATCTGCACGAAACCACGGCAGAATTGGAACACTGCCTCTGACATACGCCATGTCGTTCGTTGTTTGGGGGCTTTGTTTGCCTAGAGCCCCTGGAAAAAGTCACACTCGGGGATCCTCACGCACTTGCTCCTGGGCACACATTGCCCCAGCATTCTCTCTGAACACAGTCAAACACAAGCTGATCAATGCGCCACATAGAACGTATTTGCTAAGTTGGCTCTCCGTGTCTTGCAATACCCTGCATATTTAAACTACACACCTCTTCTCTGAGAACGTGCTTGAGTTTGGAGCTAGAGAAAGCATGGTTACATGGAGTCAGAATGCCCCAAGTTCAAACCCAGCATTCTTTATTAGGCCAAGTGACCTTGGGCAGGTTGCATAAGCGCCAGTGAAGTAGGATCAGAAAGGTATACCTTGCAGGGTAGTCAGGAGGAGTGAATGTCATATTTATATGTAAAACTCCTAGAAGTTGGGAAGCACTTAATAAATAGAAAGTGCCCTTAAGATTCATGCTCTTCTGTCTCTGTCTGTTTATCATCAGAAAGTGAGAGGTGAAGAGTTGTCTTCCAGCCTTGAATCTGGCGGTCCTGAGATTTACAGCATCCGCGGAAGCAATAAAGCATCAGCTCTAAGGTGCCCAGATTATAAAGGGAGGAGACCTGTTCCTACCTCCCTTCTCCCTTCAGCCATTGCTTCTTTATTTGATAACACTGCCTTAAGCAGTTTTATGTAACAAGAACTTGGAAAGCTATGATTTAATTAAAAAAATAGTATCAAAATATATTGTTATTATAATAGTGGTACTTTTGTTTAGTGCTTACTAGGTGCCAGGCAAATTTTTATTTTGTATTACCTCATTTATTATGAAATAATAACTCTGAGAAGGTTACTATTTTTTACTATTTTATATATATATATATAATCATTTTATTAGGGGCTCATACAACTCTTTTCACAATCCATACATACATCATTTTTGTCCAGCACATTCGTACATATATGTTGCCATCATCATTCTCAAAACACCTGCTTTCTACTTGAGCCCTTGGTATCAACTCCTCATTTTCCCCTCCCTTCCCACTCCCCCTCCCCATGAACCCTTGATAATTTATAAGTAATTATTATTTTATCATATCTTACACCACTTCTCCGCTGTCTGTCCTCCAAGGAGGAGGCTACATATAGACCTTGTCATCTGTTTTCCCTTTCTCCCTCACCCTCCCTCCACCCTCCCGATACTGCCACTTTCTCCATTGATCCTGAGGGGTTCATCTGTCCTGGATTCCCTGTATTTCCAGTTCCTATCTGTGCCAGTGCACATCCTCCGGTCCAGTCGGATAAGTAAGGTAGAAGGGATCATAATAGTCGGGGGTAGGAAGCATTTAAGAACTAGAGGAAAATTGTATGTTTCATTGTTGCTACCCTGCACTCAAGGTTACTATTCTTATTCCAGTTTTAGACATAAGAAAACATTTTCAGAGAGGACAACTAATTGGTTGGAAATTTTATAAAAGGTGAAGCAGCAGGCTCTTGGTCCTTATGTTTTATTTTTGCCTCCCAAGAAATTACCATGCGGTCATAGTGCAAAGGCAACGATCTCCTTAATAATCAGAGAAATGTACATTTAAAACTCTCATTTCATATGAGTACATGTTAGTTGGTAAAAATTTAAAAGGTGGATAATTCTGGTACTGGTGGCGATGTGGGGTGTTGACAGGTCAAGATCGTGGGGGGGGGGGTGTCGGCCATGTGGCCACACTGGAGAGGATGACTGGAAGACTCAAGTCACATTAAGAATTCATGGACACTGTGGGCCAATGAGTCTGCTCCTGGAAATGTATGCCAAGAAATCCCACCCCCACCTACAGCCTCTCAACCTCTGCCCTCTGCACACGATGGATCAGACAACAGCTTGATGTTTTGCATCCTTGACCTCTGCTGGCCAGCATCACTCTCGTCCCCAGGTGTGGCAACAAAAACACCTCTAGGCATTTCCAAATGTCTCCAGGGATACAGCATGTCTCCAGCAGAGAAGAGTGGATGTGTGCGTGGGTGCTCGTGGCAGCAGCATTTCAGAAGGAGCTGAGTCACCCTTGATGTCTGTGACCAGAAAAGCAAGCGAGTAAAGTCTGGGGCGTGCCCAACATGGACTGGTATGCAGCAATTACACGGCCTAGATTAGATGACAGCACGGCAGCATAAAGCTTTTAAATGTAAGGCGTGAACAAAAGAAAAGAAACAAAATGAGACAGAGAACCCATCACCAATGATGAAAATCTCAAGTGTGTGTACAAAAACAACAAAAGGTATTTCCAAGGACATATACAAACAAAACCCTATGCCCTGAAACACATTAGAATGGTTGTCTAGAGGGTCAGGAAGAGAAAGGGGAATAAGGTTTCCTGTGAACTAATACCAGAAAGTGAGAAATCCCATCAAGGTAACTCTCTGCTATGGAAGAGAGACCGAAAGAAGCACACAAAACAAAACCTGCCCCCCAGCACAACAAGGACAAAGCCGATCCCTTTGTGGCAGGAACTACCTAAGGCTGGAGTTGTCAGAAAAGCTGTGCCAATTGTAGCTGACCCAGAAAGGATGTGTAAAATTCTGATAGAAAATAGCCTAGGGGTGGGGTGCTGAAAGCACTGGAGCCATGGCGGTTACAAGTACTCAACTGATCACCAATGTTCAAACGCTCCAGCAATTCTACAGGAGAGATCTGGTGATCTGTCCCTGGAAGGATTACAGCCCAGTAACCCTGTGGAACAGAGCCCCTCTGGCCTGAGGTCACTCTATTCCGTAACCAAGCTGAAGAGACAGCATGGGGGCCACATCCGACCTCCTCAGTTACAAAAGTGGGAGGAGAATCCAACTCCCCATCTGCCCAAGGATGATTCCGATGAGGGAGACATCGGACACACTCCCCACCCTATTCTGACAGTTACTATCCCTCCCACAACACTCAACTGATTTTCACCTAGGACCCCAAATTTCTGAGGCAGGTAAGGGTTTTTCATGTATAGAGCTGTCTGAAGAGTCACCAAGTCCTATAAAGTGGACTTGGTATCTCTAAATTCCACCATCTCCTCTCCTTTCCAAGATCACTACCGTGGTTTAGGTCAATGACTGTTGACATTGCTCTCATTCACCCTGTTCACCCATATAACCCAAGTCCAAACCCACAGCCATCAAGTTCATTCTGAAGACTAGGGGACCCTATAGGACAGAGTAGAACTACTCCATTGGGTCTCCAAGACAGTAAGTCTGTACAGAAACAATCTGCCACATATTTTCCCCATGGAGTGGCTACTGAGTTCAAACTACAGACCTTTTGGTTAACAGCCACATGCTTAACCATTGAGCCAACAGAATTCCATTTAGACCCACTTAAAACACTCATTTAATTATGTCAACCCTTTCTTAAAACCCCAGTGGTTCCCCATATCCTAAGATAAGGTTTACATTTCCAAATGTGATTTCTAGACTTCCATGATCTGACCCCAGCCTTTTCCTCTTGCCAAAAAACAAGGGCATTTTGTTGGCTGAATTTTCTTGCACACACAATACTAACATTTACTTATCTAAGAGACTTGACAAGTTATTTAAAATTTGTTAGTTGGTCCCATTAGCTTTGAGGAATGATCCAGGTTTTATTGAACTATAGAGGATACAAAACCAGATAAAAACAAGTGAATAAATCAATGGGACAAAAACAGCACAGCAAGGTGTCTCACATGGATAAATGATGGTGGTTATGACTTATGAGGCCAGGAGCAAGATTAATTAGTCAATTGCTAAATAAACACTGACTACATGTTCCCTGTGTCCTTGTAGTGTGGTGATAGGTTGCTTTTATATGGCCTTTCTAACTATGATCTTGCAACTCCCAACAAATGATTGGGCGAACTATGCAAATAAGGTGCTTGTGACCCACCAAGGGCTTCGGATAGCTTACACATCATGCAAATAAGTTGTGTGCATATCACCCTTATGGAGATGGGACCCTGCAAACAAAGTGTATGAAACCCTAACAAGGGATCGGTCTGGTGTGCCCAACCTGCTAGACTTAACAATGGACCACTCCAGAGGCAAAAAGGGGGGGACCTCATACCACTTCAAGGAGAAAAGATGGGAGCAAAGTAATCCTTTGTGTCCAGGGTCTCTGTACAGAGAGCCTCCTAGACCAGTGGTTCTCAACCTGTGGGTCGCCACCCCCACCCCCCACCCTGGGGTTTGAACAACCCTTTAACAGGGGTCACCCATTTCATAACAGTAGCAAAATGACAGGCAGTAGCAACGGAAATAATGTTTATGGTTGGTGGGGGTCCCCACACCATGAGGAACTGTATGAAAGGATCGAGGCATTAGGAAGGTTGAGAACCACTGTCCTAGACCCGGAAGAGAGAGAGAAAGAGAGCAATGAAGAGATGCTGCAGGAACAGAACTAGGAAACTAGCACAAGAGGACACGCTGGGCTTTCCTCCCCGGGGAGTAAGGCCTACAGTGGATATGCTCACCAATGGAGCAAAAAAAAAAAAACTGAGAGCCTCCGGGCAGGAGGCTTCCTGGTGGAGTAGGGTGCCCCCAGGCATTTAATGTAGAGCTAATAAGCTTTTTATGATTTGCCCAAGCAGGGAAGAGGCCAGCTGAGGGACTGAGAAGCCAAGAGGGGCCTACCCGTAGGCATGGCTGAGAAGAGACTGTCTTTAACAAAGAACTGTCTCCTACGGCATTCCTGGTCCTGAATTGCAAGGAGTTACTTCCCTAACAAATTGTGCAACTGCGGATATGGTCTGAGTTCAGTGTGATCGTTGCACTGTATTAAAGAACCCAGCAGGGAAATCGGGTTCTGTGGGATGGATGGCTGTTGGAAGTACTGGTAAGAAGGTAAGAATCCAGAGCTGTGTCTGGCCTCTGTCTCAGAGGAGCCCAGCTTAGCTAAGGCTCTTCAGTCTCCCAGTCCCCCTAGTGAAGTTAGAGGGGGTCATATGCCTCTGTTGAACCATTTTCACAGTCCTGGGTGCTGGGTTTTGTGCATTACTTCCTGCCTTCAGGGAGCTCACAGTCCAGAGGGGAGAGAGACAACTAAATAAGGCACTATCCTATGATGGGTTAACTGCTACATGTGAGAACAGAGATGGAGGGCGCGGTGGGAGAAGACAGAAAGTGAAAATCAAGGAAGACGTCTTTAAAGGAGTGAAAGTCAGAGCTAAACTATGGAAGTTCAACACTATGCAGGAGGTGGTAGGAGTCAGGGAAAGGCTTTTATGCATGATAACCATCTGTTTTATGCTTGATAACCATCAAACAAGTGCATTTGGGAATCCTAGCACAGTGAGACAAACCCTAGACAATGACCATTCCAATCCCAACTCTGCCATTAAACCAGCCACTTCTAATAATAAAAGATTCATCCCACCTCTCTGACACCTTCTCATTGCATCGAAGGATGTGACAACCACTCTTGTGCCTTCTTCAAAAGATTTCAGGAGAACAGCAATAGCTGGTATACAATGAAGCTAAGAGGTCATAACAAAACCGAGACATTGGCTGACTGACCAGAAAATATCCACTTCCCGTTGAGTTGGGCTCAGCCATGTGACTTTCTTTGACACATGAAATGTTAGTGGCATGACATACGAAGCAGTACTCGCCCCCCACCCAGAAAATGGAACTGTGTTTGGCAAAGCGGAGCTTTAGTGGTACGCATCTATTCTGCTAGCCGAGCACGGAGGAACTCGCTCTGAGTTAGTGCACACAGTGGCGTCTCCTGGAACAGTCTCTCTGGCCACAGGGAATTTTTTGCATGAAAGCAATTTCACTGGAACCTTGTGTTCTGTAATAAGATAACCGCATGCAGCTGTGAAATTGTGTTTGCTGCTCGGATAAAATGATGCAGAAACCGCTGTGATGTTGAACACAGCTTACAAGGAGAGTGCTGTGGGGAAAACTCAAGCGTACGCGTGGTTTTCTCATTTCACAAAGGTGCCCACCTTAAATTAGCCAAACACAGTGCACCCACCAGCTCAATTTGGGGATGGATTTTTGTATAGTATTATTGCAACAATTACTGCCTATCTCGTTTTTCTATGCTGTGCAACACATTCTACATTTAGTGGCTTACAACAACACACAGTGGTTAGTTGCCGCACAGTGTCTCTGGGTCAGAAATCAAGATATGACCTAGAAGGGTTCTGCTTGGGGTGCTATCAGGCTGTTGCCAAGGCAGCAGCACTGTGTTGTCAGGGGTTTTCCTGGAGAAGGGTCTACTTCCAAGCTCCCTTAGTTTGTGAGCAGAATTAATTTCCTGGCAGCTGTAGGGTTCCTGGTAGCTTGCTACTTCAAAGTCAGCAAGAGAAAGAAAAAGACTCCAGAGGGAGGCTCATACAAGATAGAGTAGCATAATCACAGAAGCGACACCCTTTGCATATTCTAAGGCATGAAAGCACGTTCCACCCACCTTCAAGAAGAGGCGATTCTACAAGGGCGCGAACACCAAGATAGGAAACCAAGGGAGCCACCTGCAAGTCCGTCATCCCAGAAAGTACACAGATAAAAGCAAGACATTATCATCCCACTTCTTCCCAGATCAATGATTCTGCCACAGTTCAGTGCAAAAACTAAGCTACCAGGGAGCTCCCATCCATTGTGCCTCTCTGCAATTCATAGCTACACACACACACGCCCGGTGCCCAGGGAAGAATTGCTCCAGTTTTTACTATTTTCTGCTTTGTTATCAGCTGGGGTTTTTCTTTGTTTCACTGTGTCGTTGTTGCTGGGCCATTTGCTTGCATTCTCTCTTGATTTTGTATGCGGTTCTAGATATGAAGCTTGCTTGATTTTGTAGGTGTTTCTAGATACGAAGCCAGGTCAACCTGCAGAGAGCACAACCGTATCAATAGGCTCAAAGGGACATGACTGGGGAGGCTGGGGGGAAAGGAGGGCACTAGCAGCCAGGAGTCCCCGGGAGAAGACACGTGCTGGGATTGATTGCAGTGATGGGTGCACAACTCCTATGACCGCGCCCGCACTATTGAAATGTGTGATGTGTGGACTGCAGGTGGGTGAAACGATGACAAATAAACCAACGGAGTGTTAAATGTTAAAATGTGTTTAAAAGATGATTGGGGATGCAAGAAGACAAAAGGTTGATGAGTTGCTTTAGAGACAGATTGTCAGGGCTAACAGGAGCTTCAGAGAAGGCTGGACCCTGCCCTGGCCTTCCTGACAAGAAGATGAAGGATGACAAGACCCGCATCCCAGCCCCAGGGCGTAGGAAATTAGAGGCAGATACTCAGACCCCCAGGCAGGATTCGTTCCTCTCTCTCGCCTGCTCCTCTCTAAGCATCTTCCAGCACAGTCTTTCCAAGTCTGCCAGAGTGTTAGAATGGCAAGGGGCCCTTGTTAAAAACCACACTTTTCTGAACCCCACCCCAGCCCTGTTAAATCAGACTTTCTCAGACGAAAGAGCCCAACCACCTATATTTCAACCAAGCTTCTCCCGAGCAGCTGATTAAGTCGGCCTGTTAAACCCTGTCCTCACTTCATTCTGTTATTTGACAACTATCTACTGCGTGTCACTTTGATGCCAAGTTCGAGGGAAGGTGCTGAGAATAGAGCATCAATGAGACAGAAACCTTTCCTGCTTTCAGGAAGGCTGACAACTAACAAGGGAGAAAGAGAAACACACAGAGAGAAACTCAAGAATTGTGAGCGTACAGAGTGCTGGATGAAACACAAGGTACCAATCGTGGGAAGCAGGTGGGAGACCTGAAGAAACCGCATCGATCTGCAGCCTCAAGAAGAGAGAGAGCGCGAGGGACATACAAGGAGATGGGTAGGGCCTAGAAGGGGCTGGATCAGAGCATTCCAGAGAGGATACCGCAATTCAAACAACCGATGGCCAGAGCATCTAGCAAGACCCCACCAAGATGCAAGCAGTGAGGTGAAAACCTCACCATCCAAGCATGTGCTTCCCCCAAGGGCCCTGGGACAACACTAGCCCCCCCCCTGTCAAGAGTGGACCCTGGCAAGGAGGTGGACCCAGTAGATGGGCACCCTGCCGAGCATTTGTAACGCGCATGCCAACAAGCATCCACACCAGGGCAATGTGATTTCCATTGGGGATGCTCCTGGGGCTCTATTTGACCGTCCTTGGGGAGCGCAGCAGAGAAAAGCATTTGCTGAGACATTTTTGAGGGAGAGAACACTGCCGACCAAAACAAGACAAGACAAAAAAGACGAAAGGAAGGAAAAATAGCCACAAGAGCTGCCGTAGCTTAACCAAGGGCTTCCCAAAGGCTGTGGGAAAGGCAATTTCTGTGTGGTCGGGGGAAGGGCGACAAAGACTTGGGGGGCTTCCTCGTGCCATGCGTGGAGTTCACATTCTCTGAACGTTGGACCCGCTCACCCAGATGGCTTCCTGCAAAGGCGATACGAGTGGTGTGTCAAGTGCAACAGAGCAGCAATTCGTCTTCCCTGTCAGACTGGGGGAAGAAATCCTGCGGCTGTCACTACTCAGACAGCGTATTCCTCAAGAAGAGAGTTCTCCTGCACCAAAGCGCTGAGGGGTTGGGTGCGCAGAAATCC
Source organism: Tenrec ecaudatus (assembly GCF_050624435.1). Classification (NCBI taxonomy): domain Eukaryota; kingdom Metazoa; phylum Chordata; class Mammalia; order Afrosoricida; family Tenrecidae; genus Tenrec; species Tenrec ecaudatus. The sequence continues at coordinate 157,271,481 of NC_134533.1, read as the reverse complement.
AGGCCCTGTACCTAGAGGCCTGAGGAGGAAGAACCAAGTTATTGGCAGTGGCTTTTACATAATACAGGAAAAGGAGAGAGGGGTGACATCAAGGATGACTCAGGCGGACGTATTTTACCGACTCCAGCCCTATATAAATTTTACCATAATTGAACATGATTAATGGGGAAATATGCAGGCACATTTGCTAAAACCTGAGCTCATAAATCTGTTCAATCATTCGACGTTTTCTCGGCTCTCTGGAGGTGTGTGTTTACCCAGAGTCCCTGGTTAAAATGTTCCCCTACTAACTGAAAGACTGGGCATTTGAGTCCCCAGAGGCACAGAGGAAGGGAGGCCTGGTGACCTGCTCCTGAGAAACCAGCCATCGAAACCCCCACGGGGCCCAGGTCTACTCTGGCTCTTCTGGGGTCAACAGGGGTCATCTGTGCAACTGGGTGAGCCACTGCTAATGCACGGTGATCCACAGGCATGCGTGTGTACATGCGTGTGTACGTGCATGTGTGTGTACGTGCGTGCGTACAGAGGAGAACTGCTACATCGAGATTCCAAGGCAGAGGCCTTTCAGAAGGAAATAGATAGAACTGTGTCCCAAGCCACCTGGCATGGGCGAGTTTGAACCACCAACTTCTGGACCCATCGTCCAGAGCATAACCTTTTGGGCCTTTGAGACGGGTAGTTAATGAAATCTATCAGTCTCCCAATCAAGATGAGCCAAGCTACCCATTTCAGGAAAACCCCAAGCAGTGAAAAGCAAGGGAGTTCCTTGCTGAGAACTAGGTGGAAAGAGAGAGAAGAGGATCACGTTGTCCTCCAAGCCCTCGTGTCCTCATTCTCCTTTCAGCACTCCAGCCTGCACATCCCCCTCTCCATCTTCCGGCCTCCTCGATTGTTTCTTTCTCTCCACAAGCAGTTCCAGTTGACATCCACTACCCCCACTCTTTCTATTCGGCATCTCCCACCCACTACCACAACCGCACCACAAAGGAACCTAGATGACTGGGAGTGATTTGGCGGGGGGGGGGGGGGCGGGAGGGGTTCTTGGGTGGCATCTACTTGGTTCCAAGTCACAGCGGTCGTAGGCACGATAGAACAGAGGTCACACCAGGCAGAGAAACCTCTTCCAAAGGTAGGGACTCATGAGAAAAGCCTAGGTAAATCTGCTTGTAAATCTGCTACTTCGATGTCCAGAAGCCTGTCACACATGGTCTGGGCCCCAGCGTAAAGGAAACACAGCTTCTTTCCTCCAAAGGCTTACCGTTCACATGGGTCGATGAAGCTCAAACACAAATCACGTTAAGGCCACATGGTGTGTGAAAAACAAATGCCACGGGACAGCAATGGATGGAAGCATTGGAGTGCAGGCAGACTTTTCCATCCACGTGAATGGATGGCCACATGGAATGAACGGATGAATAGCCAGGGCGATGCTAGGACAGGTCTGGGACTCCTTAGAAACCACGGATCCTCGGGATTTTCCTGCAGGTACACTTCGTCCTCCCATTTGTCAAGAGGAATTGTAGGCAGAGGGAATTGTATTCCCAGGGCATGTGTGGATATAAAACATTTCGCCATCGACTTTCATGCTTCATAAACTCCTACAATAGTTGGCTGGCCGGCACTCTGGTGAGGTGGTGGTCAAGCGTTCAGCTGCTAACCCAAAGCTTGGTGACCATCCTGAGGGAGTCTGCTTCTAGAAAGACCTCAACCTGAAAAGCCCTGGGGAGCCATTCTACTCGTGCTACAGGGTTGCTATGAGTGTGAACCAACCCCACAGCAACGGGTGTACCGCTGGCTGGGATGGGTACTGGGCTGTTAGGGGTAAGCAGGACACGGGCCCACACTGGCAAGCTTCCAGTACGGGTCTAGGGAGCATAACACTGGAAGTGATGAAGTGAAGATGAACAAACCCCGTGGATATATGGTACAAATGAATACACGGGCCTACAAAATCGTGCCTATAATTTCATAGAGGTAGTGAATCCCCCAAGGTCTCTGTGCATTGACTTCTCAGCTGTTCATGGAGTCAGACATGGAAATGAATCTCGGTGCTGCCTCCTTCAGAGTGGGGGCTTAGACATAAACCTCTCTGATGCTGAAAAAGCTCTTTGATAAATTCAGTTGGTAATGGTCTCCAGCGTTGCTGCTGGGTATTAAATTTAAAGAAGGCATCCTGGTGATGCAACGGGTAAGCACGCACTTGGTTGCTAACTGAAAGGTCGACAGTTCAAACCTACCCAGCAACAATTGAAGGTGAGAAAGATGGAGCATCTGCTTCCACGCGGATTGCCAGTGGGGCCGCTCGACTGTCACACGCACTCGCTGCAAGTTGAAAAATCTACCTCTAACGATGACAATTGCCTCCAGAGTGGCCATAAGGATGAAATTAAAATAGAACGAATATGGAAAGGCCCATCACACATATCATAAGCAATTGACAAATTCAACTTCCTATATAGTGTTTAGATTTTGGTTTGCTTTTCTTTCTTTTTTCTGAGAAATATCTTCTTAAAGTCAAGCAACTGACTTAAAAAACAGCCTCACTGACAAATCGTAGGAAATATACATGATAAAAATAAAAAGGAAATTCAATTCTGTGGGAAACTAACAAATGTCATTCCCACAGATTCTTCCCTAACAGCTAGGCTGCCTTAAAGTGAGCACATGGTTGATTCTGTCTCCCTGTAGACCTCTTCCCACAAAGGTACCCATCCCCTCTCATGCCTTCCCCCAATGCAGGTATTAGGTTGCCTCACCTGTGAGCTTAGGGACTTTACTGTGATCACCACCCACCTGGTGACGTATGTAACTTCTGAATATGCATGACGAATGGCTACCTATAAAAGCCCCAAAACAATAAAGATGCTCTCTCTTTCAACCCTCTCCCTTCTCTCCAGCCCTGCCCCCTCTCCTCTGGTCCCCCTTCCCCACTCCCTCTCACTCTCTCTCCTGCCCCCTCCTCCTCCCACATCCCCATGGGGACTACCAAGAAGGGCTGAGGTGAGCATGCTTCCATGAAATGTGTCCGACTCCTTTATTTTACTCTCTCCTATCTCTCTTAGTCTCTACGACTTTACTATTATATATATAATATATATATTATAGCTATACAATTGCACCTACTGGACCCGTGATTTTTTTGCTAGGGGCTAGTTCCCCTCACACAATTCCACTAGGACTCAGAAGTTTCAAAATCCAAACCTACGTGTATATTCCACTTGACTCATGAGGAAAGTATAGAGTGAATCCAATATGGGAGGGTACAGTTCATATAAGGGATAGATGATAGACAGGCAGCCTTGCATAAATCAAAACTTGCATAATTTAAAGTAAAATCTCCCACTGGAGTAACTATAAAGTATTAGGATGCTATCACATAAATCTACAGCTATTGTAGCATAGTTTGCTTTAATGCAGTCTTTTATTCTCTTAGCATTATCTCTAATATTTCATAAAATGCTCTCTCTTAAATTAACAGCACCATGCATCTCAGAACGTGTTTGTCTCAACAGCATTTTATCACATCCACCTTCCTTTTCACAGTTATTGGCTTTCCAGCACATTTTTAGAACTAGCACCTGCACCTGTACCGCAGTTAATGAACAGTGGTGTGACATTATTCTATGATTACAAAAAAAAAGACTGGTTATCATAAATGTTAAGATATAGGCACAAAAGTAACCAATATCACTTCCAGAAGTTCTTATCCTAACAAAGCATGATGGGTATGCACACTTTACAGGGCTGATGTGGGGGTCACTATGAAACAAAAGGTAACCTGGCTACCACGAGTCTTTCTACTCCCGTAAGAGTCACGGCCTTGGAAACTCACAAGGGCAGGTCTACCCTGTCCTATATGGTCACTATGAGTCAGTGTCGACTTGCAAGCAATGAGTGAGTGAGTGAGTGACCATTTCACTCAGGTTGCCAGTTTAGTTTGGAAACCATACAATTCGTGGCCATTGTTTCTTTAAAATGTTTACATGGTTTCATTTGTGCGTATGGTGAAATTTTATTCGCATTTCAAAGACACACTTCCCTATGTGCATAAGATGTGACTGCACAGAATCTGAATAAGAACAAAAGAAATCTAACCTTATAACCAGGCTTATAGCTTTAATTAGTAAACTGATCAGCAGCCGACTGAATCTTTTTTGCCGGCCAGCTCTGATACCCCGGGCATTATCTGCATTGCTCTTACAGAGGAGACCAACAGATGGTTATGATTTCTTTACCGAAGAAACGATCTCTGACTTTATTTCACAGAGACTCTCAAGGCCCCATCCGTGCTTTGGAATCCTAGACTCTAGAACTCATGCTTGCACCTGTGCAAAGACAACTGGGATACTGCCATCAGGACAGACTCACCTGTCAGGCAGGGTTTCGCTGAGAATGGAAAAAAGCAGGATGATAGTGGATGATAAAAGAAGGGAGAGTGTGTGTGTGTGTGGGGGAGATTCCTGAGAATGCAAAACTAGAGCTTTTCGATACTGTGTATAAGTCATCTGCCTGGCCAAGACAAAACAGAGACCTTAAAATGGGTATTGAGAGAGTGTACCAATGTCCATCTGGCAGTTAGGAAACGATATTATTGTGAGATTGTGCCGTAATGAAGCAAGAGATTACCACTGGGGGGAACTGGGTTAAGGGTATGAGGGAGCTCAGTATGTTCCTTTAGGCCTGGGAGTCTATTTCTGCATGTTTTTCTTGGTTGCCTGTAAGTTGGCTCCAACTGATCATGCGCGCATGTTTAACGGAACATAAAGATGCCAAACTCTACACCAGCTTCATGACCGTGCATATGTCTGAGTCCATCGTTGTGACAGTCCATCTCATTGAGGGCTCCCCTCCTGTTCCCCGACCCTCGGCTTGACCAAACAGGATGCTCTTTCCTAGTGGCTGGACATTCATGGTGCTGTACCTGAAACAAATGGGTTGTGATCTCACCGTCCTCATTTCGAAGAAGCATTCTGCTTTCATTTTTAGCTAAGACTGCTTTGTTCATTCTTCCGGCTTCCTCCAGTATACTCCATATTCTTCATCAATGTCACAATTCGAAGAAATCAATTCTTCCGTTTTCTTTTTGTATTGTCCTGTTGTCCCATATTATATGTATCCAAACCAAACTCACTGTGTAGTCAATGCTGACTCATAGCAACGCCCGCTTTGGGTTTCCCGAGGCTGTAACTGTTTACGTCTAAAAAGCCAGGTCTTTCTTCCTTGAAGCTGCTGGTGGCTTTGACCTTCCAACCATGTGGCTCGCAGGCCAATGTGTAACCACTAGACAACGAGGGTTCCTCTAATATCCCTGAGACTATGAGAAAGAGCAAGCTTTAGTCATCAAAGTAGCAGACAAGGGTAAGCTTTAAAAGATGGCAACAAATCTTAGAAACCTCAATTAAATCAAAATGTGAAGTTATTGCTTCTCAAAATATCCTTCATCAAAGTCTACACACTTCCGAAGCTGGTATTTCCATTTCTCTAACCCATCCCTGAAAAATTCTACACTCTTCGATTAATACTATATCAAAACGGCAGCTTGGGCAACCTCAAGAGACTCAAATATGTTCCTTTGAAATTTTCTTTGAGCTTTAGGAGCAAAAATAAATGTGAAGGGACAAGAGCAAGACTGTATGGTGGGTGGGGTAAGTTTCCCAGGGAAATTCTCATAGAACAGCCGTTCCAACCTGCAAAGAATGAGCAGGTGATTAAAAAATTTTCATGATACTTTCCTGACCTTATTCTCACCAGAGCAATTTTCAGTTTTCTTAGAACTGCTTCATAATAAGTCCCCAAGATCATTCTTCATCCTTGGAGGGGTGGGTGCAAGGGGGGGGAAATCTACCATGATTAACTCTTTGGAATTGCCCAAACATGGTTACCTTATCCTTCGGAGCTTAACTCTGTGCCTTGAATGTAACTGACCTAGTAGCTGGCCTCCATAGCCACTGTTTTAATGGGATCTGGTTCTCTGGATCATCTTGATCAATCCCAAACTCATTCATGATTAGTATTCATTCCATAAGCCTTCTTCATTCACTTCAACCCAGCTTGTAAGAATAACGGAAAGATCAGCATTGCCTGCAATGTTTTGGGCACCCATTGAACTGAGAACAAGGTGTTCCCTTCGCATTGAAGGTGCGAAGCCATGGGAGCTCCCAGTTCCAGCAGCCATCCCTCCCCGGCTCTTCTATGGGCTTCTTCCACCGTTTCTGGGCTTGAGTCACAGTTCCTTCATTCATGGAGGCAGATGGCCTTCCCTCTCTAACCTCATCTTTGGAATCTCCCTTAAAGGTTTGATCCATGTGAAAACTGTTGCTTTATGTGAGTCTCATTCCAACAAATATATTGCAAAGCTGTAACTATGTGAACAGCTGTCCGTTTGTTATTAGCTTCAGATTTGTTTTTGTTTGTTCCCGTGGCACTGAAAGTCTCCTTTATGTTTTTAAGTCGCCCTATCTAGACTGAGACAAGTGTATGACTGAGCAAACTTGTCTGCAGCCAGTCACGGAGACATTTTAAACATGTTTTCTTTGGAATAATCCCATGCATATTCTAATTGGAACCTTAGTAACAATGTTTGTTCATTTGTTTGTTTAACTCACCCTTGAATTTCCTTTTTAAAAATGTCAAGAGGTCTTTCGAAGCAGATTTGCCGAATGCAATATGTCACTTGATTTCTTCACTGCTTCTTCCATGGACGCTGGTTGCTGAACCAAGTCAGTTGAAGTCTTTTGACAGCTTCATTCTTTTCCTCCGTTTATCACAATGGTGTCTACCAGTCCAGTTGTGGGTACTTTTGTTTCCCTCAGGCTCAGGCATAATCTACACTGAAGGCTGTACTCAATCTTCACCCTGCATCAATAAGAGCTCCAAAGTAGTATCATGTGCACAGCACACATTGTCAATGAATTTTCCTCATATTGTGATGCTGCCTTCTACTTCATATAGTCCTGCTTTTCATATGATTTGCCTAAGAATAAATAACATCAGTAAAGTCACAGGATACAATCTTGTCCCACATCTATTCTGTTCAAACTGCTGCTTCTTGATCTACGTACAAATTCTATACGCTCACAGGTAAGTATTCTGAAATTCCCACTGTCAATAATGTCATCCACAATTTATTATGATCATGAGAATCTATAACTATACCAAGATAAAGTATATAGAATATATATTGAGATAGGAAAGTTAATCAGTTATTTGGTTGGTGGTTTACCTATAAGGATACTCATCATGATATTCTTTGTCAGTAATCTATGGCACAACACCCTAAATATCCAATGATAAGGAGTGAGTTAATTATCACAACTGTGACATACACTCCCACAAAATACTGTGCACTCACTAAAATTATTTTGTTAAAAAATACACAATTTGGTCAAATGTTCACAATTTATTGTCACAGAAATATATTATAAACAGTATGATCTCAGTTTTATAGACTATGTGTATATTATACTTATATTTATGTATATAAATGACTGAGATGGTCAAAATAATTGTATTAGCAAGAAGTGATTAAGTTGAGGATTCCCGCCCTCCCCCGCCCCAATTTGCATTTCCAGCATTTCCTCCATGTCTGTGAACGCACGCGTGAAGTAGATAGTTATCAAGCCTCTACGGTATGTGAGGAGGTGCAGGACATAGATGCAGTCCCTGGCTTCCCAGAGCTTGCTGTCTAAAGCGCGGCTGAACCAGCACTTACAGCGCCTGTCGTGCAGTCAGTTGTGACCCACAGGGACAGTCCCAAGCACCAACCAGACAGCAAGCAGAGTGGGTCAAAGCTGCGCTTCTCTGGGACAGCTCGCTCAGCAATGAGAGTTCACGCCCTAGCCTCTTCCAGAAGTGACCTTTCAGTCCGTGTAGGAGCTTATTGATTTTCATCTTTTGTCGGGATCCTTGGCTTTCATGTCTTAGTCTCCTACTCCTGATGCATGGTTCTGACATCAGCTATAAGCTGGGCTCTTTGGAGACTAGATATATGGGAACCGAACCTTTGTAAATCTCTTCCAAGTATGTCTACCCAGCACCGTGTGGTCCGTCATAGCCATGGGCATTTATTTTCTGCATTTTATGGCAGAGCTCAGGAAAACACAGAGGGAGAGAGGTACTTGCCCGTGGCATATCGCTGACAAGGGTACCAGTGTTCAAATGCAGGTCTGAGTCCACCGATCTTGCTCTTTTCCACACAGACCAGGCTGCCCTCCTTATTTACCTGCCCACTCACAGAACTGCCTCTGTATGTCTCCATCTACCGCCCTGGCTCCTAGGCTGGTCACATTTACAGCCTCTGGGAGGTCAAATTCCACCCCTAAAAGAGCCAAACCTTCAGGGACAGAGCCAGGGAAAGGCTGCTGGGACAGCTGGAGCTACTGAAGATGGGGAGCAGAGAGAGGCTTCGGACCCACCATCAGAAAACAGTCCCCCTTTTCCTTCTCAAATTGCATCACAAACCATCTGTGAACCACTTCTTCTTCTGCAGACAATAGATTCAAATGCCCTTTGTTTCCCTGGCCATGGCTCACCCACAGTTTCCATTGACCTCTTGGGATTCCAAAGGTCCTGCCAGAGCTTATTTCCTAAGCCTCCCAATGCTTAGGAAGAATTGTGCTTGTCTGTCTCTCATCTTTAGACCTTCCACTCAATATCAGCCTTGGTAAATAAATTTTAAAGCCTCCCTATATGACAGTTCAGAAGCCAGTTAGTCAAGCTATATTGAACCCACAAAAACCAATTCAAGGAGGAGAAAAGTGGTATGTAGAGCACAATTCCACTTATAGTTTTTAAAACCACAATGTATGTGAAAACATATTCTTTTTTTCTTAAAGCTTTTCATTATGAAAGATTCCAACATCACAAAAACGGAACCATATACTGAACACCTCACATCTATCACCTACTTTCAGTAAGTTCCAACATCATGGTCAAGGGTATTTCTTCTAATTCCATGTCCCCTTTTTTAAAAAAATCTTTTAGAGCATTTGGAGCAGTACATTTTCCAGTATTCTGGTCTTGCAGATACAGACATTATTTTTACATACGTACAATACTATTATGAAGTCTTTTTGAAATGTGTACTAAATTTATAAAAAACTTTTAATATATCCTGGGGGTTGATCCATACTCAGATTTCTCAAATATCTCAGAAATGTCAATGTGCATCATTTTCTTGGAAACGTGGTCCAAACGAGAGCCACGCTTGTTATCATGTCTCTTCGATTTCTTTTCTTCCAGGGACGTCTCCTTCTTTCTGTGTCACGCCTACTCTTTGTTGAAAAATCGGAGGTGTGTGTTCCACATTCTAGATCTGACCAATTGCTTTTGGTGGTGTTCTTTGTTCAGCTCTTCTGTACATTGGTACTGTCGTAATCCGGAAGCCTGATTACATTTGGGTTTCAGTTTGGGGACCAGACTAGGCCACACGATGCTGTGTAAACTCGATGCCACGAGGAGGCGCGGGCATCTAGTGGCCCTACTCTCAGGGATGCTGAGGCTCATCAGTGTTGTCAGCCTGACTCCATCATAATTCTACCTTCACCTCTCATCAGTGCAGCCACTGGCCTCTAGCACCTAGGTCTATTCTGTTTATGACTTGATAATTTAACTAATTCTTCTGCAATTTAGCTGAGATTTTCCCATCAGGAACTTTCTCTCGTCAACTATTGGGTTAACTTCCAATAGGCAGGAGGATCATTAGATTCCTTTAAAACACATTTCCCGTCTTCCTCTTCAACATCATTTTTCACAATAATGAGCTGGTACACTAACAACTTTCAATGGGGAACAATGACTTTCATTACTTTATTTTAAATGGCATTGGCTTTGTGTAGTTTATGTGTTTAATTAATTGTAGTCACTTTTAGTTATACAAAGATACCTAAGAATATATATGCAAAGAATATCAAAGTGTAAAAAATAAAAGTTCGCCCCCTACCACCCCTCTCTCCAGATGTGATGGGAGGAATCCTTAGAGTAAAGCTGTCATCGCATATGGGGAGGAGGAGTGAGTCTGTCTCTTGAACCCTCAGAGGTTAGGCAGAGCCAGGATCCTTACAAAGCAATGGCTTAAGTAAGAAATTAAAAGCAGGAACTTTGAGAAGGCAGGTGAATTATTCCATTAGAAACAGAAGAGAGAGAAACATTCAGAGTTAAGAAATTAATCATGTAAAGTTTAGAGAATAAATTGGCCACCACCCAATTAAAAAAAATTTTTTTTAAGGATAAGACTAGATGTTACCCCAGAAAACCCAAACCCTCCACCATCAAGTCAGTTCTGACTCACGGTGGCCCGTATCAGGATTTCTGGGATGTTACAGGAACAGACAGTCTCGTCTTTCTCCTGTAGACATTTTTAGAGCGACATAAGAACGGAACCTAGGACAGATAAACTCATCAGGAACAGCAATGGGAATGGCGATGCCATGAGGGTCAGGGGAAGGTGGGGGGAGTAGGGGGAGAATTGGGGAACTGACGACAGTGACCCACATATCATTCCCCTCCCCTCCCTAGGGGGACAAACAAGAGTAACGTGAGTGAAGGGAGACAGCTGGCTATGTGAGATATGAACATCTTCATATCAGTGTCCCATGAGGGTGGGAGGACCAGGGAGGAAGGGGATAAAAGAGGAACTGATACCAAGGACTCAAACCAAAAGAAAACATTTTGAAAATTATGATGGCAACCTATGTACAAATGTGCTTGATACAACTGATGTGTGAATTGTTATAAGAGCTATAAGAGCCCCCAATAAAATAATTTTTTTAAAGAATATCAAAGCTCCTGTGGAACAGTTAACACAAAACAAGGCCTACCCCTTTTGGAGTTTTTTCTCCATAGTAATTATGACATCTCTAGCACTAGATTGTTTGCTTGTTTGTCTCTTCCACTAAATGCGAGCTCTGATAGCATGGGGGTTTGGATCTGTTCTGTCCTTCGCTAGAAACAAGATCTGGTACCTCCTGCTATTGTTAGCTGTCATTGAGTAGGCCCTGGCTCATGGCAACCCCCTGTGTAGACCTGCTGTACAGGGTTTTCTTGGCTGCCATCTCTACAGAAGCAATACACCAGAGCCTTTCTGTAATGGGCCCCAGAGTGTGCTCCTAATTGTCAGTCTTGAGTTAACAGCCAATGGCAAGCGGCAGGTCCTCAATAAGTGGCTGTTGAGTGGACATGAAAATAGGACAGTGGCCAACACTGTGGTTTTCTCCCAGTCTCCAGTCCACTCCCCTGAGATGTAGGCATCATTTTCCAACCTCAGCTTTAAATGACTCCCAGTCAGTACAAGATGGAATATCAGATGTTACTGTTTATTTGTGCTTATCAACAGGTGGTTGAATGTGGCTGGAGAACACTTTTTAATAAATGATTCCATCTCTTAATAGATATGGTGAACAATAAAAGCAAAGTGTCATAACATATCAGACTTTTATTTGCATTGTAAAACCGAACAGGCAGCTGTGCAACAGTAAAACGTTAAGATTACAAGCCACACAAGGAACAAATAAAGCCTGCACACCAGGTCTGGAATGCTCTTGTTTTCACCCTGGCTTCCCCTTCCGGCCCCAGCTAACGGTACCCCCAGAATGTGCCGGAATGCCATTCCCTTGGGCAAGAGGCAGCCCTCTAAACCCATAATGCCTTTCTCTTGCCCAGGCTCGGTGATTCTTAACCACAGATGAAATACCAGAGTTGGCTGAGAAATCTCATAATTCACATTCCCAGGCCCCATCCTGAGAGATTCTGATTCAGCAAGGGAGGGGAGGGAGTGGGGGAGGAAGGCTATGAGACTGCTGTGCTTTAAAAAAAAAAGCCACGATGATACTGAGACACTCTGACATTCAGAACCAGTGTTGGAGTTGATGTGTTTGCTCAACGCAATTCCTCCGGGGTCAGCTTCATGGACATGGGGGAGGGAGGAGCCTGGAAGGAACCCCTCATGCTCAAGGACAAAGAAGGTTGAAAGCGCTTCAATCACCAGTGTCTCCCAGAAGTGTGGGGAAAGAGCACAGTGGCTGTCTGACCCACACGAGAATAATCCCCTAGCTCTCTTGGTGGTAGAAGGGAGGGGGTTGTAAAGGTTCACATGCACAATAGGATTTCTGCAATGTATTTAAGCATTATCTAAAATACATTTTGAAAAAAAATTTTTAATCATTTTATTGGGAGCTCTTACAGATATCACAACATTCCACAGTTCAATCACATCAAGAATTATTGTACGATTGCTACAGCAATCAGTTTCAAAAGATTGTCTTTCTTCTTGAACTTGAACATTTAAAAAATAGAGCTGATACCAAGGGCTCAAGTAAAAGGAAAATGTTTTGAAAATGATGATGTACAAATGTACATCTGTACAAATGTGCTTGACACAATGTATGTATGGATGGACTGTGCTAAGAACTGTACAAGCCCCCAATCAAATGATTTAATAATAATAATAAATAAAAATACTCGAAGTATCCATTCTTTCCTCCCCAACTCACTGGGCTGTGTTGCGTGATCACAATAAAATCTCTGAATATACCTCTCAGATCCAAACCAATCTAGCTTCTTGAAGTTATCTCAGGCTTCTAAGAGTGGGGCACAGTTCCTCCAAAAGGGGGGGGGTGTCTGGGGTAATAGCCAAGAGTGGAGAGGATTCAACTGGAGCAGTACACAACAACCGAGATCAGAGAGTCAGGGAGGGCTTCCTGGAGGAAGTCACACTTAAGTTGCTGGAGATGTGGGAGCTGGCCTGGACGGAAGGGAGGAAGAAAGAGGAAGCGATGTTCTGGGCAATGGAAAGGTATATGCAAAGATGCTTGTCATGTGGAAGACTAGACCCAAGCCCAGTGAGGCTGGGGCAGAACAGTCAAGGAGGAGAGCCAAGAGAGAGCCCCGGTGAGGGAGGCTCAGGTTAGGTCATCAAGGGCCTATACCCTGTCCTAGTGGGTTTGGAATTTATGCTGATGCTGAAGTGAAGGGACATTCTTGTTCTTTAAATAAACAAACAAGTAAATAAACTGATAAGCTTTGCGTTTCAGGACCACTGCACTCCGGCTGTCCTGGGGAACATGGACGACAGTGGAGCGAGGCTGAAGGTAAGGAGGCCCGGGAGAAGGCTGCCATACAAATCCACGAGAGAGGTGAGCAGGGCTGAGTCCTGTCTTCGCTGGTTTGCTTCCCACGGGAAAACAAGGGAGCAGCTGTCTTTCCCAATCCATTGTAAAATAATTAAAGTGACATGCAAAACCCTCATCCCTCTTATCTTACAGAGATAAAAGGAGAGAGAACCTGTCAGAGAGATGGGGACGTACTACTTTAAAGAAAGAAGAGCCTTCGGACTCAGGGTCCCTGCACTGGGAATCCGCATGGATGTGAAGTCGTTAATGAGTTCTGGGGCTGCAGATACTGAAAAGAGACAAGGGCCTTCCTCGTACACTGTGTGCTGACAGAAAGAAACCCTCCCCTAGAGACCATGCCGTCAAGTTGGACTCCTTTGGAGTCCAAGGTCTATCCCACAATGCCATAGGATGCCAAGCATAAATCCCGACAGATTGAGACACAGCCAAGCATGCTGGCTAAAATGACAAATCACAGCCCCAGACAGGCTGGGCATGGATCTTAGCTCCCCCGCAGCTACCCAAAGTGCCTTTGGGGGAGTTCTCTGTACTTCTAGGTCCTTTTTTATAAAGTAGGGATAAGACATCATCAGGGTATTTATAAGAATGAACTAAGCTATAGTGCACAGAAAGCATTTGAAACCATATTTGGCATTTGCTGATGGTGACTCTTACTGGGGAAGGGCAATAGCATCTTTTCTCACAGGGGTAAATAAGAGCTCAAGAGCCTGCGTGTAGATGTAGCAGCCCTGGCCATAGACGGGGCTTGTCATGTGTGCATTAGGCCCTTAGGCGGTGTAAATGGTTTCGGCCCATCTGCTAACTGAAAAGGTGAGGGCTAGATCTCACCTAGAAATGCCAGAAAGGCCCGGCCATCGCCTGGGCAAAGCTCACTGCTCGGTTCTGTCGTGGAGCTCCTGGGGCCGGCCTGGGTTGCAATCAAGTCTTGAGTGTTTTGATTTGTTGTTTTGTTGCCATCGTTGACTAGGGGAGAATCCATCCTGGGTTGGTCCAGACAGGTCCCTTCCACTTACAGTAACCATGGGGGTTCTTGGCAGAAAAACAGGCTTGCAAGCCCTAGCAGCAGATGAATTTGGCAGCGAAACTGAGAGAATTGCCTGGGCACCAGCCTGGCTAACACCTGAAAATCCACATATTTGCAGTCTTGTCAATGGAACTCCAGAATCCCAAAGCTTCATTTCAAAGAAAAGAGTGCACTAGGTGTTCCTAAGCATGACCTTTTATTGTTGTTGTTGAGGTGGGGGGCCTCCTGTGCATTTGGGGGAGTCCTGGTGACATAGTGGTTACGCATTGGGCTGCTAACTGTGAGGTCAGCAGTTCAAAACCACCAGCAGCCACTCCACAGTATAAAGACAGGGCTTTCTACTCCCATCAAAGGGGAAGTTATCCCCTTTCCTATAGGGTCACTGTGAGTTGGCATCCACTCAATGGCAGTGGGTTTGGTTTGGTTTGGTTTGGTTTGGTTTGGTTTGGTTTGGTTTGGTGGGTTTCCCTGACTTAGCGAACAATGTTCCCATAATGCTGGAACAAAAGCATTGGTTTCACACCTGGTGACCTGTGATGCGAACAACAGATCTCTACCTACCAGTGAATCATGGCCAGAACCATCAGCCTAAAAAACGAAGTGAAGTTGATGCTCTAAAGCAAATTTGCTCAAACTTCAGTGAGTGAGTATCAGGATTGCTTCTGCACAAACTGCTTCGGTGATCCCTGGCCTCTGAGGCTGGCAGAGCGCCTCAGGTGTTCCAGGGGAGCGCCACCCAAGTGCCCACTGCCAGGCTGTCATCCAGCACTTTGAGACTGCTTTACCTCACCATCCCTTCATCACAAGTTCATCCTTTCAATACGTAATTAATAAAATTGATAAAGATATAAAAGGACTAATTGTGTGTAAGCAGTGTTGTCTACACACACTGTGGTATTTTGAAAAGTTATTTGCATGAGTTTATTCTAGACTCGGGGATTCTTACAGCTCTCACATTGCCTGACTGTTACTGGAAGAATACTTTAAAATTATGATGTGAAGACATTTAATTAACTTTTAATTGAAACAGCTCCAGGAAGAAAAGTATAAATAGCACCTTTGTCTTCACTGTGTTTTCATTACAAGACACAGAAAGTGATGGATGGAGGCGAAAGCACACTGTAATGGATAGCGTGCAGAATACTGTCACCAAAAACAGACACCAGAGAGTCTGGTGGATTGGTGGGGTCTCCAGCGATCATGGACTAGGCTGCGCCTTGCCAATAACTGAGTCCAGAGACCTAGGAACAAATGACCTGGGTGTTAATACGTACTGTTTTCAGCATCAGAAATGATCAGACAGTATAACTGGTCTTGGTTCGCAAGTCCTTGATTCACAGAGAATTAGGTTCCGAAATTTTGTTCTTTGGTCGGTATGCAGAATTTTAACCCAGAACACAACGTAGGGTGGTTGTATGGAGCAAGGGAGGCAAGTCTTGCTTCCCAAAACTGACACCACCACGGGTTTGTGGCTCTTCAGACCCCAAACCTAGAAGTCACCCTACATTCTTCTCATCCTCTCACACCTCCTAGATAATTTGGCAACAAATTGCATAGCACTGCCTTGAAAATATATCCATCAGCCAATCATGTTTTATCCCATAATGATCCAGGTCCAGGGGAGCATCATCTCTCACCTAGACGACTTCACAAGAACCTCAACTGAGTCTCCTGGCTGTTAGCATCGGATCGTGCCCGACATGCTGCTGCTCGTGGATAGTCACTGAACTCACTGAGTCAGAGGGCAGTGGCCTACCCCCCTCCCCCTCATCTTCTCCCCACGCCAGGCCTCCGCTCAGCTTCTCTCCTGCTGCAACTGCCTTCACGCCTTGGGGTCTTGTTGCTGCTTGTCAAGTGTACCCAGCCCCACTCCCATCTCAGGACTCAGCACGTGTTGTTCCCACCCCTGGCGCACTCTCCACTCAGATTGAAGACTTCCAGGGCTCAGTTCTCTCCCTTCAAGGACGCGTCAAATGTTATTTCTCAAAGGCATCTGTGGAGTATGTGCCCATGACCTTGATATATTGGAGAAGAAAGTGAAATGCTCAATGATTTTATTCTACTTGAATCAATAATCAATGCCCAGGGAAGCAGCAGTCAAGAACGCAAATGTTGTATTTCATTGGGAAAATCTTTTGCGAGAGACATCTTTACAGTGTTAAAGGGAAAAACTGCCACGTAGATGACTGAGATGGGCACCTGGTCTTTCCCATCACCTTCTGTGCATACGAGAGCTGGACAAGGGCAAAGAGAGGAGAGAATGAATGCATTTGAAGGACAAGGCTGAGTACAGAATAGTGACTGTATTATGAACTGCCAGAAAACAACACACACTGGAATGCTCCATAGAAGCCAGGATTGCAAGACATCATCTTGTTTACTTGGGACACACCATCAGGAGAGATCAAGTGTTAGAAAAGGCCAACATGTCTGAAAATGAAGAAAACCATCAGTGAGATAGATGGACACCACAGCCTCAACAATGGAATCCGACACAGCCAAGGTCACGGGAATAGCACAAAACCAGGCAACACACTGCTCTGCTGTGAGTTGGACCCAAGTCAACTGCAGCTGACAACAACACTCATATTAGGACACTTCAAAAATTTATGAACCAATACCCTGCCCATGGGCATATTAATGCCCTGTTCCCTCATCACCCTCAGGTAACAGGTATCAAAAGATACAAAACAAACAATTATATCGAGTGAAAGGGGGGCGGGGGGTTGGAGTGAACACCCAAAGCCCATCTGTAGACAATTGGATATCCCCACACACAAGGAGGGGATGATTCAACCAGGGTGCAATGAAGCACCGACAAAACACACATCATTCCTCTAGTTCCTGGATGCTCCCTAACCCACCCCACCCCCCATGACCTAGTTCCACCTTATAAATCCGGCTAGACCACAGTATACACATTGGTACAGATAAGAGCTTTTGACACATGTAATTGAGGACAGATAAAACTCTCAGGAACAGTAGTGGGAGTAGCAATATCATGAGGGCAGGGTATATACAGGAAGGGAGGGGGAAGGAGGAGAAAGGGGAGAACCCATCACAAGGTTGGATGTGTAGCCCCCCCCCCAGGGGGATGAATAATATAAATGTGGGTGAAGGTTGACAATAGACAGTGTTAGACACCAAGTAACAACAATAATTTATAATCGATAAAGGATTCAGGAGGGTGGGAGGGTAGGAGTGGGAAGGGGAAAAGAGGAGCTGATACCAAGGGCTCAAGTATAAAGAACATGTTTTGGAAATGTTGAGGACAACATATGTACAAGTGGGCTTAATATAATTGAATGATGGATTGTTATAAGATTTGTAAGAGCCCCCCAATAAAATAATTAATTAAAAAGTTTATGAAAAAAATCCATTAATTTTAAATTCCATTTTTCCAATAACTTTTCATTTTAAGAGCTTTACATGTACATCTGAAAGATCTTGAAGATACTTAAGAAACTCTTACTAGTAAAACTCAAGTAAATTGAATTGTGTTGGGGAGGGCAGGGCAATGTTAGTAAAGGACTCCTTATTTTATGCTCTGCTTATGTTTTATACTGATTTTATACTCAATGCCTTTTGATATGTTTATAATAAAATAGCACAGTCAAAAATATTTTGTCTTGGGGTCTTCGTTTTTAGGCCTGTTCCTGGGGTTATTTAGGGCACTAAATTTGGAAATTGTATTTATTTTGTTGTTGTTGTTGTTTTCTTTTGTTGTTTTGTTCTGTCTTGTTTTTGTGCTTATTATTGTCTCTATATTTCTCTCTTGATAAGATAGGCAGGATATACAAACCAGAGGAAAAAGCAATGGGACCGATGGTTAGGGGGAGGGGTATGGGAGTGAGGGAGGCAGGGGAAAGGAACTGGGTGTTAACAAAGGAACATGTTAACAAAAGGAATTGGGTGTAAACTGAACATGATAGTGGGACAAGAGAAAAGTAAAAGGAAATAGAGGAAAGAACTAGAAGGTAAAGGGTATTTATAGAAGTCTAAACACAGGTATGTACATATATAAATATATTTATATATGACTATGGGGAAATAGATCTATGTGTATATATTTGTAGGTTTAGTATTAAGGTAGCAGAAGGACATTGGCTCTACTCAAGTACTCCCTCAATGCAAGAACACTTTGTTCTATTAATCTGGCATTCTATGATGCTCACCTTCCTGACACAATCACTGAAGACAAAGAGGGTGCATAAGCAAATGTGGTGAAGAAAGCTGATGGTGCCCGGCTATCAAAAGATATAGCATCTGGGGCATTATAGGCTTGAAGGTAAACAGTGACAATGTAGCTGAGAAGCAAAATAGCCCACATGGAAGAAGCACACCAGCCTGTGTGATCATGAGGTGATGATAGGATCGGGTATCAGGCATCAAAGAACCAAAAATTATATCATCGTGAATGAGGGGGAGGGCAGAGTAGAGACCCAAAGCCCATCTGTAGGCAACTGAACATCCCCTTACAGAAGGATCGCAGGGAGGAGACAAGCCAGTCAGGGTGCAGTGTAGCACTGATAAAATATACAATTTTCCTCTAGTTCTTTAATGCGTCCTCCCCTGCCCACCCCCAACTATCATGATCCCAATTCTACCTTACAAATCTGACTAGACCAGAGGATGTACACTGGTACAGATAGGAACTGGAAACACAGGAAATCCAAGACAGATAAACTCCTCAGGATTAATAAGGAGAGTAGCTATACCAGGAGGGGAAGGGGAAAGTGCGGGAGAAAAGGGGAACCTATCACAATGATATACATATAACCTCCTCCCTGGGGGATGGAAAACAGAAAAGTGGATGAAGGGAGACTTCAGACAATGTAATACATGAAAAAATAATAATAATTTATAAATTATCAAGGGTTCATGAGGGAGGGAAGGAAAAACTGAGGAGCTGACACCAAAGGCTCAAGTAGAAAGAAAATGTTTTGAGAATGATGATGGCAACCAATGTACAAATGTGCTTGACACAATGGATGGATGGATGGATGAATTGATTGTGAGAAGATTTGTATGAGCCCCCAATAATTTTTTTAATTTTATGGAAGTGTGAGGGAAATTTAGAATATCGAAAATATAAGACTTCATAGAAATTTTCATAAATATTTTGAAGATCTAAAATTGTCTTCTTCAAAGGATGCAATAAACATTTCAGAACACACTTTTTAATATACAGAAGTCAATGGATAATCCATTTAAACATTTCAGCAGTGAGGTTAATGCCAAACTTCTTTGTAAGAAAAATTCTAACTTTTCTTTGTAGAGTTTTACCTGTGCATGGGTGAAGACGTACCATTTTATCACAAGATTGGAACATTTTAATTTTAATAAAGGAGTTTAAACTCTGACAGACTCATTTTTCATTTCAGAACATTTGAATCTCTATTTACTATACCAAACTCACTACCAGCCAGTCGATTACAGTATTGTGGAAGTTCTCCCGTGGGTTTCTGGGTGGTAAATTTCCATAGAAACAGAAGTCCTCATCTCTATCTTGCAAAGGGGCTGGCGGGTTCACGTTGCTGAGTCTGTGGTTATCCGTGGAACACATAACTCACAACGCCATCAGGGTTCCTTGAGATAACAAATTGGACCTGCCTGCTACTCAGTGCCTAACAGAGGTGCCATGATGATTGGAGAGAAATCCAAGTTCATATAATTTGCGATGTTCAAATATAATCTTTGGATCAAAGGAACAAAAGACGCCATGTAAAATATAGCTTAACCTAAATATTTTGTACAACCCAGACTACCTCAGATAAAGCCAGTGCACACTTCTATCTCAGCCAGCGCACACCACATTAAAATATCCTGAGATTTCTAGGAGTGCGTAGGGTGAAGAGTGGTCTATGGCAGATGTTCAGTATTTCATAAACTAGAGCTGATTAGGGGAAACTGATGCCATATGTGGAATCAGCAGGTCAAATACATCCAGAAAAAAAGTCTGGCTATAAGGCACCCATCAACATGTGTGTTGGCGGTGTGTAATCAACAGCAGGTAACATTAGGACTAGGCTGAATGATGCCGGACCCACTTCAGTCAGAGTCCCATGGAGCCACGTCAGCTCCTCCTCCTGTGTTTCATGGGAGTTTGCAAAGCTGGCCCGGGGGAGGGTCTCACAATCGGGGACAGCATTATTGTACGGATGGAAACCATGATTGCCACCTGCAGCCTATGCCAATGCTTCTGGGCTTCTCTCCTCGCCTCTACTTCCCGCCTCTGAATCATGTTGCCACCCATCTGAGTCACCTTCGATGGCTCCTTGAAACACGGTGCCAGTCAGAAGTTACGCACTGGCTCCTTGTATAGACCAGCCACCTCCTCACGTCTCAAGAGATTTGAGAGCATGGTGTTCTCCAGTCCCAGGCTGGCAACATGAGAAATGCCAGCCATTAAGATGCCCCTTTTCTGGAAGGCAGTGCTCTCGGCTTTGTGCTTTAAAAGTCCCATTTACCAGCCCCTGTGCCTTAGAGGCCAGGCATCAGTTCTTTGGATCTCAATGCAAAGTCTGGGGTTACAGAGAATATTCAAGGGAAGGACCGGGATTTTCAGGCCAGCAACTAATTGCTGACTGAGCGGGAAATGTGATACACAGAGCTCTAATCTAAGACCAAGCTGCTCTGTCTCCCCAACTAACTGTAAAGGATTGCCCAAGTTCCCTCAGCTTCCTCATTTGTAGCATGAAGGTACTGATTGCTGGGGACACTTTCCACACCTCTTCATCATTGCCACAATCCACAGGCTTCTTGACACGAGCTGCATGCATGTTAGCTTCCACACCAATTCCCATATATAACTGTAGTCATTACAAGAATGCAATGAGACATCGGTCAGTGTTAGACATGAAAAAATAGTCATTTATAAATTATCAAGGAGGGAGAGTGCGAGGGAGGGGGGGTAATGAGGAGCTGATACCAAGGGCTCAAGTAGAAAGAAAATGGTTTGAGAAAGATGATGGCAATGAATGTACAAATGTGCTTGACACGATGGAGGGATGTAAAAGAGTTCTACATAAGATTGTGATAAGAGTTGTAAGAGCCCCCAATAAAATGATTTTTTAAATGCAATCAAATAAGTTTTATCATCTTCATTTTACAGAGAAGAAAACTAACATCAAAAGAACTTAATGAATTTGATCAAACTTAGCAGATTGGAAGGTCTGAGATTCAAAGCCATGTTCATTCAGCTTTTCTGTCCTTTTATGAACTTCATAGGAGCACTGGTGGCATGACGGTTACAAGTTGGGCTGTGACCCGCGAGATCAGTTGTTTGAAACCACCAGCATATCCGTGCGAGAAAGACCAGGCTTTCAACTCCCATGCAGAGTTACAGTCTTGGAAACCTACAGAGCAGCTCTACCCAGGCCTAGAGAGTCGCTCTGAGTCAGTACTGACTTGACGGCAGTGGATTTGGTTGGGGTTTCTATATAGCATTCGCAGCACAGAAAGAAGGGTAAACACCCTGTACTACACAAAGCCCTGTCCACCAGGAGAAAGGTCTACTTAGTTATCCAACCAAAATCTATGCCCAGCCGTATGGGTAGGGTGAGTCGCTCTGACCACGGCCAAGATTTGAGGCAATATTTATGCACGTCATTGACTAACAGTGTTTTCAAAAAATATGGTCATGAACAAATGAATGAATTAGCAAAATACAATGTATACATACAGTGGAATATTATACAGCTGAAAAGAGAAATATACAAATCACAACCTACATTAACCTTGAAAAGATTATGTCGAGTGAAATAAGTCAATTGCAAAAGTGCAAGTAAAGGTAGGATCTTACTTAAATAAGCAAATATATAGAAGTCAAAGATTAGTAATGGTTATCAGGAGGGAGGGAGGGGGTAAAGAGTTTGATTTATTTGGGAGACATTGAGTTAATATTAATGTGGTAAAATGTTTTAGATAAAGATAGTGATAATGGTGGTTATGTTAGTCCAGATAGACTAGAGAAACAAGTTCATTGACACTCATATATGTGTATGAGAGAACTCTATGTCAAAGACTAATTGTATATTAAGAAAACACTCCAGCCCAGTCCAGATCAGTCCATAAATCTGTTATTAGCTCATATGCCTGATACCAGTCTATAAATTCCTCTTCAGACTCATGCAACACATGCAATGATTCAAAATGCAGGAAGATCACAGGCCAGTGGGTAGAAGGTTTTGTGGATCCAGTGGTGGTGGAAGCATCTCAGCATTGGGATGGGTCTCCGCATGGCTCCTCCAGCTCCAGGGCTCTGGCTGCCATCAGCATAGCTCCATGTGGCTTGTCAGCGGGAAGAAAACACAGAGAGAGTGTGTTTCCTGCCTCCAGGGAGGAACATAGGAGTTCCCAAAATCCTCAGGAGAAGGCCATGCCCACACAGAGGCATGATTGGCTATGACCTGTTTGACAGGCTAGACTCCACCCCTTCACTCAAGTTTACAGGAGAATATGTAACTGCTACCGTGGTACACATGTTAATGGATGATTTAGTATGTAGGTTTTCATTGCAAAAAATGATGGTACCTGGGTGGAGTGGAGAAATGAGGGAACTACAGGAAATTGGGGAATGTTCTACTAGAGTCACTGGGGAAAACAGGCAAGGTAACTTGCCTTGAGCCCCTCCCCCTACTTGTCAAAGAAATGTCAAATGTTCTCTATTGTCTGAAGATTGATAAATCCTCATCCTGAGGATATATATACTTCCCCAAGTGACAGCAAAGTTTCCATTTTTAAAAAATTTTAAGTGAAGGGAAATTCGCATGGATTAAGCCTTGGATGAACCCCCTCTGACCACAAACCAAGAATGTGAATAACTTTGTTATCAGGCAGAATACATTGGAAAGTGTCTTGTTGAAGAGGCAGTTAGGTAAAAATTAATACTTTATCATGTGAGCACCCTTATGATCCATCTTAAATTACTTCTGGTTTTTAATATTTTCTACTTTGGGGAGGTTGTGGTTTTTATCTGTTTCATTTTGTTGTTGTTGTGAGTTAGTTTTTCATGCTTTCCCATATTTGAAATCTAAGACAGGTAAACTGTAGAGCTATTAACTGGATTCATGGTCTCTTGGTGGGGGTGTGGCGGGGGAGGTTGGGGGTGGGATGGGAAAAGAATGAGAGCGTTCTGAAACGGATCGTGGTGATGAAAGCACGACTCTTCTGGATGGGGTTGAACTACTGAATTGTAGGATACGTGAATTACAGGCCAATTAACTGTGGGGGAAATCCCCTAAGGTGGAGAGGAAGACGTGTTCTGTCCGCATCAGCGTGTGTGACTCACTGCTCTGCTGCCACGTCAGTGCAGCAAAGGGGACAGACTTTCTAACTTGAAATAAAGGCAGACTCCTCCAGTCGTGGCGGCCAGGGCGCCTGACATTAAGAGTGATGCCTGGAGGAGGCAGGCGTGTGCTTGATGAGAGGTGTCATCTAACGCAGCATCTGTCTTTAAACACCTTTGAAAACAGTGGCCTGGTTTTTACACGGAACTGTGGCCGTCGATGTCTTGCTTTCTCACCTCAAGACTTGGCAGGGCCTTTATTTGACCAAGGGTCCCCAGGCTCTCAAGCGTATGCTCCAGGAAGGGTTTCAGAGACCTCACTTTGGGAAACTCTAACAGTGGTTCTCAACCTTCCTCAGGCCGCGGCCGGCTGATACAGTTCCTCATGTGGTGGTGACCCCCCAGCCATACAATTATTTCCATTGCTACTTCATCACTGTAATTATGATACTGTTATGAATTAGGCGACCCCTGCAAAAAGGTCATTCGACCTCCCCAAAGGGAAGGTTGAGAACCGCTGATCTTTAAGATCCTAGTTTTTTTAAAAGAGTAGCAATCCTTATATGCGAAGGGCCAGAGAGTAAATCGTGTAGGTCTTCCAGATGCTGAGGCAAAATTCATTACATAAGATAAGGACTGAGATATAGGAGGATCCCTGGGTGGTTAAGGAATTCAGCTACTAACTAAAAGGTAGGAGGTTCGAATCCACTACCACTTCTAAAACCATGACATTTATGCACACCAAAGGCTTCATCAAAAGAGTTAAAAGAACTCACAGATTGGGAAAAGACATTTAGTAATAATACATCAGATAATGGGCTAATCTCCAAACTCTATAGAAAACTATGACATCTTAACAAGAAAAATACAAATAACCCAATCAAAAAATAAGCACAAGGCACGAACGGACAATTTACCAAAGACGACATCCAGGCAGCCAATAACCATGTGAAGAAATGTTTGAGTTCATTAGCAATAAGAAAGATACAAATTAAAACAACAATGAGATATCACCTCACACGGACACTTTTAGCAAAATTCAATTAAAACAGAAAATAATGAACACTGGAAAGGATGCAGAGATAAAGGAATGCCCATACATTGCTGGTGGAGCTGCAGAATTGTACAACTACTATAGAATTCAGTATGTCGCTTCCTTAAAAATATGCAAGCACAATTACCTTATGATCCAGCAACCTCTCCCCTGAGTATATACACTAAAGAAATAAAGACTACAACACGAACAGACATAAGCACACCTGTGTCTATTGCAGAAATTTCCATAATAGCAAAAATATGGCAGCAACCAAAAATTCCACTTATAGAGGAATGCATAAAGAAACTCTGGTACATTCATAAATTGTAATATTATGCATCAATAAAAACCATGACAACTCTCAAACAATGCAAGACACACAAAATCAGAGAGCATTCGGCTAAACAAGGCTAGTCAGTCTTATAAAGACACTTTATGACACCATCAAAATAAGGAAAAACAAGAAAAAGGAAAGTGAAGCTCGCTTTGAAGACAACAAGGAAGCCAAGGATGGGGGTAAGGACATGGAGAAGGGGAATTATAGAAGGAGGGAGAGAGGGGGTAGGGGAGAAAAGAGAAGCACATTTATAGAGGGGTTTCCACAGGGTAGTAGTATCCCTGAGTTCAGTGGTTCAGACGGGCTGTGCGGCCTAGACTACGCCCCTTTGCAATTCATAGCAAATAAATACCAAAGATACATAAGCGATTGAGAGGGAGAGCTCATTGCCTTTACAAAAACCCGCCATGTCTCTTACCCTTCAGATCTAAATATTGGTTTAAATGGCTTAACAATGAGTAAAAGTAAAGTTGAAGTGGACTTGAAGTGACTTAGTGATGTACAAGGTCCTTTCAAACATGAAACAAAAAGCCCCCAAGAGTCACATAAAAAAAAAAAAAAAGGCCTAGTGATAGCCACACGGGGGCTTCATGAGTCGGTTGGCTTTGTCAACAACTATTTCTGTGCCTTTTTTTTTGAGAGACAAGACAGAAAAAGAAAACTCCACAATATTTTATTGACAAATTCAGAATATAATAATCGTAATTAAGTACTTTTTAAAATACAGGTCTACCGATGAGAAGACAAAAATTATTTGGGGGCAATAATATTGGATTAATGCATCGTATATTCAAGTTCATTTTCTTTATTATCATGGTAGGAGAATGAGTGTTAGATAATCAAGCCCAAAACAAAGCAAACAAATGAGCGTCAAGTAAATGTTGACTCATGTCAACCTTAGATAGGGCTTCTTGGGCTGTGATTCCTCCCTGCCGAAGTCACTGGGGGTTTCGAACCACTGACCTGACAGTTGGCAGTCCGA
Organism: Tenrec ecaudatus; assembly: GCF_050624435.1. Classification (NCBI taxonomy): domain Eukaryota; kingdom Metazoa; phylum Chordata; class Mammalia; order Afrosoricida; family Tenrecidae; genus Tenrec; species Tenrec ecaudatus. The sequence goes on along the minus strand of NC_134533.1, from coordinate 157,245,686 downwards.
AGCTTAGTCAACAGATCAAAGCGCCACCTAAATTCCAGAATGATAAAGTTGGAGGGGACTTCAGAGATCACTTGCTTCACTGTGAGGACACTGAGTGTTTGCCTTGTTGGGAAGAGAAGCCCAGGCTAGTGACTCTCGTGATTTGTGGTGAAGTGATGTGACTGGCTATCCCTCTTCTGTCGGTGTCTTTATAAACAGGGTGCGTGAAACACTGATAGAGGGGACTGGTCCGTGTTACCATTCCACTGGGCATACAAGTGAGCCATCTGGAAACAGGAGGAGAAAGAATGCCATGACTGTCCAGGAAGAATAGCTACCAGCAGAGATACCAGAGGCCAGAGCAATAGATCACCGAGCAGAAGAGCAACAGCAAAACCATGATGCAGGCAGAGGATGAGAGACCAGTGGCTAAACGGTTGAAGACCAGAGAGAGACATGCCTGCCAATGTGGCTGAGAAGAGGTGGTGTGAACAAAAGAACTGTATCCTTAACATTGTGTAACCTGTTAGCTTCCTGAATGGGCCCCATAATCGTAATATTGTATGTGACATTGCCATTGTGATACATTGTTGAACTCAGCAGACAGGTAGAGCTTACTCAGAACAGAGTCGAGAAGGGTGCAGGGCGGAGACGTGTCTGATCTATGCGCTGAAGCAATTTGCCTTGGCTGTTATGAAGTGCATTTTCCTTCTTCCTACTTTTACACCCAGAAGAGGACCAGTAACCCCTTATGTCCTCCTAGTTCCACTCGGTCTTGCTGCATATTTACAATTTCCTCCAGGGTAGCTGACCCAGCTGCCTATTTGTCTTTTGGAATGTAGCAGGAGCCTTCTACCATAAAGCATAATCCAGAATGGCCTCTTTTACAAGACATCGCATTTGTTAATAAACTATGAAGTGATTCCTCCACACCGTGCCTTAGTAAAGCCCTGCTGATCCTTGCTGCCTTCTTTTCATGCGCGCACATGACTGTCTCCACCGGACTGTGAGCACATTGAAAGCCCAGGTCCGTGTCTTGCCCACCTTTCTGTCATGAGCAGGAGACACCTAGGAAGCTCAATAAGGTTTCATTACTCAGTCATTAAGTAGTTAATGAGTCTTCTTTTGCACAAAGCCTTTCTACTCCTTCACTGTCAGTGGCTCGGTCAGGTCATTGCTTCCCGCTGCAATCCCTCCAGGATACTTCTCGCCACACTCGACAAGGTCCTACTTGGTCAGGCCCCGCCGTTATCGCTAATATTCTCTCTCTCCCCATCTCCACTCGAGCTACGGTGCACATGCTATCTGCGTTTGCTTTTTAAAATTTAAACCATCCAAAGTATCCAAGTTTGTTCCTGCTCTGTTCCTTGGGCAGAGGTAACTTGGTCGCACAATAGCCGATGCACTGGCTGCTTATGGAAAGGTCAGCGGCTCACACTCAACCGTTGCTGTACAGGAGAAAAGAGCTAGGGCTTCGTTCCCATAACATGACAATCCACGAGGCAGTTCCGGTCTGTCCTGTAAAGTCACTGCGAGTCAGGAGCGATTTCGTGCAAAGAGTAACAACCACATCTGCCAAAGCTGCTCCCTCTGCTGAGAACTCCCGGCATCCACATCTTCACGTGACTGTTCTTGCCTTTCTCTCTCTTTCCCTCTCACAGTCCCCAATTGCAAACCCACTGCTTCATATTTTATCACTCATTTGCATCTTATTTATATCTCTGTGGGCTCCAGAAGCCAAGAGGCCTCTGCTGGCCGGTTTGCTCAGAGCCACTATCCCTAGCTCCTTAGTTAATGCTTGGCACATAGTAGGCACTCAATAAATGCCTATTCACTAAGTATATTCCTTCCGAATTCATCATCCTCCCTTTAACTACACTCATTTCATACAACAAAAATGCGCTGAATAAATTAGTTCCTTTTAGCTTCAGACGGGCTCTTGGGATGCTTGGAATGTTGTAGTTGGCTAGAAACCTGGGGCATGGACATTGTGGGAAGATTGGAAAGAAACAAAGAAAAGAGTCAGTGTTGCTATTGTGCATGTGCCAAGTTGCCGAACTTTCCTATTTGCCTTCATCTGAGTTTATGCCCTTTAACCCAACCAAGAGACAAGGAAACAACACAAAATGACAAAAACGTACTGCCACTGAGTTGATCCCAAACCAGAGCCCCCTACAGGACATCGTGGAACGGAGCGTTATGGCTTCCAAGGCTGTAAATCTTTACAGAATCCGACTGCCACATCTTTCTCCTTTGCAGCGGCTGTGGGTTCAAATTGCCAACCTTTCGATTCACAGCTGAGCTCCTAAACCTCTGTGACATGAGAACGCCTCCTTTGTCAGCCAATGCCCCCAAACTTATAGCTGGTACATAAACTTCTGACTTTAAAATCACCTTATCTCAAGTGTGATACATAGCTTTTGCCACTAGGTAGAATAATTAAGGTAGCGGTCTTGGCCATCACCAGGCTGGGCTGACATTAATGTTTTTCGGTGTTTTGTTACCTGCCTGTCAGATTTGGCAGGGCTGATGGAAAGACTGGAGGCTGAGTTATGGGCATTCCCTCCTGGCAGGAGCTTTGTGAGGGAGATGCATCACCCACCTCTACCAAGCAGCCTCTGTTTTCCAAGAACCATGGAAGACAGGCCTGGCACAAGAGCCAAGCCTTGCACTTCATCTCTAGTGGCTGTTTCTGTCTATGGGAGCATCCCACTGCCTGGTAATAAGAGGGCTGGGATATTCCCTACGTGATATCATTTGTGTGTCTCACTCCCCACCCCATCCCTGTCCTGCTCCCCCACCACTATATTATACCTTTAATCTGTGTCTACCCATTTCAACCAAATGCAGAGAAATTTTTAAAATCCTTACAACTGGGCCAATAGACAACATTATAAGACATGGAAAAAAAAGATTGAAGTTATCAAGGATTTGCTTTTGCTTGGATCCACAATCGGTGCTCATGGAATCAGCAGTCAAGAAATCGGATGACAAGACTTCTGGTAAGATCAATAGACTCACTGCCAATACCTTCTACAAAAAAAGACAAATGAGAGTGTGAAGAGAGCACCTGAGTGTATACAAAACCCTGAAGCCTGGATCTCAGGGGGGAAAGTGACTAAGTGAACCAAACAGACTAGTATATGTGGTGGAATCTACACACATGCACCAAGCAGATGAGCGGATTCTCTGCTGACTGGTGGGAACTGAACTGCCAGGCCCACAGCACAGAGCAATCTCTGGTGTCTGAAAACCAAAAAAAACCAACACTGGTGCTCCCTACTTCTCCCCACACTCCTCTGACTGCAGATGCATCTTAAAGAAAGGCACCGAGGCTGATGATAAAGGAGCTGAGACATCCCTACATTCCCACAAACCCTGGTGCTCAGAGGGGCGGCAGCCTACACCTTCGCACACGCAGCAGCAACAGGGGCTGCAACCCCCTGGCAGTGCCAAGGTTGCCATGACCATGAGCACTCCTAGCTAAAAGCGGTTGGCAGTGCCAGGTTGAGGTGCTTGTCTCCTTCCTTTGATAAGCCCCCAGCACAGAGATGCAGAGTGCAAAGGGCAGAAATTCCTAACACTGCACAGCCCCTCGGGGACCACAGAAGCATGCCACAGGAAGGTCCTTGGTAAAAAGAAGCAGTCGCTGCTGACATACATGCATTTATTTTATTTTCTTCTCCCTTTGATAAACACCCAATGCAGAGACACATAGCACAAGATATACAGAAACATCCCATTCCCCCAAACCCCTGGCAACCGCCAAAGCCATCGGCAGACAGAGCCTTATTACGAAGCAGCAGCTTGTGCTGACTTAGGGCAGGGTTTTTTCTTCTTCTTCCTCTTAGAAGCCCTCAGCAAAGCCGCACGCGGCAGCACAAGAGCAGCAGGATCGTGCTGGACTCCTCTCAACCCCATGGTCGTTGCTCTCACGGTCATGTGCCTGTGTTGCTGCTGCATGCGCCCATGCAGGCCCTTGATGAGAACATCCTGACAACTGCTAAAGAGAAAGCAGCTGCTGGTTACAGCTCGGCGTTCTTGGTTTTGATATGTGCATACATATATTCTTGCGTTTGCTTTCTTGTCTGTCTTGCTTTTGTTGGAGGTTTATTTGTTTTCTATTCGTTTATATGTTTGGGGATTTTGTTGTTTTTTCTTCTGTTTTTTATCTCTTGCTCACTCCACAGAATAGACACAACTGTCTCCAATATCTCCATGCTCCCAATAATTTCACCTATTGGGCTAGGGACACAATATCACCTAGTTATCAAATAAACCCAGACACAAAACCACCGTAGCAGACATACAACCCAGACAGCATACAAAATACAAATAAACAAGACAGAATGGTGCAAACACATGGCCAGTACACAGAACCAAAGTCCATCTTGAGAAAGAAAGAAGCGCTGGAACTTCTGGGAAAGGACGTAAGAAGAATAATTCTTAGTTACTTTCAATGGATGGAGAGAAAGCTATAAAGAGCTACAGAAAAAGAGTAAAAAGAAAAACCATTATTAGAATTCAGGCAAACACTACAGGAGCCACCTGACAAAATTAGAAACTATTAAAAAATGGCAAAAAAAATTCCAAAAGATTAATACTAAGATATTAGAAACAGATAATGCTTTGAAGGAGCAAATACATAGAATTAAAGCAATGGAAAAGTGAATTAGTAAACTTGAAGACAAATGTGTCGATACCAATCTTAAAAACAATCCACAAAAATAAAATCTGAAGATAGTCTAAGAGGTGCACAGGACACCAATAAGCGGAATAACACATGTGTGATAGGAACTCCAGAACAGAGAGAATTTTACTTAAAGCACAGAGAAACTTGTGTAAGAGCTGTTGGGAGGCAGCTTCAATGAAAGAGGGGAAAATAATCATTTCAGGAGCTTAAAGAATCTCAAACATGATTGACTCTAAAAGAAAATCATGATTTATTATAAGTCAAACTTTCCAAAATCACAGACAAAGAAAGAATCCTGAAAGCAGCTATGGGAAAATGAAACGTTACCTACAAGGTGAATCAAGTAAACTAAGCTCTGAGTTATCAGCAGAAATCATGCAGACAAAAAAGCAATGGGACGGCATATATCTGAAAGAAAAGGAAAAAATGTTAACCAAGAACTTCATATTCAGCAAATTTATAGTCAGTAAAATTATCTCTCAAATGTGAGGGAGAAATAAGAGTGTTCCCAGATAAGTATAAAGCAAGGGAATTTCTAAAAACAAGACCAACCTAACAAAAAAAAACACTAAATGGGTGTTCTTTGGCCAGAGATTCAACAATAGCAGCACACATAAATCCGAGATCAACATATCAGACAATGCCAAGTAGAAGTTATAACAGTATTCAAAGAAAAACAAACTTATGAGACTAAAAATAAGGAACCAAAGATACCAATCCATAGGAAGACAATTACAAAAATAAATATAAGGAATAATGAAGATATAAAAAGGGGGTCAATTATATTTTAAGAGAGACCATACTGTTTAACACTTGGGAAAAAATTAATCCATAACAATATAATATCAAAGAAAATGGATATACTTCATCAAAATAAAGAGGAAAACAACAAAAATGTAGTAAACACTAAAAAAAATAAAATAACAATAAACCCCACCGCAAAATAAAAAACTAAGCACAAATAGCTACCAAAGGGGAAAAAAGGCAGAAAAAAACAACCCCACCATCCCCCAAAATAAAATTTTAAAAAGGTGTGGAAAAACAACAGTAATAAAGGTATACAATCAATAATGGCACTGAATGTAAATGGATTAAATGTACCAGTCAAAAGGCACAGGACAAGAATTTGGATAAGAAAGCAGGGCCCATACATGTGCTGTTTAATATTTAAGAAACACACCTTAGACATAAAGACAAGCCTAAAGTGCAAAAGACAGAAAAATGTCTATCAAGCTAATGGCAAAAATTAGAAAGGAGCAGAGTGGCAATATTAATTTCTGGTAAGTAGACGTTAAGGCAATATACACCATGAGAGACAGAGAAAGGCCTTACATAATAATTAATGGGAAATCGAATAAGAAACAAAAAGGACTAACTAAAATAAATAAGACAATAAAACAATGCTATGAAGAACTGTACACCAACAATTACAAAACCTACAAAATAACAATTTATAAATTATCAAAGATTCATGTGGGAGAAGGGAAAAAATGAGGGGCTGATGCCATGGGCATAGGTGGAGAGCAAATGTTTTGAGAATGATGAGGGCAATGAATGTACAGATGTGCTTTACACAATTGATGTATGTATGGATTGTGATAAGAGTTGTATGAGCCCCTAATAAAATGATTTTTTTTTAATTACAAAACCTAGAATAAGTGGGAAAATTACTAGAAACACACTATCTACCCACAATAACACACACTAAGGTAGAAAATCTGAATATATCCAAGGCAAGGAAGAAACTAATCAGATCACTCAAAACTCATCCCCGAAAGAGTCCAGGACCAGATGGCTCCAAAGGTGAATTCTAGCAAACACAGTCTACTCAGATAGAATTCAGAAAAAGACGGTAAATTCCTGAATTCATTTTATGTAGAAAGCATAACTCTATTACCCACACCAGGCAAAAGCAAAACAAGAATTTTTAAAAGCACAAACCAATATCCTTTATGAACAGAGATACAAAAATTCTCAACAAAATTCGAGCCACTAGAATCTAGCAAAATATAAACATGATAATAATACATCATGACCAAATGGAATTCACACAAGGTGTGCAAACCTGGTTCAATATTAGAAACTCAATGTAACCGCTGTGTTAGATACATAATCATTTGTCAATTTGAGGATTAAGAGTGTAGGGGTGGAGTCTAGCTTGTCAATAAGATCACAGCCAATGAGGCTTCTGTGTGGGCATGGCCTTCTGAGAATTCTGGGAAATCTGGTACTTCTTCATTGGAGGGGGGTGACTGCTCACACCCTTGGAGACATAGCAGCTGACAAGACACATGGACCCACCCTGATGCAGAGACCCCTGCCAGCGCTGAGATGTTTCCAATGACACTGGATCCAAAGATTTTCTCCCCAGTGGTCTGTCATCTTCTACATTTGGCGTCATTGCATGTATTTCATGGGTCTGAAGAGGACTTTATAGATTGCTATCAGATATATGGGTTGATATCGGACTTATAGACTTGATCTGGTCTGGGATGGGATGTTTTCTCAATGTTCAATTGCTCTTGTATATAAATCTCTTTCTTATACACATTTGTGTGTCCATGGATTTGTTTCTCTAGTCTAACCAGACTAACACATCGCCAATATAAGTGAAACAAAGGAAAAATCACTACATGATCATATTCATTGATGAATTTAAAAAATTGATAAAACCCAGCCCTGATTTCTGATAAAAACACTCAACACAATAAAAGAGAAAGTCCTCAGTTTAATAAAGGGCATAAACACAAAACCAAGAGCCAACAATGCTCAATAGAGAGGAACTGAACACACACCCACCAGATAAGAATGCCCTATCCTTACATCATCACTACTCTTACTCGATTTCATACTGGGACTCTTAGCAGAGCTTCTAGACAACAGAAAGAAAGGAAAGGCACCCAAATTGTCAAAGAAGTAAAACTCTACCTACTTACAGATGATATGATCCAAACATACAATGAAAATTCCAACGATTTGGCAAGGATATTGCTGGGAAAAATATAAAAATTTGGCAACTTGACAAGGAGTAACATCAACATTCAAAAATCGATCATATTCCTGTATACTAAAAAAGAGAACTTTGAAAAGAAAACAATACCATTTATAATAGACACTAAAATGATTAAATTCTTAGGAATAAATCTATCCAGAGAAACAAAGATTTGTACAACAAAACTACAAATTATTACTATAAAAAACTAAAAGAGACCTACATAAATGGAAGAAAATACCATGCTCATGGGCAGAAAGTTTTAACATTGTGAAAATGTCAATACCACCAGGCAATATATAAATATGATGCAATTCCAGTCAAGAACCCAACATCACCCTGTAAAGAGATGGGAAAACTAATCATCAAATTTATATGGCGTTGTGGGTGCCACTGAGTCCTTTCTGACTCGTAGTGACACTATGTACAACAGAGTGAAACACTGCCTTATCCTATGCCATTTCTACAGCTGTCCTTATGCTTGAGCCCATTGCTGCAGCCACTGTGTCCATCGCTCTTATCAAGGCATTCCTCTTTTATGCTGACCCTCTACCACACATATCCCTATCCAGGAACTGGTCCCTCCTGACATGTCCACAATCCATTAAAGGAAAGAGGATAAGCAAAACATTACTGAAGAAGAAGAGAAAAGTAGGCCTCTCAATTTCCAACATCAAAATCTACTAGGCAGCCATGGTAGTGGTCAGAGCAGCCTGGGCTGGTCAAACAACAGATACAGAGACCAATGGAACATAATAGAGAACCCCAAAATAAATCCACCTATCAATGGAGCTCTGATTTTGGAAAAAAGGCCAAAATATATTACATGGGGATGAGACAATATCTTCAACCAAAAGTGCTGGCAAAATTGCCTTTCCATCTGCAGAAGAATGAAACGAGCTTAGGGTGGATTAAAGTCCTAAATGTAAACCCTAGAACACTAAAGATGATCAAGGGAAAAATGATGAGCAATGAGCGATCATAAAAAGGAGTCATCTCTGAAATGTATAGATAAGTCCAACACCTCAACAAGAAAAAGATGAATAACCCAATCAGCACACCAAAGAAGACATGCAGGTGGCCCTCAACCAAAGAAATGCCCATAATCACTAGCTGTTACAGGAGATGCAGATCAAAACGATGATGAGACACCGTCTCACGCTGGCATGAATAACAAAGTTTAACAAAAGAGAAAGTAACAAATACTGGAGAGGGGCAGAGAGATTGGAGCCTCATCTGATGCTGGTGGGGCTGGGAAATAGTACAAGCACTGTGAACAGTATTTGGTACTCCCTCGGACAATGAGGACTGGAAACGTCATAAGACTCGGCCATCCTTCTACTTGGCACATACCATGAAGACAAAGGAACATAATACAAACAGATATATGCACACCCGGGTTCCTCGTAACACAAATCCACAATAGCAAGAAGATAGAAGCAACCTACATGCCCACTGGGGATGAATGGATGGATAAACTGTGTTACATGCAATGCACACAGTGAACTACTACACATCACTCAGGAATAAAGATGAAACCATGAAACACCTCATGACAGATGGATTCAGAGAACAGTAGGCTGAGTGAAGTTGTTATTGAGTGAAGTTAGTCAATCACAAACGGACAAATATCATATGATACCACTGTTGTCTTAAAATATCAAGAAAAAAGTTTCCTATAAGAAACAATAATGAAGATGAGAGGGGGAGGGAGCCCCAGATTGATCGTGATTGCACAACTCATTTTAAAGGCAATTCAACCGTGGGAGGAGGGATGCTCTAAGATAGTGGTGGTGATTGTACAACTCTTCATATGACTGAATGGTTGAACTAGTCAATTGTATGATATGTAAATTATGTGCCAATAAAACTGTTGGGGGAAAAAATGAAACAGACTTTAATGGTTAGCAGGAGCTGAAGAGGAAAGGAGGTTAGGGGAATAATCCGTTAGAGGAGGTATCAGGAAACTTGGCTGTTGAGCCATAAGCAGCTCTTTTGGTATGTACATAAAGTAAAATTGAAAATGAAAATAAAACTATAATTTCATTTTCAGATACTGGTGATTTTATTTGTTTGGAAAATATATTTATGATGCTCAGATAATTTTTAAATCATAATGGGTAGGATTGGTTCTTCTATCTCAAAAGTTTGGTAACCCCTAGGCAAGAAGGTAGGCAGAAGTTAGCTTACATGAAGGAGAAGATCATATCTTACTAGAAGGAGATACGCAAAATAAAAGTGGGGGGTGGGGGTGTGAAGGGCAAGCCATTGGGATGATTGATAAGTCATTGAAGGCAAAAGCGATGACCTGATATGTAAAACCCCACCTACTTCACAGTAAAAAGTTAAAAAAGAGAAAGATATCAAACTGTTGCATTGGGTAGATCTGCTGCCCCAAATGTCTTCAAAATGTTAAAGAACAAAGATGTCACTTTAAAGACTCAAGTGTGCCCGAATCAACAGATTCAGATGCATGTATTTAACCAGTGTCTTCTATGCAGAGGAGTCCTGGTAGCATAATAAGTTATGCATGGGGCTACTAACCTCAAGGTTTGCAGTTTGAAACTACTAGCTGCTCTCAGGAGAAAGATGAGGTGTTCTACTCCAATTAGAAAGTCGCAGTCCAAGACCCCCAAAGGCAATTCTAATCTATCCCGCAGCATCACCGAATTGGCTTGATGGCTGTGAGTTTAGTGTCTTTGTTTTCTTGTCCATAGAAGATGCTTGAAAATCTGATTTTGGACTTCATTTATGTCCATAAAAGATTAATTGTTACATATATCAATTTCAAATGCATCATAACCCTTTATGTAAAAGATAAACAATTAAATTTCTAGGAGATAGCATACGCTTCATGAATTTATCGCAATAAAAGACTTTTTAAACATTGTATGAGAGTTCTCACTATAAAAGGACAGATTGATATATTGACTTGAGTATAATTAAGAATTTCTAATCATCAAAAGATACCCTCAAGAGGGAGAAACAATGTGGGAGATTTTTGAATTATGTACCTCTGACAAAGAATTGCTATCCAGAATATGCAAAATAGTTATAAATTAGTAACAAAAAGAGAGATAATCCAATGAACTGAAGGGCAAAGGACTAAAACAGGTTCCACAAAAAGGCATCTGAATGGCAAATTAACATATAAAAAGGTACTCAACTTCATCTTTCATCAGGGAATTGCAATGAAAATACAGTGAGCTCTGTGAACGGATGGAACCCCTGACCTTTTGGTTTGCAGCTCAACCCTGAGCGACAGGACCCCCAGGGTCCCTAGCCATTCACTCACTCAAAGAACCAAATGCCTATCAACCATCAATTCTGACCCACAGGGGCCCTGTAGGACAGAGCAGAATGCCCCTGTAGTTTCCAAGACTGCAAATCTCCATGGGAGTAGAAAGCCTTGTCTTTCTGCCAAAGCAGCCACTGGTTTTGTCCCACTGACCCCACAGTTCTCAGCCCACTATGTAACCACCACACCGCCAGGGCTCCTTCTACATTCCCTGGAAAGGTTTGTGTTTTTAGTTTTCTTTTGATTTTCAATTTCAAGGTTGATGTAGGGACACCAGTTAACTCTCCAAAAGGGCCACATTTCTGCTAAGCAGACATTGCCCATGTGTCCTTCTGCCCACCTGGAAGACACATGCCTTTGCACCTAGCCAGGGCATTATGAATGCTTCCTCCTTTCCCCTTAGCACAAAGACAACCTACCAATGGTTCCCCACTGTTCGGCAGCCCACCTCATTCAAAGTTGTTTAACTGGGGTTGAAAGAGTCCCACAGACACCTCCTTAACAGATCCTTTCCCATCCAGCATGCTTACCGGGTCTGTAAGCCCTCCGTTGAAAATAAACTGATGTCTCTCAGAACGGCTCCAGGTCAGTTTTTCAGTCCCTTTGCCTCTGCATGTAGGGATTCTCATTCTCTCTTGGTCTTGAGCCCAAACAGGCAGTATAGAGGTGAAATAACAAACTTACCTGCTGGTAAGAGCATAAATTGGTACAACCACTGTGGAAAACTGAAAGTATCTGTTAGTACTAAATAAACACGTAATCTATGACCTAGCAACTTTTGTCCCAACATGCTAACACAAACACATGTATACATGTATGTGCATCCAAAGACATGTACACAAATATTCACAGTAATATTACTACTCATGATTAGAGGGAGAGGACTGAATGCAATCCAAAGGTCCATCAGTATAGGATGGAAAAATAAGATGTAGTGGATATGAACAAAATATAACTATGTACCAGAACATGTATGAAACTCACAGACATAAAGCTGCAGGGGGGGGGCAGGAAAAAGAGGACACATACATTTACGTGTCAAATTCAAGACAAGCAAAATCCACCTGTGGTGACAGAAGTCATAGTTGAAGGTTATTCTGAGAGTGGATGATGGGGGAGCGTGATGGTGTCTGGGCTGCTGATCATGTTCTTGCTCGGAGTGGTAGTTCCATGACTGTGTTCACTCAGTAAAAACTCACGTGTGACCACGTTTAAGATATGCACGTGTTATGGATGCGCTCGATAAAAAGTGCATGGAAGGAAAAAAGTGCATTATGTATTTGAAACATTTCCCAAAACAAAAGGCTTAGACTAGAATTGCTGATAGGCCAGCTCTATGGACAAGAACAGCCGTAGGCAGGTAGGAGGGGCGAATCAGTGACAGGTAGTCCATTTTAAAATTAGCATCCAGAAGGTTGAAAAGTGGGTACATTTAAAACCAAACACATACATATGTAAAAATCTTTTCTGGAACCCAGGAGAATGTGGACCCCTCACTCTGGATCATTACATTGAGTTTGAAGGTCTGCAGAATGCAATCAAGTCCTACTCACGGTCCAGATACGTACAAGTCGACGCTTTGGGGGTCCAAAAAGGAAATAGAAAGCATATTTCTTAGAAAGAACTAAGTCAGAGTTGAACATGTCAAGACACAAGAGCTTGGTGGTGTACACCTGTGAATTAAATACTAAAGTGTTTTGCTTATAAAATAGCATTCTTCCATGCAGAGACAAGTGCTTTTACATATTAAAAGTAACATCTGTGTTGTTTAGCTCAACAGTGAAAACGCATGCAAAAACATCATCTCGGGCAACCCTAAGAAGCGTGTGACATGTGCTGAGCATGGGATAGCAACAGTAAAAGAATCCGGTCCATTGCAGGACTGGTCTTCTCTGGCAGGGGAGGGAGGGAAAGGACTTGTCTCAGCCCTCTGTGAAGTCCAGTTCCCCTGCTGTCATCCACGGGGGAACTGGCAAGCTCCAACCCATGTCCTTTGTCCCTGCCAGAGAGAAGCCACGGTCACACACATCCACTCAGCCACAAAGGACTAAACCACCATTTTATTAAAGCAGAGAGATATTCACGTGGAATAAAGTGAGTCCTTCTCTCTCTCTCTCTCTCTCGAGATGAGAAGGGACCACCTGAAGCTAGAGAAGATATACTTTGATCCCAAAATGAAGGGCATTCCCCTCTTGAGGTAGGAGGGGCACCTTACACATGGTTGATAGACGCGTAGCTCTGGGAGCAAAGCGGGTCCCCCCCCAAAAGGTGAGATGAGGGCATTGTCCAGACAAACCCTTGCTTCCAGTACTTACGTGGCACTTACAAATAGGAGGAGGTTGCCACGCTGCAGACGGTCAAGCAATTTTTAAATTGGTTATTTAGGCTGTCTTTGGGTCTTATGAATGATTTCAGTTTTATCTGGGCTGCTGCTCTGGATCAGCGTATCTCAGAATGTCTCAGGACCTTCATCAATATCAGGCCGCTTATAGAGGCAAGTGACCTTGAATCCCCCCACCCCTGGTGCGGAGCTGACCAGAACTGGCTAATGTTAAGCAGCTTTGCAAGTTTTCTTTCTTTCTTCTCCTCATGGCCCGCTGTGCTCACGGCCCATTTTGCTCATGGCCCATTTTGTTCAAGGCCTATTTGGCTCAATGCTCGCTTTGTTCTTGGCCTGCTGCTCTGCACCCGGCACGAATACACCCGGAACTAGGAAGGCACCTTATGTTCCAGAAACCCGGACATACCTGTATCTCCCAATCCGTGACTACTTTACCTTATATGGACTCAAGGCAGCCCAGTCACATGTTCCCCGGCTATATAAACACCACCCCTGTAGTCTGGAGTACGACGCCCTCAGCCCGGACACTGTGGACCGTGGGACTTTGCCCAGGCTGGGTTTTTCTCTCCAATATAGCCTGTTCGCTCAAATTCGACTGATTTTGTCTCTGGCGCCTCTCGACTACCTTACATTAGTGCAGAAACTCGGGATTATGACCCCCTCGGTGGTCGGGGGCCAGCCCCCCCCCACCCCCACCCCCGGGACTCTTCTACAACTGAACCTCGGAGGTCAAGAATGGCACGATCGGTTTCAGACTCCGGTAAGTCCTATGCTGCCACTTCTCTGTCTGAGCCCTTCTTGTCCTGTGTCGCGGCCATGCCAGGGATGGTTTTCCACTCCTGTTTGGGACCCTGTGATCTGGGAGACATCTCACTTGCAGGGGACTACCTCCATTTATTCTAGAGTTTCCTCTAACACGGGGGACGCCTTGTCTTAGGGGATAACTCTCTGGGGTGTCGGGGCATCATGGGCAATACCGAGTCCAAAACTAATCCTAAAACCCCTGTGGGCTGTCTCCTCCTAAATTTCTCCAAATTGGAATTTTCCCAAAGCCTCCACAAAAAAAGGCTAGTCTTCCTGTGTACCACCGAGTGGCCTCAATACCCCTTAGACAATCAGTCTAGGTGGCCCTCTGAGAGCACTTTTAATTTTGCCATCCTCATTGACTTGAGCAATTGTTGCCGCCATTCAGGAAAATGGTCGGAGGTTCTGTATGTTCAGGCTTTCTGGGCTCTCCAAGCTCACCCATCTCTACACGTCCAGTGTTCTACCTCACAGGTCCTTTTAGCTAATCAGCTGAAAGGAGCATGGTGGCTAAATAAAAAATTTAAAACAACCCTGACTCTCCCTACCACACCCTTGCACCGTCCTCTGCACCCTTGGGCTCCAGCCTGGACTGATTCTTAATCCTCCTCCTCCCTCCCAGCCTATACACCCTATACTCAGCCACCCTTCCTCCCTTGGCTGTCATCTTCCCCCTCTGCTGCTGGACAGCCCCAACTCTCCAGCCCGCCCATTTTGCCATCCTCTGCCCCCCATCCCCTCTCCTGTGTCAGGCCACACTCCTTCCCACCTCCTGCCTCTCGGGGAAGTAGCAGGGGCTAAGGGTGTGGCACGGGTCCATGTTCTGTTTTCTCTCCAAGACCTGTCCCAAATCAAAAAGCGCCTTGGAAAGTGTCATGGTTCCAGCAGTGTCCAGTGAGCTCTCGCTGCCCCTTAAAATCAGGGGGAAACGTTTAATTCTCGCACGGGGCCGTACCCAAATCCGCAGCAGGTTTCCAAGGTGAAAAGCCTCTGGCATGTTGGAACAATGTCGATAAGGGAAGGTGGCAAGCCGAATCCATAACTTCAAAATAAGGATTGGCTCTAAAGGGCTGGGGCATGAAACCCAGCTCACGTCCAAAATCGTCGCCACCGCTGGTCCCCCAGGTGCCTGGGCCCCATGGCAGATCCTCCC
This sequence comes from Tenrec ecaudatus, assembly GCF_050624435.1. Lineage (NCBI taxonomy): Eukaryota > Metazoa > Chordata > Mammalia > Afrosoricida > Tenrecidae > Tenrec > Tenrec ecaudatus. The sequence continues at coordinate 157,230,426 of NC_134533.1, read as the reverse complement.
CACCCCCACCCACCACCCACCGCCCACCGCATCCCAATGCATAGAAAAAATAAAGCCTGTTTGTTCAAATTCAGCTGATTTGGTCTTTGGCGCCTCTCGACTCTCTTACACTTCTGAGGCTGAGGATAGGCCTGCATCAGGATTTTCACTAGGGCCTGCCTTCAAGGTTCAGATGTTTCCCAGGCCAATTCTCACACAGTCCTTTGTTTATAAATTGCTTCACCGGGTCTTTTGTTAATATCCCCTTGGCAGGCTGGCCACAGGCCCCTGGTTGTGTCGCTGCACTCTGGTCAAGGGATAGCCCAACCTGGAGTTGATTGTAACACTGAAAGGGCGGATCACATTCGACCTCTTCACCATCTGACATTTACTGAACAGTTAAGCACTCAGCTGCCAACCACCAAAGAGCTGGTATTTTTTTAACCCAACCAGACGTGCTGTGGGAGAACAGCCCTGGTGATCTGCTCGGATAATCCTTCCAGCCTAGGAAGCCCTAGAGCAGTGGTTCTCAACCCGCCTAATGCCGTGACCCTTTCATACAGTTCATGGTGTGGTGACCCCCAACCATCACATGATTTCCGTTGCTGCCTCATAACTGTAATTCTGCTACTGTTATGAATCATCATGTAAATATTTGATCTGCAGGATGTATTTTCATTGTGACAAATTGAACATAATCAAAGCATAGTGATTAATCACAAAAACAATATGTAATTACATCTGGGGAGATATTTATTTCTAATGACAAATAAGTGAAACTTTGTCTTGAAGCAAAGTGTAGCAGGGTACCCGTCTTCACGCCGATACGCATATGTGGGTGTATCTGCATGTTGGTGGACCCACCTGGAGATGGATAGAGGAGTGGTGTTTGGGTTCATAAGACCGTCAGAAATATGTTTTCCCAATGGTCTTAGGCAACCCACAGGTTGAGCAGTGCCGCCCTAGAGGGAAGTTCTACTCTGTTCCATGGGATTACCAGGAACAGCACCTAACAACAATGGGGGAGGAGAAGGGGAGGTCTGTAGGGAGGTCGGGGCAGTTGCGGAACCCTAGCTCTTACACTGACTGCTCACCACCAGACCCCTGGACTCTTCTAGTGTTCTGAAACGGCCGTTGTGATCCAAGCTCATACTCCCTGAGGCATGGTCTGCAAGCGCCAGGTCACCAGCAATCTCATTATGAAGTGAATACCTGTGTGTAAGAGTTACTTTAAAAGGGGGCAGTGACAGCTTTGGTAACTCATTTTACTGGGAAATATTTTTCTCAAAACAATCACTGAATTCAGAAAGGGTGAAGTTAAAGAAGAGCAGAATGCACAGTCTTATAAACTTGTGTTATCTTTACTTGGAAATTGTGATAACACTCCCGGGGCCCACCTTCTGTCTGCAGTCATTTGAAAATAGTGTGTGCCCAGAACATCCTCAGGAGCAGAGTACAAGAATAACCAGCCAACACCATTTTTAAGGGCTCACAGACATTTTATAAGAATTTATTTCTGTGATCTGATATTTTAATTATAAATCACAATTACTGATTCACAGATACTATATTATAAGCACCTTATATAACATTGTTGATTTGCTTATCAGACATAGTGTAACATTAAGTATGTTTATAGATAAATGCACTACACATGAGAGGGCTTGAAGAGTTCATGAATAAGTGGAATTAAAACATAATAGAACGTACATTTATATACAACGGGGGCTTCAAAACGTTCATGGAAATTACCATTATCTTTAACTCCATTTTCCCACATTTTTTTACAAAGTCTTGTTTATCCAAGGCTTCTCACTAAGTCAAAGTTGCTCCTGTTGTCTATCATTTATCTATAATACCTTATGCTAAAATGAATAGATGTATGGCTTCAAGGGAATTCAATATATAGAACTTTACACTTATAATGCAGACTGCTTAAAGTATAATTGCTCATGGGATCTTCATCATGGAGAGAGATTAACTACTCCCCCCAAAAGTTATACTAAGCTTCTATAGAGTACTTAAAATGAAACTCAATTTACATTTAAATTTTCAGGAATATATCTAAGAAAAATGAGACTTACACCCATCTCCTCACTCTTCCAACAGAAATCTGTTTCCTCATTTCATTTGGGACTTTTGTCACATGGTCCTGAGCAGTGAGAACTGTAGGAGCACCAGGTATAGAATCCTGTGCCCAGAATTGTCTACTTCTCCTTCTCAAAACTCTCAAAACTCACTGCCATCGTGTCAATGCCAACACACAGTGATCCCAGAGGACAGGGTAGAACTGCCCCTGTAGGTTTCTGAAATTCCAACTCTTTATGGCAGTAGAGAGCCTCCACTTTCTTTGCTTTATTTTCTTCAAAGAGTGTATCACCACCTGGCATATTTGGGTATTTGGTTGTTGCTTTACTTCATTTCTATCTTATCTCTTTAGAATACATCTTCCTGAAAGTCAAATTCTTGCTGAGTCCCAGGTCCAAGAATAGTCCCTTGCAAATACAAATAGTATGAATAAATACCATCATATTTTGTGAACTCGATCCCATAATCTGTGATGAAAATAAGCTGAACATTTTCTTACATGTAGAAAATTAGGGTGAAAGTTTGGTTTATTGTGCCAACCTAGCCAATAGGAACATGTGGGATTAATCATGTTGTAGTTTGATTGGAGGGCAAACAGATAAACAACTCTTCAAGGCCCGCCCCCATCTCTCTTGCTCTCTGGTGATGGACCAGCATGCTACTGCTTTAGCTAGTTCTCTGCCTCAACCTGTGGGCCAATCCAACCCGCATGAATCATGGACTGTGTAACTAGATTGGCTCCTTCGAGGCCTGCTTCACCACACTCCTGGTGTGGACATCGCTTGAATTGGAGGCTGGTGGATCCTGTCGCCATGCATGGCTTGAGTTCCATAGCCCATCCCTGCTTTGCTAAGCTCCTGAGCTGCTGACTGTTCCCGATCCACTCTGCTGTCTGCTGCCTGTGGTCAGACGCTGCCTGCCTTGCTGAGGGAGGGCTCTACAATCTGCTTCCTTGACCTTGGTCCAGGCAGCCCTCATGAGTTTAATGACTTCCAGTATATTTACTGTTCCAAGTTGAACTGAGCCCTCTGTACTGCTGTGTGGACCAATTAGCTGTTATATTCCTTCTAGATAGGTAGATAGATATAAACTATTCAATTATATAATATTATATAATCATACGTGTCCTGGTTTTGTTTCTCTAGAGAACCCTGCCTAACACAATTAGGAAAACGTGATTTCTATTTGTGGTATTAAAAGGAGCCCAGGTGGCACTGTCAGAAAGGCACTGGACTGCTGACCACAAGGTCGGCAATTCAAACCCACCAGCTGCACCACGGGAGAAAAACGAGGCTGCCTGCTCCTATGACAATGTATAACCCCAGAAACCCTTTGTAGCCTGACTAGATTTGCAGCCCCCAAGGCTTAGATTGGGCTGCAGAAGCGTTTGGTTCCTGGGTTTTGAGGGAGTAGCAACTATAAAACAAACTTGCTGTCACCAAGTAACTCAGAGTCATGGCCATCCTAGAGGACAGGGTAGAACTGACCAGAGGGCTCTTCAGGACACCTCATGGCATGCTGATGACACAATGGACTGTGAATGGCAAGAAAAGCTATTGGAAATCACCAGCTGCTTGGCGAGAGGAAGAGGAGGCTTCTACTCCACCCTCAGGGGTCACTAGGGGTCAGTATCACTCGATGGCAGTGAGTTTGGTGTGGGTTTGGAGGATATGTGTGTGGTAAGCTATGAACAGCAAGTGCAACAGTTAGAACGCATCAACCACCCCTTGGGAGAACGATAAGACCACTGTTCCTAAAAATATGTATAGTCTCGGAAACCCCAGGGGACAGGTATATCCAGTTCTATGAGGTCGCTGTGAGTTGGAATCAACTCAACACTAGTGGGCTTGGCAGCGGGAATCCTTACAGGTACAGATGAACACATCATTCCCTGGGGAGCAGCCAGCAGGTTCCCACTGTCGGCCTTTCGGCTGGCAGGCAGGTGTTTTAACCACCGCACTCCCAGAGCTTGTGATGAGAAGCGACAAGGTCCTGTCATCTTTTTACATTGAGCGAGAAAACTCCAGGGCAGTAGGTTCTGTTCCGAACTGACCCTCAACCTGCTCATCTTCAATCAACAGGAATAATTAACTTGGCGTCATTTGCTTTCAAATAAGGTGATTAAAAACTAAAAGTGCGTCATGGTGCCAATCAAGAAGAATCAAATCTCTCCTGAGCATCAGGGTTTGCCCTTCAGGTGCAGCCTGTCCGCACGAACGCATTACATTTTGCACGGCTTCCCCTTGGGAGTGTCCTGACCTCTAGCCGTCAAACATGGGGTGATGAAGCACTTGTCCTGATTATTATGCACTTTGTGTGGGTAATGGATGGCTCCTTTATTTTCCCGAAGGTGGTACTTTGTTTATAAGTCACCTCGGAAATCCATTTTCTTTTTGGGGGTGGCCTCTCATTGCGCTTTGGTGTGGGAGCACCTATTCCTCATTGTCAGGCCCCGAGTAAGGGAGTGTTTTCGAAAACAAATCTGCACTGCACTGTGCACCACGAATGATATGCACCCCATCATCTTTCAATGTGTTCGTAGCCATTGTATGAGGTAGTTTGTGTTATGCTTCAAAGAGCCATTCCTGACCTCAGACACCTCTTCACATAAGTAATTCTTTCTACACACACTAGCCGGGGGCAGGGGGGACAAATGGGTCCAGAAAGGCTCCCTCCTGCTGGAGAGAACAGGTTCTGAACCTGACAGGCTGGCCTCTCTGGCTCGTAATAGACTGGCCCCACGGGACTGATGCCTTATTTCTGTCTCCGTGCAGAAACCTTGGAGGGTCACAGAACCCATGGAAAAAACTGTGTCACTTTCCAATGGGCAACACCCCAGGAAGCTCCTTGTGCTCTGCACTGGGCCCTGTCGCATTCCGGATGTAATTCAGGCTGCCACCGCTTGCACCAGGCTGCCCAGGCTGTCCTGCAGACAACAGCAAAGAACCCCAAATTCTCACTCACTACTGTACTGAGGTCTACTGTCTATAAGGGGGCTTCAAAAGCTCATAAAATATATATAAATAAAAGGTAATGGAATTTTCCCACAAACCTTTCTAGGCCCCTCCTTATATCCAGAATTTAATTTAGTTCTGACATCTCCATTTTCAGCCAAGACAATAGGTGCAGACCCTACCAAGCATAGATTAGTCTCAACAGAGTGTAAAAACGCAACGATAGAACCCCACAGTGGCTCTTAATGTTTTACACAGGACTGACAGGTGTCGCTTCCACTCACATCTCATTGGTCAAAGCAAATTCCGCTGCCAAACCCAACACCAGTGGGAGAGCAGGGGGATCCAATAGGGAGAGGTGTGACTAATCATCTGCCAGCTTCATAATCTACACACCTGCAATGGCTTAGGACATGGCTGTTTGGATCAAGATAGGAGTAATGACACAACCCCCTGAGAACCTGAAAACAAGTTTCAGACTCAACCCCCAGAGAAATGCACATACGCACACAAAGACCTACAAAAGTTTGTATAGCATTTCAAAGATCAGAGGTTCCTGAGTTCCATACACCAACTCCAAATTTCAGGATGCTTGGGACAGGAAAATCTCCCCACATACCAGCAATATGGCAATAGCTTCCTTGTCCCACCTAAAGTTAGCAGTACACCGAGGTACCCTGCAAACTCCCTGAGACACTACCCAGGTGGGCTGGAGGTGCAGACCACTGCCCTCCACACCCCTGGCAAAGTTGATTGAAAGAAGACTACTTTGCCTTTAAAAACGTGCTTTCTTCCTATGTTAAGATTATACTATTTTGTTAGGATGGCTTTTTTATTTCTTACTGCTTTATAAATTTCTTTTAATGCTTTATATGACTAAGAACTACTAGAACTTTCTACTCTAGGGTGATTTTACTAAGTAATAACACTTGGTAATATTAAATAAATCAAAAGGTATTATCCTAAGGCCATTAAGCATTGCCGCTTTACACACACACTGCTCCATGGACCAAATGTCATACACAACAATCAGTGTCGTTTTAACTCTAGCAAGATTCTCCAATTTTGCCATAATGAAGAGAAAATGAGGGAGCTCAGAGGGGAAGGGCAACGCCATCCATCGCCCTACCCAGAAAGCAAGTCCACCAATGTGACCCCAAGATGAGGGCAGCCTGGCCTGCCAGAGAGCAGACGACATTTTGCCAAAGGTCAAATAAATGGGAATCAGCCATCTGACGCAATCAAGATCTAACCAAATTGTCAGCTGACGCCAATGAGAGGCATTTTTAGTCACCCTAAGATTTGATTGCCTTGGGGTTTTTTTTTAATTTATTCTTTTTTTAGTTCTTGTTGGGAGCCAGAAATCTCAACAAAGTAGAAGTGTATGAAGAAATTGCATAACAGCCAGGAATGAGCCCATTGGAGGCACATGGCTTAGGACCTCTGACATGTGAACTTGGACATGATTTGGGGTTGTTGACAGGCAGATCACTGGGCTGTGGTAAAGCACGGAGCGAGGGTCAGCTCCTTTGAAAAAGTAAAACACCCTGAACATTTTATGACTCCGCACTTGAACCTGCAGCAGCCACAATGAGAAATGTGATAGAGAGGGGAAAGTCCAGAGAATCAGGGGCCCAGCTCTACTGAACCCCAAGACACAGGCTGCCTAAGTCCCCGCAAAGGACCCGCTGTGTGAGCCTGGAGCGTCAAGGAAGAGTGGGGGATGGGGGTAGACTTTCCTCGCGTGGGCTCATCTAAAATGTCTCACGGTTTCAGATTTAATTTCCTTTATAAGAAAAACAAAAAAAAATTATTTTCTTTATTAAAGTTGAATATGCTATAAAATCTCTTTGAGAATTAAAGCAAAATAACTTTAATGTGGGGTTTATCCACAACCCAGAGATGCTTTCTGTTGGAATCTGAATCTATGTTGAATTTTACATAGAACTGCATGCATTGCTTTAAGCAAACTAAGCACATAAATATCAATTAAAGGGTGAGGATTTGATTTACAAAAACCTTCACCGAGGGTTTCTTTAAATAGTAACCTTCTCTGAATGTGTTTCATTCCCATTATAAATTATAATAATATCATTCATACACATTTTGGCACAGCTAGTGCATGAGAAAACTATGCCTGCCCCTTGTGTGGTTATAGTAGAGTCCTCTCAGGCTTTGCTAACATGTAGGGATCGAAGCAACAACAAAGCAAAACTCCTAAGGATGAAAAGAGTCACACTGTCTCATCTGCAAATGAATAGCTGCCTAAGGTATTAATAAAAGCAATAATGTTTGTGCAAAATACATTCAGGTATTATTCTCTTATTTCCTGGGATACATGGATCACCCACTATTAGTTTCATTTTAATATATTTAAATATCAAAACATACAGAATATTGCAATTTTTTTCTCAATAATGGTCATGAAATAAGAGTGAAACCAAATATACCATTTTCCTCATATGGTTTCACTCTGAATGGCATTTCAGCCCCCCTATTTTTCAACTCCCTGAAAAATCCCATTGCACTTATAAGCACCATGCCACTGATATAATCCCCCACCTCTGCTTCTTCCTGGCAAACCCTAATCACCCTGCTACCCTTTGGCAGGGCTGTAGGGTGACCAGTACCCTTAAAGATTTTCTAGGTCAGTAGGAAGATGGAACTCCAGATGACGGGCCATTTGATTACAAGGAACCCCAGGGCTAAGAAGGTCTGACTTACATACAACCTATTGTTAGGAACCAAGACTCATCAAGATACATACAATGGTTTCTACTAACCATTTGATGTGATATGCATCAAAGCATTCTTATTATTTCTGTATCACTGTCAGAGATGTTTTAGTGTATCTGGAAGTGGTTTTTTCTTATTTTTATGTATGGACAGGTATCCTATATCCTAAGACAAATATTTGACTAAGTGGTATGAGATTTGAACTATACCTAACTGTTCAGATTTATGTACAAATTCAATTTAAAGACAGACTTTAAAAAGGTGAGGAGCTGATACCAAGAGTTCAAGTAGAGAGAGAATGTTTTGACAATGATGATGGCAACAAATGTACAAATGTGCTTGACACAATGGATGGATTGTGATAAGAGCTGCACAAGCCCCCAATAAAATGATTTTTTGAATTCAATTTAAAGACAGACGTAAGAAGGGAATTTGTTCATAATCTGAGACTGTGTGTAATACCTTAGAGTCAAATATTCCCTATAGCAGAGATGTCATGATCAGAAAATACAAAGAAAAAGCATTTTACATGATTTACACTACTCTGTAATATTTTTAAATATCGCATACCCACCTGAATGTTTTGTATTCCTTATAGCAAGACATGCCACATGCTACTCTCAATTGAAAATTAGGATAAAATGCCAGGGGTGGGAGGAGCAGGGAAGGCTTATCAGGAAAAGAATGGAGCCCAGAAACCCAGATTAGCAATCACCCCTTCCTTGTAATGAGTTTCTGGACCAGTAGGAGTGAAATTGCATGCCAAAAAATTGTAATAAATTATTCTCCATTTAAACACAGACTAGTTGTATCATCACCTAGCTCCAGGTTCAGGAGATTGAACTTATTAAATTCATTACTGAACAAAAGCTTGGCCTCATTTCCTAATGCAGTTGACTGTGCTTTGATGACAGATTGTATGTGGACGCAGGCTCGGTCATATGGAACAATGATCAACGACCATACATCACACAGCAGGCATGTGGCGCTATTGTCAGGGTATCAACCTGTAAACACAGTCTTTTAAGAGACCACGAATAACACGCTAATTCAGGAGATGGGCCAGTCTGTGGAGTAACTGCCCTACAGAGGAAGATGTAAGACACTACAGTTGTTCTCTCCTTCCTTCAATTAAGATCGTCTGTTCCTGCCGTAAGCTATCCATGCCTTCAGGCGTTCAAAAGCACTGTCTGTTTGTTTGTTTGTTTGTTTGTTTGCTTGAAAATGATTTAGCACAATCGTGAACACAGATTTTAATCAAACAATCTCAGTATTGCCATCTATATTTATAAATATCTCCATTCTCCTCTTAAGGTATTAACATTTAAGCAAAATCAGAGGATAAAAAGAGTTCTTAATAGTGCCCAACAAATGCCAGCAAACCAATGAAAAAGTCAGAGAAATATCGATCATTTTTTTAGGGTCTCTGATTTTGTGGCGTGATAAGTATCAGAAGGATGTGACTATGATTTCACATCTGGTTTAATAAAATATTTTCAGAGACAACACATTTATGCTCATAGTTGCTGAATTTCAATAAGTTCAATCAATGAAATTCTTGGTTTTTCATTTCATATTAATTAACCAGTGATGACTGAGGGCATCACACGTCAGTACAGGAGATATCAAAGACAGGAACACATACCTTCGCCCTTAATGCCACTGTGTGTAAGGAGCGGAAGATGCTTAAATACTAATTATTAAACAATAAGACAGTAGGATGAATAAACATGGGCGACTGGGTATGTTGAAACTCCTCCAAAGGCTATCTGACGTCTCCCAGGTTAACTTGTTCAACAACTGAAAGTGTCAAGTCCATCGAGCAGCTTCTCAGTTTCAAGGCCTGGTGAGTCACTGATGCAAAATTAGTCACTGCAAGCCTGTGGCGAGCTTAGTGCTACTCTGACACACAAGGGGCCACGGTCAAAGTCAACTAGGTGGCCATTGGCTGGAAGGCTATCTACACAGGACCAAAGGCCCTACAAGCAGGCTTTTCCCAACAGGTGATGCCTGCATCATCTTCCACAAGAGTGGCTGTTCCTTCAGGCAAACATCGCGGGAGATACAGTGGCCGCAGCCTAAGGCAAGGATCAGAGACCGGAAGCGCACTGCGCACTGCTCCGCACGGTGGAATGTGAAGGATGCCACACAGGAGTAGCAGGAGATGAATGGAGAGGTGCATTGAGCAGATCCATGTACGCTGTCAGAGGGTCCAAAGAGGGCTGCCCTTATCCCACAGCAACAAGGAGCCACAGAGGAGGAGTGACAGACAGACGGCAGTTTCTCTTCAACGGTTTCATTGGCACTTCATTCATGCATCATGCAATTCAATAGTTCAACCCTAGCAAGAGCTGTGCAATCTTTACCACAAACCGTTTTACAGCATTCTTTCTTTTCCCATATTCATTGTTATTCGTGTGATTTTATTTTCAATTTTGGCAAAAATATACAGAACAAAACATTCACCAATTCAACATCTACATGTATCATTCAGAGTCGTTGATTATACCCTCTGTGTTGTACAACCATTAGTGTTATCCCTCTCCAGATTGTTCTGCCACCATTAACATGAACTCAGTACCCCCTTAGCAAAAACTCCTCCTCCTTTTTAGACGTTTTCTTGAAGCAGGATTCATATGTCATACACTTCCACAATTAAACCGCTTCTACAAGGAGCTGGCTAGACATCATCACAATCAGCCGTAATGCACCCTCTCCCCTCTCGTACCCACTGATTGCTCCCAAATGCCACTATCACCCTCCCCCAAGTCCAGAGAAGCCATTGCCTCCGTTCCTGTATCTGCAGCCATTCTTCCTGTGCTTCCCAAACTGGGAGACTAACCACAACCATCAAAAACAAAATGAAACAGAAAGAAGAAAATGATAGTAATAATACTATAAAGATAAAAATAAGAGTAAGAAAAAATACTGACAATAATTAGGAAGCCAGAGAAGAAATTTCTTTCTTGCAACCATCGAGAAATATCTGGGCATAGAGTAAATTCAAGCTGGGTCAAGAGAGAAGTCAACTGACCAAGTATCATATTACACTCTGGTTCAATCCATCATAACCAAGTTTACAATCATCTCTGTCTGATGGCAAAGCTGCTGAGAGGTCACCTGTGGTTAAAGCGGACCTGCCAGAGGCCCAGTCTCAGCAGACACTCTGCAGATGGATTCTGGGTTCCCACTGTCCTCCATAGCCATCTACAAATTGGCTGTTCACAATTTAAGCTCACATACTTTCCCTTCATCATTTTTGGATTTTGTTATGATCATCTTTGAATCACACGGCTGATGTGCTTCTTGCATGAGGGCTTCATTGACACCTCACTTTGATGGCTGCTTGTTTGAATACAAGCCTCGAAGACCCCCAGACAGGATTCCAAATGATAGCCACCCTTCCTTCGCCACTCTGTGCTGTAATCTTCAATGATCTCTTCAAGCAAGGCCATGTTCTAAGAACTGACTCTTCTTGGCTTAGGGCTAGGATTACGTGGAAGCCCAGAATCCATCTGCTTGTCCACAGGTTATGAATGACTCCGGTTTACTTTAGTGGTCATATAACTAAAACAATCCAGAAAACCAGAACCCAAAGAGACAGACTGCATTTTAAGGGATCATTTGGGAGGCTTATGAAACCTCGGTTTGAGAAGCAAAATTCCTAATACCCACTGGATCTAATAATTAAAGAATCACTGCTGAGCAAAGCCAGAGCACAAGTGGGGTTGAGGGTGTGGTCGTTTGTTGTTTCATGTCAACTGGACACTCCTGGCTAGGGGTACACTCAAACCTGTCAATCAAGTGGTAGGTTGAGGACACCTCCATGGGGGTGTGGCCTTTTGTATGAGAGTGAGGGGCTCTGGGAATTCTCTCTCTCTCTCTCTCTCTGCCACGTCATCTTCCTCCTCACTGGGACTCTGCATCAGCCTCCAGGAGCAGCCCCATGTGGGACGCATGACCCTGTGAGCAGCCACTACTGTGACATGTTTCCACCAATCTCAAATCCCCAGGACCCTGCACCCATAGGCCCATGATCTACCTGCTTCCTACTGCACCTTTCTGCATCCCAGCCTGCAGCTATGTGACTCTAAAGAGGGACTTCTGGACTAGTGAGGTAGGTAGTTTATTGTGCCAAGCTGGCCGATAAACACATGTGGAGTTAATTGAAGGGCGGAGGAATAAATGGCTCAGTGAGCCTCGCCTTTCTAGTTCTTGGGTCTCTTGCTTTCTGATGGTCGGACCAGGGTGTAGCTGCCTTAGCGAGTCCCTGCCTCAGCTGGCAAATCTCACTTCCTGCAGGCTATCCCTGAGGAGAAGCCACATGGACCAACCCCGAGGCAGCCCTGGGTGCTGGAGCAGCCATGTGGAGACCCCTGCCAGCACTGAGATGCTTACACATTCACTGACTCGGCTTTCTTCCTGCAGTCGGCATCATTGTGTCTGTTTTGTGAGATGGAGGAGGACTTTTTGGATTGTTGATGGACATATGGGTTAACAGGTTAATGTTGGACTTGTGGGCTTGGGCAGCACTGGGTTGGGATGTTTTCTTGATGTGCACTTACCCTTTATATAAAACTCTCTCTTATACATCAGAGTCTGTGGAGTTGTTTCTTTAAAGTACCCAGACTGACACAACTAGCATCAGATTTATGGCGCTGAATTGGATTGGGCTGAGATGCCTTCTTGATGTATAATTACTTCTTGATATAAAACTCTTTCGTATACACCGATGAAGGTCACTGGGTCTGTTTCTCTTCTGGACAAGGCAGCTTGACCCAGGGGGTAAGCAAAACAAGCTGCAGGATCAGGAATAAGCCATTGAAAGCAGCCATCACAGGTAATGCTTTCAAGAAACTCACTCCGGTTGGAGAGGGAATAGGAGATCGCCCACGAGTTCAACGAGGGGCTAGAGGTCGGGGACTCGGAGGACAACAGGGCTTGGGTTCCATCTCGGTTTTATGAAGAGAGGTTTGAGTGCTTTCCTGAACTTGGGGGAGGGGGGAGGAGCTATAAGAGAGCTCAGACACAGGTTCAGAAGAAAGAGGAAATGAGCCTGCGGCTCTGGAAGAGGGAGGGGAGTGCCAGGAGAAAGAACGCTGAGCCGAGCCTGAGGCCAGCTTCAGCTTCGTGGGTACCACGCTTTCTGCTAACCTTTCTTCAAAATCATACCAACAAGTATCCCCTGTGCTGCCCCAGCAATGTTGCTGCTGGGGGGATATGAGATCAGCCTTAGCACTGACTTCACGGTTCCTATTAATTAAGGACTATGTCAAGAATTTTAAACATCTACTAAACAACGTACTTTGCATTAAAAGCCATCAATTACTTAAATCTACACTATTCCAACCCTAATACACATATTAGTTCAGCTATTAAACAATGTTCTGCAAACAGTTGGTGTTTAAATAAACAGCAAAATGCATCAAAACCACATCCTGTCCTCAATCAAAGTCAGCCCAGCTCCTGTAGGAAAATCCAACAGGCTTGGAAGTCAGAGACTATCCACCAGGAAGACGCGTGTGCACCCAGGACTTGGTTCCAGGACTTGTAGGTCTGACCATGTTGACCTAGGTACAGGTTCAGGAGGGCGATAGTCACTCACTCTGATGACCAGGGATTCTTGTGGGCACACGCAGGAATGAAAGCAACCAACTTCAAGAGCAGCCCAGTTGGGAGCAGGGACAAGTAAGGGTGAGAAAGGGCACCCAGGCAAACGCAAGTGCTGGAATTCAGCACGGGATCCTCCCCAGGGCTCTTTCCACCTCATGCCCTAGTATGAAACAGCTCACACTACTCGGCAGTCATCTTACGAAGGATTGTATGTTGAGACCACTGGCTAGTCAGTGAGAAAAGTAGGTTGAGTTCTTGCCTCAGACCTTCTAAGAAGATTCACTCTAAATGGGTCAAAGACACAAACCTGAACTATCAAACCACAAAAGTCCGTGAAAAAACTAAGGAGAATTTATACTTTATTCTCTGAGTAGAAACAGCATTTCTAAGTATGATTTTAAAAATCCAGAAGCAAGAACAAGAAGAAAAGAGCAATATGTTTGACTAATATTAAAAGTTTCTGAGTGGTTGAAAGCAAAATAAGAAAAAAAAGCATAAAGTTTAAAAGAAAAAGACAAATGAGAGGAAGATATCTGTAATTTGTATTCCAAACAAATAATTGCTTTCTTTATTTGGAATAGGCGAAAAGAAGAAGTAGTAAACCAACTGAAAAAGGAACAAAGGATATGAACAGAGAGCAACACTGACACACACACACAGTGTGTCCAGAGTATCGCCACAAAATCATAAAGTGCTTTGCTAAACAAAAATATTGGAACATGAAGTGAATGTTTCTCAACATGTTCTCCAGCAAACTATACACTTTTGAAAGCTGTGCTTCCGTCTCCCTAGTCCTTCCCTGGAGAACCCGGCCCTCTTCGATGGACATGACTCCAACGTGGTAGCTTTGGAAGCGTCGAGTAACTCACATTGGGTTCCTCTGTGTTGTGCTCAGACTTTTGCAAATAAAAGCAAGTCTGAAGAGGCAAGATCAGCACTGGAGAGTGGACGGAGGAACGCTCCCAAAGAACAACCAAGAAGGAAGAGGTGCATTGTTGTGATGGGGGAGCCGGGGGAGGGGGGACATTGCTCAGCCCAGCTTTTGTGTCCTTTTCCTCAGCAATGCAAGTTTCAAGTTTTTAAACTTCCTTCGAGTAAGCCCCATGATCTTCCTGCATCCTTCACGCAAACCGACCGAGATTGCTCCTAAATTCATTGCCATAATCTTTGAACTTGGCTTCCCTGCCTGTTCATCTGTGAGCTCTTCCCAACATCCTGCAAAACACTTGCTCCAACTCCCAGCTACTCCAAGTGGGGAAGTGTTGCCATGAACGTGTTGCGAGCCTTCAATTATTTGGGAAGCTGGCTACTTGAGTGTTCTTTAAAATTTAACATGAATCCTGACCTTAATCTTTTTTCCTGCATGACACCAAAAGTGTCCTTATTCTGAAGGCACTGTCACATGACAAGCCTAAGACAAGTGTATGACTGAGAGAACTTGTCTGCAGCCATCCTCTAATCAGAAACCTGGTCAGACACATGTTTTTAATAAAGCTGTGCAGGGTATGAATTGGAACCCTAATACCAATAGATTGTTTTACTTGCCCATTTTGCTTACACTTAAACATATGAAAAATATTTAAACTCAATTTTAGCAAGAGAAATATAAACTAAAACGCTGAGATGTCCTTTTAAACTTGATAAATCACAGTGTTGGGAGAAGGTGTGGGGACAGAAGAATTTCACACATGGCTAGTGCAATGGTGAGCAAGCACAGTCCTTATGAAGACAAAGTTGGTGACATCAATCAAAAGTTAAAGAGTGCATACCCACAGGTTCTTTGGGTCCAGAGATACTTATAAGTGATACATTTTTCAGAGACCTTTACTGAAGCATTTTGGAGGATTAGAACATTAGAAACGACCTACATAGCCACAAAAAGATAAGTGGTTAATAAATTCTAGTTTATCCATACACTGAAATACTATGAAATCAATAAAGAATGGAATCACATTACAGATAGTCAATGAATGTTCTCAAAGATATATAAAGAGATAAAACAAAAAACAGTAAGGTATGAGACCATGTAAAATGTGTTATCCTTTGTGTGGGGATGAATTTATTATTAATAACTCGATTCAGGAAGAATAGACCAAAAAATGTGATTACCTTAAATATAACAAGAGGGAGGTTAGCCAAAAAAAAAAAAAACTGAAGGCAAAGACTTTGGGAGGTGCAGAAGAGTCAAAGGCACCAAAGTAAATATTATTATATACACATTCCTGAAATAGCGATCTACAAACTAGATACATACATACATAGACAAGCTGAGTAGGTGTTGGGCAGAGAATAGGACTACATCCACACGTAAATAGGTTTGGCTGAGCATATTTCTACATATCAACCTATGATACAGATATAGACATGAAACAGTAGAACATACAGGGGACGAAGTTATGAAAACTTCTTAGCCATAACCAAACACCTTGAGGGAAAGAGTCTCTGAGCCTATGAGAGGCTATGTCCCCCATGGTTTCAGAGAACACCAGTGTCACCTGGCCTAATATAGTCCACGGAGACAGGTTCTACATCTGACGTGGGTGAGTAGAGACGGCGGTCTTTGAAAACTCATGAGAAACCACCTTAGTAACTGTTTCTCCCGTCTGGAGCAAAGAGGGAAGAAAATTTAAAAAACAATTTGTTCACTAGTCTAAGTTCAATTTAGTATAAGACCATGTGGTAGTTACATATCTTTGTTAATTTGAGACTTAAGAGTGAAGGGGTGGAGCCTAGCCTGTCAATCAGGTCGCAGCTCATTTGGAGGCACTAAGGAGATAAATAGCTCACTGGAGGCAGGACACTCACTCCTGAGGAGACATTCCTGACCACGCACCTGATGGAGCTACACTGATGCAGCCATAGTCCAGAGCTGGAGGAGCCATGTGGAAACCCCTGCAGTGCTGAGATGCTCTACCGCCACTGGATCCACAAGACTTTTCACCCATTAGCCTGTGATCTTCCTGCATTCAGTGTCATTGTGTGTGTTTCATAAGCCTGAAGAGGAGTTTATAGATTGGTATCAGACATAGGGCCTAATATCGGACTCATAAACTTGATCTGGACTGGGCTTGGATATTTTTTCAACATTCAATTGTTCTTGTATATAAAGCTCTTTCGTACACACATGAGTGTCTATGATTTTGTTTCTCCAGTCTACCTGCACTAACACAGACCAGAAGAACTACATGGTACCTGGCTACCAGTATTGACTGCTCTGAAAGGGATCACATTAGAAAGTTCTGGAGAGAGTGGGAGGAAAATGTGGAACAAGACTGAATATCATAAAAAAGATCAAGCTTACTGGTCTCACAGAGACTATGCACCTTCGTACCCTTCAGGCATACAACTGAACTCACCCTTGTGGCTCAGTTTGCAGCCAACAGGTCTGCATGGTGAACACCACCACTAGGGGACTACACGCTCGTTGGAACAGCCAGCCATTCCAACTCCAACAGACAGCATCTTGCCCAGGACAAAAGTCAAAAGGCAGAAAGGGTTAGAAAAGGAGGAGGAATGGAAACAACAGGAAACACAGGGAGGAAGTGGGATACATAATGTTACATTACAGGGATTGCACTCAAAGACATGAAACAGATGGAAAACCACATTCTCAACGAAAGGGTTTTTTGTTTGGTTCTAATTAAAACATCATTTTATTGGGGGCTCTTACAGCTCTCATAACAATCCATACATCAATCGTATAAAGCATTTTTGTAGTTTTTTTATTTAAAGAAAACGGGGTGGGGGAAAAATGTTTGCTTTTTTCAAGTGGAGCTGGGTGTCCTGGGAACAAAAGAAAGCAGGAAATTCACTTCTTATTGCATGTCATATTATATCTTTAGAATTATGTGTGATGTGCCTGCATTACTTATTCAAAAGTAAAATTTTTTAAAATGTCTCACAATAGCACAGGCTCTTTATGATCTAGTGCTATGATATCATCTGTTACTAGGAGACATGGTGTCAGAACAAAGACTTTCTTCCATGAATTGTCAAGATCTTGAGTCTATTTGCATTCTTCATCACCACTAGATGCCAAGCACATGTGCCTGGAAGTTTACAGCCACAGGCTACATCGCTTCTGATGAATGGGGACTAAATAACTCAAGTAGAACACACATCTGAAGATAATTAAAATAATTTTGATTCTCCTTACATCTCCCCGAAGCAGATTAGGGTCTGAATAAATGAAATAAACTCTTTTTAAAATTATCAGGCTATAGCTTTCATATTCAAATTAGACAAAAAGACCTAAGAAGACAGAACTCTTGTAATTCCAGAGTCTATACAGTGTCTGGCATAAACTCAAAACCAAACCAAACTCACTGCCATCAAGTCGAAAGCAGTTCTACCCTGCCCTCTGCCAGTTTCCACGACTATAACTCTTTAAGAGAGTAGAAAACCCTACCAGCAGAGTCACTGGTGGTTTCAAACTGTGGACCTTGCTGACCAAAGCCCAATGGATAACAACTATGCCACCAGGGTTCCTCTGGCCTATAAAAGTATGTGCTAAATAAAAATTTGTTGACGGATTGAATAAAACATTTAATTAATTAAACAACAAAGAAGCTATTTCAACTGAAATAGCCATTAAAAGCGTGTAAGATCTAGTGGAATTAGAGCCAGTTTTATGAGACATCTCAATTAATTGGCTTATTGTATTTAGTACTTCAGTTCTATTATTTGCTTCATTATGCAGAGCCTGGTTCCTAAAAGTTCTCAAGGAGTCCTACAGGATTGTTTTAACAATGGTTCTGTGTGCTCTTGAAGCAACAGGAGAGTCAGAAATAAGAGGAGGCTGTGGGGTGTGGCTAACTACTTCCTGCTTCGCCAGGAGGTCAGAAGACCTAGATGATGCCCAGCTGCAGTTACTGAACACCTAGATCAGGTTCTAGAGCACAAGCCTATGTTTAAGGAGGGAACTGCAGGCAGAATTTCACCTTCTCATGGACTCCAGATGGCCTGGAGCCAAAAAATGGCTAGATTAACCCCTGAAACTATAGCCCTGAAATAATCTTTTTTTTAATTATATATAGAGAAGTATTATTCAAACCAAATACTGTTGTTATTTTTAGATGTCATCAAATTAGATCCAGCTCAGAGTGCCCCTAAGTGCAACAGAACAAAACAGTGAGCAGCCCTAGGCCATCTCGCCAGCATTCTGTGGTTTCTGTCCATCGCTGCAAATATACCCAAAGCAGTATGTCACTTCACTTCTTAACTGCTACTTCCATGGCAAAGCAAAGAATACGCTACCTTGATTACTAAAGACTATTTTCCTTGAGCATTTGGTGGCCTAGAGGGATAGAAGTTTGGCTAAGAACTGCAAGGCCAGCAGTTTGAGACCACCAGCTGCCCTGAGGGCTAAAGATGAAGCTTTATACTGCCCTAGAGATTTACGGTCTTAGCAACCATGAAGGGAAAGTTCTGCCCAATCCTATAGAGAGCCTATGGGTTGGGATCAGAACTCTATAGGATCAAGTTGATGAGAGCAACTTGGAAGGTTAGATAGGAAGTTGCGGGATGGGGAGGTGTGGGGGAGAGAGAATGAGTTTATTCTAATAGGGAGGAACTATTCTAGAAAGGAATAGGCGAATAGTTGCATAACTTGAAAAATGTGATCCATGTCAATGATTCATACACCTATAGAAATTGTTGAAATTGCTGAGTTGCATGTCCTGCTGTGTATATTTTCAACAACCACAAAAATAAAATATTGTTTTAAATCTAGGGGGAGTCTTCCCTAGTTCAGTAAATGTTGTCTCTAAAGCTGTACAAACTTGTAAACTTATTGAAATTCTTATGCTGCCTTCTTCATTCACAATTTGAAAACAAATAACAAACAAACAAAAACCCAGGTCACGTACTTCAACTTGGAATTAAAATAGCAGTTGTGGTTCTTATTGGCCTGAAGACACATTTGGCTCTTAGAAACTCTAATGTAAACTGCAGCCTTGCTAGAAAACTTTCTCCCTTTTAGCTTGCACTGGTAAAGGCTTTGCATGGGTAACCGTTGTGCTGGAAATATTCTTCCTTAGTTCAGAATTTAGCTGCTCCATGCTCTTCTCTGATTCTTCCTCGTCTTTCCTACTGGGAAGTAATCTTAGGAGTAGCGATGATCTCATCATTCTTCTTCGCCATCAGAAAGACACTCACCACCATATGGTTCCACAGCAGATGTGGTGTAAATAGTATGCATCCCTTTCTTTCCAGCAAGAAGCACATCTTCAAAATAGGAACCTCCCAAAATTAGTGTAATTACAATGGTATTGGATGTCTAAGACTCAGGTGTGGTCAGACATCGTGAGACAAACAGCAAAGTGTCAGTGTCGTGAGTTTCCATTGCATTGCTTCAGTAACTCCCAACTTTCCTCATAATTCAGGTGATTAAGATGCTATTTAAATACCTTTGTTTCTCCCCCTTAGCACATTCCTCCCAACATTCTGAAAAATGGCCCAGTGGTGGAGCTCCTCCCAAGGCAATAGCAGACTGAAATGGAAACTGCTGCCCGTCCCTTCCTAGAAATATGGTCAGACGGGCTGGTTGCAGCATATTTTCAAGGATGCTGCTGCATTAGTCAAGAATTTGGGGATTTTATCAATTGAAACCAATTTCAAACTATTTTAGGGACAAAAATCGGGGGCCTGGGGGGTGAGAGATACATACCACAGTCCACAGTCCTCACAGCGCCCTTCGAAAAGGATGTATGATCCAAGGCCTTTCGCTCTTGTTCTGCCAGTGCGTACACATGTGCTACAGTCTCCTATCTCCGCAGCCTCTGTCCTCCTCTTCTCTGTGCACACAGGGTCCAACAGGTCCCAGATCCATGTCATTAGGTACTCTCCAACAGAACCAAACGGCCAGAGACAATGTTGACTCATAGTTACCCCCGGTGGGTTTCCAAGACTCTTTTTTTAAAAAACAACATTCTACTGAAAATTTATTTGTACTTAAATGATTACCATGAAAATTTTCCATATTAAACATATTGTAAGCTTATTGAAAAACAGAATTTTCCCTTTTTTTAGTGTTTAAAATTTATTTTATTATTGGGGTTTAATACATATGTCACTCCATATTTCAATCATGTCAAGTAGTACTGTATAATTGCTACCACAATCAGTTTCCAAACGTTCTTTTGTTATATGGACTCCTTGATATCGTCTCCCTTTTACCCCACCACCACCACTCTACTCCCCTCCCCCAGCCCCTTAGTCTACTTGGTGTCTCTATAGGCTAATCAATCCTGGGTTTCATCTACCAAACACTGGAAAAGCATATAGCACAGCTTCAAGAGGATGACCTCCATTGACATCACACCTCTGAGATACACTCTACGGTGAGCAAACGAAAACCAAACCACCCAATACACACCCAAACTACGGAAAAGGGGGTGAATCTACTAAGTTTTACTGTTCCAATCAGATTTATGCCTTAGATCTACTATCATCTCCCCTCCCAAACACTCTGTTTAGTGACCACTTTCCTCCCAGGCTGCAGTTTTAGATGGGGCGTTCTGAGGCTTACATCCTATGTAGTTCCACAAATGAATGATGGGCGCCCACTGTCCTCCATCGTCTGCTGCACACCAGATCTCACAGTGTAGGCTCTGATACTGGTCCCTTCTTCAACTTCAGAGTCTATGGATTCCAGTCCTTCGGTGATTGATGGTGTCCTTCTTCCACATGGACTTAGTTGACATTTCACTTGTCTGTAGACAAGCCTAACCCCAGACGCTATTTTATCAGATAGCCAGGCACCATCTAACTTCTTCACCACCCTTTGTTAAAACCCCCGTATCTTCTGTGTTCCCTTCCTGAGGGCGGGTACCAAACAGGGCCATGACGCAAGAACTAATTTGTTCTTAAATTGGAGGTAGGATTTAGTGTGAGCCCCAAACCATTCCTAGATCTATGCTTTTCTCTTCTTTTTTAACTCTTTATAGGAGTAGAAAGTCAAGTCTACTGGAGTTGCCGTGAAACTCGGGAATCCACTTCTCTCAGTGCCTGGTTGAAACTCCTGGGAAAGAGAATTCAATCCCCCCACCCCACCCCCTGCACTCGGTAAGGTATACAATCAACTGTAGCCACAAATGTGAGGTCAAGGAAGTAGTACAATTTGGCTGCTGGTTCTAATTCCTGTGGAGATATGGGAAAATAGAGGGGAGTCATAAGAGTAGCTGAAACCTAAATATGCATGTTTCCTTTCAGAAATACTCTGACAGTCTTTTCGAAGGTCCAGTGGCTCAGTAATCAAGCACTTAGCTGCTAAGTGAAAGGGGGGTACTTGAACCCACCAACCCCTCATTGTAGAAGTATCAGTTCACTTCCATAAAGAGCATCGCCTTGCACATGCTACAAGGCCGTTCTGCTCAGTATTATGGGATCATGATTAATCAGTATTGACTAAGGGCAATGGGACCTATCAGCTTAAAATAAACTATGCATTAGAAATAAATGGCCTCCCAATCCCTGTCCCTCAGCCGGCAACAGTGAGCGCTCATTCGCTGTGCATGCTGACTGCAGGGCGCGTTGGACCCAGGTTGGCAGAGCCTCCAGCATCTCAAATGACTCTCAGTAAACAGCGGGCATCCCCACCGAGCTCTCCCACACTTGGTCCGGAAGTAAATACATCACTCTTATTAATATTTCATTGGCTAACCCGAGTCACGTGGCCACCGGGTAACAGAAAGACACATCCTAGACGTGCCCAGCGCCGGGAGAGCTGGGTTCCCGCTGAGCAGCAAGAATCACTAGCACAAAGCCGAGCGGAAAGAATGGGGGCTAGAAAACGCCGTCTCTGGCCGGAGCCCCTCTGAGCCCCAGGCCACGGAGAAAGCTGTACCCCAGCCACGCCTTATGAACTCACCCTGAAGCCTGTGCATCTCTTTCCATCGTGACCCAGTGAATCCCCACTGACCCCCAGGCCATGAAGAAAGCTGTACCCCAGTCACGCCTTATGAACTCACCCTGAAGCCTATGCATCTCTTTCCATCGTGACCCAGTGAATCCCCACTGACCATAGTCGAGGGATGTGAATGGCCTTGCTCTCAGACAGAGAGCCTTGTAGAGTCAATTATGGCAGATGTAGTTAGGTGAAAATGTAATATCTCCTTTTTGACCCACTTATAAACTTGTCTCAGTCTTTCTGCTCTCTTTTTTCTTTCTGTTTCGTCCAGTCATTGTTGTTTGGTTTTTGTTTGTTTGCATGTTTCTTGTCTGTGTGTGTGTATTTAATCGTTTTATTGGGGCTATGATTCTCTATATACAAAATCCAGGCTAGGCAGCTCTATAGAGATAGTAACTGGATTGATCGTTGCCGAGGGCTATGACAGGGGAGGATAGGAGGCAATGGGGGACTACCCACCATGAGGATGAGAAGAAAATATTCTGAAAGTGATGGTGGCGATTGTTGCACAACTCTTCGTAATAAGATTGAAGGATTCAATGGTATGATGTGTGAAGTAAGTGCCAAGGAAACCATTAAAAACAGTCACACCACAAACACATGCCCACACACAGTAGGATGACAGTGATGAATTCATACCTATCAAAATTCTGCTAAAAAAGAAACATAATTGAATTACACTTTTATTTATACTGGGGTCCCTGGGTCGTGCAAAATGCTCATGAATCCGTGGCTGAAAAACAGGGAGGCTGAGTGAGCCTGTGAAGAAACAAGGCAGCCACAGAAGAGCCTGTGGAGCACACGTCGACTCCAACACATGCCCCCCACCCCCCGCCACCGGCAGAATCTATGCAAGAAACTGGGGCTTTGTTGTTATTGCTGTGGTTGGTTTGTTTAGATTTACTCTCTACATTATTTTTTAATGAGGAGTATGTCAGTCTGGGTACTTTTAGAGAAACAAATCCACAGAAACTCACATATAAGAGAGAGTTTTATATAAAGGTTAAGTGCACATCAAGAAAACATCCCAACCCAGTGCTGCCCAAGCCCACAAGTCCAACATTAGCGCACCAATCCACAAAGTCCTCTTCCATTTCACAAAACACACACTGTGACACTGCCTGCAGGAGGAAAGCCAAGTCAGTGAACATGTAAGCATCTCAGCCCTGGTAGGGCTGCATCGGGGTAGGTCCATGTGGCTTCTCTTCAGGGATGTCTTGCAGGAAGTGAGCATTGTCGGCTAAGGCAGGGAACTGGCTAAAACAGCTGCACCCTGGTCCGACCATCAGAAAGCAAGAGACCCGAGCACTAGAAAGGCGAGGCTCACCGAGCCATTTATCCTTCTGCCCTTCAATTAACCCCACATGTGTTTATCAGCCAGGTTGGCACAATAAACTACCTCAAAGAGAAAGTAAGATTTGTAAAAATCTAGTAAAAGAAGATCTGATTGAAAGATAATAGAACAGTTCCACAATTTTTTGAAGCCCCTTCATGTACCTACTTGTTAGGTGTCTGAGGTGGTTCGCCTGGGTTCTTGCTTCTCAGTGCTGAGAGAATTCATGCCGCAGAAGAACCTTGTCACCACAAGTCACTTGGAGAGGAGAAGGGCAGCTTCAGGTAACAGTCTCGGCCACGCACGCTGTCTCTGGAAAGCTGGCCAGGTCGCTCGGGGCACTGCCCACGGGTTTGAGACTGAAGATGGCCACTTCAGGGGAGCGCAAAAAACACATGGAAAAATAGCCATAAGAGGAGTCCACGGAACCAAATGAAGAGGTCCGGAACTGAAAAAGATGTGTGCAAGAAGGGGATCCCTGAGAGGGCGCATACACCACGAGCACGGGAGAGATCCTACCCTCGGACACGCAAGAGAGCGCCTGAGAGAGTGAGTGGCCCGCCCTCAGTCTGTGCTATTTATCCCCTCCCGTCCCCACGTGGCGGGGGGCGTGGTTGAGGGTACTGGTGGATCTTAGTGGCTGAGTTTAGGCGCCTGTGTGACGGTAATGCTGGGGGTGCCTAGAGTGTGCCCAGGTTGACCTCCACGTGGGTCTAGGTGACCTTAGTCTGAGCATCCCCAGCTTTGGAGCGTCCCCATAGGTGTCCAATGGGTGCCTGCATTCTTTGAGGTCCCTCATTGTGGCCTGGCCAGCTAATTTTCATCCAGCGTAGGCATTCGGTGGAAGACAACCCCCTCTATCCGTGATCTTCCTGCCTTTCAGACTCACTTTCGAGAAGGGCTTCTTTAAGGATGTGCTCTAACCCAGGGTCACGAGGGAGGTATACATCTGTGAGCCTGATTAAATCAATTACTACAGGTGTTGGAAATATCGATCTCAAAGCAATCTACCTGCCTACGCGAGATCAAACATATTCCATTAAACAAAAGTTGTGCCTTTTGAAAACCTTTATCTTCATAGAAAATCCCTTGACTTCTGGTTATATTTATGCCCAGAAAGATTGCCAATACAAATTCATTTACTTCTACCACCCTAAATATATATCCGAAAACAGCATTAAATCAAAAGAAAATAAATGATGCACAATATAGCTGATGAACCTGAATAAGACTAAGTTAAAGAAATGTATGAACAATAAATATACACTTACCCGCTGCCTTACGTGGCTTCGATGATGAATTTTGTTGTTTACAATTCATAGAAAGCTAACAAAATTTATGATTGACATGTTGCCATGGCTACCACGCACGGCGTTGCCCAGAGGTAAAACGTGCTTTTCCTGGGCGACTACCACCCGGAGAGAAGGGACAAGAACCACGAGACAAGAGTATCCCATGCACTCAGTGCATTTCCAGGCCAGAAGTTAAAGCAGGTGCTGGAGTCCCATTAAGAAGATGCTTTGAGCCAGTCAGGGGGCAGTGTAGCAACGATGAAACATGCAATTTTCCTCTAGTTCTTAAATGCTTCCTCCCCACCCCCTACTATCATGATCCCAATTCTACCTTACAAATCCAGCTGGACCGGAGGATGTACACTGGTACAGATAGGAACTGGAAACACAGGGAATCCAGGACAGATGAACCCCTCAGGACCAGTGGTGACAGTGGTGATACTGAGAGGGTGGAGAGAAGGTGAGGGAGAAAGGGGGAACAGATTACAAGGATCTACATATAACCTCCTTCCTGGGGGATGGACAGCAGAGAAGTGGGTGAAGGGAGATGTAGGATAGTGTAAGATATGACAAAATAATTATAATTTATATATTTATCAAGGGTTCAAGGGGTGGGGGAGCAGGAAGGGAGGAGAAAATGAGGAGCTGATACCAAGGGCTCAAGTAGAAAGCAAATATTTTGAGAATGATGATGGCAACATATGTACAAATGTGCTTCACACAATGGAGGGATGTATGGATTGCAATAAGGTTGTATGAACCCCCAATAAAATGATTTTTTTTAAAAAGAAGAAGATGCCATGATATGTATTTTTGCATGTGGTTCCTGCTAGGTGCTGTCATGGAGGACTGCCCCCCCTGGGAATGCCTAGGCTGGATTTTCTCCTACAGAACAACTAGGGGGTTCAAAACGCCACCCTCTCAGTGAGTAGCCCAGAATGTAATCACTGCACCACCCAGTATGTAAACAGTCAACATTTGGGATAATAAAGTCTATCTTTTGGGACTTGAGTCTAAATGATTTATTTAAGTGTGAATGCAAACTTAATGCAAGATAAAGGTACTGCTTACATTTGAACAGAAAATGCTATTTATTTATCAGTGGTGCTGGCACAATTGGTTACGCGCTGAAAGATAAATAACTGAATCATATCTTAAAAATAAGTTCCTAACAGATTAAATGTTCATGTGGAAATTAATTAAATGATGTTTAAACTCAAAATATACAGGGACCTACCTTTATAAGTCAGAAGTGGATGACACTTTTCTCAGCTAGGAAACTAGGAAACAGAAGCAGGAACGCCATCAAGGCAGCGGTCGTAGATTTGACTAAGTGAAAATCAAGCAGTTGGGGGTGGCAAAAGATACCATAAATAAGTCAAATGATAGGTGGTGATAAAAATTATCATCTAGATGGTTAATAAGAGATGATTACTCACAAAATACAAATTGATAATTCCAACAACTGATAAGGGGGAAAAAGCTATCAAATAAAAAATGGACAAGCATTCCGTGTGGTCAGGCAAGAGGCAAAAATCGGTCAATAGAGACCCTCATCAATAGCCAGAAACACAGATTTGAAAGTGAGCTCTCTTATGCCATCATCAGATTGGCACAAACAGGAACCGCCACGCCCAGTGTGGCAAGAGTTTGGAGACGCCAGCACTCTCAGACTCTGCAGGTGAGAATAGGAATGATTACACCTGTAACCCAAGAATGACTCGATATAAAATATCTTACTTTAGATTACTCAGTAATTTTATTTCTAATTTAATTTTATTTTACTGAAAAGGGGTAAATCAAAGTTCTGATATGGATGACCATATGAAAAAGGGAGTTAATCACAGCGTTGCCTACAGCAGGAAATGGATATGTCTTTGATAGGGACAACCCAGTTAGTTTCACCTCACAGATATCCTATGTACAACAGAACACAACACAAGCTGGTCCTGCACCATCCTCACAATTGCTCCTAGGTTTGAGCCCATTACTGCGGCCACTGTGTTAACCCATCTCATGGAGAGTCTTCTTCTTGCTGCCCTCCTGCTTCACCAAGCATCGAAAGCCTGTAAGATGAAGCCCCACCATCATTGCTGCTAAAGAATATTCTGACTGGACTTCTTCCACGACTGATTTGGTGGTCCTTTGAGCACTCCATAGTACTTTAGATATTCTTTGACAGCACCCAATTCACATGCAGCCATTCCTCTTCGGGCTTATTTATTCCATGTCCAACTTTCCCAGGCATATGATGCCATTGAAAATACCATGGCTTGGATCAGGTGCAAAGTTTATTCTTTTTTTTTTTTTTAACAATTTATTGGGGCTGATACAATTCTTTTCACAGTTCATACATATACATACATCAATTGTATAAAGCACATCTGTACAGTCTTTGCCCTAATCATTTTTTTCTCTTTTCTTCTTTTACATTTTATTAGGGACTCCAACAACTCTTACCACAATCCATACATATACATACATCAATTGTATAAAGCACATCCATACATTCCCTGCCCCAATCATTCTCAAGGCATTTGCTCTCCACTTAAGCCCCTTGCATCAGGTATTCTTTTTTTTTTTTTAATTAATTAATTTTTGCCATTTTTTTTCTGCCTCCACTTTCTTTTTTTTAAAACATTTTATTAGGGGCTCATACAACTCTTATCGCAATCCACACATATACATACATCAATTGTATAAAGCACATCTGTACATTCTTTGCCCTAATCACTCTCAAAGAATTTGCTCTCCACTTAAGCCCTCCGCATCAGGTCCTCTTTTTTATTTCTCCTCCCTCTCCGCTCCACCCTCCCTCATGAGCCCTTGATAATGCACAGATTGTTATTTTGTCATATCTTGCCCTATCCAGAGTCTCCCTTCTCCCCCTTCTCTGCCGTCCATCTCCCTGGGAGGAGGTCATATGTGGATCCTTGTAATCAGTTCCCCCTTTCCAACCCACTCACCCTCCACTCTCCCAGCATCGCCCCTCACACCCCTGGTGCTGAATAATAAATCTTTTTATTGGGGCTCATACAACTCTTATCATAATCCATACATATATCAGTTGAGCAAAGCACCCTTATACATTCGTTGCACTCGTCATTCTCAAAATTCTCCTTACCCTTGGGTTCCTGGAATCAGCTCGGTTTCCTTTTTTTTCCCCTCCCCATGTTCCCTTAATCGTTTATAAATAATTATTTTTATCTTATCTTACACTGCCAGGCGTCTCCCCTCACCCACCTTCCCATTGCCCATCTCCCAGAGAGGAGGTTACACATAGATCTCCAAGATCAGTTCTCCCTCTCTACACCCCCTTCCCTCCTGTTTTGTCGCCACTCCCACCGCTGGTGTTGAGGGGTTCGTCCGTCCTAGATTCCCTGTGCCTCCAGATCCCTACCGCACCGCTGTACATCCTCTGGTGTAACCAGGTCCGCAAGGTAGAATTGGGGTTATGATAATTGGGAGGGGAGGAAGCATTCAGGAACTAGAGGAAGGTTTTGAGTTTCATTGTTGCTACACTGAACCCTGAGTGACTCATCTCCTCCCCATTACCCCTCTGCAAGGGATGTCCAGCTGTCTACAGATGGGCATTGGGTCCCCATCACGCACTCCCTTCATTCACGGTGATGTGATTACCACCACCACCACCCCGCCTTTGTTGTTTGAGACCTGGTCTCCTCTGCCCTTCATGATCACCCATGTTGGTGTGCTTCTTCCATGTGGGCTTTGTTGCTTCTGGGCTAGATGGCCGCTTGTTTGCTTTCAAGCCATTACGTCCCCAGATGCTATATCTCTCAGTAGCCAGGCACCATCAGCCTTCTTCACCACACTTGCTTATGCACACCTTCGTTTTCAGCGTTTATGTGAGGAAGGTGATCACACAATGATTGTTTTTGTTCCTTGGTGTCTGCTACCTGGTCCATTCAACACCTTGTATTCGCTTAGGCTGTGTGCTTCTTCTCTGTGGGCTTTGTTGCTTCTGAGCTAGATGGCCTCTTGTTTGCCTTCAAGCCTTTAAGACCACAGATGCTATATCTTTTTGATAGCTGGGTACCATCAGCTTTCTTCACCACGTTTGCTTACACACACGTCTGTCTTCAGTGATCATGTCGGGTAGGTGGGTATCATGCAATGACCGTTTAGCAGGGCAAGGTGCTATTGTATTGGGGGAGTATGCATGAGGAGGTCCAATGTCCATCTGCTACCCTTCTACTGAACCTGTAGATATATGCACATAAGTCTATTTCCCCCATAATCATAAATATATTTACATATGTACATGTCTGTATTTAGGCTTCTCTGTATGCACTGTGCCTCCTACTCCTTTCCTCTATTTCCTTTCACTTTCCTCCCGTGTGCTCGAAGTCCCTTGCCATAAGAGAAATGCAAATCAAAACCACCATGAGATACCACCTAACACCCCTGAGGCTAGCCCAGATCAGTAAATCAGAGAGCAATAAATGTTGGAGGGGCTGTGGTGAAGTAGGAACCCTCCTCCACTGCTGGTAGCCATGTAGATTTGTACAGCCACTGTGGAAAGCAATCTGGCGATACTTAAAGAAAATGAAAATTGATCTACCTTATGACCCAGCCATCCCTGTACTGGGCATATACCCGGTGGAAGCAGCAAATAAAACACAACCAGTCATTTGTGCTCCAGTGTTTATTGCGGCACAATTCACAATCACAAAGACTTGGAAACAGCCTAAGTTTCCATTGATAGACGAGTGGATTAGTAAACTTTGACACATACACACAATGGAGTACTATGCAGCACTGAAAAGCACGGATGAGTACATGAAACACGTTATTTCATGGGAAGACCTGGAAGGAATTATGTTAAGCAAGGTTAGCCAGACCCAAAGGGACAGGTACAACATGAGTCCCCTGAGGTAAGTACAATCAGCATGACAGAAATAGAAGAACAAACATCCATCTCACAATAAATGGGGGGAAGCATAGATAGTTGGAGGGAGGGCAGGCCACACTTAGGGAGGTACATGAGAGCCCAGCATAAAGAAGGAGAAATGGGGCAGGGAGAGGGAGAACCGGGAGGGAGAGAAGCCGAGTAGATGGTATTAGGGGGAACAGGGTACTAACCCACCTAGGGGGAGAGTATTGGTTGTGTCCCCACAGAACTGGAACATGCATACGGACCCTACCACGACACACCAAACAAGGAGGGCAATGTAAAGTTTGGAGGTCTACACAAAGAGGCTGGGTGACACGCTGGCCCAAACCAGAATTAGGCCGACCCCCACATTTGAAGGGAATACTACAGAAAATGAAAATAGATCGTCTGGTGTGGGAAAGGAACTGACCAACCACACCACATCCAGAAGGAAGCTGAAACAAAGGAAGGAGAAAGGACGTAGTGGAGTACACCTGGGCCCACCAAGCCCACAGGATGATAGTCCAGCTCGAAGGGCCCATCGTACAGAGAGGACCATACAGCTGGCCGCACTGCGAGATGCAACATCCTGCACCAACCCATGGCCCTACACGGGACAGCACTTGAGACATAGTGGGGGATGTGCGACTGAGCTGACCCCACCACACTGAGGCAAACACTGGGGGTGTGCAATGGAGCAGCGGGGGAAGCAGAGCAGAGATCCCGAGGGAGTATAAAGGATGTACTTTGGGGCCAGGACGTGGCACCACACAAGTTTCATCTGGAAAACACTCCTAAAGGCCAACAAACAGACCTTGAACTACTAGCAATTTTTTTTTTGCTATCTTTTTGTTTTGTCTTTTTTTTTAACCTTGTAAATGTTGTATGTTAGTGGCTTTTCTGATTATTAGCGTGTCAGTGTTGCTGCTGTCGAGGCCATGTTCATATGTGCCACTTGGGCGCTGTCAAAGTCAACTGCATTTGTATGCACATATTACTATATCAGCAGGTCCACCTAGACAAGACAGGCTGGACAAACAATGAGAGAAGAAAATAATGGGACCATGAGAGCGTGGGAGGTAGGGGAAGGGAGGAGGTGGTGGCCAACACAGGGACAAGGGAACAGCGAGTGTTTCAAAACCAGAGGAGGGAGGGGAAGGGAGGACTGGTAGGGAGTGACTGAGAGGAATTACTGAAACCAGAATGAAGGCTGAGCAAAGTTTATTCTAAATGAAACATGCTTAAACCTGTCTCTGAAACCAGTAGGTGGCTGCAGACATCTAATGTACTGATTCATGTGCCTTAGTCTTATTAGAGTGCCTTCAATAAAAAAGTCCACCTTAATTTTGATCATTTTGTCAAGATGCAGGGAGAGGGAGCATATCACTCCGTCTCTCCCATGCACTACTGTGCTAATGTCACTCCAAATCAACAGACACTTCTACCAGCATGATAAGCGAACCATATTGTAATTATAAATTCATGTCAAAATGGAGGGAAGGCAATATATATTATTAGACATATATATTATTAGACATATATAATATATATTAGACATATGTGTGTGTGTCTCAGAGAAGGCGATTATACTTCTCTTGGTGGATAACCCAAGTGGAGCAACTTCCCATTGGGAAAAAAATGCTTAATGATAGTTATATTGAGCCAAAGAGGAGGATAGTCCTGGTACTATGCCCCTAGTTGAACACTTTTGACCTAGGTTCTATCCTGCCTTTGTTGACCTAAGTCATGTGCTGTAGACTACTGGGCGTTTAGACTTTGTCCTTTTGAGTCACACAACATGCTTTAGAGGTCACACTGAAAGGATTGGATGTGGAAACCCTAGTAAGTGAACTGGGCTTTTCTTAAAACTCACCTGTAGCAGATTTAAGGAACAGACACACTCTCTTGGACTGAAGGTTGAACCACCATCTGTGAGAAGCGCCTGGCTGCTCTCTCAAGGTTGTGTAGTCTGTGGACGTTGGATCAGATTTTTTACTTTGAAGGTGCCCAGTAAATGGTGGCCTGGGACTACCATATATTTAGTATTTTGATGTTCCTTGCTTCCTTACAACATGTATTAGTGTGGTGGGTATGGGTCTGCCTTTGTGAATGAGGGTGTGAAAAGTTTTGTCCTGTCGCTAACCCCCACCGTTCATGTACTGTTCAGTCAGCTCAGAGTCAATGATTTATGTACTGTGGTCTGAAGCCAGTCTAATGTCCTTTTCTTAAATTCTACACCACTGGCTAGATTAATGACATTATCAATAGAACCACCTTATGCCCCAGAGTAATGATTTATAAAGTTTTCTATCATAAAATGACAATGATGTCTCTAAAGCAAACCAGGGACATAAATAAAAAATAGATATAGCAATGGATGCGGGGCTCAAACTCAATTACATCCCCAATCTAGAAACAATTAGTTCTTATGGCCTGGCTCTAGTCAATAGTCACCATAGTAAAGAGACCACTGAAGGTATGGGTGCTACATCACAATGAAGTGAAGGGACTAAATGGTGCTCAGCAATCAGAAAGAATAGCATCCAGGGTCGTAAAGGTTTGACATGAGACAAGCAACCATCTAAGTAAGGTGTCAACTAAGTCTGCATGAAAGAAGCACACCAGTCTGTGATCCAAGGGTTATAAGTAATAATTTACATAATACAGTATAAAATTTATTACATAGAATTAATAATTTTATGTAATAAAAGAACCAATTCCAAAGGAGAGAATGGTATCAGAGCTTAATTTGTGAACAGCCAGTTTGTTATGGATGACAGTGGAAGACCAAAATTTATTTTAAAAATCCGAAGCCTCCAGTAAATCCTCTCTGACCATAGTCAAGGGATAGGTGGAGCCTCGCTATCAGATGGGGAACATTGTAAAGTCGGCGATGGCAGACTTAGTTAAAATGTAACACCTTTTCATTTGATCTCCTTTTTGACCCATTCTAAGGTTTCTTCTGCTTTTAATACTTTTTCTTTTCAATTGAAGTTTTGCGCAGTTTTGTTTTGTCACTGTTGTTGCTTGGCTTGTTTGTTTGCTTCCTTGCTTGTGTTTTATCTGAGTTTCTGTATTTGAAATCCAAAATAGGTAAATCTATAGAGACAGTAACTGGATGAATCATTACCTAGGGGCATGTTAGGGAAGATGGGAGAGAAATGGAGTTAACAACACGAGTACAAGGGGAAAAAATGTTCTAAGATCGATTGTGGTGATAATCACACAATTCTTCTTTATATGACTGAATGATTAAATTGTGTGATATGTGAATTGTATGCCAAAAATAACTACTTAAAAACAAAGGTCCAATCAAAACAGTGACTCCTGCGGGGATCCGCTGAGCCAGTGCACGTGAATTATTTAATATGACTCTTCTAGCCGTAGCCTTACTAGAGGCCGGGTGGTGGGGTCATTACACAGCTGCTCCATGGGAGAAAGACAAGCCTTTCTACTCCCGTGAAGTGTAACAATCTCAGAATCCCACAGGAGCAGTTCTACCATGTCACATACGATCCCTGGGGGTCAGAATCAACTTGATCACAGTCATTTTTAGCTGGTTGTTCTGTTTTTGTTTGGAGTCTTTGACTTTGTTACTCCCACCCAACTACCTCCATTTTCCTAATGCATTTGGCTAAGAAGATGGAAAAAGATACTGGCTGGATTTTATGATTCAACTATGAGTAATTGTTAACAGAGTTTATTGTGATTACCAGCCTTCAAACAAAACAAAAGCTCACTGCCATTAAGTCAATTCTGTCTCTTAGAGACCCTCTAAGATCAGATCGCCTCATCTTTCTCCCACAAGGCAGTGGTGGATTCCAAATGATGACCTTCTGATTAGCAACCTACTGCATAGACCAACATGCCACTAGGACATCCTTCTGAGTATAAAATGAGCCATCTCAGAAGCAGGTGACAGAGATCACGCCACAGGCCAGAGAAAGAGCCATGAACCCTGCAATCCCTGCACTTTGACCTCTTCGATCCAGGTATCCAGCTTTGACACTAGAGGAGCTGCCGCAGAACAGCAGCAGTGGAACCAGGAACCAGAGCAGGAGGAGGAAAGGTGAACTTCCCAGTCCACAGAGTAAATAAAGCTGAATGCTTTGGCCACGGGGCTGGTTTATGGAGTGGGGTACCTCTGGACACTTAGTTCAAGGAGCTTGGTCTTACTGACCACAGAGCTGGTGCTTAGTGCCTTCGGATTGAAAGATACAGTGGAGTGGTTTGCCCTCTGGGCCTTTATTGAAAGCTGTAAGAGTGCATTGTAACAATGCCTGAGCAGGGCAAAGGCAAGACCAAGAAGTTGTAGCCTGCAACCTCTGCCAAGAAGCTGCCATAGGTGAGCAGCTTTATCCCGAGCATTTCTCATCTAAATTGTAACCTGTTAACTTCCCTCCAGACTTCGATCTGTATTGTAAGACCTCAGAAACTATGCAAAATTACTTTCAGTTTTCTATTTTCTCTTAACATGGGCATAGTTCTGCATTCTATAACAGGCACATCACCAACAAAGAGAAAAATCTTTTCCCACAACTTAGGAGAATAGAAGTTTGAATTCAATGGGCTGGCTCTAGGGAAAGACTTTCTCTTCTCTGGTACCTCTAAGGGAAGACTTTGTCTCTTTGAACTTCCGCTCTTCTGCAGCTGTCCTGTGGCGTAGCCCTTCTCTTTCCTCATCTCTGCATCTTGTTTAATCTGTGTTATATTTCTAAAGAGATCTTCTTAATCTGTGTTATATTTCTAAAGAGATTGGCTCACACTATGCCCTATACTAACCCTGTCTCAGAGCACAATAACCATTCTCAAATGCGGTTATAACCACGGGTGTAGAGGTTAGGGTTTCCAACAGGCATTTTTGGTGGGCAGAATTCAATTTATAACCAACTCTACCGTGGTATTTTAATCTCTCTACATGAGTACCTTGTACCCACTTCTAGCCTTTGCTCCCTTTGCACACTTTGAATTCAATGGAAGACAGAGTACATTCTGTATTAATGTGTCAGATATATCTCTAATTCTCTAATTGGTTTCCAAAAGGACCAGAACTCTTAAATTATCAAATGCTTAATTTACTTCAGAGAATAATTTACTAACCCAGTAGGATTATATCAAACATAAATGTCTTAAATTTTTATTAGACTACAGACTCATTTGTAAAAAGCAAACCCACTGATATTTTGATTTAAGACTTTAAAATAAGCAAACATAAATAAAATTAAATTGGAAAAGCCAAGAGTATTTTCATTATGTTATGAAACATTTTAAGTCAAACACTGAGAATCTTCCTCTTTTTTCTGATCCTCTACTTTACCAAGCATGATGTCTCTCTCCAGGGACTGGTCTCTCCTAATAATATGCCTAAGTACATGAGATGAAGCCTGGCCATCCTTAAGTTGAAGGGGTTTTCTGGCTGTATTTTCTCCAAAATAATTTTTGTCGTTGTTGTTCTGGAAGTCCAAGTACTTTCAGTATTCTTCCCAAGTACCATAATTCAAATGCAAAATGCATCAATTCGTCTCTGGTCTCCTTTATTCATTACTCAACTTTCACATGTATAGAGTACAATTAAAAAGGCCATAGATCAAGTTCACCTTAGTCCTCAAAGTGAAAATTTGCTCTATAACACTTTAAAGAGAGCTTTCCAGTGGTGCAACTCAAATAGTTTAAGAACCAGTTTGCTGCCCTAAGGTCCATGGCAAGCACTGAAAAAGATATACCAAAAGGTGGTCTATTATTTCTTATAGTTAATACGTAAATAAGAATGATGAAAGAGGTACATCAAACTAGATTATTATAAGAAATGGTTTTATAATATTAATATAAATATTAGGTAATATCTGACAAAAACCAATAAGCTGTTAATTAAGGAATTTCCCTATTGCTTCTGGAGTGGCATCCTCACTTGTAATATTCTTCACTTTTATGGGAGCATCATCGACTGTGTGACTCATCCTCAACCATCTTTTCATTGGAGGAGTAGGATCCCATTCTTTTAAAGTTAGGCCAATTAGCAAATAGTCATTGTGTTTGATAGATTTGAAAACGTGACCTGTTTTCTCTGGACATATTGTGCTCATATTTGATAAACCTTTCCACTTCTGCTGGACCTATAGAAATTGTTCTCACAGTGCTTTTAGCTCCTTTTTTTTTTTTTACCACTTTCAGGAATTGCATGATTCACTCATAATATCTCATAAGAAGTTAGGACACAGCATAACGC
Organism: Tenrec ecaudatus; assembly: GCF_050624435.1. Taxonomy (NCBI): domain Eukaryota; kingdom Metazoa; phylum Chordata; class Mammalia; order Afrosoricida; family Tenrecidae; genus Tenrec; species Tenrec ecaudatus. The sequence goes on along the minus strand of NC_134533.1, from coordinate 157,194,403 downwards.
TGAAATGAATGGCAGTGTTTCCCTCGGGCTGTTGGGCACTGTTTCTCTTGATATTCTATGTTTGTTTACTGAAGTAACAAATGCAAGGGATTAAAATGCAGTATTTCATCAAAAGTACACAATGAAATGAATCAATAAATCAATTAGGAAATGCATACATAAATATGACAAGCATAGTTCCATCTAATGTTTTATTCCTATGAACAGAATGAACATTACTATGGGCGCTTAAAGCATGCTGTTGTGCAGAAGAACATAAAAAGGATTAAAGAATGTAAATTTGCCCATATCACGTGGGCAGCAACCCACGCTAGAGAGAACCATGATTGATGGTGCCATTTTAATAAGCAGTTTTCTGAATGCAACAAAAAGTTCTGCCCAACCTGTGTACTCACCTACCCAGTAAGATCACTGAAGATAAATGGGTGCATAAGCAAAAGTGGTGAAGAAAGCTAATGGTGGCTGGCTATCAAAAGATATAGCATCTGGGGTCTTAAAGGCTTGAAGGCAAGTAAGTGGCCATCTAGCTCAGAAGCAACAAAGCCCACATGGAAGAAGCACACCAGCCTGTGCAATCATGAGGTGTCGAAGGGATCAGGCATCAAGCATCAAAGAACAAAAAATCAAATCATTGTGAATGAGGGGGAGTGCAGATTGGGGACTCAAGACCCATCTATAGGCAACTAAACATCCCCTTACAGAAGCATTGTGAGGAGGATTTGAGCTCAGTGTAGCAATAATGAAACATACAACTTTCCTCTAGTTCTTAAATGCTTCCTCCCACCCACTATCCTGACCCCAATTCTACCTTACAAATCTGGTACAGATAAGAACTATAAACACAGGGAATCCAGAATGGATGATCCCTTTAGGACCAGTTGTGAGAGTGGCAATACTGGGAAGGTAGCGGGAGGGTGGGTTGGAAAGGGGGAACCCATTACAAGCATCTACATATAACCTCCTTCCCGGGGGATGGACAACAGAAAAATGGATGACAGGAGACATTGTACAGTGTAAGATATGACAAAATAATAATTTATAAATTATCAAGGGTTCATGAGGGAGGAGGGGGAAATGAGGAGCTTATACCAAAGGTTCAAGTAGAAAGCAAATATTTTGAAAATGGCAACAAATGTACAAATGTGCTTGACATAATCGATGTATGTATGGATAGTGATAAGGGTTGTACAAGCCCCCAATGAAATGATTTTTAAAAATTAAGTTCTGTCAAACCAGTATGAACCTGCTGAATTCCACCACTGGGTATTTGGCCGCAAATTTGCCCAATGCAAGACATTGGTTTCTTGACTGCCATACCCATGAGCATTAATTATGGATCCAAGTAAAATGAAATCCTCAACAACTTCAATCTTTTCTCCATTTCTCATCATGTTGCCTTTACACTGAGTTGTCACCCACATGGAAGGCTGCAGTCTTGGATCTTCATCAGCCAGTGCTTCAAGTCCTCCTTGCTTTCAGAAAACAGGGTTGTGTCACCTGCATGTCACAGGATGTTAATAAGCCTTCCTATAATTCTTTAATGTATAAGAAATAACTTTATATCGCTTCATGGCCTTTTAGCTAAGATCAAGTATAAGAAATAGCTTTACATCAAGAATTCAATTTATATCAAGGAAGCAGCCCAGCCTAGACCAAGCCAAGCACATAGGTCAAATGCCATCAGCAGACCCTTCCAGACCATGTAACCACCAGCCCATGAAGCCAGAAGCAGGGGGAGACCAGAAGCCAGTGGATGCAGGATCCAAGGTTGGGTCCAGGAAACATGGCAGAGTGCCACAACTTCCAAGGTCAGCAGGCCACATGGGCTACCAACCCCAGAGCCAAACAGGTGCAGGAAGAAGATGGGCAAGAGAAGCCAGTTCTCCACAGTGTTTCCTATTAAAGGGCCACGACTCCTAGGAGCTGCCATCAGGCTGTGCCCTGATTGAGAGGTTAGACTCCACCTCGATGCTTACACAGGTGAGCCTTCCTCCAATTCTAATGCCGAGTTCTTCTTAATATAGTCCAGCTTCTTGGATTATTTGTTCAACCTACAGATCAAGTATGGTGAAGGAATATCAATCCAATGTATGCCTTTCCTGATTTGAAACCAGGCAGGTTCCCTTATTCGGTTCATCCACTGCCTCTGCAGCCAGGTCCTGGTCCCCAATGAGCACATGAAGTGCTCTGGAATTGCCATACTTCTCAATGTTATTCATAATTGGTTATGATCCACGCAGCTGAATGCTTTTGCATGGTCCTTAAAGCAGAAGTGAACGCCTCTCTGGTGTTCTGTGCTTTCAGCCAAGATTCACTTGAATTCAGCGATAACATCCGTCATTCCATGTTCTCTTCTAAATCTGGCCTGAAGTTCTGCACACTCCCTATAGAGAGCTGGACTGCTATCGTACTGTGGGGGTTATCTTCAAGAAATGTTCACTTCCATGTGCTGGTAATGAGGTTGTTCGGTGGTTTCTACATTCTGTTGAGTCCCCTTTCTTTGGAATGGGCACAAAGGTGAATCTCTCCAAGCGCATGGTGGACAATAAGAAGGAGGTCAGGGAAGATTAGGGAGGTAGCAGGAGACACTGGAAAGCATGCAAGAACTAAGGCAGCAGGGCCAAATGCTGTTATGCACACAATCCTGCAGCAGTAGGAGTGGCCGATGAGTAGGTTGGTGCTTTGTTTGAGCTGCAAGCTGGATAGGTGTGAGGAAGAGTGGGAGCATAGCTATGAATGTCTATAGGTTAATAGAGGATACATGTGTAGTGCTGAAAATATATCCATAAATGGAATGGGGCAAACAGGGAGCAAATTAGGAAAAGGTCGGGGACATAACCAAACACCTTGAGAGAATGAGTCACTTTCCCTGGGGGTTCAGGATCATATTCGTGGGGATATCAAAGTTATTTGCCATAATATAGTTGTGTCAGTCTGGTACTTTAGAGAAACAAATCCACAGAAACTCATGTATAAGAGAGAGTTTTATATAAAAGTTAAGTGTGAATCAAGAAAACATCCCAACCCAGTGCTGCCCAAGTCCTCAAGTCCAACATTACCCCATATGTCCGACACCAATCCACAAAGTCCTCTCCATCTCACAAAAAGGCACAATGATGCTGGAGGAAAGCCGTGTCAGTGAGCGTGTAAGCATCTCAGCGCTGGCAGGGGTCTCCACACGGCTGCTCCAGCACTCAGGGCTGCATTGGGGTAGGTCCATGTGGCTTCTCCTCAGGGATACCATGAAGGAAGTGGGCCTTCCAGCTGAAGCAGGGAACTGACTAAGGCAGATGCACCCTGCTCCAACCATCACAAGCAAGAGACCAGAGAACGAGCAAGGAAAGTCTCACGGAGCCATTTATCTCTCCGCCCTTCAATTAACCCCACATGTGTTTATCAGCCAGGTTGGCACAATAAACTAACTACCTCAATAGTTCACAAAGACAATGTTCTACATTTTACTTGAGTGAGGAGTGAGTCTAAGCTTAAAAGCTCATCAACAGCCATTTTCAGTGAAAGCATTTGGTCTCTCCCTGTGCAGAGGAAAGAAGAACAATGAATTTCACGGGACAGATGGAGACAGTCCTAACAGCTAACGGAGCATGACAACAACAGTCTCCACATCCCCAAGAGCAGAACTAGACGGCGCTGCTCTACCGCTAGCAGCTGATCTGAAAGGGATCCCATTAGAAGATCCTGGCAACCGTGGGGGGAAATGTGAAACAGAACTCAAAACCATAAAGAGACCAGGCTTGTTGGTCAGAAAGAGACTGGTAAGACCCTCCAGACAATGACCCTTAGCCACCCTTAAGTCTGGAACGGAACCCACCAAGTTAGAGCAATCCACTTTCTAAGAAGAAGGGGTGCATTTATCCAAGGACAGAGGGTTGGGAAGAAGGAGAAATGGAAACAGAAACACAGGGAGGAAGTGGAACAAGTGAGGGGACATTGAGGGATAGCAATGGATGAGTTGAACAAAATATGTATGAATCATTTCATGTAAAATCGGTGACTGTTCTGTAAACCTTCACCTACATTACAATAAAGACTTTTATTTATTTATTAAAACATGTAACTATCGTATTACCCAGCAACTCCAATCCTACATATATATTCAAACACCTTGAAAGCAGGAATTCACTTTTAAAAAATCATTTTATTGGGGGGCTCATACAACTCTTATCACAATCTACACATACATCGATTGTGTCAAGCACATTTGTACATTCATTGCCCTCATTATTCTCAAAATATTTGCCCTCCACTTAAGCCCTTCGAATCAGCTCCTCATTTTTCTCCTTCCTCCCTGCTCCCCCCTCCCTCATGAACCCGTGATAATTTATAAATTATTATTATTTTGTCATCTCTTGCCCTGTCAGACATCTCCCTCATGAAACATTTGAAAGTGTCACTGCTCTGCGGATGTTCTTAATGAGCCCTGGTGGTGTAGCGGGTTCAGCCCTGGCTGCCATGCACAGGGCTGACAGTTCAAACCCATCAACACTCTCCACGGGAAAGAGGAGACTATTTTCTCTCATAAAGATTTCTGTCGTGGAAATCCTTTGGAGCAGCTCAGATCTGTGCGGTGGGTTCTCTGTGAGTCAGAATCAACCTGACAGCAGTGGGTTTTTCACTTAATGCTTGCTTGTATGAACATGTGATGGTTTCATGGTTTCTTAGCTGAACTCTTCCCTTTCCAAATGAAGCTTTCTCAACATCGGTTTGTCAGTGAGCAAACTGTCCTTGCACCTTTTTAAAGGTTCCAGCAAGAGAGGTGTTTGAGGCCAGTTCTCTAGAGAAGCAAATCAAATTATAAAGAGAGCGAGGGAGGGAGGGAGAGAGACTGAATGAATCAATGTATCTCAAAGAAATGGCTTATCTGGTTGTAGATGTTGTCGAGTTTCAAGTCTGAGGATCAGACTTAAAGCTGGGATCTTCCCCTGACTCATGTAGCTGCAGGGGTTGATGAACCCAAAGTAGGCAGGTAAAGAATCAGGCTGCTACTTCACATGGTAAGGAATCCCAAAGTCAACAGAAAATAAGACAGCCCACTGGTCCAAGTCCCAAGTTTCAGAGATCAAATGATGAAAGGCAAATGGAGGATCACAGCAAGCAAAAAACAGAGGATCACAGCAAGCTAGGCTGTCTAAATTTGATGCAGACCACACTCCTGAGGCCACCACGCGTCCATCAGTTTGTCACACTGTGGTGGCTTGTGTGTCGCTGTGATGTTGGAAGCTGTATCACTGGTACTTCAGTGCCACCAAGGCCACCCAAAGTGAACAGGTTTCAGTACAAGTTCCAAACTAAGAACAGAAAACAAAGGGTTTGGCTCCCCACTGCAGAGGAAGGGGCCACCGAAACTCCCATGTGTAGCTGCATGGCTGGGGCCAGGCCAGAGCCAGGGGTACAGATGGGAGCCAACTGAAATGGGAGGGGGCGGGGAATAAGTGGGTAGCAGGGGAACAGGGCATTAACCCAACCAAGGGGAAGGTATTGTGTATATCTCCACAGGGAAAGAGGGACCAGACTTCAACCCGGTGCTCCAAGATGTGAATGCAACATGTCGACATTGAGCAGGGAACCAGTGCAGGGGTCTGAGGGGCTGGCCCCAATCCCAACTACTAAGTGGACACCTGCCCCTCCCCCCAGAAGAATTTACTTCAGAGGACAACACTGAAGCTACAGCCCAGGGAGAGGGACATGTCTGATCAGAGCAAATGGGAGCAAATGAAGGGGGAGGAAGAGGGAGTGGAGCACATCCTGGCCCACCAAGCCTTGAGGATGATACTTCCTCACTGACCTATAGCCCTATGGGGGACAACACTGGAGACACAGTGTGTGGATTGCGCCCGACCTGACCCTTCCAAACCGAGTCAAAACACTAAGGGCGTGCAACAGAACAGCAAGGGGAGCAGAGCAAGGAAATCCTGAGGGAGTGCCAAAAATAGACTTTGGGGTCAGAGTGTGGCACCCCTTCAGATACTACCAGAAAATACTCCCAAAGGTCAGCAAACAGACCTTGAACTATTTACAGGTTTTTCTTTTCTTTTTGTTTTGTCATTGGTTTTTTGTTGTTGTTTTGTTTTGTTGCTTTGTTTTGTTCTGTCTTGTTTTTGTGCGTGTTATTATTTCCACAGGTCTATCTAGATAAGATACGCGGGATAAACAATCTGGAGGAGAAAACAATGGGACTGATGGTTCCGGGGGGGATATGGGAAAGGGGGAGGTGGGGAAAAGGAAGTGGTGTTAACAAATCCAACGACAAGGTAACAACAACCAAAATCAGTGGCACAGAAGATGTAGGAGGTCTGGTAGGGCTTGATCAAGGGCAATGTATTTGAGAAGAATTACTGAAACTTGAATGAAGCCTGAACATGATAGTGGGACAAGAGAAAAGTAAAAGGAAATGGAGGAAAGAACTAGAAGGCAGGGGGCATTTATAGAAGATTAAATACATGCATGTACATATGTAAATATATTTATATATAATAATGGGGGAATAGATCTATGTGCATATATCTATATATATATATATATATGTTTAGTATTAAGGTAGCAGATGGTCATTGGGCCTCCACTCAAGTACTCCCTCAATGCAAGAATATTTTGTTCTATTAAACTGGCATTCCATGATGCTCACCTTCCCGACACGATCATTAAAGACAAAGCAGTTGAATAAACAAATGTGGTGAAGAAAGCTGATGATGCCTAGCTATCAAAAGATAAAAAGATATAGCATCTGGGTTCTTAAAGGCTTGAAGATAAACAAGTGGCCATTTGGCTGAGAAGCAACAAAGCCCACATGGAAGAAGCACACCAGCCTGTGTGATCACAAGGTGTTGAAGAGATCAGGTATCAGGCATCAAAGAACAAAAAAATCATATCGTTGTGAATGAGGGTGAGTGCAGAATGGAGATCCAAAGCCCATCTGTAGACAACTGGACATCCCCTTACAGAAGGGTCACAGGAAAGAGATGAGCCCGTCAGGGTGCAGTGTAGCAACAACAAAACATATAACTTTCCTCTAGTTCATTAATGCTTCCTTCCCCTCACCCTCACCCCACCCCCACTATCATGATCCCAATTCTACCTTACAAATCTGGCTAGACCAGAGGAACTACACTGGTACAGATAATAACTGAAATCACAGGAAATCCAGGACAGATAAACCCCTCAGGACCAATAATGAGAGTAGCGATACCAGGAGGGGAAGAGGAAGGTGGGGTAGAAAGGGGGAACTGATTACAAGGATCTACATATAACCCCCTCCCTGGGGTACAGATAACAGAAAAGAGGGTGAAGGGAGACATCAGACAGTATAAAACATGACAAAATAATAACAATTTCTAAATTATCATGGGTCCATAAGGGAGGGAGGGAGGGAGGGAGGGAGGGAGGGAGGGAGGGAGGGAGGGAGGGGAAAAATAAGGAGCTGATACCAAGGGCTCAAGTAGAAAGGAAATGTTCTGAGAATGATGAGGGCAACAAATGTACAAATGTACTTGACATGATGGATGGATGGATGAATTGTGATAAGAGTTGTATGAGCCCCCAATAAAATGATTAAAAATTAAAAACAACATTGTCACAGAGGAACTAATGATTGGAAGCAGAGCACTGTCAGATCGTGCCAGAGGATGGGCCCCTCAGGTCAGAGGGCACTCGCAATGTGACTGATGAGGAACTGATTTCTCAGAGTGGAGCTGACCACGGTGACATGAGCTGGATAAAGCCTGTGGGAGGTGGGTAAAGCCATTTGCTGATGGGGCGCGACTCAAGGTGAGGAAAACCAGCTGCAAAAATATGCCAATAATCAGAACTTGGAATGTTTGAAGTATGAATCTAAAAAAACTGGAGTCTTCAAAAATGAAATGGACATATAAAGATTGATAGTCTAGGCATTAGTTAGCTGAAATGGACTGGCATTGGCTATTTCGAGTCAAAAGATCATATGGTTTACTATGCCAGGAATAACACAGTCAGAAGATCATGTAGTTAAATTATGCCAGGAATGGTGTTTCATTCATTGTCGAAAAGGACATGACAGAATCAATCATGAAGTACAATGTTGCCTGCAACAGAGATATCATTGCAGATATCATATGAATCTTGGTCTAAAATAGGGAATACCGGAAAGATGTTTACTTGTGTTTTATTGACATGCCAGGGCATTTATTTGACTGTGTAGATCATAACAAAGTATGGATAACCTTGAGAAGGACTGAAATTCCAGAACACGTTACTGTGCACATGAGGAATTTGTATGTGGATCAAGAGGCAGTATGGGAACAGAACATGGGAATGCTACATGGTTTAAAATCAGGAAAGGTGTGTATCAAGGTTCTTTCCTCTCACTCTATTTCTTTAATCTGTCTGCTAAGCAAATAATCGGATCAGTCAACTTAACTGAAGAAGACTGTGGCATTAGGATTAGAGAAAGGCTTTTCAACATCCCGCAATGTGCAGACGACACAACCTTGCTTGCTGAAAGTGAAGGAGATTAGAAGCACTTGCTGATGAAGGTCAAGGATCGTGCCCTACACGATGGATGACAACTCAATGTAAAGAAAACCAAAATTCTCACAACTGGACCAATAGGTAGCCTCATGATCAATGGACAAAAGACTGAAGTTGTCAAGGATTTTGTCGTGCTTGGCTCCACAATCAATGCTAAAGGGGCAGCAATCAAGAGGTCAAAAGAAGAATTACATTAGGTAAGTCTTCTGCACAAGACCTCACTAGAGCATTGAAAAGCAAGGATGCTACTTGGAGGACAGTGGTGCCCCTGACTCAAGCCATGGTATTTTGAATTGCCTCATGCGTGTGAAAGCTGGACATTGACCAAGGAAGAAGCATCCGTGCACGTCAGTCTGGGAGCTGGAGAAGACTATTGAAAGGTCCATGGTCTGCTGAAAGGACAAACCAATCTGTCTCGAAAGAAGTCTTGCCAGAGTGCTCCTAAGAGGTAGCAAGACGTAGTCTGACGCACTTTGGACATGTGGTCAGGAGAAACCACACCCAAACGTCATGTTTGGTTAAGTGGCGTGGCAGTGACAGAGGAGAAGGCCCTCGAGGCAATGGAGGATACAGTGGCAGCAAAAATGGGCACAAGTACAGGGCCATGGTGGGCCGAGGGAAGAACTGGGCAGCGTTTCATTCTGCAGTGCATGGGTTCAACGTGGGTCGGAACTGACTCGATGGTCTCTAACAACAGCAGCACTCCAGAGGGGGGCTGTAGCCTGAGTAAGGACCGCAATTTCCACCTTCATCCCCTTACATCAGTCAAGACTGATCACATCGGTTCTCAGGCTATATGTCTTTGAAGGGGCCAACAGCTTCATCTTTCTCTCAAGGAGCAGCTAGTGGGTTTGAACTGCTGACCTTGTGGTTAGCAGCCCACTAGGGCACTACAGCTCCTTAACTATCATAATAGTGCAGCAATAATAGCCAGCTCTGGGCATGCCTCTAGCCACTGGCCAATGGAAACCACCGCCCTCATGAATTGTCTTCACTCCCACCTCCCTGTAAGACCACATGGCGGTCTCATTCTTCTGCGCTCACCACAGGCCAGAACCTATAGGATGCATGTTGCTCAGTGCTTTACAGCCCAGGTCACAGCTACCTATGCAAGTCACTAATTAATATTATTTTTGTCCACTTGTTTTGTACCAGAAAAAAAAATTATTTACTGCCCTAGAATGACTAGGTCACTATGAGGTTCCAAAAATCAGAGATCGCCCAGTAAGTCCAGTCTTTTAGACATTTTAGTCACACTGTTTTCTAGAAGCAGCCACTGTTCTTACTTCTGTCACTCTTGGCTTGACCTCTAATCGATTGCCCTCTTAAGGGGTTTAATTGGTTTTGTTTTGTTTTATTTGCACAGAGAGAGGGGAAAAAACAGTTATCTGTTTTAATGTGCAGGTGTTAACGTTTAATGTACAGGTTACCTGCTCTCCTCATTTTTCTCCTGCAAAATGGAGCCGTTTGGGGGTTTGTGTTCATTGTTTTACAACCTGTTTTAGTGGTTCTCCAGTAATAGAAGCAATTCAAACAGCTAAGTAAGAAAACGAGTGTTTATGAAAAATATCTCCATAACCCTCAAGGTTGGCTATCAGGACACAATTTGAAGGAAATTGAGTCTATCTTCAGCCAAACTCTTTCTATGTTGTCCCTCATTGTAGAACCATTGGCCCACCAATGTTTCTGTAAAATAAAATACAAATACAATTTGGAGAAATTAATTCAGACTGAGTTTTGAAGGTTCAAAATATAATTACCAAAAGAAGATCACGCTTTCCCCAAAGTAGTAAATATTATAAATGCAATTTCCAACACCCTAAAAATGGGAGAGATTTCTAGGCCGGGATTTCCTGCCGTCATCATATAATATCTGGAAGGGAAAGTGCCCACCGCCTATTCATAAATCAAACTGTCAGCCAGGGCCCTAACTAAACTGGGTGAAATTCTAAGAAGTGCACATTAATCTCTCTGGACGCAATATAGTAACAATCAATAGTACTACATTCTGGAAAGCAAGCTTTCCTTCTATAAAATGTACAGGCACCCACATTATGCAAAATCCATCAGGTTGACATCAGAAAGCCACAGATGAGTACACATTGCTAAGCAAGAGGCATGCTCAAAAATACTGGCCACCTTTTTATGGTTTAGCACCATTGAGTAGGTGGTTACTGGAGCTCCAAGTGGTGATGTGCTGGATGGAGCCTGTCTGCGAAAGGCAGAAATCTGAATGTTCTTAAAGCTTGGGTTCCGAAAAGCATTTTGTTTATTCTAAAATTCCCTTAGAGAGAGGCTAGTAAGATATAAATTAAAATTTAAAACTCAGGTTTATAAAATGGGCCTTTTGCCCTTTTACCACCGATTGCATTTATAGCTTACAATCCAAGATGGAGAAAGTATTTTAATACCCAAGTGGTTATTGTAGAGATTCTGAACTCACTGAGCTACGATTTCTCCGAGTGGAAACTGCCGTTTGATAGCACTTACAAACAACCACAAGCAGAAACGTGAAAGGTCTGAACAAGCAATCCCTTTAGTCAATCTCCTAGACAAACCTCTCTCCCCACTATGCAATTATTTGTCAAACCAACAGGAATTCACTAGGCAGCCTTTTAGCCTCTTCAGTTTCCTGTTCAGTAGCAAATCCATTGTTTCTCTACTTTTGAGACTTTGAATGGAAAAGTAAAAGCTACTTAGACCTGTTGAGTGGATGCTTCCATCTCTCTGTAAAATACATTATTTGTAAAGTGTTAATTATGTACATGTTATCCGCCGCAAACATCACCTGGCAGAATAGGTCAGAATCACTGTAACGCCTGTGGCCATTATGTGAAAGAGAATATGGATAAAGCAGCATGCACGAGACTCTCCCCACATGTTCCGGGGACCCTGAAGTGAATGAAGCATTATCGTCAATTTCATTTCCTCCAACAGGTCTCTGATCGCAATTCTGAAACGCTGACAAAGACAGACAAGATTTAGCAGAAGATAAATACATACACAAATAAATGATGTTTAAGCCCTGTTCATCCCGAATGCTGGAGTTATAGTTATCAGCGCAATCTCTTGATTCTCAGACACTTTAATACCGGTCTGCCTATAAAATAATGACATGCCTGCTTTCCTCTGGGTGTCAGTCTCGATTTTTCGAATCATCATCCGTCTCGCACTCAGTATCTCTCAGGAGATAATGCTATATAAATCATGTGGGAAGGGGAATGTGTTTTGCTTTGTTTTTAAAAAGCTAAATAAAGTAGAATGGAAGTACGACGGAGCCATTTGATTTTGCAGCATGCACAGGTGGCTCTCTGTTTCGGCTCAATTAGACCCGGAAGGAAGGAGACACTATACAGGTTGCAGTTCTGTTATATCCCATGAGGCCATTTCAAATATCATATGGAAGGATCCTCTGAGGAAAAAGAATCATTTTCTTTTGCTGTTAGAAGAACAGAGTCCCCTGAACTCTGTATCTGGGTGTTTCCCATCATATTCTCGCCAACCCAAATCATTGCAACTTTCCAGTCTAAAGTCAGTTCCCTGTGGACTTCAAAGATACGTCTGCTTATGCCTTTCCATTTCTTTGTTCAAATTCCTTTCCAGTACCATTTACAACATTCCTGCAACATATCCCTCCATGTTACATGTTTGGGGTCAGGTTCTGATTGTAGATGAGGTAAAATCGAGTATACACATGGAAAAAAAAAACCAAGCTAACTACCCTTTCATTCTGCTCTGGGGATTGAAATGGGGATTTGACTATCATGATCCCACCATTAACACCCTCAATGGAAAGAAAAGATTTTACTTTTAGTTGCATTGGGGGGGGGGGCGGTTGAAAGAATAGCTTTCCCAGGTGACCTGGGAGGATTCCTGAATTTCCACTTTACCAATTCTATTTATGCACATGAAGATTATTTAGAAGCAATCTACCATGTTCTGGATTCATTTGAGTTTTCTGACAGTAGCAAATGCATTCTTTTAGAAACTTTTGAGACTTTTAAATCTGATCATTTTATTTTGTCTGACAGTTTTCAAAGGAGATGGTACGATGCACTCCTGCTTATTAAGTGCCATCTGGATAAGGCAGAGAGTAAATAATAAACCATATGCGCTTAGTTGAAGACCCTCAACAAGATTGACACAGTGGCTTCAACAAAGGGCTCGGGCACAGGAACAATTGTGAGGATGGCACAGGACCAGGCAGGTTTCCTTCTGTTGTGCATTGGGTGCTATGGGTCAGAACCAATTTGATGGCACCTAACAACAACAGCAACCACATGTGTTTAGTAATGTGTCAGTCTTGATGAGGGATGCAAAAAGAAAGGTAAAAGTAGAACGGAGAGATAAACTTGAACCAAGTATTTCTGTCTCCCTGGCCTAGCCAATCAACAAGCTCCACCCTCCTTTTCACCAGGGATTGGTCTTAGAAGTAAGCACACACCCAAACCAACGAACCCAAACCTACTGCCACTGAGTCCATTGTGCTCATGGTGCCAGGGTAGAACTTCCTCTATGGGTTTCTGAGATTTCCCATCTTCAGAAGAGTAACCAGCCTCATCTTTTTCTGCAGAGCTGCTGGTGGGTTCAAACTCCGGACTTTGTAGTGAACAGATCAGTGCTTAACCCATTACACCACCAGGGCTCCTTATACCATGTGACCAAGGTGGACCAAAATGAAGTCCCTCTGGGACATTGTCTTTGAAGGCTTAAGCTGGGGCTTCAACGCCAGAGGGCTCACTTATGGAAGCATTCACGAAGCCTTTACATGTCGTATCAGGCACCCTTCCACACAGAACATGCTCGGCAAGCTACCCAGAAGGAGGAAGTGGAAGAATAAAAGTTGGAGCACCTGAGTTCAACCAGGCCCAAAGTCCGATATAGTCCGGCACTTTGTATTAATCACAGGAAGGCAGCGTGAGAGGAAGCTTCTGTTACTTATCATCAAAATAGTTCCAGCACCTCCCTCGATCGAATCGCCATTAGAATCTTGTCTTGCCTGCCCTTAATTATGCCCTGTGATTCACCTTACAAGCCCGGAAGTCATCCTCCTTCCCTCCTTTGAATTTCTGTATCCAAGTTGGAAAGACTTTTAGATTCGTCTCAAACAAACAAACAAAGAACTGGTAACTCACGCTCCAATTCCGTTTTAGATTGGTCATTTTTCTTTGGAGAAAATGGAAAAGCTATATCCGGCATAAACATGGGCAAGCACTCTGCTAGAATCACGAACGCCATGATGAAGCTACACCCATTGGGGAAGTACCTCCTCGTACTTCCTACTCCATGTAGGGATGCTCGCTCACTGACCCGGCAAATGAACCAGACTCTGAGTAAGGATTTCCAGGAACAGGAAGTTCCATCCTTAAGAAGCATTCTCTCCCGATGGACAGCTATGGTTCTGGAAAGCATCATGATCATACCCAAATAAAAATGTCTCTCCCTGATATGTCCATGGTTTTATACTACTTCTGCTAAATAGCACAATAAAGAATACAATTTATTTTCTTGTCTATTTGTCAGAGCTTCAACTATTGGATGATAATTAGCACATCTTTTACTACAGTGCCATTGGCTATTTCTTACAATACACAACCTCTAGATCCTTTGACAGCAGGATTCTTCTCGTCCGGGTATCCTGTGGTTTTTCAGTGGATCCTGTAAAATATGTCACCCTCCAACCAACTTTAGTCCTGCACTGACCCTGGCAGTGGTCTGAAAAACCCAGAAAACTGTGGGTAGGTGCCTTCCGGTGAGCTGAAATTGCATTTCTGTTAATAAACCCAATGATTTCTTTGATGTGTTAATCTTTTAACCAACCATGCGTGATTTGCAATTTTACTACAATTCCTAATACCCAGTAGACAGTCTGAGCTCCCAAGGTGGAACAAATGACTGGTGTTCAGCTGCTAGCGTCAATGTCGGCCATTCAGACCAACCCAGCAGTACTGTGCTGGGAAAGACAGGCCTTGTGAGCCATGTCCTTCCAAAGGAAAGCCAAGAAAACCTATGGAGCAATTCTGTTCCCTAACACAAACCAGGCAGCCCTCCCTTTTCCTAACTCAGGCAGGACACTAACTGCTTGGTTCATCAAGAGACGGCCAGCTGCAGAAGCAGAGTCTACCATCTGGTAAGAACTCAGCACAGGGTGATGGACGAAATCAACCCAACTCCATGAACTTCCATCCATCGTTAGTTACTTAATTTCGAATTCCAGCCTTGAGATTCAGTTAGTTGAGGTCATGTACAGTCTAAGAAGTTATACTTCTTAATTCACGTTCCCTCCAAATTTAATAAATCTGCCTTTGTAGCTGTACCTAAATCTTGATGAAAACATTAGACTAGCTGGCGCCAAGGTTCATTTAATGTTCACTGGGACCATCCCCAGGTGACGTTGAGTCATTAGCCGTACTCTGGGGCCAAAGCAGCAAACACAAATCTTATTTCATCATCTTACTCTTGGGAGGCTTTTTAAAATTGCCTTGTCAAAACCACAATACAGGATTTAGGCTGCTCTGATCGGGACAACAATAGATTGTCCTGGACAGAGAGGGAGCGGGGTGGGAGAGGGAGTGGATTAACGTTTTAAAACATACGAAAGATGTACTGGTCTGATAGAAACTCATGGTTCTTCTGAGATGCTGGTGGGTTTAAAGTGTGAGCCTCACACAATCCTTCAAGCTGGAATGGGATCCATCCTCGGGGATCAGTTTTGAGCTAAACAATAGACAGGACTACGAAGTGCATCATAACACCAGAGAGGGACAGGCTCTGCGGTTCAATCAACCACATGAAACCAAGTGGATCGTATTCGCCTAAAAACAAACTCAGGAGGCAGGAAGTCTCCTGAAAGAAAGTTGAATGACAACGAAGAGTCAAGGGAGTAGGGGAGGAAAATAGTGTTACCTTGAGGGGGTTGCACTGAGGTCACCAAACAAAAGGTGTATAAATTGCCGAATGGAAAACTAGCTTGCTCTGTAAGTTTTCACCCATGCTACAACTTAAAAAGCAAGAACCACATTGAATAGGTTGCATCTTCAAAGGACAATTTTTCTATAGTCAGAAATGGTTTGATCTCAGAAATGTAATGTGGTTCCACCTAATTTAAAGCATTCCCTTGAACTAGTTGATGTTTTGTTTATCAATTTACCATTCCTGAAAGATTCTCTACGGACTATCTTCTACCCCATCCAAAATGGACTGTTTTTCATGCTTTGAAAATCAAGATTTTAGCTCAATTCTTCCGTGACTAGCAAAGGTCCTGTATGAGTTCTCTCTTCTTGTAGGACGTCTTCTACTTGGGCTGAGACCATGGTCCACGAACTGACTGAGAGGGTGTCTTACCAATAGCTGTACGAATCATGGAGTATGCTTCCTCTAAACTGTGTTTGCACCTGAAGACTATTCCCTGTAGAGACTCTTCTCCACATTAAAAAGGAAATCAATAAGAGAAGAAAAAGAAATGCTTCCCCAGTTTCCTGCCTCCCCTCGCCCCCAACCAAGATGCTCTTTCCTGCCTATGATGACTCCATGTGTGCCAGAGTAGAACTGCGCCAGTACCTAATTTTTGAAATAAATTAGCCCTCTTTCTTCTGAGGTGATTCTGAGTGGACGCGAGCCACCAACCTTTTAGTTGAATTTTGCCCCTAAACCACATGTTTTAAAGTCTCACTTCTGTGTGTGGCATTAGGTTGTCTTTGGTAGGCTAATGAAGAAAAATTGGTGCAGAGGGTGTTTTCAGTCAACTTACTTGGAAATATAAAAGAGAGCAAACAAGCAAGAGAGCAAACATGTGGGAAGCAAATAAGGGTGCAAATAAACCTTTTAAATACATGCTTCCTGTGTGATGCCATCATATTTCAATGCGATCTCTGTTCTGAAAAATATAAATAGTTCTTAAAAGCTCATGAGCAGTCAGTCATGTAAAATGCAACCCTTGGTCTCTCGCCATCCAGAGGGAAAAGGAGTGTCGAAAATCAAAGACCCATGGAAGCAGCTAGTCCAGTGGACTAAGGAACCGTTCAAACAGCCAGCTCCACTACCAGAACTAGATGACTCCTGACCACCACTACCAACGTCTCTGAGAGGGTCACGTTAGAAGGTCCCGGATAGAGGGAGAGAGAAATAGGGACCAAAACTCCAAACCATAAAATACACCAAGCTTATTGGTCAGATAGAGACTGGTGGAACCCCCAAAACAAGGTGTAGACCTGAACTCATATCTGTGACGCAATCAACCAAACACCGTTCAGGTCTACAAGGAGAACAGGAACACTGGGAGCCACACACACCTTAGAATAACCACCTACTTGAGATCAAAAGGCAGCATTTCCCCAAGCATCCAGTTCTGAGGAGCACAGAAAGGAGAAATGCTAACGGGAGAAACACAGGGAGGAAGTGGGGTGAGTGATGTTATAATGAGGGGATTGCAATGAACGAGATGAAATGAAACGTGCCTCAGTGGAATGTGAAAGTGATCAACTGCTTGTACACCTTAACCCCAATTCACAGTAAGTTTCTAAAAAGAAAAAACAAAAAGTAAATGGATCACTAAAGTGAAGCATATCATGTATAGTATGTCACAGAATTAATTTTTTTGGTCTGTGTTTTTGTTACGGTTGTCCATTTTTCTCTTTTTCAATTAGCAATTGGGGTCAGAGGTGGAGAATGAAAGAAAAAAAATACCAAGAATTCAACGCCACTAATGTGCTTACTACTTTTAAGTACGTGGAAGTAACCTTCAAAAGCAAACCAGAGTCCAGCTTCAATTGGATCAAGTATCTAACAGGTAAATCTAATATTGAATGAGAGAAAGGGGGTAGGGCATCCTATGATTTTAAAATGAACATGAGACACTAGATTTATCTTAAGAGAGACCTTGGACAAAGGAAGCTTGGCAGCAAAGATTTTAATAAATAATTGGAAATAAATAATTCTCTCTAATGGGCAATCCAATGGGAACTGAGCAAGCTTCTAACACATAACTCAAAGGTGGCTTTTTCCACCAGGAAAGTAGTGCCGTGCCTTCTGTATTACCGACACATGCTTCCAGATTGTGTTTGCCTGGACTGCTAAATGATCAATTAGATGTCAGGTTTTCTACCTGGTGATTTCTCCCAAAGCCTTTCACTTCCCACTGCCCTCTGCCCACTCTGTGGCGGTCTCTGCTCCTTAGTAGGAATGATGCATATTCAGGAAGGGAAGAGGGGTCCTCGAGGGAAACTATCCAGGTGCAGGATTTAATGAGGAAACCATTGAATGTTTACCACTGATTGCTCTTGGAGATCAACTCGCAATCTGTGTTTCCTTAACAATGTTTTAGAGCATCTCGCTGACATTAAATTGGTTAGATTTTCCGTTTCAAGTTTCTGAAGTCATTACTGTCTCCTCTTTTCAGATAGTCAGGAAGCACATGGTTGGGCTATTGCCGAAATTCACTTCTCGAAGGCCCCTCATTGAAAAGGATTTGCAGCCAGAGCAAAGGTGACAAGTTGACCTTTGCTGGCTGCAAAGACCTTTGTCATAATAAGCAGCTGCTTTCTGGTCTGTAAGAGAACGATTCTGCTTTCATTTAGAGTTTCTAATATCACCTCTGGATCATTAGAAATATTATTCTTCGAGTCGGCAAAGAACCAGGCGTGAGTGATGATGCCCTTGAAATGCCCCAGACCTTAATTTCAGCTGGAAAGTCAGGCATGAGCAAGGTGTTTCTCTTCTACCATATCTTTCGGAGCAAATGTTCCCAACTGATTTTCTGATAAAGATATGCTACTCCTGGTATACACGCTACTTATTTAAAACATCTAAAAGGAGGAAGGGCCTCGAGAAGATGGATTGGCACGGTGACCGCTAGGATGGGTTCAGGCATAGGAACAGTGGTGAGGATGGTGCGAGGCCGTGCAGGGTTTCCTTCTGCTGTGAAAAGGTTCGCTGTGGGTCAGAACTGACTCAACAGCACTAACCAATGAAACAAACACTTAAACTTGTGACAAAATTTAAAGAGAGGCTACAAAGTCACATTGAAAACATACCTCCAATTCTTCCCCCACCTGACCTGCATCCAAGCAGTCACGATATATTGGACAAAAAGGAAATGCCTAAACCTTTCAGAGTTTACTAGACACTAGCTCTGAATGGACATTGATTTTAGAAACCCCAAGTGTCATCGTGACCGATGGGAGGGCTTACAATGGTCAGGCCGTACAGAGTCTGACATCAATTCTAATTTACTGTGCACCTGGTGGTCCATGGGCCTACTTTGTGATTATTCATTAGTTCCTAAATATGTAATTAGAATAGACATACTACTTGACAATTGGAAGAATCCCAAAGGGGTGAGGGTCGTTATGGTAGGAAGGGCTAAGTGAACACCACTGGAATTCTACTCCTATAAAGAGTTAGGCTTGGAAATGCTCAAGGGACGTCCCACCTTGGCCTATAGGGTCACTGTGTCAGCACTGACTCCATGGCAGTGAGTTTTGTTTGGGTTATTTTTGGACCACAATATATACTGAGGGAGGAGGTGGGGGCAGGCACAAAGATTAAGTCCACAGCAAAGTCTTGAAATAAACAGAAATCGTGATACCTATCACATCCCTATTTAGCACAGCAGGTGGGCCTGTGCAGAAATTAGGTGGGTTTCAGAGAATTCCGGGGGATTCTCACAATCTTCATCAGATTGTGCCTATGTACAAGTACATCTGCTAATCCAGATGCAGTATTTTACTGGAACAGACATACACAGCTGGGCAGTTGGTACACAAAGGATGCCCTTTACTTCATATTAATTTGCAAGAACTACCAGAAGTAGTTTTCTTCAGTATTACATCAATTCTCATGCCCCCTACTGCAATATAATCTGCAGATACCTTGATTTTCTTGACATTTTACTACCATCACGTTGGTTAGCAACATTAACATCCCGCCAATAGGATCTAATTACAGGACAGTCATTGATGCCTTAGTAAGATAAACAGAAGATAGCCCCCACAAAGGTTCAGGGCCTGACACAGTTCGGTGACATTTCCAGGGGTTCAGTAGTTTGGAGTATATCACAATATTCCCCCAAAGGTAAAGACAAATTGCTTTTACATTATCCTACCTACCACCAAAAAAAAAAATTCCCAATGCTTGTGCAATCTTTTTGAATTTTAGAAACAAAGTCTACCACATTTCAGTGTTAGGTCTTAACTCCTCTACAGAATCACTGAATATCTTCCTGATGTGGATGGAAACCAGAGCAATAAGCAGCTTTGCAGCACAGTCAGGCTACAGTACAAGCTTATGAGCCACAGAATCGAGATGCCTGAAGTGCCTAGAGAAGAAGGATTTCATATAGTGATGAAGAAACGGAATGCCTTCCTCGAGAGCTGAATACTTACCCTGGCAGGACAGCTTCTGCTCTGGTACTAGACCTTTGTGGAAATTGCATACCTGAGCTTCATATCAAGAACTGGGGTCCAAACCAACAGACATTCCTACAAGAGTGATTAGCGAGCCTTACTGGGATTCCAAGTCAAGTGGTAGGTGGGGAGAACATGTTTGTTGGTGGGTAAATCACATGGGACAACATGCCATTGGGAAATATGCTTAACGTGACTTATATTGACCCCAAGGGGAGAATACACCGGGTATTATGATCCTAACTGGACACATTTGACCTAGTTTCTACCCAGCCAGTGGTAACCCGGGCTGAGTGCTCTAGACAACTGCAACTTCAGACTCTGCCCTTTAAGGTGCACAACATCCTCCAGAGGCCACACCAGACGGATCCCATTTGAAGCCTCCTAAATGAATTGCACTTTACCTTAAAATGACCTGCAGCAGATTTAAGGAACTGAAATACTCCCTTGGAATTTCGGCTGAGCTACCCAAGTGTGAGCAAAAGCAGATGACCCCATCCCATGGCAAAGGTGCTCAATGAACGGTGGCCTGGGACGGCCACACATTTACTATTTGTATGCTCCCTTTACCTCGCTTATGGCATGCGGTAGACGAGTAAGCATGGCTCTGGCTTTATAAATGACTCTTATGGAAAGTTTGCCCTATCTCCAACCCTCATAATTTATGTAAACAGTGTCCGGTCACTTAAGTTTTTAATTCATGCAGAATTTGTACTTGTAAAACTCATTCAGAATTATGATCTGCAAAATTCTTCTATCATGTATAATTTTATTTTCTCAATAATTTTAATACCATTGGCTAAATTAATTATCCTATAATTACGCCCCATGGGAATTGTTTACAATGTTCTCCAATAAAATGATAAGGATGTCTCTGAAGCAAACCTTGGACACATATAAGCCATGGGTATACGAATATATTTGGAGTTCACACTTAATTAGAGCCCTAATTGATTAATTATTAGTTATAGCCCTAATCTAAGAATGATTAGTTCATATGACATGGTCCTATTCAATACTCACTTTCATCAAGAGATCACTGAAGAGATGGGTGCTAGCCAAAGGACAGTGAGGAAATCAAATGGTGCCTGGCCCTCAGGGAAAACAGCAGCTGGGGTCTTAAAGGCTGGTCTTTTAATAACCAGCCATCTAAGTGAAGTGTCAGTAGTCACATGGGAAGAAGTATACCAGCCTGAGTGACCAAGGATGGCAAACAGTAAAATCCAAATCCTGAGGAGAGAACGGTATTAGAGCTTAAATTGGGAATACCTGTCTTACGTCAGACAATGGATGACAGTGGAAGCGCATTGTCCCTTTGTAGGGGCTCCACATGACTGAAGCCTCTGGTGAATCCTGGCCGTTATCCAGGCAGGGGGACTATCCTTGCTAAAACACAGAGAGCATTGTGAAGTGCACTGTGACACGTGAACTCAGACGAAAATGCAACACTTTTCTATTTGTTCTCCCTTCTAATCCATGTTTAAGCTGTTCCAGTTCTTACAATTGTCTGCCCTGCTTTTGCTGTTTTACTTTGTCATATTTGTTGGGTTTGTTTGTTTTGTCTTTGCTTTATATGCTTTTCCTAATTAGTCCAGGATAAGTGTGCTAGACAGGGTTCTCTAGAGAAACAAAACAAGGACACTTATGATTATATAATAATATAATGTGTGTATTTGTATGTGTATATATATATGCGCACACACAGAGCTTGAAGAATATAACAGCTAATTAGTCCACACAGCAGTACACAGAGTTCAGTTCAACTCATTTCTGTGGAACAGTTAATCTACTGGACGTCCTTCAACTCTTGAGGACTGTTGGGCCCAAAGTCAAGGAAGCAGACAGCTGCGTCTTCCCTAGAGCAATGCAAGCAGTGCGACCACAGGCAGCAAACAGCAGGGCAGGTCACCAACATTCAGCAGCTCAGGAGTTTATGGAAGCAGGCCTGGATGGGATATCACTCAAGCACCGCCAGGATCTGCCAGCCTCAAGATCAAGCAGTGTACACACCAGCAGCATGGTGAAGCAGGGCTCAAAGGAACCTCAAGCTCTAGCTGCAAGAGAATGAAATGGGCCCCGTACCTTGCCCCATGTAAAAAAACAAACTCAAGATGTGTCAAAGACTTAAATGGAAATCCCAGAACTGTGAAGATCATCTATGAGAATATACGACAAAGGGAAGGGCCCTAAAGGCATAGATATACTATCAAACAAAAAGAAAAAAAACACAATCATTAGAAAGTAAAACAGATGACTGGGACCTACTACAAATAAGATATTTAACTGTATCAAAAGATTTCATTAAAAGAGTAAAAAGAGAACCCACAGATTGGGAAAAAAATATCAATGACAAAACAGACAAGGAACTACTCTCTAAAATCTATAGAAAAAATGCAATACCTTAACAGGTGTTAGTCTGGGTACTTTAGAGAAACAAATCCACAGAAACTCATGTATAAGAGAGAATTTTATATAAAGGTTAGGTGCACATCAAGAAAGCATCCCAATCCATTAACCCATATGTCTGACACCAATCCACAAATTCCTCCTCCATCTCACAAAACAGACACAATAATGCCAACTTCTGGAGGAAAGCCAAGTCAGTGAATGTGTAAACATCTCAGCAATGGCAGGGGTCTCCACATGGCTGCTCCAGCACCCAGGGCTGCATCGGGGTAGGTCCATGCGGCTTCTCCTCAGGGATGTCTTGCAGGAAGTGAGCCTTGTCAGGTGAAGCAGGGAACTGGCTAAGGCAACTACACCCTGATCCGACCATCAGAAAGCAAGAGACCCAAGAACTAGAAAGGCAAGCCTCAACGAGCCATTTATCCCTCTGCCTTTCAATTAACCCTACATGTGTTTATCGGCCAGGATGGCACAATAAACTACCTAAACAGAAAAAAAATGAAGCATCCAATTTAAGAGGGTAAAGGGCATGAACAGCTAGTACACAAAAAATGGCATCCAAATGACTACCAAGCATAAAAAAATGCTCAGTCATTAGTCATCCTATGAAAATCAAAACAAAAATGAGACATCACTTTACACCAACAATGACAGCCCAATTCAAAACACAAGAAAAAGAAAAGTGCTAGAGAGTGCAGAGAGATGGGGACTCTCAAACACTACTGGTGAATCTGTAAACATGTACAACCATTGTGAAAAGTGATATGGAGCTACCTCAAACAGCCAGTCAAAGACATTCCCTACAATCCAGCGATACGTCTGCTAGGTGCATAGCCAGCACACAACACAGATAGATATGCGCTCGCTCGTGTTCCTTGAAGCACTATTCACAATAGCAAGAAGTTAGAAACAGTCAGTGTCAACAGTGGAAGAATGCATAAAGAAACGTTGGCACATGATGTTTTCTTTTTCCTCTGATCCAGTTTATCAGATGATTTGCTCAGCACACAGATGGAATAAACAAGGTGCAAGAATGATATCCTTATGCACGCCTTTCCTGATTTTAACCCATGTAGTATCCCCTTGTTGAGAACACAGCTCCCTCTTAACCCATGCACAAGTTCCACATGAGCACAGTGAAGTGTTCTGGAATTTCCATCCTTTTTTTTTTTTTTACATTTTATTAGGGGCTCATACAGCTCTTATCACAGTCCATACATATACATACATCAATTGTATAAAGCACATCTGTACATTCCCTGCCCCAATCATTTTCAAAGTATTTGCTCTCTACTTAAGCCCTCTGCATCAGGTCCTTGTCATATCTTGCCCTATCCGGAGTCTCCCTTCCTCCCCTTCTCTGCCGTTCATCTCCCAGGGAGGAGGTCACATGTGGATCCTTGTAATCAGTTCCCCCTTTCCAACCCACTCACCCTCCACTCTCCCAGCATCACCCCTCACACCCTTGGTCCTGAAGGTATCATCCACCCTGGATTCCCTGTGCCTCCAGCTCCCATATGCACCAGTGTACAACCTCTGCCCTATCCAGCCCTGCAAGGTAGAATTCGGATCATGGTAGTTGGGGGAAGGAAGCATCCAGGGTCTGGGGGAAAGCTGTGCTCTTCATCGGTGCTACCTCGCATCCTGACTGACCCATCTTCTCTCCTAAACTCCTCTATGAGGGGATCTCCAGTGGCCAACACTTGGGCCTTGGGTCTCCACTCTGCACTTCCCCCTTCATTCAATATGGTATATATATATATATATATATATATATATATATACACACACACACACATACATACACACACACATATATACATATACATATATATCTTTTTTTTTTTTTGGCATGATGCCTTATACCTGGTCCCTTTGGCACCTCATGATCGCACTGGCTGGTGTGCTTCTTCCATGTGGGCTTTTATGCTTCTGAGCTAGATGGCCGCTTGTTCACCTTCAAGCCTTTAAGACCCCAGATACTATCTCTTTTGATTGCCGGGCACCATCAGCTTTCTTCACCACATTTGCTTATGCACCCATTTGTCTTCAGCGATCCTACCATGGAGGTGTGCAGCCAATGATATGATTTTTTATTCTTTGATGCTTGATAACTGATACCTTTGGGACCACTCGATCACACAGGCTGGTGTGTTCTTCCATGTGGACTTTGTTGCTTCTGAGATAGATGGCCGCTTGTTTATCTTCAAGCCTTTAAGACCCCAGTCACTATCTCTTTTGACAGCCGGGCACCATCAGCTTTCTTCACTACATTTACTTGTTCGCCCACTTTGGCTTCAGCAGTTGTGTCGGGAGAGTGAGCATCATAGAGTTCCAATTTAATAAAATAAAGTATTCATGCATTGAGGGAGTGTTTGAGTAGAGGCCCAAGGTCCTTCCGCCACCTTAATACTTGACCTATAAATATAGACACATAGATCTATTTCCCCATCCTCCTATATATATTTGCATGTACATGTCTTTGTCTAGACCTCCATAAATGCCCTTTGACTCCTAGCTCTTTCCTCCATCTCCCTTGACTTTCCTCCTGCCCTACTACCATGCTCCATCACCAACTGGGCTACAGCTATACCTCTGCTCTACGCAACCTTACCCTTGATCATTCCCCACCAGGCCTGCCACTCCCCCCTCTCTACCATTTTGGGTCCCATGTTGTTCCCTTGTCCCTGTGTTTGTTAACACTTCTTCCTTACCCTCTCCTACCCACCCCCACCCCCAGTACCTCTGAAACTGTCGGTCCCGTTGTTTTTCCTCCAGATAGTTCATCCAGCCTGTCGTATTCAGACAGACCTGTGGAGACACGAACATGCACGAAAACAAGACAGAGGAAAACAAAGCAACAGTATACAACCAGACAACAAAACAACAAAAACAAACCACTGACAAACAACAAAACAAAACACTTCACAAAAGAAAAGCTTGTAGTTAGTTCAGCGATCGTTTGCTGGCCCTTAGGAGCATTTTCCAGTCCAGTCTGTTGGGGCACCACGCCTTGACCCCAAAGTCCACTTTCAGCATTCCCTGGGGACCTTGCCACTCCATTCCCTTGCTGTTCCGCTGCACTCCCCCAGTGCTTTGCCTCGGTGTGGTGGGATCAGGTCAGGTGCAATTCCCACACTGTGTCTCCAGTGCTGTTCCCTGTATCACCCTTAGTCACTGAGGGGCATCATGTCTCATAGTGGGGCCAGCCATGTTGTTTTCCCTGTGGACTGGCTGCTCTACTCAGGAACATCATCCTCACAGCCTACCAATGCTATCCATCACTTGTAACGATCCACACAGTCAAAGGCCTTTGCAAAATCAATAAAATAGGAGTAAACATCTTTCTGGGATTCTCTGCTTGTAGTCAAGATCCATCTGACACCAGCAATGATATCCTTTGTATAAGGTGACCAGATTTTAACATTGGTAAAGCGGGACATCATTGACAAGGGCGGGGGTGGGGGGGGTTCTTGATTAAAAATTTGGTCTATATGGAGCAACAAAATTTCCATAGAACTCAAAAATAGTATTGTAATATTTTTTAATTTCAACATAAGTACAATTTACAAATATAATACATTAAAAATTATGTATAGTATTTTATTCTTTGGCATATTTCTCAGGAGTGATTTTTCACAAGAATTTGTTATATTTCACACATAAAATGGGTTTCAAAGTCTCAACACTTAATTGTGATTTTTCTGATGTCCACACTTTATTTACTGTAGAAAAAATGTGTTCAGTTGCAGCATTAGTTCCTGGTAAGGACAGCACATATTCCACAATTTTCAGTGCATTGTTGTATGGAACATGGTTTGTTTCAAAATGATGAAACATTTCTAACCATTTGTTCTCTGTTGTGATTTTTGCTGATGCCCAAGATTTAACCTTTTCCTTATCAATATATTTTTTAATAATGATACCTCATTAAAAAGATCATTTTCAGAAATATTACTATATGGGAAATTTTGAGTAATATGATCAAATTATTTTTGCACATCATTCCAATTAAGTTCTTGTTTTAATGTAACCCAATGAAAATGCTCAATATCATTGTAATGTACTGTCCACTCTTCTAAATAATCTATGCAGTTACTATAGAACATTTTAACATGCTTCATGATATCTGCACGATTTATTGCACCTTGTTCTTCTAGCTCCTTATACTATTACAGATAGTTAACGGAAGAAAATTCTTTTCTAACCTCTCTTGACACTGAAATCTTAAATTATTAACTTTGTTTGCTGCTTCGATTACCGAAATTTTGTCACCTTCTATAAGTTTTATAGCATTTTGAAAAAGAGCTGCTTGATTTTGTAGAAACTCTAGTCAAATTTTTGAAGATTCTTTTTCAAAAAACTCTTCTAAAATTCTAGGACATTTATCCTGTGATAGAAAGTAGGATTTCAAAGGATCGTATATTTTCTAAATTCTTTCGACAGCTGGCAAAAGAGCTAACCAGCGTGTTTTACTGTATCCAAGTATCTTTTGATATTCGACTTCTGCAGTTTCACAAAATTCTTTAAGCATTTCAACACGCACAGTGTATATATAGCAATAAGAATATATTTTAATAACAATATTTTCCACATCTACGGGCAACAAATCAGCAGCTGTTTGAATGGTGTTATGTATTATGTGCGCTGCACAACCAACACCAATAATGTTTTGATTAATGTTTTTGTTTAATTTATTTAAAATATTATTTGTACCTCTCCTCTTCTCACTTTTCCTCCAAAATTTACATTCATTTTGCCTGCACAATATTCAATCATTTTATATTTTAAATTGTTTTTCCAAAATATTAATAATGGAACTGAAAATTATTTCAGAAGTTTTGCTGGGCACAGAAATGAAATCTAAAATTCTAATTTTTATTCCAGTTTCCGAATCAAAAAATCTAATAATGGTTGGAAATAACTTTATATCCTTATGATTAGATGTGTCAGAATATATGGATATAAAATTCATTTTTCTAGATTTTTGTTTAATTTTGAAAATGTATATGGGAAAAGCACATTACACACAAATTGCCTCGGATTTTGTTCTAGCACAGGCAATTTTTTTGTTGATTAACTTTTTGACAACTTGTGATGTACAGTCCATAGATCTGAAGGGATGATTGTGATTAATAGCATGAAAAGACATAAGTCCTTCTGCTAATGCTAATTTCTTTTCTTCATCTCCATAAGTTGTTTTCCGAAAAAAAATCCTGTATTTTGGAGGAAGATGCAGCAGTATTTGAATATATTTTATGTTTCTGTGTCTCCAAGTGCTTTGAAATATCATTCTTCCCGCCGTGAGAAATAGAAAATCCACCATTACATTTCTTACATTTTACCATGTAATCGCTTTTGGGGTTTTTTTTAATAAAAGGAAATTCACTTCTTAGATCATTGTTGAATTTGCATCCTCTTTTCTTACTCATTATGTTAAAAATCTATAAAAAATCATTTAAAATCAGATTATAAATTATTATATACATATTGCTTAAAAACACAGCGAGTAGATACATAATTACATGAACATATTTTATTGTTATTTTATAACTTAATTTGTTATAAAGTAACTATATATTTTAAATTATTTTAATTTAATCCTATATTTCTTTCTAAATAATAACAATACTAACTTGTCTTATTTTTTCTCTGAATTTGCTGTTAATGTAAGTCGTAAGTGCCACTGGCAAGGCTGGCGATAGACTTTTTGCCGCCACTATAAAATATAAATAATACAAGTACTGTCTGCTAAATTAAAGAAAATTTATGTATTTATGAAATAAATAACGTGCCTAACGTATCTGAATAGCTGATTTGTTGACATCACTTGTGTAACTAGCACACAGATGTGTATCGTCTGAGAGACAGTTACAAAATGTTTTCGTCACTGCCAAGGCCAAAAAAAACCGTTGTTCATTAAGTCCAAACAATGGTGGTCAAATTCTAACAATTGATCAACAATGCGAACTTTGATAAGCAGTTCTCAATAATCAGTTCTCAACAATTATTTGCTATTATTAAAGTTTAACATTATAAAATTAACAAAAATAATATAAAACTCATATCCTGGAGAAATAGCCACATGGCAGCCAAAAACCGTATATTCCCTTCCCGTTCTCCCGCCACTCCCTATGTTGTGCATTCTTTCCAAAAATCAGGACTTTTTAAAATCACGGTGGGATGCGGAACAAATTGTTCAAAAGCGGGAGGTCTGGTCACCTTACCTTTGTGCCATGTCCTCCTGTAAGTTCAGCTTGAATTTCTGTCAGCTCCCTGTCCATGTGTGGCTACACCCATTTTAAAGTTTATCTTTCATAAGATTGCAATTGCATGTAATATTAATGATATTATCTGTAATTTCAGCATACTCTTGGGTCACCTTTCTTTGGATGGGGACCGTGATGGAGCTCGTCCCCGTCGGTTGACCAGGTATCTGTCTTTCAAATGTCTTGGTGTGGACAAGCGAGTACTTGCCACCTGCATCAGCTTGTACAACCTTTCACTTGCTGTTCCACGATTTACTGAAACTGGGGGACCCTGTCTTGCTAATAGCTTCAGTGCAGCTTGGATTTCTTCCTTCATTTCCACGAGAGGGTTTCCCCCCTTTGTATTGTGAATTAGGTGAAGGTTTACACAGCAGACCATCAGTTTTACATCCCACAGTTCATACATATTTTGTCTCACCTCATACATCGCATTCCTCTCAATGCGCCATCACTCATCCCTGTCCCTTTCCTGGTTACAATCCACCTTCTTCCCTCACCCACTGAAATGTGTCTCTGTGTAAATGCTGCCCTTGGTATTTGTTTTTGTTTATAATTCACATATTATACCATGCAATAGTTCAGTCATATTAAGAAGAGTTGTGTAATCAATTTTAGAATACATTCTTCTTCCTCGAAGTATTGTTGTAAATCTTTGCTGGTTATTTTTAGGTATCATATCTTTGTGTAATTCCTTCCATCTTCTGATGCTTTGTGGTGGTAGAATTCTTCTTTCTTCATCACTAGCTTACATAGTTTGTACCTAAATTTGAATCATTATATTAATTGGACTTTTTTTAGGCGTATAGATATTGTCCTATTGTAAACACCATTGTACTTCAAGATAGAGCTGGTATGTTCTTTTTTGAGGATAAATATGATGTTATTCTTCTTGATTTTGCCATGCTTGGCATAGTAAACCATATGATTGTCCAACTCAAAATGGCCAATACCAGTCCATATTATTTATATAATGCCCTGGAAACATGACTGTGACTAATGACTTAGAATTCACGTCTTAAGTTCAGAGTTGAGAAAGAACTATCAAATTCAGCCCACACCTCCCTTTCTTCAGTCCATTTCACTGTTTCAATTTTTGTTATAAATAAAAAACAAGAAACTATTTGTCCTCCACGCCCCAAAGCAGCCCTTCTCCTAGCTCCCCCCAATAATGGCATTAAGCTCAGGGCAATCAATTATGCTAATTGAAATTACACACTTACTTTAATTACTTTCCACATATTCCATTTACCCTCCTGACAGCATAAGGCATAAATCACAATGAACAATGGGTGCATTGGAACTAGTGTCAGGTACCCCAATAAGCAAGGGAAGCACCGAAGTAGGGTGTCCTTACTAATCTGTAGGGAACATCTTCACCATTCTCCACCACAGCACAGATTCTACTCCTAAATATGGCCGGCCTCTGTCTCTCTCCCACCTCCACAGCCCTTTCCTACAGAACCAAGGCTTCTTTTCAAATGTATAATCCTGTACAGACGCAGAGTCTCCAGTAAACCAGGTAAACAAGCATGGGCTTACTTACAAACCTGTAGTGAATAGTATTACTTATTTGGTGAAAAACTTGTTTAGTGAATAATACACTCAAGTGTTCACTACAGATTCTTAAGGAAATATAAGTAAACTTTTTAATGTAAGTTAATTTTGCTTACTGGATAATCCACTTTGGCATGCCATGCTCACCGGGGGAAGGAAAAAAATGTTTGTAGCAGTCTGGGGTCTCTTCTTTGCTCTCAGCAATAAAAAGGTGGTTCTGTTTATTTGTAAATAGAAAATTCTCCTTCCAAGGCTGCTAGTACTTTAGTTCTAAGAAAAGTTTTGTTCCTTAGGTCTCCTCAACTGATAGAACTTCTCTTTTCTCAGACCATTACAGTTGTGTGTGTGTGTGTGTGTGTGTGTTTCTTTCTTTTATCCTCATTTGACTCAAGAACTGTGACCAATGAGATGTTTACTTTGCCAGCATTTGGAGATTGTAATTAAGATCTAGATAAAGAAAAATGACACCAAATGGAATTTGAATGACAATTAAGTCCTTTAATCCAGCTTCCAGAAAATCATCCTATTCTTCCTGCTTTGGGTTAAAATCTTGAGGAATCCTGATAAAAGGCAAAAACATAGTCTTGAAAACATAACAACCTATTGGGGTGAAATCTCTGTATAGTTTTGTCCTTATAACCTTTTCAATTCTATGTGAATGTGCTCTGGAAATGGACATGCTCATGAAGCATGGGTTTGTTAGTAGGAAGATATATGGTCCCTGTAACAGAAAGTTGTTTGTGTTCTGAACCAACTTTATGAGTTCAAGCTTCAGTGAAGTGGTTAATGAGTAGCTTAACTATTGTACTTAAATTGTCTGAAAATTTTAAGTAGCACCTGGCAATATAGAAGAGAAAGGGAAATGCTCTCTCCGTGACAAAAAGGAAATTCAAAGTTTACCTCTGATTTCGACATACAATACATAAGAAAGACACCTATCATAACCCACGAGGAGGTTTTGGTTTTTATCAGCTGCTCATCCAATCTCTAGACCACCTGTCATTCTCAAAGTCCAAACTCCACATGAACTGGTTCAAATTTTCTTTCACTTCTCTGTTTCCTTTCTGACACAAACACAAGTTTAAAACCATTTCCATGAGACAAAACAGTCAGGTGGCCCTGAATCTTCTGTTCTGTATGTAAGTGTCTGCTTTCTTGATATTATCCCAACATCTCTGCTTCCTCTGAACATTCATCCTCCTTTACAGGTGGCCAACATATCAAGGAAGGAGCTTTGGGAGTGCTGGGAATTTCCCTTCCTCCTTTGTCTTCTGTCAGATCCTTCCCTCTCCAGACAGATCATGCGGCTTTTTATTTTTTCCACCTTAGCCTCACCACTTCCTCTCTGCTTGTCCTCCTCTCTGCGATGCTCACCATGAGCTGTGGTATAGTGTGTTTACCAGCTTAGTGTGTCTCTTCACAATGAAGTTCAGCTTGCCCTTGCTTCACCAGGGTGCAAACTAGGCAGGGGGGAAAAAATCTACCTAGATCTCCTCAGCTTCCCAACAGAGTCAAGATCCCTTTTCTGTGTATTCAGCCCTCCATATAGCCCAATACTTATTGGTGGGAGGTGTTTGTCCCCTGGCGGGTGATTGTATTGAGATGGATTGTGTACAGAAAGGAACCAGAGACACTGTTAGGCCAGGTTGACTAGAGAAACAAATCCAGGGACACTCATAGATGTGTAAGAGAAAGCTTTGGATCAAGAAATAATTATATATTAAATAAACATCCCAGCCCAGTCTAGATCTAGTCCATAAGTCCAATACCAGTCCAGAAATCCCTCTTTTATTCACACAGCCACATGCAATGGTGAAAAATGCAGGAAGATCACATGCCAGTGGGTGCAAAGTCCTGTAGATCCAATGGCAGTGGATGCATCTCCGGTGCTCTGGCTGCCGTCAGTGTGGCATGCACAAAGTGACTTGTCCACAGGAAAGTGAAGCTGAGAGAGAGAGGAAGTTGCCAGGATCCTCCTTGTGAGAAGGCCACGCCCACCAGGAGGTACCATCATGCCTGATTTGATTGACAGACTGAATTCTACCCCTTCACTTCTATATCTTCAAGTTGACAAGAAATTATGTAACTACCATGTCTATGTACAAGAAAGAACTTTATATCAAGAAACAACTTCACATCAAGAAGGTGTCCCAGGCCATTACAACTCAAGTCCATAAGACCGATGCTAGCCAGACCCTCTTCAGACACACAAAGCTGCAGGCCAACAACATTAAAAAGTGAAGGGGGATGCAGGGAGATCACAGGCCGGTGGGTATGGAGCCATGTGATACAATGCCAGTGGAAACATGGCAGAGGGCTGACAGCTCTCATAGTCCTGTGGCCCACCTGGGGCCACCTCTGGAGGTAGGCACAGAGGCCCAGCAAGCAGGGAGGCAGAAGGGTAAAGAGAGAGAGCAGTTCCTCGATCTCTCACTCTTATACAAAAGTCCATACCCTAAGATTGTATCATCAAGCTAACACTTGACTGAGAATTTGGCCTCCACCTTTATACATTCACACAAAATCAAGTTCACATAAAACCTGCCATACTGGTCATGATCAGATGCTGGACTATTCCTGGTATACCCTTGGAAGATGGGACCCTCAGGTCCAAGGGCACACAAAGCGTGACTGAAGAGATGATTTCTTGGAAGGGAATTGACCCTGGTGACATGAGTCTGATAAACTTGTGGGAGTGGAACCTTCAGGATCTTCATTTGCTGAGGGGGCATGACTCAAGGTAAAGAGAAACAGTTGCAAAACTCTTCTAATGAGCAGAACTTGGAAGGTGAAAAGCATGAGTTTAGAAAAATTGGAAGTGGTCAAAAATTAAATTAATATCCTAGGTATTAGTGAGCTTAAATGGACTGGTACTGGCCATTTTGAATCAGAAAATCAAATGATTTTACTCTTCTGGGAATAACACAATCAAGAGGAATGGCCTGGCATTCACTGTCAGAAAGGATCTTGCTAAGTCCATCATAAGGTACAATGCTATCTGTGATCAGATTATATCTATCTGCCTTCAAGGAAATCCAATCACTACAGCTATTATTCAAATGTATGCACCAACCACAAAAGCTAGTGATGAAGAAATTGAAGAACTTAAGTTGGAAATTGATCAAACATGCAATCAAGATGCATAAATAGTTATTCGTGTTTGAAATGCAAATTTTGGAAACAAAGAGACAGGAACAGTAGTTGGAAAATAAGGACTCGGTGATATAAAAGAAGCTAGAGATCCCATGAAGAATTTTGCAAATACCTCTTTTCAATGACACAAAGGAAACTATATACATAGATTTCTATAGATGTTATACATAGAAATCAAATGGACACAGAAATCAAATCATGGGGAGACATGATAGAGAAGCTAAATATCAGCAACTAGAAGCAGATCAGGGGTCAACTACGAAACAGACCATCAATTGCTCGTTTAGGATTCAGAATAAAGATGAAGAAAATAAAAACAAGTCCACAAGAGCCAAAATATGACCTTGAGTCTATCCCACCTGAATTTTGACACCATCTCAAGAACAGATTTGAAACATTGAATACTAATGACAGAAGACCTGATGAGCTATGGGAGGACATCAAGATCATCATTCATGAAGAAAGCAAAAGGCCATTAACAAGAAAGGAAAGAAAGAAAACATCAATGTGAGTGTCAGAGAGCCTCTGAAACTTACTCTTAGCCATAGAGTTGCTAAAGCAAATGGAAGAAAGAATGAAGTCAAGGAGCTGAAAAGAAAGCTTCAAAAGGCAGGTCAAGAAGACAAAATAAAATATTATCATGAAATGTCCAAAGACAAAGAGTGAAAAAGGGAAGAGCATGCTGAGCATATATGAAACTGAAAACACACAAGTAAAATATCAATCCTCAAATTGCAATCTGGAAAGATTCTATCGCAAAATACTGAAGGATGCAGGAAGTATCCACCTCAAAAAAAATTGGAAAGGATAGAGTCACTTTACCAAAAACAGCGAGTCAACATTCCACCATTTCAGAAGGTAGCATATGGACAAGAAGCCATGGTGCTGAAAGAAGATGCTTACACTGCATTGAAGGCATTAACGAAAACACAGGCTCCAGGAATTGATGGGACACCCACAGAAATGGTTCAGCCAGCTGAAGAAGTCATTGGAAGCATGCATCGACCCATGTCAGGAAATTTGGAAGACAGCTACTTGGAAAACTGACTGGAAGAGACTTATATTTGTACCCATTCCAAAGAAAGGTGACCCAAGGGAATGTTCAAATTGTAGAACAATATCATTAATATCGCACATAGGTAAAATTTTGCTTAAGCTCATCCCACAACATTTGCAGAAGAACATTGACAGAAAACTGCCCAAAGTTCAGGCCTGATTCAGAAGAAGACATGGAACAAGGGACATTATTGCTGATGTCAGATGGATCTTGGCTCAACGCAGAGAATGCCAGAAAGATGTTTACTCATGTTCCAATGACTACAAAAAGACTTTGGACTGTGTAGACCATAATAAACTGTGTATATGTCAAAAAGAATGGAAATTCTAGAACAGTTAATTGTGCTCATGAGGAATTTGTAGATGGGTCAAGTGGCAGTAGTGTAAACAAAACTAGGGAATATTGAATGGTTTAAAATCAGAAAAGGTGAATGATTCTGAGGACTTCTGGGAAGATGGCAACAGAGTGACACATACCAGAGGGACTCCGCAGAATTCAGCCCAGGAGAGTTCCTTAGAGAGAAATTCAACTTGGCTAAAACACAGGAGGAGCATCAAAGATAAGTAGGCACAGACCACAGGGTTTTGAGGGGCTGGGGGCTTTTGGCTTACCTCAGTTGAGGCCGGCTGGGGCTAGACCTTGACCCCGCCACAGTCTCTGCCAGAGCCGGGACCATTGGGAGCCTGTAGGGAGGCTTGGTCTCAACACAGCCAGTTTTCCACCACCCGCCTGGGGGCAGGGACTGGATCCTTGAGCTCCACAGGCAGAGATTGGGGTTCAGTTACATTGTTGCTCTTGTTTCCATTTCCTCTCTGTCCACCCCCTCAGTCTTGGAGAGCTGCACATGGGGCCTTTTCTCAGCACAGCCACAGCTTGCCGCTGCCACCTCAGAGCAGGGACTAAACCCTTGCAGCTCCACTGGTGGGGATAAGACTCAGCTACATTGTTGCATTTGTTTCCATCTCTTCACTATATCCCCCCTGTCCCCCGCACCCCACAGGCTCAGCAAGCTTGCTTTTTATTTTTCTCCTCTTTGTCTCTTTCTTCTCTCACACACACTACTGCTAACCTCCAGACCACTCCCCTTATCCTAGGGATTTTACGCCTGTGACACACCCAGCTAGGTGAGCTCCACCCTGTGTAGCTAGCCCGAGGCTGAGGAAAGTCCTGCTGAACTCCACCAGCGCATATTCTGTTCAACATCTTACAGGGGAATTCCTGCCTACATGCCTGGGGTCCTATGGTAGCTCGGCCAACACTCCTCAACGTTCCAAGCTGCTGCAGGAACCTCTGCCCAACCTCTGCAACACCAAAGCTAGCACCCCACCAGACTTCTGGGTCACTCCCCTGAGTGGGAAACCACAGGAGGATAAAGTGGTAGGTTAATTCCATAGTGAAATAAGCTGTATGCAGTTCGAGGAAGCATTCCTACAAGTCTCCCAGAGAGAGCCAGTGCTCTTCGACTCCCTGGAAAATGGCACCTGGCTCCTCTAAAACAACGCAACGTAAACAGCCATCAGCCCCAACGACCTCAACGAAAAAATGGGAGAAACAAAAGGCAATGGCAGAAGACATTCTGAACATAATAACATGCATAGAAGAAGCAGACATTGAGCTGCCACAGAAAGAAATTTTCAGAATGCTACTTAGAGTCATACAGGATATAAGGGAAACAATACAGAAAAAAGATGAAAAGCCATAAACCAAAGGGAAATAAAGGAGCTTAGGGAGGAGATAACAAAAAACAGTAGCAGACACACAGACCTCGAATTGACTGGAGGAAGCAGAGAACCGCATCAATGACTTGGAGGACAGCCAAGCAGACTTTAAAAAACGCGAACAAAAATCTAATAAGATCATCAGAGAAACTGAAGAAAACTTAAGAGCCAAGTCTGATGCTATGAAGTGGAACGACATTAAAATTATTAGTTTACCAGAGGAAGACACAACAAAGAAGTCATCTGCAACAATAGTGAGACAATTCTTGGAGGAAAACTTCCCCAGCTTAATGAATGAAAACCACGCAACCATTCAGGAGGCTGAAAGAACACCAGCTAGATGGGATCCCAAGAAGAAGTTACCAAGGAACATAATAGTTAAAGTATCCAACTTTGAGGAAAAGGAGAAAATCATGAGAGTAGCTAGAAAAAACAAGCAATCACATATAAAGGTTCCAAAATAAGAATATGTGCATCCCTATGAGCAGAGAGTATGAAGAAGGGGAGAGAGTGGAATAACATATTCCAAAAATTGAAGGAAAACAATATAAACCCAAGAATACTCTACCCAGCCAAATTATCAATCAAGATAGATGGAGAAGTAGGAATCTTCCAAGACAAGGAAAATCTCAAAGAATGTGTTAGAAGAAACCCAGCCCTACAAAAGATCCTTCCAGACCCAGTATGGGCAGAAGAACAACACTCACCAAGCATAAATAAGAGACCACCACATAGAACAACCTCACCCAGAGGTCCAAAAAGAGAAAACAGACCTCAATATAGCATTGACTTAAAGATGGAAATAATACAAAGGCTGCTGAGGTAAGCTTTTTAAAAAAAAAATGCAAAAGGGGCATAGGGAAAAAGCTACAGTATACAAACATTCCTGGGGTGAGGACCAGGTAATATGGCAGGGACCAGACCAAATAAAGAGATACATATGGTAGACAACTAAAAAGGAGGTGGGGGAAGGAAAATAATAATAAAGAAAAAGATAGCAGGGGCATAGGGTACTAACCCACCTAAGGGGAGGGTATTGTTTATATCTCCACAGGGAAAGAGGGACCAGACTTCAACCCAATACTCCAAGATGTGAATGCAACATGCCGGTGTGCAGGGGAAAGGTCTGGGGGGCCGGTCCCAACCCCAACTACTAAGGGGACACCTGCCCCTCCCCTCAGAAGAATTTATTTCAAAGGACGGCACTGAATCTACAGCTCCAGGAAAGGGACATATCTGATAGGAGCACACGGGAGCAGATGAAGGGGGAAGATGAGAGAGTTGAGCACATCCTGGCCCAGCCAGTCGACAGACAGGACCATATGGCCCACCCCACTATGAGATATGATGCCCCTCATTGACCCATAGCCGTATAGGGGACAACACCAGAGACACAGTGTGGGAATTGCACCCAATTGGATCCAGCCACACTGAGGCAAAACATTAAGGGGGTGCAACAGTACAGCAAAGGAATGAAGTGGCAAGGTCCCCAGGGAATGCTGAAGGTGGACTTTGAGGCCAGGGTGTGGTGCCCCAACAGACTGGACTGGAAAACACTCCTAAAGGCCAACAAACAATCCTTGCACTAACTATAAGCTTTTTTTTCTTGCTGTGTTTTGTTTTGTTTTTGTCACTGGCTTGATGTTGTTTTGTTGTATATTGTTGCTTGGTTGTGCTCTGTCTTGTTTTTGTGCATGCTATTATCTCCGCAGGTCTGTCTAAATAAAATAGGCTGGATGAACAATTGGAGGAGAAAACAACAGAACTGGGAGTTCCGCGGGGACATGGGGGAGTGTAAGGTGGGGGGAAAGGTAGTGGTGTTAATAAACCCAGGGACAAGGGAACAACAAGTGATCCAAATCGGTGGTGAGGAGGGTGTAGGAGGCCAGGCTGGGCATGATCAGAGGTAATGTAACCAAGAGGAATTGCTGAAACCCAGGTGGGGACTGAGCATGATAGTGGGGCAGGAGGAAAATCAAAGAAACTAGAGGAAAGAGCTGGGAAGCAAAGGGCATTTATAGAGGTCTAGATGAAGACATGTACATATGCAATATATTTATATATGAGGATGGGGAAATAGATCTATGTGCATATATTTATAGGTTTAGTATTAAGGTAGCAGAAGGACATTGGCCTCCACTCATGTACTCCCTCAATGCAAGAATACTTTGTTCTATTAAACTGACTTTCTATGATGCTCACCTTCCCGACACAACCACTGAATACAAAGCGGGTAAATAAGCAAATGTGGTGAAGAAAGCTGATGGTGCCTGTCTATCAAAAGATATAGCGTCTGGGGTCTTACAGGTTTGAAGGTAAACAAGCGGCCATCTGGCTCAGAAGCAATAAAGCCCACAAGGAAGAAGCACACCAGCCTGTGCGATCACAAAGTGTCGAAGGGATCAGGTATCAGGCATCATCAGAACAAAAAGCTTACCATAGTGAGTGAGGGGGGGAGTGCAGACTGGAGACCCAAAGCCCATTTGGAGGCTACTGGACATCCCCTTACAGAAGGGTCTTGTGGAGGAGATGAGCCAGTCAGGGTGCGATGTAGCAACAATGAAAAATACAACTTTCCTCTACTTTCTAAATGCTTCCTTCCCACCCCACCACGTCCCTCTACCCTACCCCCTGCCATTGTCATGATCCAAATCCTACTTTGCAAGTCTGGCTAGACCAAAGGATGTACACTGGTACAGATGGGAACTGGAAACACAGGGAATGCAGGCCAGATGATCCCCTCAGGACCAGTGGTGTGAGTGGCAATACTTGGAGGGTATAGAGAGGGTGGGTTGGAAAGGGGGAACTGATTTCAAGGATCTACATGTGACCTCCTCCCTGGGGGACAGACAACAGAAAAGTGGGTGAAGGGAGACATCAGACAGGGCAAAATATGACAAAATAATAATTTATAAATTATCTAGGGTGCATGAGGGAGGGGGAGGGGGAAGGGAGGGGGAAAAATGAGGACCTGATGCCAGGGGCTTAAGTGGGGAGCAAATGTTTTGAGAATGATGAGGACAATGAATGAACAAATGTGCTTTACATAATTGATGTATGTATGAATTGTGATGACTGGTATGAGCCCCTAACAAAACAATTAAAATATATATATAGGTTTTCCCCCATGTGTCCAGAAGAGTGCCTGATAAATGAATGAACAAATATTCACAGTCTCAATCAGAAATTCTCTGTTTCCTACAGATGTGCATCTGCCAGATGTAAATGTTAAGGTATTTTGTTGATGACATACGTAAGCAAAGAGGGCTTTATTGGGATGCTCTCCCAAGGCTCCCAGAATTGCCAAAGGCGGGAGAAACAGACTGGAAAATGAGGTTCCTTGGATGATCAGAAAACAGGAATGGTCTACTCAATCTGGAAATGGTGGCCTCCAGTGGTTCCCAGGGTTTGTCCTTCTACTCAAGGGTCAAGCTCCAGAGAGGTACATTCACTTGGCTTCACAGCATCAGGTGCTAAGGGTGAAATCAGACTGTGGACCGTGGGGAAGAGGTGCTCCCCATAAAGGAATGGGGTAGGAAGAAGAAAATCATTCCGAGTAACCGAGTACTAAAATTCTCTCATCAAAAGGTCAGTCAATTATCAAGCCCTCACGAGCTCCTAAACTGCCTTCCTTCTAAGAGGATGTTCATATATTCTCTTCCATAAATGCAAGATTAGAAGAGCACAGCTAGCCTGTATTAGAAACTTATTGGAAACCTGATTTTAATGCAGTTTCAATAACTCTAGGTGTTGATACTCTAAAGATTTAAAATATATTGACTTGTTAGGAAAAAAAACACACAACACTTTCATTTAAAACCTTCTCTAGTGGCCAATCACAATGTTGGGCTATTTTGATTTATGACGTTGGCCACTGTGGCCCAGCCATTTAATCTTACAATCAACATCCATCACCAATGTTTATTACAGCATTTTGCAGGCTGGGCAAAAATAGTTCTCCTGAGGGCAAATTAGGCACCCCAAGTGCCTCTTGCAAATAAACACTGTTGGCCAGAACTCGCTAGGCTACAGCTCACTCACGGCAATTCACTCTGTAAGTGCCACAGAAGCTAAAAGCAATTGTATAATTTAGAAAGAACAGAAAAGAGATAGCCCGAGAGCTGCACCTACCATCATGGCTATCTGGTGACTGAGCAAAGATTTTTAGTGGTTCAATGACAACATGTACTTTCATTTATGCCTCCAGTGGTTGTCATCCAAATGATATTACGTGTATCTGAATCTCCTTCAAGACTGATCATAGCTCACCATTAAGATGATGCAAGGCCCTATTAGATTGACAGGCAGACTCCCCATTGGCTCAGCGTGCTCATCCCTGAGCTGGCGCTCGATAGTGGGAAAGTAATGGCCAAACAGAAGCCACTGCGCAGACTGGCTAATTGCCAGAGACCACCGATAAATCAGCTGGACTCCATTAATATGTAAAGGCGTTCAATTTACTGTTAATTCAGATACTCCCAGCAAACCCAAGGAGCTCTTTAAAAATAACTGCAGTAATAATTTCCCTTTATGTAAGTCAAATAAAATTAGTATTTAATCCCAGAGTTGAGTCCTGTGGAATAAGCATTATGATAAATTATTTAACTGTTTCCACACGCAGTCCAGGGTTCTGGAGTCCTGGGTTCACCGCTGCAGAGCTATCCACGCACAGCTCAGCGGCAGGCAGGTATCTGCAGTCTCTGGTTTCCTGTGTTGCTGCTCAGTAAAACGGGAATGCCAAAACCGTGTCCTAAACCACAAATCAGTCAAGATTTAATCATCACGGTGAGCGAAAACAAATAGTCTATTTTCTCTGACAACGTCTGCATGCTTCTCTGGTTCTCTGGATTTTAACACAAATGGCACCTCTTCATACAGAGTTTGGTTTTATGTCGAGACGTGTTCAACTAGGGAGCCAAGGCCTCATCTTGCAGTTTTTCCTCCCAGAAAGTACTGTGTGTGTGTGTGTGTGTGCATACTGTTTAGTTTTTTATCACTTTTCTCTCGTTCTGCCTCCTACCAATTGAAAGAAATGATAAGACTCTATCTCTCCCTGGAGACATCCATGCCCCAAACCAATCAGCATTGCTACAGCATCGGTCAAACCCCAGTGAAAGAATAGTTGGCTTTCCATCGCCTTCTTTTCTTCCCACGCTTTACCAGGACTGTCTCACCAGCAGAAGATGCCGGCATCCCTGACGACATCTCCACTGACCTCCCAGGACTGCTGTGAGGCACAGATGAGATAATGGAGCCAACGGCACTATGTAGAATAATAATATGCCATCTGCATGCCGACATGGTAGGGTGCTTATTAGTACAATTTAAGAATAATAATAATAAGCACTTAAACTCTCCATAAAATAGCCCTCCACGGTCTATTAATCTGAGTCCTGCCTTCAGCCTAGAATTTGTAGGTGCAGCCTACCCTCTGAGAGCTATTCTGGGCCCACTGCATACATTTAAAAATATAATCACTTCTAAATGAGGAATTATTTCTCCAAAGGCCACGGCAGTTAGTGGAATGGGTAAACGGATGTAAATAACAGTGTAAGTGCTTCAAATAGATGTATTAAGAAATGTTATTTAGTGATTGTGTCACTGGTCTTTCAAGTGGCGCTATCAGATTTTTCTCCCCTCAACTAGCCCAGTGGGCATCTCCCAAGCCCCTCCTTTCCGGGATCAGCATCCTGTTAAGAGTCCCCTCCACCAATATAAGCCAATGGATAGAGAAATCAATAAAGTCAGTGTCAGGGAAGAAGCAGGAAACCAGGCAACCAGAATCTCTAGGACCTGGACCACAGAATCCCTAGTGAACTGAGTTGCTTCCTGTGCAGATTTTAAAAAATAAACATATAAAAATATTCACCTTTCCCCCATTCCCCAGGCTTGAAATTCATTTAAGATAAAAGAATCAGGACCTTTTGTTCAAATTAATAACTAGTTTATGATGTGCAT
Organism: Tenrec ecaudatus; assembly: GCF_050624435.1. Lineage (NCBI taxonomy): Eukaryota > Metazoa > Chordata > Mammalia > Afrosoricida > Tenrecidae > Tenrec > Tenrec ecaudatus. The sequence continues at coordinate 157,152,366 of NC_134533.1, read as the reverse complement.
AAATTTGCTTAATTGGGTTCAAAAGGCTCAAAAGCTAAGTATATAAGATAAAGTAAATGATTAGTGTTATAAGCCTAACATGCATTTAAACTCAATATTCAAGACATGGAGACTATTTTCCTACCATCTCTTAAACCAATCAAGTTAACAATCTGGATTGGAGGACATGCATATTCATATGACTGTTCCCATGGCGAGTGCTTGGAGATGGAGAATTGCAAGCAAAGTTTGAATTCTGATATCTCCACAACGCCTGGTGAGAAATGCTGCTCGCTGGTCTTAGAGAAGGGTCACCATAAAGCGCTACGCCTAGAAGGACCCTCATGTGCACCCAGTCATCCTATATTCCCCAGAAACGAACTCTTCCCCTCATCCCACCAAGCCCTAAACTGACCCAACAGATTGTGACAATTGAACAAATGTTGACAAGCATGTTCCCCTGTGCTTATAGAGCTAGATGTTATAGGTTTCAAACCTTGAACCAGAGAAACACACTGGTGAGGCCCCAAGAGCTGACACCCGCATGGTTCCCACCAGAAGCCATTTCCCAAACCTGTCACGTGTGCCGGAACTTCAGTTCATCAACAAACTATAAAATAAAAATGTGTACCTTTTAATTTTCATGGGCATTTAAAATTATAACTAGCATGTCAAGTCCTATTGCTTCTTATTATGTAGGGTGACTCTGTTTTAAACTTATACCAATTTAAATTTGAACTTTAAGGCTATATGGAGATATGAGCAAAATGGTAGCCAGTAGTCTGTGGATTTCTGAAGTTTGGAAATGCTGGAGTCTTGGGTTTGTTTTGTTTTGTTTTGGGCTGTTCAAAATGTATTTATTGTTAACATTTAATAACTCAGGATGCAGGACATTCAAATTGACAGGCCTAATTAGTGGAGGGTACATTCTCACACTGCACTGTGTTAATGGTCTCCTCAGTGGTAGGGTGAATGTAGGGGCAGGTGACCCATGAACAAGGCAGGTTTGAACTGCTGGGACCCATCTTGGCTTGCTTTTCCCCCTCCTTGAGCTCAGGTGTTGTATCTGCTGCTTAGAATGCCATAAGATGTTAACCATCTCCTGTAAGCAGCTCTCCTCTCCATATTGGAAAAGGACTCTGTACTGGAGAAACAAACTGCTCCGTGGAAAGCAGTAGCATCACAGTCATCAAAGCAGACGCGGAAGCACTTAGGCTCACCATGATAGCAGCGGCAGGTTCGAACGTGTGCTGGTCACAGGTGGACTGCAAGTTATCAGGGCAATTTCCAACTGTGTGGGAGATCAACACCACTAATACCTCAAATGGTTAAGGGTCAACAGGAGTAAACCTAGGAGGTCTGGTGGTGTAGTGGTTACACATTGGGCTGTGATCTGCATGGTCAGCAGTTTAAAACCGCTAGCAGCTTCTTGGGAGAAGATAGGCTTTCAACTCCTGTAAACTAGAACAGTCTTGGAAACCCACAGGAGGTGGCTCTGAGTCAGCATTGACTCGAAGGCAGTGAGAGTTTGAGTGGTAAACCTGATGTTACTAAGTTGCCTTCTACAGAGAAGTTCAAAATGGCGGCCCCCAGTGTGGCGATGAGTCCTGATAAGTTGACTGATTATAAGATTTGGGGCAGGTACTCTAGGCTTCTGATCACTCATCTGCAAAACAAGAGCAATAATGATAATACCCATTTATAGGATCGTGGTAATATTTAAAGTATTGACTTATAAGGAAGATTTTTAAAGGAAAAAAGATCCAATGTTATTTCATGTTATGATTATGTTTATTATAATAGTACTGGATAGGAAGACTATGAGGAGTTCTCTTAGAAGATATAAATAACCTTTCTGTTATGGCTTGAATTGTGTTCCTAACTCCCTAAAAGGTACAGTGGAAGTCAAAAGCTCTAATAGCCACTGATGTGACCCTATTTGGAAATTGCACCTTTGTAGCTGTGATTAATTCTGTTGGCATGACTTCATCCAGGAATAAGGTGAGTCCTGATTCCATAGGACTCGTGTCCCTATAAAGAGGCAGATGGAGACACACAGACATACCTGAAATAGCAGGAGTTGATTCCTGTTCATGTGACCCCCAGTCCTGTGCCATCCTCACATTGTTTTGTTTGAACCCATTGTTGCAGCCACTGTATCAATCCATCTTGGCAAGGGTCTTCCTCTTTTTTGCTGACCCTCTACCAAGTCTGATGTCCTTGTCCCAGGATGAGTCTCTCCTGATAACATGCCCAAAGTTCATGAGATAAAGCCTCACTGTCCTTGCTTCTAAGGAGCATCCTGACTGTACTTCTTCCAAGACAGATTTCTTTGTTCTCTTGGCAGTCCATAGTAAGTTCAATGTTCTCCTCTATCATCATAATTCAAATGAATCCATTCTTCTTCTAGGCTCTTTATTCAGGGTCCAACTTTCACATGCATATGAGGCGATTAAAAATACCATGGCTTGGGTCAAACATATCTTAGTCCTCAAAGTGACACCCTCACTCACTTTTGCCTAATGCTGCGTCCATGAGTGTTGACTCTGGATTTGAGAAGGATGAAACCCATGGAAACTGCCATTTTTTTCCTCTGTTCATCATAATATTATCCATTGATCCAATTATTGTTCTTTTCTTTACATTGAGTTTCAATCCATCCTGAACCATTTCCATAGAGCCTGGTCCCCGCAATCAAACATCTGGTCTCCTACACGCTTTTAAAGATAAATGTGTCAAAGTCACTCACTTGTGATATTTCTGTTATCACAGCACTAGATGGTTGAGATGGTAATCAATGCCATAATGGAGGGCAGCCCAGAAATCTGAACAATACCAAGAGGAAGAAGTTATGTAGATACCTTCACTTAGTTCTCTGCAGACAAAGCTAAGACACGAGGAGGGAAGTGTAGGAATGATTATTAAAATCAGCACTGCTTTTTCAGTGATAAAAACTTGTCCGTCTCAGAGCACCAGTCTCTTTCGTCAAGGACTGCCATCTGGCATGAACGCTGCCTCAGACTTTCAGTGAGAAGGTCCTCTTTATCTTGGCAGGGAAATGTTGAGTGTGTGTGAACTCCCAAAGACCAAGCCAAAAAAACAAACAAACAACTGGATGAACCCAATGGAGACAACAAAACAAGGCATGGTTTGTCATCTAGGGTCACCTGGCCCGATACCTGTGTGGCAGTGCCTGCAGCTCATGGGGCTGCGGCAGCCAAGCATCCATATCAGCAACACTCAGCATTCAGAACTCAGGACTAAAAGCAGCTGTGGCTTCCCTTCTCAGAAGAGGCCACAGGAGCAGAGGCCTAAGGAAGGGGAGGTATGACAAAAAGCAGAAGGAAACAGTGCTGGAAGGCCACATTCCTTCTGCACCTCGTTCCTCTTGATTTTGATGGATCATTTTTATAGGGCTTTTCTATGGTTTTATAACTCCCATCAAATGATTGGGGGTGAGACAACTCAAACAAGGTATATATGATCCTCGCAGGGGATTGGATTGTTGTTGTTGTTGTTGTTGTTGTCGTCGTCGCCATTAAATGCCATGAGTCAGCCCCGAGGCACAGTGACCCCGTGCACAACAAAACAAAGCACTGTGGTCCTGCGTCATCCTGATCATTGGCTTGATGCCTGAGCCTGTTGGTGCAGCCACTGGGTCAGTCCATCTTGTTGAAGGCCTTCCTCTTTTTTGATGCCCTTCTCCAGGGACTAGTCTCTCCTGACAACATGTCCCAAGTATGTAAGATGAAGTCTTGTCATTCTTGCCTCTAAGGAGCCCTCTGGCCTCACTTCTTTCAGGACAAATCCGTTTGTCCTCTGAGCAGTCCGCGCACTTGCAGTCTTCCTGGCCAGCACCACAGTGCCGCTACGCCCACTCTCCTTCGGTCGTCCTTATCCCGGGGCCAACTCCCACACACATGGGAGCCCAGGGAAAGGACCGTGGCTTGGGACAAGACAGTTTACCGACAATCCAAGTAAAGTACACAGAACCATGGAAACAAGTTACAGAGCCCTATAAAGTGGTGGTTGGTGAGTTTTGCCATCTGCTTGGTTCACAAGAGAGCTGACCCTGGAACAGAGGAGTGCCCTCACGACCAAGAACAAAACTAGAAATGGAGCGTAGCCTTTGGACCCAGATTCCCGTGCTGGGCGCTTCCTAGACCTGAAAGACAGGAGTGAGCTATGCCATCAGCGACAGTGAGAGACGGCAGGAAACATGCTGCTGTGGCAGCGAAACCAAGGGACCCACAGTGGGCTTCCCAGAACACAGATGAGCAAACGAAAGCCTCCAAGCAGGAGACTTGCTGCAGGGTGGAGGGCCTCCAGGTACTGCCCTGTTTTCCTCAAAATAAGATCATGTCTTATATTAATTTTTGCTCCCAAAGATGCGCTAGGTCTTATTTTCAGGGGATGTCTTAATTTTCCATGAAAAAGAATATGGTACACATTTATTGTTGAACCAGAAAAAAAGGAAATTTATTACTTGTATTCGGTACAGTAGTAGTTGACATCACAAACCAGCATAACCAGACAAACTGTGAATCCTACAGTATCAAGAATTTCTTGTTACAACCATTATCTCCATGTACAACAATCTATGGTACATTTACTAATAATCTATGGTACATTTATTCACACTTCCTGTCTGTTCCGGCTGCGCCAACAGTGAGCTACACGGCGGTGCCCACCCCTACAGTCCAGAGTCCAGAGTTATGGTAGCTTCAGGGGGCCTTATCAGGGAGGTCTTATTTTCGGGGGATGACTTGTATTTTAGTGAGAGGCAAAACTGTAAGTAGGTCTTCTTTTTGGAGGATGTCTACTTTCGGGGAAACACGGTAGGTGGAGCTAGCCTCCCTAACTCACAGGGCTGGAGAGCTGAGGGCCTGCAGGCTGAGGCTGCTTGGTGGAGTGCGGGGTCTCTGGGAACTTATCCGTGGTGCTCAAGAGTTTTAAAACACTTTCTTGGACAAGGCAGAGGCAGTCCTGTGCCAGGTTGTAGAGCCCTCTCAGGGCAGTTGATTCTGAGAGGAGAGGCAGGGTGTTCAAGAGACTCTTAAACCAGGCACAATGTGACCATCATGATGGTCCATACACCTTGAACGGTAACAATGATGAAAAGGGTATCAGCTAAATGTTGTTAGCACAAGTTAACTGTGTTCTGTGCTTATGTCAGCGTAATTATAAAATTCACTAGATGGGCAGGAAGTAGAGAATGCATGGCCGGAGGAAGAATGTGAGACAAGGCAAGAAAGACAGTAGTGAGTTATGTGAGTGAGGAGCCTGGAGGAGGAGGAGAGCCTGGAGCTGGATAGCATTCTCCTCCGGGGATGCCCCATGCGAGAACTGACCTGAGTATTGTCCCCGTCACAGTCAACATCTACGCCGTACATAGGATGTGTCCATTGGGATTACATTCTAGAAGTATCCATGGCCTCGAATAACAGATGGACGTTTACTGCTGTGACATTAAAACCCAGAGGCAAGTGATCCAGGGAAGTATCACCAACTGTTCAGGACCCCGAGCTGCCTCTGCATGTGTGCTCTGCCCACGCTAAGTCAGCCTCCCGCTGTGGTCCACTGCCGCTTCGGGAGCTCCCGCAGGACAACCATGCGCAATGAGCAAGAAAGGGGGACGCAAAGGAGGGGAGAAAGCAGGTGTCGGCTGACCTTGAAGGGGGCTCACAGGTGCAGATACAGAGCATCTCTGTTACATAGCATTGCCCCAAATCAGACACTAGCCACATCTAGCTACAAGTTGTTGTGGTTGTTGCATACGCCACTGAGTTGATGTCTACTCATAACAATCCTGTAACAGGAAAGTGTCCCCATAGGGCTTAATCCTTATGGAATCTATGGAATCGGATTGCCAGGCCTTCTCTCCCAGAGAGTAGCTAGTGGGCTTCAACTATCAAGCTTTCAGTTCACAGGCAAGTGCCTAATCATTGTGCCTAAGGGGGCTGCAAGTCTCCTTTTCCTGGGTTTTCCTGGGCCCAGGTAAACCTGTCGATAATGATTTATAATCTCTTTTGTCTACAACATTTGATTTCTCTCAACTAGCTCAAATTTCCTTTATGGAATATTCCTACTATTTGTTCGTGTGTTTCAGAGCATCTATTACACACCAACCTTCCAATAAATGATTTAGCAAAAGAATTGATGAATAAAAAGCAATTATTTGGTAGTGGTTCATGTTGTCATTGTTAAGCTTATACGCAGCAAAACATATACCCATTCAAAAGTGTCTTCATGCACAGTGTAAGGAACCTTGATGATATTCTTCCACTTATGAAACTGTTCTCACCCTCCCTTTATGAATTTCCTTCCCCTGTTTGTGTAAATTCACTGCCCATGGTCTTTCAAGTTGCTACTATCATTTTGATGCCCCAGGAATAGGTCAGAAACGACCATCAGGTTCAAGGCAGATGTTCTTTACTGCTTAAAGTATATAATTTTGGGGTTTTAAGAAGACCTCAGAGGAGGTATTTGATTTAGGGTTCAAAGATTATCCCGGAGCAAGAATTTCAGGGGGTTCATCCAACCTTCATGGCTCCAGGAAGTCAGGAGTCCTTGAGAATTTGAAGTTCTGTTCTAAATATAATCCCCCTTTTGATCAGGATTCTTGTATGAAATATTTGATCAAATTATTCAATCATGATAGCCAGGCACCATCCAGGCCATCAGGTCTCACGCAGGAGGCAGTTGTTCAAGGAGGCACATAGCCACACATTCCCAACCCTCCTCCCATTCATGATTCTGCTTCTCCCTGTGTGCCGGGTCAACAGGTGGATTATCGTGCATTGGAAGGCTGCTGGCGAGCTTGTAAGACCCCTGCACTAAGCCGTTCTCTGGAAGATCAGGCCAAACACCACTAAACTCAGTATCAGGAATTCATTGGGTTTTCCATGAAACCATGACCCTAAACTTCTAAAACCTAGGAACCAAATCCCACGATGTTTTCTGCTGTCGCTAGTCAGCCTCGGTAGCTATCTTTGTTATTACTATTGCTGTTGTCAATATATCACAAACCTGTGGCCCATTCAACTTTTTCAATGTGTACAACTTATTGACAGCAATTATAATAATTGGCTGAGCAAACCACTCCTTAATCAATGAAGTATTTGTCATCATTAACAACTCCACCCCCTTCACTCCTGTCCCTCATACCCATTCATAAACTTTGTTCTCTACATATTTACCTTGTCTATATTTTCATATAAGAATATGAAATATCGATGCTTCTGTAACTTACTTATTTCACTCAGTATAATCCCTTTCCAAGCTCCATCCCTATGGTGCCAGTATCAAGACTTCACTGTGTCTCCTGGCAGAATAGTGTTCCACTGTATGTTTGTGCATCTGTGGTTCACCCCTTCATCTGTCGATGGGCAGTTAGGTTGCTTCCGCCTTTGGGCAACTGTGGCCAGTGCTGCAATGCACATTGGGGTACAATTCTCTGAGTCTCTGCATGCAGGTCTTTGGGACATATGCCTAGGAATGTAGATTATGGGTTCCATGGTAGTTCCCTTCTTAGTTTTGTGAGAAAAACCACACTGGTTTCCACGATGGTCATACCACTTAGCACTCCTACCAGCAATGGGAAATGTTTCCAAATCTGTACATCCTCATCAGCATTGTCTATTTTCTGCTTATTATTAATATTAGTATCTTAAGTATCCTAGTGGGAGTGAAATAGTATCTTCCTGTGATGAAACATACAAGCAAACAAACTCTTAAAACTCTGGTAGTAGAGATGAAGATTGCCTATTTTCACAGCCTAGCTCTGCAGCAAGAGGTTCGGTGGCATTGCAAGGTCAGTGGAATGATGGTTCTTTTATGATGAATTTTTTTTCCCCAATGTGTATCGTGAAAATCTAAGAATTTGTTTAAAGCTATGAACTTAATACTATCAGAAACACATTTTTACAAAAACACACATCCTGTTGTTGTTGTTGGGTGCCAGCTAGTGGATTCCAACCCACAGGGACCTGATATACCACAGAATGAGCCATGGCACGGCCCTGTGCCATCCTCACAGAGGCTCTTATGTGTGAGCCCCTTGTGGCAGCCACTGTGTCCATCCTTGAGGGCCTTCCTCTTTGTCAGCGCCCCTCCATTTTGCCAAATATGATGTCCTTCTCCAGGAATTGGTCTCTCCTGACAATACGTCCCAAGGATGTAAGAGGAAGTCTTGCCTCTAAGGAGCACGCTGGCCTTACTTCTTTCAAGACAAATAGGTTTGCCCATTTAGCAGTCCATGGCACATTCAATACCCTTCTCCAGCACAATTGAAATGTACTCCTTCTTCTTCAGTCTTCCTGATTACAAGGTCTAATTTTCACATTAATATGATGCAATGGAAAACGCCATGGCTTGGATCAAGCTCAACTTAGTCCTTAAAGTAACCTCCTTGCTTTTCAATACTCTACAGAGTTCTTATGCAGCAGATTTATCTAATGCAATACTTCTTTTGATCTCTTGACTGCTGTTTCCATGAGCGCTGATTGTGGATCCAAGCAAGAGTAAATCCTTTACAACATCAATATTTTTTCCACTTATCATGTGTTATCTATTAGTCCAGTTGGGAGGATTTTAATTTTCTTTACCTTGGGTCATTATCCATACTAAAAGTTGAACTCCTTGATCTGCGTCAGCAGTGCTTCAAGTCCTCCTCACTTTCAGCTATCAAGGTTGTGTCACTGTGGTAGTTATATAATCTGTTGTCAATTTGAGAGGATTAAGAGTGAAGGGGTGGCGTTTAGCCTGTCGATCAGGTTGCAGCTTGATGACCTCATTTGGAGGCACTGAGGAGATAAATAGCTCGCTGGAGGCAGGATGCAGTCTCACTCCCTGGGAGACACTCAGCTCACTCAGGTGGAAGACACATGGAACTATACTAGTGCCCTGAGCTGGAGGAGCCAGGTGGAGACCCCTGCCAGCACTGAGATACTTACAAGGCCTCTGGATCTACAAGACTTCCCACCCACTGACCTGCAATCTCCCTGCATTCAGCGTCTTTGAATGCTTCGTGAGTCTAAAGAAGATTTTATAGATTGGTATCTGACATATGGGCTAATATCGGACTTCTGGACTTTACCTGGACTGGGCTAGGCTGTTTTCTTAATATACAATTATTCTTTGTGTAAAGCTCTTCTTTATACACATATGAGTATCTGTGAATTTGTTTCTGTAGTCTACCTAGACTAACACAGTCATCTTCATATCATGGATTGGGAATATGCCTTCCTCCAATCCTGATGCCACATTGTTCTTCATATAATCTAGTTTCTCTGATTATTTGCTCAGCATATAGATTGAATAAGTATGGTGGGACAACCCTGACACACACCTTTCCTGGTTTTAAACCATGCATTATTCCCTTGTTCTCTTTGCACACTGCCTGTTGATCCATGTACAAGGTGCACATGAACACAATCAGTGTTCTACAATTCTTCTCAAGACTAACCATAGTTTGTTAGAAGTCACACAGTTGAATTCCTTGGCATAATCAATAAAACACAAGTAAATATCTTAGAGGTATTCGCTGCTTTGAGCCAAGAGCAACCTGACATCAGCAATGAGATCCATAGCTCCACACCCTCTTCTGAATCCTCCCTGAACCTGTGGCAGTTCCCTGTCAGTGTACTGCTGCAACCATTGTTGGATTATCTTCAGCAAAATTTTACTTGCAGGTGTAATTTGAGCAGTCTGTTGGATCACTTTTCTTTGGAATGGGATCAAATATGATCTCTTCCAGTCAGTTGGCCAAGAAGCTGCCTTCCAAATTTCCTGGAATAGACAAGTAAGTGCTTCATCAGCTTGTTGAAACATTTCTGTTGGTTTTCCATCATTTCTTGAAGCCATTTGACTAATGCTTTCAATGAAGCTTGGAATTCTTCCTTCAGCACCATTGGCTATTGCTCATAAGCTACCTCCTGAAATGGTTGAATGTTGACCAGTTCTTTTTTGATACACTGACCTTGTAAATTCTAGATACTAGGCACCAAAAATGTGAGTCCTTATCTTTAACATAGTCTTCACAGCCATTTCCCATTCTCTTTTAAGATAAACAGTGGTATTGACATTTTGATCTTTTGAGGCTGTGTTTGAAACGTGAAAACACAAAAAAGTGATCCAGAACCATGTCTGATGAGCAATAAATTAGATGACCCAACTGGACTGTGCCATTTGGGATTTTAAACACATACAGTAATGAACTAACTGGTCTAGAGTGTTCATATATTTATAAAATAACTGTTGAAAGAAATTTCAGGAATATAATTCCTAAAGTATTTTTTAATGGTGAATTGACTGAATGTCATAATTTACTTACTATGCTATAGTTATTACATGACATAGTAAATAGTAATTTTTGGTAGCTATTTACCATATCCCCATTTAGGTAAAAGAATAAATAGACATATATAAGCATATAAGATTATATATGTGTATATAATTAAATACATGTTTGTATTCATATGATTATATAGAGATACATAAACATGTATACACATGCAAACAAAATCAAACTCAATGCCATCAAGTCAATGCTGACTCAGAGTTACGCCTTGTGGGCTTCTGAAACAGCAGAAGTGGAACGTGCAGCTCCTGGGGAGCTGCTGGTGATTTTCAAGCCAACTCTATACACCTCTATACACCTCCATGGCTCCTTTATACATATACATTCACATCCCTACTCTTTCATGGATGCAGTGATTTAATGGGCAATGGACATTAGCATTGGATGTATGTATGCCAACAAATAAACCCACGGCTGTCTCATCAAATCCAACTCAGAGAGACCTAGAACTACCCATAAGGTTGCCAAGGCCATATCTTTAGAGAGAAACCCTGGTGGTGCAGTGGTTAAGCTCTTGGCCAGTAACCAAAAGGGTTGGTTGGTGACCAGAACTCACCAGCCTTTCTGCAGGAGAAAGATGGGGCAGTTTTCCATAAGGTAAAGATGCAGGACTTCCATTTTTAAAAAAAAGTCCTACAAGGTCATTGTAAGTCAAAATTGACTGGGTCGAAATCAGTGGCTTTGGTGGGAATCTTTAGCGAAGCTGACTTCTGTATCTCTGCACTGAGAAGCAGCTAGTGGGCTCAAATCACTGACCTTTTGGTTAGCAACCAAACGTTTTAAACATGGGGTCAATGGAGCTGTGTGGAGGGTGAGGGAGGTGGCATGACACATGCATAGCCCTCTATTATTTAATAAACAATGTTACCCATCTTGCACCTGTAATTATTTTTTTACAAATCTAGGCCTTCTGCAACATAAAGCATTTATTTTATTCAACAGTAGCTTAGATGGTGAGTGGAAAGCAAACCAAAGCAAACAAAAAGAAAATACATGGATAAGGAAGTACAATGACACTCACAATATAATCAGATTAAATCATCTAATGATGTTTTCCAGAGAAACTGACGGCATTTTACAGGCATCAATATTTCTAAGGCAAAACACAGGCCATGTGTCCTCTGCCAGCAACTCTTGGCTGCTTACGCAATGCAGAGCCCTTATCTGATATGTAGAGAATTTTATATTAACCACAAGGAAAAACGCAGTCGATAATGTTGCTTCAAATGGGAATCGCATTTCTCATCTTCCGAGACCTTTACCAACATTGATGAATTAAGCCTCCCAGGTCGCAGTAAAGCTGAATTACAGAGCCCCTCTTTCACTCGGGGAAGGAGACCAAGGTGCAGAGGTCAAGTCCCCAGGCCTCCTTGAAGGGACTTTGGGTCAAGGGGGCACTGAGGTGAGAAGTCAGCCTTCCGAGTAGTAAGTGCTACACTCAGCATACTCAGACCCCAACCCTGCCTCCTCTTGCCTCTTCAGAGAACAGAGCTATTGAAGCTTGGGCGTCCCATTGTCTGAGGCAGTGAGGAGAAGACAAATATCTATCAATCAACATTGATTTTCTTTAATTATCTCCACAGAGCAGACTTGACTCTGAAGAACTTATGTGATTTGAACAATGTATCACCTATTTGTCATACATGTATAATTTATGAAGGCCCTTTCGCTCAAGGTCTATAGTCCAAAGTGGGCAATTTGTGAGTTGTTAGCATGTGATTAGAGAGACGCTATTAGGATTTGCAGACTTTCAGCCACCTGCGCAAAAGCAAGACAGACACAACGTAAATTTTCACTTGTACTTTAAGCTCAGAGGGCTCTGATTCTAACAGCACCCCCTGAATCCACCCCAAGGAAGGCCCTGATATATCAATATTTTAAAATGTGTCAGCAAAAAAGAGCAGGACCCTCACCAAGAAGAACTGACATGATGGTGGAGGCAACAGACTTCAACAAGGCAACCATTGTGAGGATGCGAGGCTGGTACGGGACCGGGCTACATTCTGTTGTGTGGTGCACGGTTTGACTAAGAGTCGAAGCCAACTCGGTGGAACCAAGCAACAATAGCAACATCAGAAAACATATCTTACTTTAATAATTAAGGCCTGGTTTAAAACAAGTCTCTACTCTAGTGGGATGTGTTACATTGATTACCTTCCCATGAAGAATGCTTGCTAAAACACATCAAGCTCAGCAGAAATGTTGGGCAATTTTTCTTACCCACCTATGCTCCTGAGTTGAAAGATATGCCCTTATCTTTGAGTACAGCACTCATACTCCCCACTGGCATTCTGCCAAGTCGGGCTCATGGCATCCCTATGTAGACTTTCTGAGCCTGTAACCCTATGTGTGAGCAGACAGACTCCTCTGTCTCCCACAGAGCAGCTAGTTGGTTTGAACTGCTGGCCTAGCAGCTAGAGGTCCAGCAGTTACCAGACTTAAATGGTTAAAACCTTGTCAATCGATCCCCCTCTGATACACATTGCACCTGGTCTGGTTGTCAACATTTTCTGTATTTTTGTTTTGTTTGTTCATATTGGGAGTTAACTCAGATGTGCTATGTCATTGGGAGTCACCCTCTTGTATTTGTGTTATATGTTTCTATGTGTTTTGATATACAAAACCCAGGGTTGATGAACCTATAGAGACGGTGAGTAGAGTATGAGTTTCTAGTGTGTGTGTCGGGGTGTGGGGGTAATAGAGTGGTGGCGGGGGGCGGGGAGGGGATGGCAGTAAATGGGAGTCTATGTCAAGGAGTCCAGGAAGGAAAAGAAGGCTTACTGTGACTACTGCTTGATATGATTGAATGATGGAATGATAGGACATACACATTAATTCCCAATGTAAGAAAAGTATATAGCCTACTAACAAAAATAATAAATACAACTTTACAGACATAAATTAATCCTCCTGCGAATCTCTTGTATTCCATCCCCTGGACTATTATTCTAGAAAGTTTGTGACCTCCTTGAACAATTTGTTACTTTTATTATTAATATATGCACCGATATAGAATGCCTGAGGAGCTCTGGTGGCATGGGGAGCTACATGTTGGACTGCAAACTGAAATGTCAGCAGTACGAATCCACCAGCTGGTCTGTGGTAGAGAGCTGAGGCTTGCTGCACCTCTAAAGATATCCTGCCTCAAAATCCCCAGAGAGCAGCTCTGCTCAGTCCCTTGTGGGTCAGGATCAACGTGACAGCAGCGGGTTTGCCATATTGAATAGCTAGCATTGCATTGCGTGTGTTTTTAACTCTGGGTAAATAATTTCAACGTGTATGTAAATTATTCAGCTGGGTGTTTTTAGTCAACATGTTTGGAGATACATAAATATATATTGTACTGGTTCATTACTTTTCAATGCCATCTATTACATGACTACAGCATAAAGTACTTATTGATTCGCCTATGGGTGAATAGTCATTTCCCTTTCTTTTTCCTGATCACAATCCTGCAATGAGACTCCTTGTGCACGTGTGTGAGTGACTCCCTGAGGGGTAATATCCATATAAAAATGTTAACATTTTAGAGAAAGCATTCTATGAAGTTGAACAAATATTGTAGATGCTAGGAGTAGTGATCACAATGGTGCACTCAGGTTACAGGAGCTAGTTCTAAACCACGACTTATAGGACATAGATATTCCAGAATGTATCAAGTCACTTCATATTAAGGTTAAGAACGGGCAGACAGAGGCCAACCCAGAATTGATTGAGTTGTTAATTCATGGCTGAAGCTCTGCGGAGCCTGAGCTAGGCTAAAAATCTGGTGGACAGAGTTGCATGTTTCTAATTTAGGTGCCAAGGGCACCTAAAGAGCGCGGCGTACCGGGAATAGATGTCCCGGGAAAAGAGCAGTCTCGACAGGTCCGGTTAGCATCTCACTGAACACGCTTCCCAACCTCTGAGGCTCATTCCACATCAAGAATTTCACAGAATTAGCTGCCAAAGCATGAGATTTTCAAATTCTGACTTACAAAAAATACCACTTTTTTCTTTCCCAAATGAACAATTTCGGACCAGAGTGGAGTCAGGATTTCCATTCGCCTCTGATGGCAGATTTTTCTGTATCATCGCTCATCGACGATACTCAAACAGCCACCTTGTCAGAATCTGCCCTTTGGCTAAGCAGACTGAGGACGAGAAATCTGCTAATGGAACAGTGCTCCCACGTGGCAAGTGGCAGGGCTTCAGTAGGAAGAATTTAAGCACAGGAGCCAATCCCTCTAATGTCTCTAAAGGTAAAGGCCATAGATCTTACCTGTTGCCCACAAAGAGCAGAGCGATGCTTTCCACAAGTCTTAAGAGGCCCACCAGTGGGGCCTGTCCTGGGGACACTACTGTGCTCAGACACACCACCCGCACGTCATGGGACCAGAAGACTGTAGACGTCTGTGGTGTTCTCGGAAATGGGAGAATATTTCCTGTGAACCGTTTCTTGTACAGAAATGGAGCCCAGGGATGCGAACTGCTATTTCCATATTCACACGTTAAACTATTGACAAAACCAAGACTCCAAATTCTCCATTTCATGCATGCCTTTGCATGATGTGGGGGTGAGGCGATTGACTACTAGCTGAAAGGTTGACCGTTCAAACCCACCCGGAGGTGCTTCAGCTGATCGACCTGGTGATATGTTTGACTGGCCTCCGTCTAGAGCAAAGGCTCCACCGTTTGTGCCCAAAGGAGAACTGTCTTCATTGGGTGGTTCTCCTAAAGCATATCTGGGGTCCTGTTACCACTGCATGCGGAGCAGCGAACACCACAAATGCCCATAGCAACTGTGCCGATACCACATCCTCGATATTTCCCCTGCCTTCTTCCTCTCAGTCTTCTTCACAGGAGCCCCCCAGCCAACGTGGCCTCTAACATTAAAGTTTTCCAGCTCCAGCAGGTCTGCACCTGCTCTGGGGGTGCAATCTCATGTCATACCCTATGGGACTTTGAGGCAACCTTGGCTAGCATAAGAGTTGAAATGGCCAGCCATGGAATTTAATGTGAGAAATCATGCGAGGAAAGAAGACTGCTGACATACATGAGTTTGAGAATGCAAACATTTAGCTTCTCCATGGAGCTAAGGAGAAGCGATGCGGTTGAAGAATATTTACAAGTAGTTAGCATCAAGGTACAAGGAAGAAAGTGCATTGGCTTAGGTGGGAGAAAGTACCTTCTAAGATTAGATCTATATACACATGCTCTTCCCATTGTGAAATTGGATTTCTGCCTGATTTGTTTGCTGGGGAAGTGAAGAACTCTCCTGGGAATAGATCACTTTGTTACTAGAGAGGTTTATTATTATCATCATCTGTGGAACATAATCTTTAACCCCGAGGCAATGATTTTTGCAAGGCTTGTTTTACATACTTGTGGGGAATGCTATTTAGTCAGTATGTGTCTACTGTAGGAAATTCCATGTATTAGAATATGTCTGGTGTAGATTAGATTTATGTACCTAAGCCGCACAGTGCCAACCCCACTGTAAATGATCTCACTCGCTGTATTCGGGAGCTCCATTGCTACATACGTTAATAAACCCTCTGCCAGTCAGAAACCAGCCAGGCTCTTTGTCTCACCTTTCTTTCTTATAGGATTATGTTGAGAAAAGTAACTAGAGTTTTTGAAAAATCCTCCGATTTCTAGATCACACGTAAATCTTAATTTTCTTCATACTATCCACATCATGACACCCTCCTGTGTCATGCCCACAGCTTTCTCTTTCCCCTGCGTCTTAGGTTCCAATATCCAACTGCCCACTTGGCATGGTTGGCTATTTGGCAGGTTTCACCCGTCTAAGATGGCCAAAGGTGACCTTCTGGGTGTTCCTGTCTTTCCTCCATCACATTTGTCTCTCCACTAAGTATTCTTCATGATTTCAATAAATGTGTCCAGTTGTTCAAGCCCCAAGCCCTGAAGACAGTCCCCATTTTCCTTTTCCCACATTAGTCCATTGTCTCTCAAAAGAAAGCACATTTGTCCACAAGCTGCCATCTGGTGTATTAGATGCCACTACAGGTGCCATGTAATGCCACCATAATCTCTTGCCTAGCCTGGGCCAGCCTTACAGCCACACACACTGGCTTCTTCACGGCCTCCTCTGCTGCATTCCATGCATCTAGCCAGGGCGATCAGAACAGCACAGAAATCAGACCCTCTTCCTTCTTTCTAGAGAAGCAAAGCCAGTGAAGCTTATATGGCAAAAGGGTTATATCAACAGAATGGCTCACACCGGTATAGACGTGAGCAAGTTCCGAGTTTAGGTTAGATGCGAGGCTGAAGGCTATTCCTGACGCTCATAGCTGCGTGGACTGATGAACTCCAGGTCGACAAGAAGACAACAGGCTTATGCTGCAGAGGCGCATGAATCCAAGAGTGGCAGGTAAAGTGGCAAGCCAGTGACAATTCCCAGGACCATGGACATAGTGTCCAAAGAACTGGAGGCCGGCAAGCTAGATGCGGAATCCAGACACGGGAAAAAGCGAGCATTTCCATGGCATCGACTTATATTGGAAACAGGCCATGACATGGGACCTTACACCAGGGATCCCTAGACTGGCAAGTCACTGAGAATCCTGGCCCAGCCCAGTTGACAAACCTGACCTCTGATACTTCTAAGGATTTCCACTATCTTCCTGCTGTTCTAAAGAAGAAAACCCAAATGTCTTTGCATGGATCACAAGGTCCTGCATGGTCTTCTCTCTGACCCATCCCTCCCAACATGTCGTGTCCCATTCTCTCTACTTGCTGGGCCTCTGACACTCGGGCCCCAGGGTGCATGTCAGATAAGCAACCAAAGAGCACAGATACGCACACACAGTTCTGATTGGCATCATTAAGACCAGAAGGTATTTTAGAGGACAGGGACAGATGCGGTCTATTTTGTTAGATCTTTTCCCTCTCCTTGCTAGTTCTTCCATAGGCTAACCACACAGCACAGGGCAGGGCTTTGCTAGTTCTGAGAAAACGGGTTTTTCCACTGCACCATTAATTTTTTATACATAGAACTCACGCCAAGATCTGCCTGCCATTCTGTGTGCTGGGCACTTGGACCGTCCAGGTTTGAACCAAACTCAGCATCAGCAGAGGCAGATGCACACTGGGGTGGGCGGGTGCTTATTCAGTTCTGCCGGGAAAACGTGTCCATTCCCAGCTTTTCAGCTTTCTTATTCAACTCACTGTCATCGCGTCAACGCCTACTCATAGTGACCTTGTAGGACAGAGTAGAAATGCTCCTATGGGCTTCTGAGACCATAACTCTTTACAAGTAGTAAAAAGCCTCGCCTTTCTCCCACAAGACACTGGCCTTGTGGTTAGCAGTCAAACATGTAACCCACTACCCCACCAGGGCCCCTAGAAAGCCGACTTCCCCACAGTCGATGCCCTGATTCCCTTCTATCTGGGTTATCCTGTGGCTGCAATTGGTCCCAACACCCAAACCACAAGCCCACTGCCCTGAGTGCCTACCTATTCACTGGACAGGTCCTGCTCTCTCATGCCATAGTCTTTGCCATTCCTGCCCCCATTGCTTGGGAACTACTTTCCCTGGTTCTTTCTTCGCATGGCTGAATCCCTCCTATCCTTCAGATCTCAGCTAAAATGCCAAGCGTCTGACGGAGTTTGTTCTACCTACAAGAATTTGTGCTGTAATTCCCTATTGTGACACCTTATTTGTTTCCCATAATTTCTAAATATATATATATAGTACATAATTTTGCTTATAGTTTGTCTCTACCACTAAAATATAAATTAATTGAGGTCAGAGACCTTATCTATCTTGTTCTTCTTTATATTCGCAAAGGCTCAAGTGCCTTGGATATAATTAGGACTTGAGAAATATTAGCTGAATCGTCCACAAAGGTAATGTTATACATCCTGCCATGGTGAATCATGAATTGGGTCTTAAAAGCCTGTAAGCAGCCACCCATCAAAAGTGCACCTATTCGTCTCTCTTTGTGCAGACGAAACAAGAGTAAGGAAAATTGAAAACACACAGAAATAATCCAGTGGACGAATGCACCATGTGAACATCAGTGTCCAGGACCCTGGGACCAGAAGACTTACATGGTGCCCAGTTTATCTGCAAGGGATCCCATTAGCAGGATCCTGGATAGAGTGGAAGAAAATGTGAAACAAAGCTCAAATGCATTTTTAAAAGATCAGACTTACTGGTCAGATAAAGATTGTTGGAATCCCCAAGACTATGACACTTAGTCACCCTTCGGGTCTGGGAATGAGCTCAGCCCCACGGCTCAATTTTCAGCCAGCGGATAAATAGATCTATTAGGAAACAATAATACTGGGCAGGTAGGAACTCCTCAGACTAATCAGGGACAATATTCCCCCAAAGACAAGTTCAGAACAGTTAGGAAAGCAGGGAATGGAAATGTGAGCCCTGGGGAGGACGTGGGATCAGCGATTTTGCAATGTGGGGACTACAAAAAACGAGATGCTGCAAAATATGTAAGAATCATTAAATGAAAAGCTAACCTGCTCTGTAAATCTTGACCTGCTCCACGGTAAGAAGTTTAAAAGAAAGAAATACTAGTTGAAAGAGGGACTGCCCTGTTTCATGCCTCCAAAGGGAGGAAGGTATGTGACTTTTCCTGCCGAAGGTTGTAACTGCCTCTCCTGCCCCAACAGGACAGGCGGTATTCTTGTTCTTGCTGACGAGGGCGAGCTGACCTTGGGGGCAGTGGTTTCTGGGTGATTACCATCATCGATAGGCGTTAAGAAATATACCCTGAGAAGTGGTGTTAACAAACTCAGGGACAAGTTATCCAAATTGGTGGTGAGGAGGGTGTGGGAGGCCTGGTAGGTCAAGATCAAGGGGAATGTAACAAAGAGGAATTGCTGAAACCCTGGTGGGGACTGAGCATGATAGTGGGACAGGAGGAAAGTCAAGGGAAATAGAGGAAAGAGCTGGGAGGCAAAGGATATTTATAAAAGTCTAGATAAGACATGTATATGTGCAAATAATTTATATATGAGGATGGGGAAATAGATCTATGTGCATATATGTTTAGATTTAGTATTAAGGTAGCAGAAGGTAGCATTGGCCTCCACTCAAGTACTCTCTCAATGGAAGAATACTTTCTTCTATTAAATTGGCATTCTATGATGCTCACCTTCCTGACACAACTGCTGAAGACAAAGCAGGTGAATAAACAAATGTGGTGAAGAAAGCTGATGGTGCCCAACTATCAAAAGATATAGCATCTGGGGTCTTACAGGCTTGAAGGTAAACAAGTGGCCATCTAGCTCAGAAGCAATAAAGCCCACAAGGAAGAAGCACACTAGCCTTTGTGATCACGAGGTGCCGAAGGGATCAGTTATCAGGCATCGTAGAACAAAAAATCATATCATGGTGCACTCACCTCCATGATACGATCGCTGAAGACAAATGCGTGCATAAGCAAATGTGGCAAAGAAAGCGGATGGTGTCTGGCTATCAAAAGATAGAGCACCTGGGGTCTTAAAGGTTTGAAGGTAAACAAGTAGCCATCCAGTTCAGAAGCAACAAAGCCCACATGGAAGAAGCACACCAGCCTGTGTGACCACAAGGTGTCCAAGGGATCAGGTATCAGGCATCATCAGAAGAAAAACGCTTATCATAGTGAATGAGGGCAGGGGGTGGGGGGGACATGAAGTGGAGACCCAAAGCCCATTTGTCGGTCACTGAAGATCCACTTGCAGAGGGGTCTCAGGGAGGAGACAAGCCAGAGTGCGATGTATCAACAATGAAAAATACAACTTTCATCTAATTCCTAAATGCTTCCTCCCTCCTCCTCCCTCCCTCCCCCCCACCCCCCCGCCACTATCATGA
The DNA here is from genome assembly GCF_050624435.1 of Tenrec ecaudatus. Lineage (NCBI taxonomy): Eukaryota > Metazoa > Chordata > Mammalia > Afrosoricida > Tenrecidae > Tenrec > Tenrec ecaudatus. The sequence continues at coordinate 157,132,207 of NC_134533.1, read as the reverse complement.
TCCCAATTCTACCTTGCAAGTCTGGCTAGACCAGAAGATGTACACTGGTACATATAGGAACCAGAAACACAGGGAATCCAGGGTGGATGATCCCTTCAGGACCAGTGCTGTGAGTGGTCATACTGGGAGGGTAGAGGGAGGGTGGGTTGGAAAGGGGGAATTGATTACAAGGATCTACATGTGACCTCCTCCCTGGGGGACGGACAACAGAAAAGTGGGTGAAGGGAGACGTCGGACACATTAAGATATGACAAAATAATTTCTAAATTATCAAGGGTTCATGGGGGTGGAGCGAGGAGGGAGGGGAAAAAATGGGGACCTGATGCCAGGGGCTTAAGTGGAGAGCAAATGTTTTGAGAAGGATGAGGACAATGAATGTACAAATGTGCTTTACACAATTGACGTATATATGGATTGTGATAAGAGTTGTATGAGCCCCTAATAAAACGATTAATAAATATATACCTTGAAACCTCCCAAGTCTCGGCTTAGAGTACTGAGTGTCTCTCTTGAGTCTATTTTTTAGTTCCCTCCCCAGGACTCAGGTGTCACCATGAGCAACTGGGGGCTGAGATCAAACTAACCAGCTGCTGTTGAGTTCATTCTGGCTCAAGGTGACCCCATGCATGGCAGTGTTTTCAAGGGCAGGCTTTGTGGAAGTAGTTATCAGATATTTTTCCCAGGGCACCTCTGGGTAAACTTGAACCTCCAAATTCCAGGTAGTATCCAAGCATGTTAACTGTTTGTACCACTCAGAACCTCTTAGTGCTGTGATAAGACATCTCCATTTCATGTACACGGGCCTAGGTTCCTGTGACATGAGCTAGGTATTATTCAGGACGCTAAGCTGTAAGAACCAATTAGTGATCCTGCAGCCAACTTTCCCCACTAGTTTTGCAAAGAAATTGTTGCGCAATGTGGAAGGAAATGCATGAAAGAAAAGGGGGTGAAATCAGTAAGCAGGTCTCTTATCCGTGATTTTATACAAGTTATTTCGTGAAGACTGTCCGCGCATTGTGTTGGTTTTGCTGTTTGCTGGGAACTGTATTCACTCTCATAGGTTGTGGTGGAATAACGGGAACGTAACATCTTAGGGACTGACCACAGCAAAGGGGGTTTCTCATTCACAATATATTGCTCATGGTCAGGGCCCACTCTCTCCATGCATCCTCTTCATTCTGAGGCCCAGGCTGACAGAACAGACCCAAAGTGGAACACGTTGAGTTCATAGCAGAGGGAAGGGAGAACGAAGAAACAGTCGATGGGGTTTTCAGCGTCAACTTGGAAGTGGCATGTTTCCCTTGCACTTGTGGCACGGGACAAAGTAAGCCACATGGTCAAGCTTGAAGTTCTGGAGGCTGGAAGTGTAACCCTCTTGTTGGGAAGTAGAGAAATGACAGACAACATTAATATAAGCTGCCATACAAACTTCTCAATGATGACCTGACATAGGGTTGCTAGACAGTTTGGATAACTTCCAATGAATGAAAAGTAAAGAAATAAGAATGAGTAGTTTTAATTATGAGGTATCACATTATACTGTGCTAGCTGCCTCCGGCTCCATCCAAACCACGGGGATCCCACGTGTGCAAAGCGGAGCCACTCCACAGGATGGCAAGGCTGTGACCTCTCCGAGCAGGTCATCAGCCCTAGCTCCCAAGGAGCTTCTGGGTGGGTAGGTAAGCACCAAACCTTCAGCTAGTAGACAGTCACTTAACCACCGTGTAATGCAGGACAAAATGTAAATGGAGAATGGGGAGTCTTAGTTTTGTCTGGAGCTTTCTATGTGACCTTGGAAAAGGCTGTATCTCTCGGTTCCATTTCTGCAAAAGAATTTCCTTGTGCAACACAGACATCTACAGTCCTCTGGTTCCTGGTGGTGTGTCTGAGCACAGCAATAGCACTAGGAGGGGCCCTGCTGGTGGGCCTCTTAAGGCTCGTAGAAAGCATCGCTCTGCTCTTTGTGGGCAGCAGGTGAGATCTAAGGCCTTTACCTTTAGTGACATTAGAGGGATTGGCTCCTGTGCTTAACAGGGCTTCCTACTGAAGCCCTGCCACTTGCCCACGTGGGAGCACTGTTCCATTAGCAGATTTCTCGTCCTCAGTCTGCTTAGCCAAAGGGCAGATTCTGACAAGGTGGCTATTTGAGTATCGTCGATGAGCGATGATACAGAAAAATCTGCCCTCAGAGGCGAATGGAAATCCTGACTCCAGCCTGACCCGAACTCGTTAGCTTTTGAAAAGAAAAAGGAAAGAAAAAATTAAGCCCATACCATCCCCTTGGTGAAAGTGTTTAGAACAGACTTAGAACAAGGCAACAGGACCAACTGGTGGTCACCCGGGACTTTCTGGCTGAGGCAGATCAGTCCTGCCGGGTTTGCACACGCGTGAGCAAGAGTAGGGTGTCTGGGAGCCATCTGGCCCCCGTGAGGGTATTATGGAAATGGAGCAAACCTGGAAAAAGTGGAACCAAAAACTGTATCAAAGAGAAAGCAGACCCTAGGGGCACCTTCTTAACTTCTGCGTCTGACTTTTCCTAAAGCCAGCTGCATCGAGAGAGTTAGATTAGAAGAAGCAATAAATTACAAGTTGGCTTGATCAACGTAGCCATGGGTTTCTCTCCTCAGTAATGAAGTACTGACTAAGGGAGCAAGCAAAAGAAGAGCATGTTCAATGGGGCCATCTGCTGAGTGATGGGATTAGCTGCCGTCAACCCACTCCTCCACGCCAAACTTCTAACACCCCGCCTGGTACAGCATCACCCCATGATCAGTTGGGAAAAAGACAATTATAATGTTGTCAGTGAACTTCAAATCCCCCTGACATGTTGATTTACAGCCTTGGCTAGATGACCCCCGGCTCTGCATTGGTTGAATTGTTAAGGCAGACTGTCAGGCCTTTCTTCCTCTCTGCTTCAGTCTGGATGTTCCACTGAAACCTGCTCAGTGTTTGTTATTGACTGAATTGTGTCCCCACAAAACATGTCTGTCAGTGTGTCGCACTGTGTTGTCTTGTCGGTTGCTGTGATCCTGGAAGCCATGCCGTTGCTATTTCAAATGTCAGCAGGGTCACCCAAAGTCAACAGGCTTCAGCGGAGCTTCCAGAGCAAGAATAATGAAGGAGGGATAGGGTGTCCACTTCAAAGCAACTAGTCACTGCAAGCCTTATGGATCGCATCAGAACGCTGTCCAAGATGGTGCAGAAGGTAAACCCCTCAGGCTGGAAGGCCTCAAAATGTAACTGAGGAAAGCTGCCTGCTCAAAGAAGAGAAGTAGGTCCAGCCTCCAGGACCTTCAACAAACTACAGCTGGTGCTGAAAGCATGGGAATTCCAGAGACTTCGCTGGGCTCATGCAGAATGTGTACCTGAATCAAGAGGCAGTTGTGTGAACACAAAGGAAGACTACACGGTTTAAAATTAGGAAGGACGTGCATCAGGGTTGTATCTTCTCACCGTAATTACTCAATCTGCGTGCTAAGCGAATAATCAGAGAATCTGGGTCATATGAAGAATTCAGCAACAGGATTAGAGGAAAGCTTATTAACAGCCTGTGAAATGCAGATGTCAGATAGTCTTGCTTACTGAACGTGAAGAGGACTTGAAGCACTTGCTGATGAAGATCAAAGTTTGGAGTCTTCAATATGGATTACAACTTAGTGCAAAGGAAAAAACACCCACAACTGGACCAATAGGTAATATCATAATAAACAGAAAAGATTGAAGTTGTCAAGGATTTAATCTTGCTTGGATCTACAATCAATGCTCATGGAAGCAGCAGGCAAGAAGAAATCAAAGGACAAGTCACACTGGGTAAATCTGATGTATAAGGCCTCTTTAAGGTATTGAGAAGCAAGGATGTTACTTTGAGGACTAAGGTGCACCTGACCCCAGCCATGGTGTGTTTAATTGCCTCGTGCATGTGAAAGTTGGACATTGAATAAGGGAAAGCAAAGAGGAATCAGTGCATTTGAATTATGGGGCTGGTGAAGAAGATTGCAGGTACCCTGGACTGCCAGGAAAACAAGCAAATCTCTTCTTGGAAGAAGTACAGCCAGAATGCTCCTTTGCTACAAGGATGGCGAGAGCTGATCTCATATACTTTGACCAGGTGATCGGGAGAGACGGGCGCCTGGACGAAGACATCATACTTGGTAAAGTAGAGGGGCAACAAAAAGGAGAAGGCCCTCAACAAGATGGACTGGCACGCTGCTGCAGCAGCGGGCTCACACATCAGAGCGGTTGTGAGGGCGGCGCAGGAGCGGGCAGCGTTTCATTCTGCTGCACACAGAGTCGCTCTGAGCCAGAACCAACGTGCTGGCACCTAACAGGACCACCATGATGCTAATCAGGTAGGATTAGAAGAGACTTCCTCCAGAAATTAAAAAAGGAGAATTAGAGCCCATGCCATGAATTCAAGCTTCTACCCTCCTGATCTGTGGGAAAATAGATGCACATTTGTAAAGCCCTCCCTTTGTGGTATTTCTGTTGCAGCAACACTAGGTAGCTCGGGGGTCCTGGAAGTGTGGTGGTTATGCATTGGGTTGTGTGTAAGGCCTGGGTGACTAGAGAAACAAATTCACTGACACTCATGTAAGCGTAAGAAAGGGCTTTCTATCAAGGAGTAATTGGGTATCAAAAAAGCATCCCAGTTCAGTCCAAATCAAGTCCATAAGTCTGATACTGTACCAGTTGGTAAATATCTCTTCACCCTCAGGCAGCTACGTGCACTGATGCAGAGTGCAGGAAGATCGCAGGTCAGTGGGTGCAGAGCCTTGTGGATCCGATCGTAGTGGAAGCATCTCCAGGGCTCTGGCAAGTCTCAGCACAGGTCTCAGCAAGTCTCTGTGTGGCTTGTCAACAGGAAGGTGAAGGCAGAAGTGTGTGGCCCACCTCCAGGGAGAAAGACAGGAAGTTCCCAGAATCCTCATGAGAAGGCCACACCCACAAGGGGGCATCATCAGGCTGTGACCTGATTTTTGTTTTTCCCCCAAGCTGTGACCTTTTTGAATGTCTAAACTCCACCCCTCCATTTATTTAATAAGTTGACATGAAATTATGTAACTACCACAGGCTGCTAACCTGGAGGTCAACAGTTAGAAACTACCAGCCACTCTGTGGGAGAAAGATGGAGCTTTCTACTCCCCTCTAGAGCTATAGTCTTGGAAACCCACAGAGGCAGTTCTACCCTGCCCTGTGGGGCTGTCATGAGTCAGAATGGACTCGAAGGCAGTGAGTTGGGTTGTTTGCTTCGGGAGCTGTAAAGCTAAGATGTGTGAGAGCAGCATGCCAGCCTTCGCCGACAGATGGACGGGTGGTGCTCGGGAGGTGTCGGCCAGGATTGAATCTGGGTCTTCTTGAGAGTGAAGTATTTATCACTGAACCCACACATCTTGCCTTTGATGGTCATGAGGCTTTCTACTCCCATAAAGAGCTATCGTCTTGGAAACCCACAGGGGGAGTTCTACCCTGGGCCACAGAGTCACTATGAGTCGGCGTTGGCTTGATGACAGTGAGTTTGGTGTTTGGAGAGGACTGGCAAATTGAAATTTCCCTTCAGGTTTGGCAACATGGAAGCCAGTAAGAGCCTTGATATCATCAGAGTCCATGCAGTGATGTACAGAATCCAGAATCAAGTGTCCCTGTAGAACAGCGGCTATCAACCTGTGGGGTCACGACCCCTTTGAGGGTCAAAGAACCCTTTAACAGGCATTGCGTGATTCATCACAGTAGCAAAATGACAGTGATGAAGTCGCAATGAAAATAATTTTATGGTTGGGGGTCACCACAACATGAGGCACTGTCTTAAAGTTTCGCGGCATTAGGAAGGTTGAGAACCACTGCAGTAGAATATCCTCCATGCAAATACATGATCAAGGCATGGCTAATTAACAAAACATGGTCGAAAGAGCCCTAGACTGAAAGCCAGGAGATCTGCACTCAGATGCAGCTCCGTCACAAACCAGCTGTGCAAGTTGGGCAGATACTCACTTAACCTCGTGGGGCTGAACAGTTCCCTCAGCTAGCAAGAAACTGTGCCTGCCTGACACCCATGGTGCCTGTAGCTATAAAACCCTCAGAATTCCCAGGAGAAACCCACAAGAGCAGTTCTGTCCTACAGCGACCCTATGAGTTGGAATCAATGCAATGCAGTGGGTTTTTTATTTTGGAATCTATCCAGAAACATTTCACCAACCATTTGGTTCTCTAAAGGAGAAAGATCTTTACAGGTTGGCTGTTGGTGAGTTACCCGCTGGGCTGCCAATGCCAAGGTCAGCTGTTCTAGATCACCAGTGATTCCTGGGGAGAAAAAGTAGGCTTTCTACTCCTGGCCTGGGAAACCCTCCGGGGCCATTTTTCCCTGTCCTGTGGGCTTGCTAGGAGTTGCAGTCCTCTCCGTGCCAGTGACTTGAATGACTTCTACCACTTCTACTCCTGTCGTGTCTGTCTTCGTTTACTGATACACGCTCTGGGTCCCAAGGAAATCTACCCCAAAAATGTTTCATAGACTTTTTGGTTCTCTAAAGGGAAAAAGATCTTTACTGATCCACTGGTGATGTGGTGGGTTACATGTTGAATTGCTAGCTGCAAGGTCAGCAGTTCAAAACCACCAGTTGCTCCCCAGGAGAAAAATGAGGCTTTCTACTTCTGTGAGGAGTTACCATCTGAGAAATCCACAAGGGTGGTTTCACCCTCTCCTACAGGGTAAGTTTGAGTCGGAGTCGACTGTAGCGTTTGAGCTTTTCTCATCCCCAGTAGAGTCTTTCCTGAAGAGTAGTGGCTGTCCACGGACTTTACTTCACACCAGCGCCCCCAGGAGGTGCAAATATTCACATCCTCTGCTCCCCACTGGAGGTCCAAGTCCACCCGCAAGTGCCTTGGAAGAAAGGCAAAAAGAGCATTTGCTAGCGAGAAGCCCAATGGGGCACCGCTCTAGTCTGATGCTCCTGAGCAGCCATGAGCAGGTGCCCACCTGTGCCGACAGGTACTTCGACCTTCACCTCATGGGCTTGTCCACTGAGAACTCAGCACTGGCCAGGGAGCCGCCTGAGCACAGAACTTCCGTGACCACTGAGGTGGCCAACCCCCTCATCTGCCGCCCCCAGAAGCAGGACGGAGAGGTTAGCCCTTCCCCAGGAGAGCATACGGTCTGTGTCAGCACTAACAATGAGACGTTATTTCCCTGAGTCAGCTTTTAAAATAATGTTGACTTTTATGGTCGATACATTATAGATCACCATATTTATGTCAGAATCTATTGGCATGAAAATAAATCAGTGGAAATATGAATACGCGAGCCTGGCATTTAAACGAATCTCCTTGCACCTCCACGTGTCCCCGTCAGATTTCACGGGCTTCCAGAGACATCACCTCTGAGATGTTTTACCGAACATGACATCAAGGACTGGCCCCGTTCTCCACTAGGCCTGTGTTTAATCTGCCTCGCAGATAATGAGGCGCAGAAGTATCCGCTTTGTTCTTCTACCACAAACATACTGGACTGCATTCCATCGTGAAGAGGGCTCTCAGTTCGAAGCTAAGGTTTGTGTGAACAACATATCTCAGCGCCAAAGCTGGCTGGTACGCTGCTAATAAAGGAGCGCTCTGTATGGGAGATGCGCCTCAAATATCGTACCTGCTGTCCGTATTGGCTGGGACGCCATTTAGACCCAGGAAAACCATCTGTTACAAGTATGTGTTTTGGAAAGCAAGTTCATTGTGTCGACATCATTAGAGAACAATGGTGTTTGGCTAAAATGCAAAGAACATGCCTTCTCCCAAGCGTGGCTTCTCCTGGATGCTCTCCTATGCTTATAGGAGCACACGGGCACCAGCTGCTCACAGCGCCCCCCCTTCCCCCCCACCCCGGGGAACTGTCCTAGTCCAGCCCTGCGGAAAGCACAGCCCGGATTGTCTAACCCTGGAGGGTGGGCCTGCTCCAGCTCTGGGGGCCCCATCCCATCAGCCCCTAGCCCTTCTGAGGCCAAGACGTGTGCTCAGCCACAGCACGTGAGTCCTAGCTGTGGCCGTCCTGCCCAGCCAGGAGTAATGGGGAGGACGTGGACCAGTCAGAGCCTCTTAGGAACATGGCTTTGGTCCCTCGGGCAGGGTTTGCATCTGCCACCATAGAAGAAGCCAGTGTGGACTAAGAGCGGGCAGAGTGGGAAGAAGAAAGGAGGAAGCCAGCTGTAACTGACTCGTGAGGAACAACCCATGGCCATCAGGCGAATTCTAACTCACGGAGACCCCAGGTGTCGGCACACCGTGGGGTCTGTGTCGATCATCACAGCTTCCGCTCCTTTCGTTCTGCTGGGGGAACTCAAGCCTCCAGCATGTTGTCTGGCAGGTGAGGATGTGAGCCGTCCCAGAGGCTCTGCAGAAAGATCAGCAATAAAGCAACAGCCATGTGTAGAACGGAAACGTTTGTGGGTCATGTCAGAGAAACCAATCACCAGGTGGTCTTTAGTCCCTCCTCTACTCCACTGTATTAATCACAAAGGCATACCATTCACCTACTCTCTACTGTAGCCACCTCTTCTTTCCACTGTCACCCTTGTCACTCAACGCGAAGCCTCCACCAGGTGTGGCCTAAAAGGGCACAAGAGCCTCCTCTCAGCGCACAACCACCTACTCTCCGAGCAGCAAACAAGATGTCTTTCAAAATGCTAATTTGATCATGCTTCGCAGTGTTTCTCACACGCACACACACACACACACACTATGTGCATGCGTGTGAGAGTGAGAGGGGGCAGGGGAGGGAGGGAGGGAGGAACTCACACAAACTTTAAACCCTTTGCTGGGTCAAAAATCAGTCAAACCAACAAGGACGATCTTTCTGATGAATCCAGGGTAGAGAAAAGTTCTGAAAACAGACATTACCCACAAAAGAAAAGTGGATCATTTGAATGACTTTCAAGTTAGGAACTTATTTTTTAAAAAAACAAATAGGACAAGAAGCATCAAGCTGGGAAAGATATTGAACATTCACAAATGAGAAGATTTTAATCCAGAAGATGTACAAACTTCTAGAAATCAATATCAATATGACAGACAACACACAACAAAAGGAGAGCCAGGAGAGGCTGTAAGAGTCACTTCCCACAGAAGGACCTGGGCCGTGTGCAGCAGAAGCCCCTTGCCCTCCATGAGCTGAGGGGTGGGTTTCACATCTCAATCGGCAAAGCTCTGTCCAGGCAGAGAGGAGCTGGTGGACAATGTCTCCCTGTTTCCGGCCCCAGAAAGACTTTGCTCCAAGGCAATGGATTCCACTTCTCAAAAGACCGGTGGGGGGGGGGGGGGTTGACAATTCAGTTGCCCTCGGTGAGGGGCTGGCTCAGTAACACATCCTCAAGTCCTCATCCTGGTGCTCCCTTCTTTGGGGGAACACTGCCCTTGCCCCCCACTCCTGCTCCCGGGCTTGCTCGCAAGTCTTTCGCTGAGCTCTGCTCTCAGCATAACTGCTAACTCCATTCTCCCTGCTCCCTAACTCACTGGGTGGCCAGCATCACTGAATTCTCCCTCCCCCCTCCCTCCTTCCCACCCCACAACATGGGTCCCCACAAATGGCTCTGATGAAGGACATCACCTCTGTGCGTTCGCTCTCTAGGAAGTATTTTAGGACCCAGCAGTGAAGGGGCTTTGCTGCCTGAGCCTGTGATAGGATCCAGGGAGGGGTCCTGCTGTGATAGCCTTTAGTCCAGTGGTTCTCAACCTGTGGGTCACGACCCCTTTGGGGGTGGAAGGACCCTTTCACAGGGGTCACCCCATTCATCACAGTAGCAAAATTACAGTTAGGAAGTAGCAACAAAAATAATTTTGGGCTTGGGGGGTCACCACCACATGAGGAACTGTATGAAAGGGTCACAGCATGAGGAAGGTTGAGAACCACTGCTTTAGTCCCATGTTGTCCTGGGCAAATCTGCCATTATCCCAGAGCTTCAGGCTCTGCCACAGAACGCCCTCCTTCCCCAAAGCAAACCAGTGGGCTACATCTCCACACATTGTGCAGGGGAAACGGTTGTGATGCATTTTTTTAAAATATTTGTCTGAAGATAAATAGAAGGTAAATCATATTTAAAAGATATGCTCCCTTCAGGGTCGTGAACCCAAAGGCAATGAGGGGCTGCCACAATCTAGCTACAGTTACTAGCATTGCATCATTAGTTAGAATGAGACATTTTCAGTGAAAAGTCAGATTGGGGTGTCACACATTTGTACAGATGGATGAAGAAGCGCAGAGTAGCGATTTTGTTTCCCAAACAGAGCAACATCAGGTTGGCGGCTGCCAGCGTCTCTCTGTTAGGGCAATATATCGTCAGTGCAGGGCTTCCCAATCACTCCCGTGTTTACGCCCATTCAAAGCTGCCAATTATGTCAGATGCTTGTCAACAGAAAACAAAAATGTGCAAGCTGCTCTATAAATTAATTATTGAAATTAAGTATTCACTGTCTCTAGACTGCCTTCTAAATTATGTAAAGGATCCCAATTTGCTTTCATCACAGAAAAACAAGACTTCGTGAGGGGAGAGTGGGGTTAGCATTTCAATCGGTGGGAGAGAGGAACTGGTGGACCAACGCCTCCCTGTTGCTGCCCCAGGAAGACTGTCCTCAGATGCAATGATGTTCGGAACAATTTGGAACATTTTGCCACAATTCAAACATGGAAAGGGATCCAGGTACACAGCAGACATAGGCCTAGACTCCGAGTCTTCACGTAGCGACCGACTACCACCTCACCCAACAGTTTGCATTGACGACAATGTCGAAAACATTCTAAGGAAGTGCCTCCAATAACCCAGGACCCATATTGGGTGGCCCTCTGAAGATCACCCTAAAAGATATGCTAGAGAGCCCAGGGCCACCCAGCTTACTTGAAGGATGGCCAACTAAACAGCACATCTCCCCTTCGTCCCTAATGTCTCTGCAGCCAGGGAGGCACAGTCGGTGAGGTTATGGACAGGCAGGGGGAGACCAGGAGAGGGCCTGAAGGTGCCACACAGACTGAGGAGGGAGACAGAGAGAGACAGCAAGGAAGGGGGATTGTGCAGAGCCGGGGGTCAGATGGCAACACCTAACCGCCATCAGCCCTAGCTGCTCCTGCACGCTCTATGGCTGTAGGGAAGCATGGGGGGGAGGGGGCACTGTGTCACACACATCCCACACTCTGGTTGTAGGGAAGCATGATGGTGGGGGGGGAGGGCACTGTGTCACACACATCCCGAGAGGCTGGGGGCCCAGTGGGCAGTGAATAGGGGACACCTGTAAGACCGCATGTGACCTCATTTACATAATACCAATTTCACATAACCACCTGTGAAGCCTAATCATGCCCATGAGTGAGGAGAAGTGGGTGTACTATAAAAATATCATACACAATCATTTAAAAGCTAAGGTCAGTGCCTTTTATCATAAGACTCAAAGATATAACTATTTTGCCTCTGCTGCTTTCTCCCCCTTGCAAACCTAGTGATTTCAAGGATCATCTGCTCTTTTACAAAGTTCCTGGAAAATGCTCGCTCTCTCTCTCTCTCTCTCTCTCTCTCTCTCTCTCTCTCTCTCTCTCTCTCTCTCTCTCTCTCTCTCTCTCTCTCACACACACACACACACACACACACACACACGGGTAGTGGCAGGGTTTGAAGAGTAAGAAAATAGTCCCTAGAATTATTGCAATGTGCTGCACCTTCTTTATAAACCAAGGTCGGCCCACCCCACACCATGACAGACACAACATCCCCTCATCTTCTCTACACTTCTGTCTCTTCTGCAGAATGAACCCAGTAACGGGCAGCTCTCACCTGACCCTTAACTCCATTTCACTGCAGAAAGGCCACATAGCAACTATGGACAGCAGGCCGGCAGGGAATGGGAGAGTTGTAGGAGTGTCCTCCTTGAATTGCATCTCACCCACAGCTGCTCCGTGTGGACACAGCCCAAATCTCAATCTGCTCCACGTGGGGCTAGAGAACAATTGGAACCTGTCTGTCGGTCTTCATCGCCACCCAGTGGTCAGTTGGCCAAATAACATCAAATTATCTAGTTGAGTTGAAACGCCTTTTTTTAAAAATTGTGATTTAGGTGAAGGTTTACAGGACAGATGATCAATTTTACAATCAACAATTCATATAGATTTTCTTTAAACTCATCCATTGCAATATCTTAAATGTATGACTACTTTCTCCCTGTGTTTCCATTCCTCGGTGTTTCCTAACTCTGTCCGGGGATAAATGCTCCCTTTTGATCTGAAATGGTTGATTATTCCAGTAGTGGGGCAAGATCAGTTCTACACCTGCAGGGGTAACTGAGGCCCATGGTCCTTGGGGTACCATCAGCCTCTACCTCTTGTGATTTTGAGTTCTGGTTCACATTTTTTCTCCCACTTTATCCTGGGCCTTCTAACATGATCACTTTCCGAGTGGCGAGTAGTGTGGCCGGGCACCCTCTAGTCCTTCTGGTCTCAGGGTCATGGAGTCTGGTGTTCGCACGGTCCGTTAGCCCACTAGTCTAATTGCCTCCGCGTGTCTGTAGATTCCCATTACTTTTCTTTCCTCTAGATGGGGAGAGACCAACATGTTTGTTACTTCAATGGCTGTTCATGCGCAATTAAGGTCCCAGTCGGTATTCACCAAAGTAGATGTGGAACATTGTCTTTGTGAACTATATGATGCCAATTGTCCCCAGATGATGGCCCGAGCCCTTAGGCCTGGCCATTCATTCCCTCAAGGTATGTGGTTACATCCAAGAAATGTTCATAACTTTGTCCCTTTTAAGCTCCATCACATTCATGGCTGTACCTGCAGCAAAGGTAAATACACATCTACAATATCCTCCGTCAAATCTATGTCCTGGTGGGCATTCTCCCTCACCCATTCATCCCTTGTGCCTATCCAAACACCTAGTCATAGATTACTGATGTTGCTGGGTTGTCTAGATACCAGTATTTGCCTCTGCTGCTTTCTCCCCTTGCAAACCTCCCAGTGCCTTCCCCACCTCCACTGCGGTTTCTTCCTGTCCGCCCTCTTTGTTCATTTTGCCCGTGTCTGCCCTCTAGCCCATAACTTCCTCTTCCTCCTCTCCCCCACCCCCTGCCCTTGGCAACTTTCAGAGCGTTTCCTGTACGGTGAAATGGTCTCGCACAGGATCTGTCCTTTTGTGATTGATGAATGTCCTTCAGCAAAATGTCCCTGGACTCCTGCATGTTAGGAGGTGCTTTGAGGTGACTCAGCATGGAGCAGTGAGGGTCCGTCCCACTGTGTGTCTGTGCCAAATTTAGTTTTCCCGTCGTCCCAGCTGGCCCTTTGGGAAGTTTGCATCCTTTTGCTAATGCACTGTCAGTGGTGCTGTGATGCACCTGGTGTGCATCTACCTATTCGTGTGGCAGCTCGAGCATCCTCGCTGTGTATACCAACTAGAGGGAGGGCTGGATCATCTGACAGGTCTAGCACCAGCGCTTTGAGGAAGCAGCCTGTCACTCTCTCGGTAGCGGCACCGTTGTCCCAGCCTCGGCACCCTCGCCACTACCTGTTGTTTCTGGGTTTGTTCCTCACTTGGTTCTACTGCTGGCACATAGTGACGTTTCACAGTGACCGCGAGCACGTCTTCATGTTTCTTGGCCGCCTCCATATCTTCTGTGCTGAAGTGCTTATTCCTGCCCCTGCCTGTTTGTTGCTTGTTAGGTTATTTGTCTTTTTCTTGTTGGGGTGTTAGGGTTTTCCATAAATTTTAGAGATCAGTCTGATATGTCATTGCCAAACGTTTTCCCTATCCGTGGGTTCTCTTTTTATTCGTTTGGCAAAACTTTCGTCGAAAGACAAAGAAATTATCGTGTTTAATATTTAGGAGGGCCTTATTATCTAGTTTGCCTTCTGTTTTTAGAACATCTTTTGATAAAAGTAACCCAAAGGAAATCATTGCCTAACTTTAAATTGCTAGGATGCCTGATCTTTGAACTAGGAATCCTATTCAATTCCAACACACAAATCATACACTAATTCCAACTCCAAGCTTGCTGGGTTTTGTTTCCATCCCTCTCTATAATATATGAGGCTCACAGACTACTTCTTTATGAGCTAGGCAGTTCCAGGTGCTATTTTTTGTTACCAGTGGACTGTGTTCCCCAAGTGTAAATTTACTGAAGCATAAGGAACATTCCATTTAAAATTAGTATATGCAATGTCTTCTTTATATAATCTTACTTAATGTGATCTAATTTAAAATAAAAGCCTCCCTGGTGGCATAAACAGTTCTGTTTGGGTTGCTAACTATAAGGTCAGCAGTTCAAACCCTCCAGCTGCTCCCTGGGAAAAGAATGAGGCTCTCTGCTCCTATAAAGATTCACAGCCTCAAAAACCCTATCCAGCTGAGTCAGAATCGACCTGGTGGCAAAAGGTTAGGTATTTTTTGTTTGCTTGGAATTTAAAGTAAAAATTTAAGCATGTAATTTTACCTCACACACTACTAAAGAGAGGGAAGAAATTGAGGGATATATTCCAAATAAAATCATATTTTTTCAATTCCTTATAAAAAGTAAATATAATATTTGGCTAAACCTCGTTTTAAGAAACATAATTGGAAATGTGAAAATAATGGTGCTATAATGTGTGGAAAACAAGTTTTTCCACTAAAATATTAATTCAGAGATTGTTCCTCTTACTTTGCTTTCCAAGACACGGTCAGTCCAGCAACTATTACCAAACTTCACTGTCTCCACGCCCCCACCTGCCACTCCGGTGCGTCTTCTCCCCCTCCTCAAGTCCGCTCCCCGCGCCCAGTCCACGCGTGTGCACACCCATTCTCCAACACTCACAGCCTGTCTCCTCTTTCTGAGAAACAGATCCAATTAGTAAAATAACGTGGAAGTGTACCTGAAGGCCCCATTTAAACAAACCTGCCAAAATATCAAATAATGGTGTTGTGATAAGAAAGCCAACTCTCTAATTCATCTTTGAAAATGTGTGTATTAACTTGCCATTTTTTCAGAATAAGTTTTGGAGGCGGATTGCTAAAGCCATTTGTGAATTGAACTGAATGATTTCATTTGCTTAAGAAAGGTCTCCAGATTCAAGTAAAGTATTAGAAGCAATCAAATGTTTTAAATCTGTTAACAATAACAATAGTGGTATTTCCTAATGGAAATAAGCAATGCCTGCTCCTTTGGTCCTAAAATCTTTCTTAAAGGAGACACTACTTCCTTGCTCAAGAGTCCTGGTAGCATAATGGGTTACACCTAGGACTGTTAACCACAAGGTCAGTAGTTCAAATCCACCAGTCACTCCACAGAAGAACCACAGAGCTTTCTACTCCCATCGCGTTACAGTCTCCAAAACCCACAGGGGCAGTTCTACCCTGTCCTGGAGGTTGCCTGTGAGTTGAAATTGGCTCGATGGTAGTGAGTGAGTGATTTCCTTAATCAACAACTACTTCTCTATATTGAAAAAGCAATATCATTTAGTGGTTGTTCAAACTGTAACTTTTTCCTTCTCAGAACTCTTGATATATGTATCTTATAAATGCTTATTTGGGGGGGTGGGGGGATAACAACAGAGCTTCTTTTTCATCCTAATAATGTCATGTTCTTGGGTGGTAATATGTATTTCAACCATTACAATTATGAAGGCTTCCTTATCCCATCTGGAAAATGCCCCCCCTTCCACTCCATGGTACTAAGAGTTCACCCCCAGTCCCAGGACCTCTGGCTGAACATGCCCAGATTCTCCAATACAGAGTGGGAAGAACAGAGCGCCTGGTCCCCTCATGCCTTCCCCAAGGACCATGTCCTCAACTGAGTTTTTAAAAGAAAA
Source organism: Tenrec ecaudatus (assembly GCF_050624435.1). Taxonomy (NCBI): domain Eukaryota; kingdom Metazoa; phylum Chordata; class Mammalia; order Afrosoricida; family Tenrecidae; genus Tenrec; species Tenrec ecaudatus. Next base: position 157,116,410 of record NC_134533.1, on the reverse strand, counting down.
AACTTGCAACTCCGATCGTGTAGGCCTTGCTGAAGGTTAATGGAGCCAAAGAGAGAACATTGCTTTATATAGTGCACATCTTTCTTCCTTAGACTCTCACCCATCATGGAGCTGTCCCCCAAATTCTTTCAACTCTAAAACTGCCTCTCTCTCTCTCACTTGCCTCTCTCTTCTCTGGCCTTCTCCTTTATTCTGTGGACAGCACCATTGTGGTTCCTGTTAGGTGTCCACGATTTGGTTCCATTCAGTTCCAGTTCTTAGCAGCCCTGGAAAATAGAACAAAACAAGGCCATCCTCACAATGTCCGCTTAGTTTGAGCCCCTGGCTGCAGTCAATAGCTCATTTCACTGAGGGTCTTGTTTTGTCATTGGCCTTCTACTTCAGTAAGCATGATATCCTTCTCCAGGTACCGGTCAACTCCTGATAGCACGTCCAGCGTATAGGAGATGATATCTCCCCGCCCTCCCCCGGTCCACCTTGTTTCTAAAGAACGGTCTGGCTATACTGCCTCCAAGGTAAAGGGGTTTGTTCTTCTGCAAATCCATGTGCATATTCAATGTTCTTTGCCAACCACAATGCAGAGGCATCGGTTCTCCTTAGGTCTTTGTCCCACTGCCACAAGCAATTTCTCCAGGGAAAGACTTTCCCCGTGTTACAGCAGAGGAACCATGGCTCGGTGAGACGAGGTAGCTTGCTTCGGGCTGTCTTAGTGGTCCCTGGTTACCAGTTGCCTCCATGTCAATGCTGATTCATTGGGACCCCGTGTGTGCCAGAGTGAACATGTGCTCCAAAAGGATTTCCAATGGCTGCCTCTGCGGGGGCCTTGACCAGGCCTTTCTTCCGAGGTGCCTCTGGGTGGACTTGACCGGCCCACATTTCTACTCGCTGCAGAGTGCACGGACCACTTGCATCACCCAAGACTCCTACCGGGGATTTGAGAATCCGTCACTACATCCAAGCAGCCCTGGGAGACCCTACCTGAGATTGGGGGCACTCCCGACATCATGAGCCGTAAAGGATTACCTCTGACTCGTGAATTCCCTCATCGGGACATGGGAGCGCTCACGCTGCATGTGCAAGGTTGGCTGGAGGATTCAATCAAGTCATGAATGCAGAAACACTGCAGGCTGAACCCCAACAACCAAACCCACTGTCATTGTGTCCATTCTGACTCATGGTAACTCTACAGCACAGGGTAGGACGGCCCGGTGGGCTTCTGAGACTGGAACTCCATGGGAGTAGAAAGCCTCATCTTTCTCCTGCATGCTGGGCCAAAGCCAGTGCGACATCAAGGCTGGTTTCCCGCCTTGGCTTCTCTCTGAGAGCCCACACTGAGCTGGGAAGGTAGCAAAGCCTTGACTAAGCCCCGGCATAAAAGATTGCCTGGAACAAAAGAAAACTCTCTTTCCTCACCCAGCCAGACAGCAGCTTTGCTTGGCTGGTCAGGCAGATGCTAAGGAAACGAGCCCCCGGCAGGCTGAGGCACAGAAAGCCCATGCCCTTAGGACGCCAGTCCTCACTCTGGTCCTCACCCTCCTCCGAGCTCAGGAGCTCAGGGACACCTCAGCTCCTCCCTTTGGCTTGTGCCCGGCCCCTTGTCCAGTAGACCCAGGGCTCCCACCTCAGGCCTCTGTCAGGCCCCTCCCTTTCAAGCACCCCTCTGTCAGGCCCCTCCCTTTCAAGCCTCGGTGGGTGCTGATCTGCCCTCACCCGCACACCCTGACAGGCATCTGCTGGCTCCCAGAGGCCCAGTCCATGCCACTTCTCCTGTCTTCCGCAGATTACCAACCTTGCTTTGTACCACATCCCTGCCTTGCTTAAAACACATGCTTTATTGTGTTATCTGTGATGGGCCTCCACTCTCAGACCCCATCCCATTGGGGGATAGTCCCTGACCCAAAATGTCCCTTTCTCCTAGGGAGGCTGGTTTGTCCTTCCCTCAACTCACTCAGCTGCCACCTATCCTAAGGGATCTTCACTCAGCTCCCTGATAGGACTGGTTGCCTGCTATTGGCTTTCAGTGTTTCATGGATTCTTGTTAATAGTCTGAGATCCTGGAGAGTGACGGCTATTTGTTTGTTTGTTTGTTTGTTTCCCTCTCTGTGTGCCTAGCGCCTGGCTCAATAGATCTTAGTAAATATTTGTCAGTTAACAGAGTGAGTGAATTCTCTGTTCCTTTTGTTGTGATTAAAGCTTTCTGTATTACAGAGTCTACAGTCGTTATTCAATTTAATACAAAATTACCTATCTTAAACTTTTCTCTCCTCCCCCAAATTCACTTGCCTTTCTGGATTTTTTGTTATTAAATGCCTTTATTGGGAGCTCTTACCTCTCATCACAACCCATACCTTCCTCCAGTGTGGCAAGCACATTTGCACGTCGGCTGTCATCATCATTTTCAAAGCATTCTCTTCCTACTTGAGCCCCTGATATCAGCTCCCATTTCTTCCCCACCCTCCCCTGCAAGTCCTTCATGTTAGGTCAATTCCCACACAGGGCCCAGGACAGAATAAAACATATCCCGGAGGTCCGTTGTCGACTGGCAGATGGGCCCACTGACATCCCTACTGACGCGGGTTCCGGGCACATCATGCCTAACCACTCGGTCCCAGCTCTCAGATCTGCTTTGTCTGCCCGCCTGGGATGAAGAGGGAAGCTGCACCTGGCTTCGTGGCTCAGATTTGTTTTCTTGGATGTTCGGGATGCTGAAATGGTTAATAAGCAAATCAGTCTCCACATTCAAATATGCAGTTAATAAATCCTGAAAGAGATACAAATCAAAATCTTCCAGCAAAGCCTGTAGGCAAAACCTGCGCTTTCCCTAATCCTCCCGAAAGCCCAAAGATCAGTTTCCTTTCCACCATGGTCTGTGTGGCTAAAGCCACAGCGCGGGCAGCCTTGGCCCCAGAACACACCAGCTACCGGGGGCTGCGGAAGCCCCCATTGGAAATCTCCTGACTGGGCAAAGGGTTCCGGCAAAGGGCGGAGGCGTGAAGCTGCAGATGCTGTGTGCCCTGCTTAAGTGGCAGGTCTCCAGGGCTGTGTGAAGGTGACTTAAAGCAGGGAGCAATTGAACCCCCTGGTAAGTCTCCAAGCCCTGCCTCTGAAGACCGCGGTGCTAACAGAAAGCATGGGGGAAGGGAAACCGTGGCTTGAGGTCAGTTTGAGATATGAAAATAATAGCAATGTACAAGCTATCAAGGAGTTATGGAGGGGGAAGGGGGAGTTAGTAACAAGGGCTCACTAGAAAGTAAATGTCTAGAAAAGAATGACGGCAACATATGTACAAATTGCCTGATGCAGACGCATGGATTGTGAGCAGTTGTAAGAGTTTAAAAAAAAACCTGCAGTGCTCCTGAATGTACCCCTCTTTTCCTGGGGCTCTCTCTCAAACCTGGTGGTTGGTCAGACTTGGGCACAGAGGCACTCTGTGGAAGGCCAGCACCCTGCTAAGATCTCATGGCAGTCTGTCTGTTTTGTTTCTTCCCAGGAACCAGGAACCGGGGCAGGAGAGTGGGGGTCCTGGAGGGAGAGAGGCAGAGCCTGGAGATGAACACCTCCCAGGAGGAAGGTCTCTGCTTCTCCGAGGCCTACAAGCAGGTCTATCTCCCTCTGACCTACAGCGTCATCTTCGTGCTGGCGCTCCCCCTGAACACCACTGTCTTGTGGCTCTCTTGGCGCCAAAGCAAGCGCTGGAGCTGTGCCACCATCTACCTGGTGAACCTCATGGTGGCCGACCTGCTCTATGTCTTCACCCTGCCCTTCCTCATCGTCACCTACTCCCTGGGTGACTGGTGGCCCTTCGGGGGGCTGCTCTGCCGGCTGGTGCGCTTCCTGTTCTACACCAACCTGTATGGCAGCATCCTGCTGCTGACCTGCATCTCGGTGCACCGCTTCCTGGGCGTGTGCCACCCGCTGCGCTCGCTGCCCTACCGGACCCGGCAGCACGCCCTGCTGGGCGCGGCCACCACGTGGGCGCTGGTGGTCGTGCAGCTGCTGCCCACCCTGGTCTTCTCCCACACGGACTACGTGGACGGCCAGATAGTCTGCTACGACATGACCAGCCCGGCTTATTTCGATAGCTTTTTTGTGTATGGGATGGTGCTGACGGTGTCCGGTTTTGTCCTTCCGTCCGTGGTCATCCTGCTCTGCTACTGGAGGATGTTCAGGAGCCTCAGCAAGCCCCAGGAGACCCTGTCGAGGACGGGCAGCGGGGCCCGGGCCAAGTCCGTCCGCACCATCTTGCTGGTGTGCACCCTCTTCACGCTCTGCTTCGTGCCCTTCCACGTGGCTCGCTCCATCTACCTGGTCGTGCGGTTCCTGCCCTCGCAGGACTGCCGGCTCCTGATGAGCGCCAGCCTGGCCTACAAGCTGTGGAGGCCCCTGGTGAGCGCCAACAGCTGCGTCAACCCGGTCCTGTACTTCTTGTACCGCGGGACCAACCGAGGCAGGCTTTTCCAGGAGCTCAGAAATAACAAGGTGGGTGAGCCCCGGGTGGGAGCCACAGGGGCCACGGCCATGGCCGGGCGGCTCTGGGTGGTGCCCCCTTGAAGCTGGAGAGAGCGCGGAGCAAAGACACTGACCATGACCCCTAAGTGCCCAGCCCTGTTCTCGGGGAGAGCGTCTCACGACCTCCGGAAGCGCCCTGCTGTGTAGGCTTCTTCATTGATGGGCAGCGATTTTCCACCAAGAATGTGGAGACAGACATTGGCCGACACAAAGGGACACTATGATAGAGGAGCTGGCCTGTAGTGCTGGTCATGAGGGTCTCAGTTGAAAATTCACCTCCGAGGCTATGTGGGCCCACCCCAGCTAATGTCCTCTCTGCCCAGAACACAGGCACCTTCTACAGGCCTTGCCTCTGGGCTTCCTTCTCCCGTGTTGGATCTGGAGTTGGTGGTTTATGCACAGCTGCCCATGAGGATAGGTCCTCCTCTTTCTTACTGCTCCGGCTTCATCGCAACCTCCCCGCAGCTCTGGGCACGTCAACCATGAAAGCGTGATCGAGACCTGGCTGGGTAAGGGCACTCCACACGCACTCACAGCACCTTAAGGCAAAGGAAGCGCCCTGAAGTTGGCAACGTCCCCAGTTGGCAAATGCCCAATTCGGGATTGGGTGGAGGCTTCAAACCCAGCAGACTTAGAAGTACCCTGCCTATGGCCCCATCTACCTGTCAGTCAAGGGCGAGCCCTGGTCCTCTTTGGCAGCACCAGCCTGTCTCGTGTTGACTCAGTTGCTGTTTTCTGCACACCGTAGGGTGCACGGCATGGGCTCTCTGTCCATCCCTCTCCAGCAGTGTTCTTGCTAGAAAAACTCTTACTAGATCAACTGGGAGGCCTTGAATAGACAGACCGTGTGAACTGCAAATCGCCTTGCTTTCACTTGAATATGGTGTCTCATTTTATGGTGGAAAAGTCTTTCTAGTATCTTAAGCCATAATTATATGTATATCCTCCTTTAAAATGTTATTCTTTTTATCTCCCTTTTGGCCCACTGTACAGTTGTTATAATTTTTAATATGTTCTGCTTTCTTTTCAATTGAAGTTTGACTCTGTTTTATTTTGTTATTGTGGTTAGTTCTTTGTTTCTTGTTTTTGTATGATTTCGGGTATTTGAAATCCGGGATGGGTGAATCTATAGAGACAGTAAACCTAGATTGGTGATTCCTTGGGGGTATGGTAGGGCAGGTCGGGAGACATAGGGAGCTGACAGCAAGGAGTACAAGAAGGAAGGGAGAAAATGTTCTGAAATTGATTGTGGTGATGATTGTACAACTCTTCTTGATACGTTTGAACTGTTGCATTAATAATGTGTGTATCATGTGCCATTAAAACTGTTTTTTAATTATTTAAGATCCAAACGCAGTAAAATAAGCCCACTGTCATCGAGTTGAACCAAACTCATAGCTACCCCACAGTGCAGAGTGGAACCGGCCCACATGGTTTCCCAGGCTGTTTTCTTTAAGGAAACAGACTGCCACCGCTCTCCTAGAGAGCAACTGCTGGGTTCGAACCACCAATCTCTTGGTTAGGTAAGTGCTTTAACCACTGAATTACTAGGACTCCTTAAAATCCAAGGTAACCCAAAAAGGAAATCTTGTTTTTTAAAAAAAGCTCTCCTATTTAAATAATGATCTCCAGAATTAAATTGAAAGTCTCAAGGCAGAGAGGTCAGCTCGGGAGATTGTTATTGTTTGTTGATATTGTTGGGTGCCGTAGAGTCAGTCGTGACTCCTAGGAACCCTACCCTGTGCCATCCTCACAACTGTTCCTGTGCTTGAGCCTATGGTTCCAGCTACTGTATCAATCCATTCCATTGAAGGCCTGTCTCTTTCTAGCTGCCCTTAGCTTTACCAAGCATGATGTCCTTCTCCAGGGACTGGCCTCTCCTGACAACATGTCCAAAATCAGTCAGAGAAGTCTCACCATCCTTGCCTCTAAGAGGGCTACTCTGGCTTCTTCCAAGACAGGTTTGTTTGTCCTTTTGGCAGTCCATGATACTTTTACATATTCTTCACCAGCACCACAATTCTGACGCCTCGGCTCTTCCTCTGTCTTTCTTACTCCATGTCCAGCTTTTACATACATAAGAGATTGTGCAGACGTTATGGAGACTGTTTATAGGATTCCTAAGGGATAATCTTGACAGATCTTGTCAGAAGACCCAGGACAGACTCTCTCTCTCTCTCTCTCACTCTCTCTCTCTCTCACTCACTCACTCACTCACTCTCACTCACTCACTCACCCTCTCACCCACTCACTCACTCACTCACTCTCTCACTCACTCACCCTCTCACCCACTTACTCACTCACTCACTCACTCACACACTCTCATTCACTCACTCATCCTCTCACCCACTCACTCACTCACTCTTTCACTCACCCTCTCATTCACTCACTCTTTCACCCACTTACTCACTCACTCTCTAACTCACTCACTCACTCACTCTCATTCACTCACTCACCCTCTCACCCACTCACTCTCTTACTCACTCACTCACTCTGATTCACTCAGAAAAAAAAATAATGATCTCCAAAGAGCTCTCAGATCTAAGCATAGATTATTTAATAATTCATTGTAATCCACCTTACGTTATGAAGAGAAGGATAAACCTTTTTATATAAAAACAAATTGTAGCCCCCATTACTATCCCACTCTAATTACATGAAATGTCTGCGGAACCATGTCTGTCTGAATTATAAGATTCTATTCCAAAAGTGCAGTTGATTGCTTTCCAGGATACACAATAATTAGAACCAGACTTCGTGTTATGCAGCGGAATGCCTTAAGATAATTGGTTTAATGAATAGGAAAGAATGTTTTCTAATTAGCAGGTCAGCTGTGTCTCCATAAACACAGTAGCTGAGAGACCTTCCGCCCTTTTGTCCTTTGAATGTTCTCTCTCAGCTCTGGTCCTTAGATTAGTCATTGTTGTCCCTTTCTTTGCCTAACCCCAAGGAAGTTTCAGCCAACTGACAGCTCCAATTAACATCCCTGGCAAGTTACTGAAGTTTAACCTCAAGGAAGAACTGGCACACCAGGCCCCAGTGAGAGCTTCCAGCCCTCCTAGTCTTACTAAGGCACTAACCGCCAACACAGCAGTTCTCAACCTTCCTAACGCCACAACCCTTTCATACAGTTCATGTATGGGGCCCTCCCAACCATAGAATTATTTTAGTTGCTACTTCATAACTGTCATTTTGCTACTATTATGAAAGGGTCCTTCGACCCCCAAAGGGATCGAGACCCACAGATTGAGAACATCTGCTCTAATACTTCCCAGCTAGTCAGCCTTGAGGTCGAACAATCTACTCCAGAATCTTTAAGACACTTCTTCTTGAAAGTCATCCTATGTACACTGGTACAGATAGGAACTGGAAACACAGGGAATCCAGGGCAGATGATGCCTTCAGGACCAGTGTTGAGAGTGGCGATACCGGGAGGGTGGAGGGAAGGTATGGGGGAATGGGGAACCGATTATAAGGACCTTCATATAACCTCCTCCCTGGGGGATGGACAACAGAAAAGTGGGTGAAGGGAGACATCGAACAGTGTAAGACATGACAAAATACTAACAATTTATAAATTAGCAAGGGTTCATGGGGGGGAGGGGAAAATGAGCTGCTACCAAGGGCTCAAGTAGAAAGCAAGTGTTGAGAATGATGATGGCAACAAATGTACAAATCTTATTGACACACAATGGATATATGTATGGATCGTGGTAAGAGTTGTACAAGCCCCCAATAAAATGAGTTTTAAAATAAATAAACAAAAGGGAAGTCATCCTATACATCCAAAGCGCCTAAAGGAGCCCTGGTGGCATAGTGGGTTACACACTGGACTGCAAAGCACAAGAGCAGCAGTTTGAATCCACCAATGACTCCCAGGGAGAAAGATGAGGCTCTGCTACAGAATAAATAATTACAGTCTCTGAAACTCACAGGGGCAGTTCCACTCTGTCCTATTGGGTCACTGAGTCGGAATTAACTCAAGGGTGGTGCGTTTGATCAGGTTTAGTTTGACACTGTTGACTAAAGTTTTCTAGCCTTTAGGCTTTGGTAGCCTATATGCTTGCAATTATTTCTTGGATCCATGTAAGGCTAATTTTCCTTCAGCAGAGTCTTTTGATCTACTTACCAGCAAAATATGTTCATCCATTTTAAACTTACTTCTGGAAAATGTGGACTTTATAAACTTTTATTTAGTTGACATTATACCCTGGGTTCCAAGGAGAGTTATCTCAAAACAGACATAAACTAGATTCTTCCCTTTGGGGGGAAATGGGCCCATTGTAAGGGATGCACCATCCAGAATATGTCACAGCATATTCCCCCACTTCATTTTTATTTTTTAATAAATCATTTTATTGGGGCTCTTACAGCTCTTATAATAATCCATACATCAATTGTATCAAGAACGTTTGTGCATGTTTCCATCAACATTTTCTTTCTACTTGAGCTCTTGGTATCAGTTCCTATTTTTCCCCTCCCTCCCCTACCCTCCCACTCTCCTGAACCCTTGATAATTTATAAATTGTTTTTATTTTTATGTTACACTATCTGCTGTCTCCCTTCACCCATGTTTCTGTTGCTTGTCCCCCTGGGGTGTGGGGGTGTACATCGATCATTGCAATCAGTTCCCCCTTTCTCCCCCTACCTTCCCAATACCCTCATATTGCTACTCCCATTTTTGTTCCTGAAGGGGTTATCTGTCCTAGATTCTTTCCATGCGTCTGTAGCAGTGTACATGCTCCAGTCTAGCCAGATTTGTAAGACAGAACTTGGGTCATGATAGTGGCGGGAAGGAAGCATTAAAGAACTAGAGGAATGTTGTGTGTTTCATCAGAGCTATCTTGCACCCTGGCTGGCATGTCCCTTCCTTATGACCCTCTGTGAGGGGATGTCCAATTGCTTACTGATGGGCTGAGTTCTTCACTCTGACCACCCTCGTTCCCATCAAAATGGCTGTTTGTTTTGGGTTTTCTGAAACCTGATTCCATCGACACTCTGTGATCACACAGGCAGGTGTGCTTCTTACATGTGGGTTTTGTTGCTTCCCTGCTAGATGGCCGCATGTTTAACTTCAAACCTTTAAGACCCAAGACACCATCAGCTTTCTTCGCCACATTAGCTTATACATACATCCATTTTGTCTTCAGCAGTCGCGTCAGAAAGATGAGCATCACAGAATGCCAGGTTATTAGAATACAGTGTTTGTCTGCTACCGAATACTTAACCTATAAATATATGTACATACACCTATATTCCTAACATTATATATTAATATAGTTACATATGTACATACCTGTATGTATGCCTCTATGTCTTTTGCCTCCTGGTTCTTTTCTCTATTTCCATTTACTTTTGTCCCACTATCATGTTCCACCTCCATTTGGCTCTCTGCACTTCCTCTTGGCTACAATACACTTGATCAAACCCTACCAGGCACTCAATGCCCTCCTCACCACTGGTTTTAGGTCTCTTGTTGTTCCCTTGTCCTTGTCCCTTGGTTTGCTGCCCCCCTTTCCACCCCTCCCCCTGTTCCCCTGTTCCATTGTTTTTTCCTCAGGATTGTTTATCCTGCCTATTTTATATAGCTAGACATGAAAAAGAAGGGGGAAATAGCCTCTGACTAGTTCCAGGTCTGTCTGCTGACCCTTATGAATGTTTTCCTATCTTGTCTGATGCAGTACCAAGCCCTGCCCCCCAGCTCAAAATCTATTTTCAGAATTCCTCGGGGACTTTGTTGCCTTGTTCCCCTTGCTGCTCTGTTGCGCTCCCTTCATGTTACGCCATGGGGGAATGGCGGGGGATGGGACATGGGTTAATCAGACCAAGTACAATTCCTGCACTGTCTCTGGTGCTGCCCCCCTTAGTGCTGTGGGTCAGTAAGGATATGCCATCCCCACTTCCTTTAATGGCTAATGAAAGTGAGGGTACAAAAAGAAGAAAAAGTTCTTCCTGAATTTGTCTGTTCAACCCCACCACCTGGTGAGCTGGCACCCTTGGGTGTGTGATCCTCCAGTCTCGCACAGCTCCCATAACCAGCCAGTCTGTTCGGACAGATCAGCACAGGAGCTCAACAAATACTGATTCTAATGTTAAGAATACTGCCATCATACGCATTTCTCCCGCTAGGAAAGCATCCAGCAATTCACTCTGCTTCAGTGCATCCAGTGGTGTCACCTGGAAAGGTTCTTTCTGGTCACAATTTTTTCATCAAAGCGGTTTTACTCAAACCTCATTTTTTCTGGTGGCCAATTTAAGAGAAAATCATGAGGCTGTGAAATTTTGTTTCCTGCTCAGGAAAAATGCCACAGAAACTGTTGTGATGTTGAACACAGCTTAAAAGGATGGCGCTATGGGAAAAACTCAAGTGTACGAATGGTTTTCTCATTTCAAAAAAGGTGAAATGTCAGTTGATGACAAACCTCATGCCGATGCCCATCAACTTCCGGAACAGATGAAAATACCGACAAAAGTGTGCACTTGTGCTTGTCTCAAAGACTGATGACAGACCACTGAAGAGATGGGGAGTTATCTGGACTATCTCGGAGCTCTCGGTTCAGTGAATTTTAAGGGAAGATTTGGGAATGAGAAGGGTTGCTGAAAAATTTGCGCCTTGGGTTCTGACTGAGCAGGGAAAAAAGCCTCAAGTGGAAACTGGCTGTGATTTCAAAGAACAGCTCCGAAGCTACCCAGACTTTTTCCCAAGGTCATTACTGGTGAGACACATGGTGCTATTCTTACGACCCCAAAAGCAAACAGCAATCAAGCCTGTGGAAGATGCCATCATCAAGTGAAATCAGAGATCAAGATGATACTCATTTGTTCTTTTGACGTGAAGGGGATAGTGCATTCAGAGTTCATTCCACCAGGTCAGACTGTTAATCAAGCTTTCTAGAGGTTCTGAAAAGATTGCATAACAGGGTGTGACAAAAAAAAAGGCCTGATTTGTGGCAGACAGGGGACTGGTTTTGCCACCACGACAATGTAACTGCTCACACAGACATCTCAATGTCCCAGTTTGGGGCAAAAAAGAACATACCTCTCTTGGCCCACACACCTTCCTCACCTGACCTCTTTGCGTGTGACTTCTTTTTGCTTCCATGAATGCAGAGGGACATGAAAGGACAGTGATTTTACGACTTAGAAGAGATGAAGAAAAAACAAGGTGGATGCTATCAGCCATCCAAACAGATGAGTTTCAAAAATGTTTCCAAGAATGGAATCACAGATTTGACAAATGTATTAAGTGTAATGGAGAGTACTATGAAAGTGATAGGTTTTGTTTAAAATAATTTAAATACATAGCTTTGAAAAAAGTCTGGTTTGGGTTGGGGGTACCCCCTTGTAGACCCATCTCAGTCCAGTCCTAGCTGCCCTTCTGCCTAATTTCAGGGGGATTTCCACTTACCACGCCTTTACCATGGGACCACCGCTTACCTCAACCTTCTCCCCAAACCTCCTCCAAATGCCTACGCACTCATCTCCAAGACCTCTAATCTCACCCTCAGTAGCTGACTCTCCCTGGGCTTGTCACTCTGGAGTTGATGGTCGACGCCTCGATCGAGTCAGGTCTGCTTTGGCACCACCACCCGACTCGAGGTTTTCATCTGTGGAAAAGGCATGCCAGCAACTTCTGAACAGTGGCACACTCGTGTCAGCAATGATGATGTTGGGCCTGAGGAGTAGGATTTAGATCTAGAAGAGAGGGAAGACTGGTGCCATGATCCAAGCACATGAACCGTGGGATGAACTAAGGTGGCATGATTGAACCAAAAAGATTCGAAAGATGACAGAAAAGGAAGGCACACAGTGTTATTTAGAGATGAGTGCTAAGCTCAATGTCTCTTAGAAGTCTCTACGACTCTAAGCTTGAATATTCAAAAGAAGAACAGGACAGTCCCCAAGGTGGGTGGGAACGGAAAGGCAGCAGGAAGGTGAGAGTGCATGAGATGTGGGAGGGAGGGAGGGAGGGAGCAGAGGAGGTGCACACTGTGGGGAAGTATCCAGACTTAGATACGTTCCTGTGAACTGCTCCTGAGACCTCAAGTTAGAAATACAGGATGGAGTTACAAAAAGGGCTTCCGCTCTCTTTAGTTATTTGTGTCGGCAAATACTCAAAACTGTAGACGAAACTGATGTATCAGCGCCCATGCAGGGAATTACTTGTATATGGTCCTTCTAACCACGGCTTTACAATACCTGCAAAATGATCAGGTGGGGTTGTATAAATAAGGTGCATAACCCATCAAGCAATTAGACAGTTTTGCTAATGCAAATAAGATGCATGAAACCCTTATAGGGGATTGGTCAATTTTGCCATCCCACTAGGCTTAACGGGAGCCAATCCCAGAGGTTTGACTACCATCAAGAAGAGCTGAGAGCAGAGTCTTTGGGGCCCAGGGTCCTTGCACTAAGAACCTCCTAGACCCAGAAGTTGTAACACTGAAGATGGCACAAAACAGGAGTATAGGCCCAGCAGGCTGGGCTCACCAGCCCACCAACTGGCAAGAGCAGAGCACCATCAGGCAGGGGCTTCCTGGCAGAATGGGCTGCCTTTGGGCACTTATTGGTGGAGCTAGAGAGCTTAATAACACTTGCCAGAGCAGGACAGGGGCTGGGGACTGAGGAAGAGTCCTGCTTGTGGGCATAGCTAAGAAGCTGTTGTGAGAAACTGTATCCCGAGTTGTTTCTCTTCGCACCATGTTGATCCTCATCCTGAACTGTAGCCTGTTACATTCCTAATGAACCCCATGACTGTGAGTGTGGTCTGTGAGTTCTGTGTAGCAAATGAATTCTCGAAAGAGGAGAGAAACAGAGAGGGCCCTGGAAGGGCCAGCTGGTGTCACCATTGATTCCCTGAGGTAGAAGTGCATCTGACCTCCACCTCATAAGGGTCATCAACCCTGGGGTGATGCTGCTGATGGGGCATGGCTCACATCCTCGTGAAGTTGAAGGCTCTCAGGTGCCATACCTGTTTGATGCTGAGGGAGAAGAGAAAGGGTTTGAGGGCTTAGGAGGTACAGGAACTATTAAAAGTCCAACCAGGAACCACAGGGGCTAGCGTGGGTGCTGGATAATAGTGTCAGAAAATCAAATGAGGAAACAGTTTCAAGAGAGTCAAGTATGTCACATGTGACAGGCTCAGTCAACTAACTTCGTCACCTCCTCCAAGAAGCCTCTTCTGCTCACCCACCTGCAGCCCTCTCTTTCCTATGAACTTTCGTCCTTGGTTCGTAAGGGGCATATCGCCCTCTACACATGACAGGCAGACAAAGCACCTCCTGCAGCCTCCAGGCAAGGCTTGAGCACATGGGTCCTCACGAAAGCTTTGTGGAATCGATGCATTTGCAGCAAGTGATTCTCCTGTGTGTGCTTTCCTGAACTTACTGCCAAATCCAATTTATGAATGTGTGCCTATAAAACCAAATCACACGGTGTTTGGGGTTTAGCTGTTCTAATACTCACAAAACTCCACTACAGAGCCATTCCAGGACAGGCAACACCTGCAAGTAGTCTCACTTTTTCTGTTAGCTGATATGTCAAAAACAATAGAGAGGAAACCTTTCACAAAAGCATTTGCGATCAAGCATGAGCTAAATTTATAAAGTTGTGCATCCTTGTTATGTTTTGTTTTCCTGGAATTTCTTCAGCGTTTGGATTTTCCTGCTTCCTTCCTTGCCTTCTGTTCTTAATCCAACAGCTTCAAAGGTAACGGCTTCAAGAAGAATTCCATGAGAAGAAGTAGAATGTTGGTTCCTGCAGCAGCCTACAGCGGGGTACTTTCACCGTGGCTAAATGAAAGAGGGGCGGGGGCCCAAAAAGTGTCACTTCAGGAACTTTACACAACCGCAGGCTCTGAGAATGTTCTACTCCACACGCAGAAAAACGCATGAACAAAGGGATCCTGATGAAGCATTAACCCAACGGCTAAAAGAGCAGCCATTGAAGACTCCAAATGCTCTCTTCTTTCACAGCCTAGTTGCTTGCAAGGGTAGGTGACACTTTTTACCGTGACTTGTACCTTGCATGAGCACTCCAAATCACGGCAACTTGGTTTGTGCCAGCCCTTCGTCGGTCATCCATTCCACGAGGCTAGCTTTCAGCAGTGGAAAGTTACTGAGCGGCAGTTATTGAGCTAAATGGACACTCACCCCCAAGCCTGACAGCCTGTTGAGCATCTGTCAAGGTCACCTGCTCCCTTCTTACATGCCTTTATCTTTGCTTCCAGTGTGTGCATTCCCTCCTCCTTCGCCTCCCCCTTTTTCCGCCTTGTAGCTCTGGGAGTGCCTGGGGCCCCTCACCTGGGTACTGTTCTCATTCTCTCTTCCTGGGGATTCACGCCAACTCCTTGATGGCTCCCAAACGTCTCTGCAGAAAGTCCTCGCTCACATTTCAAATAACCTGTTTCTGTCTGTACAACCCTTACTGCAGTCGCTCCGGTGCGAGAAGCCCCATGCGGGCCAAGAGAAGTCGTTTTCTCCACTCCTGTGCCCATCTAGTTAAAGGGCACCTCCAGAAATCGGTGCATTGTCCTTAACCCTGGCCTCTCCCTGCACCTCACATTCAGTAGATGAGCATCGTCCTTCAGTCCGACCTCCAGAGCACACCTAGAACCTGTCCTCTCTCAGGCAGTCTTCACCGCCATTGCTGGAGTTCAAATGCCCATCACGTCTCCCCAGCTTTGGTGCTCTGCTCATTAAGCAGGCTCCGACCTTCAGATTTGTTCTCCCCAACCCCTGTATACTACCTTCCACGATAAAAACCAAGACATCAAACTCACTGCCACCGAGTGGGTGCCAACTCACAGAGACCCTACAGGCCAAGGTAGAACTGCCCTGTGAGTTTCCGAGACTGTAACTCTTTGCAGGAGTAGAAAACCTCCTCTTTCTCCCATGGAGTTGCTGGTGGTTTTGCTGGCCTTGCGGTTAACAACCCAACTCATCACCACTAAATTACCAGGGTTTCCATGATAGTCTTTGTAAGATGCAGATCCCATCTTGACAATTCCCAGCAAAAATTATTTTTTCCAAAGCTCTCAATTCCAACTCTATATTTACCCCTCCCCTCCATGTTCATTAACCAGCAGACTGGCTCTGGGGTTCCTCTTCCTCCTCACCCCATCTCCCCTCTCCCAGGGTCCATCGTCCCACTCATTCTCTGCGATGCATCTCAAAGGACAGCTCTTCTAAGGATCCCAGAAGCATCCTGGGTTTCCTGACCTGCACTGAGCCTCTGGCCACTGCTCCATGATAGAGCTCTTCCCACAGGATCACCATCACTGAGTCACAGCTTACTCTGCCCATTTCTCCCAGTCCCTGAGAATGGAGACCCATGTTTCCACATCTACGGTTTGCAAGCTCTAGTAAAGGAGCTTCAATCCAATGAAGCCACAAATGACTGATGGTCCGGAAGCCTGCATTCTGATACAGCATGCCTTGGTATCCTTGGAATCATAGGATGCAATCAAGGACAAGACACATCCAGGATCAGTGATGTTGAGAGGCAAAAAATTTACGAAGGCATATTCATTGAAATACATCATACAAACTTCACAGATGTATTCACCAGATTATAAAGGCATTTTTTAAAGCTAAGTATAGCAAAATAACCCATAGCTTTAAAAAAATCTCAAGTATTCCCACATGAAGGGAGCATACATATTACTTTGAAAGGCAATTATGTTACATTAGCCTATCTTTCCACTCAAATATTAAGGAACTGGTTGCTAATGCACCAGCGCCAGCAGGCTGACACCACATAAGTCACTTAACTGGGCAGGCAATGGGTGGAGGAAGCTTCGCAAACAGAAGCTGTCTGCTGTCTTCAGTAATGCTGCTGCCATGACCCTACAGTGCCCACTGAGCCCTGGGGCATCTGAGCTCTACCTTCAGAGGAGAGGGGACATATGCTTTGTCCTGAAACTTCCCAAGGGGAGAGAGGCTCTTTGAAAGGTTTCCAACTATCTGCCTAAATAAGGTAAGACACCCAAGTTCTCTGCCACTGAGCCGACATCGACTACAGCAACAGGGCAGAGTACAACTGCTCCTTATCGTCCCGAGACCACAAATCCTGCCAGGAGCAGCCGGCCTCATTGTGGAGTGGCTGGTGCTTTGCTCACTGTGCCACCAAGGCATAAGATACAGAATCCCCAAATAATAGCAAGCTTTTCTTTGAAAATGGAACACACTCACTATTCAGAGGGGGCAGACAGGAAGCCTTGGGGTGGGGTGAGGGGCTCTGCTGGGCAGAGCTTTCACGGAACACATTTTTGCATTTCCCCCCCTGCTAGGTGAGTATCCAGCAATAAGCACTGAGTTAGTGCATCTGGCGGCATCGCCTGAGAAGGTTCTCCCTGGTCAGTTAATTTTTTCATCAAAGCAGTTTTGCTCTAACCTCCCTTTTTCGTGATGGCCGATTTAAGAGAACAGCATACAGCTGTGAAATGTTATTTCCTGCTCAGGAAAAATGGCACAAAAGCTATGGTGATGTTGAACACAGCGTACAAGGACAGCACTAAGGGAAAACTCAAGTGTACAAATGGCTTTCTCGTTTCAATAAAGGTGAAATGTCAACTGATGACAAACCTTGTTCTAGACATCTGTAAATTTCCCAAATAGATGAAAATGTTGACTCTTTCCACCAGGTTAGCTTTCTGGTAGAGGAAACCAGCCTCTAACAACTGAGGGGTCTGTAGGTACAATAGTACAGTTATAATATATAAAGGGTAGAATAAAGTCATAGAAGGTAAGAGAGACTAGAATAAAGGAGTCAGACACATTTTATAGTAGCATGCTCACCTCAGCCCCTTTTGGTGGTCCACATGGAGGTGGCGGGAGAGCAAGTCTTTACTGTCTTGGGATATTTATAGGTAGCCATAAGACATGCATATTCAGTAGTTACATACGTCACAAGGTAGGTGGTAACCACAATAAACTCCTGAGCTCACAGGTGAGAAAATCCAAGACCTGCATTGGGGGAGTCATGAGAGGGGCTGGGTGCCATGGCGAGATGAGATGGCCAGAGAATGTCTGCTTCTACGGGGATTTAGACTCAACCACATGCTCACTTTAAGGCAGCGTAGCTGTTGGGGGAGAATCTGCGGGAATATTTAATGCAGGATAATGTACTTGGACTTTATAACTTAACAAAGTGGTGGCTTTCCTACTGTGGAATACAAGCTTTCCAGATTCCCTGTTATAAGGTAGGGAATGTAGTCCTCCTCACATCTCCCTTCGTGTTAGTTTCCCACAGCTTTCTATGCAGAGGGTCTGAAAAGATTGCACAACAGTGTACGACAAAAAAGGCCTGATTTGTGGAAGACGGGGGACTGGTTTTGCTACCATGTGCACACAGCCATTTCAGTGTACTCATTTTTAGCAAAAAACAGCATGCCTCTTTCCCCACACACCTTACTAACCTGACCTCTCTCCATGCGACTTTTTGTTTCTATAAATGAAGAGGGACATGAAAGGACAGTGATTTGACAAAATAGAAGAAGTGAAATTAAAAAAACGAGGAGGTTCTGTCAGCCATCCAAAGAGCTGAGTTTCAAAAACATTTCCAAGAATGGAATTGCAGATATGACAAATGTATTAAGTGTGAAGGAGAAGGCGGTAATTGCTAATTTTTTTAATACATAGCTTTGGGGGTGGGGGGTACCCTCTCATATACTAATTCCCAGGAGCATCCTGCTTCCTTTATTCCAAGTCCTTACCTTGCTTGTCAGAGTGCTCAAGGGCATGTGACCTCCATCTTGGAGGGCTGTGCTGACTCCGAGACCACATGCCCAACCATTCAGCTACGTGCAAGGTATAGATAGATGTATAGGTAGACACATTTTAAGTCACTCATCAATGAATACATTTTACATAATTAATCATAGTCTGCTGTGTCTTTTTTTGACCCATGATCAGAAATTTTTTAAAAAATTTTTATAAGAAATCATGTTATTGGGGCTCATACAACTCTTAGCACAATCCATATATACATCGTGTCTATCACATTTGTTGCCATCATTTCCAAAACATTTTCTACTTGAGCCCTTGTTATCAGCTCATTTTTCCCTTCTCTCCCTCCCTCCCTCCCTCATGAACTCTTAATTTATAATTACTGTTTTATGTCTTGCACTAACCGATGTTCCTTTATCCACTTATCTGTTGTCCATCGCCCTGGGAGGGGGTTATATATAGGTCATTGTGATCAGTTCCTTTCTCCCCCCACCTTCTCCTTCCCTTCCTGGTATGGCTACTGTCAATATTGGTCCCAAGGAGTTTATCTGTCCTGTATTCCCTGTGCTTCTAGCTCTTATCTGTATCCATGTGCATACTCCGGTCTAGTCAGATTTGTAAGATAGAATTAGATGCATGATAGTTGTCGGGGAGGAAGCATTAAAGAACCAGAGGAAAGTTGTCTGTTTCATTGATGCTATATTTCACCCTGACTGGCCTGTCTCTTCCCCATGACCATTCTGTAATTGCCTACAGATTGTCTTTGTCTCTACTCCGCTCTCCCCCCACCCATTCACATTGATATGATTGTTTGTTCTGGGTCTTTGATGCCTGATACCTGATTCCATCGACACCTCATGAGCACACAGGCTGGTGTGCTTCTTCCATGTGGGCTTTGTTGATTCTCAGCTAGATGGCCGCTTGTTTACCTTCAAGCCTTTAAGGTCCCAGATACTTTATCTTTTGATAGCCGGGCACCGTCAGCTTTCTTCACATTTGCTTATGCACCCACTTTGTCTTCAGCGATCATGTCAGGAAGGTGAGTCTACTGTTTCTTAAAATGTTTCGAGTACTAGAAGGAACTTTACTGGTGGTCTGTTTTGTTAGTAAAGGCAATGGAAGCATGGAAAGCTACCATTTGATCAAACATGGGAGATGTGAGCCAACGGTGATCTCTTCGCAAAGTGAACGAGGGTAAACTTTTATATAAAGTACACATGAATAGCAAAGAGAATGTTCCACATGTCTGCTGATTTCCATTACAGAATTGGTTGGCAATCAAACCTGTGGGATAAAACAAGCTTGGTAGCTGCCTAGATGTGGGTGGAAGACATCCGCCAAGAAGACAAGTCCATGAAGGCATGCCGCACACACATATATGCAAAGGCATTTGCCCAGCTGTAGTAAGTTTGCTTGGCTATGAGGCCTGCACGTCAGGGACTTCTCAGTGTTTGGTACTGTCCCCAAGCTCTTTTGCTGGGGCTCCTCCTACAGAAACTGGCCTCCCAGAAGCAAACTTCTGTTCAGGGTCTGCCTGTGAGATACTTAAGGTTTATTGTGTCAACCTGTCCGATAAACATATATGGGATTAATTGGGAGAGATAAATGGCTCGGTGACCCTTGCCCTTCTGGTTCTCTCTGGTCTCTTGTTCTCTGATGGTCAGACCAGTATGCAGCTGCCTTAGCTAGTTCTTTGTCTCAGCTGGCAAGGCTCACTTCCTGTGAGACATCCCTGAGGAGAAGCCACATGTACTTACCCTGATGTAGCCCTGGGTGCTGGAGCAGCCACATGGAGACCCCTGCCAGAGTTGAGATGCTTACACCGCCACTGGATTTAAAGACTTTCTACCCACTGGCCTGTGATCCTCCTGCATTCAGTGTCATTGTGTTTTGTGAGTTTGAGGAGGACTTTGTAGATCGGTGTTGGACATATGGGCTAAGTCGGACTTATAGGCTTGGACTGGACTGGGTTGGGATGCTTTCTGAATGTACACTTACCCTATATATAAAACTCTCGAGTTTCTGTGGATTTGTTTTTCTAGTTTACTCACACTAACAAAGCATGCTACTCCTTACTGGACACTTACCACCACCCAATGGCAGAGTCGAGGGGTAGTAGACTGAAGCAGAAGTATTCCAGAAATCATTGATGGCTTCTGTATAATTGGGAATAGTTCTTTACTATTACTGAATACTCAAATCAGAAACCCCACTCTCATTGCCATCCTGTGGGTTCCAACTCACAGTGACTTGATGGAACAGAACTGCCTCTGTAGGTTTCCAAGAGTGTAATCTTCATAGAGACAGACAGCCTCCTCTTTCTCTCCAAGAGTGGCTGCTAAGTTCAAATTTTAAAACACAAACAACCCCATTGCCACTGCGTGCATTCCAAACTCTACTGACTCAATGAAATGAGTGGAAGTGCTCCATCAACTGAGAGGCAGAGGGGAAAGATGGAAGGCTGCCTTGTAAAAGGAATGCACTTTCATTCTGCCCCCACAACCTAAGCATACGACATGATGCCACTGATTTTCAATAATGTCATGTATGTTCTCTTAATACTTACTGTCTATTGTACCTACCTGTCCATAGAGGGCAAACGCATATACAAAATCTCTGCCTTTAGTAAAAGCTACTCCATCATCTCCCACTGACTATTGCCATTAGGCAAATTCCCCTTATTCCAATTTAGTTTTTCTTGAGAGATAATCGTCTACAGGAATAAAAAGATCAGTGTTTTACTATTTCTTTTTAAAAAGAGCAGTAGACATCAGCTCTTCTTTTTATTCATTTCATTTTTATTTATCCATGGAGATATACAATTAACCATCATCATTGGAAGGATACGTTCCCATTATTAATTAAATTGTAAGGGGGAAAAAAAATCAGGGCAGGAAGTTTGTTCCACACATTATGTCCCAGAAGGGAGACCGGGTCCCAGGACAGAAAGGCAAGGAAGCTCCAAAGAGTCCCTGCCCGGCAGCCTCCAGTCAGGAAAGAGGCCGAACACAACCTGCTCTTTGTGAGTTGAAAGACAGCTCCCCGAGTGAAAATGCCTTTTACAAAGAGAGGTAATAGGGAATGATGAGCCTCAACGGCACAGTTTAGTAGTTTCATTCTGTATAAAACAACCCTTCTTAGCCCTCCCTCCAAGCTTTCTGTTTTTCTTTAAGACTTTTTAAAAGCCATCCTCTAAGACACGCCTAGTGAAAAGCACTTCAAGGCAATGTCTTCTCCGTTATCTAGTCCTGAGTGGTGTCCGCCCGATGCTCCTGAGCACTTTTCTACACTAGAACAGAGCTCGTCACCCACACTCATCCTCACAAATAAACCTGGGAAAGGCTATATTCAAATTACAAAGACAGTAACCTTCCAGTACATGATTTTCCTTAATGACCAAATTCTAAATTAAGAAACTATGGAGGTTTTCAGGCCAATTTTGGGGAGGGGGGAGTGGTGCAGCCACAGCTCAAGGCACAGTCAGTCATTCAGACTTCTCATCTGCAAAACACAAGGCAATCAATTATCATCCCAAGGAGAAATCGCCATGCTTCACACAATGAAACCCTGCATTACCAACCACGTGGTAACAAACACTGAAAGCTACGTATTCTGCTGAGCTTATTTTTTGGACTTTTCTTTCTGATCAGAAAACACAGGATCAACTGCGGAAAATTTGGAAGACAGAAATGAAGCAGATAAATAAGCATTTATAGCTCTGGCAGTCAAAAGTAACTGTTACATAAGGGGCGCTTCAAAGGGTTCAAGGAAAAGCCCATAGTCTGCTGATCCGCCTTGTTCCACACTTTGAAGCCCCCATATTTCGTGGGTTTGTCTTTTTATTACAAGCACTCCCAAGTTCCGAACATCTGGTGTGTGGGCGACTACGACTTGCCCTTCCATGCAGGGCTTCAAGCAGGTTGGCATGGCTACCAGAGCAGAGGCAGGGTCAGACTGAAACGTTTATACTGTGGTGATCTGCCATGGTGATAGGGGGTGACCTGAGGAGTCCATTCTTTAAGATGGGCACATAATGTAGTTAGGAGAACTATAGTCTTTGTTTAGACGTGACTCAGCTAGAAATCCTCCACAGGATTTCTAAGCCCCTCTGTCTTGTCTCCATGAATACCCTGTGACAGTGTCCAGGCCTCCTCCCTCCCCTCACTAAGGGCCGACAGCGGCAAGCGAGGCCTGTCTCCTCGAGATTTAGCATCCCTAAGTCATGGAAGCTCTGTAACACAAGATCTTTGTTAAAGCAAAACTTTGTTTTCCTCGTTTACCATTCTAAGATGTGTGTCTGTCTGAAAGAAGTTTTGCTCAGCCTGTGTCTATCTATATATGCTGTGAGAACAAAGGGATAACGGGGAGACCAGCATGTGGAAATAAGACTTAGAGCAGTGGTTCTCAACCTGGGGGTCTCGACCCCTTGGAGGGTCGAACGATACTTTCACAAGGGTCGTCACCTAAAACCATATCTCCGATGGTCTTAGAAACCGAGGCAGCCCTCCTCTATCCGTCTTCAGCGGGTCCACCCACATGCAGATACGCCCACATGCGGGGTCACTAACATGAGGAACTATATTAAAGGGTTGAGGGATGAGGAAGGTTGAGAACCATTGACTTAGTCTTTCCAATCCACCTGGTTTCTGTGATCCAGCTACGGTGACTGGCAATGCGGGCCCTCTTGGTACCCACCTACAATGATGGTATAGTTGAGACAGAAAAAGTGCGGGTCAAACAAGGAATGGAGGCTCAGAAGAGGCATGGGTTTAGAGCCTAATGAGCCTGAATTACTGACGGACTCGGGAGAGCCATGTATATTCAGATGTGTGGCTGGCTGTCATCTTTGACCTGGCGTCACCTTCTTCGCAAATCCGCTCTAAGGTTAAGTAAATCTGTCCTGACTTTACAATGATTGGACCAACCTGGACTTACAAAGTCTCCATCCCAATCGCCTTCCCTCACTGCACATGCCATTCTTCAGTCCCTGAAGGAACTCGGAGCCTCTCCCTGCACTAAACCCTCCCACTAGCATCAAGTCAATTCTGACTCATGGCGACCCTGTAAGCAGATGAGAACTGCTCCCTAGGGTTTCTGAGGCGAGAAGTCTCTGAGGAAGCAGACTCTATTGCTCAGGTGGAGTGCAATCAGCACACAGCCCACTGTGCCCGCGAGGCTCCTTCCTCCTTGTGCTACACACAGCACAGCTAAACAGGACCTGCAGGCGCCTGTTCTCGAGTGAAGCTCAATGCTGGAAACTCTCATGATAAAAGTCAAAGAATTAGCATGCGCCACAAACAGAATTATAAACAAAATTCCCAAAAGATTAACCAAAGATGAAGCGTGTACTTTATCTAAGCCTTCTTAAAATGCCCCATGGGTTTCAGAGACTGTAACTCTTTTCGGGAGTAGAAAAACCTTGCCTTTCTCCTGAGGAATGACCGGTGGTTTCAAACTGCTGACCTTGTGGTTCACAGCTGAAAGTGTAACCACTATACCACCAGGGCTCCTTGTTAACAATACACACAGTAGAAATTGAACAGAAATGCAATAACAAACAGTACAGCAAAATTGGGGGAGGTAGTTAAATCTGAATAAATTAATAGTATTTCTACATTCAAGAAAGAAGTCCTATACAGCAGAGTAGTTTAGGGTGTCCCAGCTAGAAACTATTTGAGAGCAGAGGGAAATTATCAAAAGACTTTCCTCCAATAATGGATAAGTACTATAGATTTTTCTCTCTGGGGGCAATTAAAACCCCAATTCTTTTAGGTCTTGATACTCTCCTTCTTTTACCTTTTTAATTAATTCATTTTCTGAAACAATAGTTTTGTTATAATATCCCAGAGATATGTGCTAACTCTTAAAACTCAAGAAAAAAATCCAAACCCATTACCTTGGAATAAAATGCTAATATGTGAGGTTTTTACAACAAGCACAACTTTCTCTTTTTTAAGACTTACTCGGTATGGGAAAGCTTGATTTCTTCCCTCTGTTTTGCAGAATAATTGAGGTTACCACCTAAAACACAATGAACATGGAGTCTTTTCACACTCACAAATACACACACAAACACTTTAATCTTTTGTTTATTGTCAACTCTGACTTGTAGCAACCCGAGAGGACAAAGCAGAACTGTATCAATGGAGCACAAATCAAAGCTCACTGCCATCGGCTCAATTCTGACTCATAGTGGCCCTGTGGAGCAGTAAGGCAGAGGTGCCCCTGTGGGTCTGCAAGACTGCCACCTTGATGGGAGTAGAAAGCCTCCTCTTTCTCCTGTGGGATGCTTAGTGGTTTTGAATTGCTGGCTTGTGGTTAGCAGCCCAAAGCATAACCACTAGACCGCCAGGGCTGTTATCACTGGAGCTACTACGCTGACGCCATTGATGGGTTCTGTGGTAGTTAGATAATTTTATGTCAACTAGACTCCTCTGGCTAAGGGTGGAGTCAAACCTGTCAATCAGGTCATAGTCTGATGCTGTGTCCTTGGGGGTGTGGCCTTCTCATAAAAAGGACCATAGGAACCTCCTTGTCTCTTTCTCTCCCTTCACCTTCCTGCTTGCTGGGTGGCTACTCTGAGAGTTGCTGGTGTTTTGCTATGTTTCCACCAACCTTGGATCCACACCACTCTGCATCCACTGGCCTGCAATCTTCCTGTGTTCTGTATCATTGTATGGGTCTGTGTGCATCTGAAAAGGGACTTGTTGGACTAGGCTGGGATACCATCTTCATTTACTACTATGTCTAGATACACACGTCTTCCTTACACATAGATGAGTACCATGGGTTTATTTCTCGAGTCAACCCAGCCTAACAGGGGTTCTCCCAGCTGGCAGTCAAGTACTGAACCAATGCGCTTTCAGGGCTCCTTACACAGTGGCATAGATAGATGTGCCTTATTTTAAGTAACATAAACACTACAAAAGATGAAAAAGAACTACTTTATCTACTGGAAATCTTCCTAAAGGGAAAACACTACCCCTTCATTTTGTCTACTTTATTTTTGAAGTTTGGACATATATTTTGCCCAGTTTTGTTAACTAGAGTACTGAATTAATACTTAATAAAAATCAAATATCGTGAAATTATTTAGCCAACATGCGTCTTATATTCTGCTAAGTGTGTGATGGAAGTGTACCCTTCCATGGGTAGCAGTTAGTGTTCAACTACTGGCTGAAAGGTTGGCAGTTCACAGCCCCCCAGAGGCACTTGGCAAGACAGGTTTGGCCACCTGCTTCTGAAAGGTCACGACTTTGAAAAGCCCAGGAGCAGCTCTAGCGCACACATGACTGAGAACTGGCTTGAAGGCAACTACCAAATATACAGCATACTTTCAGAGCAGGAAGGAAAAACTGAAAACGCTAACCAAAATCATATGCAGAGCAAAGAAGAAAGCACTAATGCCTATAGTTTATATTAGTAAAAGCCAAAAATCTGTTATTTCTAACTGTAAATGAACAGTTTCAAACTTAAAAAAAAACTAATATAAACCTACATGCTTATTTGTAAAAAATAAAATAATGTCAGAGAGGCTTTTGATTCATTCAATGATAGAAAAAGTGCCGTATTTTTTCAGATCATTAAAAATATCATTAAAAATATTGAATTACAAAATATAAATAAAATATTGAATTACAAAACTTGTATTGAACTGGTCAGAAGGTACGTGAGAATAATATTAGAAGACAGTCCACTATACATAATCATATGCTACAGACCTAAATGTGCTTCCATTTCTATGCATAAATGTCATCAGCTCATGAGCTGCAGATCTGGTCGCCAAAGAAATGTACACACAGCCCCTAGCATGATCCACTAGGTGGGAGAAGAAAGCCGCCGCGTTCACACTTACCCTGGGCACGGTTCACCAAATAGAGCAAGACCACAGATAAAAGTGACACTAGGGATGAAAGGCAAAAAAGAACACAGGGCCTTTTACAAACATACGTAGCTCTCCTCAAGGACGCCTATGTAATCAAAATCACAAAATAACGCTTTGATACACTCAAGCTTTTACTAATTGGCATTGACAGTAAAAACACTATTCGCATTCTATTTTCAAAAAGCAGTGGAATCAAGTGGCAAGCCGTAATATCTACAGGTTATTTGGAACTGGGGGTAACAGTGTCAGAAACAGGCACCTGAGGTCCCTACAGGACAGGGAGCAGACCCCACCAGGAGCCACGCCTGCAAAGCCCCACCCTTTGTAAGGGCTGCTCCTTCTCAGCACTGCCGCTGAGCAATCCCTGGGCTGTCTGCTATTTACAGACAGGCAAGTAAAAGTCGCCCTGTCGAGCTTCAGGTTTAGCGTGCCATGTCCACCTTTAAGTTAAGTAACTGGGCATTAGAACACGGTCCTTCACCTCCCAGAACCCAGTGCCAGGAAAGACCTCAGAAAGTCAGGTGTTTGGCTTTTTCCTTCAATTTCCTTTCAACTGATATGGCATCAACAAGTTTTCAAATGGCATGGTGTCTGACTAGAGACCCAAATATATACTGCACTGAACTGTGAAACAGAAATAAATCACATTGCAGTATTTTTATACTAGACAACCCCCCACAAAAATTTCTATGACCTAATGTTTAGAATTCTTATATAATTTGCTTTTTAAAAACAAACTGTGTCTTCAAAATATGATGGGCTATTTTAAAAATTATGATTTCAAGATTAGAAAGTAATCTCTACAAATAAAAATTCACTTTAATAAAACATCACTGTGGTATATAGTATATTAAAATACATGCTACTGATATGTAATCCACTGCTTGATAAATGAGCACTTTTTTCAAATGATCAAAATTTGTGTGTATGGTAAAACGTCTTTTTGGAATTTTTAATTTTTTTTTATGCTGTTTCAACAGTTTCCTAGTGCTTCTTATTTTTAACCATGGGCCATAACAAGTAAATATTAAATAAAAGAATTAAAACGAAAAGAAATTTTAGGATGCTTATTTGTGGTAGTTACATAACCTGGTGTCAATTTGAGAGGATTACGAATGAAGGGATAGAATTTAGTCTGTCAACTGGTTCATAGCCAATGAAGCCTCTGTGTGGGCTTGGCCTTTTCCTGAAAATTCTAGGAAATCCTGTATTCCTTCTTAGAAAGCAGGAGACACTATTCCTGTCTCTCAGCTCACTCCTGGGGAGACAGTGCGCTGACAAGATACATGGAACTACACTAGTGCCCTGAGCTGGAGAAGTCACATGGAAACCAGAGAAGCCATGCAGCTGAGATGCTTACAACACCACTGGATCCAAAGACTTTCTACCCACTGGCCTGTGGTCGTCCTGCATTCGGCGTCATTGCATGTGTTTCATGAGTCTGAAGAGGACTTTATAGATTGGTATCGGACATAGGGGAATTATTGGATTTATGGGCTGGGTTGGGATGCTTTCTTAACGTACAATTACCCTTTATATAAAACTCTCTCATATACCTATGAGTGTGTCTATGACTTTGTTTCTCTAGTCTCCCGGACTAACACAGGCTTGGAGGTAATAAGCAAACGGTAGTCTGCCTACTGACAGTAGGTCAGTACTTGTGGTAAAGCTGTCTTCTGCGTCTTCACCAGACATGAGTATTCACACGTAAATTACACCGATGCCTACACATTCCCAGTAAGGTCAAACTCAGAACTCCTGAAAGAGCGCCACTTTAAAGGGAAAAGGGGCTTTAAACGACATGGAAAACAGACTCGGAAGCAGATTCCCTTGTTACCTTTAAAGCTAGGAATCTCCTGAATATTGTCTCTGAATCTTCAGAGAACTAGCAAGTCTCTAGTTGTACAACCAAACCCATAGATAAGAATTAGGCAACTTCGAGAGCTCGGTCTTAAGATTTGGTTTAAAAAGGTGAAAAACCGAACAATAACAACAAGAACCTATAAAAGCAGATGAGAACATATTCACGGCACATTAAGTGAAAATAAATGCTGCCACATGGCATACTTACTGGAAACACAGGCAATGAAGAAAACTTCTAAAAATAAATATCCCCGAGTATCCAATATCATGCCCGCAATAATGGAAACGATCGCCAACCCCAAATTCTGGATGGACTGCATGCTGCAATGGAAGACATAAAAACGGGAAAGTTTTACTCTCAAAAGCCTTCGCACACAGGCTTGACTATAAGTATCCGTATCTGTAACCACATACTGCTCGTACCTTTCTTATGTATTACCACTAACAACTCGCACTGTAACCTCATTGTCTAGGTCATGTTTATGGAACCAGCTCTATGTGAGCTCTTCAGAGGCAGGGCCATGTCTTATCTTTGTGTTTCCAGGTATGAGGCCAGTTCCTGACACAAAAGAGATGTTCAGCTGATGCATGAAGCTTTAAGAAGAAAATCCACAAATTCAGTGAAAGAATCTTCCCAAATCATGCAATGTAGCACAGTTCCCAGGACTGACATTCCCCTCCCCCTCAAATGTTGCCATGCAAATGACAAAGTTACGCATGCAGGAATGTGTGTATGCATTAAGTATATATAAATTTGTGAAATCAAACCCAGGTTTTAGGTAAATGATCAGAGATCCAAACTACTACAGAAGTGCTACAACTGACCTAATGGAACTCAGATTAAAAAAAAAAAAGATAGATAGTAGGAATAATTAGAACAAAACTGAAAATCTGGAACTTTGTTAAAAGTTTTAGCTAACAGAGAGACAAGAAAGCTGAACACATGTGGAAAGGCAAATGGGACGACATTCAGAGTATAGAGACTGGTTTGAATGAGGATTTTCCACGTTTACATATGCTATAGATCTCCATGAATATAGTACAGGATGCATGGGCACTTATGAACACTTCTTGGCCATAACAAAACACCCTGAGGGAATGAGTGGCTGGGATTCGGGGAAGGTACAGCAAGGTCAATTGGCACAGCAGCGTCCATAAGAACATGCTCTGTATCGGTGGGGAGACAGTGGAAGGGAGCATAACAGATCAGCAATTGGAGTAAAGCTGATCCACAGAGCCCCTGAGGAGTCCCAAGAATGGACTTCAGGCTAGGAGGGGCAGCCCCCGATCTCCCCAGGCCCAGGGGGCTGGCACTCATGGGGGCCGGCAAACAGACCTGGACCTAGGCAGGGTTTTCTTTTCTTTTTCTTCTTTTTCTCTCTCCTTTTCTATGTTCAACCGGATGTTTTCTTATTGTTCACAATAGGACATTGCTGGTTTCTCTACTTACCGTATATACTCAAATGTAAGCTGATCCAAATATCAGCTGAGGCACCTAATTTTACCACCAAAACTGCGTTAAAAAATGTGCTGAAAACCTCTGCTTACACACAAACATATACGGTATATGGGACAGACATGGGAGGGAACCTCAGGGAGAACGGATTGGGACCAATGGCCCTGGAAGGTCTAGGAGGAAGGAGGTGGGGAGAAGGGTGTGGTGAGTGGACAGCGTCATGGACAGGGGGACAACTAGGGAAGTGGAACCAGCAAGGTAGAGATGCTGTGAGTATTAGAGCAACACCAAACTAGCGGAGAGGTGGAAGAAGCACTGAGAGGTGGAAGAAGGGGGAAAGTGATGGCAAGGCAGGAGGAGGCACAAAGAAACAGAGGCAAGCTCCAGGAAGCAAAGGTACAGATAGGGAGATTAACAGAGGTGTGCACATATGTAAATACATAACAATAGTGGTATTGGCCCATGTACATATATTTATAAGTACATATATGTACATATAAGGCAATACACTGAAACTGCAGATGGTTCTTGGGCCTTGACTCATACCTCCCCTCAATACAAGAACACATTGTTCCAACAAATTGGCATTCTGTGATGCTCACACACAAAACATCCTACCTACATAATTGCTGAAGGCAAAATGGTGCATAAGCAGATGTGGCGAAGGGAGAGGATGGTGCCGGGCTATTAAAAGATATGGTGTCTGGGGTCTTAAAGGCTTGAAGTTAAACCAGTGGCCATCCAACAGTGAAGCAACAAGCCCACATGGAAGAAGCACACCAGCCGGTGCAATCGTGAGGTGTCGAGACTGGGCAATGGGCATCAGTAGGCAACCGGCATCAGAAGATTCTTAACAAACCGTGAGCAAACAAACAAAAATGCATTGGTGAGAATGGAGGGGGCTTGAAGCAGAGACCCGAAGTCCATCTGTGGCCAAAGGAACACCCCCACCCCCAGAGGGGTCGCAAGGAGGGGATGAGTCAATCAGAGTGCAGTAGAGCACCAATGGATCACGCAATTTACCTCTGACCTTTGAGGCCCCCTCACCCCCTGCTATCATGACCCCAATGCCGCCTCCCACTCTAGACTAGGCAGGAGCATGTACATAGGGATAGGCTAGAGATAAAACTCATGATACACGGAACCCAGGAATGGGAATAGCGATACCAAAAGGGCAGGGAAAGCAGGGAGAGGTGAGGAGGGAAGGGGGTATTGATCACAATGTATGGCATATAACCACATACCCCATCCAGGGGGAAGAATAACAGAAACCAGAAGGGAAGGGAGACAGCGGTCGGTGTGAGATTTGAAATAATTAACAATCTATCAAGGGGCCACAAGGGTTGGGGGTGGGGGGAGGGGAAAAAAGAGGAGCTGATTCCAAGGGCTCGATGAAAAGTAAATGCCTAGGAAAGACCGTTGGAACATATGTACTAATATGTCGGATACAACTGATGTATGGATTGTAACAAGAGTTCTAAGAGTCCCAATAAAATGATCTTAAAAAAAAAGAATATGTCTGTATCTTACTTTGATGAGTAGCAACAAAAGTGTTAAAAGCTTGTGAGAAGCTTTAAAGTTGAGTCAATGGCCAACCATATTGCCTGCTGACACTGGGAACTCTATTATGTGCCAACCCTGGGCGCTATCATAACCTAACATCTGACCTGCAGATTCTTCTGTGCATTCACCAGCTACAGTCTTCCTGCTTCTTCCTCTTACCTTGCCTCCTGCTTCCTGGTGCATTAGCCCTGGCAACTGCATGAGCTGGAGAGGCTTCTGACTTAACATCTGATTGGGCTTTCCTACTCGCAGCTGTGTAGGCCACCCTTCTAATATAAAGTTCTTTGTTAAACAGACACACACACAAACCAAGCTTAGGAGTGACGTCTGTGAAGGTGGCGGCAAAAGCGATAAAGCCCCTGCCCATCCCCAAACTGAAACCAAAGCAAAGGTTTGAAGGCCAGTAGGGCCATGAAGGCCCTACTGAAAAGTATCCACAGCTACAAATAACAGAAGCCCACACATCACCCACCTCCCAGCAGCCAAAAACACTGAAGCTAAGCGGGCAGCCCAAACAGCCTCAGAAGAGCACCCCAAGAGAAACATGCTAGACTACTATGTCTTCAAGTTCCCCTGACCACTGAGTCAGTCATGAAGAAGACTGAAGACTGCAACACACTTGTGTTCATTGTGGATGCAAGGCCAACTGTGAAAAGGCTCTGATACTGAAGAAGCCAGGGCCTGATGGAGAGGAGGCATGTGTTCGACTGGCTCCTGATGATGATGCTTTAGATATTGCCAACAAAACTGGCATCATCTAAACGAGCGGTTCTCAACCTGTGGGCTAAACGACCCTTTCACAAGGGTCGCCCGATTCACAACAGTAGCAAAATTACAGTTATGAAGTAGCAACGAAAATAATTTTATGGTTGGGGGGGTCACCATGAGGAACTATATTAAAGGGTCGCGGCATTAGAAAGGTTGAGAACCACTGATCTAAACTGAGTTCAGCTGGCTAATTCTAAACATAAACTTTTTCAATAGAAAAAACAAACTTGTCCGTGGTCATCTACAGGGCAGTTATTGGTCTGTCACCATCCAGGACAAAAAAGAGTGAAGAAATCAAAATGACACATGACCAAAAAAATCAGTCCAAAGCAAAATAATAATTTGTAAATTATCAAGGGTTCATGAGGCAAAGGGGAGCAGGAAGGGAGGGGAAAAATGAGGAGCTGATTCCTGGGGCTTGGGGGAGAGCGAATGTTTTAAGAATGATGAGGGCAATGAATGTACACAACTGATGTATGTAAGGTTGGGATAAGAGTTGTATGAGCCCCTAATAAAACAATTAAAAAGAAAAATCAGTCCAAAGTACTACTGGACCTCAGTCTACATGCCCCTAAGATCAGAAGAACTAAAGGGTACCACTGTCAACTGCTCTGAAAAGGACCACAATAGAAGATCCTGGATAGAATGGGAGAGAAATTAGGGCAAAACCCAAGCCCTTCTTCCTAAAAGACCAGACTCGCCAGTCTGACCGTTTAAGCCCCCAGGTCTACAGCCCTCACTCACCCTGCAGGTCTAGAATGGAACTGACTCCTGTAACTCAGCTTGCGGCCAAGCAATAGACAGGTCCACAGAGGGAACAATAACACCTGAAGTAAGTACCCTTTGGAACAAGCAAACACACAAGAGCTCAGAGAGCAGAAAGGGATCAGAACGGTCAAATGGAAATGGTGACCACAAGGAAGAAGTGGAAAGCGTGCTCTGACATCATGGAGATTGTCATCAATGTCCCAAAACAAGTATGTGGGAATTACTGAATGGAAAAACCAAAGGGCTCTGGACACCTTCACCCACATCATAACAAAAAGTTAAAATGTTTATCTGACAAAACACGGCTGAAGTGGAATATGAGCCCCAATCCGATAAAGCCACAGGGACATGGCAAGGCAGTGCTGGTGCTCTCCAGGTGTCAACTGGAACCAGAGACAGGAAGGGCCATGTCTGTGATGGTGATAGACAGCTGCCATTGTTAGATGAGTTTATGACAAGTGAACGGTCCTGGTTAGGGGGAAGTCAAAATTGTCAATCAGGTCACAGACTGATGGTGCTTCCTTGAGGATGAGGCCTTCTCATCAAGAAGACCCTAAGAACCTCCTTCTCTCTCTCCCACTTCACCTTCCTGCTTGCTGCCAGGGTCCCGCAGGTTTCCACCAACCTTGGATCCACACGTCCCTGAACCCAGTGGCCTGTGATCTTCCTGCATTCGGCATCAATGCACGTGTCTGCATGGGCCTGAAGAGGGACTTATGCACTAATATTGGGCTGATGGGCTTGAATAGGACAGAACTGAGGCACTTCTTGATATACAGTTACTTCTGGATATAAGGCTCTTTCTTAAACATATGAGTGGCATTGGATTTGTTTCTCTAGTCAACTCGGCCTAGCACAACAGCCTCTGAATTTTCTTTCTTAATTAGTTTTTAGAAGACTGGTGATTTAAGAGATGTGTTTTAAATGGTATTTTCCAAATGACACTTCTGAAAAATAAAAAATGTTTCATTTATAAAAAACAATACTTCGGGCTTCCGGCCGGCGGAGGCAGCGCGGAGGTGACGGTCAGGGAGGCCGCGGAGGCCGCACGGCCATGGGCGGCCCGGGAGCGGCGTGCTGCGGGCGGTGCGTGGAGCCGGGGTGGGCGCCTTCCCCCGCGCGCCGCGCACCGCGTTTCCTCCAGCCTTCCCCACGAGGCCTGCCCCTCGCCCCTCTGCCCGGCCCCCGTTTCCCCGCGTGGGCCCTCTCTCTTAACGCTGGTGTTATTTCCCTCCTTCCGAACCACCGTCTCCTCCCGGATCCCTGCCTGCCCGCCTGCCTGCGCTCAGCAGCTGAGCCAGAGGCGGGGATTCTCCTCCTGGCTGGCCTGATGGTTCTCTAAAGCCCCGGCCAAGGCTGTGGTGGCCCAGAAAACACCCATCAAGGTGGAGCTGGTGGCTGGTACCACATACAGGTGGTGTGTGTGTGTGTGGTCGCAGCACAAAGCAGCCCTTCTGCGATGGCTCCCACCTCTTCCAACTCACTGGCTTATCCCCACTCAAGTTCAAGGTCCAGGAGACTCGCACAGTAGCCCTCTGTACCTGCAAGGCCACCAAGCACCCCCCATACTGTGATGGCACCCACAGGAGCTAGCGGATACAGAAGGCAGAATACAGAAGGCAGATGTGGGCTCCCCGCTCTGAAGGATGGGGTGCTGCCCAGCCCCAGGGGCCTTGGTTGCAGGCTTCTGAGAGGTACCCCCTTTTGTAAAGAAGAAAACTGAGCTCAGAACCTAAGGGATCACCCAGGGGTCTGGGTACACCTGGACCCAGAACGTGGGCTCTCCAATCTGGCGGGTGGGGGGGAACCAGAAGCAGGCCCCTGGGCTCAGCACCTATTGCTGGTGATGATGGCATTAAAAAAACATGCCCATCCAAAAAAAAAAAACAATACTTCAACTGTAAGGGAACTTAGATATAGTGACAGGACAGTTTCTAAAGTTAGACTAGCTGACAGAGTTAAATGTCCTGTAGGTAATTTCCTGTAACATAATGTCTTCATCTTTTGCCCATTAAAAATAAGGTGGTGGTGGGGGGGTACCAGATGAAAGAATTTTCCTTTTATACTGATGGAATAGGGTTCTGATCATCTTAGTTCTTGGGAAATAGATGCCTAATTCAGAGAGAACAAAGGAAGCCTGTTATCTGCTGGAGGAGTGTGGCCTCGAGCTGAGGTCAGTAGACCCTGCTCCTCCGTCCCCACACAGTCAGAACAAAACACCCTTCTCATCGCTCCTTTCCCAGTCTGCACTCACGCCCTTCCATTCCTACCTGGAGAAGGAGGACAGATAGATGCCTGTGGGGGAGGTCAGATGCTCAGACATCCTCCCTGGAGGCAGACTGCTGTCTCCCCACTCCACCAGGGTGGGCCTGCTCCCTGCTGCTGCAGACATTGGATCACTTCTCCCTGAAGCTTGCCACCATTAGCTTGGTTCCTGTAGGTGGGGTTTACACCCTACTGATAATGGTTCCTATGGAGATCCAGAGAACAGGTCAAAGTTAAGCTGTCATCCTGACTCTAGGATCCTCCCACTTTGTCACATGTATACCCCCAATCCCTCCTCTTCCTATTGCGTGTATATCCCTAGACCACCCCTCTCGTTGCTGTATAACCTATAGTGCAACCCCTTCCTGTGACGTCTACCTGGGCTTGTACGCCCCCAAAAGGTAATAGAGATCTCCCTTCCTCTCTCGCCCCCTCCTCCTCTCGTTCCCTCTTGCCTCTCTTCCCCCTCTTTTTCCATCCTTGCTCCCTTGTTCCCTTGCCCTCCTTCCCTTCCCCCTCTCTCCACATGGACCACCAAGCGGGGCAGAGGTGAGCAATGCTACCATGTAATGTGTCTGATTGCATTGTTGTAATGTCTCTTCTATCACTCGTTCTCGATGACTTTAAAATCTATCTATATATAATATATATAGATATATTATATATATATCTCAACCGTACAATTGTGCTCACTGAATCTGTGGGTAGTGGTGGGGGGCTGGTCCCCCCAACTCATACTACAAATTGAGCCCATGATGTGGCAATGAGTTATACCCAATGTAACAATTGCATGGCCCCACCAAAATAGAGTAAAACATAAAATTGTGTTTACTGAGGATCCAGTGTGGGGATTGGCAGATAAGTAGTGGAAATAGTGAATGAGTATTTTAAAGAGGGCAATGGGGCAAGGTAAAAGTAAACCTAAAACTTATGGTACTATGCTCATCTACTTACTGAAAAGACAGGGTATAAAAGTAACGAAGAAAAAGAGGCAATGTTTTCTGAAAGTAGTAAAAAGGTATAATCCATGGTCCCCGGAGGAAGGAACTTTCAATCTAGAGACCTGGGAGGAGGTCACTGTAAACTTAAAGAAAGCCCACAGAGATGGGGAGAGTATTCCCATGGAGATATGGTGGGTTCAAGTGAAGGTGGCCTTAGTACTTCTGCAGGAGGAAGAGAATGAGGATTATCAGTCTTGTGGGAGCTATTCAAATTTAGAAAAGCAAGCTAAAGTGTCTGAGAATGAGTATGAATTAGGCGATGAAACTTTTAAGAAAAACTAAAAAAGCAGGGATTGATTTGTTAAGCAAGGCCTCAGATTCTAAGCAAACCTCGGGCCCAAAGCCTATATGCCCTCTCCGAAGGTATAAAGGGAATTCCAAGATCCAAAGCGAGGCTGTTGAACAATCCCAGGAAGCCCCCTTGCTTTCAAAGGCAGGGGAAGCAAAGAAAGAAGACCAGCAGAGTAGTGAGGAACGTCTAAGATGGCCAAACTTACATCAGGTGAGAAGCAGTCAGAATGGGTTTCAGGCAGATGAGAAGATTTTAGGCAGAATGTCTTATCCTGTTAGTTGTTAGCAGACAGGCTTACGGGAAACACCCAGGAGGAATTGATAGTGCCTTTCCCTTGAAGCTGCTGAGAGATCTTACGCAGGCAGCAAAGGATTATGGCCCAGACTCACATGTTGTAATTAGCATGAAAAGGGCTCTAGCAGAGTCGGAGAGCTGGACACCTACAGACTGGAGAACTGTAGTGAGAAGTTGTCTTAACTCTTCAGAATGCCTGCAATGTCAATTGCTATGGAAGGAAGCAGCCCTTGCACGAGCACGCAAGAATACTGAGGATGGCATAGACATAGGGATTCATCAATTGCTAGGGGATGAGAATTATATTACAGTTGAGTCTCAGCTACAGTTTACTGAACAGACAATAGGACAGATACGTGAAGTTTGCTTAAGTGCCTGGGAAAAGATAATTCCATCAGAAGAGAGAAAGCCGAGTTACATGGCTATAAGACAACGGAATGATGAGCCTTACACAGACTTTGTGTCCCAACTGGAAGATGCTATTTCAAAATTGTGAAAAATGTCCAGGCAGTAAGAGACCTAGTGCATAAGCTATCTTATGATTTCTCCAATAAACACTGTGAAATTGCCTGTGTCCCTCCAGGGAAAAGGGCACACTGCTAGATTATCTCGGGATATGCAGGAATGTAGAGGCAGGAATACAAAGCCAACCTCATGGCAGTGGCCTTGGCAAATTACACCAAACCAAGATGTTTCAGTTCTGGGAAGACAGGTCATGTTCAAAGAGTGCAGGCAGAGGAGGCTGCAGCCTATGTCAGAGCATGGGCCAGGACCATCGAGATCGGGTTTAAAAGACCCTGAAGCTTGCCCATGCTGTAGGAAGGGAATTCACTGGGCGAGTCAATGTGGCTCAAAATTCAACAGTGAAGGGTTGCCATTGGTAAAGGCTTCCCGGCGGAAAAATAGTGGAAGGAGCTTGATACAGACCCTGCCCAGCAGAGCATGGAAGGGCAAGGTGTCTGCCTGCCACAGCAAAGAAGATCTTAGACAGAGACTGCAGGTATCACCCAGCTTCACAGCAGGGGACCAGACCTACCCAACAGGCGAAAACCCAGTCCCTGTTCTCACTGCAGTTGGCTTGACTGACCAAGAGATGGCTCAGAAGCCCTCACAGTTTAATTCTGAAAAGCAGGAACCTCTTATTGAAAGAATAATACAGTTTCTATAAGGAGGATTTAATCTAAGAACTCAAGAAATTAAAATTGATACTGGAGTTGATCAGAGTTGTGAGGAAAAGTCAAAAGCTGTGATTAAATCAGAAATTATTAAGAGTGGTAATTGAGGTCCGCTACCAAAAGGAACTACAGGATGTTTATTAGGAAAATCCAACATAAATTCTCAAGGTGTTGCTGGAGTTATTGGCAAGGATTGTGAAGAAATTAAGGCAGTGATGAAATCTGATATACCGTGGTTTATTAAGGAAGATCACTTAAACCATTTTCCCTTCCTGGCATTCCTAGAGTAAAACTCAGGACAGAGTACTTAAGAAGTCTGACCGCTCTTTGAATCAAGGGGTCTTCTGGAGTGCTGTTGTGGGGAGACAACAGCGCCACTACATGGAATTAGAAATTGAGGGTAAAGGTTTTTAAACTTTGGATGTGGGGTCATTGCCTTAGGGCATTCCGGAGGGCCTAAGACCCTCCCATTGACTTTCCCTAAAGCCAGCATGGAGGGAATAAGAGAAGTTAACCAAGACAGAATATTCCAAGAAGGTACAATCAGAAAGTGTAAAGAGCCTATAACCTTATTGGTAAACTTAGAGAAAAATGTCCATTTGGTAAGTTACTTAAAGACAGCTGAACAAATTAAGAATTTTTTCAATCTTTCAAAGTATGATAAGAAGTTCTCCCAATTAGTTAGCTCTCTTAATTTTCTGAGGCTGGGAGCCAGTATTTACATAACAATATATCTCAACCGTACAATTGTGCTTACTGAACCCGTGGGTAATGGTGGGGGGCTAGTCCCCCCAACTCATACTACAGATGCCTGCCTGGCCTCTCCATCAATCCTTTCTGCAACAAACTAATCAAGTTATTCCTGATTGAGAACAATTCCTAACTCCCTCTCTGGCCCTGCTTGGCCTCTCTGTGCAGCTCCCTGTGTCTCTCCAGCTGCCACAGGTTACCGCACCAAGCCTCCAGCCCCCAAGGGGGTCTGTTCTTTCCACGCATGCTTGCCCACCTCCTCTTACGTCACCTCTCACCCCTCCTACCTTTCCAATTGTGGCTGGCCCAGCTGTGGTGTTTTCCCTGGCCCAGGCAGGCAGCCACATCCTCCTTGTTCTCTCCCACCTCTCTAACAACCTAGGCCATGACTGTGTCCTCTCCCAGACTTGCCTCAGCACTCTCCTGCTGAATGACAGAAGGGGCTACTGCAACACCAACCTTTGAGCTTTGGGGGCCAGGAACCGAGCTCAGCTTCTCATGGAGAAGCTCTCAGAGGAGCAGGCAATGGCACTGTGGCATCAGCAGACACCCCTTCCAACTGCGGTCTATGGGTGCACCCTACTCTCTTGCTAGAGGCTTGCTGTTGTTGCTACTGCTTGGAGCCCTGGGGCTCATTCCAAGTCATAGTGGCCTATGCACAACAGAAGCTGTCCAGTCCTGGCGGCCCTCAGAATCATCCTTTCTGCCGAGTCCCTTCCTGCAACCACTCTATCAGCTCCTCTTGGGAAGAGTCTTCTGGAGGTGCTTTTATTTACTGACCTAGTGCTGAGCATTATGTTCTTTTCTGGGCACTAGTCTCTCAATAACATGCCCAAAGCATTCTGCATATACTTCTGCAGAGACAAATCTGCTTGTTCTTCTGGAAGCCCAGGGTACTTTAAATATTCTTTACCAGTTCCGTAATTCAAATGCATCCATTTTTCTTGAGTCCACCTTATTCAATGTCCATGCATAAGAGGTGACTGAAAGTATCGTGGCCTGGGTCAGTCATACATTAGTCCTCAAAGCAACAGCCTTGCTCTTTAGACTTTAAACAAGTGTCAGGCAGGAGATTAGCCCCACACAATATGGGGCTTGACTTCTTGACCACTACCTCCATGAGCACCGACGGTGGCTCCACGCCAAGACAAAAATCCGTGCCATGTCACTCTTCTGTCCATGTATCCCCATGTTGTCTACTGGTCCCATTGTGAGGATTTTGATTTTCTTTACATTGGGTTGCGTTCCATATGAAAGGCTGAAGTCCTTCAGCATGCTTAAAACCCTTTTATTGCCACAACAGTGTCTTTCAGAGATTGATTTCTCCAGTCAGGTCCAGATGCAGAGCAGTCCCAGATCTGAAGATGGCTCCCTTCTGGAGACCAGAAGTTATAACCAACAATTCAATGGACCAGAAGAAAAGTATCATATGATCCACTGTGCAAATACTTACAAGCCATACGCCGTCCCCAGCTGATGTTCGGGGACTACATAAGCCACCATTGGCCACAATGCACAGGCAAGCAATGAATAGGAGACTCCCAGAAGACACTAGGGACGAAGAAAGAAGGGAGACAGGGGTTAAAAAGCGTTGTGTTCACCAAAAGGTGATTTTCGTTTGCTACAGACTAGAAAGAGTGGCATGAGAGCTTATATTTAAATATTTGTGCCAATTTGTTCACAATGAGTCTGAAAGTCATATTCAAAATAAACAACTACATCCTGGCCTTCTCTATATGCTAGTGACAAGATGCACACACTGCCTTGACCATTTTCATTGGTCGTTATATTACATGTATATTTAACTGGCTCAGATTTGGGATGTAGTCAAGGGTCAAGCAAGATAATAAATCTACTTTACAGAAAGTAATTACCTATGTTTCAGGAAAGCTGATCTTTATTAGGAACTGCAAAATCAAGCAACCAAGATAATATGCCAGCAACCCATGATCCTATATCTAAATCATTAATAGAAAACAGAGAGCCAGACAGAGTCAATAACAGACATCATTGTTTGTCAAATGTCACTTAATGCTGACTAACAAAAATTTCTTAAAACCTTTATGATTTAAATTAAAATAGCATATCAAACCTATCAAATTGACGAGAATTTAAACATTGCCAATCCGGGCTAGGACACTATGAAGCAGATACAGCTGTACATAATTGATGAGTCTAAAATCATACAGTTATTAGATGGTGTAGCAGTGCTACTTCCAGTAATTTATCCTACAGAAATTCTCACCAAAAGCTCAAATATTTGAGTTCAAAGATAAGTCCCTATTAACAGGTAGAAAACGGTGTACTTCAGCCTGGTGGTCTTGAACATGACAATGTAAGCAACACAATTCATTACTGACGTTTTTTGATCGACGAAACGCTGAAAACTAAGAGTGCAAAACTCA
The DNA here is from genome assembly GCF_050624435.1 of Tenrec ecaudatus. Taxonomy (NCBI): domain Eukaryota; kingdom Metazoa; phylum Chordata; class Mammalia; order Afrosoricida; family Tenrecidae; genus Tenrec; species Tenrec ecaudatus. The sequence goes on along the minus strand of NC_134533.1, from coordinate 157,075,689 downwards.
GGCATATTCGGTCTTTTTCTTCTTTTTTGGTACTTATCATGTACTTGTTTCTTTTAAATTAAGAGTGAAAGGGGGCAGCAATAAACATTTTGACTTTTATAAGACAGTTTTTTTTTATAATATGATGTCAGCTTTGACATAAACCTACATAAGCCAAATGAAGTCAAAGACATTCTATGAGTTCACCACTGAAATGCCTATTATTAAAGAGCTATTTTATAGAATTTAACATCAATTTGGCATCAGAAGCACTGCCATCAGTTTGCTGAGTGTGCCTCCTGACAGGGCATCCTTGCTGAAGCCCGGATCCCTGCCTAGGACGGGAGTGTGCGCATTACCATGGCAATCCAGGGGTTCCACAGCGTAAAGGCCAGCATCATGTGGGAAACGAGAGTGGCCGCCACTGCACACAGGACCCAGATGATGTTCCTTCCTGTTCTGTCCACCAGCAAGCCAAACACTGGCGACAGGGGGGCAGATATGACATACACCACACTGTAGAGAACAGATGAGAGCCGATGAAATGTAGCGCAGACAGTTCGATGTTCAGAAAGGCTCTACAAACTACATTTCAGCTCACTCAACAACTTTAGAAAAAGGTCCTCCTTTCCAATGATTAAAATAAGTATAAAATATGAAGAGTGCTGCCAGATTTCTTTTGTTTTCCTCCAATATAAAAAAATAGTCACTCGGGATTCGAGTCCCCAAACAGTCTGCATTCCAATCCCATCATACCCTTGTTGCCTCTTTAACCTTTGGTTATAACTAAAGACCCCACTATGCATGCACCAAACACATATAAAATCATGGAAATACCTGTTAACTGCACTTGCTGCCTGGGAGGAAAATTTGAATTTCTCCATAAAGAAAACTCTACAATTGAGAACAAAGAGCAAGACATAAGTATGTGAGAGAGAACTACTTTATGTTCATATTTTTTAAGGCAAAACTTAACAAAACGAATTGCAGGGTATTTTGGCTTTTTCTTTTAAGTCATTTTATTGGGTGCTCATCAGCTCTTATCACAATCCATACATACATCATCATTTTCAAAACATTTTCTTTTTACTTGAGCCCTTGTATCAGCTCCTCACTTTTTCCTTCCCTTTCTCACCCTCCCTCTCATGAACTCTTGATAATTTATCGGTTGTTTTTCATGTCTTACACTGACCGATGTTAATTCCGGGTTTAACCTTTTCTTGCTTACTATTAGGTTTCCATCTGCTTTGATACTTATTTTCAACAAACCACTAAAGCTTGAGCGTTCATGTAAATATTTTTCTAAGTGAATAGGACAAACTGGTACCTATTATTTTTTCTTTCTACTCCACAAATCATACACACAAATTTTCAGAAACGCAATGTGTTACTACAGAGAACTAAGACTTCTTTTCTTTCCGTCCAGTTCTGCATCGAACTCAAAACTCACACTCACTGCCTTCAAGTCAACGCCGACTCAGAGGAAGCCTAGACAACAGGGCAGAACTCCCCTGTGAGTTCCGGAGACCGTGACTCTACTCAAGTAGGAAGCCCATCTTTCTCCTGAGGGGCTGCTGGTCTCAAACTGCTCACCTTGCAGTTAGCATAGGTTATTTTCTACATAACCAGTAGGGTGTTTGACTCGAATTATTTACAAACTTATAAACTAGATTTAAACACTGCTGATGGAAGGACACTCTCCCACACACACCACGTAAGCAGCTGGCAGTGATCACGAAGAAAGAGCAAAAGGGCAAAGGGAAGAGGAAGCTTTGCAGCCTGAGTCTGAGCGGGCAGATGCGCAGTGCTAGCAGCACCTGGAGCAGGGCCTCCACACCCAGCCCCGCCAGCATAGGTCCCCATCACAGCACGGGTCCCCACCGCAGGGCCTGAGGCTCTGTCTCTATTCTGCATGAGGCTCCCTCTCAAAGAGAACAAGGAAGCAACAAAAAGACTGGTCCGAAATAGACAAACCGATATCGCGACTCAAACCCCAGGAGGCATTTCTGCTAAAGCTCAATGAAAGCAGCACCACCCCAGCACGCAACCTCAAGTTGGGAAACGAGGTGTATTTCAGGATGGAAAACAGTCCGTGTACAGAGAAACCGTACACAGAAAGGCACGGTAGACTGCTAAAACACAGTGCCCGTAATACTGCAGTTACAGGATGGAGCTCGCCTTTTAACTAAGTCAACGAAAATGAAGGCAAAAGAATACTTACTTCCCGAGTCCAATAAAAGGAAACACCGCCACATAATAGCAGACACAGATGATGAAGATGAGCCACAGGGGGAAGGAGAAGTCCTTCACATCAGTTAGCTTAATAACTTCACCTGCCAGGAGAAAAGGGAGAGACTGCATGATTTTGCATACATCATTGGACATACTAAAGAAGCTTTTATCTAGTTATGCAGTTTAATCATGTGATTAACTTTTAAAGTGCTTTTCTCTGTAATTGAAGTCATTAAAACATAGTAATGAGACAACTGGAAAAAAAAACCCTAGCTCCCGCACTTCAGCAACACAAAGACTAATAAGTTAATTAAGAAGTGGGCAGAGGCTCTGAATAGACACCCCTTCATGAAGAGATGTTCAGTGGCATTTGTCATTAGGGAAACACAAGCAAACCCACAAAGAATGGTGCTGCCTATATTTTTAGCACAGTAAAAATAAAAGGCAAATAAAAATTTTACACAAAAAGACAAGAATCTCACAATGAGATGCCACTTCGCAGACACTAGGATGGCCCCATCAGGAAGTAGGCCATGCTCGTGAGGGGCTGGAGGAGCCGGGGCCCTGTGCATTGCCAGTGGGGGTGAAAATGGTTCTTCAGAAAATGGAACAAAAGTATAATCTGCAATTTCACCCCTCAAACGACCTCCCAAACGAACTGAAAAGGGGAACTCAACTAGCTACCCGAACAGCAACGTTCACGACAGCACTACTATGAACAAGAGTCAACTGTGGGAACTGTGCGTGTCCATCAGCAGATGGACGCGCACACACAACACGGTGCATCCACCCAGCGGAGTTCTATCCATCCAAAAGAGACCACGGGTGAACCCTGAGAACATCATGCTGAGTGAAAGAAGTCAGGCCCCAAAAGGCAAATATTCTAAAATTCTCCTGAGATAAAATATCTAGAATTGGAATGCGTGTCACACAATCTACATTCAAACACGGATAGAATGGCAAATGTTTTACTGTATATATATTTACCACAGTAAAAACTTATAATAGCAATGTACTGCCAAAAGTAGAATCTAAGATCTGTATCTACTCCTCCCTGGAAAAGTAATCACTTGACAAATACATAACTCTGAATGATAGTATTACTGCCACCTGGCTTTAAGGGGGAGAACTAACCTCCAAAACTCAGACAACTAGAAATAGAGTTTGTAAATAAAAGTTGTTTAAAAGGTAAACTGTCCCCACGAGGGACATGAATTAGAGACTCACCTCATTGTAAATCACGTCAAAGAGGCTCGAATTCTCCAGTGCACCTTATTTGGTTTTTGTCTCTGTTAATTTTTGTGGAAATTTCAACCTACCTGTTTTTCCTTGTTCTTTATGAAGGATCCTTTCCGCTCTCCGATCCAAGTAAGCAAGGGCCAAGGCACACAAGAGTGAAAGAATGCACGTTACCCCTCCTATCATGTAAGAGAGAGAGATTTGAGAGTCAGACTGAATGGCGGGAAAACAGCGGGGGGGAAAGGGGCGTATCTAAAGAGAACTGCCCACCACCCATTGCGGCCTCAGGGCTTTCCCACCTCAGAACAAGGTCAGCACACCAAGGGTGGGCATTTTTGCTATCAGGAGCGTTCTGGTGGGTGGTTAAGCACTTAGGTGCTAACCAACAGGTCCGCAGTTTGAAACCACTAGCCGCACCTGGGGAGAAAGACAAGCATCCTGCTGCCATCCGAATGACAGCCTTGGAAAGCTACCGGGGTAGAGTTCTACTCTGTCCTACATGGGAGTTAGGATTAGCATCAACTTGACAAAGTGGTTTATTACTAGAGGAAGGTTTCTTTGGTTATTACTAGAGAAAGGTTGAAGAATAAAGGGGAAAGGCTAGAACAACCTTGTCTAGTCCTGTAAGTCAGAACGCAGACTGAGAAAAGCTGCCAACGGTCTGAAAAAATAATTTTGGTCAATAGCCTTTTAAGCACCAATTATCGATGGATGCCTGGGGGAAAGATTTATAAAGCAAACTGCCTTTTCTGCTTCACCTGCCTTCTGCTTTAATCCAAAGTCTGTCACCTCTGTCCTCCCCCAAAGGACCCCACCCTGCAGGCCACAGGTCCCTGGGGCTCTCGTTCCTTTTGAGTAGTCAGCATTACTCACTAAGGCTACCTCTATCAGCCCAGGAAATCACAACTCAGAGTGAACACATTACCCTCCTCAAGAATTTTTAAAGGAAGGCTATAAATGAATCTCCAAAAGGTGGATCAGTCTAATAGGGTCCGGCTGAAAAAACGCATTGACATGAGCGTCAGTAGTCCTGGACTCAGGCTTTGGAACTAATCAGCTGAACCATCTTGGAAAAAGAACTTAACCTTTTTGGACTTCAACTTCTCCATCTGTAAGATAAGAAAACCCAGGGTTTTATTTCTAGCTTTAAACTTCTAAAGTTCTCCATTACGTGAGGAATTGAACACAATCAGCAGCATTTGAGAGTTAAGAGGATTTTAAGCCAGGTACGGGATTCGAGAGGAAGGAAGTCAAAAGGAGTCATCTTCGGGGACAAGGTTGTCTCTTTAGGATTACTTCTCTGCTGTCTTCCTCCTGCCCGGCTGTATCAGGGGGTGTTAAGGAATAAATCCTGGCTGGAGCGTTTCCTACCATCACTACACATCTTTCTAGGGCACTGCCAGCCCACATGGGGCTGCTAGACAAGTTGACAGCTCAGAGAAAAAGCCCAGGTGGTGAGTCCAGAGAGCCTCACATTTCTCAGACCCTCTGACAACTAGCGCAAGGGAGCCTTAGCGCGGAGAACTCGGAACTGGAGGTTCCTGTGCAGTGTCTGGTCACTTACCCTCGATTTTACAGGAGAAACCTGCACCTCATTCACTCCTTTGGCCAAGATCACAGACCCAGTGACAGCCAGCACTAAGCCCAGGCTCCTGATTCCCAATAGTGGATATTCATTCATAGCCTATCCGTGATGACCTTCATAAACCCTAGCCCTATACTCCCACGGATTAAAGTTGCACCAAAGGAAACAATTCTCACTTCTGCTAACGTGCATTTATAAATTCCCAAATGGTTTCCAAAGATTTCATTAGCTCCCTCACAGCAATGCTGAAGTAGACAGGCTGAATGTACCATACAAAACTCACTGCAGCGAGTCAATGTCAGCACATAGCAACTCTAGAGGACAGGGGAGAACTGGCCCTGTGAGTTTCTGAGACTAACTGCTTACAGGAGTGGAAAGCCCATCTTTCTCCCAGAGTCGCTGGTAGTTTCGAACTGCTAACCTTGCCACAGGCAGAATAAATGCCTTCCTTTTAAGAGAGTGGATATTAAACTATGGAGTGGGTGGTTGATTTACTATTTCTAGTTAAGTCAAGAGCCCAGGTCAAGTAGTGGCTTAGGCGCTGACCTGCTAACCAAAAGGTCAGCACTTGGAGCCCCCAGGCCCTCCGAGGAAGAAAGAAGACTTTTTAACTCCTTTAGTGGTCTGAGATCGATGGGGGCATTCTCTCCACTCAGCCACAACGCTCCTGGTGACACGCTTGCAAAGGGAGGTGACCTGGGCTGCATGACATACTAACCAATCAGGAGGGTGACGCCAAGGACTGTGTAGCCCGCAGAGCCCAGTGCGGCTTCCATGGTAGAATACAGCCATCCCATGAGGTTTATGTTGACCGTGCTTCCCTAAAAGGCAAGGACAGAGGCAACAGCACGCTTCCTTATTTACACTTCTGCTTCGCTCAGAAGAAAAAGGAGCTGAGGTCACAGAAAAATATGTATAATAGAGTCGGCTTTCAAACATAGATTTCAAAAGGCTTTTCAGGGAATGTAGGGAAAAACTGGCAAACTAAGATAAAACCACAAATGAGGTCGCCATACAAAAACTCTGATTTACAAAAAACATCCCACCAGAAAGTTCACTACCATGGAGTCTATTCCAACTCATTCAGAGCCTGTCAGACTGGGTAGAACTGCCCTGCAAGACTGGACGTCTCTACGGAAGTAGAAAGCCTAATCTTTCCCCAGCAAAGCGGCTGATGGTTTCCCACTGCTCCTGTGGCAGCTAAGAGCCCAATGAGTAGCCACTGGTCTCCAAGTCTCCTGTACAGAAACATTAGCACACAAAACAGCATGGGACTGGAACCTCACAGAGCCATGGCAAAAATGAAATACAAAGCGCTGCAAAATTCACAGGTACCCAAGACATAAACATAACATTGCTCAGAATTCCCTAGTAGTGAGACCTGAAAGAAATTCTTCCTCTCCTAAAGAGTCTCATATCAATTGTAGCTGACAGCATCCTCGCTCACTGTTCATCCGGCAACTGTGGAGCCCGGCCAGGGCTGCAGGTGCTGGGAGATAATACAGAGCAGGACCTCAGCTCTTGTAGCTTGTACACGGTACTAGCATATAATGATAAGTGTCTTAACAAGTAAGAAATGAAAAAATAATAATTTATCATTTAACGAGGGTTTGAGGGAGGGGAGAGAGGAGCTGATACCAAGGACTCAAGTAAAAAGAAAATGTTTTGAAAATGATGATGGCAACATCTGAATAAATGTGCTTGACACAACTGATGTATGGATTGTTATAAGAGCTGTGAGAGCTCCCAAAAAACGATTTATAAAAATAAAAACTTAAAAAGTAAGAAACGAATCCGGGAAGGAGAACAAGGTCCCCTCGTATCGCACACAGATGAAGAGGTTGGCTCGGGGGGGAGTGGAGAAACTGGCCTCAACAAGCCCAAGAAACCCAAACAAATCTTCTAACCTACCGTTCCAGTGTTAGCAACTTAGCCCACGGAAACATCATGAACGCAGACAGCTTTACCAGTGAAGTATCTTTCTACAGTGCTTCTCACAAAAGTGAAATTAAGCACACACACAAAAACACAGTATTGCCATGAAAAAAAATCAAACTTTCAACAAACAATGAATAGCTTCAATGCTTCTAACATTCTGTAGGGAGGAGGAAAGCAAATATAAAACGATTATACTAGGACTTCAACAGGTGTTCCTCCAAAGAAGGTGCATGGGTGGCTGACAGGCCTAAGAGAAGGGGCTCAACCGCATTAGGTTGGGAACCGTGAATAAGGCAACAGTGAGACGCACTGCACACCCACTGGGATGAGCACTGTCAGAAAAATGGGAAGCGAGACCGCAAGAATCCGGAGAAACTGGGCCCTTGAAGACACAAAAGCACAACCATGTGATGCTCCCACATAGATGAAAGGTCTAGAATAGCCAAGGGCTTAGGGGGCTGGCGACAGCAGAATGCAGAGTTCTTGTGGAAGGGGTACAAACTCTCTGCCAAGGGTGAGGAAAAACATTTGGCATACTGGTGACGGTTGGGCCAGATGGTGAATGTCATTAATGTGGCTCAATTTCCTCTGAGCAGTCGCTGCAGGCCTAGGTTCTGCTACATAAATTTACCCCGGCAAAAATTTTGTACCAATTATAGTTGTACACATTTTTGTGCCCTTTATTAGGTTTGAAAGACTTTTTGATAAGAATGTGTTAACTGAGGAAATGGTGTATTAAGCTTTAAAATCTGAGAGTTGGGTAGTAGGTAACTTGGTCTTCACCCTTGTATTCATTTTCTATGGTGGCTGGTTTTTAAAAACCTAGTAGCTTAAGAAAACCACAAATTCATTGTCATTGTCAGAAGCCTGCCCAGCCTCACTGAGCCTGATATCAAAGTGTCAGAAAGTCTTAGGGAAGAGTCTGTATCCTTGTCTCCTCCAGCTTCTAAAGTCGGCCTGAATCCCAAGCCTTGGCACACCTTCCTCTATCATCAATGTCAAGAATGTCAATAATCTAGCATTAAAAAAAAACAACAACTATTTTTTAATGGCAAGGATTAAAGGAAGAAAATAAGCAAAAACTCTACTCATGGGAATTTATACAGAGACTTGGGACTGCCAGACACCTTACAGGATACACTTCATAAAAGCTCACCAAGCAGAGCCAGTCTGGAATACCACGACCACCTCTTGGTTCCAAATGCCAGGAGGAGCCGTGGCTAAAGGAAGTGAGCCCAGAGGAGCTGGAAACTGTCCCGTGGCTGAAACTGTTACAGGAAATGAGCTCGTCTGACAGAAATGTAAGGCGCTATCTTCAGATAAGTAAAGCGCCATCCCAAGAGGAGCAGGCAAAACTGAGAGCAAACGAGAAAAGCTGTATCAAGGGAGATTTCAGCTCAGGACAAGAGTAAGCTACGGAAAGTGAGAGCAAAACAAAAAGCACCTGGGCTGCCCCATCAGAGTGAGCTCCACCCCTTCACAGACGTGCCAACAGACTGGATGATCACGTGTGAAAACGTGGGCAGCAGCGAGGCCAAACATGGTGTGAACTTAGGCTAGAGAACCTGCTGTGTCCTGGCCAAAGCACAGCTTCTCTGGACTAACAAACAATAGGTTTCTCCTTTTAGACTCCTTGCTAACTAAAAGAAGGTTGGAATTGCCTCGAAGTAAGGTAAATGCTGCACTACAGTCTAGAGAAATAATTTTTTTTAATGAACCTAATTTCTAAAAATACTTCATTTGTCCATCACACGCCCCCCACACATACACACTCCATCCTGGAATCCTTAAGAGTCAACCATTTGCTTCCTAGGCCGCTTCATTTCGTCTGTCAGGATACTTACAAGTCTAGCCATGCTAAGCTGAAGTCCAAACACCAGGTTTAGTTCTTTGCCTTTAAACCAACTCACAGCATAGGTATTCTGGGCAACTGCTAAGGACTCCCCACCAGTTCTAAAAATGAGAAAAAATAGAATATCATAGCTTTTAAATAAACACCATGGCTTAAAAGAAAAAGCTTTTTAAAATATGTACTACAGTATACCATAGAACAACAGAAACCCCCCTTTTCGTCCCTGGCTGTCTGAGCGTTCTGTGCCATCATGAATGACACGGTAACCATCCGGACCAGGAAGTTCATGACCAACTGACTACTTCAGCGAAAACAAATGGTCATTGATGTCCTTCACCTTGGAAAAGCAACAGTGCCTAAGACAGAAATTCATGAAAAACTAGCCAAAATGTATAAGACCACACCAGATGTCATTTTTGTATTTGGATTTAGAACCCATTTTGGTGGTGGCAAGACAACTGGCTTCGGCATGATTTACGATTCTTTGGATGATGCAAAGAAAAATGAACCTAAACACAGACTTGCAAGACACGGTCTGTATGAGAAGAAAAAGACCTCCAGGAAGCAGCGCAAGGAGCGCAAGGGCAGAATGAAGAGAGTCAGGGGCTGCACAGGCCAGCGTGGGTGCTGGCTAAACACAGAATAAAGCACCTACAGCGACTTGATCTGCACTGGCTATGTGGATTTTTCACCAGAGAATTAATAAACTATAAAATCTTTTTAAAAAAAAAAGAACAATAGAAACCATGGGGGAGACAGTGGTCAGTGTAAGATATGAAAATAATAACAACTTATAATTTACCAAAGGGTCATGAGGATGGGGGTGGGGGGGGGAAGGAGCTCATACCAAGGGCTCAAGAGAAAGTAACTGTTTAGAAAACAATGGCAACATATGTACAATGATACAATTGATGCATGGATTGTTATAAAAGCTGTAAGAGCCCCCAATACAATTACCTTTTAATGAAAATAATAAAATAGCATAGTTAGGCAACACACCCCTTGCCATCAAGTCAGCTCCGATCACAGTGGCCCTGGAGGACGGATCAGCAGTACTCCAAGGCTGAATGTCTGTCTGTACAGAAGACAGACTGCCACAGCTTTCCCTTGGGAAGCGGCTGCTAGCACAATGTTCAGTTCGTAGCAGAGTATTTTAACCACTGCACCACCAGCGATTCCACAGGCAACGCAATAGGTTTAAAACATGGTCCCCCCACCCATTTTTGGCAGTCCTCCTATCAAGAAGTGGGTTCTATGTCCCCTCCGTTTGAAACGAGATGGACCTATGATGGCTTCAACTAGAAGAATATGGTGAGAGTTTCCATAGGTCATAGAAGGCCATATGACACCTGCACCTCTGCTCACCAACACTTACATAGACTCCCTGCGAGACGTTTCTGTTGACAAGACACATGGAACTATGCTAGAGACCTGGAGCTGGAAGAGCCATGTGGAGACCTCTGCCAGCGCTGAGATGCTTACACCACTGGATCCACAAGACTTCCCATCCACCCACTGGCCTGTGATCTTCCTGCTTTCGGCGTCATTGCATGTGTTTCATGAGTCTGAAGAGGACTTTATAGATTGATATTGGACATATGAGCTAATATCAAACTTATGGGCTTAATCTTGACTGGGCTGGGATGTTTTCTCAATATTCAATTGCTCTTGTATATTAAGCTTTTTTTAACTAATAAATCTTTTCATTGGGGCTCCTACAACTCTTATCACAATCCATACATACATCAGTTGAGCAAAGCAACCTTATACATTCATTGCCCTCATCATTCTCAAAATTCACCTTCCACTGGGTTCCAGGAATCAGCTCGGTTTCCTTTATTTTCCCCTTCCCCTCCCTCCCCGCTCCCCCCTGCTCCCTTAATAGTTTATAAATATTATTTTATCTTATCTTACATTGCCCAGCATCTCCCCTCACCCACCTTCCCATCACCCATCTCCCAGAGAGGAGTTTACACATAGATCTCCAAGATCAGTTCTCCCTTTCTACACCCCCTTCCCTCCCGTTGTCGCCACTCCCACCGCTGGTATTGAGGGGTTCATCCGTCCTAGATTCCGTGTTTCCAGATCCCTACTGCACCGCTGTACATCCTCTGGTCTAACCAGGTCCACAGGTAGAATTGGGGTCATGATCACTGGGAGGGGAGGAAGCGTTCAAGAACTAGAGGAAGGTTTTGAGTTTCATTGTTGCTACACTGAACCCTGAGGGACTCATCTCCTTCCCACTACCCCTCTGCAAGGGATCTCCAGATATCTACAGATGGGCATTGGGTCCCCATCACGCACTCCCCCTCATTCACGGTGATGTGATCCCCACCCCCCGTCTTTGTTGTTTGAGACCTGGTTTCCTCTGCCCATCACGATTACCCATGTTGGTGTGCTGCTTCCGTGTGGGCTTTGTTGCTTCTGGGCTAGATGGCCGCTTGTTTGCTTTCAAGCCTTTAAGTCCCCAGACGCTATATCTCTCAGTAGCCGGGCACCATCCGCCTTCTTCACCACACTTGCTTATGTACACCTTCGTCTTCAGCATTTATGTGAGGAAGGTGATCACACAATGATTGTTTTTGTTCCTTGGTGTCTGCTACATGGTCCATTCAACACCTTGTATTCGCTTAGGCTGTGTGCGTCTTCTCTGTGGGCTTTCTTGCTTCTGAGCTAGATGGCCGCTTGTTTGCCTTCAAGCCTTTAAGACCCCAGATGCTATATCTTTTTGATAGCCGGGCCCCATCAGCTTTCTTCACCACGTTTGCTTACACACACGGCTGTCATCAGTGATCATGTCGGGAAGGTGGGTGTCCTGCAATGACCGTTTAGCTGGGCGAGGTGGTTAAGCTCTTTCTCTCTTTTCTTTCTTTTTAAGCTCTTTCTTATACACATATGAGTGTCTATGAATTTGTTTCTCTAGTCTACCCGGACTAACACATTGTGGTTGAGCCACTGTGTAAGAGGTCCAACCAGGCCATGAGAGTCTGGCATGCTATGACAGCCAAGCCCATGCTTAAGTGCTCCACTTAGCTGTCCTCACCTTCCAATCATCCAGGCCTGGGCCCCAGAATCTGAGTCAAGAAGCCTTCAGGTAATTCCAGCACCCCTGCCTACAATGAGTCCTTCCATCTGAGGCCCACCCAGACATCACAGCTCACAAACAGGCATTCTGGGTGCACCCTGTCCAAATGGCAGACGTACAAAGCCCATGAGCCTAACATACTGTCATTTTATACAAAGATTTGGGGTGATTTGATATGCCCTAATAGGAAGTGTCATGACAATCCCAGGTGCTCCAAAGGGTCTTCAAGGCCATGACCCTGCCGAGGCATATCACTGAGCCTTTCGGCCAATGGGTCTCTGGGTTTAAAGCATCAACTTCACTGAGGTGCCCATGGATTCCCAAGCTTCAGAACTTGAAAACTGATGCTCCACACATTTTTAAATGAGGTTTAAATCATAGTCTTCAATATAACACCACAAGCAAAAATGGCTTGGAATAATACTACCTTTCTAGAGATTTATTTAATATTCAAACTCTACACAGATTAATTATACCCCCTCAAAAGCTTTGCCTTTTTTCCCCTACTTCAATTTTTGCTTATTCCAAAGGAAAATCAAGATAAGCAACTAAGAAATATGAAAATTTGGGACTTACATAGATGTGACTAGATAGAAAGGATTTTAAGCAATTCTCCAGAAGAAACCGGAGCATTTTTTAATCCTTAAAATATTAATAGAGTAACTGTAATACAATAGAATGTTAGCATAAGTAAAATTATGTACAACTTACCCAAATATAAACCTTCCAAATTCCATCAACCAAAAAGCATTGAATATTCCACCCAGTGCAAAAACAACCTAAAATGCAGAATTCTGTTATCAATGAAAACGTAAATTCAAGTTCTTAAAAAGACACAATAATAAGTAATGCATGATGAATCACAACCTCTACATTGACTTTAATATTCCTCCTTAGGGAGCCTATGAAATTGAAATGTTTAAAACAGAACTATGCACTGGACCCCGTGACCATTTGGGGACCCTCCTTAGTTATGTGCGGTATGCATTAACATTATCTTGCTGGCAGAATTAGGCAGAACTCAAAAGCACAGACACACGGAACACTGTGTTCTTCCTTACCTGTCCAATGCACACAAAGCAGCTAAAAATAATGGTGCCCCATCTGTCAGAGACAAAGACACAGAGAGAGACAGGTATGAATGAAGAACACATGCCTGTTAATTAACAAGTACTATAATAATATGCAGGAGAGAGAAAAGGCTGTCTACTTTCTAAAGAGTTCCAGTCTTGCAGGGGCAGTTTGACTCCGTCCCATAGGGTCTCTATGAGTCAGCACAGACTGGAAGGCAGTGAGCTAGGGTAGGTTCTAGTCATGTTCACTTTGATTTTTTTTTTCTGTCCTCTGCACTCCCTTCAGGGAAAAGACAATGGAAGTGCTGATCTGCTTCGATGGCAGCAACTTCCCTAGGCTGGTTACTGATCTGCGGAAGTGAAAACGTACTGTGGAACTCTAGGCTCCACAGTAATGCAATGATAAAGTCACCTGTTACGTTTTCTTAAACAAGATTTAGTAAATAACACTTAAGAAGTTCCCAGGAGCAAAGCTGTAAGACATGGAAATTCCTAATAATGTTCTTGTTAATAATTTTAGATTGAGAATGACAATTCTACATTAAGTTCTTTTAAGTGGCTAAGATACCACAAGGTTATTTTATGATTCTTGATAATGAAAAACTATTATAAACGAACAAACCATCAAATTACAAATATGCTTACTCTAACATTCTACAACCCATATCTGCCTAATGTTGCTCCCATAAACATTGTTCCCCAAAGTGAAAGGTTCCGCTGGGGGCTGGGGTGGTGTAGAACTACCCAGGAAGGGGCTGCAAAAGCCAGTACCTACACTTTATCCAGGATTATGAGCTATGGGGAAAATGTTTCATTGCCAAAGGGAGCGCTGAGTAATTTTTTTTTCCCTCAAAAGGGAACAGTACGCCAAATACATTTGGGTACCTATATCTTTAAATAGTAAAATGCGTGCATTATAAAAGTTCTTAAATATCCGAGTAATTCATATTGTGGAGCTAAAATCTTTGTGAGAAGGGCATTTCACCTTCGACTGGAAGTTCTTCAGCACTGGAAAACTCCCTGCATTCCCCGGCAATGTATGTCAGCCTGACCTAGCAATGTCTTCACCAAACCAAGTGGACCCCGTCCCCCCAAAGTTTCCCACTATTTCTACACCTGAGACCAAGAAACAAAGAAAATGAATTCTTCCTTCATACTCTAACTTTTCAAAACACATTCAAATTAGTCTCCAAGTCTAAACATTTGAAATTTCTTCAACCCTTATCAACCGGCCTGGTCTAAAGACCCTTGGGCTCTGTCTTCTCAAACTATTCTTGGTTTAGATCTCTTTTAAAGTCTCCATTAACAGCTCACACACAAAATGGTAAGGTTGAAAAGTGAGAAAACTTACATTATCCCTTCCTCAGCATCTAATAGGACACCAAAAGTTCAACGCCCAAAGAAAGGCAAAAAGAGAAAAATCTCACGTACACCAGGGAGGGACACACTGTCTAAGTGCCAGGTTCTTTGATTCATCGTTCATTTATTTCCCACAGCTACCTGGCAAGGTAGGAACTGTTCTCTGAATTTTACGCATGAGATTACTGAAGCTCAGAAAGCCACAGCAATGAGATTCAGACCCTAGTCTGTCTGATCCCAAGTGTGGGCATAATCTACCTCAAGACTGACGAGTTATGCTATTCCATCTACATCACTTACTAGTTCTGGCTGTAAGTATACTACCTTTGGGAAATGTCCATCAAGTTTCAAAAACCAATTCCAGAGAGATATGCAAGATCATGGAGGTAAAACAAAAACAATACAGAGTAGTATAGACAATATACAAACGTATGTAGTTCTTTCTAGACATAGCCTTGATTTTTTCCCCTATTTACCTATTAATCAGTTTTAACCCACAAGTGACAGTTTATTAATGCTTACCGTATTCCAAATACTCGGTCTATCAAAAAGCCACCAAAGAAACACAAAACTACATTGGGCCAAGAATACCAGGCATACAGCAACATGAATTTCGTGGTATTCACCTGCATATCCTATATGGAAAGAAAACAAAACTACTGTTTCAAACACTGATGTTTAGAAACTAACAAATCAAAGCATGACAATCTAAACTAGGAAATGGCTACATTCATTCGTTCTGGGTAGAGCAGGGTCTTCTTAGCCATTTGGAAGTCACAGTCTGCTTTGAGGAACTCATGAAACTACCCTAGAAAATGCAGTCAGACAGGAATCCATGTGACAGGTCAGGAGCTTCATGGTCCCAGGGTCAGATGCTCCGCTACACATTCACTACTAGATCTGTCTCCACCACCTATGTTCTTCGTATCCTTAACCCCCTCTACTGCCTGTCCTGGAGACTCCTCCCTTCGGAAAAGGATATTCATGTTCTGTCCTCGTGCCCTCCTCCCTCCTTTTCCCTTTCTCCTTCATTCCAGGATGCAAAGGGCCAAACACACTTCCCCTTGTCCAAAGATTGGAGGGGGGATAGACAAGGAAAAAAAGACTATTTAAAAATCTATTAAAATATAAATATATTGCTATAATGTAAAACCACAATACTACTCCTGACTTAGGCAACCTTCTATAATCAGTATCTATATTTTAAAAACAATGTATTTTAAGAAATTAAAAAGCCGCCCAATCAAATCATTCTTCATTCTGAGAGCCTGGAAATAGGAGAATGAGGTGCAACCAATTCTCCGTCAGGCAATGGGACAGAGAAACGCAGCCACAACTCTGCTCGGACCGCTAAGCAGTGCTGTGGAGGGAAATGGCACAAAAAGCTACATGGGCTACTAATAAATTCTTGTGACCACTCCCTCCACCTCAAAGAAAGCTACTTGTCGCTCACTAATTAGGTGGTAATAGATAGTAAAGTGGATTCTGGGAACATGTCAGACTCGGCAGCCTGGGAACTGCTGACACCTCAATGACTCTGCGTACCGTAGAGCAAACAAGAGAAATGCAAGTGAAATGTGAACTTACCCGTTGAATCTGAGTCTGAAGGGCAGCAGGATTGTCATAGCAAAAATAGCTACCTAGAAAAGAACAGGTCTGATTAATAACACTGCACACACACACACACACACACACAGAGGTTCATGTTTTAATTATGACTCAAATAGTGAGTTTTCATGTCTAGACTGGGGGCTCACACAGTGCAAACTTCTCTGGACCATTTCCACACCCATCAATATGTCTAAGTTGTAGACAAACATTAGAGACAACATGCTGAATCATTATCAAATTCTTAGTGTGCGGATACAGCAAATACTGAGAACCTGACTTATGTTCCTAATTAACAATGAATTGCTTTCCCATTTTACTTCTCCCATGCTTCACATATCTATTATTGTTTAGCATCTTCAACATGCCACTATATTTTCTTTATTTGAAGATACCAAAAACACATGCTAAAGATATTATCAACTTCCTCATAGTTTCCTGGTCATTTGACCGTAGTTTACTTCTTAGAGGAGAGGAACGGAGCTTAACATTTCTAATTAAGTCAAGCTTGGAAACAAGATCCCTCGTTCTACAAAAAAAGATGCCCAAGATCAAGTAATTCAGTGAATATAATACAGAAATGACCAAAATTAAACTGAGAGACTGAAAGATTGTATTAAAACCTACTGACTGTCAGGAGAGGGATATGTTTCACATCATGTATTGACATTTATTTCGAAAGCATTCTCATTGATAGTCTCTGGGAGGCTACAGGATAGTACTGTTCCCATTTGTCCACTAACTCTTTCCTGAGAGATACTATTAAGCTTCCCATCGCAAAAGTATTGGTTCAAAGAAAGGACATTTTAAGAGGCTGATCTATCCTTTTAAGAGGCTGATCTGGCTGAGACCTAGGCAGCTAACCAGAGATCAGCAAAGGCAATCTGTATGTTTGAATAGGGACAATTTTTAAAGCCGTATTGTTATTTATTCTTGTATTTTTTGTTGTGTCTAACCCTAGGAATTTAAGGCTCCAGGTTTAAAAGCTTATAAGAAACGTTTATGACATGCTTTATTAAGTCACATCATCTTAAAAATTTTAGACAAAAATAGTTAAGAAATCAAAGCGGACTGCATAGCCATTTCTATAGTCCATTTTTCCTCAGCCTGCTTGGTACACGGATTCCAGCGGCCCTGTGAAAATGCATTGTCCCCTTTCATAACAAACTAATACTGGCATCAGGGAGGCTGGATGGATCAAAAGAATTGGAATACGGTAAGCTGTCTTTCAAATTATTTCAAGAAATTGCTTTCGGAGCCGTCGGATTGCCTAAGTAAAACCATCCACGCCAAACTGATCACAAATTCCATTCCCAGACCATTATCTCACGGGTGGGTCCGGAGGGGCCCAGAGCAAAAAAACAAGGGACCCTATCTGAAGCAATGAGCAAGATAGCTAGTCCCCAAAAGGGTGAGAAGCAAGAAAGATTGTCAACGATTTTTTTTTCTTTCAGACTGGGTTTTTTCTCGCGGGGTGGGGTGGGGGCGAGGTGCAGAGTGCCATTGAAGTTCCTCAATCCCTCCCGGCGCGCGCACACCCCTCTGAGAAACCTCAAGGACCGCGCGCTGCTTCTCGCTCTTCGGCTGCACAGGGCGAGTGGCCACCCGGGTTCCGAGGAGCGCCGAGGACAGAGCCTCCCTCAGCCAGTGAACCGACTCCCACCTTCCCGACACCTAAGTCGCGCTGCCCCCCCGGGGCACCCCGAGGCTCCGGGCACCCGTGGGCTCCGCGCGGGTCTCGGGGCGCTCCCCCTCGCCGGGGGGCGCTGGAACTTCCAGGAGGATGAGCCCCTCCCTGCCCGCCGGCCGCCTCACCGAAGCCCAGGAAGCACATCAGCGCCAGCACCAGAAGCCGGTGCGCCAGGCGACTGGGGTCGCAGAGGGCCGGTGACACCCCGGCGCCCACGGGGGTGGCGGGGGCCCCTCGGCCGGCCTCGTCGGGGCCGCCGGGCAGCAGCGCCCGCGCCTCCTCCTCCTCCTCCTCCATTCGGCCTGCAAAGGAGCGCCAGGCACCGACCGGCTCCCGGGAGCGGCCCGAGCCCGGGTCACGTGACGGCGCCGGACACGTGACGTCGCGTCCGTCACGCCGGGCGGCGCTCACGTGAGCGGCCGTGGGGACGCAGGGACGGGGCTGGCGGGCGGCTCCGAGGAGCCTCGGTCCACGCTCTGAGGGCGGGGCGGCGGAGACTGGTTTCCTCTCGGAGACCGTGGTGACGCGGCGGAAGCCCCTCAGCCTCCACCGTCAGCCCTCCGCGATGTACCGGCTGCTCCTGACCGTCCCGCCGACCTCCCCTTTTCACACCCGCGGGGTCGCAGGGAGCGCCGTGCGGGATCTTCAACCTGTTGAAGCTGATGCCTCCGCGACAGCCCTCTGTCCTGTAGAGTGGCTAGGATGTGTAATCAACTCCATGGCGATGGCCTTGCTGGGTCTGGGGGTCAAGGCAGGCTAGGGGATCTTGCTCCACTGCGTGTAAAACGAAGAACCAAAATAACCGAATGCATTATAGAGGAAAGCCCTCAGTGAGCGCAAGAACAAGGAGGCTGCCCTTGGAATGTCCACGTAAAGTCTTTGAAGTACAAGCTGAATGAGCTTGTTGGTGCGGGCCGCCCCCTGGGCTCCGCACCTGACCCGTCCTGGGTGGGCCTGCCCGCACTTTGAACACCAAGCCAGCCACTAACTTCCCCTGGAAGCAATACTGTTCAGCGACCCTTACCGCTCTCAGAAACCACCGACTGCGCTGCAGGAGAAAGATGAGACTGCCTGTTCCTCCAAAGATTGACAAGTTCCAAAACCCTCTAGACTACACTGGTTCCCAACCTTCCTCATTACAAGACCCTTTCAGTTCCTCATGTGGTGGTGACTCCCCCCCCCCCCAACCATAACATTATTTTCGTTGCTAGTTCATCACTGTAATCTTGCTACTGTTATGAATCAGGCGACTCCTGTGAAAGACTCCTTCGACACCCAGAGGGGTCTCGACCCACAGCTTGAGAACCGCTGCTATACAAAGTCGGAACCACTCAATGACAACAGGAATACTCACAAAGGAGCCCCTGGGTGGTAAAAACAAAACCAGCAAAAAGATCACTTTGGAACCGAGAGGGAGGCGTGTTACTCCAGAGAAATACATGAGGTCACTCGGAGTCAGACATGACATCACACAGCACCAAACAATAAGCACAAACCTTTTTGCGCCCTTTCTGATGCATCGATCCCGGTGTCGGAAATCAAGATGGAATGAGAAGGGCTCTCTGGTCTGGTAGTTGGAGAGGCAACAAAAATGTAACCTTTTAAGAACAATACGTTAATGATGTATAAGTGGATGAGGACAGCTGCAGAGATAGGCTCTGCATTCCCTAGAAACGCCTGGGAGGGCCTTTTGGGAAAGAAAGAATGGTTATATAATTTAACTATCTTTGGAAGAAGGGGGAGAGAGGGATAGCCTGGAATTGTGAGAGAGAAAATTCAAGAAAGAAATGCTAAGCTTTTTCCAGGGGATCCACACAGGGATGGAGGGAGAGTAGCAAGAATGTTGGTATAAATTAGAATGACTGGTGGCACCTAACAACACGACTGTAATCTTGGTGTTTTAAAAAATTCACTCTGAAAAACAAAAGATTTTTTTATTTAAAAAAATTCACTCTGGTAGTATATAACCTTACTCCAACGTTCTGAGTGTACTCAGCCTTCAGCAACAGATTTTTTTCAGGGAGATACAACCATCAGCGGAATAACCGTGGGATTATTAGATGTTGCAACAGTGAAGATTATAGACATCACAGGCCTAAATCGGAAAGGAAACAGTGATTCAGTTTAAAGAATCAGCAAATAGGAGGCTAAAAAGGACTAACTGGGAATAATAGTATGTGATGTCCAAAAGAGGAAGGACTTAAAGAAGTCTACCAGATTTCTAGTTGGGGTCCCCAACAGAGGTTAATTTTCTTTATGAAAAAGATGAAGTGTTAGAAATGTTCGTTCAGTTTGGAATGTGTTGCCTTAAAGATGTCTAAACACTTTTCACTTCTCATCCTCGCTTCAGCTCCACTTAGAGGAGCTTCCTGTGTTCTGAAAGTTCCAGTGTCAAGATTATCAACAACTCCATCTTTCCAAAATGGTCACTTCCCATCCTCCTCTTTCTCAGTCACTCTGTAGGAGCTGGTGACATTGACTGAGACCTCACCATGGAGTCCATGATGTTTGCCTGAAATTCTGCCAACTTTGCTGAGCTCTCTCATTTGCTATTTCCTTTTCTCAGTTCCTCTTCAACCCAAGTGCTCCAAAGTCAAGTTGTCTTACTCAATCCTACACTCCAGTCCGTGAAAAGGACGCCATGCTTGCTAAAGTGGAAGGGCAGCGAAGAAGAAGAAGGCCCTTAACAAGATGAGTGACACTGGCTACACCAGTGGGCTCAGGGATAGGAACAATTGCAAGGGAGGCGAAGGATCAAACCTTATTTCATTCTGTTGTGCCTGGGGTTGCGATGGTCAGAGCTGACTCGATGACACCTAACAACAATAGCATACTTGAAATGTCATCACAGTACGTTCAATATAGAAGCCATGTACCACATGGGGCTATTGATCACTTAAAATGTGGCGAGTTCAAAGTGAGGTGTGCTGTAAGAAATTCCAAAGACTTGGCATGAAAAAGGAATGTAAAATATCTTAACAATTTTTATGTTGTTGAATCCATATTTGAGTATAGGGAGTTAAATGAAATAAGTTAATCATGTACTTTTTAAAAAGCTGACCAACTAGAAATTTTAAAGTTGTATGTAGCTCATGTATTTTTATTGATGCTAATTCATATACTGATGCTTCCAAAATACTTACCTACAGACCCCTGTCTTGAGCAATAAACCTCCTTTGCCAGTTGCCTTCAAGACATCTCTCCTCAACTGACTTAGGAATAAGTGAGCTTGCTCTCAACGGATGGAGTTGGGGAGGAGTCGAGGGCAATTTGGGCAAAGGCAATATCATATGCAAAGGCTTAGAAAGCATTACAAAATCCCATCAGCTTTCACATGTCGTTCATCCGGGTTTGCCTAGGAAATGTCCACTCAAAAATGTCGTAAGTCTGGTGAAAACAACTAAGTTGGTTTGAACCATGGGACTGGAATTTAAGAGTCTGGTTTTCTGACTTTGTTATACATTGGGTCATGCAGACTCGTTTATAGACTGATCAAAATCGATGTTATCACAGGAATGGAAATATCACATGGTCTTATCTGAGCTGAATTGGAGTAGACTGGTTTGGTTTACCTGCCTTAAAATGAAAATATGTCCTGTTGGATTACAAGGGCGTCCTCGCATTTTAAACCTGAATTTAAAAAAAAATAAAACAGTGACCCAGGTACAGGGAAGCCATCCTCTAGGACGTTGGGGGAGTCCTGCCCATTTCACCAGCCAGACCATTCTTGAACGGTCCTTTTCGGTCTTTTCCATGACCATCCAGGACCTGAGCAGCCAGCATCTTCCACATATCTAGCCTGGCGCCTTTCCTTTGACGGTTCCTAGTCTGAAGGGAGCTCTTCCTTCACCTCTCGGCTCAGCTTGGTTCATTATGTATGACATTTTCCTCAGAAATACATTTACAAACAAGTGTACTCCCTTATAGCCCTGGCTCTGGAATTCTAAAATTCGCCCATTTATAAAGAACTATAGCACTGATTAGAAGCTAACAGTTGGAAACAAGCATGCCTAGGATGAGATGCAATTCCAAACTTCTCCAAATTCCTAACAGTGAAGTATGCCCTACAGATTTCGGCTTTTAATAAATATAGCTCTAGCGTTCCCGCTGTGGAGGCTTTTATCCCTGCGTGCTTTCATTTCTCAATCTACTTTTTCTTTATATGTAACCAACCCTGCATTAATATATTTATAGATGTATTTGCTGCATGTATTTAGCTACCATGATACATGAAAATCTGCTTCACAGAACAATTGCAACATTAAACTTACGCATCTTCCTTTCTTGGCTACATTTTTGATAGATGCCCCAGGACGGTACTCCATGGTGCCACGGGGTGGATTCAAATCCCTAAAGTTGAATCTAGCAGTTCAACATAAGCCATTTGATTTATCCAGGGACCTCCTATGTAAATCAAACACTAAAAATCTAGACAAAACCAAAAATAACGGTATAGATTTATGAGCTACACATTGAAGAAGAGAAAGCCAAGAGATGAAAAACGATAGTAATGAACCTTTTGGAGGAATTGCTTTAAAAAGGCAAATATAAGCGTTCCTTGTGCGAACTGTGGATTTACTCTCAACCACAAGTTCATCCCTTTTGCGCATGTTCACGACTTGTGTTCCTTCTCCTGTTCCAGTTGGTATGGTGATACTACACTGTGTCGGTAGAGGGCAGAAGAGAGGCATCTCATGAAGACAGCATCCTTCCTGGAGCCGCTAGGCTCAATCAACATCTGAGACTGGTGCAGGAAAATAGTTCCTGCGCAGCTTCTTCTGGCTCTGCTTCAGCCACGCCGGTGGTTTCTCCAATACCAGGCATCCTATTTCTTTATATGGAAAGATATTTAAGAGACTCAGATTAAATAACCCCACCCAATGGGATTGATAACAGAATTGAATGAATGGATATATTGGAATGTGTAAGGTATGTCAATAAAACTATTATAAAAACATATAATGCATTTTATGAAATGAATAAATATTATTACAAGAAAAAATGTGTATGAACTATTGAATGTAAGACCGATAATCTTGTCTGTAAACTTTCACCTAATGTACAATAAAAGTAAAATATGTATATATTGTTACAAAATTTTTTTTAAAGACTCACATCTTAATACTGTAATAGAACTGTACAATTTGACTCTGTCATCAATAGCAACATGAGAAAGGGGAAAGAGAAAAATATTAGAAAAAATAAAATCAGCTAGTCCATTGGAAGAACAGCAGTCGGAAGGGAAATAGTACAATTTGGAAAGTACTCCTTAGAAGCAAGGATGGAGAGACTGCATCTTACATACTTTAGGCATGTGGTCAGGAGACACCAGTCTCTGGAGAAGGACATGTTTGGTCAAGTGGAGCAGAAAAAGATGAAGGCCCTTATGTTAGTCTAGGGTAGACTAGAGAAACAAATCCGTAGACACGCATATGTATTAACAAAGAGGTATATATACAAGGGCAGTTCAATATTGAAGAAACATCCCAGCCCAGTCCATATCAAGTCCATAAATCTAATATTAGCGCATATGTCTGATACCAATCTATAAAGTCCTCCTCAGACTCGAAAGACATGCAATGACGCAGAATGCAGGAGGATCACAGGCCAGTGGGTAGAAAGTGTTTGGATCCGGTGGTGATGTAAGCATCTCAACACTGGCAGGGGTCTCCACGTGACTTCACCAGCTTCCAGGGCTGCATCAGGGTAGTTCCATGTGTCTTGTAAGCTGCAGTGTTCTAGGGAGTGAACAGAGAGGAGAGGTGTCTCCTGCCTCCAAGGTGGAAAAACTGGATCTTCCAGAATTCTCAGGCCGTGCCCACACAGGCCTCAGTGGCTATGACCCAATTGACAGACTAGACTCCACCCTTTCACTCTCAATCCTTTCAAATCCCAAATTGACACCGGATTATGTAACTACCACAGTCCTCAAGGAAGCAGACTGGCACAGAGGCTGCAACAGCGGTCTCAGACATTGGAACAATTGTGAGGGTGTCAACCGCACAGGGCTTCATCCTGTTGTGCTTAGGCTCACTATGCGTCAGAAGCAACTTGATCGCACTTAACAACAATCCAGTTTTCCCTCCTGATGTCAATCCTAAGTGCCTGATGGAAAAGAGGGACCATTAGAAATAAAGCAGAAATTTAAACCATCGCATACCCACGGCAATCAATGAACTTAAAATCTTGGAGTGAACAACTGTATTAAATTCTGTGGTTCACCTGCTGTCATCTGTCCGAGCCTGATTGTCTGTGAGCACTGAAACAAGGGAGATTCGGTGTATGTCTCACTAGCTTAGGCCCAAACACTGCTGGATTCTCTGCTTCTGGTATATCTGAGAAGTGACCTGCCCCAACTAGATTGTACTAATTAGTGTGTCAAAGACAAAAAGAGCTGGCAAAGACAGGCAAGGTAGACACCATAAAGCCACCCTGTTTCCATGGAGCCAAGCGCAACTCGGGACGGCCTCTTTGTGACTGAGCAGAGCTGCACAGTGGTTGGTTTTGCAGAAGGAGCTCTGCTAGCCTGTCTTCAGAGGCACTTCTGGGTGGACTTGAACCTTCAACGTTTGGGTTAGCAGGTTCGTGCATTAACTATCTGTGTTAGTCTGAGTAGGCTAGAGAAACAAATTCATAGACAGCTCATATGTGTATAGGGAAGAGCTGTATATAAAGAGGAGTAACTGTACATTAAGAAAACATCCCAGCCCAGTCCAAATCAAGTCTATAAGTCCAATATTAGCTCATATGTCCAATACCAGTCTGTAAATTCCTCTTCAGACTCAAGTAACACATGAAGCAGCACCTAATTCAGGAAGTCTTACGGATCCAGTGGTGCTGGAAGCATCTCAGGGCTGGCAAGTGTTTCCATGTGGCTCCTCCAGCTCCAGGGCTCTAGCGTAGCTCATGTGTCTTGTCAACAAGAATGTCTCTCAGGGAGTGTAGTGTCTGTCTGCCCTGCCTCCAGTGAACTATTTATCTCCTAAGCGCCTCCAAATGAGGTCATCAAGCTGCTACCTGATTGACAGGCTAAACTCCACCCCTTCACTCTTAATAGTCTCAAATTGACAACAGATTAAGTAACTACCACACCACCCAAGGACACCTTGCAGCACCATACCTGGCTCAAAATACCTCTCTGGCCCATCTCCCACATTCCTGATGACCCCAAATTTTTAGTATTAAATTAAGTCAAATAACAGCATGAAGGTAGATGTTGGTTACTTGCAAATGCTGTCTCTTCCTAACAATAGATTCTGCAAAGCATTGCATATTGGTTCACATACAAATCCTCATGCTTCTATCCGTGGTCCTGAGTGTGTGTGGGGCAGAGTTTATCCAACCAGCCTCCTATGTTTGGGGATTTAGGAAGTTGCCTGTATCTTGGTTATTTGACGGCAAATAACGTCACACAAATAATAATAATTTTGTGCCTATGTATTTTCTGTGTCGTTGAACGTTTGTCTTCAGGTAAAAGTGGGACCGCTCAAAGATAAGGCAAGTATGTTTTGTTGGGAAATGTTACGTCCCCCTCAGAGGGTCACGGCATTATGAAAACGTCTGTCTTCCTGTAGGTCACGAAGAGAACGTGTTCTCAGGCTTGAGCCTGGTTGCCAGTCTGTACCAGCACCTGGCATGGATTTCAACAAACACATGGAGAAATACATGTAATATAATTTTTAAGTCACAAAGAATTTGCTTTGAGGATAAGTACAGGACTCCAGTTGGGGGCTGTCAGATAGGCCAGCCCTGATGTCAGCAATCCAACCCACCAGCTGCTCCGAGGGAGAAAGATGAGGTTGTCGGCCCCTGTAAAGACTCACAGCCTTGGATTCCCCATCAAGGTCACTGTGAGTCACAATGGAACCAATAGCACTGAGTCTTTTGGTTGTTTTCAGACTATCTATCACCCATCCCTGGTGCACCGTGGTTAAAATATTTGGCTACTAAACCAAAAGGTAGGTCAACTGTTTGAACTCACCAGCCCACTGGTGGAGTGTGTGTGGGGATGTAGCGTCTGCTCCTGTAAAGAGTTCAGGCCAGGTGCCTTGAGGGGCAGTTCTGCTTCGTCATCTCTGTCTCTCACTGCAGTGAATCATTGCTGACTCAGAGCAACCCACAGTAGATAGCCCAGTCTTTCTCCCGCAGGGCGGCTGGTGGTTTCAAACTGTCAATCATGAGGATCTCAGCCAACTCACAACCATGACACCACCAGAGCTAAGGACGCCAAGAGTCAGAATCAACAGCAGAGCATCCAGCTGTCTCCAAACATTCTCTGCACTTGGCACTCCTCACAGGCACTGCAGCCGTGTGGCCAGTGGGGGTCACTCTGGTGCTACCCTGAGAGAGACGTGAGTAGAATCCTCTCTGTTCAGTTAAGTCAGAACAATCCCCCTCCTCTGAAAACTCACTCGGTGTTCACTAGATAAAACTTGCCCGAGTTTCCAAGGGTCACAGCATTTTGGAAAAGCCCAAGATTAACCTGCTTGTCAGGATTGAGCAATTCAAAGAACTAAAGAAAACCAACCCAGCCCCACGACGGGATGCCACATCCTGCACCGACCCAAGGCCCTACACGGGACAGCACCTGACACAGTGGGGGATGTGCCACTGAGCTGACCCCACCACACTGAGGCAAAACACTGGGGCGTGCAATGGAGCAGTGGGGGAAGCAGAGCAAGGAGATCCTGCGGGAGTATAAAGGATGGACTTTGGGGTCAGGACGTGACACCCCATCAGACTCGTCCGGAAAATACTCCTAAAGGTCAACAAACAGACCTCGAACTACTAACACGTTGGGTTTTCTTTTTGCCGTCTTTTTGTTTTGTTTTGTTTTTTCTCTTCTTTTAAATTTTGTATGTCAGTGGCTCTTTTGTTCGTTAGCTTGTCGGTGTTGCTGCCGTCGACGCCATGTTCTTATGTGCTACTTTGGTGCTGTCAAAGCCATCTGCATTTTTATGCACATATTACTATAACTGCAGGTCCACCTCGATAAGATAGGCTGGACAATGTGAGAAGAAAATAACGGGACCAACGGTCCCGGAGGGACATGAGAGTGTGGGAGGTAGGGGAAGGGAGGAGGTGTTGGCCAACCCAGGGACAAGGGAACAATGAGTGGTTCAAAACCAGTGGAGGGAGGGGATGAGAGGACTGGTAGGGAGTGACCAAGGGCAAGGTAACAGAGGAATTACTGAAACCAGAATGAAGGCTGAACATGGTAGTGGGACAGGAGGAAAGCGAAAGGAAATAGAGGAAAGGAGTAGGAGGCAAAGGGCATACATAGAAGCCTAAATACAGACATGTACCTATGTAAATATATTTATGATTATGGGGAAATAGACCTATGTGCATATATTTATAGGTTCAGTAGTAGGGTAGCAGGTGGACATTGGGCCTCCTTGCATGCACTCCCTCAATACAATAGCACTTTGCTCAGTTAAACGGTCATTCCATGATACCCACCTTCCCAACATGATCACTGAAGACAGACGTGTGCATAAGCAACATGGTGAAGAAAGCTGATGGTGCCTGGCTATCAAAAAGATATAGCATCTGGGGTCTTAAAGGCTTGAAGGCAAACAAGCGGCCATCTAGCTCGGAAGCAACAAAGCCACAGAGAAGAAGCACACAAGCCTAAGTGAACACGAGGTGTTGAAGGGATCAAGTAGCAGACACCAAAGAACAAAAACCATCATTGTGTGATCACCTTCCTCACATAAACGCTGAAGACGAATGTGTGCATAAGTGAGTGTGGTGAAGAAGGCTGATGGTGCCCGCCTATTGAGAGATATAGCGTCTGGGACTTAAAGTCTTGAAAGTAAACAAGTAGCCATTGAACCCAGAAGCAACAAAGCCCACATGGAAGCAGCACACCAACATGTGTGATCATGAAGGGCCGAGGGGACCAGGTTTCAAGCAACAAAGGCGGGGGGGGGGGGTATCATATCATCGTGAAAGAGGGGAGTACGTGAAGGGGACCCAATGCCCATCTGTAGGCAACTGGACATCCCCTTACAGAAGGTTTGCGGGGAGGAGATGAGTCACTCAGGGTTCAGTGTAACAATAATGAAACTCAAAACCTTCCTCTAGTTCTTAAACGCTTCCCCCCAATTATCATGATCCCAATTCAACCTTGCAAACCTGGTTAGACGAGAGGATGCACAGTGGTACAGTGGGGATCTGGAAACACAGGGAATCTAGGACAGATGAACCCCCTCAGGACCAACGGTGAGAGTGGCATAACCTCCTCTCTGGGGGATGGACAACAGGAAAGTGGGTGAAGGGAGACGCCAGGCAGTGTAAGATAAGATAAGATAATAATTTATAAATTATTAAGGATTCATGAGGGAGGAGAGAATGGGGAGGGAAAACAAGAAAATGAGCTGATTCCAGGAACCCAAGTGGAAGGCGAATTTTGAGAATGATGAGGGCAATGGATGTATAAGGGTGCTTTACTCAATTGATGTATGTATGGATTGTGATAAGAGTTGTACGAGCCCCAATAAAATGATTTTTTTAAAAAACGAAAACCAACCCAGTAGGTTCTGATTTCGACGAGGTGCGTGGTGTGTAGTGTGTGGTGTGTGGTGGTGTGGACTCGGTACTCGTGAACCACAGGACCTAAGTGATGATCACGTAGCTCTGGGGCTTACACAGATACTTCTGGTTGGCGTGAAATGACCTGCCCACGTTGGGGGGGAAGAGAAAGAAAGGTTAGTTGAGGTTCCACTGACCCCTCTGCAGCCAAGTTTATGCAGACTTCCAAGTTTAACTCCTGCAGTCTCTGTCCTAACGCTACCTTCAAACTAGCAATCTTTAAGTGAATTGCGAAAGCGTTTATGTATTAAGGGAAAAATGCCAGGGTCTCTAAAGCACCCATTGGTGTTGGGTGCCACGCGGGTCTGCTCCGAGTCACAGAGACCCCCTGTGTGGGTGTGACCGAAGGAAGCCCTGCTGGTCCTGGCCATCCTCACAAGAGCAGGTATGCTGAGTAGGTACTGTGACTGCCACTGTGTCGATCCATTTTGATGAGGGTCTTCCCCTTTATCATGACCCCTGGACTTCGCGGAGCATGGTGTGTTTCTCCAGGGGCTAATCCCTCTGAGTAACATGGTCAGTCTATTGCAAAGGAAGTCTTACCGCCTCCCTCTTTCCCAAGACCCATGTGTTCCCTCTGCTGCCAGCCCATGGTATAGGCAACTCTTCTTCGCCAACACCATAGGCAAAGGTGTCGGTTCATTGTCCAGCCATCTCACGAATCTGAGGTGACTGAGATATCCTGGGTTGGTCAGGTGCTCCTAGTCCTCCGTGTGCTACCTCTGCTCTTTAACACTGGACATAGGTCTTAGGACGTCCAGTCACCTATTGCAGTAGCATCATTTGATTTGACTGGTTTGGGTTTTTCCCCTGTGAGTTTTAATTAATAGTTGTCATCTAGCCAGCTCCAACTCAAGGGGGACTCCACATATAGCAGAACAAAGCACAGCATGTCTTGCGTGATCTTTACAATGATTATTGCTTGAAACCATGGTGACAGCCACTGTGTGCATTGAGTGACCTCTAACCTAGGGGTCATCTTCCAGTACCCTATCAGACAACATTTTGCTGTGCCCTGTAGGATTTCCATTGAGCACTTTTCAGAAGCACGTCCCCAAGCTCTCCTTCCTAGTCTGTCTTAGGCTGGAAACTCCACTGAACCCTGCCTGCAATGGACAACCCTGCTGGGATTTGAACTAGCAGTTACTTTCACAGAGGGCGCTGAGCGCTTCCCTCCAGGCTGCTGCTCATGCAGCGCTCAGAGTTTATGACAGCAACACTGGCATGTCTCCGTGCACGTGGGGGGCATGGGTTTCCATTTTCTGGAGATGGTCTCTCTGCCCACCCAGCCCCGCAAGCAAATGGTAGGAGAAGGGCTTAAATCTTCTCCATAACATTAGGCTATTTTTAAAATCATTTTATTAGGGGCTCATACAACTCTTCTCACAATCCATACATATATCAATTGTGTCAAGCACATTTGTACATTCATTGCCCTCATCATTCTCAAAACATTTGCTCTCCACTTAAGCCCCTGGCATCAGCTCCTCAGTTTTCCCCCTCCCTTCCTGTTTCCCCCTCCCTCATGAACCCCTGATAATTTATGCATTATTATTTTGTCCTATCTTGCCCTGTCCGATGTCTCCCTTCACCCACTTTTCTGTTGTCCGTCCCCCAGGGAGGAGGTTATATGTAGATCCTTGTAATTGGTTCCTCCTTTCCACCCCACCCTCCCTCTACCTTCCCGGTATCACCACTCTCACTACTGGTCCTGAAGGGATCATCCACCCTGGATTCCCTGTGTTTCCAGTTCCTAGCTGTACCAGTGTACATCCTCTGATCTAGCCAGATTTGTAAGATAGATTTGGGACCATGATGGGGGAGGGGGAGCCTTTAAGAACTAGAAGAAAGTTGTATGTTTCATCGTTGCTACACTGCACCGACTGACTCATCTCCTCCCTGCAACCCTTCCATAAGGGGATGTCCAATTGCCTACAGATGGGTTTGGGTCTCCACTCTGCACTCCCCTCATTCACAATGATAGGATTTTTTGTTCTTTGATTCCTGATACCTGATCCTTTCGACACCTTATGATCACACAGGCTGCTGTGCTTCTTCCATGTGGGCTTTGTTGCTTCTCAGCTAGATGGCCGCTTGTTTACCTTCAAGCCTTTAAGGGGAACATTGGATCCTACAGGGTGAACATGAGCGTGAAAGAACTACCACATATGACCTTTCATTGCTTGAGATTTCACTAGGTCTGCAGCCTTGAAACCTTGCATGTGGGAGCTGAACATGAAATTCACTCATCACTGTTAGAGGCATGTGAGTGGGCCCAGGCCTTTTGAGAGCTGACCTCACCAATCTGTCACGGATGCCTACAGGACATCTGGCCTTTATAACTCACAGCTAACTGGGAGTCATCCTCAGGAAAGAGGAGTTGCTAGCAAAGGACCTCATGTTTCCTTTAGGGCTTACAACATATAGCTTAACGTCCCTGAATCTGCTTTCTAAATGTTTTCAAACAAAATACAAATTAAGCCTACTACCACTATGGTGTAGTTTAATCTGCTGTTCATTACAACACAGTTCTGGCCTATCTTCTAACTCATCATTCTAGAACTCTATGGGATTCTGTATAGAACTTTTTGTTGAGTTCAATGCCGGTCGACAGAGCAGACTATCAAGTTGCCTTTCAGTGATTCGCGTGCACTTGACTTCATCTCATTCATTCCGATCACCTCCATGCTTACCCTGCCTCCTCCCTGGGTTTCCGGTTTCCATGCCTCCTCCTTTCCTAGCCATTCAGCACTTTCTCCTGGGAGATGCTACCCCTTCAATCACAAATGAATCATGATCCTACCATGTGTGTGCATGCCTCTTTAATGTTATTGTTCCCTTGTGGATCTGTCTATTGTTTGGGTGAAAATTGAGCAGAAGGTGCATTCTTTTCCAGACATTAAGAGCCAGTCTCGGGGTTGTGCGGGTCTCTGTCTAATCAATGAGACTGGTGTCTTTTCAGCACTACAGAGGACAACCCTGCAGGTACAGTTCAGAGACAGCAGTGGGTCTGAGGTGCCCACGTGGGGGCAAACCAAGAGGGGAGTTCCACAGACCAGGGTTGAAAACGAAGCCACATCTTGGGGGAGCCTGATTGTAGACTTCTGATGGGGGGAGGGGACCAGCACTTGGCACCTCATCTGAACTGGTTGGGGTTACTCACAAGGGGCCCACTGAAAGTCTAAAATGGGGTGAGGAGCAGGCACTAGACCGCTCCATCCCTAACTGCAGGAGACCTGCCTTTGGTCAGTCACGAATGCTGAGGACCAAAAGGCTATAAGTACTGTGTGGTAGACAGGTCCTGGCCTATGGAACCCTGAAAGAAAGGGGGACTAGCCCGATGGACTGTAACATGTCCCTCTCTCTATTTAACAAGGAGATATCCAAGATATCCATCTGCCCTGTTTCAAGATCCCTGATACACTTGTGACTACTTGGATGCCCCTTTTTTTGTCGTGTGTGTGTGTGTGTGTGTGTGTGTGTGTGTGTGTGTGTGTGTGTGTACAGGATAAGCAACCTACTGAGGTCCAAAGCAGATCAGAGACAAGGATCTGGAGCAGGCCAGAGTCCCATGAGCCAGGCCAGACAACTTCGAGCAGAGCTCTTGTCTTGCCAAGTCAGCTTCCAAGGACATCCTTAGCCGATGGCAGCAAGGTGATCAGTCTGCCCGCCTTAGCATCCCCTTCCAACCCCAAACTTCAGAATTACAGCCCTGACGGTACAGAAAGAGGGCTGGAGAGGAGGAGCTGATAATATGGTTGACTGTAAACCCCACTCCAGGGGAGTGAGCAACAGAGTGGTACGTGAATGGAGACAGTGGATGGAGTAAGATATGGCCAAAGTAAATAAATAAGAGTCCCTGGGAGGCCAGGACACGGGTGAGCTGATACCAAGGAGGCAAGAAGAAAGAGACTCTTTTGAATCTGATTGTGGCAGCAGTGGTCCAAGACTGCGTGATATGATTGAACTATGAAAAGTTATGATGTATGTAAGAGCTACCAATAAAAATAAATTCTAAACGTTAAATTTTTTAAAAAAGAAAATGGAGAGAATATACAGTCACTGTACAAAAAGAACTAGTCAACATTCCACCGTTTCAAGAAGCAGCAGATGAGCAAGTACCATTGGTACTGAAGGAAAAAGTCTGCACTGCACTGAAAACAGGCCAAAGCAAAGCTCCAAGAATTGATGGAATACCGATCGAAACATTCCAGCAAGCTGATGAAGCACTGGAAGCACTTGCTCATCTCTGCCAGGAAGTTTGGGAGACTGTTTCTTAGCCAATTGACTGGAAAATCTCCATATGTGTACTCCTTCTAAAGAATGGTGACCCAGCAGTGCTCAGATTGTAGAACAAGATCATTAACATCACATGCAAGTAAAACGGTGCTGAAGATCATCCTATAGCAGTTGTAGCAGTACATTGACAGGGAGCTGCCAGAAGGTCAGGAGAAAATGTGGAACAAGGGGTATCATTGCTGATGTCATGTGGATCTTGACTCAAAGCATAGAATACAAGAACGATGTTTACTTACGTTTTATTGATTATGCCAAGGCATCCAACTGTATGGATCATAACAAACTCTGGATCGCCTTGAGAAAACACTTCATTGTGTTATGCAGAAATTGTGCATGGATCTAGAGGCAGAGGTACAAAGAGAACAAGGGAATACCGCATGCCTGAAAATCAGGAAATGTGTGCATCAGGATTGTAGCCTCACCCACACTTATTCAGTATCTATGCTGAGCAAATCATCAGAGAAGCTGGATTATAGAAAGAAGAGCTTGGCATCAGGATGGGAGGAAGGCTTACTAACAACCTGCACTCTGCAGGTGACACACCTTGCTTGCTGAAAATGAGGAGGACTTGAAGCACTTGATGATGAAGATCAGTGCTGCAGTCTTCAGTATGGATCACAACTCAATGCAATGAAGACCCAAATCCTCACAACATCATGAGAAATGGAAACAAGATTGACGTTGTCAAAGATTTTGTCTTGCTTGGATCCACAATCAATGCTCATGGAAGCAGCAGTCACAATATCAAAAGATGCATTGCATGGGGTAAATCTGCTCTGCACAACCTCTTTACAGTACTCAAAAGCAGGGAGGTTACGTTGAGAACTTAAGTGGGCCTGATCCAAGCCACGGTATTTTCAATCACCTCATAGGCATGTGAAAGCTTGATCTTAATAAGGAAGAGTGAAGAAGAATAGACGCAATTGAATGGTGGTGTTGATAAAGAATAGTGAACGTAACCATGTACCGCCAAAAGAACAAACAAATCTGTCTTGGAGAAGTATGGTCGGAGTGCTCCTTGGAGGCAAGGAAGGCAAGATGGAGTCTTACATGCATTGACCATGTTGTCAGGAGACACCAGTCATATATTTCCCCCCACCCCTCTTCTAGGAAGAAGTCCTGGTTGCACAATGGGTGTTTCTTGTTATTGTGCTAAAGATCATATAAGTCCCTCATGTATCCTCCTTACAAGTAACCTAGGAGCAAGAATAGCTAGACTTCTCACATACTTCAGACATATATTTGGACATATTACCAGGAGACATTAGTCCCTGGACAAGGTCCTTATGCTTGGTAAAATAGAAAGCCAACAAAGAGATGGATTGACAAAATAGCTGTAACTATGGACTCAAACACAACAGTGGTCATATATGTTGTTGTTGTTACTAGATACCGGTGCTGGCGGAGTCAGTTCTGACTCATAGCTATCCAATGCATAACAGAACAAAACACCACATGATCCTCACAATTGTTCGTACATTTAAGCCCATTGTTGCAGCCACTGTGTCCATGTTCTTGTCGAGGGCCTGCCTCTTTTTCGGCGCCCCTCTACTTTCCTAAGCATGATGTCTTTTTCCAGGGGCTGGTCTCCCCTGAGACATAGCCAAAGCCTTCCATCCTTGCTTCTAAGAAGCACTCTGATGATACTTCTTCCACAGCAGTTTTGATTTTTTGTAATTTTCTCGTGCTAGTAGAAAGCAGCATGTCAGCAGAATCACTTTGTTTTTCCTCCCATATTATTTACCTGAAGACCAGCAAGTAGCATCCTTTTTTTTTTTTCCTACACCGAGGTTCTCAGACACAGTAGTCAGATAGCTATCTCAGCTTAAGTACTACATTAAGTCTGTGTGGTAGTCACCTAATCTGGTGTCAACTTGAAGATTAAGAGGGTAGGGGTGGAGTCTAGCCTGTCAATCTGGAGATAGCCAATGAGACCTCTATGTGGGCATGGCCTTCTCCTGAGAATTCTGGGAACTCCAGGATTCCTTCTTGGAGACAAGAGACACTATCTCTCTCAGTTCACTCCCTTGGAGACTCTACTGAAAAGGCTGATACACCCTGGGAGACATAGCAGCTGACAAGACACATGGACCCACCCTGATGCAGCCCTGGGTGCAGAAAGCCATGCAGAGACCCCTGCCAGCGCTGTTTCCAAGGCCACTGGATCCAAAGACTTTCTACCCACTGGCTTGTGATCTTCTACATTTGGTGTCATTGCATGTGTTTCATGAGCCTGAAGAGGACTTTATAGATTGGTATTAGACATATGGGCTAATATCGGACTTATGGACTTGATCTGGACTGGACTGGCCTGGGATGTTTTCTCAATGTTCAATTGTTCTTGTATATAAACCTCTCCCTTATATACATATGAGTGTCTCCTGAATTTGTTTCTCTAGTCTACCCAGAATAACACAGTCTGTAAAACAAAAAAACTCAAACTCACTGGCATTGAGTCTATGCTACCTCATAATGATCCAATAGAAGAGAATAGAATTGGCCCTGTGGGTTTTCACGACCGTATGTCTTTACAGAAGTAGAACGCTTGGTCTCTCCCCCTCAGAAGAGCTGGTGGTTCCGAACTGCTGACCCAGCAGTTAGCTACCCAACTATAGCCCTCTCCCTATTGAGGTATATGGAGAGAACCCGCCTTTCTCAGATTACAAGTGATTTATGAAAGCAAGAACAAATGTGCACGCGATCTTTAGAGCAACAACAGGAAGCACACTGGGTAGTCAAAGTAACACAATGCCAATTTCTTCACCTGGCACTTGGATGCTTTGTTTTCCCATGACTCTGGGCTTACCATGTGCACTCAGGGTGAAGTCAATAAATGCTTTCATATCAAATTATATGCTCTGCAAATGCAAACTACAAGTGGAGGCCTTTTCCAGTTTCTGTTATTTCGTATCGCCCCCCCCCCCCCGCCCCACCCCAAAGTTTCACTAAAGCACCTTTTAAATTAGCACAAAGGAAACACAATGGTTTCTAAATGATGACGGCCAACTACCTCTTAGGTCGGAGTGAGCGCTTGGTGGGGGCAGGGCCCAGCCTGCAGAGGAAGCCAATGAACAGATGCACTTTGTTTGTTTGGTCAAACTGTCCCACAGGAAGTATTTCTTATTCGTGAACGTGGGCTTGTCATTATAAACAGGGATCCCGGGTTATGAAACACTTTGAGTGTTTTGTTCCCTTATTTTGGTAGCATACTGAAGTAGTCCTAAAATCAACTGTAAGTTGCCTCCCGTGGTGCAACGACCCTGGACACACAGCCGAGAGTCCATCCAAATAATGCTAAACGGTCCTCCCGGGAATTACACTGAATTTTAACGAGTCCTTCTTAAAAGGTTACACAGGGCCGAAACCCACTAAGAAGCCGTTCTTAAAATAATAAAATCATAGAGCAGGAGAACCAATTTGTGGTTGCAAGGGAAGGAGGTGGGCATATTTTTTTCTAAACTAAGTGGAATATGATTATTAATCGGAAAAGTACAAAGATAAAACTCTACAGATCATTTATTTCTAAAGATATTCATCATTATCCATTTGATCTTTTTCATTTTCAACCATATACAGTTTTCACCTTGATGATGACCTTGCTGAGTGGGAAACATAATATCTTTAATACATGAGTTAAATCTCAGATGATGTTCAAATGGACTGCAGGTAACTGCTTATGTCAATAATAAATACAGTAGATTACTTTTAAAACCCATACTCGGGACTTTTTATTACGGATGCAATTGCTGACTTCACATAAATCAATGTACTTAAAGTGCTATATGATATCAAATGTTTCGCTTAACAGCATAAAATTGAGCAAAAAATATAAAACATGTTTTATAGGTGCTATAATATCCTGGACATGGGGGTCCTGATTTTTTACGTTACTCTGCTGCATCAAGTCCACTGAGCCCTCTAGAGAGCCCATACACTTGGGGATCAAAAATTGGCTTTCAACATTTTATTCACTTCGGCCATTATAACTGTCGGGTCAATGAACACAGGGGAGAAGCACAAGGTAGTGTGGGGCTTACGGAAATTGAAACATCTTATACTCTTTATCATTCTCTTCTCTTAATAACGCCTCCCGATGCATCTGGTCTTGACCATGCCCAAGCCCACTGGCCCCTTTAGCTTCTGAAGACATGGTCATTGGTGCATCAGGAAGGTCTTTTTGCTTACTGTACAGGGTCTGTTTTCCGCTGCATTATGTGGGCATTCATTCATGTCCTCAATCAGCAGAGTGGGTTGTCCTTGTAATTATTATTGTGGTTCAACAGTGGACAAAGCCAGGTAGAACCAGTGATGGCGGAGATGGGGGTGGATGTGAGGGACACTGGGGAGATCGAAATTCAGACTTGGTGAAGAAACAGAGTGAAAAAGAGCTAAGAAGGACAAAAGAAGATTTTTTTCTGAAGTGAGGCCTACCTGATGATAGTAAAGATACCAACACAAAGAGAAGTATGTTCCAGAGAAGGGAGGCAGAGACATCGGCCGAATGGAGGTGTGCCCTTTAGACACTAGTTGTTGTTGCTGTTGTTAGGTGTCATCGAGTCCGCTCTGGCCCATGACGACTCTAATGACAACAGCTGGAAACACTGCCCGGTCCTGCACCAGTCTCACAATTGTTCTTGTGCCTGAGTCCATTGATGCAGCCACTGTGTCCATCCATCCCGTCGAAGGCCTGCCTCTTTTTCGATGCCCCTCCACTTTACCAAACATGTCTTTCTCCAGCAACTGACAATAGCCAAAATATGTAAGATATAGTCTTGCCATCCTTGCCTCTAAGGTGCACTCTGGCCTTATTTCTTCCCATACAGATCAGTTTGGCCTTTTAGCAGTCTGTCTTCTCCAGTACCACGAAGCAAATGCACCCATTCTTCCACAGTCTTCCTTATTCAAAGTCCAACTTACACATGCATATGTCGCCATGGGTCAGGCGCACCTTGGTCCTCAGTGTAGCCTCTTGCTCTTCAATACTCTAAAGAGGTCTATGCAGCAGATTGACCTCATGCAAAGTGTCTTTGATCTCTTGATTGTTGCTTCCACGAGCATTGACTATGGATCCAAGCAAAACAAAATCCTTGACCATGTCAACCTTTTCTCCATTTATCATGAAGTTACCCGTTGGTCCAGTGGTGAGGATTTGGGTCTCCCTTATATTTAGCTGTAATCTGTCCTGAAGGCTACAATCCTTGATCTTCATCAGCGAGTGCTGCAATTCCCCCTCAATTACCACAAACAAGGTTGTGTCATCTGCATATTTCAGGTTGTTAATAAGCCTTCCTCCAATCCTGATGCTGCCCTCTTCTTCATATAGTCCCGCTTCTCTGATGATTTGCTCGGCAGACAGATTGAACACGTATGTTGAGAGGAAACAATCCTGACATGCACCTTTCCTAATTTAAAACCATGTAGTATTCCGTTTTTCTATTCCTACAATTGCTTTGATCCACGTACAAGTTCCAAATGAGCACAATGAAGTGTTCTGGAATTCCCACTCTTCTCCAGGTTCTTCACAGTTTATTATGGTGCACACAGGTGAATGCCTTTGCCTAGTCGATGAAACAAGTAAACATCTTTCTTGTATTCTTGGTTTTCAACCCAGATCCATCTGACATCAGCTATGATAGCCTTTGCTCCATGTCCTCTTCTGAATCTATCCTGAATTTCTGGCAATTCTCTGCCCAGGTACGACTACAACCATTATTGAATATATTAGGCAAAATTTTACTTGTGTGCGATATCAATGATATTGTTCCAAAGTTGGAGTGTTCTGTTGGGTCACCTTTCTTTGGACTGTGTACACGTATGGATCTCTTCCTATCAGTCGGCCAAGTAGCTGTCTTCCAAATTTCCTGACATAGAGAAGTGAGTGCTTCCAGTGCTTCTTCAACTTCCTGAAACATGTCGATGGCTAGTCTGTCAATTCCTGACACTGACGGCTACTCCTTCCAGTGCAGTTTGAACTTCTTCCTTGAGCAACATTTGTTCTTGCTCGTTATGCGCCCTCCTGAAATGGTGGAATGTCGACTGGTTCTTTTCAGAAACATGGGCTAGAAAATGTACACATGAAAACGCAGCCTCTGAAATCAAAAGGAAAGCCAGGAAGAAAGAAGATGACAGAAAAGCTATGCAGATGACATCTCTCTCTTTGACCAAAAATACCTGATAAATGGTAGGAAATCGAGCAATTAAATAATGAGTGATGCCTAATTTATATTTTTAAATGCCAGTGTCATGACTCCTTCTCAAAGGACAGAAATGAATGTTAAAATTAGGAAACCTGACTTCTTTTGAAACCAGGAAACATTTGTTATGTTTGAAGTCGTTGACAGTATTTCTCTTTTCTGTTGTGTGTACAGTCCCTATGACTCTTCCACTACAAAGTTATGCATCTCATAAATCCTTCAGAGTATTGTCTCGTTCAGCCCTGCAGCTCTACATCCATCCAGTCACCCATGCTCACCTCTGAACACTCAGAATCTATGACTTTGCCTCTTGAATCTCCAGAGCCCCAAACTGAAGGTAATGCTCTAGCATCTAGTCAAGCTCAGCACTGGATAAATGGGAAAAGGCAGAAAAGATGGCTATGACAAATTAACCAAGGGTAAAAATCAAATACTTTAATTTGTTTTTTGGTACTCCAAAGGAAAGTAAAAGTAAATAAAAATGAAATCTAATCTTGGTGAGTTAATTAGAAAATAAATAGTAAGAGTATATATAAACCCCACTGTGATAGTTAGGTTTATTGTGCCAACCTGACCAATAGGAACATGTGGGATTAATCAGGTCACAGTTTGATTGGAAGGCAAAGAGATAAATGACTCTGTAAGACCCGCCCCCATCTCTCTTGCTCTCTGGTGATCGAAGTGTGCTGGAACATACTGCTGTTTAGTTAAGTCTCTGCCTCAACCTGTGAGCTACACTACCTGTGGGCCAAGTCAACCTGTGGATCATGTTGTTAGAGCTTTAGGCTCCTTTGAGACCTGCTTCGCAACACTGCTGATGCATACATCGCTTAAGCTTGAGGCTGGTAGATCCTGTCACCTTGTATTGCTTGCGCTTGATATCCTATCTGGGCCTGCTTCACTAAGCTCCGAGCTACTGACTGTTGGTGACTGTGGCAGTTACATGATCTCCTGTCAACCTGAGTGAACAGGTGAAGTCTAGCCTGTCAATCAGGTCATATCCAATGAGGCCTCTGTGTGGGCATGGCCTTCTCCTGAGGATTCTGGGAACTCCTGTCTTCCTCCCTGGAGGTAGGACACACACTCTCTCTGTTTTGTTTTCCTGCTGAGAAGACACATGGAGCCATGCTGATCCCAGCCAGGGC
Organism: Tenrec ecaudatus; assembly: GCF_050624435.1. NCBI lineage: Eukaryota > Metazoa > Chordata > Mammalia > Afrosoricida > Tenrecidae > Tenrec > Tenrec ecaudatus. Next base: position 157,035,815 of record NC_134533.1, on the reverse strand, counting down.
CCATGAGCTGGAGGAGCCACATGGAGACCCACACCAGCACTGAGATGCCTACAACAACACTGGATTCACAAGATTTTCCACCCACTGACCTGTGATCTTCCTGAATTCAGCATCATTGTATGTGTTGCATGAGTCTGAAGAGGAATTTATACACTGGTATCAAACATATGGGCTAATATCAGACTTACAGACTTGATCTGGACTGGGCCAGGAAGTTTTATTAATATACAATTACTCTTTGATATAAAACTATCTCTTACACATATATGAGTCTCTCTGTATTTGTTTCCCTAGTCAACCCAGACTAACACACCCACCACAGCTATAATGAATGGACTATATAATGTGAGCAAAAAACGAAGACTTCTGAACTAGATTTTTAAAACAATGTGTTGGCACCAAATGCATGAGCAACAAGAGTAAAAAGTAGATAAACTGGATTTCATTTTTTAAATGTTTTCACTTTTTTATTGTTAATTGCAAGAGAGAGCAGATTAACCAGTCGTTTAGAGAGTCAGTTTTCCATTCAATAATTTATGTACATTTTGGTTTACCTCCTTGATTGTTATCCCCACCGTGTGAATCACGTGTCCCACGTCTCCCTGTGCTATGTTTCCATTCCTCCTTTTTCTTAACCCTTCTCAGCTTTGTCCCTGGGGGTGAGTTCATTTCCAGACCTAAAGGGTTATTAAGAGTCTTAGTCCCAGGGATTCCACCTCTCTATCCAACCAAGAAGCCTGGTGTATACTATGAATTTTTTTATTCTTTAAATCATTTTATTGGGAGATCTTACAGCTCTTATCATAATCCATACATACATACATTGTGTCAAGCACATTGGCACATATGTTGCCATCATCATTTTCAAAATATTTTGTTTCTATTTGAGCCCTTGGTATCAGCTCACTTTTGCCCTCTTGCCCCCATCCTCTCTCCCTCATGAACCCTTGATAAATTATAAATTATTATTATTTCATGTCCTACATTGTCTGTTGTCTCCCTTCACCAACTTTTCCATTGTTTGGCCACCTGGCGGTTATGTGCCGTTCATAGTGATCAGTTTCCCCTTTCCCCACCCCCACCTTCCCCTTCCCCTCCTGGTATTGCTACTCTCATTATTGGTCCTGAGGGGGTTCTCTGTCCTGGATTCCCGGTGTTGTGAGCTCTTATCTGTACGAGTGTACATGCTGTGATCTCACTGGATTTGTAAGGTAGAATTGGGATCATGATAGTCAGGGAAGCATTAAACAACTAGAGGAAAATTGTATGTTTCGTTGGTGCTGTACTGCACCTTGACTGGCTCATCTATATTATGGTTTCTTATTTTGACCCACCTCAAAATTTTAAAATGTTTTCTATCAAGGACATGGCCAAGAAAATGAAAAACAAACCTACAGATTGAGAGAAAATTTGGGGCAACCATATATCAGATAAGGGTTTCATATTAAGAGTATCCAAGGAACTCTCCAAACAACACCAAAACTCTAACAACCCAATTGAAAAATAGGCCAAAATGAGTGGTATATTGGTTTCTCCCATCCAGAGTAAAGAAAAGTGAAGACAATCAGAGTCAGGGAAGCAATTAGCCCAAAGGAAGGACTAATGGGTCATGCAAAACCCGGAAACCATGACCTTGAGACCAGAATAACTAGATGGTGCCCAACTACTACTGCTGTCTGCTGTGAAAGAGATCACACTTTCAAAAAGGACATAAACATGAAAAAAGGCATAATATCATGAATTAAGTGCCATTAAGTCAGCTCTGACTCACAGCATCAGAATGAAACACTGCCAAGTCCTCTGCCATCCTCACAATCGTTGTGTGTGAACATATTGTTGGAAGCTGCCATGACAGTCCATCTTGTTGAGGGCTTTCCTTTGTATCACTGACCCTCTACTTTACCAAGCATCCTTTTCTCCAGAGCTTAGTCCCTCCTGACAACATGGTCAAAGTATGTGATACAAAGTCTCATCATCATGCATCATCACTTTGAAGGAACATTTGAAGTGTACTTCCTCCAAGACAGATTGGCTGGTTCTTCGGACAGTCCATGGCACCATCAATATTCTTCACCAGCACCATAATTCAAATGTCTCCGTTCTTCTCCTGTCTGCCTCATTCATTTTCATAGGAGTCATAAGGAAAACACAAGTTAAACCCACAAGGAGGCACCACTTGACCTTCACTAAGGAGAAGTCACAGACAGTAGGCAGGAAAGTGGAAAATAGGCAGGGGGAAGGATGTGGACAAAGGGGAACCTTTATTCATCGTTGGTGGAAATAGTACAGCCACTGTGAAAATAGTTTGGCAGCTTTTCAAAAAGAGAAATATTTGGGCGGGGGTGGGGAGAAGTGCAATAATTGAAAGCAGCACTTCAAACAGACTCATGTATATCACTGTTCATAGATGTGTCATTTCTTCTCACTAATGCAGGGGTAGTAGCACCCCAGTGCCTATCAACAGATGAATGGCTGAACAGAACATGGTCTAAAGGGCAGCTCCTGGACCGTCTTGAAGGCCAGCAAAAAGACCCAGGATTTTTGTATATTTCTTCTCTCTTTTTATTTTATTTTAGTTTTCTTATTGATTTACTATTTTCATTTCTTTAAATCAGTTTGGGTTATAAATAATATTATATATATATGTGTGTGTATGTGTATATATATAGATAGGGAGAGAGAGAGAGAGAGACAGAGAGAGTGAGGGAATTGCTTGACTGTAAAAAGAAATAAAGTTCTTATACATGTCACCACATGGATGAACCCTGAAAACATTATGTAAACTAAGCCAGACCCATAGAACAAGTACTGTATGATCCCATTTATATGAAATACCTCGAATGGGTGAGGTAAAAGATTAATGGTTCCCAGGGGCTGGACAGAGTGGGGAGTTTTATAAAAAGGAATTCCGGTCTGGGAAGTGAGGAAACCATAGTTGTGACGTGTGACGAAGTAGGAGGGATGGAGAGAAGGCAACGCTCAGAAGGTGAGATGTGTCCAAAGAAGCCACCGGTTTGGCCACGGAAGGGATATCAAGGGGCAACGAGCAGCACAGGTGTGGATTTGATGAGGTAGCTGAGGCAGGGATACCCCAGATTCGGATCTTGAGGAAATGGGAGGGATGCCAGGAGGCAGCCGATATGGAAACAGCTGGGAGGGGTCCTAAGAATGGCCATATGTAGATAATGAGAAGGTGGAAGGGAAAAAATAAAAACAACTGTCTATGCTGCTTTCAATAGTTGAGTTGTACACATAAGACCAGAAAGAGATTGAAAGTGTGCAAATGGGGAAGAGTCACCCACACAGATACCCACCAAGGGGAAGCTAGTGTGGTTATTCTAATAGGAGACTGAGTAGATGGCGGGGCAGAAAGCATTACCGAACCCAAAGAGGGCCATGGCATAAGAGGTAGGCCCAATAGAAACTAGCACAATCTCAAGTCCTACAATATACCCCATTCCATCATTTCAAACAACAAAAGCCAAGAGTGGACAGATCCGAAGCACACCGCGTGAAGACATTGAGAAAGTCAAAACCAGCCTGAAGAAGGCGTTACTATCTATGCAGGAGGGCTGAGCCCGTGACTCCCGGAGCATTAGCTGCCCTTCAGGTTGTCTCAGGAACTCAGGGTCAGAGGCTTGGCAGTAGAGCAACGTCCTTCCATGAGAGCTCTTGCTCACTCAGTGAGATCTCGGGATCATCTCAAAAAACAAACAAAAAAAACTCACTGTCATGCAGTTAATGCTGCCTCAGTGTGACGCCTGTGGGTGTCTGAGACAGTAACTACTTATAGGAGTAGAAAGCCCAGTCTTTCTCCCGAGGAACTGCTGATGGTTTAGAACTACGACCATGCAAATCCTTGGACTACTCAAGTCACCTTAACTGAAATGCGCGCGCACGTGTGTGTGTGTGTGTGTGTGTGTGTGTGTGTGTGTTTTCACCCTTGTGTACAATTCCTTATTCTGGTTAAGAGTCGATGCTGAAGAACTCACATTGTGGGACTTCTGTTTACTGAAAGATGTCAGTTGTGAACTAGATAATCGGGCATTTTTCTTAAAATTACTTTCTTATTAAAAACAGAAAAGGATTCAACCAATTTAGCATCTGATGAGTATCTATTTCTCCTTAAATGCTAACAGCCAAGTATCCATCAACTGAGAGTGTGCATGTAAAAGCTGACTCTGTTCAAACACTAGTTCCTCTAATGGTGTGGTCCGCATGGAGGGAGACAGTCAAGTCTCCCACGAATCCCCACCCCGGGGCTCAGCTCCACGCAGCCACCCCCCTCAACAGCGGCAGTGCCTTGGCCCGAGCATCTGCAGAGGGTACCAACCGCACCAAGTGCTGGGAGTGGACTTACCAACGCTGTGTGCAACTGCATGCCAGGCGACCTTGTGCTGCAGCAAAACTCTAGCATAACCTCCACCAGGAGAGCAGCAGTAAGGGGGCCACCGACAGTCAACCACACTGGTCCCACAACTTCACCAACAGGCTGGGCTCTACTGATGCTCCGTTCACGGAGCTCATGTGCGCACCTCCCCTCCACAGGGACCATGAAGGTGGTAATGTAAGTGCCCGTACCAGCCATTTCGTAGGCTGTGCCCTATGTGACCCCTACTTGTCCTTGGCAGCTGCCACGAATGGGCTGGAAGGGCCCTTACATGGACTGGCAAACCAGGAAGTACTTGTCTGGCTGACACATCTACAAAAGGAAATTGACAAAAACAGGCCCCATGAGAAATTACGAGATTTTATCTGGGACACACTCCGCTCAAGACGGGTTGTTGCCAGGTTATGACCATGCAGTACTCAGGAAGACTGACCCACGATGTACCTGTCACGCTGAAACACCTGCCTAATGATCCCAAGTTAAAGCTGGTTGCTCAGCTGTATCAGATTATGCCCAATGTCCTCTTCGAGCAGAGCAAGGCCAAGAACCCCTGGCCCAGCGTCGATGCTCACAGTGGATGCTGCCCCAACACAAGGCCAGGGCGGAGATGAACTACTACACAGTCCTGTGTGGGGTGTCACGGGCCCTGGGAGTACAGGCACGGCGCATCTGGAGCCGAGCCCTAGGCTTCCCTCTAGACAGGCCCAAGTCCATGAGCACGGATGGTCTGCTGACGTTTGTGGAGACTAAGTCAGGGTGAGCCTAGAGTGGAGGGGAAAAGTAATTACCAGAAGTGAGGGTTGTTTTTTTAAGTATACCTTTGAGGGGCCTTCTAAAGATTTAAGATTAAGTTTTTTCTGAGGCACCGATAAAAAGTTTAATGTTAACTATAAATTAAGACTTGAAGAAATGCAATTGTGACCTCTGCACCTGTAACCAGATCCTTTCCCCAGCCGGTAGGAGGCGCCATCGCTGCAGGCTCACCAGGACGTCTCATGCGTGTGGAACGGTTCAGGTGGCTTCCTGCCATCTCCAGAGTGGGGACCTGGCCCTTCTATTCCTGCATCAAAGCTACTTCCAGAGACTCTTCAGTCACTTTGGGAACTTCTGGCTCTGCTCTGCTCTGCCCGTGCCGGCAAGTTAGGACTCTGTCCCTTCTGCTTCCATAGAAATCATGTTGGATTATTAGCTATACTACACCCAGTACTCTCTCCAGCCCCCACCCCACCCCCACCCCCCCACACACACACGTACACACACATCCATCCAGCAAGGCCTGTCGATTAGCTGGACACGATGCGGTGATTTTTTTAAAAAAAAAAAAACTTTTATTAGGGGCTCTTACATCTCATCACAATCCATAAATTCCTCCAATGTGTCAAGCACTTTTGTACATATGCCACCATCATCATTTTCAAAGCATTCTCTTCCCACTTGAGCCCCTGATACCAGCTCCCCATTGGATGTGGTGATTTCTTATGTGATTGGTACCCAATGTCTGATCAGAATTCCCTGGGGGTCATCTGTTCCCCACTATTTTAGTACTCACCTCCTTTCAGACTCTTTACTTGCTGGGCCTCTGGCTAAAGAAGCTCTAGGTATCCCCTCTTGTCCCTTCTAGACACCCCTCTCCACAGGTTATCTACCACGGTCGGATCCTTGGCGTCTCCTAGTCATTTGACTGTACCGGGGCTTTCTATGACCGATAAGCCCATTTATTGCTTCTGGAACACATGCCACTACCCTCCGACCTTTTCTTTGAAGGCGCCGTGGGGCAGGGAGCAGGGACTCGGGAACGACCAGTGTGCTATCCTCACGACCAGGCCCTAGGGAGACTGTCACCTCCTTTTGAGCGGGGGAAATGAAATTATTTACAAGTGGGCATGGTTCTTTTGAATTATAGCTCTTGGATCGGAGACAATGAAAAATAAGCCTCCTCACCCGTCGCCCCCAGAACTTACCATCTTACTGACGAAGGCCTTTCGTCCTGCCTCTGCCTGCCCAGAGCTCTGTTCCTTTCAGAGACCCCGCGGGCACCGGGGGCTGTCCTGCCTTTTCTTCCAGAAAGGACTGACAGACACTCCTGCCGTGTCCCCTTCCTCCCTCCCAACCTGGCCTGTGTTCGCGTGGCCCCAGTTCCCAGAAACATGCTGTTGAGATGGGCACGCTCTCTGTCAATCCCGGGTAACTGCCCCGTTGCAGACTTCAGGTTGTTGTGTACAAAACGCAAAATAAATGTTTTTTTATTAACAATTTGTGAGCATGCTATTAAAAAAAAACAAAAACCAATACAGGGAGTAACGACATTCACCTTTCTAGAAAATGGTGTCCAGGCCCCTGTCCCACTGTTGTGCCTCTTACCTCACTGCATCGCCATTCCCGTCTCCGTGCCGGAGGACGAGAGGACTGCGCTGCCCCACAATCCCGAGGCGCCCAGGGGAAGCCCTTAAACGGGCAGGATCAGTTTACTTAGGAGCCTGGCGTTGACTTCTGGGAAATGAATACGGTGATGCTGAGGTTGGAAGCCTGATTTGTGTCCTTGATGACTACATGAAGAAGCTGCGCTGTAAACAAGTGCGCGCGCGCACGGGTGCGCGTGGATGAACTCAGCCAGTAAACAGCAAAGGACTCCGGAAAATAGCATCCGTACCTTTAATTTCGAGATTTCACAAGTGACCTGGAAAAAAATGGCAAGGAGAATACAACAGAAATGGGGCAAAGGGTGTCGCATGATTGCCTCACAGCTAATTAGGGGAGCTAGCTTTCCACCAAAACGCACAGTTAAATGATAAAGGCCCAGCACTCCCTTTGGAGGGAGGAACAGCATTTCCCCGGGAAGTGAGACAGGCGGGCTCTTAAGTACAGCGAGAGCACGTGAGGACTCTCTCCAAAGCGTCCACGTTGGCAGCTGATTTCCGCTTACCGAAGCCTCAAGAGGCCAAGTGCTTTGCACTGTTTGCTCTCTGATTCACGCTGCGGTGTTTTAAGAGCAAGAACGTGTGTATTAAAAATCACTCCCGCTCTGCCCCAATCCACAGCTGCGTTCACAGAATTATAATGACCAGTGGGTAATGGAGTGCAAACAAGAAAAGGCGGAGACGTCTCCTGGCCTCTATGCACCCTTCTGCTGGATGCACCTGAAAAGTAAGCTGAGCTTCAGCGTTGATGCTCAGGGATCAGGGTCCGTGGTCAAGGCTGCGGTGCTGTTGCGGTGGAAACTGGAAACTAAGTGCTCCTTCCAGATCTCCCAGCCTTGAGCTCGCAGGCAGCTCAGCTTTACGCCCTCACCCTGAGTGACCACCTCTAGCCTCCCCACGTGTGTCTAAGAAAACCCAACCCCCCTGCCATGGAGTTATGATTCTGATCCTGTAAATCCTGACCGCAGCAGGCAGCTTCATCGTCCTCCCACCAATTGACTGGACTTTCGGTTAGCAGCCAAACACCTGCCACAGGTCCATGTAGGTTCAGGAGAGATGGAGCAAAACACCCGCACCTGTGTCAACACCTGCAGCCCAGCGGGTTCAGCACGGGCCTACTAACCACAGGTGAGCAGTTCAAATCTAGCAGCCATGAGATTGCCTGCTTCCCTAAAGAGTTTCTTTTTTTAAAAAAAACATTTTATTAGGGTCTCATACAACTCTTTTTTTAAAAAACAATTTATTAGGGGCTCATACAACTCTTATCACAGTCCATACATATACACACATCAATTGTATAAAGCACATCTGTACATTCTTTGCCCTAATCATTTTCTTTTTTTTCTCCTCTTTTCTTTTTTTACATTTTATTAGGGACTCATACAACTCTTATCACAATCCATGCATATGCATACATCAATTGTATAAAGCACATCTGTACATTCTTTGCCCTAATCATTTTTTTTCTTTTCTCTTTTTACATTTTATTAGGGGCTCATACAACTCTTATCACAATCCACACATATACATACATCAATTGTATAAAGCACATCCATACATTCTTTGCCCTAATCACTCTCAAAGCATTTGCTCTCCACTTAAGCCCTCTGCATCAGGTCCTCTTCTTTTTCCCCCTCCCTCCCTGCTTTCCCCTCCCTCGACTCCGGATAGGGCAAGATATGACAAAATAACAATCTGCGGATTATCAAGGGCTCGTTTTTTGTTTTTTAAACTCACTGCCAATTGAGTTGATTTTGACTCCCGGCGACCGTATAGGACAGAGTAGAACTGCCCCTCTGGGTTCCCAAGACTGTGAACTTTTCCAGGAGTGGAAGGCCTCATCTTCTCCCACACAGTGGCTGGTGGTTTCCAATCGCAGGCCGGGGGTAGTAGCCCCACTTGTCCTTGCAGCCTCAGAACCCCAAGGGAGCCATGCTATGCTGCGCTGTCGTGTTGCTATGCGTTCGAATCAGCATCTTTCATGTAAATAAAATGCCCTCCCCCAGAAGGACCAGGAGACAATCCATTTCTGTGTAACACTGCCCAGTGGTGCTTTTTCACAGCAGCACCGAAATACGGTCACCTTCTTGGATGATTAAGTTTCAAAGAGACAGCTCCCAGATTCTTGGGAGAGAAAAAAAAACAACACATTTCCTGTGTTGTAAAACTGTGGAAGGACTTATTTAGCTGTTTAAATATCTCAAAGAGATAAATGTTTATAATTGCAAAAGAAGTTTGCAATTTATAACTGCAGGAAAAAATAGTTTATAATTGCAACCTTTCCGAAGAGGATGCTATAGGAAAAGGAGTCTCCTTCGTAGCCCCTGGATTGTTTCATGTTTTCAATGGTAATCACGGTTACAGTTTGCAGGGCATCATTGGACCTCAGACAGCGGCACCTGGGCAGGTGGGACTGAGTGAAGCGCAAGGCCGTCAGAAATCTCCAGAGAAAGACATCTCAAAGAAGCCGGTGGGACTCCCTGTCCAGAGACCCCCAGGCCAGGTGAGAATCACTGGCCACAAGGATGAGCACCACCCCCACCTCTTCCTCATCAATCCTCCCTGCACCCCGACTCCAAGCCTTAACCCCTCCCCTCTGCTCTTCCCGCGTGTTGCCAAACCCAGAAGCGCTCTCTTAAAAAAACAAAATAAACTTTACAGCCATGGAATCGGAGATGACTCATAGTGACTCTTTAGGGCAGGTAAAAGTACCCCTTATGGGTTTCTGAGACTGCAGTCATTTCCAGGAGTAGAAAAACCCCTCTTTCTCCTGCAGAGCAGCTGGTGGTTTTGAACTTCCCACCTTGCAGATTGCCGCCCAACATGTAACCACTACTGCCACCGGGCTTCAACAGCTCTCTAATCTGGCCCAAAACGCTGTCCCCACTGAGCAGGCAGCCTTCAGGGCTGCAGGGAATCTACATCTTCCGGTGAGATGGGTGGTCCTGTGAGTCCCAAGGTAGATGTGGCAGATTGTATTTTCCCAAAATGATCAGAAAAAAAAGTTTCTCATTTCACATGTGATTTCAGAACATTGCTCCCCTATAAGGAAATGGAGTCTCCCCGACCCCCTTCTTCTTGGAATTCCGCTAGCCTTTGTAATTTCTGCAATAAAAAGAATGGTTCAGGTCTGAGGGACTGGCCCCAATCCCAACTATGTGGACATCTACCCCTCCCCCCAGAAGAATTTACTTCAGAGGACAGCCCTGAAGCTACAAGTCAGTAAGAGGGACATGTCTGATCAGAGTACACAGGAGCAAATGAAGGGGGAGGAAGAGAAAGTGGAGCACATCCTGGCCCACCCAGCCTTGAGGTCAATATCCCTGCTCAGAGCAGCCAATACACAGAGAGGACCATATGGCTGGCCCCACTATGAGACATGACATCCCTCCCTGACCCATAGCCCTACAGGGGACAACACTGGATACACAGTGTTGTGCCTGATCTGACCCCATCACACTGAGACAAAACACTAAGGGCACGCAACAGAACAGCAAGGGGAGTACCAAAAATAAACTTTGGGGCCAGGGCATGGCACCCCATCAGACTCAACAGGAAAACACTCCTAAAGGTCAACAAACAGACCTTGAACTATTTACAGACTTTTCTCTTTTTTTTGTCTTTGATTTTTTTGTTGTTGTTTTGTTTTCTTTTGTTGCTTTGTTTTGCTCTGTCTTGTTTTTGTGCATATTATTATCTCTGCAGGTCTATCTAGATAAGATAGGCGGGATAAGCAATCTGGAGAAGAAAACAATGGACCACGGTTCAGGGGAGGGAACATGGTAGAGCAGGAGATGGGGGAAAGGAAGTGGTGTTAAACCCAGGGACAAGGGAACAACAAGCGATCCAAAATCAGTACAGAGGAGGATATAAGGGTCCTGGTAGGGCTTGATCAAGGGTAATGTAACCGGGAGGAATTACTGAAACCCAAATGAAGGCTGAGCATGATAGTGGGACAAGAGGAAAGTAAAAGGAAATAGAGGAAAGAACTAGGAGGCAAAGAGCATTTATAGAGCATGTACATATACAAGCATGTACATATGTAAATATATTCATGTATGATGATGGGGAAATAGATCTATGTGCCTGTATTTATAGGTTTAGTATTAAGGTAGCAGATGCATATTGAGCCTCCACTCAAGTACTCGCTCAATGCAATAATACTTTGGTTTATTAAACTGACATTCCATGATGCCCACATTCCCGACATGATCACTGAAGACAAATGTGTGTGTAAGCAAATTTGGTGAAGAAAGCCGATGATGCCTGCCCAGATATCAAAAGATATAGTGTCTAGGGTCTTAAAGGATTGAAGGTAAACAAGTGGCCACGTAGCTCAGAAGCAACAAAGCCCACATGGAAGAAGCATACCAGCCTGTGTGATCATGAGGTGTTGATGGGATCAGGTATCAGGTACGAAAGAACAAAAAATCATATCATTGTGAATGAGGGGCAGTGCGGAGTAGGGACCCAAAGCCCATCTGTAGGCAACTGGACATCCCCTTACAGAAGGGTCTTGGGGAGGAGACGAACCAGTCAGGGTGCAGTATAGCAACTATCAAACATACAACTTTCCTCTATTTCTTTAATGCTTCTTCCCCTCCTCCCCCACCCCCACTATCATGATCTGAATTCTACCTTACAAATCTGGCTAGACCAGAGGATGTACACTGGTACAGATAGGAACTGGAAACACAGGGAATCCAGGACAGATGATCCCTTCAGGACCAGTCGTGATAGTGGTGATACCAGGAGGATGGAGGGAGGGTAGGATGGAAAGGGGGAACTGATTACAAGGACCTACATATAACCCCCTCCCTGGGGGATGGACAACAGAAAAGTGGGTGAAGGGAGACGTTGGACAATGTAAGACATGACAAAATAATAATTTATTAATTATCAAGGGGTCATGAGGTAGTGGGGAGCGGGGAGGGAAGGGAAAAATGAGGAGCTGTTACCAAGGGCTTAAATAGAAAGCAAATGTTTTGAAAATGATGAAGGCAACAAATGTACAAATGTGCGTGACACATGGATGTATATGTATGGATTGTGATAAGAATTATTTGAGCCCCCAATAAAATGATTAAAAACGAAAGATCGGTTCAGAACCACTCTCCTCCACCCTTCAGGTCGCCCTCTACTCAAACACCTTGCTGGCCAGCGTCCCCTCCCACAGTGCTTCCCAGGGAGGGGGCTTTGGGCCTGCCAAGCACACGCACAGCGGTGTAAATGGTGTTCTAAACCAAATCGCTTCTGCATTATCGGGACCCCCAAAGACAGAAACATAATCCCCACCCACCGTGCTCATCTTTCGACCCTGGAAAGCTTACTGGCCACCACTTCGGGCCCTTCTCCTAGAACTCCCTACATTTCTGCCCCACACACTCTGTCCTGGTGGCGGGAGGTGGGGGCAGGGGGGTGGAGATAAATCCAACAAGGACTGAGCCCATGGTTATTCAGAAGCCGAGAATGTTCCTTTACCTAAAATATTCAGCCCGAAAGTGTCCCTTTCCTCACTTCCAAGAGAGAGTGGAGCTGAGAGCGATGGTGATTGCAAAGCCACACTTGAGAAGCAGCAAGGTAGCCAAAGTCTGATTGCTAGGACCTTAGACAGGAAGTTTATTCTTCTCACCTAACGGGAAGGCTAGAGGTGGGCAGTAGCATGGTGACCATGTAAATTTCCCCAGGATCCAGCTCCCAAAATTCAGAGTCAGTGGGTTCTAGGGTGATAACACCAAATCTCACTGCGAGTCCATGCCAGCTCACAGCGACCCTGGGATGCACAGGGCTGTGTTGTTGGGAGTTTACAGCACCCGTCAATAAAGGCAACAGCAGCAGGGAATGGCCAATTCGTTTCTTCATTTGTTTATTCAATCAGCATTGCTCACTGTCAACATCATAACTTCCCAAGCTCATTTAGCTCACTGCCCCTTTTTCAGGAGAAAAAAAAAGTTACTTAGCTCCCTCCTGGCAATTAAAAACCTTTGTACTCTAGCCCACAATCCAGGATTAAGTGTAGGCATCTGCTTTTGCTGCACCCTGGGCCATGCCAGTGCCTCCCCCTCTCCCCCACCCCCCCATGGGCGGATTGCCCACTTTGGGAAGCGCTGTTCTTTTTTTTTTTTTACATTTTAATCATTTTATTGGGGGGTTCTTACAGCTCTTCTAACATTTCATATATCAATTGTATCAAGCATATTTGTACATATGTGGCTATCTTCGTTTCCAAAACACTTTCTACTTGAGCCCTTGTGGACTTGGTTGTTGTTTTTTTTTAATCATTTTATTGGGGGCTCATACACTTCTATTTTAAAAAATCATTTTATTAGGGGCCCTTGCAACTTTTATCACAATCCATACTTCCATCCATTGTGTCAAGCACATTTTTTTAAAATTTTTTTTTAATTTTAACAATTTATTAGGGGCTCATACAATTCTTATCACAGTTCATACATATACATACATCAATTGTATAAAGCACATCTGTACAGTCCCTGCCCTAATCATTTTTTTCTCCTCTTTTCTTTTTTTACATTTTATTAGGGACCCATACAACTCTTATCACCATCCATACATATACATACATCAATTGTATAAAGCACATCCATACATTCCCTGCCCCAATCATTCTCAAAGCATTTGCTCTCCACTTAAGCGCCTTGCATCAGGTCCTCTTTTTTTTTCTCCCCTCCCTCCCTTTTCCCCCCTCCCTCATGTGCCCTTGGTAATTTATACCTCGTTATTTTGTCATATCTTGCCCTATCCGGAGTCTCCCTTCCCCCCTTCTCTGCTGTCCCTCTCCCAGGGAAGAGGTCACATGTGGATCCTTGTAATCAGTTCCCCCCTTCCAACCCACTCACCCTCCACTCTCCCAGCATCGCCCCTCACACCCTTGGTCCTGGAGGTATCATCCACCCTGGATTCCCTGTACCTCCAGCCCTCATATGTACCAGTGTACAGCCTCTGCCCTATCCAGTCCTGCAAGGTAGAATTCGGATCATGGTAGTTGGGGGGAGGAAGCATCCAGGATCTGGGGGAAAGCTGTGTTCTTCATTGGTACTACCTCTCACCCTAATTAACCCATCTCCTCTCCTAAACCCCTCTATGAGGGATCTCCATTGGCCGACACTTGGGCCTTGGGTCTCCACTCTGCACTTCCCCCTTCATTTAATATGGTATATATATACATATACATATACATATACACATATATACACACACTTATATCGTTGTTTTTTTTTTGCATGATGCCTTATACCTGGTCCCTTGGCACCTTGTGATCGCACTGGCCGGTGTGCTTCTTCCATGTGGACTTTTTTGCTTCTGAGCTAGATGGCCGCTTGTTCACCTTCAAGCCTTTAAGACCCCAGACACTATCTCTTTTGATAGCCGGGCACCATCAGCTTTCTTCACCACATTTGCTTATGCACCCATTTGTCTTCAGCGATCCTATCATGGAGGTGTGCAGTCAATGATATGATTTTTTGTTCTTTGATGCCTGGTAACTGATCCCTTCGGGACCACTCGATCACACAGGCTGGTGTGTTCTTCCATGTGGACTTTGTTGCTTCTGAGCTAGATGGCCGCTTGTTTATCTTCAAGCCTTTAAGACCCCAGTCACTATCTCTTTTGATAGCCGGGCACCATCAGCTTTCTTCACCACATTTACTTGTTCACCCACTTTGGCTCCAGCCGTTGTGTCGGGAGAGTGAGCATCATAGAGTTCCAATTTAATAAAAGAAGGTATTCATGCATTGAGGGAGTGTTTGAGTAGAGGCCCAAGGTCCGGGAAGCACTGTTCTACATGGCAGACCTCAACTGTGAGGCGTGTGAACAGGATCTAAAGTGATACGAATTTAGCAGTGTTCTAAAACTGGGTGAAATTTCCACAGACCCTGCCACAGTGCTTCAAAGAGTATGTAGTAAAATGGGATTTTCCCACAAACCTTTAAAAGTACTTTCAGTTGTGCTAAAGAAACTAAGAGATTTACAGGTAAATGTGGCAGATTTAACACAATCTTTGGCCGCTCTGTGGCACAGTGGGTTAAGCATGAGGCTGCTAACTGGAAGGCCAGCAGTTCAACTACACCAGCTGTTCTGAGAAAGATTAAATGGTTTACATCTTGATAGATCTACATTCTCAGAAGCCCTAAGGAGCATTTGTAGGCAATCGATAACATTGCCATGAGGAGGAATTGACTCAAACACTTGTTTTGGGTCTTTAGGATGGCTTTGTTCGGTTTTATTTTGAGGGGTAGGGGAGACAGGAGACTGCAAATCCAGAAATAATTTATAGAGACACATCCAATAAGCCTTAAACAAGACAGAGAAGAAACAAAGCCAAAAACACATCCTCTGATGAGCGAGACCATCAACAAGAGGCCAACATAGTGTCCAAGAATTTAGAGAAACTCAGCCACGGACACAGGGGCATGGAGAACAAGGGGAGCGCTCACTACAGCAGGGTTGTTGGGAGACCAGTAGCTGACCCCAGCTAGAGGTGGGGGTGCCCAATTGAGGAAGGGATCATGATCGAGTTGCACACACTGTTCTACTTAGAACGTCTTACAAGCTTGCTTCCCGGCCCACTGACGAAAGCGGTCAGGATGACTCTTAATCATGCTGATCCTCGTGCCCCAAACCCATCAAGGACATTATTCCCAGGCAAGAGGTAGCAAATACGCTTCCCAAATAAACTCTGCCTGAGACCAAAGCTGTTCACCTTGCCTTTCAGAGATCAGAAAGAATTCAGTGAAGGTTGACTCTATGTGGGGACGCAGAAACGGACTTGGGGCTTTCTCTGTGGACCGTAGGCTTCAGCAAAGCGCATGCTCAGGATTTAACTCGCACACACTGTTACAGGCTCCCGCCTGTACCTAGTTAACGCAGCTCCTCATCAAACTGACACCTGAGCTTGTAAAACCCTCTAACGTGTCTTCTGCACAGATTTGGCCAATGCAGTGAATTGTTTGATTTCTTGACTGTTGCTTCCATAGTTGATTGTACATCCAAACAGAAGGAAATCATTGACAACTTCCAAACACGAATTGAGCATAGATAAAAAGAAAACTAAACAGATAGAATCAGAAGTTAATTTTGAACTCTAGGGAGAAACTACAGAAATAGATATATGTTGCATATTATACCAAGGAAAATATTTATAATACCCACATAAACATTGATGTCAAATATTGGTTTGATTTAGTCAAATATTGTAATTACATTGGAAGGGCGGTGGTACTAAATCCTCATCGCTCAATGGAGGAAGTCAAGCGATTCTATCTCTGTTTGCAAAATCAGTACCAAACCCAAAACCAAGCTCACTGTCATCGAGTCGGTGCCAACTCAGAGCAACCCTATCGAGAAGGGTAGAAGTGCTTGCTGTGAGTTCCTGAGACTGGAACTGTTTACAGAAGTAGAACGCCCTTTCTGGTGGTTTCAAGCCGCAGATTTGGAGGCTCGCAGCCCAATGCATAACCCATTATGCCATCAGGACTCCTTTTTAAAAAATCAATATGGAAGCATCTTCAGAAACATGGAAGAAACATCTAGAAGAAGCAGCCGAACCAGTTGAGAGTGAGACTTCCATTTCCCTAATGGGGACAGCGGCTGGGCAGAGGTAATCTGGCAGGCCACAGGGGATTCGTGTAGTCAGCAAGCCCCAGGCCGCCGTGCTGCTTCCCGCACCGGCTTGTCAGGGTCAGCCAAAGTCCTCCCTTAAGGGTTGCAAGTGGAAACCAAGGAAGCACACAAACACACACACACACACACACACACGATGAACTGCACTTGAACTCCGCTTCTCCCTCTCCCCCGCCCCTAAACCCAAAGTGCCCGGACAATTAGGGAAGGAGAAGGAACTAAGGCTGATAAGTGGGGATCACGTTCTTTTCAGGGGGCCTTTTCCTCTCCATGTCTTTCAGCTGCAGGACGAGCTACGTGTGTCTTCACTAGGGACCTACGAGCAAGCACAGTGACTCGGAGACTGAATGGCATCCTTCAGATATGGGGCTGGGAGTCCTAACCCCTCTACCTGTGATGTCAGCCCACCTGGATGCGTCTCGAGGTCAGCAGGTAGAAACCCCCAGCCCCTCTGCGAAAGCCGGAGCTTTCTACTCCGTACAGAGTGGCTCCTCTGCAAAAGCCGGAGCTTTCTACTCCCGTACAGAGTGGCTCCTCTGCAAAAGCCGGAGCTTTCTACTCTGTACAGAGTGGCAGGCAGTCTTGGAAACCCACAGAGGCAGTTCTTCCCAGTCCTATAGGGTCGCTAGGAATCCACAAGGATGGTGGTGAGTTTGTTGTTGGGGGAGGGGTGTGTGTCTGAATTGGGGGGGTCTTTGTAATGTTAACGAGGTGGTATCCCTGTAAAGCATGTTTTGAACCAATCACCGATGAGATCTAAAAGGAGCAATAAGCACCAACAGGGGGGTGATGATCTGGGAACCAAAGAACAGCAGTGGAAACTATATGAGAAATGTCCCCTAGAGCTGGCCACGAGGGAAAGCCTGCCCTTAGAGCCAGCACCCTAAGATCACATCTGTATGTTAAAAAAAAAAAAACCATTCTTGGAATTTCTCTGACAGCAGCACTAAAAACCTGACACAAATGTCACGCAGAGTGCAGCTTGGCTCCGGCTCCAGCAGGCGCTCCACCAGGGCTTGGGGTGAAGAGAAATGTCTATGGGCAGAAAGCAGCTGCAGGTCTCCCCCTGGAAGTCACAGGAAAGGGGTTCCCATCTTATCCAAAGCATGTGGCTTTAAAGAACATGAGGTTGTCCCCACACGCTGCTAGAGGTGTGGGGGGGAGGGTTTGGCCACTGGCCATGGGGGTTCCTTCAGAGGGTTCCGAGGCGAGGGACACTCTTCCCTACCTTCCCGAGGTCCTGGGGGCCCGAGTGTCCCCGACTTGCCTCTGCCTCTTAGCCAATGGCCACCTGCCTGTCTGACTCTGAGAAAACACGACTTTGGTGAGATAGGGGTACTCCTTACTCTGGCGCGACCTCGCGTGAACCTCCCTGAAGGTGTCTCAAAGACCCAGTTTCCAAACACGGGTCTATTCGCAGGTACAGGGGTGAGAACTGAGACATCTCTTTTGGGGGGATGGTTAGCTCCTTAAGATGGTCGCTGGCTGTGCTCCATTTCCGAATTCTGTTCCAGGGGTCTGAGCCTGGCTCTGTGTCAGTGGGACACGGGAGAGGCATACTCTTGCCTTGGAAGGAACTTGCTCCCTGTGGATGAGCTGGAAGTGCCTAGGGAGGGACATGTGAAGACTGGTGGGGGGGGGGGAGTGAAGAGGGGGCATAAGTGGCGAAGACTACTAACCAAGGAGTTGGGAGTTCCAACACACCCCGAAGTGCCTTCCATCGAAGGCCTGGCAGTCACCGCCTTGAAACCCCATTGAAGCATTTCTGCTCTGCACACACGGTGTCGGGCAGCCTGATGGCATCTAATCCTGCCAGACCAGGAGGGTCTGTGCAGGGAGCATGTGGCATGTGGCACCTGATCCCACCAGTCACGGACAAGTGGCCTCTAAGGTCGGAGACCACCCTGATGGATGCATGGGAATGACCCAGCTGAAGAAAGAGAGCCGGCAAGTGGTGAAACCCGTGGTGAAAGCCACCGAAGAGGAATTCTGGGAAAACCCGAAACAGAGCCCAGGGAAGAAGGAGGTGCATATAAGGCAGGGAGGGAAGCAGGGTGAGACCGTGGAAGGGTCATATGAAGGGGGCTGGGGCTTTCTCTTCAGAGAGATGGTCAGTTGAGCAGGGGAGGGACATGGTTACTTGCATGTTCAAAATATCAGGTGGAGGCTTTAGCCAGCTGAGAGGGAGAGAAGCAGTAGAGCTTTTGAGTCTCTTTGGAGAGAGAATTTACCAAGAAAAGAGGAAATGAGTGGTAAAGTAGGGAAGCTGGAAGACTAGAGCTGCCATTCCCTGAGCTGGAGCTCTTGGGGAGAGCAGGATTGGGAATGCGGGCAGATGGTTGATTCGCCTGGAAGTTGTTGCGTTTGCGTGTCCTGCGGGACGTCGAAGTAGAGGTCTCTGTCCGCTCTGTACTTGTGTGTTTGTGTCTGCAGCTCAGCAGAGAGTCTGGGCTTCGGGCGGAGGTTTGGGGAGAGTGTGGAGATGGTGATGAGAGCCTGGGGTGGATGAAAATATGGAGGAGAGGGGCAAACAAGAGACACATGAAGGCTAGACACCGGGAGAGGAATCGGAGCACAAGGAGGAGGAGGAAACCAGGAGTGTGGAGTCAGGGACTCAAAGTGTGCGTCGGCGACACTGAGCTCCCGAAGGGCGGAGGCGCCTTGGGCGACAGCAGCTTCAGTCCGGTGAGAGGAAGGCAGGCGGCAGGAGCTGAGGCGGGATCAGGTTGAAGGAAGGAGAGATGAGTTCAGCTCACCCTGCTGAAGGCTCAGAGTGAGCTTCAAGAAGTAGCTTGACACCCCGAAACTAGCACCTGACAGAGACTCATCTAACACGCACCTTCTGATCCAGGTGTGAGAGCAATCTGTCCAGGATAGTAGCCACTAGCCTCACAAGGAGCCCTGGGAGCTCTGCCAGGTAAACATTGGACTGCTAACCCCCAGGTCCAGGGTTCAAATCCACAAGCAGCTCCCCAGGAGCAAGATGAGGTTATCTCTGCTTCCTGAAAACTGTACAGGCTCAGAAACCTTTTAGAGGGCCGCAGTGAGTCAGAGGCAGCTCACTGGTAGGGGTTTGGGTTGGGTCGTCTTATGTGGTAACTTAAACTAATTAAAATTAAGTAAAATGTAAAATTTCGTTCCCTGATCACAGTGCCCCCCTTTCAAGTGCCCAATAACTGTGTATGGCTAGTGGCTACAATACTGGGCAACCCAGAATTTAAAGAATCTTTCCTTCGTCACTGAAAGCTCCCCTGGACAACAGGACCTTTAGGTTACTCTTAGGGTTGTCCAGTGATGACCTGGTCCAAACCCCCAAGATCATGGTGCAGCTTAAATGGGAAGCGGGAGTTGGCAACAATGTGCATGTCATCCCTACACCTCTTGTCAGCCCGCTGTGCTTAGGAACATCCGGATGCAGACAGCCGGTTTGTCCACCCAGGGAGAAAGAGCCTGACATTTTTCCTTTCTCTGTGGTCTTCGAGACCCAAGAATGGTAGCAAACCCTGACCAAGGTGAGGACAGTGAAGCCTTTTGGAATCAGAACAGAGCCTCGGTCATCCAGGGGACAATCCTAGTTGCTTCACTGCAACGACCATGCGCGTTCTCTGCGTCTTCTCACCATTAAGCCTTAAACCTTTGTTGACGTGAAGAACTAGATGGTGCTGGGACCACACTCGGAGGACGACTTCTCCCTCTAGACACTAGACCGTGCCAGGCTCGGCTACCTCCTCCCTGGGCCCTTCTCAGAGACCTCTGCTCCCTGAAAGGCACGAGCCCCACCACCTCCGCATCCATTCAGCCCCAGACCACCTTGAAACACACCTTGACCTCTCATGAGGCAAGAGTTCCAACCCCTCTGCTCCAGCCACCCCACCTGTGCTCCTTCCTGCAGGGCGATAGCCAGCTGGAGCCTCCGCCAGCCAGTCCAAGCACCCACCCAGGAGAGGACTCATCAGCCCCTTGTCACTGATAGCAGTTGCTCAACGGGTCCTGGCCCTAAGTGCTTCCAGAGCAGGTCCTGAACCCACCTAAACAGATGCCCCACCCTCCTCTAGAGACACCCCTCTCTCCGGCCCACACCAGCAACAGTGCTGGGGCAGAGCTGAGGCCCCAACCAGGGTAACAGCTTTTCCTGTGTGTGTTTTTCTTCTCTGTCTTTTTCCTTTTCTTTAAAATAAAATCGTGTTCTATTTGTATAAGTCCTTTTAATCAGTATTACCCTTTCACGCTTTTAAAATAAAGCGTACTTTTTGACTACTTTTATAGTCCTTAAACTAGCACTGCCGGGTCCTCTGTTCTCTTGGCTGGTGGCTTTCCATTCTTTCCCTCTCCCCTCTGCCCTGTGCTACCCTTTCCCTGCTTGCTTGTTCTCTTCTTCCTCTCCTAGGCCACCCAACCGAGTCAACTACCCCACACCACCCACCCTCCTGCCCCGTCACCCTAACAGCCACACCAAGATGGTGAGGAAAAACAGACACACGCAAATAATAAGAGAAATGGCGCGCACACACACACACTAACACACACATACACACACACACTCACACACACACTCACTCACACACACTCACACACATACACACACACACACTCACACACATACACACACACATACACACATACACACACATACACACACACATACACACACACATACACACACACTCACACACACACATACACACACACACACTCACACACACACTCACACACACACACTCACATACACACACTCACACACACACATACACACACACACACATACACACACTCACACACACACATACACACACACATACACACACACACACACATACACACCTACCAGCACCCTCTGTGTGTATGAACCTATCTGTAAGGTTTACAAGGGCAAGCTTATCTTACACACCTTCTACAACCTGCTTTTATACCTCAAAATATATCACCAATATTACCCAGCCTTGTTATATCACATGTAACAGCTATATGGTCAGCTATTCCCACATTGATGGCATTTCCCCACTTGGTGTGCTGCTTGTTGGTTACAATGGCACCGTGAGCATTCTTAATTCACTCTCGACCAGGCGTCCTCAAACTCCGGCCCTTGGGCCACATGCGGCCCGCCGAGGACAATTATCCAGCCCACCGGGTGTTTTTGCCCCGTTTGTTTTTTTACTTCAAAATAAGATAGGTACAGTGTGCATAGGAATTTATTCATAGTTTTTTTACATTTTATTAGGGGCTCATACAACTCTTATCACAATCCATACATATACATACATCAATTGTATAAAGCACATCCGTACATTCTTTGCCCTAATCATTTTCAAAGCATTTGCCCTCCACTTAAGCCCCCTGCATCAGGTCCTCTTTTTTTTTCCCCTCCCTTCCCGCTCCCCCCTCCCTCATGAGCCCTTGGTAATTTATAGATTGTTATTTGTCATATCTTGCCCTATCCGGAGTCTCCCTTCCCCCCCTTCTCTGCCGTCCATCTCCCAGGGAGGAGGTCACATGTGGATCCTTGTAATCAGTTCCCCCTTTCCAACCCACTCACCCTCCACTCTCCCAGCATCGCCCCTCACACCCCTGGTCCTGAAGGCATCGTCCACCCTGGATTCCCTATAAGGCTGCAATTCTTAACCGTCATCAGCAAGTGTTTCAAGTCCCCCTCCCTCTCAGCAAGCATGGTTGGGTCATCTGCATATCACAGGCTGTGAACAAGCCTTCCTCCAATCCTAATGCCGCCTTCTTCTTCATATAATCATCCAGCTTCTCTGATGATTTGTTCGGAATAAGACTGAATAAGTATGGTGACCCTGGGGACCAGGCCATGTGCTATATAGACTAATGGGACTTTAGACCTGTGTTTTTGAGGCACACAACATCCTTCCTAGGCCACACAAGAAGGACTGGATGTGGAAACCCCACTATGTTTACTGGGCTCCCCTTAGACTTAGGCTAAATTGGCATGGTGTGAGAAGAAGGACATAGAACTGGCGTCGTCAGACTCACTACTACTTACTACTTCATGCCCTTCCTGCATTATTAAGATATGTATTCACCTGGTAGGCCTGGTCTGCCAGGCCTTTCAATATTATTGAAAGTTCTGCCTTACCATCAACCCCATTGTTTGTGTAAATAGTCCCCAGTCACTTAAGGATTTGATCTCTACAAGTCAATAATTCATATAATCTCCATTTCTCAACTGTCTTTTCCATTCTTTACCATTGACCAGATGAACACTATTGACAGAATGACTTCCTGCTCTAGGGAGATGATTGATAATGTTCTCAAACGTCAAAGGACAATAGTATCTCTAAGGTAAACCCGAGGCATATATAAGCCAAAGATATATGAATGGATTTGGGGCTCACACTTAATTCCAGCCCCAATCTAAGAAAAATTATTTCTTATGGCATGGCCCTGCTTGACACTCGCCGTCATGAGAGGGTCACTGAAGATATGGATGCTATTGTAAAGTGTAGTGAAGAAGCTAAATGGGTCCCCGCTGTCAGAAAGAACAGCATCTGGGTCTTAAAGGCTTGTCTTCCAACAAGCAGTCATCTAAGTGAGCCGTCAACTAAGTCCACATGAAACAACACACAAGCCTGTGTGATCCAAGGATTGTAAATAGTGCGATCCAAATTTGAAGGAGAGAATGGTACCAGAGCTTAAATTGTGAATGCCTGATTGGCCGAGAGCTATAAGTGACAGTGTTTTATTTTGTTATTGTTATTTTTTGACTCTTTGTTTTTCACTGTTGTATGTTTCGTTGGCGTTTGAAGTCCAGGATGGGTAAATCTATAGAGACAGTAACTGGAGTAATGGTTCCTTGGGGAACCGTGGGGGTGGGGGGGGTGAGAAAATATTCTACAATTTATTGTAGTAATGATTGTATACTTCTGGATATGATTAAACTATTGAATTATATAATACTTGGATTTGTCCCAATAAAACTGTAAAAATAAATCATAAGTATGGTGAAAGGACACAACCCTAATGCACAGCCTTCCTGATTTGGGGGCTCTAACGTGTTTCCTTCCCCTGAAAGCTCCACGGTCCATGGTTCGGTCATCCTAATACCAAGGAATCTGATATACTTTGGTAGGATAAGAATTTCTCTATAATAAGAAAAGAACAAAATACTTTTAATATCTTTTGCCCCAAGCTAAGCTGTTTTGATTACCAAATCCAGGGGCAGTGATATGTTTGTTTTTCATAAGAACAGAAAATATGCTGTTGTTGGTTGCGATTAAGGGGACTCCAACTGGTGGCAGCTGTTTGAGCCCCTAGTTGAGGCTACAGTGTGACTCCATCTCGCTAAGGTTTTCTTCATGTGTTTGTGCTCATGAACAACAACAGCCACTTCCCACCAAAGGCTGGCTTGTGCGCATGTGCTCCACGGGGTGTTCATGGCTGCAAACTCTCGGGAGCAGATCCCCAGGCCGTTCTCTGGAGGGACCTCTGGTGGCTTAAAACCAGACCTTTCAGTTACTCACCGAGCACCTAACTGTCTGTACCACCAGAGCCTCCTGGCGCTGTGGTCAGGTGCCGTCAAGTCAGTGCCGACGGGAGTGTCCCTAAGTGCAACGACATGCAATACTGCCCAGTCCCGTGCCCTCCCGTCATCACTATTCTTGATCCCATGGTTGTACTCACCGTGCCCATCCAGCTCATCGAGGGCCTGCCTCTCTTTCACTGCCCCTCTACTTTACCAAGCAGGATGTCCTCTTCCAGGGACTGGTCGTGTCTGATAACATGTCAAAGAGCTTTAATTCCCAGAAAGTTGGAATTACGTTCTTTGGAGAGAAAAACTAGCACTACAAGCAAATGATCGTTCTAAGGATATCACCAGAGCAAAATGCATTCCCTTCTCACTTTGAGGATTAGGTTTGGAGAATGGCACATCAGTTTACAAGGACACCTGTCCTCAACTCACAGTTTAACCCCGATGATGTAAGTAAACACCCTGCAGGCCATTAAAGAGGGAAAGAGATATGAATTTCATAAAGTATTAAGATTGCTCAAGATATGGCCCAAAGCCATACCCCCCAGGCTTTGTGGTATCAGGTTCTAGGGCAAAGGGGACTTGGGACTGGAGGGAACTCAAACAGGACACTGCCAAGCAGATGCAGGGGGTCGCTGGGTGTGCTGTTTATGTCTTAGGAGACGGTATGCCCCTTGGGTCAGTGATAACAATACTCAGCACTCCTGGGGAGCGTTCGAAACCTTAGACACCCCTCAAAGCCCCAGCTGGTTCCAAGGCTCCCCATGCCTTGGCTAGTGGACAAACATCACGTAACCTGAGGTCCTCCACCTGGATAGGCATGAGATGGGGAGAGCTAGCCCTCACTGAGTGCCAAAAGTGGCTGGGAAAACTTCCTAACTGAGCTCCCAGCACCCACTGGTGCCCCTTCCCAGAGTCAAAGTGACCTCTACAAGACACTCTGACCCCATCATTCCTCTGCTGAAACGTTTCAACTATCCATCATAGAACAAGGGCCAAAATCCCAGTGGGGTCTTCAGGTCTTGCTGTTGGACTTCCACTCACTCCCCACCTTCCTCTTTCGCAGCCCCCCACCTCCCACCCCTGACTTGCTGGCCTGCAGGGCCAATTCTCAAGCATTCCAGGGAGGCACCTCCTAGGCCCAGAGCTCGGCATGCAAACGGACCCCTGGGCCCTCTGCTGTGTCTCATGCACATACTTCAGATCGCAGTGCAGCCCCCTAGTCTACCCCGGACTGGCTTCCTGCTCCCAGCACCAAGGGCCTCTGCCTCAACAACTGATCACAATACACAATGAAACAGTTATGAGCAAGATTACTTGGAGGAGAGCCTTCCTCCTTGCTTGGCTGCAGGCAACGCCCGTGGCTTCGATCACCGTGTTAATCTCTGATGTCTGAGACCGGAACATTGCAGGTTCTCAACAAATGCTTTGATGTGGGAATGAATGGTAAGTACTGCCCCTGCCCGTTATAAATGCAACATTGACTTCGCTCCCCGTGGCCCAGCTGAGTTTACAATTAGTATGCACATTGCTACTCCATACGGAGAAAAGCATCACCCTTGAATCTGTCCTGGGGGACAAGGACCCCCAAGTGACAATGATAAGGAAATAAAAATTTTATTCAGCCTATGCAGCGACGAGAAAAGACGTGGAAATGACAGGCATGCCCTTACAGCTATGTCTGCCTGAGACCAAAGAACAACTCACGACTGAGATGACGCTTCCTACTGCTGTCAGGATCTCAGTGTCAGGAACCCACAGGGGCAGCTCCACCTTGTCCTGTACGGTGGGTCGCTATGAGTTGGAATTGACTCTATGGCAGTGAGGGAGAAAGGGAAGCTCTTGAAAATGCTCACCTTCATCAAGCAGTCAAATGGAAAAATGAAAAAAAGACTTTACTCCACCTCAATCACATTCCTAGCACATATGCTTAAAAAAAAAAATGGTCTTCCATTGGAAGGAACAGAAGCTCAAACAAGTTGCCATTAGCTCACAAGATGTTGTTAGTCGGCTGTTGCCTTGGCTCCAACCCCTGGCAACTCGATATATGTAATAAAACAGAGCATCACCCTGTCCTGCGAGCCTCTGACTGTTATGTTTGAGTCTGCCCAGGCAGTTGTTCTGTCTAAACTGTTGCAGATGCAATGTTGTATATACATTTCTTCTAATTAGCACATCTCTATCATCAAACCACGTGCTCATGAAGGGATTAGCCTCTCAAGGCTTAATATGCACAGTACACGTTTTTGACCTCCCGATGAATCTCCTCAGTGATAAGGAGGCTAGAAAAAAATGCACACATAAATACACACACTTCCCATAATTTGTAGACCAAAAAAGAGTATGTTTTTTCCAATGACATCAGCCCCCCCCCCATGCACACCCTCCTTCATTCATGGGAACAAGATTTGCGTCCATTATCCCAGAGCACAGAAATCCTGATGTAACAAATTAAGAGCTAGTGTCCAAACTCATTGCCATGCAGTCCAGCGTGACTCACAGAGGCCCTACACGGGGTTTCTGAGTCTCTTAATCTTTACGGGAGCAGACAACCCTGTAGGGCTACCCCAAAATAGAGAGAATTGTTGTTGTCTTTATTGGGTACAATCAAGCCAATTCCAACAGTGAGGAAGCCCACATGGCAAAGCAGAACGGTGGCAGAGAATTTCCTGGCTGGAATCTTTATGGAGGCAGATGATGGGTTCTTTCCCTCAGAGAACCACAAGTGTGTTCAAACACCCAGCCTTGTCGTCAGAAGCTAAGAGCTCAACACGGACCTCAAAAAATTGAGGTCCTCCATAACTTCCCCAACATTAGAGGTTTTTTCCCCTAGTATATCTGAAATATTTACCCCCTCCCAAAAAATTACAAAAATTGACCAGTGACTAAGGAACAAAATGAATTTCAGGAAACACCCGAAACTCAGTTTTATATATAGATCAAGTTCTCTAATGACAATAACCCCAAACCCCACCCACTGGCCTAGAGTCAACTTTGACACATAGTAACCCTGAACATAATACAATGCAATCAAAAGTGAAAAATAGAACTAGGTGTTTAGAAAATAAAACACTTTTCAAAATGTCTCATGAGTTGAAGAATCAATCATTAAAACATTTCTAATGCTTTAGATACATTTACAATGGAGCCAAAGAAAGCCCTACATTATCCCAAGGAATCACATGAAACTAATATAGAACACAGAGAAAAAGAAAAACCTACATTAGACAAGGAGGAAAAGAAAAAACTAGGGAACTCAACATTCAGTCAAAAAGTTAGAAAGAAAATAAGAAACAAAATTAAGTAAGAGGAAAGAATTCATAAATGAATTTTTACAAAGGTAACTAAATGTCTAAGTTCAAGAAAATAAAAAATTGACCCTTTACAAAGACTTTAAAAGTGGATAAAACTCTCACAATGTTAATTAAGAGTACAACAAAAAGGCACAGCTCAGAAATGCTATTAAAGTGAAAGAAAAACACTGGCAATAGGAAATTGTTCATATTTCATGAAAGAATATTATGAACATCATTATGGCACTAAATAATTGGGTGCAGTGGTCAATTTTATAGAAAAATGTTGTCAGTCAGGGTTGACTAAAGAAACATTCATAGACACTCACATGTGTATAAGAAAGAACTTTATACCAAAGAGCAATTGTACATTAAGAAAACATCCCAGCCCAGTCCAGATCAAGTTCATAAGTCCAATATTAGCCCATATGTCCAATAGTAGTCTATAAATTCCTCTTCAGACTCGTACAACACATGCAATGGCACTGAATGCAGGAAGATCACAGGCCAGTGGGTTGAAAGTCTTGTGGATCCAGTGGCGGTGGAAGCATCTCAGCACTGGCGTGGGTCTCCATGTGACTCCTCCAGCTACAGGGCTGTGACTCCATCAGGGTAGATCCATCTGGCTTGTCAACAGGAATGTCTCACAGAGAGTGTCTGTGTCCCACCTCGAGTGAGCTATTTATGTCGTTTGCACCTCCAAATGAGGCCATTAAGCTGCGACCTGATTGACAGGCTAGACTCCACCCCTTTGCAAGTTGACAGGAAATTATGTAACTGCCACAAATGTAAAAAGCCAAATTTGATCTGGAAGAATAAAAACCTGAAAAGATCTATAAGCATTTAAAAAAATAACCGGAATCACAACACATACTATTGTTCATGATATTCTTTCATGGGGCGTGAAGAATTGTCTGGATGGATATCATAGGTGTGAAACCCTGGTGGGGCAGTACGTTTCCAGCTGTTGACCTCTGCAGGTCTGCAGTTCAAACCTCTCCTTGGCAGTGAGGGGTTTGGGTTTTATTCCTGTGGATGTAACACCATTTGGGAACAGGATTTTCTTTCTTGGGTTTTTGAAGCTATAGAATGTGTTTTAAACCCATGACTTATGAGATATTTTTTTAAAAAGCAGAATGAAGACCCCAAACAAACAAAGCCCATCTGTAGATAATTGAACATTTCCTCACAGAAGGGTCACAATGAAAGGAGACAGCCAGAGTGTAGCCCAGCACCATAGAGCACACATTTATCTAGTTATTTAATGCTTCCTCCCTCCCACTATCATGACCCCAGTTCTACCTTACAAATCCGACTAGACTGGGGCATGCACACTGGGACAGATAATAGGTCTCAACACATGGAATCCAGGACAGATAACCCCTGAGAGTGGCAATACCAGGAGGGTAGGGGAGAGGTAGGGAGAAAAAGGGGAGAATGAGGAACCGACTACAATGATCAATATATAACCCATCCCTCTCCCCTTCCCCAAGGGGATGAACAACAACAGAAAGGTGGACGAAGGGAGGCAACAGGCGATGTAAGATATGAAAATAGTAATAATTTATCATTGGCCAGGGGTCCAGGAAGGTGAGAGGGCACGGGAGGGAAGGGAAAGGAGGAGCTGGTACCAAGGCTCACACAGAAACAAAATATTTGAGAATGATGATGCCAACCTATGTACAAATGTGCTGGATACAATTGATGTATGGATTGTTGTAAGAGCCCCAATCAAATGATTTATTAAAAATTTTTTTCAAGGAAAAAGAGAGAGCAGCTTGAGCCCAGAAGTCTGGAAGCACAGATGGTGGAAGACACATGTCACGCCACATGAAGATTGCCAAGAAACCAAGCAGCTGAGCGGGTTCAAATAAATGACAGCCAGTATCATCTCTTGAGCTACCAAGAGACTAAAGACATTTCCTTCATAGCAGCCCTGAGTTAACTTTTCAGTCCATCTTTAAGGCGAAAAATGCATTTATCACCTGTCTAGGGTTCAAGTAAGTGTGAATAGAAGCAGAAAGCAAGATGAATGGATTAATTGCAAATTCAAGAAGAGGAAGCATGAATTACAAGGTATATTCCTTATCATAAGAGACACAATACCAAAATTGATTATCACATCCTGGTTACCATAAGATTGTATTGTAGCATCCTGGCTATCGTGATAAGATTAACTGCAACATTCAGATTACAGCAGCAAAGGAAACAGTATTGAATCAGAACCAATGATATATTGAAGAATAGTCTAAACTAATTGTAGTGTTCAGAACCTGAGGACATGGGAGTACATTCTAAAATGAATCACCAGCAGACTTGCCCATAAGGGGAGGGAGAATGGGCAGGTCATCTTTCTGAGATGGGAGGGAAGAATGGGCAAGTCACTTAGAGCTGACTAAAATGGAGTTTCTTTTGCTAGTCTGCCTTAGAACTGACACTGAAAGGGCTAAGGTCAGCAGTTCAAAACCACCAGTCACTCTGCAGAAGAAGGAAGTCGCTTTCTACTCTCATAAAAAATTACTGTGTAGGGATCTACATATAACCTCCTCCCTGGGGGATGGACAACAGAAAAGTGGGTGAAGGGAGATGTCAGGTAGTGTAAGATATGATAAAATAATAATTTATAAATTATCAAGGGTTCATGAGGGAGTGGGGAACGGGGAGGGGGGGAGAAAAATGAGGAGCTGATTCCAGGAGCCCAAGCAGAAAGCGGGTGTTTTGAGAATGATGAGGGCAACGAATGTATGAGTGTGCTTTACACAATGGATGCATGTATGGATTGTGATAAGAGTTGTATGAGCCCCAATAAAATGATTTTTTTTAAGTTACAGAGTAGGAAACCCAGAGGGGCAGGCCTACTCTGCCCTCCAGGGTCGCTCTGAGACGGAAGTCACTGGATGGCAGTGAATTTGGCTTGATTTAGAGCTGATCTTTTCTCTTTTTTTTCAAACTTTTTATCACATCAATGATTCTATCAGGTCCCCTTTCTCCTACAATGTTCCCACACGGAGGTTTCCCCTGCTCGCTCCCTGGGCAGCCTAGCTATTGAAAATCCTGCCGATGCCAATTCGTTCTCAATGATCCCTCACTCACAGCTGTCCATGGACACAGCCATGGCGAAGGGAAACTGCGTGTTGGCTCCTCCAACTGGCACCTAGAGCCCGTGCCATACGACCCATGCCCCAGATAGACTTCTACCAGAAAGGCAGACCTGTCCGGATGCCATCAACAGGGCTCCCAAGTCCTCTTCCTGGCGTTGCCCCAATGGCAGAAGGCAAGTGAGGTCAGGCCATCTCGCTCCCAGCTTCCTCCCTGAGGGTCCTGTGGACTGGCTGTAACTCTCAGGCAAAGACCACAGCTCCTGAAGAGGCTCTCTCCACCAAGCCTTGCCGTCTCCAAGGTCCTCCCAACCCCATTTGCTTAGGGGTATAATGGCCCCCAAAGCCATGAGCCCTTGTGATTTCCAGAGGCCCGGCTCATTCTCCTCAAGTTATGCAGATTAAAGGTGTTTTCCTTGGGGACACTGCCTGTCTAGCTGGTGCAAAGTCTGCTTTTCACAGTGGAGTTCGATGAAAATCCTAACTCACAGCCATGCAGTCAATCCCACTCAGAGGGCGCTATAGGACAGGGTAGACTGTCCCTGTGGGTTTCTGAGACTGCAACTCTTTATGGAAGTAGAAAGCCTCATCTTTCTCCCTCCAGGCAACTGGTGATCTCAAACTGCTGACCTTGTGGTGAGCACCCCCACAGGTATCCCCTCAGCCACTATTAGACACCTCCTTTAACCTGTCATTAAATTGCTCCCTCTGCCAAATGGGTCAGCCGTGGGACCTGGTTGGGCTGAACCACTTAGCCTACATAACCGCGGAGCACAGCGAGCAGCCAGGGCAGGACAATCCCGGTGGGCGGGGGCTACCTGTCGTGGCAGTTACTCCCCATCCTTCTCCGTGGCTGCCCGGTGATCTGACAGCACTAAAACTAACAACCCAGTGACCGCGAGGGTGACTCTGACTCCTGGTGAGCCCGCATGGTGCTTCAGTGACTGGTTTCGGATGTAGATCATCAGCTCTTTCTTCAGAAGCTTCTCTGGCTAGACTCAAACCACCAACCCTTGTTCATCAGTGGAGCATGCAGCGCACAGCTAAACTTCAGGCAGGAGTCTGACGTTTTCCTCAGGCCAGCACCGCAAGAATAACATGCATCGAGCGCTTAGTAAAAAACAGAACTGCATGAAGAGCCTCCATACAGAGAAGCTCTGTGAAGTCAGCAGTTCGAATCCACCGGCCGTTCACTCCATTAGAGAAAGATGTAGCAATCTGCCTCCAAAAGATTTTCAGCCTTGGAAATGCCACGGGGAGGTCCCCCGAGTCACAATGGCCTGACAGCCATGGGATTGCTTTGTGGTTTGGGTTTCTGGTGGCTCTCCAGCAGAATTCTCTTCCGTCCTCCTATGGTGGAGGGGCCCGAAGTTCCTCTTGTGCAGCAAGAGATGCCTTTGTTGTTTGGAAGGGCAGGTCCTAGCAATTACTCACATCCCACAGCCCCGGTAGCGAAGCTCTTGCAAGTGCAGGTCTATCAACAACCGCCAACAGAAACCAAGGGCGGGGCGTGCCCAGTGGCTGCTCCAGCACCTGTGTGAGTTTCTGTGGGCCGGCCCACCTGGGACAGTGCTTCCAGGAAGGACAACACTGGCACTTACGCACCCAAATGACAGCCATGTCAGGAGAACTTTTGTTCCCATTCCGGTTCAGATTCATAGACATAGTTTTAAAATACTCTAGCTACAGGTTACAGCACAGAATGAACACTCTAACTGGTATGGCATCCTGAAATATTTCAAGAAAATTGTGCAATAGAAAAGAAGTGAAAACAACGTGGCAAACACTTGATGACCCATCCCTGAAAGGAGATGGCCAGCTTAAGGCCCTGGATCTTTGTCTTTCTTTGTTTCCACAGGCTCTCCCTCGCTCCAGGTCTGCTGTGTGTGGCATCTAAACCCAGAGAGACCTTGAGAAAGCCCGAAGCCACATGGAGGGTGAGAGAGAGGACTGACCTGGAGGAGAAGAAGAGACTTTCCTGGCCGATGGCCGTGACCTACGTCTTGTACATTTTTCAAAACTCACGGGACAGCCACTTATAAACCAGACATTCCTATCTAGGGATTATCTCCTTTTTTAATGGCAACACAAGTGCAGAAATTTAAAACAGGAACATATGAGTCCTTAGAGGCTACACTTGAAGGAGGTCCCACTTTAGTAACCTCTTGATGAAACCGAATTAAATGGTGGAATCCTAAGCAGATGAATGTGAACTCTCCAAAATTCACCAAATAATTGCTGCTGGGAGGAAGTGACCGGAGGCCAGTGAGTGGCTAAAAGGGGACACTTGAGGATTAGGCTTTGACTGGGACCAAGTACCCACATAATTACAGGCTCAATGCCTCAAGTCTCGCTGCTCCTCCCTTTCTAGAATGCGCTTCAGTCCCTAGGGGTTCTTGATTTTTCACACCGCCAGTGCCCACTGCCAATCTCTTCCTGGCCAGTGGCACCAGATGACCGCAGACTCTCGACTGAAAGCTTGGTCTGCTTGGAAGTCTCCCGTGGGATATGCCACAGGGGCTCCATCTCAAACATTTCCATCCCCATGTGGATGAGGGCGGCGCCGAGGGGAGCGGTCAGACGCCATCCATGTGAGGGAGACCTCCCAGCTGAAGGTTCCCATTCAACCCACGTTGCTATCACCCGAACAGAGGTGACGACTGTGTCCAAGCCAATAAGATTAAACCAGGATACGTTTTTTAATAAACTGCTGTTAGCGGAATAAGGTCACTTGCGCACTACAGGGTGGGGTCGAAGAACCTAATCTGAGGGAGGTCTAAGGAATAAAGCTCCGTGGTTTTAACCGATCGTGTGTGCAGTGATGAGCCAGCAGTGTGACTCAGCTGGTTAAAAGTTGAACGCATTGACAGGTTTAACAAAAAACGCTGCCACTGGATCACTTCTGACTCATAGTCGCCCAGTAGCACTTACAAGGGTCGAACTCTTTACAGGAGCAGACAGTCAACCACCGTTTCTACCACAGGCTGATGGGTGGGTTTGAACTGCTGATCTTACAGTTAGCAGTCTGCTGCTTACCCTAAACTGCTTCTAGGACTCCTCTCCTGGCAGAAAAGGGCCCTAAATTCAACACTGACCATCTCCCGCAGTTCTGGGTGGTCCATTTGAAGAGTGGCATTGATACACCACAGTGTGCACACGAGAGATGGGGTGCCAGACTGCCCACTGTGAGCATTTTAGGAAATGCCGTTGTCTGGCAGAATGGACGCCTTGGGACGAAGGTGTTGGCGAAGACGACTGAGTAGATCGTGGCCTCCCAGAAGAATGAGCAACTCGGTGTTGGACAAAGAGAAGACCGAGGAGGCTTCGCAGTGAGATGGATGAGAGCTTGTCTCTCACACGGTGGTCTCGTGGTCAGGAGGGACCAGGCCAGGGAGAAGGACATCATGCTCAGTGAAGTGGAGAGTCGGGAAACAGAGGAAGTCTGACTCAGCCTACTGTTCCTCTAGCTCCTCCCTCAGCGTCCCTGGCAGCCAGTGTGGCCCCCCTGGGGACCTTGTCTGAACAGCCAATGGGCTGGACTGTGCCAGTGGATCAATGGATACCTGGACCTTCCTACCGCTCCCACACGGGCACCTAGAGGCAGGAAGCGCAGGCAGGGTGCCTCTCTCTGTAACCAGACTTCCTGAGCCAGTGGTTCTGGGAGTCGGCCGCCCACACCTGCAGCATCAGCAACATCTGGGGACTTCAGTATATAAATTCTCGGGCCCATCCTAGACCCACCAAGTCAGAATTTTGGGGGTTGGGCCTGGCAATCTGTATTTTATCATACCCTCCGGGGGTTCTGTTGGTTGCTTGAGTTTGAGAACCACTGTCCTAGATCGATGTCTAATATTCCACAACAAAACACCCCCACCCGTCAGTGCGTTCCAAGTACAGCGACCCTGTAGGACAGAGTAGAACAAACTGGCCCTGTGGATTTCCCAGACTGTAACTCTATGCAGGAGCAGAAAGCCTCATCTTTCGCCCACAGACCAGCTGGTAGTTTCAAACTGCTGACCTTGTGGTTAACACCCTACATAACCCGCTCTGCCACCAGAAAGAGTGAAGAAGGGTAAGCAGCGATGGTACTGCTCCTTTCACACAAGATCGAGTGAAGCCGGTAAACGTTCAATCCATTTCCTGACTTCTGGGTGTCTAATGTTACAGAGAGAGTAGATAATGTGGGCGATGAACCTTTTAAAAACAGAAAGAAAACCCTCTAGAGGCCTGCAATAAAATATTGAAAACGTTTTGTGGTTGTTTTTTTCTAATTACACCTCTTTTTATCTGTTGGTTAAAAAAAAAAAAATCCACTGCCAGACAGTTGCAGCTAACTCGTAGTGACCCTAAGGGACAGGATGGACCTGCCGCTGAGTTTCTGAGGGAGTAGAAAGCCTTGCTTTCTTCCAAGGAGCAGCTGGTGATTCAAAGCCGCTGACCGTGCAGTTAGCAGGCTGGCCAGTAACCACTACTCCCCCAGCGCCTCCTAGTTTTACATAGCATCCCAAAGAGTCCACTTGGGACAAGGACGGGCCTCGCCTCGTGGCAGGGGTCTGGGCGTCTCACACATGCCCAGCTCTCCTCCCCTGGGTGCATAATGGTATCGGCCCCCCTCCTAGAGAAGTTAGGCAAGGCAGAGTGCTGTGCTTGGGCCAATGAAAGGTGACACGTGTCCCTCGTGCACAGGAACTCCAGGAGCCTGAGCGTAGTCCCCTCTGCTCTCTGCCCAGCAAACCTGCTGCCAGGAA
Organism: Tenrec ecaudatus; assembly: GCF_050624435.1. Taxonomy (NCBI): domain Eukaryota; kingdom Metazoa; phylum Chordata; class Mammalia; order Afrosoricida; family Tenrecidae; genus Tenrec; species Tenrec ecaudatus. The sequence goes on along the minus strand of NC_134533.1, from coordinate 157,000,741 downwards.
GAAAGATGGTGAGAAGAGCGCAGGTGGAGGCCCCAGCCAACCCACGATGACACCTCCTGAGAGCAGCAGGAAAGCGAGGGTCTTTTTAAACCCTGACACTTGGGGATTGTTTGCTAACCCAGAAGGAGGGCTGCGGGTGCAGCGGTTCTGCTGCAAATAAAGGTCTGTGGTTCGAATCCCCCAGTCGCCCGGCGGGAGGAAGCTGGGAGAGCCTGCTTCAGTAGAGATGGACGGCTGCGGGGCTGTTGCGTTCTACGCTGGACCACGCTCGATGTGGAGAGAGCACGTCGTTTGTCGGGTCGCTATGAATCAGACTGGTCCCCACAGCGGCGGGTTTTGTTATCACGGCAGAGCCGAGTCCAGCATCACAACGTTCAGATTTCAAGCATGCAGTGGCTTTGTTTAGTTCAGACAATAGGTCTAGCAATTGACCTATGGCCTGGACTTTTAAAAGCCTAAATCATCTAGTAATGAGGCTGTGCGTGAGGTTTGCATGCTGCTGTGAGGCCCAGGCCTCCCGCCGGCGGAGGAGATGGGCTCCGAGATTCTCCTAAGGCTCTTGGAGCTGCTGGGTCACCGCTGGAGGAGCAGAGCTGCACTGGCCAAACTGGCCATGCTCATTCACCGTCACCCAGCACCTTGCACAGAAGAGACTGAAGCCAGTTTGGGTGGTTGATCTGGGACCGAACTCCCTCTCTCGGGTCTCAGACCAGAGCCCCTTGCACTAGCCAGACCACCTGGGTGGGTCCTTTGTTGTTGCCAGGTGCCATCGAGTTCGCGCTGACCCATAGCGACCCTGTGTCCAACAGAAGGAAACACTGCCCGGTCCTGCACCGTCCTCGCAATTGTCCCCCTGCCTGAGTCCATGGATACAGCCACGGTGTCAGGCCACCTCGTCAAGGGCCTTCCTCTTTTTCCACGACCTTCAACTTTACCAAACACGATGTCCTTCTCCAGGTAGTGGTGTGGAAGACGAAGTCTCGCCATCTTGCCTCTGAGGGGCACTCTGCCCATACTGTTTCCAGTCCAGACTGGCTTGTCCTTTTACAGTGTGGGACTTTCAATATTCTTCCCCAGCATCACAACTCAAATGCATCGATCTCTTCACTGTCTTCCTTCTTCAGAGTCCACCTTTCACGTGCACAGGATTCCATGGAGAACACTGTGGCTTCAGGCAGGCACACCCCAGTCCTCAAAGTAGCCTCTCTGCTCCTCAATACTCTAAGGAGGTCTTGCACAGCAGAGTTGCCTAATGCAATGTGTCTGTGATCTCTTGACTGCTGCTTCCATGAACATTGATTGTGGAGCCAAGCAAGACAAAATTGATGGCAACTTCAGCCTTTCCTCCATTTAACATGTTACCTGTTGGTCCAGTGGTGAGGATTTTGGTCTTCCTTACACTGAGTTGCGATCCATACTGAAGGCTGTACTCCTTGATCTTCATCAGCAAGTGCTCCAAGTCCTCCTCACTTTCAGCAAACAAGGTTGTGTCATCTGTAGGTTGTTACTAAGCCTTCCTCCAATCCTGATGCTGCATTCTTCTTCATATAACCCATTTAATCTAAAGGACCTACCTTCTTCAGTCTTCTTCAGTGAAAAAATAGAATATCGTTTTAGCCAACCACAGCACCTTCATAGATGAAAGCATGGTTGTATTCAGTTATAACCCGAGAAGAGGAAACCATTTCTGCAAATACCATATTCCTGCATTGAAACTTACCCCGCGCACTTTCATTCATTTCAGCCTAGATGTTCAGGGACTTTGAGAAAACTCTATGAACAAGTGCGCTCAGAACAAGTCACCAGACTCTTAGAGAGTCCACCTTCTTCCTTTACTCTATCTGGAACCACCCCACTCCCAACGTGCTGGTTCTACCAGCCTGGTGTCTCTTCTAATTCCATCACATCTGGCTTTACTTGAATAACCTCCCCAGTGAAGACCTAGCCACCATCGGATTACAGAGGATCCCAGCCAAGTCATCTCAGTGATTACAGAATCTCGCTATCAGTCAGCTGATTTGCCTATCAGTGCTTCCATTTGTTCTCACTAATATAATCACACCCTGGCAAGCAGTCTGTGGAAGAATGTGCGTGTGTGTGTGTGTGTGTGTGTGTGTGTGTGTGTTGGGGGGAGGAATTAGTGGGTTTCCTTCCCTGTTTGCTCAGTGTTTGGGCAGCACCTTGCCCTGTGGTGTGAGGAGGTGTTTTTTTGTTTACTCAGCATAACCGGTACCAGCCTGACGGATGAACACTAGTGTCAGTGATAGTTTCCTAATTTGGTCACTCTAGAAAGTTCGTGATGGACGAATCTGAAAAACTGCACTGGAGTTTTCTTTGACAGACAAGAAATCTTAAGTATTATGGCCAGAAAAAGAAAGAAATTTTAATCCTTTTTTTTCATTTTGTATATTTTGATTGACTGTGGCACCTTCTGAAAGAAGGAAGAATAAACTTCACCCTTTCCAGCTTCACTTAAATACCTTTTGTTTGGAAAATTAAACAGTGCCCATGTGAAATGTCCCTTTCAGTGAGTTCACCAAGTTCATTGGTTCTTGGATAGGCAAAAGTCCTGTGCTTGGTGACCGATGGAAAATCCAGATGCCGTGCCAAACTCGCTGGAAAATATATGATTGAAATATAAAAAATGTTAATTCTGAACCAGCACTGTATGCTAAAAAAATGAGAGTTCGCCTTAGAGAGTTACAAAACGTAGCCCTTTTCATTCCGGCCGCATCCGATTCATGACATTACACAGCCATCTGTTGGCAATTCTTTGTCCAAAAGGGCTGGGAAAATCTTTTGGAAGAAATAACAACCTTCTCAAAATCACATAACCGAAGTATTTGTGTTTGTAAAGGTTACAACATAATGGCTTTTACAGAGATTGCTTCATGTCCACAGAGGGCAGAGCAGAAAATTACATAACAGCTCTTTTCCACGGCTCAAACTCAGCAATATGTCCCCACCCAATACAGTCAAGTAGATAGGCTGTTTCCACTGCTCAACACCCGCACAACCCACTGCACAGTCAGCCCCCAGCACCAACGTCATCAGATCATCCCCATGGATGGATGGAATTTGATGCTTTTTGTCTCCTTTAGAAGTCAGCTGGGGTCTATCTAGATAAGATAGGCTGGATAAACAATCTGGAGGATTGGCTGGGGGAGGGGAGGGACATGGAAGATGGGGAGGTGGGGAAAGGTAATGGTGTTAACAAACCCAGGGACAAGGGAACAACAAGTGATCCAAAATCAGTGGCAATGAGGGGGTAAGGGGCTTGGTAGGGCTTGATCAAGGACAATGTAACCAAGAGGAATTACTGAAACCCAAATGAAGGCAGAGCATGATAATGGAACAAGAAGAAAGTAAAAGGAAATAGAGGAAAGAACTAGGAGGCAAAGGGCATTTATAAAGGTCTAAGTACAGGTATGTAAATATGTAAATATATTTATATGTGATGATGGACAAATAGCTCTATGTGCATATATTTATAGGTTTAGCAGATGTACATTGAGCCTCCACTCAATGCAAGAACACTTTGTTCTTTTAAACTGGCATTCCATGTGCTCACCTTCCCAACAGGGTCACTGAAGACAAATGGGTGCATAAGCAAATGTGATGAAGAAAGCTGATGGTGTCCGACTATCAGAAGATATAGCATCTGGGGTCTTAAAGGCTTGAAGGTAAACAAGCGGCCATCTAGCTCAGAAGCAACAAAGTCCACATGGAAGAAGCACACCAGCCTCTGTGATCACGAGATGTCAATGGAATCAGGTATCAGGCATCAAAGAACAAAAAAATATATCATTGCGAATGGGGGGGTGAAGATTGGGGTCCCAAAGCCCATCTGTAGCTAACTGGACATCCCCTTACAGAGGGTCATGGGGAGGACACGAGCCAGTCAGGGTGCAGTGTAGCAACGATGAAGCATACAACTTTCCTCTAGTTCTTAAATACTTCCTCTCCCCACCCCCACCCCCATTATCATGATTCCAATTTTACCTTACAAATCTGGCTAGACCAGAGGATGTACACTGGTACAGATAGCAACTGGAAACACAGGGAATCCAGGATAGATGAACCCCTCAGGACCAGTGGTGGGGTGGTGGAAGTGGCAATACAGGGAAGGTGGAGGGAATGTGGGGTAGAAAAAGTGAACCAATTACAAGGATCTACATATAACCTCCTCCCTGGGGGAAGGACAACAGAAAAGTGGGTGAAGGGAGACATCGGACAATGTAAGACATGACAAAGCAATAATATTTTTTTAAATTATCAAGGATTCATGAGGGAGGTGGGTCAGGGAGATAGGAAAAAATGAGGAACTGATACCACGGGCTCAAGCAGAAAACAAATGTTTTGAGAATGATGGTGGCAACAAATGTAATGTACAAATGTGTTTGACACGATGCATGTATGTATGGATTGTGATAAGAGTTGCACGAACCCCCATTGAAATAAATAAATAAAAGAGGTCAGCTGGGTCGGGGCTGGTTAATCATAATGCTGTGCACACCGCATCTGAAGGCCCAGGGGCTTGACTTCCTCCTAACCCACAGACCAGCCTGCCGTGGACCCTCGAGTCGTACAAGGCTCATGGGGATGGGAGAGGAATGTCCCAGTGTCCAAACCAAGACTTGATCACCTTTTTCCAGGTCCTCTATGTTAACTGGAGCAAGTCAAAGTAGCTGTAGCCAGCATGAAGCACAATAACCAGAAAGCCTGTCCTCTCTTTCCACTCAGGACTAAAGAGTAAGTGGCCCTCTCCATCACCTTCTCTTAGAATGAAACCATCCCACACGCCCTGCCCACGAAGTCCTATTTCCCAGCCCTTTCTTTACTTTGCCACTCGCTCTGAGTGCCCCCAGTCTCTCAAGATGTAGAGTGGGGAGGACAGTGCTCAGAGGGTAGAGCAACCTGCGTCTCAATCCCAGCCTGTCCCTTCCTAGTCATTCGACCTTGGGCCAGTTACTTCACCCATCTCCAGTCCTCATGTGCGTCCTCTCAACGATGGAGATTAGATGACATAATTTCATAAGAGAAAGCATTGTGCCTGAAACACAGGTCCCCTCCAATCTTACTTTCTCCTTTTCCCAAACTGAAGGGGAAAGTCGACAGCTGGGTGGATGTCATAGCGACAAGCCACACTGGCCATTGATATTTTAATTGAGTAAAATTAGACAGTTGGTCCTTCAGTTGCATTAGCCGCCTGTCAGGTGCTCAGTAGCCTTATGAGGCGACAAAGCAAACAACTCGGCCAGTTATCGTCCAGTCTACTTGGACCCCTGGCCTACCCTGTGTGCTCCAGCATAGAACTCTGCTCCGCAGGGTTTTCAATGGCTGTGACCTTCTGGCAGTCGACAACCAGGTCTTCCATCACAGGCGCCTGGGTGTAGATTCCCACTTCCGAGTTCTAAGTTAGTCGCTGAGTGCTTGACTCTTTTCATCACCTAGGGTCTTGGACCCTTCCAATGACGGATATGGAACTTTCCCTCAGGAAACTGGGTTGGAGAATGCTGGCCTAGTAAGTACAAGTCATCGTCTCCACTAGGAGTTTTGTTTGGCTTTATCAAACAGCAAGGTCTACTCTCGTGGTCTGGAAGTGTCTAAATTCAGAGCGCCTCCCTTCCCTAGCGGAAGACTTTCTCTTTCACCTGGGAGGAAAGGGCCTTATCTCTGATCAGCATCTGTCCAGCTCTTACTGCCTGGAAGTCACAGCTGACTCATGGTGACCCTATTGGCAAGAACTGCCCCTGGAGAGCAAATGTTTTGAGAATGATGAGAGTAACGAATGTATAAATGTGCTTAATACAATGGATGGATGGATGGCTTGTGATGAGTTGTATGAACCCCCAATAAAATGATCTTTCCAAAAAGAATTGCCCCAGTGGGGTTCCAGGACTGTAACCCTTTATGGGTGTAGAAATCCTCTTCTTCCTCTGCTCGAGTGAATGGGAATTTCCCATGGCTGACCTTGCAGTGAGCCGTGACCTTTCACTAAGATTGTGAAACACGCAAACATAGGCACAAAGTCTCTCCCTAAATGGTATTGTGTGAACTAAGTGCACCCATCGCCACCCCAGTTCATCTCTTCTCGAAAGGGCCTCCTGTCCAGTCCTGCGCACGCACACCCCATCCCCCACCAAAAGATTCCATCTCCACCTCATGGAAACACAGACAATAGTTAGCTGCTGAGTTCACAATACAGCCCCGACCACCCTGTCCCCTGGGGTCCTTTGCATTGTAGCCTGTGTCTTCTGTTGAGGGGGGGGGGTGCATGTAGACACGATGCTGAAAGCCCCAAGACCTGGGTCTTGTTCCCAAAGGAAAACGTCCCCCTCACAGGGCTCATGGCCACCAGCATGAACCTTAGGTAGGTTTTGGACACGCTCACAGTTGTTGAGTCAATTCTGACTCAGAGTCACCTTATCCCAGGGCTGTAAGTCTTTACCAGAGCCGATTGCCTCTCGTTGCTCCCACAGGGCAACTGGTGGATTCCAACCAACAACTTGTCGGTTAGCAGTGAGGCACTGAACCCACTGCACTACCAAAACCCAGAACCAATCCATTGCCATCGCGGTGTAGAACTGCTCCTTCGGGGGGGTTCTGAGACTGTAAATCTTTACAGGAGCAGACCCATCTTTCTCCGGGGAACAGAGCTGAACCACCAACCCTGCTGTTTGCAGCACCGCCTGCCAGCCAGGACTTTTCAAATTCCCACGAGTCCCAAGCACTTTCAAGGGAGAAACAGTTGTGGGCAGTCTAGACGCTAGGGAACAGCCTGAGGAGGAACATCTGGTATGACATGAGATGGTTTCCCTCATCTGAGCTGAGTTCTCTAGCGCAGGGGCTGGCAAAGTGTGGCTTGCAAGTCAGGTGCACTGAAGTAAAGTTGGAAAAAAGTCCAAGGGTATTACTCGGATAATAGTGGTTTCATTTGCCTGCAAATGCACCTTTGTGGGCCTCGAATGGTTGCTAAATTCTTGTTAGGGATAGGGCTGGTTCTCCCACCTCCAAGGTTTACTGTGCTAGAGAAACAAAACCTGTGACTCATGGGGCCTCCAACAGTCCATGAGAAAATCCTATTGTCTGAGAATCCTATGGATCCAGGAGATTTATGTCAAGGACACGGACAGCACAGTTGTGGAGGCTGACAAATCCCAAGTCCGTGGTCAAGTTTCAAGTTTGAAGGTTTCTTCCAACTCCTACAGTCGCAGGAACTAACAAGCCCCAATCAGCAGGTCAGGACTTGAATGCATCATGCGGCTGGCTCATAGTGCCCATACTGGAGGGCAGGGGGGATGAGTCAGCGGCAGAATCCAGAGAGAACGGATTGATTTGCCAGGACATCCGTATCTATTAGATGCAGAACACACACAGAAAATCATAAGCTTCCAAATAATCAGATCAGATCATAAAACAGAGGACGATCACAGTATTGAAGGACTAGTCCACTGTCTGCCAAACCCTTGAGCACCGTAGCCTAGCCAAGTTCACATAGAATGTCAACCATCACACGCACGTACAAATATGACCTTTTAAAAACCCTTTGATTCTGCAGCTCCGGGAGAGGGACATATCTGATCAGAGCACACGGGAGCAGATGAAGGGGCAGGAGGAGAGAGTGGAACACAGCCTGGCCCACCAGGCCGTGAGGATGATGTTCCTGAGTAGAGCAGCCAGTCCACAGAGAGGACAACATGGCTGGCCCCACTATGAGACATGATGCCCCTCAGTGACTAAGGGCGATACAGGGGACAGCACTGGAGACACAGTGTGGGAATTGCACCTGACCTGATCCCACCACACCGAGGCAAAGCACTGGGGGAGTGCAGCGGAACAGCAAGGGAATGGAGTGGCAAGGTCCCCAGGGAATGCTGAAAGTGGACTTTGGGGCCAGGGCATGGTGCCCCAACAGACTGGACTGGAAAACGCTCCTAAAGGCCAACAAATGATCCTTGAACTAACTACAAGCTTTTCTTTCTTGATGTGTTTTGCTTTGTTCTTTGTCAGTGATTTGTTGTTGTTGCTTTGTTGTATACTGTTACTTTGTTTTCCTCTGTCTTGTTTTTGTGCATGTTATTATCTCCACAGGTCTGTCTAAATAAGATAGGCTGGATGAACTATCTGGAGGAAAAACAACGGGACCGACAGTTCCGGGGGGACTTGGGATAGGGGGATGTGGGGGGTAAGGAAGTGGTGTTAACTAACCCAGGGACAAGGGAACAACATGGGATCCAAATTGGTGGTGAGTGGGGAGTGGCAGGCCTGGTAGGGAATGATCAAGGGTAAGCTAACGTAAAAAAGAGGTATAGCTGCCACCCAGGTGGGGACGGAGCATGATAGTGGGGTAGGAGGAAAGTCAAGGGAAATTGAGAAAAGAGCAAGGAGGCAAAGGGCATTTATGGAGGTCTAGACAAAGACATGTATATGCACATATATATGAGGCTGGGGAAATAGATCTATGTGTCTATATTTATAGGTTTAGTATTAAGGTGGAGGAAGGACCTTGGGCCTCTACTAAAGCACTCCCTCAATGCATGAATACTTTCTTCTATTAAATTGGCATTCTATGATGCTCACCCTCCTGACACAGCTGCTGAAGCCAAAACGGGTGAACAAGTAAATGTGGTGAAGAAAGCTGATGGTGCCCAGCTATCAAAAGAGATAGTGTCTGGGGTCTTAAAGGCTTAAAGATAAACAAGCGGCCATCTAGCTCAGAAGCAACAAAGCCCACATGGAAGAACACACCAGCCTGTGTGATCATGTGGTTCCGAAGGGATCAGTTATCAGGCATCAAAGAACAAAAAATCATATCATTGACTGCACACCTCCATGATAGGATCGCTGAAGACAAATGGGTGCATAAACAAATGTGGCAAAGAAAGCTGATGGTGCCCGGCTATCAAAAGAGATAGTCTGGGGTCTTAAAGGCTTGAAGGTGAACAAGCGGCCATCTTGCTCAGAAGCAACAAAGCCCACATGGAAGAAGCACACCAGCCAGTGCAATCATGAGGTGCCAAAGGGATCAGGTATAAGGCATCATCAAAAAATTCCAAAAACCTTACCATAGTGAATGAAGGGGGAAGTACAGAGTGGAGACCCAAAGCCCATTTGTCGGCCACTGGAGATCCCATCACAGAGGGGTCTAGGGGAGGAGATGAGTCAGTCAGGGTGTGACGTAGCACCGATGAAGAATACAGCTTTCCTCCAGTTCCTAAATACTTCCTCCCCCCATGATCCGAATTCTACCTTGCAAGTCTGGATAGAGCAGAGGTTGTACACTGGTGCATATAGAAGCTGGAAGCACAGGGAATCCAGGGTGGATGATACCTTCAGGACTAGGGGTGTGAGGGGAGATACTGGGAGGGTAGAGGGTAAGTGGGTTGGAAAGGGGGAACTGATTACAAGGATCTACATGTGACCTCCTCCCTGGGGGACGGATAACAGAAAAGGGGGTGAACGGAGATGCTGGATGGGGCAAGATATGACAAAATAATGATTTATAAATTATCAAGGGCTCATGAGGGAGCAGGGAGCGGGGAGGGAGGGGAAAATGAGGACTTGATGCAAAGGGCTTAAGTGGAGAGCAAATGCTTTGAAAATGATTAGGGCAAAGAATGTACAGATGTGCTTTATACAATTGATGTATGTATATGTATGGATTGTGATAAGAGTTGTATGAGTCCCTAATAAAATGGAAAATAAATAAATAAATAAATAGAAACCCTTTGAGCTGATACCAAGGGCTCAAGTAGAAAGAAATGTTTTGGAAGGATGACAGCAACGTATGTACAAATGTGCTTGGCACATGGATGGACAGATTGTTTTAAGAGCTGTAAGAGCCCCCAATAAAATAATTTATTAAAGAATATTTTAAAATAGAAACCTTTTGTACCAACTGACATCAACCTTGTTTTCCAAGCGCCCGTAAGAGTGTTGGCACCGCAGAAGCCATGGGCGAGGGCTTTGTGGAGGGGAAACAAAAGTTAGAATTGTTCATTTTTAATTGTAAACAGGCCTTTGCGAAAAATCTCATCCACTCTAGTGATTCTCAAAGTCTCTGCCTCGGGGACCCCACCCCCCTTTCTGGGGTCTTCTTTCCTCCCTCTCGCTGCTATTTGTCACCGGTCTGGGAGGGGCAGGGCCGTCTGGGGAGCAGACAGTCCTCCAGCCTGGGAGTCACAACACCCCAGGCTATGTATGCCCAGCCTGGCCTGGCCCCTGCAGCTGGTGCTGGCGGCCACAGGGGTGGTCAAGAAAGGGGTATCTCTTTTCCAGCTGCTACAGCCCTAAGTTGGTAGAATCTGCTGACAGGTCCCTGAGGTAGAAGATAGGGGTGGTGTTCCTGAACTTCATCCACTGTCCCCCCACTCCCACTCCCACTTCCCCAGGTCAAGCCCGCCTCAAAGGGAAGTCTTACAGCTCTGGCTCCTGCCAAAGTCCTTGCCTCAGTATCCTTTAGAGCAGTGGTTCTCAACCTTCTAATGCCGCGACCCTTTAATATGTGTTATGTTGACAGCCCCCCATCATAAAATGATTTCCGTTGCTACTTCATAACTGTCATTTTGCTAATGTTCTGAATCAGGTGACCCCTGTGAAAGGGTCGTTCGGCCCCCACAGGGGTCACGACCCACAGGTTGAGAACCGCTGCTTTAGTGCTTTTCCACCAGCACAACAAAACCACACTCAAATGGCATTAAACAATCAAGTTGACTTGTTGGTTCTTAGAGCTACAAAGTCTATTTGTAGGACAGGCTCCGAATGGGGCTCGATCTACTAGATCAATGTTATCACCAAACCCTGCTCTGTTTCTGTCCCTCCTCTCCACCTTCTACCGCGAAGGCTTCCTCCTGAGACCCACCGGCCTGGTGACCGCAAAACTACACAGCAGCTTCTGGGGCCACCAGGCTTCCCATGGCTGGTGTGGCAAGGAGAGGGGGAGACATGCCGAAGCGCTTCCTGTGATTCGTTCACCCAAGAGTTCTCACCTCCCTTGGAAGCCTTCTCCATGACCAGAGGGGGTGGGATGAGAGCCTGGACCAGGTGCTCCAGGCCAGAGGCTGAGTGCTGTCAGCAACCCCGGGGAGGGGTGGGTGTCAGTGAAGGTGAGAGCCGCATTGCCAAGGTGGTGGGAGGGTGGCTGCGTGGAGGCGGAGGCTAAAATCACCAGTGTTCACTCAAATCCGCCTGATCCTGGTATTTCACTCAGTTCTGCTGGCTCAGGACTGGATATTGAATTAATACTTCTGTGGGAGCCATCTAGGAAGCCGTGGCAGTCTTTACACCGTAGTGTGAATGAACTTAGTTCATCTCGTTCCTGGAGGTTATAATGTGGGCAAGGAAAACTGGACCTGAGACAAAGGAAGAGGAAAAGCAAAGTTCCGAGGGGAAACAACAAGCCTGAATGATAGGGCCAAGCCAGGCAAGGGCAGGCTAGCTCTGGCTGTGCTGGGGAGAGAAGTGTAAAGTCCCAGTAGAAATGCTGGCCTTCCTACAGCTGAAGAAACCGGTAAGGCATTTGTCCATAGCAACCAGTAATTTATTTACTTATTTAGTAAATACACAGTTTTAGAAAAGTCCTCACAAAGGCTATGTGGTGGCAAGTCTCTACTCCTGGCCCCCATCCTGCACTGGCCAATTTTGTACGAACCTTCTCCGGGCTGTTGTTGTTGTTAGGTGTCCCTGAGAAGGTTCTGGCTCCGAGCAGCCTGATGCCCAACAGAGGAAACACCGCCTGCTCCCGTGTCGGCCTCGCAATCATTCTTATGTCTGAGCCCATGGTCGCAACCACTGTGTCCGTCCATCTCACTAAGGGTCGCCTTCCACTTTCCGGCCCCTCTGCTTTACCAAGTATCATGGCTTCTCCAGGGACTGGTCTCTCCTCATAACATGTCTCAGGGTAAGAGGCCAAGTCTGGCCATCCTTGGGTCTAAGGAGCACTCTCGCTGTACTTCTTCAGAGCAAGGCTTGGTGTATTCTAACATTTACATATGTGTTCATGTGTCTGTGTTACTTGTTTCTTGTTACACAAACTGCAGCACTGAAGTTTGTCTATTCTACACCTGCTGTCTAAGGGCAAGAATAAAGTCCAGAGAGGGTCCTGGTGGTAAAACCCAGCCTTCCCCTTCTTCCCACAGCTTCCGTGACTCTGAGCATGTGGTGGGCTCTGTCTCCTGTGTCCCAGGCACTGTCCTGCAGGGCACAGAGCAGAGAATGAAAGATTTAGCATCTCTTCCCTTGAGAAGCTTATGAACCACGGGTGGAGTTGAACATTCATATACATTCCTCTGTGTGTGAATTTATATATACTACCAACTCTAGAAGGGGCATTTCTGGCTCAAAGGTGATGAGCATTTTGCATTTTGATACATACTGAAAAATACCTGCTAAGAAATTGACTGAATTGATTCTCTCAGTCCTACTGGATAACTTTTCATATTATCAAAGTCGTTAGGAATTTATACACCCGGGGCCGGCCCCAATCCCAACCACGTGGACACCACCAATCCTACCTCAGAAGAATTCACTTCAGAGGACAGTACTGAAGCTACAGCTCAGGGAAAGGGACACGTCTGATTAGAGCACACAAGAGCAAACAAAGAGGGAAGGAGAAAGAGTGGAACACATCCTGGCCCACCAAGCCCTGAGGACGATATTCCTGCTCAGAGCAACCAGTGCACAGAGAGGATCATAGGGCCAGCTGGAGCATGAGACACAGACATGATGTCTCTCATTGACTCATAGTGCTACGAGGGACAGCACTGGAGACAGAGTGTGAGAATTGTGCCCGATCTGACCCCACTACACCAGGGTGAAACACTAAAGGCGTGCAGCAGAACAGCACGGGGAGCAGAGCAATGAAGTCCCTGGGGAATACCAAAAATAGACTTTGTAGCCAGGACATGGTACCCCATCAGACTCAACTGAAAAATACTCCTAAAGGTTAACAAACAGACCTGGAACTATTTATAGGCTTTTCTTTTGTTGTTGTTGTTGTTGTTGTTTTGTAATTTTAATTTTCTTTTGTTGTTTTGTTTTGCTCTGTCTTGTTTTTGTGCTTCTTATTGTCTCTGCAGGTCTATCTTGATAAGATAGGCAGGATAAACAATCCAGAGGAGAAAGCAATGGGACAGTGGGTTGGGGGGAGGGTTATGGGAGAGGGAAGGCAGGGGGACGGGAATAGGTGTTAACAAATTCAGGGACAAGAGAACAACAAGTGATCTAAAATCCATGAAGAGGAGGGCATAGGAGGCCCGGCAGGGTTTAATCAAGGTCAGTGTAACTGAGAGGAATTACTGAAGCCCGAATGAAGACCGAACATGATAGTGGAACCAGAGGAAAGTAAAAGGAAATAGAGGATAGAACTAGGAGGCAAAGGAAATTTCTAAAAGTCTAAATACAGGGATGTACATATGTAAATATATTTATATATAATGATAGGGAAATTAACTATGTACATTTATTTATAGGTTTAGTATTAAGGTAGCAGACAGACATTGGGCCTCTACTCAAGTACTCCCTCAATGCAAGAACACTTTGTTCTAATAACCTGGCATTCCATGATGCTCACCTTCCCGACATGATTGCAAAAGACAAATGGGTGCATAAGCAAATGTGGTGAAGAAAGCTGATGGTGCCAGGCTATCAAAAGATATAGCATCTTGGGTGTTAAAGGCTTGAGGATAGACAAGCAGCCATCTAGCTCAGAAGCAACAAAGCCCACATAGTAGAAGCACTCCAGCCTATGTGATAATGAGGTGTTGATGGGATCAGGTATCAGGCATCAAAGACCCAGAACAAAAGATCATATCAATGTGAATGAGGGGGAGTGCGGAGTGGAGACCCAAAGCCCATCTGTAGAGAACTGGACATCCCCTTCAGAAGGGTCACAAGGAAAAGATGAGCCAGTCATGGGGCAGTATATCACCGATGAAACATAGAACTTTCCTCTAGTTCTTCAATGCTTCCTTCCCCCGACTATCATGACCCAAATTCTGCCTTACAAATCCGGCTAGACCATAGCATGTACACAGCTATGGATAAGAGCTGGAAGCGGGGAATCCAGGACAGAGAAACCCCTCAGAACCAATAATGAAAGTAGCAATACCAGGCAAGTGAGTGGGAGGTGGGGGGTGGAAGGGGGAATCAATCACAATGATCTACATATAACCCCCTCCCTGGGGACAGACAACAGAAAAGTGGGTGAAGGGAGATATCAGTCAGTGTAAGACATGAAAAAATAATAATAATTTATAAATTATCAAGGGCCTGTGAGGGAGGGAGATTGGGGGACGGAGGGGGAAAGAGCAGCCGATACCAAGGGCTGAAGTAGAAAGAAAATGTTTTGAGAATGATGATGGCAACATATGTACAAATGTGCTTGACACAATGGATATAAGCATGGATTGTGATAAGAGCTGTACGAGCCCCCCCCCCGCCCCCTGCCGCCCAAAAAAAGCAACATTCCAATGGAAGAGAGAGCCAGATGGGAGGTGGCACACACAATAGCCCAAGAGGACACAGCCCTGGGAGAACATGCTATGCAGTTAACAACGTCACCCACACACATGGGATTTGACAAGGGAGAGCAATGTGTGTGCATCACAAATACTACCTAAAACTCGACTAGTCCGGGTAGACTAGCGAAACAAATCCTGGGAGACTGCTATTTTTTTTTTAAGAAAAAGCTTTAAACAATGAAACTAAAAACCTTCCTCTAGTTCCTGAACGCTTCCTCCCCTCCCAATCTTCATGACCCCAATTCTACCTTGCCTTGCGGACCTGGTTATACCCGAGGAAGTACAGCGGTGCAGTGGGGATCAGGAGGCACAGGGAATCTAGGACAGATGAACCCCTCAACACCAGCGGTGGGACTAATGACACCAGGAGGGAAGGGGGTGTAGAAAGGGAGAACTGATATCGGAGATCTATGTGTAACCTCCTCTCTGGGAGATGGGCAATGGGGAGGCGGGTGAGGGGAGATGCCGGGGAGTGTAAGATAAGATATAATAATTATTTATAAACTATCAAGGGACCAGGGGTGGGATCGGGGAGGGAGGGGGACGGAGGAAAAAAAGGGAAACTGAGCTGATTCCAGGAACCCAAGTGGAAGGTGAATTATGAGAATGACGAGTGCAACGAATGTATAAGGGTGCTTTGCTCAACTGATGTATGTACAGACTGTGATAAGAGCCTTATGAGCCCCAATAAAAAGATTTTTAAAAAAGAAAAAGCTTTATATACAAGACCAATTAAATATTGAGAAAACATTCCAGCTTAGTCCAGATCAAGTCCATAAGTCCAATATTAGCTCATGTCTGATACCAATCTATAGATTCCTCTTCAAACTCACAAAACACATGCAATGACGCTGACTACAGGAAGATCACATGCCAGTGGGTAGAAATTCTTGTGGTTCCAGTGGCGGTAGAAGCATCTCAGGGGCTCTCCATGTGGTTCCTTCAGCTTCAGGGCTCTAGCGTAACTCCATGTGTCTTGTCAGCAAGCAGGTCTTGAAGGGAGTGAGCGTGTATCCCACCTTCAGCGAGCTATTTATCTCCTAAGCACCTCCAAATGAGGTCATCACGCCGCGACCTGATTGACAGGCTAAACTCCACTCCTTCACTCTTAAGTCTCAAATTGACAACAGATTGTGTAACTACCACAGTACCATTAACTTGGTGGCCTTTAAAGCAACTGAAATATCTGGATTCATCATTTTGGAAGAAAAGTCTGAACTGAGGGTGCCAGGAGGGCCCTGCTCACCGTGTGGGCTCTTAGAGAGGGTCTTTCTGGTCTCTCGCAGCATCTGGCAGCCTACCAGCCCCCACTCTCCAACCCCACCCCCGTGTCCCTGGGCTTGCAGATGTATCACTCCCGTCTCTGCCTCTGTCTTCACAGGGCACTTCCATCAGGGTGTGCCTGTCTCTTCTCCTCTTTTCATAAAGGCGCCAGTAACATTGGCAGTGCCTACTACACAGCCTCCTGTCACCTGGTTACAGCTGCAAAGACCTACCTCCGAAGAAGCTTGCATTCACAGGTGATCAGGACTCCAGCATATCTTTCTGGAGACACAGCTCAGTCTATACCATCACAAGAGCAAAAATATTAGTGCCACATATGACCGACCAAGAACGGATTCCCTTCGTATTTAAGAGCTGCTACATAATCTATTAGAAATCCATGGTCCCTGATGAAAGGGGCTTAAGTGGAGAGCAAATGCCTTGAGAATGATTGGGGCAGGGAATGTATGGATGTGCTTTATACAGTTGATGTATGTATATGTATGGATTGTGATAAGAGTTGTATGAGTCCCTAATAAAATGTAAAAAAAAAGAAAAGAGGAGAAAAAAATGATTAGAGCAAAGACTGTACAGATGTGCTTTATACAATTGATGTATGTATATGTATGAACTGTGATAAGAATTGTATGAGCCCCAATAAATTGTTAAAAAAAAAAAAAGAAATCCATGGTCCCACGGAAAAATGAACAAACAGGACTTCCACAGACAGTTCTCGGGGAAGGAAATAACTTCCTGTGCTCCAGTACATTATTATTTATAAAATTTTGTGATTTGATTTTTTTTTTTTAAAGATTCAGATACACTCTTCCAAGATGTGCTTTTCTTCCTTGGTACCAGAATCCTGCCTGGTTTTCTTCCTGAAACATGGTCACCCTGAATAAAGACTACAATTCCCAGTCTCCTTTGCAGCTAGGAACTCAAATAAGTTCTTGACAGTGAACCATAAGGAGAAAGGTCCAGTGGCACCACTAAGCAGCCCATAAGAGAGAGGTAGAGGTGGGGGGTGGGGGCACGGAGCATGCTCAGTCCCCTTCCTTTCTCCTCCCTATGACAGAGCCTATCTTGGACTGAGCACAAAGAGCAGAGATGTGGCCAGGCTTGTTGAGGCTACAGGTACTAATCCTGATTGCCTGTGACACCTTGTGCCGTCCCCGCCCAGCTTCTCCTAGTGCCTTGTTTAAGATAAGGTCATTTTTTTCCTATGCAGCCAAATTTAGTTCTAAATTGTAGATTAGCTCATCGTCAGAGAGGCTGCAAAAGGGACAGCTATTTTGGTGAACAAGCGGCCATCTAGCTCAGAAGCAAAAAAGCCACATGGAAGAAGCACACCAGCCAGTGCGATCATGAGGTGCCAAAGGGACCAGGTATAAGGCATCATGCAAAAAAAAAGTAATATATGTATATATATATGTGTATATATATGTATATATATGTGTATATGTATATGTGTGTATATGTATATGTATATATATATACCATATTGAATGAAGGGGGAAGTGCAGAGTGGAGACCCAAGGCCCAGTTGTTGACCACTGGAGATCCCCCCATAGGGTGGGTTTAGGAGAGGAGATGGGTTAATTAGGGTGCGAGGTAGTACCGATGAAGAACACAGTTTTCCCCCAGATCCTGGATGCTTCCTCCCCCCAACTACCATCATCCGAATTCTACCATGCAGGACTGGATAGGGCAGAGGTTGTACAGTGGTGTATATGGGGGCTGGAGGCACAGGGAATCCAGGGTGGATGATACCTTCAGGACCACGGGTGTGAGGGGCGATGCTGGGAGAGTGGAGGGTGAGTGGGTTGGAAAGGGAGAACTGATTACAAGAATCCACATGTGACCTCCTCCCTGGGAGAGGGACGGCAGAGAAGGGTGGGGGGGAGGGAGACTCCGGATAGGGCAAGATATGACAAAATAACAATGTATAAATTACCAAGTGCACATGAGGGAGGGGGGAGAGGAGAGGGAGGGGGAAAAAAAGAGGACCTGATGCAGAGGGCTTAAGTGGAGAGCAAATGCTTTGAGAATGATTGGGGCAGGGAATGTGCGGATGTGCTTTATACAATTGATGTATGCATATGTATGGATTGTGATAAGAGTTGTATGAGCCCCTAATAAAATGTTTTTTATAAAAAGGGGGACAGCTATTTTTCCAGCTTCTTTTGAAGCGAGGGTTTGCGGTGTGCCCCAGGTCTGGCCACTAAGGAATACAAGAAGGTCTGCAGGGACATGAGTCTTCCTGCATGATCACGAACTCGTCGGTGCCATCGGTTGATGCTGACTCACAGAGCAGGGTAGAGCTGCCCTGTCCCTGTGGGTTCTGAGGCTGTCAGTCTTTAGAGGAGCAGAATGCCTCAGCCTCATCTTTCTCCCTTGGTAGTTTTGAACCGCTGACCTTTGAGTTAGGATTCCAATGCATAGCCCACGACTCCACCAGCAAACAAATAATGAGCGGGGTGGTGCGCTGAGTGGACCTCCGTCACCACTCTGGCAACCCACCCTTTGCTCGACCCCTTTGTTTGCGGCGCATGAAAACATCTTGCCTACCATGGTGGCAGCCGTCATAAAAACACAGCACAAGTTGATGAACAGCAGGCCAGCTAAGGATGGCTGTGCAAAAGGGCAGGCGGAGCCTGGATTCCTCAGACCATCAGTCCCAGAGCATCCCCAAGACCTCTCCCTGTGGCCACGCATCCCACGCACACCGTCCCGCAGAGTCTATGTTACCTGCAGCTAAATAGCCTCAGACACCCACAGGGGGCCCAGTACTGACACAGAATGCGGGAGAGGTAATCTTCATAAAACCTGGAAGTAGCCTATTACTGTAAGCCCTTGGAAGAGATGACTGGGTTCTAAGGGGCTCTTATCCATGAGAGTTAGGCTGAGAACAATGGAGTTAATAAGAAATAAGATTAGGGGACTCAGCGATGCCCTTGGGGACCCTGGATTCTCCCCCTCTCTGGGCTCCGCCATTCTTGGAATGGGCTTCATTCTCAGGCAGAGAAGAACACAGGGGTCCATTTGCCGAAGGCACATCCAGACACAGAAAGGTCTACCAAGCCCGGAATCTGTCACTCCCCTTCCTCTCAACACAGCCTTCTGATCTGAAGTCCCATCCTGAAAACTGGCCCCATGCCACCCCATTGGTCTTCCTACCCTCTTCCTCACACCTGCCAGGCCGACTTCTGCGCAGGCGCGCTGTGCTTGCTGCTCCAGTTCCCACCGCTCCTCCCAAACAACACCTTCTCAGGAAGACTTACCCAGATCACAGGATTAAAGTGCACAGCTTCCCAAATTTATTAGTCCTTATTTCCAGAAAAATAATTACTCGGTGCCCCTGGCAATGATAAACAAACAAAATGCTTGCACAGCAGGAGGCCCTTCTAACAGACCCAAATAACTCCCCAGGATCAAGCTGCGCTGATTTCAGGGCTAGGATGTTCCCCTAGGCAGGGGCCCTGGTGGTGAAGTTGTTATGTGCTGGGCTGTGATCCCCATGGTCAGCAGTTCGGAACCACCAGCAGCTCTTGGGGAGGAAGACTGGGCTTCCTACTCCTGTAAGCAGTTACAGCCTTGGAAACCACAGGCGGCCGCCATGAGTCAGCATTGAATTACAAAGGCAGTGGGTTTGGTTTTGGGGTTTGAGGATGTTTCCCTAGCTCGCACCCATGTCAACACAAGCGAGACGCGAGACATGAAGAAAAGCAAAGCAATGAACGCGCTCTAAAAGGTGCTTGGTCAATTTCATATTCTGGTTAAAAGGCTGGAAGGAAATTCTGCATCTCACCTCAAATTCCAGAAATGAATTCGAAGCTAATCAAATGACTTCCAAGATCTTCAAAAGCATTTTTTCTTTCCACCTGCGGTCGAAAGAAATACATTTCTGCTCTTCCTGTCGCTACAGGAAGTGTCAGGCAAAATAGATCACTAATCACTTGACCCAGAAAACCCCACAAATCCATGCAAATCAAGAGGGCCGAATCTCCGGGTCCACTTTTAGAACCCCGTGAGACTCCCCAGACCATCAAGGACATGCATGTCCAGAAAGCCGCCAAGTATTTGAAAGATGTCACTTTGCAGAAGCCTGTGTGCCCTTCTGCCATTACAGTGGTGGAGTTGGTAGGTGTAACCAGGCCCACGGCCGGTGGCCTAAAAAGAGTGCTGAATTTTTGCTGCACATGCTTAAAAAGGCAGCCATGCTGAACTGAAGGGTTTCGATGTGGATTCTCTGGTCACTGAGCACATCCAGGTGAACAAAGCCCCCAAGATGCGCCGCTGGACTTAGAGAACTCATGGTCGGGTCACCCCACCCAGGAGCTCCCCCGCACACTGAAATGAGCCTGACTGAAAAGGAACAAGTTATTCCTAAACCAGAAGGGGAGGTGGCACGGAAGAAAAATTCTCCCAGAGGAAGCTGAATAAGCAAAGAATTGTGGCTGGGGAGTAAATTAAGCTTAAAATAAACGCTAAAACAGGAAAAAAAGAAAATACATTTCCTAGGCCCTTCTCCAACATGACTGCCATTGAAACAATGGGTTTTCCTAATGACTCTCAAAACTTTTAAATACTGTTCCAGGGAAAGGTACAATAAGCTTCTTGTAAAAATAAACCCAAGATTGGCAAAATGGTTAAAATATATATTTTTTAATAAAAACTTTTGCCCATAATCCAAGATAAAGGGTAGGTATCTGCTTTTGCAGCCCAGCTCCCCGACCCCCTAAGAGTTAGGGTCTTGGAAACCCACGTGGCAATTCAACCCTGTGCTCTGCGTCTGCTTCCATCCATTCTATCAGCTGTGAGATGGATTGGGGGTTGAGATTGGTCCAGCAGGCCCCAGAGAAACGTTTCGGAAATACGTTTGAAAACACTGGTTAAGTACTAAATCCTCTCCACTTTTCTATCTCTTTCTTGCTTAAATGTTCAGCAGAGCTGCAAGCTCCATCCAATGTAGGCAGGCCCTACTTACTCCCTGGCTTTGCCCAGTGCCTGCCCACCGCGTTCCCACAGGTGTGCTGGGCAAAGATGTTTGATTGTTCAACTTCATTTCCCCAGGTCCTAATAGAGCAGGTGTTCCCGAAATACCTGCAGACAGCACCGCATCTGAGAACGGGGAGGAGGACTATCCTTGTGCGTGGGTGACACCCCATCACCCCCAGACGTCCCCCAGAATCTACTTTGCCAGAATCGCTGTGTCCGGCCCTAGCCAGTTACCACGTAAGGACCAGGCCTTCTCAGTCCGGCAGTGGGACTGGGATCAGCAGGCGGGGAGCGGTGTGGATCCCTGAATAAAATGAAGTGGGATGGAGGCACAGATGCTGTCTGTGGCTTCGAAACAGCCTCTCTCTCTCTCTCTCTCTCTCTCTCTCTCTCTCTCTCTCTCTCTCTCTCTCTCTCACTCTCTCGACCGGCCTCTACCCTCAGCCTATCCATCGGTTGTCCCTTCAGGATTATCAATGACCTTCTTGTTACCAAGTCCAATGGGGTCTCCTAGACCTTCTCTAACTCTCCCTGCTCGGGGCGCTCCCCCCAGCTCCCGCTCTCCTCCAGCCACTGCCACCCCTGCCCCTGGCTCGGCCCGCCCTTCTCCCCCAGGTAGGGCCCCAAGACTGGGAGCACGGAAGCCAGCTCGCTCAGACACCCCTCGGGTTGGGAAATCGTCGGCACCACGGAGGAGCAGGGTCCGAGCCCCGGGGCTGGACCGGGGTCGCGGCGCGGGTGGCGCCGGGCGGGTCGTGCGCTCTCGGGGGAGGCTGGCCCCTGGGGGTCCCAGGCTCGGAGGCGCCGTGGCGTCGGGGCGCGGCGCGGAGGGGCGGGGGCTGCGGGCAGCGCGGAGAGGGCGGGGGCGGCCGCGGGGGGTGGGGGGCAGGAGGGCGGGTCGGGCGCTAGCCGGCCGCCCCGGGGGCGGAGGGGAGGGGCCGAGCGGCTGTATTTCCGCGCGCGCCGGCCCGCGGGTTCCATCGCAGCGCCCGCCGCCCGCGTCCATGCAGTGCCGCCGGCCACTGCCGCCTGCGCCCCGGCCCGGGGGCCCGCGCCCCGCCGCCCCGCTGCTGCTGCTGCTGCCGCTGCTGCTGCTCCCGCGGGCGACCGCGGTCCCCGCGGGCCGGGGGGACCCCGCGGCTGCCCCGCGCTGGTTTCTCCCGCAGGCGGCGCGCGCGGCGCTGCACTTCTTCAACTTCCGCGCCGGCTCGCCCAGCACGCTGCAAGAGCTGGCCGCCGTGCTCGAGGGCCGCGCGTGGGTGAGTGCCCCGGCGCCCGCCACCCAGCGCCCCCGGGGGACCCGCCGCGGCCCGGGGCCACGGCTGCTAGACAGTTCCCGGGGCAGCCACCCGACAGTCCTCCTACCAGGACGGACGGACGGCAGGTGGGGGGGAAACTGGTCGGAAGGCATCCACGGTTGGTTGCCGTGCAGCGCACCCACAACTCCTGCAGAAATCCCTAGGGAGATATTTTAAAAAACGGGTAGTACGCTGGGCCCTTCCTAATTGCAGACCTCGGCGCGAGAGCTGCAGGTTAAGGTGCTCGCGGTGGCACATCCGCCTGGACAAGAGTCTGACTATCCTGGCGCCTGTTTTAATCCATGGGAACCAGCGAACAGGCGCAGTTTTCCGTTAGAAGCGAATGGGAATTGGCGGTAGGTTGTGCTCCTTTCTAGGAATTGGCTGTAGGTTACGCTTTGGGGTCAATGGCAAGGCATTCGTTTCTGCCGCAAAGACTAAAAGCCAAACTCGCAGCCTTCCAGTCGATTCCGACTCATAGCAACCCTCCAGGACAGGGTCGAACTGCCCAATAGGGTTTCTGAGACTGACTCTTAACAGGCATAAAAAGCCTGGGGTCTTTCTCCGGAGGCGTGGCTGGTGGTTTCCAACCTGCCACCTTGCCCTTAGAAACCCAACTGGTAACCCAGGAGACCAACAGAGCCCGTATTTGCACGGGTATTTCATCAAATACAGGGGGATGAAAACTACCGAATATCGTGAAATCTAACCCCGAAACAAGGTTGCGCCTTCTAGTACTCCCCCAGTGCTCCCCCAAACCCACAGACCCAGCCTCAAAGACTTTGGGATTAAATGTAGCCTTGGTTGGGATTGAAGGTGTGGCAAGTGGGTGTTTCCATTAGGCTTTTCCTAGGCCTGGTGTTAGACACCAAGGGTGAGAAGACCCCAGTCCTAGCCTTGACCCTTCAAAGACAGAATCCTGCGAGTATCTTGCTATACTAAATGAATTATGAAATCAAATGGCAACCTAGTATTATCACCACTGTATATATGTTTAAATATTAATATCTATATTATATAGAGCTACTTTTAAATGGTTCCTTTTTTACTAGACACATACAGAAGTTAGAGAGCAGAGCTGAAAACTTTCCATCAGGGAGTTGAGAGCCGGGAAGATGGGACCGTGTGTGTGTATGTGTAGATTTACCCGTGTGTGTGTGTGTGTGTGTGAGTGTGTGTGTGTGTGTGTGTGTGTGTGTGTAGATTTACCCGTGTGTGTGTGTGTGTGTGTGTGTGTGTGTGTGTGTGTGTGTGTGTGTGAAGATTTACCCCTGGTTGTCAATGGGAAAGTGAACCTCAAGCAAACCAGACTCCAGGGTTTTTCCTTTCGTCCCAGACCAAAAAGTGAAGGATAAAATACTTGGTTTTTTATTGATGTAAAATGAAATATGTAGCATCCTTCAAAAAATAAAGCGGCTCTCAAACCCGGAGAGCCAAGTCAGGTCACACTTTCTTCTTACCCAGGAGTTCAGTTGGAGTTCTCTTTGTGTGTCTCCGAGCTCCGAAGGAATGAGTGCTTGCCTTCTAGCCAAATGGGGGAGGTTAAGAGGCAGAAATTCACAGAAGAGAAAAACCACTTTAAATGTTGACCAAATCTAGGGCATTGACCCTTGGATAAGTTAGCTTGCTGTTTTCTGGGTTCTTCCCCACCCCCACCCCCTTTCTACAATTAGTTAGAATGTTTTAAAAATTGGAGGCCCGAGGAGGAGAGCTGTGACTTTTTCAGGGCCAGAGTCTCGAGAGGGTTTGATTTCTCCCAGGAATTCATGGAATTGTTTCCTGAGGATTCCTCTCCAACAGTGAGTGTCAAGGCAGCCTGGTGCAGGATGCCTGAAATTTATTACTGGTTTACCCGCGTGCTTGGGGGTGGTAAAGGCCAGGTGTAAGGAGCTGGGGCAATCCGGATCCCAGATCCTACTGGGTGGTGCACATGTTAGTCCACTCAGCTCCTCACCAACAGTCGGTGCTTTGTCAGAGATCCTTAGGAAGGAAGCCTATTGATCTGCTGCTAAAATAAATCCTCTCTAGAAAACCGATGGAGCCTAAGTCCACTTGGACGGACACATGTGTGGTCCATGGTCATTGGTGTGGGTGTGGGTGTGTTTCCTGCCAGACCACAAGGTATTGTAAGACGCAGTGCTATCAGCCCTTTCTTTGCTTCTAACAAGCCCCTTAAGGTAATAATATGCTCTGGTCGTTGCCCATTTACAATGGGAATAATAAATGTCCTACCAACCCTGCCAGGCCGCCCTAAGATCCACCCAAGATGACATGTGAAGCGTAAAAGTGTGAGTCGTCAGCTGTTTCCTGCACTGCGCTATGTAACAAGCTGATCCTGTGCTTGCAGGGTGGTGTGCAGACCTCCAGGCCTGTGGCATCATTCAGTTACGGGGTGGGCAGTCGCTGGGAGTTGGCAATAGGTCTGGGTGGAGTCTTTCAAGAAGGCCTCTGTGGTTTGGAGCGCTCACTGGGCTGCCTGCTGCAGCTTTTAGAGCAGGGAGTTAAGGGATTTCCACCACAAGATCAGCACCAGTGGAAACAAACGCAAACGTTGATCCCTGCCCTTGGTCTGCAGTCTTCCTCTTGTTGCCTGTGACTTGTTAGTGAGTGCTCAGTTAACTCATTCAGGGGCAGAAGCAGCAGAGAGGAGGGGTGAGGCTCGCAGGGACCTCCTCTATAAAATGAGAGCAGGGCTGTGCAAACTGAGGACCCACTAGTGGGTCAGGCAATCAAATAAGTGGGCTGCCGCTTTGTTTTTTACAATGAAATCGTTTGGATTACAATTTAGGGAGTTCATCGCAGAAGTAAGGGTTAAGTGTAGTTGCTCAAAATGTTTCCTTTGCATACGAATGCATTTCTTGCTGTAGGGTCAAGCTAAAACAATTTTTGATAGTGAACCCCAATGATTGTTTCCCCCACAATGATGATTCAAGCCTCTCTCAGCGTTGCAACGCCCTGGCCTGATTCCTTGGCGCGGCAGCAGGAGCGGCTCATTGTGGAAACACGGTTGCCCTCTAGTGGTGATGTGCGGTGATAGCGTGGTGGTGAGTGCGGTGGGTATGGAGAAGAAAATCAGCACTAGGCGCTGGCGTTGCTGTCTGCAACTTCAGGGGCAGCTCGCAAAACGAAAACGTGCGTCCCCTTCCTGACCACACCCGTGGCCATCTTTTTCCTGCCCTTCTACAACCAATGAAGCCTCGACCGTTCCATCGTCACGTGGCACAGCCTCAGGCTGAGCCTTGGGAGATCTGGCATGGTAGGAGTTCTACTTCCCAGGCTCCATCAGGCAGTCCTCAGGGTCACTCCGCACCCTGCGCTTGGAGTGGCCCTTATGCTGAGGTAAGGCCCCGCTTGCCCCTGG
Source organism: Tenrec ecaudatus (assembly GCF_050624435.1). Classification (NCBI taxonomy): domain Eukaryota; kingdom Metazoa; phylum Chordata; class Mammalia; order Afrosoricida; family Tenrecidae; genus Tenrec; species Tenrec ecaudatus. Next base: position 156,975,299 of record NC_134533.1, on the reverse strand, counting down.
ACCACCAGTGGAGGATGTGATGGGGGTCCCGCCTGCTGACAACTTCTGAGATCACAGAGTGCACGTCACGGGCACATCTACTGGCTGGAAAGGCAACCCACTGGGAAGCAGGTGTTGTTTCGGATTGTCCCTTAAGGCAGAAGCTCTGTAACTGGGCAGGACCAGTTGTTCAAACACTTACCTGAAGTTGGGACGTGTGCGTGTGTGAGTGTGTGGGGGTGGGGGGGAGGAGGACAAGTGGGGATACTCATAGCTTAATGAATTTCTATTTAAAGTCTAGAAATGTCCATTTATCATTTATATTCTGAAACAGAGCCAAGGCCATGAATTGGATTCCATTGTCTTTCTAGCAACAAACTCCACTCATAAAAGACCATCTGCGATTTTCCTCTTTCAGCGATATGAATGATCCTCCACTTTCTTTGTTCTTGTCCGATCCTGAGTTACTCACACCCAATCTCAACAGTAGAAGTTTTAGAGACTTGGCTTTTCAGTTCTTTCTAAAGCGTTTACCTTGGTTTTCGTGGGGATAACATTTTGCACCCACTTTCCCCCATGTACACACTATTTTACCATGTGATTAGACATTCAGTCCATCTGGGAGAAACTGGCTTGGTGAGCAGCCAGTGTTCCGGGGTGCAGTTCCGCAGTGGGGAACGCTGCATTGGGGAGCGCTGCAGATGCTCACATGGATCAGGTTGTGGCCCAGCACACCACTTGCCGAACATTTACGCCTACTGACATCATTTTGGGGGTCACCATTCAGCTGATGTTGCCATCAACTGGAAAGCCCCTTAATTTACATCAGGTTAATTCATCACTACTGTTCTTGGAGTCATCTGTCTTTATGTCCATCAGTGAGAAGTCGCTCAACACCGACAGTACAGTAGTAAGTACAGTAGTAAGTCATAGGGGAAAAAACTAGAGAATTTAAAAGACCACAATGACGATGGAGAAGGAAAGGTCTGTCTGGTATCCACCTTGTGTCCGACAGACTGAAACGCTGAGCCATCCTCCAAATCACTGCTAGATTAAAACCATGGTGACAGCCACTGTCTCGATCCATCTCACGGAGGGTCTTTTTCTCCGACCCTCTGTTTCATCACATAAGGTGCTCTTCTTCAAGGACTAGTCTCTGCAGACAGTATGACCAAAGTACGTGAGGCCAAGTCTCGCTGTTTCTAAGGAGCATGCAGGCTGTCGCCAGCATGGTGACTCACACAGGAGTGCTCAGCCAGCATCCATACCCACGTCCAGTCTTCACGTGGCTTGAGACAGGCCCACCTTCCACCTCAAAATGACATCATCGTTTTTAGTATTTTTAAGAGGTCTGACATGGAGGTTTGCCCCGTACAGCGCGTTATTTGACTTCCGTGAGCAGGACTGGGAAGCCCAGTACAGTAACACACTGGCCAAGGGCATCTTCTCTCCGGTCATCATGAGGCTGTTTTTCTCGTCCAGTGTCAAGGGTTTTGTTTTGTTTGTTTTGCATTGCGTTGCAGCCCCCACTGAAGCCTGTCCTCTCGGATCTCCGTCAGCACGTGCTTTCAGACCCCTTGGCTTTCAGCAAGCAAGGTGGCGTCACGTGTATCTCCAAAGATGTTACTAAGCCTTCCTGCGATCCTGCTGCACCATTTCTCCTTGGTCTAGTCCAGCTCCTCAGATTATCGGCTGGGTGCAGATTAGATACGTACGGTGAACGGATTCAGCCCTGGCGCACGCCTTTCCTGATGGTGCACCACGCAGTCTTCCCGTGACCTGGTTGAATGACTGCCTCTTGGTGGATTAACAGGTTCTGCAGGAGCACAATTCAGTTCTGGAATGCCCATTCTTCCCAGTGCCCCGTAGTTGGTTGTGATCCCCACAGCGGAACGCCATCTCGTCATCAATAGAACACATGTGAACATCCTACCAGTATTCTCTCCCTTCCGCCAACATCCTTCTTTGTCACAAATGACAGCTTTCCGACAACGTCCTCTGTTACGTCTGGCTGGGATTTCTGGGGTTCCCTGTTGATGCAACCAGTTTAAAATCTATTCAAGAAAGTTTTACCTGCATGTTAGAATGATGATGTGTTCGATAAGATAACGTTCACCTTCTCTTGGGACCTTTCTGTGGGGGGAATGGGCAGACCTATGGATCCCCACCAGTCAGTTGGCCAGGGAGCAGTCTGCCCAGTTGCGTGACATGCATAAGTGAGCTGCCTCCGATTGTTGAACCAGTTCCGTGGGCAACATGGCAATTCTCAGAGCCTTGTGTTTCACCAGTGCTTCCAGGGTGATGGGTGCCAATGGGTCTATGGCCCCTCTTGAGATGGTTGAACCCCGGGGACTCTCTGGTGACATGACTCTGCGTCTCTTCCAGCTTTTTCTTCTTCTTCCACCGCTCAGCCTTTTTCCAGGAGAGCCCAGCAATATGGCACCTTGTAGCGGAATTCTTCTTCAGGTCAGTAGTGCGAGGAGTGACTTCGTGTCGTCTCAGTGCCCTCACACTGGCGCTAGGGAGGAGACAGTTCCCAGAGAATCCGAACAGAGAGGCCCACGCTGGCCTCCTTCCATGCACAGCCCCGCTGTTCTGCCTTGTCAGGCTCTGAAAGGGAGCAGGTCTCTGCGCTGCCCACCCACCACGACAGCTCCCGGTTGGCCTGTAGAATCGCGTTCTAGCACAGGGAGGGAAAGGGCACCTGGCTGTGGGGAACACTTTGGCTTTGGCTCCCTGGCACTTTGTGCCTTTAGCTCATAAACCAGCTGTACCCGGATGCGCTAGTAAGTAGGAATACTGTCAACCACCTTGTGATAAATTGTTCTTGAACCACAATGATTTCTTTCTTGGTTTGTGTGCCAGCCCATGGCGTCTTCTGCTGTCTTTCCACGAGTACTGGCACAGCCAACAGCACTTGCCGTCAGAGCCCCCCGTCCTTGGGGCCACTGGGGCCATCCCACTCGCCGTCACCATCTGTGGGAGAGGAGAGCTCTGCTCATGGAGTCTGCGGCCACTGCCGCCCCCCTGGAAACAGGGCCCCAGGCGGCTGTCCTTCGATTTCTTTTTCGGAAGTAGATCTCCAGGCTGTTCTTCGGAGGCACCCCTGGGTGCATGCAAACTGCCCCCCTTTCGGTTAGCGGCTAACCCATTGGCACCACTCAGCGTTAGTGAGGGGCCCAGACACAGACCACCGGGGACGGCCACAGTTTGAACCAGCAAGACTAGTAGGTAATTTCATTACAGACGTCAACAGCAGTCCCACAAGCACTCAGTAAACTGGGAGTAAATATTTCAAGTTGTGCTGTGTACTGTCAGTCCCAAATCTTAAGGTCAGGCAGAGGCGAGCCAAATGCAGGGTCCAGAGCCAGCAGCCCAAAATACCCCGAAGTCACAGCAGGTCCTCTTGCTTCCACCCAGGCTCAGCGAGGACACGGAGATCTGGTGGCACCATCAGTACCCAGGAAAACCGGCTCCTGTCACTTCTCCGACGGAACCTTAAGGATGCTGCCAGGGAAACAAAGAGTATAGCTTGGGTCACGTCCGGTTCTAAACTAGGTTCTTTAAGATGTCCTTAAGGAAGCAAGAGTGTGGCCAGAGTCATACTCTCTAATAAAGTCAATTCTTTATCCCATCTTTTTCCTGTTTGTGAATAGGCAGTGCACCCCCCTACGGGGACCACAGCCAGAATCATATGGCTGTGTATCACATAAGGAATTATGGCTGGATGGGCCAGCATATGGACATCCTCGCTTTTCAGCACCTCAAAGAGGTCATGAGAGCTGGTTTATTTAATGCGCTGTGTGGTTTGATCCCTTGACTGCTGCTTCCATAAGCATTGATTAGAGAACTGGTAATGGACTTGCAGATTAGATAATCACCATTCTTTCCTGAAGACTCTAGGGGACAATCCATGCCCTTGCCTGTCCAGCGTGAAGAGGCCTCCCACATTCCTTCGCTCGCAGCCCCATCCTCCACCTCAAGTTCCTTATGGTGCTGCCTCTTTCTGGTCCTCGCCGTGTTTGTTTGCTTGGTGTTGTTTATTTGTTTGTTTTAAACCCTTCTTCCACTTTTAAGAATCCTTGTGGAACACACGGAGCCCACCTTGATGATCCAGAATAATCTTTGCATCTCAAGACTCTTAAATTAATCACATCTGTACAATCCTTTTTGCCATACCAGGCAATATGTTCCCGGTTCTGAGAAAGACTTGGGCATTTTAGTGGGCCGTTATCCTGAGGACCAAAATATGATTTACCAACTTAGCGGTACGATGTGGAGATGTTCTCACAATAGTTTCATGTAAACATTTTATTCTCTCTTCCCTTGACTGGTCAATTACCCCCCCCCCATCTTTATTCCACAAACTAAAGGATAATGGTTGGTGGTTAGCAATGATCTGATCTGAAAGCAACACTGTTCCCAGTGTGTTGAGTTAACTAGTATTCTCTATTTTAACTCTGGATTCTAATAACCATCGCGATGGCTGCAAAGAACTCACAGACAATATTAATGGTGATGGGAGTTATTACGGAAGTTGACAGATTGTAAAGCAAAGTGAGATAGACTCAGGACAGAGTTGTGCATCAGGACATGTTACAAAGTTTTCAGGGCTGCAGATAGATGCCTGTAAGCCTCCACTGTAAGCCTGCATTGGAAGGAATTCAACTCAAGCTCTGAGGACCAGCAAACCCAGCTCCCCCAATTAAGTGCCCAGAGGCACCCCACTCCACAAGCCAGCCAGTCTCCTGCTCAGTAGCACTCAGCTTTACTTGCTCTGAGGGCGAGAAAGTCCAGCTCTGTTTCATCTTCCGGCTCCTGGCACTCTGCTGCTCCTCAGATGTCAAAGCTATCAACAGGACGTTCACTGTGCTGGCATTGTGGGTTCTAGAAGATACCCTTCTGGCTCTTGCTGGGAGTGAGATTCCACCACCACCACCCGTTTCTCAGAGTGCCCATTTTATCCACAGCAGGTTGGGGCATTCCATTGGATCCTGTTCACAATGACCGCTGAATCTTATCAGGATCTTCCCCCATCTTCCTACCAGACCCATACAGGAGGAGGTCGTTGGCAGGAGTTAGAGACTTTGGCTAGAGAGCCATGTTAAGTAATGCACTCCCCCTGTAATCAGTTCCCGGATGTGTTCGAGTTCATCTTTGGAGAGAGGAAGCGGGATTCTAAACTCCCTTGCCTGTGAGCCAGAGTTCCTTCAACAATCTTTTTCTAAGTAGCCCACAGAAGAGGTAGAGGTCCAGTGGGAAACACCCTCCAGCATCCGATGTGTCTTGGCTTAGTCGGCTGAGCTCGGTCCCTCTCCTCCCATCACTCAAGGAGTCCTTCCTCCACAAAGCCCTGCTGACTCCCTGGCCCTCCCTGAGCGTTGTCCTCTGAACTCTCCCAGCTCCCAGTGCTGGGCCACACAGGAAGCTGCTGACAGGTTCCTGAGCGGAACTATTTAACGGCTTCCAGGCATGAGTGTCGCCCCCTTGCCTAGACAGTTGTCTCAGAAGGACAGGAACCGCAGCCTGCATGTCCTGTCTCTCCCCTTCATGGCTAAGACTTTGCGAGGTTCAAAGCCACCCTGGCTGGCAGGCTGAACTGGACCCATTTCATCTACCCGTCTGCCACCAGCAGCTGCTATTAAGTCCGTTCTAACACACGATGAGCTCGTGCTTGTCGGAGCAGAACTCTTCTCCAGAGTCCTTGATAGCTGATGCTTTTGGGAAGGAGATCACTAGACCTTTGTCCCCAGGCACCCCTAGGTAAACTTGAACCTCCAACCTTTCCATTAGCATGGTACCAGTTTGCATCACCCCAACGCCACAAACAAATGAACCCCATGGCTGTCAAGTTGATTCTGGTTTACAGCAACCTCGTGTCCAACTCCTTAATCTTTACAACAGGAACAGATTAGATTTGCCAGGGCGTTCCCCCTGGCTAAACCGCTGGACACGACGGCTGCCAGCCGAAGGCTTGCTCACTTCAGCACCAGGCGCCTTGCCAAGTCCCCTCAGACAACTAAAATGAAAGTTCCCCGTTACCCATGCCAGTGGGGAGAAGCAGCTTTGTGACGGCTAGGGGTCCCACGTCAGTTTGAAAAACGCCAATTGTGCCACCTTGGGAATGGCCCCACCCAGGCAGAGTGGGAGAGGAAGTGGGGGCAGGACAGCCGTGCCCTGCTGCTACCACTCTGTCTGTCCTGCTCGGGCCTGGCACACTCACTGGCTTGCATGACAAGCGCTCTTATGTGTAAGATTCCCAAAGATTCCGAGAAAAACTCCCACAAGGAAGCGGCTAAGGGGGCTCAGTGGAAAGACGGACCTCTTCAGTGGGTTTTATGCAGGCGCTTTCCACAGGGGTCTCCCTTGCTCCTCCCCCCGCCCTCTGTGAGGAGCCACTTCTGTGGACCACTGAAAGCCCTGGGGCAGGCTCAGGAGGGCCTGCGTTGCAGCCAGCACTCCTGGGCCAGGCGAATCCCAGCTCCTGCCCGGACTTTCCTAGAAATCCGCGGGGGTCGTTTTGAGGACCCCATGGTGGGATGCTTTCAATCACCGGCACGCATGTCACACTAGCTGGACAGACGTTCCAGTTGCCTGGCTTCTGGAAACTGAGCAGGGCGTCGGCTTGGCATGCTTTCCTGAGTCTCCTCGCCCCAATGCATTTCCCACCGTTTCTGCAATTCCCACATTAATTACTTGCTTCTCTGAGTTAGGACAATAAAAACTCCATTAATAATGTGCATCTGTTCCCAGAGAGATTAAAAAGCGAAATCCAAAGGCGGAATTAAAGCTGGGCTCCCATGAAAAGTCAACAGATGCCCGGCCGCCGCTTCGGCACCAGGCACCAGGCAGGCCGTGGCTGTCTCGACACAGTGGGGGTGGCCGTCTGGAATGGCTGAGACCCTCGCTCCTCTCTGTGGGGTCTGAAGCCCCGCAGCACTGACTACAGGGGAGCCTGTTAGACACGTGGAATCCTGGGCCTCATCCCAGACCTTCTGAGTCCTAGTCTGCATTTCTACCAGTCCCTAGGCGAGCCCTGCATTGTGGCCGTGGAGGAAGTCCCGGACGAGGGCCTGGGACATGCCCACCTGAGACTGGCGCCCCACTGCATGCCCGACCCTTCACCTTCCAGCCCGCAAACCCAACCCAACCCAACCCATCGCCCTTGAGCCCATTTCAGCCCCATGGAGGCTGAGTAGAAGGGCCCCGAAGCTTTCCTGGGCTACGTGGCTGTGGGAGCAGAGTGGTGTGGCCACCACTGAGTGAGTGCTGACCACTGACCATTTGGTTAGTGGCTACGCCCTTAGCCACTGCGCCACCAGGGCGCTCCTTCTAGCCCAGTGTTCCTTACTCCCGACTCCATTAACAGGCACTGATGCCTGGCCCTTCCCTGACATTCTGAATCTGAAGTTCTAAGGGCGGGGCCAGAGTCCAGTGTTGTCAGCCTCCCTGCCCTTCAGAGCGTTCCAGTGCAGACTGTCTCAGAGCAGAGAGAGCACCTCCAGGCCATGGCAGGGATGGACTGGGTCAAGGGCACCGAGGTCGCCTCGGAGGAGGCCCCACTTCACTCCCTAGCAGGACGTGGGAGCACAGACCCTCTGCCTCTCCCCTGCCGCCCGCCCCAGGTACCTTTGGGGGGGGGGGGTCATCATCGAGCTCACCACACTAGCCTTGGCAGCGAGGCATGAACTCATGAGAGTACTGCCCACAGTGCCAGACAAGTGACAGCCCAGGGCTCACTTCTTGCCATGCCCATCTCCGCAGCCTTGTTCATCGTGTACCCTCTACACCAGTGGCTCCCAGCCTTCCTCATGCCGCGACCCTTTCACACAGCTCCTCCTGCGGTGCTGACCCCCAACCATCACATTATTGTCGTTGCTACTTCATCGCTGTGATTTTGCTACTGTGATGAATCGGTGATCCCTGAGAGAGGGTCTTTCGACCCCCTTCCAAAGGGTTCGTGACCCACAGGTTGAGAACCGCTGCTCTCCGCCCTGCCCTGGTCTGAGAGTGTAGACGGCATCGTGGTAGGCTGTGAGTGGTCAGCTTCCTTTCTACTCTGCATGCTTGTCTGCTGTCCTTAGGTACCATCGTCTCAGCTCCGAGTCCTAGAGACGCTGTGGACAATGGCATCCTCGCCACTGCACCAGTGTTATGTTGGAGCCAATTGTTGCCGCTACTGTGCAGATCTATCTTATCAAAAGCCTCCCTCTTTTCATGACCCTCTGCTTTCCCAAGCACCATGTACTTTCCCAGGGACTGGTCTCTCCGGGTAACATGTCCAAGGAATGTGAGAAGTCTTCCCATCCTCGATTCTAAGGAACATTGCTTAGTTTGTGTTTTGGCAGTTCATGGTATATGCTCAAAATTCGTCACCAACACCGTCATTCAAATGCATCAATGCTTCCCTAGTCTGGATTCAGCTTTCACAGGTAGACGAGGCAACTGAAAATACCCCAGCTTGGGCCAGGCACACCGAGTCCTCAAAGGGACACCTTTGATTTGTAGCACTTTAAAGAAGCCATGTGCCGCATTTTGCCTGACGCAGAGCGTTGATCGGTGTGTTCACTGCTGTGACATGAGGACTATTGTGGAGCCAAGCAAGTAGAACCCTTGACAACGTCAGCCTTTCCCCTTATCATGACGCTGTCAGTTGGCCGACTTGTGAGGATGTGGGTCATCTTTACCTTGAGCTGTCATCCACACTGAAGCCTGCAATTCTTGGTCTTCATCAGCAAGGGCTTCAAGCCCTCTTCCCTTCAGCAGGCAAGGCTTGTCATCTGCACATCGCGGATTGTTAATAAGCTTTCCTCCAATCCTGAGACCTTGTTCTTCTCCTCATGGCCCCCATTCTCGGGTTATGTGCTCAGCATGTGGACTGAATGAGTGTGGTGGCTGGATAACTACTACTAATAATGAATTAGTTCTTTCTCCATTTTTGAAAAATATCTCTTGGCCCCATTGAGGATTTGAATCTTTTTCTGTTTGATCCTGACACCCCTGTTGGTTTGATTGTTGTTGTCAGGTGCCATTGATCTTGCTCAACTCATAGCAACCCTACGTAGGACAGGATAAAACACTGTCTTACCAGGCACTGTCCTCACAATTGTTTGAGCCTGTTATTGAAGTCACTGAGTCTGTCCATCTCATCGTGGGGCCTCCTCTTTTTCACGGACCCTCTGCTTTCCCCAGGGTGAGGTTCTTTTCCAAAGATTGGTCTCTCCTGATAATGTGTCCAAAGAGCACGTGTCTGCCTCTCCCACACGAGACGGTGTGCTTCTTCAGGTGGTCGCCGCCCATCTCTTCATATCTGTTACATCGAGGGCCCTTGTACGGGAGAGGTACAGGACAGGGGCCAGGCCTGTTCCCGGCCCTTCCAGCAGAGAGACCCTCACAGCCCTCTGACAGCCCAATCCCATCTCTGACCATTCCCACTCCGCCTACTTTTTCCTGAGTCAAGAACTCATTTCTGGGGCTGGATGAGCAGAGATCGGCACTCAGTGTCCAGCCTCAGTTTCTCTCTCTCTCTCATTACCACGTGACATGGTGAAACAGAGCTCTCCAGGGCCCACAGCAGGGGCTTCATCAGAAAGTCGCTCTTTGGGCTTCATAAGCTAGACTCACTGTAAACCTTGTCGCCCAGGAGGAGGGAACAGAAATCCGGTCATTGGCTATCTAATGCAATCCAGTGATGTCTCGCTGTCCAGAATGTCAGGGCAGCGCAGCTATTTTTAGCTGCAGATGCACCGCCGTCTCCCGCTCAGCCTGGCTCAGGCCTAACGTTATTACATGAAGACGGCATTTATGCGTCCTTGCCCAGCAGAAACGCTGGAGGGGAGACTTAGAAGCCGAGTCTGTTAGACTGGGGTAGCGTGGGGGGGCCGGGGTCCCAGTGTGCCACGGGCGGGGGCAACTAGAATCACTTGCCCTCACTTAGTCCCCCTCCGGCCCCCAGCCTTTCAGCACGAAGTTAAATGTTGTCACAGCTGAGTCCAAGTCACCATGGCGGGACTCGTGCTTAGCAACCAGAAAAGCAGAGAGAAGAAAGCTCTCCCAGAGCAAAGGGGCTCCTTTCCCTAGAGCCAGCCTTCCAGCGGACCCTGACTTTGAAGACTCCCGGGCCACCATTGCTGGGGCCTCCTGCAGCTGCCCACAACAGGGTTTCTGGGGAACACCACCCTTGGGCCACCCAGGATCTTTTGTTTGGTGCGAGCTGTTGTCTTTTGTGTGTGCTGGAGGACTGTCCCGTGGCTGTGTCTTGTCTTGTGTCGCTTTAGGCTTGAACAGTGGGCTTCTGAAATGAATCGACACCCACTCTTCATCCTCCACCAAAGTCAGTACCTGTTTGCCTTCTTCTCTCGGCTTCCTCTGGTGTGTTCCCAGTGCCCACACCCGGTGTTCCAGGGAGCACGTGGCTTTCCCAAACATGCCTGGGCCCACACACAGGCCACACGCGTGCTGGAGGACGTCTCTGAGTTGAGAAAGAAAGCTGGGTGTGTTGTAGGGAACTGCTGAGTTTTTTTTTTACTGAAAATAGTGCATGACTTTTGAAAGTTGCCATTAGGGTGTGCAGTTGTCATTCTGTGGGGATGTAAAAGGTCACCCCATAGACCGTCTGGATCCATGTGACAGGAAGCAAGGAGCGGTGCCCTTCAAAGGTCATTTCCACCCCGACTACCATCTCCAAATGTTCCTGCTAAAAACACAGCACATCAAATGTCCCCGTGGAATTTGTCAGTTGTTGCCCACCCGCCCCCTGGAGCTAAGCGTAGACCTGCTTCCTCCACTGTGCAAGGCGGCCTAATATAATTCAGTCCAGGTCCTGAATTAGAAGAAAACTGTAAGATAACATTACTCCTATTTCACTAGTCTGCAGGGCGCCCTGGGGAGCTTGGAGAGACTTGCCCTCTAAGTCACCAGCCTGCTGTCTGGTGGATCAGCTATGGTCCAGGACTGGTCACTTCCCAGCGCTCTCCTGGGACTCAGTGGTTCTCCACCTCAGAGGCCCTCCAAGTGGGGTCCCTGGCCCAACAGGGTCAGCACCCCCTGGGATGACTTAACATGCCCGTGATCAGGTCCCACCCGACATCAGAGCGGGGGTGGGACAAGCAGGTTGTCCAGGGGGTTCTGAAGGTCACAGGAATTTGAGAACCAGGGCTCTGGCATGAAGTCCCGGTGAGAACCCCACATCCCTGCCATCTAGTTGATTGTGACTCGGTGACCCGGTAAGACCCACCCTGTGGTTTCCAAGACTGGTTTCTCCATGGCACAGACAGCTTCGTTTTTCATCCAAGGAGCAGCTGGTGAGTTTGAACCGTCAACCTTCTGGTTATCAGGCTCATTTAACCCACTGTACCACCGGGCTCCTTAACCCACCCCACCCACTGTCGTGCTCTCCACTCAATTACACTGCTCTGGGACAGTAACTCCGGAACCCCCCAGGCTGGCTGCTCGCTCTCAGGCTGTAGCTCAGACTTCTGGTCCTGAATGCTGCTCCCTCTCCCCCAGCTGGTCTCTGCCCTAGGCCTCCCTGACCTCTCCCCACCTGCCCTGGGCCATGCTCTCCTTGATACTGTCTCTAAAAGGGTCTGACAGGGGTAGGGGGCGGGGGGGGCTTTCTTCTTATGCCCCAGGCCATCTTCACTCCCAGGCCCTGCCTGGCCCTCTCACTTGCAGGTGAAGTTTGGGCTGGTTCTTGTCTACAGGAACGTGGTTAGCAACAAGGCCCGAGGTTCGCTTTGCTCCCGCACTAGCAGGCCAGCAGCAGCTTCCTCTCTGAGGGGTACAGCCTGTTTCTCACCAGCTCTGTGCAGGCCAGCCTGGGCACGGTGGCTCTGCAGCCAGGCTCACTAGCAGTGTCTGTGGGCAAGCCTGTAACTTTGGGGGGGGGGGGAGGCTCAGTTTCATCAACATTAAAATGGGGATAACAAGAGGCTATTGTGAAGTGACTGACTGGGCACTGGCTGGAACCAGGGGAGGGACACAGTGGGGTTACCTACCTATCCACTGTCATCTTTCCACACATAGATGGTGGGGTTTTTTTTGTGGCTAGCATGATGCGTGAATACATGCTTAATCCTGATACAGACTGGAGGAGCATTCTCCTGACCACACAAACAAACAAACAAAAAAGAGGCAGTGACTTCATCTCTTTGCAGGCGGTCCATTGTATGCTCTGGCACACAGGACTTTGAACTCTGTCTGTGAAAGAGCCCGGTGGGAGGTGTGCCTGGAGGCCAGGCATTGCCTTGGCTTATTGGAGGTGGGGAACACCCGGAGGCCTCAGGAACAAACAAATACCAAATCAAATGAGCACGTAAGCCATGTCTTTGGTGGTCTGTGAGTGTCAAACATCCCATGCCAGGCTATCGTACATAACATCTGGTCTGATACATAATTTAAAAGAAATCTGTACGCAAGTGCTCCCAATTCATCCCTTCGGGTTATGCAACCACATGGGCGTTTGCTGGTTTTCGGGCCTTTTCTTTCTATAAAGAGCCGTGCTCTGGAACATATTAGAGCAGGGTTGTCTGCCTCTGGCTGTGTTTTAAGAAAGAGATGGCAATGTCCTAATCTGTTCTGCAGATGGATGGCTTTGGCACGGGGTGGGGGGGTGGGGTGGGGTGGGGGGGGTGCTGTTAAGGAGCCAAGGGCTTGCAGTCCACCCTTCCGGGAAGGCTCCTTATCTCGGGACTGCCAGAGCTGTTTGTCTGTCGCTGCTTCCCAATGTCAGACGTGGGCCTTTCAAAGTTGTGCATGAAACGCTTTGTTTCTCAGTGAGCTTTGAATTTCACGGAGGAGCTTTTGCACAAGGAGAGATGGTAACCCACGGGGTGGGGAGGTGGAGGGCATTCCCAAAGGCGGGTGTCTGTGTGCCCTGGCTCCAGGGTCCTAAAGCTAAGCTTCTAGTTTCAGAACCCACCTCTAGTGATCCACTTGCCACACCCTTGCCACACCTTGCTTACCACAGAGAAAGCCGACATAGGGCGGGGCCGGAGGCATCCATACGAGTTACACATCCCTGTGGGACTTGTCCAGGAGTAACGTTTTAAAAGTGGCTTCAGATCTTTTAACAGTTGCTTTCTTGGGGTGAATCCATGAGAGGACTGCAAAAAGTTCATGGAAGCATGGAACCAAAAGATCACAGGGTTTTTCCAGCAACTTTTTGAAGCCCCCTCAGACGTAGAACGAAACGTTGCCAGTTGAACAATTCTTACGTGGCCGGTGGCGTTGGCTAGCTTCCTTGTGTCCCACACCTGTCAACACCACCCAGTTCCCAATGACACCCCCCAGGATGAGACAGTCTGCGCCCCCTAAGCAAAGACTCCCCAGCACCCCACCCCATACCCACCGGAGAGCTTTGCTCGCCATCCCTGGGCCGGACCTTGCGCGCTGACTGATGTCACTCAGCAGTGTGTTCAAGATTGTCTGTTGGGAGCGTGTCCGCCCGTTGTCTTTCTGTTGTCTTTCTGACTCAGGAGCTCTCCGTGGAGTGGACGCAGCGGGTCCTGCTGACCCACTCACCCGTCGGTGGCATATCGATTGTCCCCACCTTGCAGCCACCGTGAGTGACTGGGTACCTGCGCGTGGCACTGCCGAGTCGCGTGGTGTGTGTTTACTGCCCTGAGGAGCCACACCGAGCTACCCACCGTGGCTGCCCCAGGGCCGTGCTCTGTGTTAAAAGCCGGGGTGTGTGCCGGCTGCCCGCGGAGCCGAGGCCTGGGCATCATAGTCACCGGCCTGCTCTCCTCTCTCGTCCAAGCCAGGCGCCTCTGCTGGCTTCTCCACCCACTCCCTCCCGCCACCCGCTCCAAATGGGTGGCCAGTATCCTGCTGTTCGCACGAGTGCTAGTAAAAGCGGTGTTCTTTTTGTGTACATTGTGTCTGTCTACGGCCGGTCGCCGTACATAGTGGGTCTGTGCTCCACGCACGCGGCTTCTAGGATCTATGGCATAGCTGCAGGTACAGCCAGCACGCTGCTCCCGCGTGCCGCCCAGTCCTGCCGGTCAGCCCGTGTGTCCAGCTCTCCCGCACCATACGGGGCGCCTCGGTTGGCATCCTAGTACCAGGCCCCTAGGGTCCTGCATCAGAAGTTCTACTCGAAGGGGGCAGCTGTGACCTTGACTTGATCAAGCAGGCCAGCCTGCACCCAGCAAGGCTGCACGACCAGCCCCGACCAGCCACGCAGCCTAAACCCCTCACCCGAGCAAGGTTTGGCCTGCCCATGCGCTTCTAAGTTATTGCCTGTCTGATCGCTGCGAAGGGGTCTATTATTGTCGCTTTAATTAGCATTTCTCTAATGACTGATGGATTTGAACAGGACTTCAGAGCTGTCTGCGGCTTTCTTGGTACACAGAACGTGCTTCGAACAGTGCTCGGCACTGGCCCAAACAGAATGGCTTGTTATTATTCTGTAGATACGAGCATCTTTTAAGTGACAGAGGTGGAGTCTAGAAGATTGTCTACAAGGGTCAGCGTGATGGGGAAGACTCTCGGGAGAGGGGCTGACACGTCTCGGTGGCAGGGCCAGGCAGGTCGAGATGATGAGGAACGGCCCGGACGGCACCGCCCAGCAAGACGAATGTAGAACCCGCGTGTTCCAGGGGCTGGTTCTGAGTGTGGGTTACATCACCGCCCGGCCAGAGCGATACTAGAGGCAAGCACGGTGAGACTTCATCTCACACCCTTTGGATGTGTTGTCAGGAGGGACCCGGCCCTGGAGAAGGACATCGTGCTTGGTAAAATAGATGGACAGGGAAAGCGAGGAAGGCCCTCACCGAGACGGACTGGCACAGAGGCTGCAACAACGGGCTCAAGCCCAGGATCAATTGGGAGGATGGTGCAGGGCCGGGCAGGGTGTCAGTCTGTTGTGCGCAGGGTCGCTATGGGGAGGAACCAACTCAATGGCACTTAACAACGACAGCTGTTCATATTTACCCCGACAGGCCTTGCATCTGTGCACTGTAGGTCACAGTCCCCACCTTAGACCAAGCCCCCGCCCCTCACTTGCTCCCTAGACCATCTTGTCACCTCTTCTCTGCAATCACTGGTCACACAGCCCCCTCCAGGGGCTCGTGTCAAAGTCCCTCCTTCAGGCTCCTGGCTGTGAATTTCTCGAGCATAAAATCCTCATTATGCCTACCACCACAGGCCCTGGCCGCCTGCCAGCTCTTTCTGCAGGCCAGCCGTCTCCGCTCTGGGACGACACTGGCCTCAGCCCCACTCTTCCTGCCGGGTGGGAGGGGTTGCCACGCACCCCTCTCCACACCCCCAAAGTCAATGTCCTCTTCATCTTCCTGGTGTAACTCAAACGCCACTTCCCTGATGCCTGGACCCGTGAGCTCTGCTACTTTCAGACAGCTGTGATCGCCTCACTCTAGGACAGACATCCTCACACTACGGCCTGCCGAGGACCTGTACCCGGCCCGCCGGGTGCGTGCCCCCTTTTATGTTTTTACTTCAAAATAAGATATGTGCAGTGTGCATAGGAATTTGTTCATAGTTTTTTTTAAAACTATAATCCAGCCCTCCAATGGTCTGAGGTACAGTGAACTGGTCCTGCTTAAAAAGTTTGAGGGCCCCTCTATAAGGCCCCTCTTCCTGCCCAGGGCCGGTGATCTGCTGAGTCTCTCCGCTGTCCCTGCCCCCAGCACTGTGCTTGTCCTAGGGTGGACACGCCCTAGCCCCTGGGGTGGGCGCTGTGGGGCAACGGAGAGCCCTACCACAGGGCGCTTCGGTTCCAGACAGCCGAGGCTCAAGGCCAACCAAAAACCACAGGGCAGAACTCGGCTTGTGCTCACCCCACATGCAGGGCCTATCTCGGGAGCTTGTGACTCAGAGGAAGCCAGAGGGCGAGGAGATAAAAGAACCGCATGCATCTTGATCGACGATAAAGTACAACCCAAACTACCAAAATCTTATTTGGGCAGAGCCATAGAGGCTTTTAAGAGCCCGGCAGTCCAACAAAACCAGGAAATCAAATCAACCAAGGCAACCGGCCTTCAGCAGGACAGACTGACTGCACACCTGACTCAGCCCAGGCTCTGTGCTGATGGCTCCCAGGGGGCCGCTCCACACCATGGTGGGCATGAGATCAGACCCCACGTGTTCTGGTTCACATGGGCATGCGGTTTTGTCTTCCGTGCAGGGAAGGCTTCTGCGAGGCGTTTTGTGCAGGGGACAAGCGTTTCCCAGTTTATCATTGGCGTGAAGGTTGGTGTGTGCTGGCGGGTGCGGCTCCTCCTGACACGGCTTTTGTGAAATGCCCTGGCTCTGGCATGGCCTCTGTGCCAGCCCGCCACTGTGACCCTCAGCTGCCTCCCAGGCATCTCTACTGGTCCAACAAAAGGCCCGACTCTGCTGCCTCCTCCTCTTCCCACGATTGGATTCCCAGCTGGAAACCCCCCTCTCCCCGCTCCCTTCCCTCCCCCCCCCCCAGCCCACCAGGCATCCTGGGTCTGTGTAGGAGCCGGAGGCCAGCCTCCTTGGTGCGGAGGGAGGGACGGGCCCATGGTGGGTCTGACAAGGGTGTTTACCCAGTAACGACCGCCCCATCCACTCCCTCACGAGGCCCCGCTCTAGAGACTACTAAGAACCAGCGAGCACCCACGGAACCTCTCCCATGACCCAGGCGCCTCCCTTCCTCTGCCCCCTCTCACTTACTCCTCACAGTGCCCTGAGCACTGTGGTTTAGAGCCACTTTACGGAGCCCCCCTAGTCTTTGGGATACCCTTTGAGCTGTCTCCATCCATAAAAGACAAGACAAACAACCATGCACCGACCTCCCCGACAGCCTTGTTCCCTCGCCTCACCGCCTCCCTTGACGCCCGCTCCTCACAGACCAGCTCAGACCTCATACTTTCTAGAAAGCCTGGCTTACGCTTGCACCCTGCGCCTGCCCACATGCCCCGCTGCATCGGACTGGATTTGCCCTGGAGTCCCGGCTCCGCAGGCAGGAGCGGTGGGTGTGTGGCACGAACAGACGCGTGGGTGGGCCTGGTGCAGACTGAATGGGTGTTTCAGTTCACACCAGAAAACAAACAAAAACATTAACAATGAGGGTGAGGCCAAATGGCCAATACTCACTGTACAACCAAGGGAGTGAGGCTCATGGAAGGGGCCGGGGCCACTCGATGGAGGGAAACCCAGCAGCCAGGGCGGCAGGGACGAGCCAAGGCCAAGGACAGCCTGTGCCGAGCCTGGTGGAGGGGACCCCAGGCTGCTGGGCCAACGTCCGCCCGGAACACAAGGAAATAGGGCCTGGGGAGAAAAGAAAAGAGATGGAAGATGAGCCCTCAGCACACTGCTGTGTGTGTGTGTGTGTGTGTGTGTGTGTGCGCGTGCGCGCGCGTGATCCCATGTGTCCCTCCAGCAACTTCTAAACATTCACCTGTTTAAACACAGAACCCTCTCCCTCCCGCTCCAGTCGCCCAGCGTTTCTGAAAGATTCTATCCCAGGCTGGGTGGGCGGTATCTGCTGTCTTTCCAGATAAAACAATCTGATTTGGTTAGTATGTTTTCCCGGACTGAAATTCGAAGCAAATCGATGTTTTCAGAGTCTGACTTCATCGAGAATCTATGAAATCGCATCGCCGTCATGAAAGTCCTCTTTCTCCTCCAGAAAGCACTTGTACTGGATGGCCATTTCCTCTCAAACAAACAAAAGAGGGAGGATGGGAAAGAATATAAAAGTCTTCTAGACAGTTAAACTGCTTCCATAATAAGGGTGTGTAGACTCTAAAAATATCCCTTGAAGTCAGCTCAGGAGTCGGAGAAGGCTAACCATCCATTTGAGAGCTGAAACGATGCCTGCTTATGGACATGCCAAGGGAGGCAAGTCTTGGTGTCTGTCAGCACAGGACACAGGCCCACCTCCAAGGCCCTCCTTGTCCCCTGGGCATGGCTGCCGCCCTGTCACTTAGATCTCCGCATAGATCCCTCCTTCCAGCATCTTCCTGTTTGAGCACCTTAAAGTAGCCGCTTCTGCCTCTCCCAGTTGTCTCCAGAGCACTTTCTCAGCCTCTGACATCCCAGGGGAGTGCCCTGAGGAAGCGCCCTGAGCCAACCATCACACTCCTGCACCCAGAGCAGGGCCTGGGCAAAGAATGGACTCCAGGTGCTTAACGGCCCAGCGGCCAGCTCTCCTCTGACCTGCCTGGGTCACCAGGTGTCCCCAGCAGCCGGTGCTGGCACGTTGTGGTGGCTCTTGGTTGCTGCAGAGTTAATGCTGATTCACTGAGTGTGCACAGTAGAACTGACTGCCCCGCAGGGTTTTCAAGGTTGTGACCTTTTGGAAAATCATCAGACCTGTCTTTTGAGGCATCTCTGGGTGGGCTCAAACCGACCCCCTCCCCCAACATTTGGCCAGGAGTCCAGCACTTAACCCTGTGTGATATCCCAGGCCGCTCCATCATCACATGTAAAAGACAATAGGAACTTTTTCCATGCCGGGTGACTAGAGATACAAATCCAGTGACCCTCATATCCAGGGGTCCTCAAACTACGGCCCGCGGGCCACATGCGGCCTGCGGAGGACATTTATCCTGCCCACCGGGTGTTTTTGCCCCATTTGTTTTTTTTACTTCAAAACAAGATATGTGCAGTGTATGTATGAATTTGTTCATTGTTTTTTGTTTTGTTTTTTAAAAACTATAGTCCGGCCCTCCAACAGGTCGGAGGGATAGTGAACTGGCTCTCTGTTTAAAAAGTTTGAGAACCCCTGCTCATCTCTGTGTCAGAAAGAGCTTTATATCAATAAATACTTATATATGAGAAAAACATCCCAGCCCAGTCCATCTCAAGTCCGTAAGTCTGATACTAGTCCATCAGTCCCTCCTCAGACTCACAGCCACATGCAATGGTGCAGGAAGAGCTCAGGTTTTGGGGTGCAGTCTTGTGGATCCAGTGGTGGGGGGACACATCACAGGGCTCTGGCAGCAACCAGGTCAAGCAACAGGAAGGTGAATGGGGGGGAGGGGCGGGTGGTTGGTTCCCAGGGCCCACCTTATGAGAAGGCCACGCCCACAGGAGGCACCATCAGGCTGATTGACAGGTTGAATACCGCCCCTACACTTTTATGTATCTTCAAGTTGACATGAGATTGTTTCACTACCGCACCATGTTATCCCGAGGGTGTGGCTTTTGGACATGAGGATGCTCACAGAGGTTCCACTGTGCTAAAATTTGACTTTTCTATTGCAGATTAATCAAAAGGAGGGATGCAAAGTGGACCTGGTCTTTACCACCGAGCCCCACAACCCAGAGGTAAGCCACCCCAATTAGCGACCTATTCCGTCATCGGCAATTCCTAAGAAAAAATGCGAAAATACTCCGACTGACTTGGGTTCTATTCCATCTTTACATTTGCTTTCAGAAAGTGAAGGGCAGAGGCAGGCAGGAACCCAAGATGTAAGCAGTCCAATGCCCTGCAGGGCTACATGGGGGCCATCAGCTTCCTCCCCCCCCTCCCCCCCCAATCCCACACCTCAGGCTTAGGCCCTGGGAGGCAAGTTCACAGCTCCCTTTGGTATACCTCCCAAGCCCCTCAGCATCCTTCAAGGGACTCACTCTCAAGTGCCAGCCTGGCCCTCTTCCTGTCAGCTGGTGACATTTCTGATCAGCAGGCAGCCCCATTGCAAACCTCACTACCACCCTGCCCAAGCGGCTGCTGTTTCCGGGCTTTCTTCTCCCTGCTGTGAAGAAAAGAGTTGACAGAAAGTGTATACAGAGCAGAAATTAGAGCCAGATGGGCTTCCATGGGCTGGGCCAAGCTGGGAGGCCGCGGCTAGAACACGGTGGGAAAGAGGCTCACCCTCACCCGCCTTGGGTGGTGGTGAGTCAGCAGCTGGGATGAGCAGGCAGCCTGGGCACTGAAGAGTCTCACGGAGGCAGGGGCAGGCTCCTCCACCCTGATGGTTCCAGAAGCACGCTTAGCTACCCGTCTCCAGAAACAAGCTCTGACAGGGCAGCACTGGCGTGCTACCCTAAGACTTACGCCCCCTCCCACACCCCACACCCCTGCGTAGAACCCAAGGAAGATGCCTTTCATTGTCCTGTCGCAAACGGGCAGTGTCAGATTAAAACCAAAGGGAAACAATGACTAGATTATTCTGAGCAACACGCTCTTTGCCCTGGGTTTGATCCTGTGACCCTGCGAGGACAGAGAGCTAACGGCCAGGCTCTGTCTCGGGGCAGAACGAAGGCAAGTGCTTTCATCTTCGGGCAACTGCTTTGAGTCTGTAGAGTGGTTTTGGGGAAAAGCAAAGGGGGTAAAATCGGATTCCTTCTCCTTCCCCAGAAATGGCTTCAACAGGACGGCTATTTTGCCCCCACTCGGGTCTTTCTGGACGCACCCTTCCCTTTCCTTTCCCCTCCCCTGAGAGTTCGCATCTTCATGCATCACCGAGACCCCCTCACTCAACACCGCCGCCCACCCCCACCGCCCACCGGAGCAGAAGTCTGCTGGCAACCCTGCTTCGGTTTTGTTCCTTTTAAGTTGGTTCTTGAAACAAGCTTACTAAGGAGATCTGACTTTGATTGCAGTTTGTTTCTTTGTGGGCTTTTTCTTTTTGAAAATCTATTTTTGGTGGGAGTTGTTTTCACTGGACCCCATCAAGTTTCAACAACCGGGGAAGCTAGAAGAAGGTGCCTGGCCCAACTGCTCCCACCGGCTACATTGCAGCCCAGGCCTTTTTGACCGGCCCGCGGGAAGGCCTTGGGGGAGGAATCTCCTCAAATTATGGTGTAGGTACATCTGTGTTTCTCTGCAGAGTCCCTGCCTTTTATCATTGGGAGATGGAATCTGTGATTCAAAGGGGTGAAGACCCAGTAGGGCCACCATATCTACCTGCGCCAGGTGTATCTCTAGGGTGTGACAAAGGCCAGGCTGGTCCCAGAAGTCCCAGTGTATCTGCAGCTCAATGTGAATGCAAGCAAACAGTCCCCTCAGCAGCAGAATCCATTTCTTTGGGTGACAACAGCCCCCACCGGCACAGATGGCAACCTGGGGCGGAGAGGGAACGCGTGAACAGAGCCAGGGCTCGGGGGCCGGAGAGACTTGGGCTCATGCGCTGATGTCCTTCCTACTGATGGCCTGCTACGAGCTGACTGACACGGGCACAGGCGTGAGGATGGCACAGGTGGTGCAGTGTCTCCTGATGTGTGCAGGGTCCCCACGGGTCAGAAACGGCTCGATGGCCCTCACGACAGCAGCAGCAGCTGCTGAGAGACATGGAACAGCCGCTTCTGTACATTCCAATGTCTGCTCCGTAGCCTTGGAGTAAGAAGACGGACAAGCTAGTTGTCTGCGAATTCGTCACACTGGTGGTTCACGTGTTGCTGGGAAGCTAGAAGCAGTGCAAATACCAACAGGGCGGCCCTGGGGAGACAGGTTCTGCTAGAGCTTCCCGACTAAGAAAGACCAGGAAGAAGGACCTGAAAAGCTGCTTTTAAAAAATTAGCCAGTAAAATCCTTGATAGCAACAGAACGTTGTCTGATATGGCGCAGACAATGAGCCCTCTGGTCGAAAAGCACTCGCAATTAGAAAAGGCAGCAGGTCAGCCAGAAAGAGGAAGACCAAAGGGTGAGATGCTGGTGTACAGAAAACCGAGGGTGACAGTTGAAGCCCAAAATATGTTTGCCGGATCTACGCTGGGAACAAGCCCCCGGGGATTTGCCTCGGGCCGTGACTGAGGGCTGGGTGTCACCTGGTGATCCGAGTATTGCAATATGGACTACAGCAGAGGAACAAGTGAGCCATCGGACTTGGTCAAATCCATGTCATCCACTCTCTCACTTGTTGTTCTGTGTTTTTAAATGTTTTCTGATTTTGTTTTGTCTTTTCATATCAGTTTCTGTCTGTTCTATTTTGTCGCTGTTGATAGCCTTCTTGACTCTCTGCTAAGGATTTTTCTGGTTTTTTGGTATATGAAACCCAGGACTGGCGAGTACCTAGAGGCAGTAACTAGAATAAGGGTTCCTGGGGGGTCTGGGAGGGGAGGTGGGGGAGCTGATATCCAGGAGGAAGAAGGAAGAAAGTGTTTGGGAACTGACTGCGGTCGTGACTGCACACCACGGCTTCACATGCTTGAACTCTGGAAGGGTATCATGTCTATATTAGGTTCTAATAAAATAGTTTGAAAGAGAAAAAAAAAAGATGGATTGACTTAGTGGCTGCCAGCGTGGGCTGCCCCGGCACCGGGGGGATGGCGAAGGCTCCCGCGTGCTTTCGCTCTTGGTACACAGGGTCACCGGGAGTCAGAACGGCCTCAATAGCACTTAACAACAACTCGTAAGTAGCATGAAAATGTTGTTGTGATTCTTGTTAATGGAAACAGGCTGCTGCTTTGGGGTCATGTGAGCAAGTTTAAGGTCTCCCAAGCGCTGCACTAGTCCAGTGACAGGGATGGTCCCACTCCACAGACCTCCGTGGGGTTTCTTTGTCCAAGGCCGGTCTTACTTTAAACGCCCCACAGGCCGCCCTTTGAGCAGCAGCAGTGTGAAGGGCCTGTATTCAACTCTGAGCACAGACGTCGTTCTCCCTGGGAAGCGCGGCCTCCACATCTGTCCATGCCAGGGCTCCCCTGGGGGTTGGCCGGGGTGAGGCCTGGGTGGGGAGGAGCCAGCCGTGCACCATTCCAAAATCGGTCTCCTTTCAGGTACCCGAGGAACGTGCGGGGAAGTGTTCGGCGCAAGTGTTTTTCAAGAACCAGAAGCCCAGGCCAGCCATTAACGTGACGTGCACACGGCTTGTTGAAGAGTCAAGGAGGCGGGAAGAGGATTACCTGCTGTATCAGCACATGAAGCATCTTACAGTCCCCTTGGATTTCATCAATATACCTGGTACGATCCAGTTGTCTGGGGTTCCTGTATTCAGAAATGTGTGTAATTACTCCAGCTTAAGGAAGAACACTCAATGGTATGCTGAGCCTGAAAGGGGCACTTTGACTCAATTAGAGAAGGTGGCGGCTCCACCTTCTCATTTAACAACCCTTGGTGGGTCATCTCCCTGTGCCTCACCCCAAGGACAGTGTAGCACCTCCACCCCCTCGGTCTCCCCGTTTCTCATCCCAGAGCAAGGCACAGCTCAGAGCTGAACCTCTAAGCAGGGGTCCTCAAACTTTTCAAACAGGGGGCCAGTTCACTGTCCCTCAGACCCGTTGAAGGGCCGGACTATAGTTAAAAACAAAACAAACTATGAACAAATTCCTATGCACACTGCACTTAGCTTATTTTGAAGTAAAAAAACAAATGGGGCAAAAACCGGGGGGGCTGGATAAATGTCCTCAGCAGGCTGTAGTTTGAGGACACCTGCTCTAAAATGTCGAAGTCTTTGCAACAGGATGGAGATGGGTGGGGGGGGGGTGCGGCACTTAAGTGTGCAGGGCAGAGCCCAGCACCTGGGGCAAAATTTCCAAGGGGTTTGTGGTCACTTTGGAATTGTTAGGCAACGACACAGCCTCCATCACCTCCCCAAGCAGGCTAGGAGGGGCGACTGTCTCTGCCCTTCCTGGTATAGCACAGGGGCGTTTGTCTCTGTCCGTCAATCGCTAATGGGCACTGTTGCGGCCCCTCCGAAAACATGACCGTGCCCTGTGAAGTGCTCAGCCGAAGTGAAGCAGAGCTCATTTGTTCAGGCACCAGGGAGCGTGTGGGCAGCCCCAAGTCTCCGCACTTACTGGAAAATCCAATTTTCCAAACCACATAAGTTATCTCTGGACTCGCACTTGGATCTATCTCGAGCCAGACATCTGCCCACCGCGGCGCTCACCACCTGGCCTGTTCTCCCTGGGCATCCATTGGCTCGGAGGCTGTGACAAGCCCCTTCAGTCCGCCACAGGGACATAGGTTCTCTGCTCCCAAGCTCACCTGTTCCCCACCGATTGGCCGGGACAGGGACTCAGTGTTCTTAAAACCCCAACTGGAGAACCAGAGCTTAGTCTCTAAAATTCAGAGCCCTGGGTGGCCCTCACAGAACTTTTCAGACGACTCAGATCCAATCTTGTTCTGAAGCCAGATAAACGACACTGCCAATTCTGAGGGTGCTGGGGAATTTGCTTAGGTCCAATGCTTCCTGAAATAAATGGGCCAACGAGTAATACTTAAAAATCTGTCGTCCCTAATAAAATGATTAAAAATAATAAAAATACATAAAAATCTGTAGTCATTTAGTCTACGCATTTTAGAACTTGTTTGGGTCTTTTGCCTGAAATATTTGCCATGGGATTTGGGGCGCATGTTTTAATAGCGCAGGTTGACTAGATCATATTCAGTTGAAACGTCCTGAATGCACCGTGTTCATTCTAGAACCACCTAACTTATTGCTGCTACCATGAAGCGTCAAAAAATTATGTTTTTAATAGAAGATAACTTTAATCAATGGAATGCACACGTTCTGTGTTAACTACAGCAGAGACATTTGATGCTCTGTGCATGTTTTACCTTCTCCATGTATAGGAAGTTCTCCGCTTAAACCAAAGGAGTTGATTTTCGATGGAGTCCAAACCATGGCGCTGTCCCTGGAGCAGTGAGCTCAGCTCCCAGCACTCTGCTTAGCACTTCCTCAGTTCCCCCTCCTGGACAGGCCCAGGCTGCCTGCTCTTTCAGGACCAGCGAGGGCAGCCAGTCCCTTCCGAAGATCCTCGCCCCACAGCTTTTGCCCTTACCCAAGTAGGGTGGTCTGCCTTTCCTTAGGTGTAGGAATTCCAGTTTCCATACTGAGTCCCTGACCTTCCTCTAGAGCAGGGGGTCTCAGCCTTCCTGATGCCGTGACCCTTTCATACAGCTCCTCATGTTGTGGTGACTTCCCCCCCCAACCATAACATTATTTTCGTGACTACTTCATCACTGTCATTTTGCTACTGGTAGGAACTGGGCGACCCTGTGAAAGACTTGTTCGACCCCCCCCCAAAGGGGTCGCGACCCACAGGTTGAGAACCGCTGCTCTAGATGGACGGACCCAAGTGGACATCAGAAATGACTGTGGGCCTGAGAGTCCCGTCCCCCAAATGATTTCACAGCAATGCTGTGAGCACTCTTGCTTTTAAGTGTCACCACTGTCCTCAACCTTTAGGAAAAACAGTGCGTCTCCATGGCAATGGGTTCTGATCTCAGAGATCTCAACCCACAGCGGCCTGGCAGCTAAAACATGGGAAGATGAGTTTGCCGAAGGAAGCTTTTCAATCAGTGAACAGAGGGATGATGGGGGATCTCTTAACAGTGAAACAATGGGGCGGGGCAAGGTCCACGTCCAGATGTTCATGTCCAGGTGTTCAAGAACACCGAGTCACGGTCCCAAGACCAGCATCACATAATCGGAAAGCCTTATGGTTCAACATCCCACGCCAGGGAGAGATGACGAATTCATTCATAACGTGCTGATAGTCTTGTCAGAAAGCAGGACTCTGCAGCATGTTTTTCTAATAACACATATAAAAATAGCCACCGCCCCTTGTTCCTTACTTGGCGTACGTCAGCAGAGAAATGACTTCATGGCGTTGTTGAAATGACAAGGCAAAGACACTGGATACTGAAGTGCCCCACACTTGTCTTCTAGAGCCCGAACTTCCGGAGGCCGCCTGTCACAACAGGTGATGACAATGCAGGGAAACTGAGGCCTCCTCTTGCCTTATTCTGAGCAGGTGTTTTCTGTTTCTTCTCCTGACTTTTTCTGTTTTTTAATCACTTCTCTGTAACGGCTGGGCTGAAACTTTCCCATTTCTTTAAGGCCCAGAGAGAGCACTGAGGGGCGACGTCGGCGTCCAGTTTCCTTTCACCTCGCAGTCCCTGTACCTTCCCCAAGCCTCTCGCTTACCGAACTCACCCTCCATGGACCCTCTGGACTCTAGTTTCCTCCATTCTGCTCCACCAGTATCCTTCGCAGCTCTGAAACCGTCCTATCAACTCAGCTCTTTATCTTGCTCTGCGGTCAAGGTTCGTGCTCGGTTTACTTCAGAATCCTCCACCCACCCCCCACCCCCACCCCTATCTCCTTCCTTACTCAGTCTCTTTGAAAATTAGATTCTGTCTGCTTTCTCCCCTGATGCACACAGTTGAAACTGCTGTCTTCTGGGTCACTGGGCCACCACCTTTCAGGGGCTGTCTTCTCCTGATGCTTGCTATCGGTAGCAGTTGACACCATCTGCTCTTGGGGCTTCTTGAAACTTGGGTACTCAGGGCAAACTCAGCTTGTTTTTACCACAAAGGTTTCC
This sequence comes from Tenrec ecaudatus, assembly GCF_050624435.1. Taxonomy (NCBI): domain Eukaryota; kingdom Metazoa; phylum Chordata; class Mammalia; order Afrosoricida; family Tenrecidae; genus Tenrec; species Tenrec ecaudatus. The sequence goes on along the minus strand of NC_134533.1, from coordinate 156,949,112 downwards.
ACCAGAGTGTAGGCCGGTTCCTACTGCTTTGACCCCTCTGCAGAGAAACTGCCATTTCTGCCCCAGATATTCTGAATCAGATGCCACAGGTCAACAAATCCCCGGGGGACCCTTGAGGTTCCCCGGCGCTTCTGTTATGGCGTAGATTCCGATTCCGTTGACCTGGAGTGAAAAGGGGACTTCTCACAGAGGGTCGGACCGGAATGACCTGGTTCAGAGGCCTGGCTCCCACATCTTGAAATTTCTTTAGAAATATTCACTGTGCTCCTGACCTTATCAATCATCATTGATTAGTAGCTTCCCATTGCCTATCAAGTCTGCCTCCACCTCCTGCCTTCTCCAGCCCCAAGGTCACCCTCCTTCCTAAGTATGCTCTAAGACACAACCTAGGTTTCAGTTTCTCCCGCCATCTGCCCTGCAGTTTGCTGGAGTCCTTTTCCAAGCTCGCTACTGAGTTCACGTTGAAACCCACCTGGCACTGCAAACAAGGCCAGTCCTAGTCTAGTGGGGGGACAAGTATTGTCCTCTAAGACCAGTTACGGAGCCGGAAGTGCCTGGGACCTTTCTAACCTGGTGTGCGCTCTCTCTCTCTCTCTCATCCACATCCCCTGCTCACCCACCAGGCACAGCGGGAATGCAAGGCCCAGCTGACATCTTATCTCCTCTAGGTTTCCCCAGAACCTCTGCAACCCAAAGTAATCCCTCCCTTCCTGTGCTTCCTCGCCTCCTTGGTCATCTTCCTTTCAAGAAACGCATCAGCCCTATTTTTACACTGCAAACATGTGCAATACTGTACAGGGACCCACCTTCGAACCCCTCCCAGCACCTAAGCAAGCAATGCACGCTGTCTGAATTGAATGCCATTACAGAGCAGCCAACTCAAGTTCTGCCAACACAACAGAATATATGCCAAGGATTACTGCGTCAATCAGGATGTTTCCTGGTTATGCCCATTACTATTCCTTAATTATTTTACTATCATTGGACCATAAGATAGAGGAAGAATGGATGTCTTCTGACAAATTGAACAAAACGATGGTTCACAAGTGGTTATTCCATAAATTAATTACTGGCTAAAATGTGAGTTCCTGAAAATAACCAAAGGCCATTTATTGGTCATTGTATCCCTACCTCCTAGCAGTGTCGACTTTGATGGTAAACATAGGTGGAATCGAAAGTTCAGACACAGAAACAATGCCGTAGGGAAAGCCCAGGTTGCTTTACAGCTGGGGAAAAGACGCAGATGCTGCCCACACACCAAACTAGCTTTAGACGTGATGATCAGAGAAAAGCAAAGACGCCTGGGAGACCGGGAAGCAAAGACCACCATCTTGGTTGTGGACACAAACCAGATGATCACATGGAGATCACAGACTTTCCCATTTAATTATACACGCTTTTCAAGCAGCAAGGCTGCAGGGGATTAACTGTGAGCGCCAGCAGAGCTTCCTCAAAGATGGACTGGGTGCGGCGAGTTGAAACCTCTAATTCTCCATAAATTTCAAAGCAGACGCCAGGCAATCCCTTGCCAGCTTCAGGTCTTGAGAGCCATCTGATGTGACTCAGGGTCAGCGCTTAGTTCATGAAGAAAACCAGAGTTTGGCTCCAGTGTGCCTTAATACACGCGTGCTCGTTTTCTCCCCGTCAGACAGCCACGGGCACATCGAGCCCTCTCTGACACCCGTCTGGGACCTGGCTTTTCTTGGAGGCTCTTACGTGATGTGGGAGAAGACAACCCAGTCTTTGCACTACTACATGGTACAGCTCACCCGTGTGCAGCAGTGGGTAAGAAACACGGAGCGTATACTTGTACTTTTAAGGGCACCAGCCAGTCTGTGTGTTCTGAAGACTGCATGTGAACTCCTAATTTCACGGTGAGACGTCTAATTGCATTTCAGTCATTCAACAAATAGCTGAGTGCCTATGAACAAAATCACACTGTTGCTGCCCTGAGATGAATTCAGTAGATCAGTAAATACCTATCCAGAGGAGGGAAGGGCATGATGTGGGGGAAAAGAAAAGGCAGTGTCTAGTGACTGTTTCCATCGTCATCCCATAAGGAGGCCCTGGTGAGGTTGTGGGTATACCCTGGCTGCAAATGACAAGGTCAGCAGTTCGAAACCACCAGAAAGACCAGGCTTCTGCTCCTGTAGTTACAGGCTGAGAAACCCACAGGGGCAGTACTACTTCGCCCTGTAGGGTCGTTGTGGGTCAGAAGTGACTCAATGGCAGTGAGTTTGGATTTCTTTGGGAACCTGAGCAGAGGTGGCACTGGAGCAAAGGCCTCAAAGAAGTCAGCCGTGCCTGACAAGGGAAGCAGGGACAGCAGGGACTGCTTAGGATGAGACACAGCACTGAGGCGAGCTCTGTGGCTGGAACAGTGAGCAAGGAGGGGTGCCAGGAGAGGCCAGCAAGTGGGTGGCAAGAGGAGTAGGGCCACCTCATCCAAGCCGTGGTTCTAAGGCCGTACTGCGGTTGCTCCTTCTCAGAACCTCGTGAGGATCTGAATAAAAGCCAAGCGTGGGTCTCTGTCAATATGAAGAAGAACGGTTGGTGGACTTCCTGGTGAAGGCAGCCCTGTCCTGGAGTTCTTATTGGTCCAGAGCACGGTGTGGACGGCTGGCTCTGCAGGTCTGCCGTTAGCTGTGCTCTTTGCCTTGGTTTCGGGGGCTTCTGAGAAAGATGCTTGTGGCAGTGCGAGGGTGCATTTCCATAACGATGCAGCGCATCTTCATCAGATGGAGCAGTGCTTTTAAGCACTGAGCGGAGCCAGATGCCTGCACTGACCTACCCGTGTTCACCACTAAAACCTGGTCACATGGAATCACCATGTTTCAAGGTCTCTTTTTTTTTGCCTAAAATCCTTCGGGGATGTTATTCTCAGAGTAGAGCAAGAGGGCTGGGCAGACACTCTGATTTACATATGAAACCTTTTATTATTATTATTATAAAAATATGTAACATAAATAGACCTTGAGAAATAATGCAGGTAAGCACAGATGTCTGAGACAAAAATCACACACATACACAAGTCAGCTGGGGTCAAACATGCTGGGATAACCATTTCCCTTCAGGGTCAGGAGTCACCAACTCAAATCAGGGTCAAATAAGGCTAAAAGAACTCTCAATCAGCAATGCTGGAACCTTCCAGAAATTGCTCCCTTAATGAGAGCCAGGCCCCTCCCTGGCTAGTGCACTGGGTCTTCGCTGTGATGTGCGCAGTGGTGCTGGGGAGCACACACCTGGCAACCTCGCATCAAGACCAGACGCCGAAACCCTAGAAGCAGAGGGTTAGCCTGGCTCAGAACAGACTCTACAAGCTGTTTTTGGGGGTTTGTTTTCATGAAAAAGACATCAGATTGTCCCCTCATGAGTTCCCTAACTCTGCAGCCTCAACTTCAGATGCAGCAGCCCAGTTACACCAGCAGGTGGGACGCCCGCCCTAAAATGCCAGACTCCAGACTGGTCTGGCTTCTCCAGCGACTCTTACATCTTTCTTGTTCCAACACTCTCCCACCTGCTGGAAACCATGCCTGTAAAACGCCCCATCCATGTAGGTAAAGAGAAGACAAGATCTAATTATGTTGAGTACTTCCTATTTTTTTCATGGATTTTAGGATGCCCAATAAAAACCTGGTAAGAGGTCAAAATGACGATGCACCCTGAAATTTAACTTTTTCTCCTCCATTTCTTTTATTGGCAAAAATACCTGTGCTCCCCCCAAAAGGCATCAAATAGGAAACTGAGAAAAGAAATTGACTTCCTCGCTGGTAAAATTTATAAACATCAGTGTCTAAAAGAGATGAAGCAGATTTTCCCCCTACCTACAAATAGAGATGCACTGGTTTGGAATCCATGTGGGACAGCTGGAAGGCCGTGGGCTGAATTCAGTGAGGAGCTCTGGGTCTGGATCCCCATTTGTCCCTGGGCTGTAGGTAAGCGTCCCTGTAAAGCCAGGCCCATGATACCCTCCTTCAGAGTTGAGAGCACAAAGATAAGGTGTCTACACAGAACTTGGACCACGGGAGGCATTCTAGAGATGCTAGATGCCCTTCACCCATCTAACCGCAAGCGATAGCGGGGCTAACGGTAACCTGAGGTGCATAGACAGCACTGCGATTTCTGAAGTTGCTGAAAAGAGTCTCTGGGTCGCCCAGAGACCTCCGCCTCCACCCACACCTACAAATTTTCGAGAGAAAACTGGTGATACATCCAGCTGTACTTCTGTAAAACCCAGTGAGAGAGCCCATGACCTTGGATACTACTGAAGGAATCAAGGCCGGAATTGAAGGGACAGGAGGGGATTCAAGGTACCCCTCCAAAGCCAGGGTTCCTTTAGCAAAAGACTAATAGCAACACACCCCATTCATGACATTTTTTTCCCTTCCTCTAGAAAACGGATGAGGATGCAATTGATTTTGATTACTCTGTTGTACTTCACGAGTTCCCAACACAGGTAAGACGCAAAACTGTACGCAGAACCACTTTTATCACAAGTTTCTGCCCAAGGGAATACTGTCTTACCTCTTCCTTCACTAGGAAGTCGTCCCCTGCCGTATTCACTTGGTCTGGTACCCTGGCAAGCCCCCGAAAGTGCAGTACCGCTGTCAGGAGCCACAGGCACCCGAGGAGGCCTCTGGAACTGAAGAGGGATCTGCTGCCGCCCTGGCTCCCCTCGGCAGCAGCAACGTCAATGTCACGGCCGAAAACAGGCCGGCCTCTCCCCAGCCTTGAACCGAATGACCCTACTCGACTGCCTACACCACCCTTCCCGGAGAACAGTGAAGCATTGGTGTCTGATGAATTTGGGAAAGCCTGTGGTTTTACTCCTCCTTTTTTTTCCAGTTGGTTTGGCTGCTCCGTGGGCGCAGGGGCACACCAGCCTCCGCTTAGAGCTCTAGGGTCACCAAGCAATTCCCTCAGGAGTTTCAGCCAGAAAATGCAAAAATAAGGCATTTAGTTGATGGCTGTAACTGGAATTTTAAAAAAACTGGTCTTTTAAAAAATGATTTTAAGCAAGCATTCCCTTTTAAGCTGGCATCTACTTTTAAATAAAGGTTTTCATTTCTAAATGTGTTTGTAGAGATGTATATACATAGACAAGATTTGTGCTAAATTCTAATTATATGAAACCTTAATATTGCTTAATAAGTTTCACAAGTAGAAATTATGCAAAATGCCTCACCAAATAAAGCTGAGTGCCTGTGAACACGTATTAAATGGAACATTAGTGCAATTGGGAGGATATCAAATATCTAAAATTTTCATTTCTAAGTACAGCACTGGACTAAGTAATTTCTAAAAGCACCCACAATCTGTAGTGTTATAAAACTCAGTACAGTACCAGCCCCAAGGCAAGAGAAATGGATTCAGGAAAGGGTGTCATCATTCCACTCTCGAAACTCGCAGGGTTTACTGGAATCCTCACGAGATTCTGAAATGCCTTTGCCATGGTCAGTACCCAACACTGGCTTAGACAGCTTCGGCTTTGGAGACGTACCGATATTTTAGTTTTAATCTACACTGATAGAAATGAGAAGGTTTTACTAAAGAGAGAAGTTTCCAAAGTGTAAACTTTAAGGATGTTGTTTATTTCTTCTATTAAACACTCCAGTCCTTTGCATTTCTCTTCCTAAGAACATCTGCTTGATTTTTAAAAGTTGCCAATGCTGAGGCAGCTAACCAACAAGAAGCCCAAGGACTCGGAGCCTTGGCAAGCTCTCACCTCACAATGCAGAGATGCCCTACCGACACACAACCTGCGATAAGCCCCACCCTGAAGTGCCCGAACCGTCTCGTCAAAAAGCTCCGCAGAATATGTTCAATAGCGCATCCGAAGTCTGGGGATCCTTTCTTTTACTGCCACTGTAAGGACCTGGGGTTTGGTTTTCTCGCATCTCAGCACCTCCAAGTTCTCAGACATGTTTGTAAGTCATGAACTTGGGCTCACAAAACCAGGAGAGCATCAACCTCCAGGTCCCAGTGTAACAGATTATGAAGGGGCATGTTTCACACACAGACAGGTGCCGCCTTTATCAGTTTCCGAAAGCACCAAAGTCATCTAACTGCAAATCCCTCCACCGCTGACACTGTGGCTGTGAGCCCATCTTCCCCGGTGCAAGAGCTCCACAAGGCTGGCCTGCTGCATCAACACTGATTTCACTAGTTAACGGCAGAGGAAAAGGACCTCATGCGCTGAGGGGAAAAAGACATTTAGATTCCAGTAAGCCTGAAGTCTGAAACCACTCAGAGCCAACGGCAGAGTATCCCGTCCACTTTCCTGGTTTCTACCCACACCTCAGAATCGAAAACCCAGATTAACACTGGAATTTTGTCTGCATTCCTTTTGACTACTCATTCTTTACCTGAATTATGAATTGACAGACGCCAAACTCGGTCTTTTGAGAGTCAGTCGGAAGCTTCTGTATTTGGCAAGTCAGTGATAGTTTCTCATGACACGAATTCATGTCTTCTCCACTTAGAACACCGTGACTTATTTGTGACCTTCCCCAGCTTCGAGAGTGCTAGGCCCACCTGGAAGTTTGCTTGCCACTGACTGGGATGGCTAAACGAAGGTGAACAGAAGCTCTTCTTTGCACAAACCATTTCAGGGGTGCACCCCATGTTAACATTGAAGACGCTTTGAGCAACCGTGCAATCCAACCATCTGTAGTTTCAGCAATGCCAACAGCTGACTTCTCCAAAGGAACACACTCCCTCATGTCACAGTGTCCTCCTCTTCTCTGGTGTCTGCGAAACATCTTTTAGCATCACGTTTAAGACTCCTTCAGATCTCAGAAGCATGGAAATGTGAAGAGCCTTCAAAGTTCAGATTTGGTTACATTGTATTGTTCTCACCACTACATCATCTAAGAAGGAAGGAAGTAGAGTTGCTTATTCAACACCTCTGAACTAACAACCCGTAAAAGCACAGTAGCAGGCTGCATGCAGTTTCACAACCTTCCACTGTGTGCCTGGGCCTCGGTTTGGCCAGCACTTCCACGTTGCTCCTTGCTGCCCACCTGCATAGCTTCAAGTGTCCTAGGGCCCTCTGTTCCATCAGATAATCTTTAGACGAGACAATTCCCAACATGGTAGAAATGCTCAGAAAGACACAACCTATTCTAGACATGAAATCTTCACATCTGTTCATTCACAATCTCAGTAAGTGCAATACCATCGCAGACAAGTTCAATTCGTTGACTACAAATTCAACTAATGTTGACCAAGTAAAAGAAATTGGGAAGCAACTCTGTAAAATACATTTTATTATTTAGGGCTGCAGAAACATCAAGATGGATACAGACAAGCACATCCTATGTAAGGGCCTATTTCTCACTTCAAATAGCGCTACAAGGCAGTTTTTACATTTCTAGAAGCAGAGGCAGCTAAAAGTGAATGGCAGAAGCCACAATTTTAACCAATCAGCTATATATAAAACAAAGCTTTAACCAGTGCGCCAATATCCCAGTGAGGAATCCAAAAAATGTTATATATCTAAATCATACAGAATCCACTCTTTGACATGAAAAGGCTATCCACTGATCTGGTTCCCAAACTCTTCTGTATTTTTGGTTTGTGTTGTTTTCTTCAGTTTTTGTTTGTTCATGTTATTTGAGTGTCTCTCAGAGGAGTTATGTCAATGGAGGTCATCCTCTTGAAGATGTGTAATATGCTTTTCCATTTTCCAGTGTGTGAAACCTAGGATGGATGGATCTAGAGGGAGAGCAAGTAAAATAAGGGATTCCAGGGTGGGGGTGGGGTGGGGCACAGTGATGGAGGAGGGGCAAAAGGGAGATCATGTCAAGGAGTCCATGTAAAGACTGTTTGGAAACTGACTGTGCTAGCAATTGTACATTCTACTTGACACGACTGAAATTTGGAATGATGTATGTATTAAATCCCAACTAATAAGAAAAAAGGCTGTCCACTAAGAGTTAAAATACCACAAAATGTCACGATGTATGAAATTTACTTTTCAATGTTCAGCAAAGTAATTTTTAAAAAGTTTTAAAAATACATACAGGCATGAGACACAGCTAGACAATTAATAGACAAATATATGAAAGAAATCTAAGAAAACAATTTATTATGGTTGGGTGAATTGTTTTTTTTTTAAATTGCTACTTGGTAAATCGAGATGGGAGGCATAAGGACAGTCTTTGTATGATTTACACCTTTTCTGTAGGTTGAAAATTCTTATGTCTTTTTTTCCAGTTTATACTTTCTAAGCTTAGAAGTATCACTAAAATTAGTCTCTTCTTCCCTTAAATAAATATTAAATATATTTCAGAAATCACATATTTCCTCCTTTCAAGAAACGATAAAACCCAGCCTAGTTGCGCTATTAAGCATAGACTTATCTGCGAATGAAACAGAAACTCCTGAATGTAAGAAGAGGCCTCTCCACTCCCTGCTCCAGCAGCCCTCCCCCGCTCCCGTGGAGCTCTGCGAAGCACCAGCGTTGCTGATTCGGAAGGAGTTTGACAGTCTTCGTGAGGAGAGTCAGTTCTTGGCTTTTCCTTTTTTGACTGGAAGTTGACCTGTAGCTTCCAAGTACTTATTAATAAGATCTTCCTGGGTGGCTGGTAAGCACGGCTGATACCTGCAGTACTCCATTGTATATTCTCCCTTGCCCTAGAGTTAAAAAAGAAAAAAGTTAAGCTGAACAGGTTTTTAGTTGTTGTTTTTTAACTTACACTTCTCAAGCCAAATCATGCAAAGCCTGGATTTTACATTACTTGTTTAATTTGTATGCTGAGCAACTAATCCAACCCATCCCGTGGGCTGGTCTACTGAGAAGCAAGGTAGTCAAAAAATGCAGGCACTCGCTCACCTCTGTGCAGGACCTGAGTTCAGTGGAATAACCAAACATATCGTTTAGAGGAACCTGAAAATAAACCCAGCAGACAGGTGAGCATCGCTTACTGAAACGTATTTGAAAAAAATACTACAGAGACATCTTAGTCATTTAATCCTTTTAGACTCAGGTTTCTATTCTACTAATTACTTATTGAGGACAGAACCAAAAGCTAAAGAAAAAGGTATTTTCAATTTTTAATCTAAACTGAAACCCTCGTTTCTAAATCAATTTATTTGATAGTTACCCCTGGAAACAGATCTTTCACTCTCCCAGGCTGTCAACTGGCATGAGCCCACTGGCCCTCCCTCCTCGTCCCCGCCCTGCTCTCTGGCTTTGGGCGCATTCTTCTAGTGCGAAGGCGGCCCCGGCTTTCGGGGCCCCTCAGTGACAGTGTGAGTAGCTGCCTTCACGGAGGGCTTCCGTACGATGAGGACGATTTGTCCCGGGAGACTTAAGTCAGGTAAAGGAGAGGAAACAGGAATAGTGTTCCAATAAGCTCAAGAGACCATATTTCTAACATAACACATCTAAAAAAATAATGAAAAAATTCGCAGAGGGCTTACATGAAACGAGTCTTAAATTTAGCTTTTCCACTTAAGAGCAGCCCGAGGCCAAAGTACAAAGACTGCCAGAGACTAGTATGGACGCAAATAGGTAGGGAAAATGGCAATTGCCGCACAGTCGCCAAACACAAAATGCTAACTCTCAGTCCCTTCTGGGCTTAATAAAAACAAGGCAGCCGGGGTGAACAGTACTTACGTCGGCATACAGTGTGAAATAGTCCTCAATTCCATCTTGGCCCGTGATGACCCCATGGCGTCGGTTAATCCCTGCTATCACTGCTCCCTGAAACTGATTTGGGGCTATCACTTCCACGGACATGACAGGCTCAAGAATACATAATGTTCCATTTTCCAGGGCTGGGTGCAAACAGACATACAGGCAGAGTACCGGGTTAGTCTCCCTGTAACGAGTTGGAGCTCTTTCCTATGCAGACAGTGCTAAGAAAGGCAGATGGCAGGTGCTCTCTCAAAGGTACAAACAAGCTCAATGAGAGAGAGGTACAGTCCATCCGGACTCACTTTTCTTGTACAGGAACAGTCACCTTTAAAATGGAAATTCTAATCAAGCCCTGCTCGAGGCTAAGTTTTATCCTTGAAACTCATTAAATGTAGAGAATACTAAAAGAGATCTTAAAACAACATTTGGTCAAGTTCTTAACTGTCTAAATTACACAGCTGAGAGATACTTATTCTCTCTCTGAAAATCTTCAGCGGTCAGGAAACTGTTGTCTCTGACCAAGGTCAACCCATGCTTTCTTTGTAGTCCTTGACAGACATTACCAATGGCAAGAAAGTACTTTGATCAAGGAGCGGAAGATGTTGGAGGGCATCCTTCAAACCAGGCTTCAACAATCAAGCCAGGCCTGGCATCTCTCTTCCCTTTCCTTTTGTAAGTTAACCACGTTCTAATTGAGAATTAGAAGACCAAGTTTCTAGTTTCGGCCCGGCCTGTAAGATTCGTTTCCCTGCCTACGAGACAAAGACATTGGCTGAGATGCAGTCATGGCTCAGTTCTGAATAAAACACTGCCCGGCCCTGTGTATCTGCAAAACAACAGTTACGTTTGAGCCCGTTGCTGAAGTCACTGGGTCAGTTCATCCTTTACCAAGCATGATGTGCTTCTCTGGGGACTGGTCTCTCCTGATCACACACCCAAGGTACTTGCCATGAATGAAGTCTTGCCCTCTTCCTTCTTGGAGTATTCGCATTGTGATTCTTCCGACTGTCTGTTCTAATCCATGATGTGGTCAATATTCTTCCCCCACACCATGATCCAGAGACATCAAATCTTCGGTGGTCTTCTTCATTCGTTCTTCAGCTAAGCTTTCCGATGTATATGAGGTGAGCGCTATGGCTTCTGTCAGGCACATCTCAGTCCTCACAGTGATGTTTGCTTTTTAACACTATTTCAATCTTTTTTCTGTTTACCATGATGTTGTCTCTTGGTCCACTTGTGAGGATTTTGACTTTCTTTACACTGTATTGCAATTCAAACTGAAGGCTGAAGTCTTTGATTTTCATCAGCAAATGCTTCAAGTCCTCCTCACTTTCAACAACCAGTGTGTCATCTGCATACTGCAAGTTATTAACAAGTGTTCTTCTAACCTTGATGTCACATTCTTCTTCATATAATCCAGCTTCTTGGGTTAAGTTGCTCAGCATACAAATTGAACCAGTACACTGAAAAGATACAACCCTGATACACACTTTTCCTGATTTTAAATCATGCAGTATTCCCTGGTCTTTCCAAATGATTGCTTCTGGATCCATGTACAAGTTCCACAAAAGCCAAGTGAAGTGTGCTGGAATTCCCATTCTTCGCATGTTATCCATAGTTTGTTGGCATCGATGAATGTGATGGTTAAGTTTGTGTGTTAATATGGTGGGGCCATGTCTCTCTGGTTTGACAGTAATAATGTAGCTTGGCAGTTATGAATGCTACAGTCTCTCTCCTGTAAGAGCTGAGACGTGTAATGTAATCGTCTCTACGATGAGAACTGCCATGGGCAGCCAATCAACTGAAAGGGGCTCTCTTCGGTGGAATGGTCTATGTTCAATATATGTAGACTCGAAGGCAAAGCTCTCTAGCTTCTTGCTATCTTTGGCTCTTGTATCTGGCTCTCATTACCTAATCTACAGTACTGAGACTTAAGCCATGTGCCTACTGTATTGCTTGGTACTGGTTTTGCTCCTCTAGAGAACCCATCCTAAGAGCACCCCCCAGTACTGCAGCTACCTGCTGAAACTTCTCAGTCAGTATTCCATCCACTTCTACAATTTTTTGCTTTGCTAATAATGCAGGTGCCATTGCTATGGTGCCATCGAATTTACCTCCGAAATGGTTAAATGTCAACCAATTCTTTTTGGTATAGTGATTCTATATTCGTTTCATCTTCTTTTGATGTTTCTTGAATCACTCAATTTTTGCCCCCCAAAAATCCTTCCATATTACAACTCGGGTTGATTTTTTCCCTTAAGTTCTTTCAGAAAGAGATATGGTAAGCATATTTTTCCCTTTCGGTTTCCAGAAATTTTTAGAAAAAAATGTTTGCAAGGATTGAGTTGTTGATCATTGTAAATTTCATACTGCTACTAGATTGTCTTCTTGAATTTCTCTCTGAAATCTTCTGTTCAGCTCTTTTACTACATCATTTCATCCGGTCAATTTTGCAGCTCTCTAAACGTGGCAAGAGCAGAGGTTCTTAACCTGTGGGTTGCGACCCCTTTGGGGATCGCCCAATACACAACAGTAGCAAAATGACATTGATTAAGTAACAATGAAAATAATTGTATGGTTGGGGTCCCCACGACATGAACAACTGTATGAAAGGGTCGCGGCACTAAGAAGGTTGAGAACCACTGGTTCAAGAGTCTCTTCTGGCATCATTTTGGTATTTCGCCCCCGTCCTCTGATCTTTTTGTTTTCATTTTTTTCTTTTCTCTTCATATATTATTTTTTTAAATAAATCTTTTTATTGGGGCTCATACAACTCTTATCACAATCCATACATACATCAATTGAGCAAAGCACCCTTATACATTTGTTGCCCTCGTCATTCTCAAAATTCACCTTCCACTTGGGTTCCTGGAATCAGCTCGGTTTCATTTCCCCCCTTCCCCTCCCTCCCCTTCCCCCTCCTCCCTTAATAGTTTATAATTATTTTATCTTATCTTACACTGCCTGGTGTCTCCCCTTACCCACCTTCCCATCACCCATCTCCCAGAGAGGAGGTTACACATAGATCTCCATGATCGGTTCTCCCTTTCTACACCCCCTTCCCTCACGGTGTCGCCACTCCCACCGCTGGTTCCAGAGGGCTTCATCCATCCTAGATCCCCTCTGTTTCCAGATCCCTACTGCACCGCTGTACATCCTCTGGTCTAACCAGATCCGCAAGGTAGAATTGGGATCATGATAATTGGGTGGGGAAGAAGCGTTCAAGAACTAGAGGAAGGTTTTGAGTTTCATTGTTGCTACGATGAACCCTGAGTGACTCATCTCCCCACTACCCCTCTGCAAGGGATGTCCAGCTTTCTACAGATGGGCATTGGGTCCCCATCACGCATGGTGATGTGATCCCTGCCCCCCCACCCCACCTGCCTTTGTTGTTTGAGACCTGGTCTCCTCTGCCCTTCACGATCACCCATGTCGGTGTGCTGCTTCCGTGTGTGCTGTGTTGCTTCTGGGCTAGATGGCCGCTTGTTTGCTTTCAAGCCTTTAAGTCCCCAGACGCTGTATCTCTCAGTAGTTGGGCACCATCAGCCTTCATCATCACACTTGCTTATGTACACCTTCGTCTTCAGCGTTTATGTGAGGAAGGTGATCACACAATGATAGTTTTTGTTCCTTGGTGCCTGCTACCTGGTCCATTCAACACCTTATAATCGCTTAGGCTGTGTGCTTCTTCTCTGTGGGCTTTGTTGCTTCTGAGCTAGATGGTCGCTTGTTTGCCTTCAAGCCTTTAAGACCCCAGACGCTATATCTTTTTGATAGCCAGGCACCATCAGCTTTCTTCACCACGTTTGCTTACACACACGTCTGTCTTCAGGGATCATGTCGGGAAGGTGGGTATCATATAATGACCGTTTAGCTGGGTGAGGTGCTATTGTATGGGGGGAGTATGCATGAGGAGGCCCAATGTCCAACTGCTACCCTACTAAACTATAAATATATGCACATAAGTCTATTTTCCCCATAATCATAAATATATTTACATATGTACATGTCTGTATTTAGGCTTCTCTATGCACTTTTGGTTTTCTTCATGTATGATATCCTTAATGTCAATCTGCTAATTCATCTGGTCTTTGGCCACTGCTTCAAATCTGTTCTTGAGACGATCTCTAAAGTAGGTGACTACACTCCGTGCTTCACTTTGGCTCTGAGGGGCTTATTTTCATTACCTTCAGCTTCAATTTGAACTTGCCTCAGAGCCTGGAGGGCCTGTCCCACAGCTGGACCCTGGCTTTGCTCTGACTGGTGATCTTGAGCTTCGCCCACTGTCTCTCTCCAGAGATAGTTAATCCCCATGCTTTACACCCTGTGATGTCAACAGTCCATACCGATGCTCTTTATCGTTAAAGGGATCTGCAGTGATTAAGTTATTGGCCTTGCACCGTGCTATCACGTGATCTCTAGCTTCACGCTATGTTTTCTATCTACTGATCTTTACTCTGGTTCCAACTTTTGCACTCTTACCACCAGTAATTATCAATGCATATTAATTGTATGTTTGATGAATTTCAGATAGAAAACGTTGATTAAAATGTTCAATTTCTTCATCTTTGGCACTAGTGGTTTTTGCAGAAATTTGAAAAATATTAAGACCAATTGGACTTCCTTGAAGACATCAATAGTCAGTGCCCTATCACTGTACTTCAGAACACATCTTGAAATGTGACAGCGTTCCTCTGTCATTTCTCAGCACAGTAAGCCATATGACTGCCCAATTCAAAATGCCCAATACCAGTCCATTTTAGCTCACTGACCTTTAAATACAGAACAGTTAAAAAGAATGAGACGCTTCACGAGTTGACACCCATGTCAATTACCTGGTCTACGTAACTCCACGGAAACCACCAAATTCTAGTCAATAAAAGAGCCAGCAAAAACAACGGATGGTTTTCAATTAATTGGTTTGAACTGGACCTGGGTATGCAGAGTGGTTATAACTACGTTATCACTTTAAGATACACTTAAGTGGTAAGCACTTAGGGGGAAAGAAGCAAACATTTAATTCTGAGTCAGGGCAGAAGTTTTTCCATTCTCTCTGTCTCCTATTAACACAATCTTCAGATCGTGACAGGATTTTTATAGCATATATTTCAGCTGCATATTTAATAGACAACTAGTATAAGAAAATGAAGGAATTCATTTCTCAGTCACAACTGAAAAATTAAAACTCAAATTACTATGTGGCTTCTATTAGTTACATAAAGATAATAAAACAGTGAATTAGCAACCTGATCAAGGAAAAGGATTTCACTCTCCTCTTCCAAAGCTTTGCTCAACACCCAATTTCAGATGCAAAATTAAACCAAAACGTAATATGAAGTCCAAAATGCATATGGAATCAATCAAATTGTGATTTATAGATCACTTAAGAAATAAGATATGTTAAAAATGATTTTTTCTACTTTCCACTTTAACCTTCTTTGGTGAAAACTGTCTTACTTTTGAATAATAATCTAACTGTCCTGTGATAAAGATATTTAGGGCCTTTAGTAAAATGAATTACCGCATAACAAATATGGAAGAGGTAAGGAAGAATGAGCTGCCTTCAAGACACACTTCGAATTTCCTTGGCTGACTAACACTGACTGGCGTTGAGTCCTGAGTTGTCACTCACCTTCCTCTCTCAAAAGCAGAGCATCAGGAGTCAGAGCCTCATGGTTTGCGTTCGCCAGTGTTTTACTACACAAAGATAGTATCCTGTGCGGAGGTGCTGACGAGTTTAGCAACTTAGCTACATGATTACGTACATTCTTTCAAAATACTTTGCCTCTTCAAAATGTCTAAAGCCTACTATGTCATGCAAGTACATGACAAAATTCTAACAAATGGATGGATTTTCTGGCATTTGAATGAGCCACTACAAATAGCAGTGTCGTTAATGTCTTTGTTCCCTGGCGCAGTGCCTCATGCTCTGGGTGGACAAGACAAAAGCACCGGGCTGCCGGGTCGCGGGGGAAATCGCCCCGCCGAGGCCATGGGAGTAGCACACAGCATACCTTGTTTGAGAGCACCTTCTCCCGCTCGGATGAAAGAGATTTCATTGGAATCTACCATGTGGTGTGCTCCATCTTGCAGAACAAACCGGAGCCCGGAAAGTTTGTGACCAGAGAGAGGGCCCTTCTCACAGGCATCCAAAAACCCCTGTTAATGAGAACAACTTGTGGAGTGAGTAGATTGAACTTGCAGGTGCCTTACCAAGACTCAACAAACATTAGTACTTGGCAATTTATCATTTTCATATACATGTCATCCTTCAAAAAGGAAGTTTACAAAGTGTAGCAACTCTACTATTTAATCTTTATTATGATGCTGTCTGGCAGAGCAAGCCCTTGGAAAACTGTATTAATCACTTTCTCATAACCTCGTCTTCAAGATTACACTCTCAGAATGCATTACAGAGACAGCACGATGGTGATTTTACAAAGAAGAACAGAAGAAAGGCAAAATCCAAATTCCCTAAAAAAACTCACACTTCCAAATTGGCAGTCACTCAAGAGATGTGTCCTGCATCACTCCAAGTAGAGGTTCAGGGCATTACCTTTCAATTCCATTTTTTGAGAATTTTATAGGTATGTACAAAAACCTGCATATATGGAAAGAGTATGCTTCGATGTTTGCCATTCTTGCTCATTCAGTTACTAACGTTCCCTGCAGAGCTCTTTTAGGTGAAGTGAGTTTTTCTGGGAAACATAAGCACATGGCTGCGTACATAATTCACCGTATTTCTGATACTTCGAAACTGTAAGTTTCTAAGATACATGCCGCCTTCATGCAAGTGACCACCAAACAAAACCCATGAACCCCTAACACGTGCAAAGCACTCTAGCAATTCATAACCCGCATCACAGTCTTACTGGACTCTCAGCTTTGTGATGGGTGCAGACTAGAAAACACTTTCACTGTCAGTTCACAAAAGAAGACACGGGTTCTGTGCACTGATGGGCCAAGACCGTAGTGACCACAGCAGAGCCCAGCTGTTGGGGTGTCATGAGCAATCACTCCACTACAATCACAGCACACGGACCTTTGATAAATCCATGACCACTGCGAGTTTGAACTGCTAATGACAATAGAGGATGTACCTCAATTTATCGAGAGACAGGCTCGAAGCATGATTAACACATGTCCCTGCATATACTGACAGGTCTTGAGCGTAATGAATTGATTCTACAGCAGATGCAGAGTGTTGACAACAGATGCAGGAGCACAACTACAGTATGTGTGGGAGACAGTGTAGCGTTTAGGAGACAGAATGGCAGGGAAGCTTTTAGTGTTGTTTACCTTTTCTACAGCAGGCACAAACTGCTTTGGGATATTTGCCCCGAAGGTTTCATCGGCAAACTCCAGCTTCGTGTAGTTCTCCGGCTCCAGAGGCTCTAAGACGCCAATCACCTTCCCAAACTGGCCCGCACCACCCGACTGCTTCTTATGCGTAAATTCAAACCTGAAAGTGATTTGGAGGACAGGCTTTGGTTAAACCTGACTGAGCATTAAGGAACTTTCAAAACGAAATCACACATATTAACCACGTTCAGTTTTCTCCCTCTGGCTATGACTACTTTGCCATAAAATTTTATTGTAGAATTTATCTCAAAAATAATTCACCATATTTTTGAGGGTACAGAAGGCCACTATTCTGAACTTCAAAAATAAAAAGCAAAGAAGCGAGTAATTAAATCAGAACTGGGGAAAAAGGTTTCTGTTACAGTGTTTGCATGGTGCCAGGGGTTAAGCAATAGGCTGCTAACTGCGAGGTCAGCAGTTCAAACCCACCAGCTGCCCCTTAGATGAGGCTGTCTGTAGTGTCCCTATGAAGCAGAACGGGCTCGAAAGTGTGAATGACGTGTTCTACTAACCTTATGCCTTCCCTTCCCTGGCAGGTAGCATTGCTCCTGAAATTGCTGGAATCAGAGCAGTTCACTGTAAGGAGAGAGTTGCTCTTTCATTTTACTACCTGGCCACTGTAAGTTGGCTTAATCCAAGAGTGTTTTAGGGGCGCTAATTCACTGAGAGAATGAATATTAAATTGACAGGGACTAACTTGTTAGCCATTCACATATAAGCTCTTGCTTTCCAGTCAATCCTGACTCATAGTGTCTCTACAAGCCAGAGAAGTCCTGCCTACAGGGTTTCCTGGGCTGCAATCTTTCCGGGGGCAGACAGCCCCAGCTTTCTCCTGCTGGGCAAGTGGGTTCCAACTGCCAAACTGTTCAAGTAGCAGTCAAGTGCTTTAACTACTGGGTAATGAGGGGATCTAGTCCTTCCTGTGGACAAGTCATGAATGAAACACAAGTCAGTGTTTACTTTAAACCACGAATGGTAACATGAATAGGAAACAGCGTGCTTTTATAAACAAATTTTACACATCTTCGCATACATTACTCTTTCCATAAGAAACATTACATGAGCACCTATCGTATGCAATGGATTCCTTCCTTTCAGTTGAATCCACCCTCAACACAAGAAGATGTAGTCACACCTAACAGCTGCTGACACATGACTTACAGGAAGCTGTACAGCAATAGTCGTGAATGGGCGGCTCGGGTCCACAGAGCTGAGTAGTGTGGACTGTCAATACTGGTAGGAGATGCTGTCTACAGAGACCCTTCATGTGAATGTGCCAGACTACAAGTCCACCCAGTTTGTTCCCTTAGAGCACATCGGAACTGCACCTTAGGGTTTCCAAGACAGCAAATCTCCAAAAGAGCAGTCTCACCTCTCTCTCAAGCGGCTGGTGGGTTTGAACCCGAGACCTACAATTAGCAGCCCACTGCACCCCCAGTGCTCCTTAGCATGTCTGATTAATTGCCTTTAGATAATACGCCAGTGATACAGAGCTTCAGATGGGACAGGAAACACAAAATGCTGAGAGACTCATTTTCCTGACAGAATCATTTCCAGGAACTGCCAGGAACACAGAAGGGAACCAACTGCCAAATCCCCACGGAATCACTGCAGGAATTCCCAAACTGGCCCACTGGAGCCATTCTCAGGGCTACACAAGTTCTCTGTAAGATATTTAAGAATTTCTTTTAGATTTGACAAAAGCATTTCTGCAAACAGATTCTAGGTCTGTGTGAGCCATATGGTAATCACTAACCATAGCTATTTTCACCAAAATTATTTAAAATGAAATGAAAAAGGGCAACTCCTGGGTCAACCCGGAACGGGCATGTGGAGTGTGGCTGCCGCAGTGGACAGCGGCGGGCAAGCTCCCAGCCCGCGGACTCTCTCCCGGGGACAGCAGTGCTCCGCGGTTGTCTCAGGGACCCTTCTGGCTGAGCACAAAACTGTCAAAACTCCTGCCAGGCTAGTATGGGCACGGCTTTAACTTATATATGTTAAATGTAATAATTACATATGGAAAAGAACTGCACGTCACCAATGATGTTATTGCTCTTGATCTACACATGGCAAATACATTCATAAAATTTCAAAACTGGTGGTTTCATGTAGAATTTCTTACTGCTCTAAATAGCACTAACACAAACCAGTGCTAATAATCTGTGAAGCTTAAGATTTCACTTTCAGCACAGGGCTCTGTGTCATCTGCACTCGCTCTGCCCCCTTCCCTGGACACCATCCCCGGGGACCTCATTCCAACAACCCAGCTCCACACACCCAGCCTCAAAGGCTGGCTGACAAAGGAATGACTCACGCCCCCACCCTCAGAGACAGACAGACAGATGAAACCACCTTTACTTTGTTAGAAAAGCTTCAACAGGAGAAACTAATCCCGCCACTTAGGAAAAAATTGCGCCCCTAATTACTTACTGCTGCTAACTAGAAAGGAAGTGGCTTGAATTTTTAAAAAATATACTTCAATGAAAGACTAAATTTAAAAAGGTATATGAGAAAGGTAGCACATTATAAGCATATTTTTGGTAACCTTTCCTTAATGCTGTACCCAATATATATAGGTAAGTCTACCAAAGAACCTTCAAAAATCCATTTTGAATAAAAAAAGCACAGAAATGGCTATTCCAAGCCAACCAGCTAAGCACAAGCCTGGTCTGACTCAAAGGAAGCTTAGCTTCTGGATCTAGGCCAAAGTCAAAGAACAGTGCGAGTGACAGTTCCTTTACTGTGGTGGCTTAAGAAGGTAATTAAGAACACTGAAGTGAGAAAACGTAATGCCTAGCAAAAGTCTGCCCCTGCTTTTAAGCAGCTTTTGTTCAATGCTGCTTCAGTGTACTCCTTTGTGGGAGTTCATTTTAAGTATGCTTTAATAGTCAAGGCAAAGCCTTCAGTGAGTCAACTGGAAGTATTGGTGTTAAACCCAGTCCTCCTCTTCCTAAACGAAGAACTGGGGGGGGGGGGAAGGGTACATTTTTTCTCTCTTGATTTGAATTATATAATCTCTCACGTTGATATCTTCTGCCATCTCCCAGGCTCTCCGGCTGAAAGCGAGCCTGTGTGTTTCTGTGTGTTCAAAGAGATGCGAAGGGCAGAGGGCGGCGTCGCTACCTGGGGCACCTTTGCACCCTGCACCTGGCAGGACAATGCGGGGCGGGTGCTCCTGGGTGCCAGGAAGCAACCAGGCTGGCGTCCCCGGGGAGGAGGCCGGTGGCCCGCCGGAGGATACGCCTGCAGCGTCAGAGACCGAAAGCTTTAAAGGTGAAGGCTAGGTTCCGGCGGCGGGGCTGCGGCCCCACCGGTCTCTATGCCGGGAAGAGCCAGCGGCAACGGGGCGGGGCCCTGCGCAGAGAAGCCCGAGCCCAGCAGCAAGCAGCTTCCTGAATCCGAAGGAGGGAGGAGGAAGGAGGGAGGAGGGAGGAGGAAGGGAGGAAGGAGGGAGGGAGGGAACTCCCGGTCCGGCCCACGCCCAGCCCGAGGCTGGCGCGCACTTTCCGACTGGGCCACCGTGCAGCAGGCAGGACGCGCGGCGCCTGGTCCGGTCCGTTAAGCCTGGGCAGTGGCCGCTCGGCCGAGCAGGAATGGAAATCCCACCGACCCACTTCCCAGCCTCCAGGGCGGCCTCCGTGGCGGAGAACTGCATCAACTACCAGCAAGGGACTCCTCACAAGGTGTTTCTGGTGCAGACAGTCAAACAGGCCAGCAGGGAGGTGAGTCCCACGCAGGGGCGGCCTGCGGGCGCGGGCGGGCGGAGGGGGCGGCTGGCTCCCTCTGCAGGCCAAAGGTCTCCCTGGCCGCGCCTCCGCCCCGCACCCCCTTCCCTTCCCTTCCCTTCCCGCTGGGGCCTCTGTTCTGAGACGGGGCTGACGACTTCGGTCTACAGTGGCCAAGATTGCCACATTGCACTCTCAGGTGAGGGGGCTGTTTGTTTCTAGAGTAAAGCACAGAAACCAGCAGTTTTTCTGGCCAGTGGGGGCTGGCCATCGATCCTAACTCACCAGCTGCTCTTCTGTCTGCCTCTATCTGGATTGCAGCCCGGGCACACGCCAGGGCTGCTCAGCTCGGCTGTCCTGCAGCAGGGCGATAAGCCGGAATAACCGAGATGGCCGCGGGTGGGATTGGGTATCAGAAAATGGGAAATGCTCCGAAAGAAGGGAGGCATCTAACACTTTCTCCAAGTGCAATCAGGGGCAACCATTCAAAAGAATATAAACACAGCTATGCCGCCTCTCGTCCAGTTACTCCAGCCTCCAATGCCAAATATCGAAGACCAAGCCATATTAGATCCTTTGACCAAAGTCGGGGAAATCAACAGCGAGAGCCAGGGCCAACCAAGATGAGAAATAGCGCACTGGCTGCCTTAAATGACAAATGACGGCGTCTGTGCTTCAGGGTTAAAGGTGCCATGCCCCAGCCACCACCACAGAAGGTGGTGGTTCCCCATATACTAAAAGCCAGTGCGTTTGAGTTCCTCCCTATGTTTCTTACATAATTGTAACTGAACAGGGAAAGGGTGTTATTTTGAAATGGCACCACCAGATAACATACTGGCATATTGTCTTAAAATTTACAAAACTTTAAAGGCACCACTTTGTAGGCTAACTAATTCACCAGTCAGAAATACTTACTATTCGTTAAGTGTCCACTTTGCAGCTAATCTGACTCCACATGGAATCTGCCTTCTTTCAACAGTATCTGAAGGGCACACTGGGCTGGCTTTAGACCGGAAATCTTTTCAAAGGAATGTCCTACCTCTCATTGCCATCAGAAAGGAAAGCTGCCTAGGTGGGTGTCTTATGCATGGGTTTAGGACCACACATCTGGCTATTAGGAGGGCCTGATGGCTGAACGTGAGATGTGCCCGCCTACTTTGTGTGCTCCCCCCGCCCCCCACTTTTGTTTTCATCCACAATAAACCAGAGGGGCCTGGTAAGTTAGGCAGCGCCCACATTGTCAAAGGCTTCCGTCTTTTCCCCACATCAGCCCAGCTCCCCAACCAAAAGAGAATGGATTCCCCTAACAACACAGAACTGAGTCAACGGTTACAGAATTTGCTTATCTCTACCACATTCTCTTAATTAATTTTAGGATCTTCCAGGAGGAGGGCATAAGTATCGCCTTAAATTTTCTGTGGAAGAAATTATCAAGAAAGTAAGTGAAACATTATTCCTTATTGTTAAACAAAAAACGATTCCACATATTCCAGACTGTTGTAGTCGATCAGATCATCCGATCAGATTTGCCTAAATTAACGTGAATGCCTTATCCCTAATAAAATGCTGCCCCCGCATGAGCAAAGGAGGCAAAGGTCAGTTTTCTTTGTGCTTTCTAAAACCCAGGAAGTATTTGTAATGTGCTATATAGAAAACAGAGTATTTGCTTCAGTTCAGTTAAAATTTCCTCTAAAAACAAATACTGCATGGGAACTCTGTCTCTTCCAACCCAGCCTCTCTCCAATGTATAGTGCCTGACGGGGCGGAGGACCCAAAGAGCGAGGAGGAAACACGGGCTGCCCTGTGCTTGCTCCGCTCAGTAGTCGGCAGTGAAGTGTTTCACAGGCGTTTCGCCACATCAAAGACGTGGTGATTAGTTTGGTGACCAGTGTCTGCAGTGGAAATATTCTTCACAGTAAATCCAACCACAAGAACACACGAGCTGTCTGGGGACTAAGTGAGCAGGAGCCCCACTTTCTAAAATGAGTAATGAGTCAGGTGCGACAGCTACCTTTCTCATCTGGATGCTGGATCCTATTCTGCGGTTACAGGCCGCTTCACCCCATTTCTTTTCAGCCTCCTCAGCCCCCATATTAGTTCTCTGCAACTGTGGCCAAATTTTCTCCATCCATCAGCATCAGGCAGGCTGTTCCTGAAAGGGGCTCAGGTGTCCAGGCTACAGGCTTGGTGTTGCCGAAATGAAAGGAAGCTGACAGGAACCCCCTCTTCAATAAATCTCTCTTCACGCTGCCTAAGGCCATCACCATGCGGTCCCTCTCCTGCAGCCTACGAGCCCCCAAAGAATATGCCTTAATGGAGTAAGCAGCCGGGCTGGATTCAAAGGTGCCAAGCCAAGTCTTTCCTCTCTCCCTCAACTTTCTCCTCCTCCAGCGCCTTCCTCATTCCTCAGACAAGCTGCTGCTGCCTCCTGGGGACTAAACTGTGTCCCACACCCAAAATGTCTGTTGGAACCCTAACTCCTATCTATTCAGATATAATCAAATGTCATGCCACTGCCGTCTACAGAGAATATTAGGAGACTGTAACCAATCAGTGTAGCGTGGATTCGCAACCCGACAGCGCGTGGGTCGTATCAAGAGCGGCAGACAGAGAAGCAAACACATACTGGGGAAGACAGATGCCACGTGAGAACTGCCACGGAATCAAGAAGTCCCCAGGGCTACCAACAAGGAAGCCAGCCATGATTTGGACTTTCAGCCTCCCACAACTATCAGAGGCAAATGTCTGCCCTTTAAAGCAAAAATAAGTAAATACATAATATGGTCTGAGCTTATGCCATATGAACAAGTTACTCCTCACTCACGATCACTTGTATAAGCCTTCCCCATTGTTTGTGACTGCGTATTGAGTGAAAACGGGCTTTCAGGCATTCAGGAGTGACGGAATGGCCACGTGGCCCCCCTGCAGATACGAGTCTTTCAGCAGTAGAGCTGGAAACACTTCTAAATTATGCCCGTCAAGTTAGTAATGAGACGTGTCTGAGGAAAAGAACTGCAACTTGGACCACAACCACCTTGACATTTTTTTTAAAAAGCCTTGTCCTTCTGTTGAGCACAATCCAGGCTAACATAAGGAATTCATTAAAAGGGTATTAAGCCAGCCATCTTTACAGTTTATAACTCACTGCTCTGGTCTCCTACATTTCTAGCTAGATTGCTGTCTCTGGGTTTGAGTATAGTTCTGTACTTTTGCGAACAGAGAGTAGGAGTCATGGAAGCTTAAAAAGCAACCAGCACCTGGAGTCAGTATATAAACAGAAAAAAATCTTGTCTGGCAAATGGACACCACCTTAATATGGAAATACATTCAAAGTTCTAAGATGAATTTACAAAGTTATGAGGCTTTATAAGTTTTTCTTTTTTTAAAGATATCTCAGTGATCTCCCAGTAAATGTAGTGGAGTCAGTTCCATTTAGACACTTCTGGGGAAAAAGACCTGGTGGGTTTGGGCTGCTATCCACAAGATCGACAGTTTAAAACCACCAGGCGCTCCTCGGGAGAAAGACGAGGCTTTCTACTCCAGTAAATAGTCTCAGCACTCACAGAGGCAGTTCAACCAGGTCCTTAGAGTCATTACGAGTCAGCATAGACTCAATGGCAGTGAACGTGAGCGCGCGCGCGCGCGTGTGTAAAAAGATAGGTCTGAAGCAACAATGTCAAGAGCCAAAGCTTTAAATTGTGTATCTCAAGAAACAATAGTCTAAATGTAAGGGTCTTTTGTAAAAATGTTCTCAACAGCAAGTAACAGTGAACTGCACCGCCGAAGTACTCTACCCTCCTGTGGGGCAGGACACTGCACCAGAAGTCAACTTCACGTTTGAAGGAGAGATTGGGACGAACCCAGATAAAGAAGATACTACATTTTATCAGAGACTCAAGTCCACGGCAGAACCACTAGAAGCGCAAAATATTCCAGGTATCAAACAGAACATGGGGGTGGGGGTGGTGGTGGGGGGGTTCCAAGGTTAAACTCTCAATTACCTATGCTCAAAACTGTTGGATAGTAACCACTACTTTGGAAATTAACTGGTTATTGCAAAAACATTATTTAGCAATCAAGTCCAACTACAGTAAAAGAGAGGCTTTGAAATATTATACATCCATTTTTTTCCTGCACACGGAAGTGATGATGTGACTTAGAATTCAACTTTTAGTTCTTTTTTAGAATTTAGATATGTAGTTCTTAGTTAAATCTGAGTGTATGAAATAATCACATTTAATTATCTATCATTCAATACTTCCCCTACCAGACAGTTTTGGGAATGTGCCTCCAGAAATGAAACCCGTTCGGCATCTAGCCTGGGTCGCCTGTGGCTATATAATATGGCAGAATTCTACAGAAAACACATGGTACAAGATGGTCAAAATTCAAACCGTCAAGCAAGTGGTGAGTCATTTCTGTAAGACACTATTAACACAACGAATGTTGATTGGGAGGATTGAGACTGATGTGTATGGAAACCACGGAACCTGTTATTTTAACAGGAGACGTCGGTTAGAATCAGGGCAGGAAAAAGTAAACAGTTGTGGGAAGAATCCAAAGCAGCAGCAGCTGCTCCAGAAAGTCCCTGGGTTTGGCTGAGAAGCACGGAAAGGCTTCATTTGCTTCAGTGTCCTTTACAAACAAAGGGCTGGGGCTACTCTGCATTCCCTGGGCTCCCACTAGCAAGGCACAGCCAAGGATTTCAAGGGACCACTTCTGACTGCGAACTGCCCTTGCGAATGGCACCACAGTTGGTGCGAGGCAAGCGAGATTTGATTGTGAGGTTGTACTCAAACCTCTACTGGAGGAAAAAGGTCTAGAGGTCCACTAGGGGCCTAGGAAGGTACATTTACAGAGCAATACTGACCCTACTCTACGACATACTAGAATGGTTGTCCCAGAGTGACAAAGAGACCGGCAAACCGCCCCCCACCCCCCCGGCCCCACGAGCCTGAACAAGAACAGTATCTCAGTCTAGCTGTAATGCCTCTCAAACTGTGCGCCACTCATCCCTTCGCTTGTTGTACGCCATTTTCTTCAGCCATCATTTGCAATCTTACATGCACTTTTCTTGGCCTAGCTTTAAAATTTTTTCTTATATCTGATGACTGCTTAGAAATGCTTTTAATTTTAAACCTTCAAAGCTCACGACTCTCAAGCCAATTTCAACTCATTGTGACCCTACAGGGCAGAGTAAAACTGCCCCAGTGAATTTCTAAGAGTGCAAATCTTACAGAAATGGAAAGCTTCATCTTTCTGTTTTGAACTGCTGACCTTGAAGTTAGCAGCCCAACTCATAACCCACTAAGCTACCAAGGCTCCCAGAGTAAATCCTTTGAGAGCATCTTCTCAGATTTGTGCTGTAAGAGGTAAAAAGAAAGGAACGTTCCAACCAGTACCTAGTGGAGTGCAGAGAAACCACCCTTTCAGGCAGCTCCTTACAGCAGGACTTCCCAGCTGACTTGTTCCAGCTTGTAGGCAACAAACCGCAAGGCAGCTGAAGCACCTTTTCTCCAGAGGCTTCTGCAGCCATTGTTACCTATTACAGCTGTAGGGCAGGCCATCCATTGACAATGCTCAGTGAAGCCAAACGCCAAACTCCTACCATGCCCAGCACCACAGAAACAGCCCTTGATCTAGTGTGAGTCCAACAGCGACTTCACTCACTACAGCCCTGTAAGTCCTGAGACCCCAACTATGTGAGTGCCTGGGTCTAGGTCAGTCAGGATGTAGAACTTGTATTTCCAGCAGAATGTGCACAAGCTAATGCTGGTAGTGTTAAGAAAAACTCCTGTAACCTTTGACCAAACTGGAGTTTCAGGGCACTCATGAAAATCTCAAAGGCTTCCACTGGCAACATGAAAGATGAAGTTTCACTGCTTCAGGCCAGATGAGGAACTTCAAAAAATTATAACCCATCTTTATAATTACTTTTCTTTTACATATTAAGATCCAACATGTAAAGAAATGACTGATTTTTTTATATCACCTTAAAAGGACATTCTTTGTTGGTATAGTCAAAGAAAAAAAAAACTACTTCTTCCTTATAAGAAAAGTATGCTTTAAAATAATACTTTCTCTGATGTTGAGGCCACGTTTATACCCACTATTAACCAGCCCTGGTGCTATACACACGTGGGCAGATCAAAACCACCAGCTGCTGCACAGGAGAAAGATAAGGATTTCTACTGTGGAAAGGGACAATGCTGGGAACCCACACAGGCTGTTGTAGGATGGCTCTCATTCAGAATCCACCCGCTGGCAGTGAAAGAAACTCGAAACATCAACCAATGAAGGCTGAGGAGCTGGTGCTGCCCCTTAAGAGCGCAGGGACTGTTTCACACATCAACTAGAAACGTTTAGATGCCCTGGGTCACTCTAGCAAGGCACTGGTTTAGACTCTGCAAAGACAGCATTTCTGGGTGGCTGATGATAGAAAACAGTTCCTTTCCACAGCAAGCAGCAGTCCCAATCAAAGCTTTACTGTAACTGTGGTATCAGATAACTACATGTGCCTCCTTGAACTACAATCAGCCAGTCCCTAGTCATGAAGTCTGACTTGTTCTTGCCCTCCCTTGGAAATGACCGGACCAGCACCTGCTCACTGCGAATGTTTCATCACGATCACCTCCGCTGACTGCACATGTGCTTCCCAATCGTTGGAAAGACTTGAACCCTTCCCTTAGACTCGAGTCTGGCTAACAACAACAGACACACCTCTGCTGACTTACCTTCTGAAAAACCCTTGACAGACAGGAGTGGATCATTCGTTACCTGGGATTCGTTACCTGGGATTGCCTGTATTTTTCAGTTTTCTAGAGAGAATTTCCATTAAAAATGTGTTGTCTTTTATGTAAACACTTGTTCAGCAGTTTATCCCTCATGTGCTGCTTTTCTGAACGATGGAAATATTAAGGGTCCTTTAAAAAACACACTGTCATGTTAAGAAGCTGCTACCCCTACAACTTCCAAAGTAAAAGGGGGTTGGGAGTGGCGGCAGGGAGATAGTCTTTAAAGCAGTCATGTAAAGGGTAATTTAAAATTCTCTCTAGAAAACGGTAGGAGGGTAATTTATCTCTCAGGATAACTAAAACCAAATGACACTCAGTTTTGAGGTTTACCTAAAGGGAAGTGTTAGAATCATTTCTTAAGGAAAGCTGATCTTAAAAATTAAAGTGCTATTTTTGCTAATGATATTAAGTTTCAAACACCAGGTTTTTATTTTTATCATAGCAAAGAAATGACGACTTCATTGAATTAGACTACACCATTCTGCTTCATGACATTGCATCTCAGGTAAAGTTTCATTTACCTTAATTTGATGCCTCTCTGACCCCGAGACCAGTCATAGAGCTGCAGAGTGAGTTCTCCATTTGGACTTCACGTTCATGTGCATTCAGAGGCATGAAGCCGAAGTATTTACACTTCTGTACCAATTTCACTTGTTTTGTACTACTCTTTATGAGGACTGCTGACTGCTTGACTCTAGCAAAATATAAACCCAACTGTGTGCTTGTAACTATTTTCTGGGTTTTCTCATGACATGAGTTTTCTTTACTTGCAGGAGATCATTCCCTGGCAAATGCAAGTTCTCTGGCACCCCCAATATGGCACTAAAGTAAAGCATAATAGCCGGCTGCCGAAGGAAGCACATGTGGAGTAAGCCAGGGCCGTGCCGCGCACTGCAATGGAGTAGTGAACACAGGCTTACCACGCTCCTTTTCATTTGTGTCCAGTTTAAGGAGCCAACTCCATTCAACCCAAGTGTCTCATTATAAATGTCCTGATTATAGTACAGAATTATATCGATTGCATAATGAAAGGTGTCACTGTCTAAAGACATCTTAATTACAGCATAGTCCTATGTACATTCCATAATAAAAAGCTTCAATTCCAGCTTCATGATGATGTTTCATTCCACTGCATACTTACGGGACAGGGCCAGTAATGGTCTCTCGAAAGGCCACTTTAGGCTTTCCTGTGACACAGGGGCAGCCATATTCTCTCTCCATCCTCTAAGACAAGAAGGGGGACGGAGGGGTGGAGGAAGGTAAGTCAATGTTGCTAATAAAGACGCAGAACGGACAAAATCTTAATTTCTATACCCACCCTTCTCTATTCTAAGGCAGAATAAGCTGATTGCATATGCTGAACTGACATTTACCAGGACTTAACCAACCTTTTCTGCATGAACAATATAAATTAACACTATACTTAAATTTAAAAATTCAAAGTATCTTAAATACCTCAGGTACAGCTAACTATGGCAAGCTACAAATCATGTAAGTATCTTCTACGGATTAACACATAATTAAACGATGTACACTAAAATTTACAGATTTTCTTATAGTTTCTAATTTAAATGGATTCATTAACACTGACTGCATCTATCTGTTCACTAAAACTTGCCCGTTTCATTATTATTAAAGATTTACTGGAAAACTACGTGAATTTATTGCCAGAGCTTTTCTATCTCGACTCCAAACATACTTTAAAATCTTAAGTCATATAGCTTGTTTCTGTTTGTATTTGTATTCATACACAAAACTTGCTGGAAAAATATAGGCCCGGCCCACTCTCTGGGTGGAATGATTTCGGGTTCTGTCTTGGGAGAGTGCGGCGAGCGAGAAACGGGAACGGAGCGGGAGCTGGTGGCATCCTCAATGTTTTAAAAATAAAAAAGGTCTAAAATTCAAAAATGAATTGTGACAAATGGCACTGAAGGTCCTACACCATATACCAGCCAGCGGGACAGTAAACAAGATGGAGAACTGGCAAGTTTCGCTCTGAATAAGGCACGGACGGCAATGAACTGGATTCAGCTTGGCTCCCTGGAGGGTCTTACCTGAGCATAGATCTCCAGGTGTAGCTCCCCCATCCCGGAGACGATGGTCTCCCTGCTCTCCGTGTCAAAGTGGACTCTGAAGGTTGGGTCCTCCCGTGTAAATCGGCCAATGCCTTTTGAGAACTTCTCTAGATCATTCTTTAAAAACATATGTTAAGCAATTAAAACTTTTAAAGCGCTTTACTGAATTAAACTTAAATACACCAGCAGTTAAACAATAAATAAAGAACCAGCACAGAGGGCCTGGGTGTGTGCACCCTTTCGCGGGCTCCACCAATGTGGACCCCACGCAGCCCAGAGAACAGCCAGTATCCACTAGGATCAATTCTTCCCAAACCAAGACAGACCACAAGAGCTCCCTGTCCTAAGACACGGACACAACCTGCCCACCTGTGGGTGAAGGGAAAGTGAAACGTGTGAGTGAACATTTTAGAGATGCTATACAGGCAGTCAAAGGAATGTGCGTGACTGCTAGGATGCTACTGAAAATTCAAGCTCAGGAGTTCGACCCACAGTCAGGGAAATGTGACACTGAGACATCTCCCTTTGAAAAACAATCTAGTTGGATGTGGGATGATGCATCCTCATTCCACATAAAGACATGTCCAAATGTGGGAGAAAGAAAAATGGCCCTCCACAGTGGTTCTGCAGGGTGTTGAGTCTTGTCCCTTGCCGCCAGCCCCCCACACACACGCACACTGCCTCCACCAAATGATGTGCTAATGTTCTAACCTTGGAATCTACGAGCAAGCCCTAGTCCAATACGGAAACAGAGCAAGCACTAGTCCAATACGGATGTGAGGGCGATCTGGCTGCGACATCTGTGACCCCACTGATCTGGCTGGCTGGGCAGGTGCCCCCTTCCTCCCTCACCGCTCCATGTGCGTCCCTTCCGAAGCTGCACGCTCAGTTGAAGAGGACGACCTTCCCAAATAGAAGGAAAACCGTCCTTCGGTCAAGGGTATATGAGTGGCTGTGCTCCCCTGCTAGAACCTCCAAACAAGTCTCAAGAAGAAGAGAGAGAAGAGCCATTTGAAGGCAGAGGCTGAGATGACAGCAATGCTACCACAAACTAAGCCACACGTAGCAACAGCAGAAGCCGGAGACTAACAGGGGGCTATCCTGCAGCCTTCATGGAAAGTGGACCTCTCCTCTCCAGAACTGAGAGACACTTCTATTGTTTTAAGCCATGGAGCTTGTGGTGCTTTGTTAAGAAGGCCTTAGGAAACTAATACCAGACCCACTTAAAGCATGAACAATGCTAAGATACCAAAAACCCTTTTGAATATCAATGCATTTGATTCTCTATTACTATGAGCTACCAAGAGTTTATCTCGTATCTCAAGCTCAGAGAGAACCCCAAAGGCTCACTGCCATCGAGTTGATGCGACTCACCACAAGCCTTACAGCACAGGGCAGAACTGGGCCTGGAAGCAGCGAGCCCCGTCCTCCTGCGGTGCGGCTGGTAGCTTTGAACTGCTGGCCTTACCGTGGATTGTAGCCCAACACATAACCACCATGCCTCACGGCTCCTATTCTATGACATTCACGCTCCTTATTTGAGAATGAAGAGATGGAATACTGTTAACTTCTAATCTCACGTGCTTCTGGGAGGGAAAAGTAAACAACTTCAGACAGCGCTTGCAACAACAGATGTGAGATTCACCTTTCCTTACAGTTTAGAAGACACAGCGTTTTAATATTGTTCTTGCTACCTCAACATTTCTACCCAGAGAAGGCAAAAGAAAAAAATTTTTAAACACACAGAAAGGTCTGGAAACTCCCGCACTATCCCTGAAGACAAACCAGATGCATACGCAAATGTGGTGAAGAAAGCTGATGATGTCTGGTTATCAAAAGATGTAGCGTCTGGGGTTTTAAAGGTTGAAGTTAAATAAGCGGCCATCTAGCTGAGAAGCAACAAGCCCACATGGAAGAAGAACACCAGTCTGTGTGATCATGAGGTGTCATCAGGACCAGGTATCAGAAGACCCCAAACAAACAACAACAAAAAAACATGTTGAGAATGAGAGGGGGCTGATGGAGAGACCCCAAACACATCTGCAGACAATGGGACATCCCCTCACAGAAAGGTCACAAGGAAGGGATGAGTCACTGAAGAAATACATAATATTCCTCTGGTTCCTTGAGGCTTCCTCAATCCCCACTATCATGACCGCCCAGCCCTGCCTTTTACTTCAGACTAAACCGGAGCATGTACACAGGTAGACAGGAGCTCAGGACACACGGAATCCAGTTCAGATAAACTCCTCGGGAACAGAAATGGGAGTAACGATACCAGACAGGTAGGGGGAAAGTGAGGAGAAGAGAGGAGGAAAGGGGAACAGATCGAAATGATTGACACATAACCACAAACACACACCCATCCAGGGGGAGGAGCATCAGAAACCATGGGGGGAGACAGAGGTCAGTGTAAGATATGAAAATAATAATTTATAATTTATAAAGGGGTCATCACAAGGGTGGGAGGGGGAGAGGGAAAAAAGAGGAGCTGATACCAACGGCTCAAATAGAAAGTAAATGTTAAGAAAATAACTTCACAACTTATGTACAAATGTGCTTGACACAATAGATATGTGGATTGTTATAAGCGCTCACAATAAAATGATCTTAAAAAAAAAAGGTGTCTGGGGGGAAAAATCTCAAGATCCCTGAAGAGGGATGAAGTAGCAACTGTCCGTGAACTGAACCGACGCGCTGCTGTAAGAAGTCCTGGTGGCATGAAGGGTTAGCAGTGGGCGGCTAACCGCAGGGTCAGCGAGTCAATCCTCCCCGAGACAAAGAGGAGGCGGTCTGCCTCCTGGAGATTTACAGCACAGGCCCCCAACTTAATGGGCCTACCACCCCCTTGTTCAAAAGAAGAACTGCCCAGTGCCCAGGGATAGCCCACAATCCAGGATTCAGCTGCAAGTGTCTGCTCTTGCAGACCTCCCAAGTGGCATCACCCACTTGGGGAAACAAGGACTTGCAGCCTCAGAAACCCAACATCATTGTGTAGGCATCAACACAAGTGCAGCAAGTTTTGTTTTGTGTCTTTTTGAACAATAATGTATCCAGATGACAATAAATCAAAATGTGTTTTGAAATGATAGCTCCCAGCTAACAGTGGCTGAAAAATGTTCCCTCAATGCATGAATCAACTAATTTCAATATATCACCTTAACATAATTGTTATGTGTGTCAACACAACTAAAGAACAAACAATTACAGCTCAGTATCAGGACTAATTCAAATGGCAAGTTATGTGAATCCAGAACCTACCTATGGTTTTCAGCTTTGTAAAATACTCCATTGAAAATAATTATATTTTAAAAGGAGAAAAGAACAGCCTTGTTTATGGGCTGTGTATTTTCAACCAAACATTTATTTCATAATTATCACAAACTCCGTAGACTTATCGATACCCACGACGGAAGTTAGTATCCTTCCTGTAGGACACTGTCTGTAATTTAAGACAGTGTCTTTTCTTCCCGACTTCTTGACCATTTGGATCCACAAGTTACAAAAGCCACTTTGATATTATAAAGAGGTAAAAAGCAGAGTCTGGCAAATAGTTTAATGCCATTAATTTCTTCAAATACTTTGAGGCATCATTACTAGCCCAGGTAAACTCCAAAAGGCGATCTCACCATCAACAGAGGAAACAGATGCCATTAGGTTGCTAATCTTCACGAGACACCATGTACCCTGAAGAGGCGAAAGAGAACCCAAGTGTTCGTTGTGCTGAACCAAGCTACACATCAGACTCCTACCTTGTTGGAGGGCTTCATTGCTATTGAAATGACAGGGTCGGGAACATGAATAGACTCCTAAAATATTTTTTAAAAGAAAAGAGAAGAATTCAAATACAAAAGTCTGTAGGTTAGGGGCGGACTAATTTCGTAAGTTACTTAAAGTCAAACACAGCCAAGATTTAAGCAGGTCAATATGCATCATGCTCATTTTGTATTAAATACACAGGTGCCCACTTACATGATCTCTTTAAAATATATGTGTGTATATATATTTATATATAAGTTACATAATCTGTTTTAATTTGAGAATTAAGAGTGAAGGGGTGGAGTTTAGCCTGTCAATCAGGTTGCAGTTTGATGACCTCATTTGTAGGCACTGAGGATAAAAAACTCGATGGAGGTGAGACACTGGCTCACTCCCTACAACACATGCTTGCTGACAAGACACATGGAGCTACGCTAGCGCCCTGGAGCTGAAGGAACCACTTGGGGACCCCTGCCAGTGTTAAGATGCCTCTACTACCACTGGATCCACCAGACTTTCCACCCACTGGCCTGTGATCTTCCTGCTTTTGGCATTATTGCATGTGTTTCCTGAGTCTGAAGAGTAATATATAGATTGGTCTCAGACATATGGATTAATGTTGGACCTATGGACTTGATCTGGACTGGGCTGGGATGTTTTTCTCAATATTTCAATTGCTCTTGTATATAAAGCTTTCTTATACACACAAGTGTCTATGAATTTGTTTCTCCAGTCTACTCAGATTAACACAATATATCTATATTATATTATATATACACCACATATGATATATATAATTTATCTATTCATTTACTTTAAGGTCCTTAAATTTACCAATACTGTCCATTTATAATAACTAAAATGAATCCAAATGCTGACTATAGAATTCTTCTAGGCTAATGGTTACATTTTCTGCTGCAATGATGTGCTTTATTTACTCAAAATATACTATGCGCACTGGTTAAAGCAACAGAGAAGGCACTAGATTCTTTTACACAGGAGGACACCTCGGTGAGTCATCACAGCTCTGAGAGGCGGTGCTGTCCCCGTGTTAAGAAGATGCAGTCACTTGGCCAGTGGCCAGCCGTTGGTACAGGGCAGAGAGGAGTCCAACGCAGAGCATTACGAGCTTCAGGAAGTCCACGAAAGAAGTCTCCTATCTTTTCACTGCATTGTCCCAGGACCTTTGCAAGTGCCTTCTTTACTTGAGCACTTCCCACCACCTCAGTCCGCTTACTGAGAACACCCGATTTAGAAAAGGCCTTTCAAGAACACTCTTAGAAACATTTCCTTCCCTTAACTCCAAACATATCCAACACAGCTCTCTGTGGACCTTCTATCAGCATGGACAATAACCGATACTGCAGATTTCATATTAAAAAATTAACTGTACAATGGCAGCTTCATCAGGGGCTACGGAACGATTACTTAACTCAACTGTGGGAGCTGGACCAGCTGTTCTGTAAAAGCCCCAGGGCAGACCCTCAAGTGCAAATGACCTCTCCCTAACTTTCCATTTCTGTTCACACTCTCAGAATTTAGGTCCTGGTAGAAGAGCATCCCAAAGGGGAAGCAGGTAAAGGAGCTTCACAGGCAGGCTTTTCCCCTGGGGATCAGTTCAATGATGAACAGGGGCCTCCAACTGCCAGAGGGGAAGGAAAGGTCACAGCTATGGAATGCCCGGTGGAGCACATGGGAACACTAAGACACGGGGTCAGCCCCAGTGGAGTACATGGGAACAATGAGACACGGGGTCAGCCCAGTGGAGCACATGGAGCACTCTGAGACATGGGGCCGGCCCCGGTGGAGCACACGGGAGCGCTCTGAGACACGGGGTCGGCCCCAGTGGAGCACATGGGAGCACTCTTTGAGACCTGGGGTCGGCCCCGGTGGAGCACACGGGAGCACTCTGAGACATGGGGTCGGCTCCATTGGAGCACATGGACACACTGAGACACGGGGGTCGGCCCTGGTGGAGCACATGGGAACACTCTGAGACACGGGGTTGGCCCCGATGGAGCACACGGGAGCGCTCTGAGACATGGGGGTCGGCCCCGATGGAGCACATGGGAGCACTCTGAGACACAGGAGTCAGCAGGAGTCAGAACCCACTAGAGGGCAACCGGCTGCTGTTGGCGCTGGCGTTGGGGAGGGCGGGCAGGACTTCTGCTTTGTTTCCCGAGTCTGGACTACAAGCTGCACCGCTCGAGGTGAGGGGCGGGTGCATGCAGGGACTGCCAGTAACAAGGCGGTAGCACCGTCCTTTGGGCTGCGAGCAGGCCTGACAGCGGGAGGCTGACCTTGGGGTGGAGTAGTCAGAGGTGCATGTGAAGATCCTCCCTCCGCACTGAACCTTGGAGGACTGTGGAATGACCTCACTACAACACCAGGCACATTCGCTTACACAGAGCATGTAGCTAAATGACATTCAAAAAGCCACAGCTGGTCTGTATGTGATGTCTGTGGCAATCGGCAACTCCTGCAGTTGCTTTTCTAAAGTACTAAACACACTACATAAAAAGCAGACTCCTGAAATTCAAACGAGGAACAGCTTGACACCGACTGACTTACCATGGAAAGGCCAGTATTGTCTTTGTTTGTGAATGTGTCTCCACTTGCACAATCAATGCCAAACAGTGCACAGATGTCTCCCGCATACACTTCCTCGACGTCCTCAGGAAAGAAAGACCGCCAGCAAGACACAAGCACAGGACACAAATCAAGACAGGGAAACCAACTCATCATCGCACAGTTAACGCCAATAATAAGCCAGGTCAACACGCATCTTACTACACAGGATCCACTGTGAACTCTCAGCTCAGCAGGCCAGATTGACTATGTGTGAGAAACTCACGGAACCCGCGGTGCTCTCAACAGTCTTGTGGCTCTCAAGTGGTTGCTATGGAAGCCTGTGATGTTTATGGCACGGCGGTCAAGAGACTGAAATGTCTACAGGGACATCCACGGAAGAAATGCAAAGGAAGCTTGGAAAACAAAAGCAGGAGAACAGAGTCCCCTGTACCTAAAATCATCTTAATTCTCCACAGATGCAGTTAAGGAAACACAGGAAACCCAAGAACAAAGTGCTGGCGCCTCTCAGCTTCCTAGATGTTGTCCTTTTATAATGACCAAAAACAACAAGACCCTCTACCCCAGCAGTTCACTTACAGCATCTGCGGCGAGGCTATGAGGGGTGCGTGTGGGTGCGTGTGTGTGCGAGCACGTGGGTATAATGGTGGCACAGCTGTACACCTTGATCTCTGCCCCAAGAAACCACTATGACAACTCCTGATCCCTCTACCCTGTCTCCTGCTGCCCTTCTCACAAAACAGCAATGCGGTCCAATTTTGAAAATGTTGCTCCTATCTTCCAGCCGGGACAAGTTACGGCCACCAGGAGTGTGAATGTCCTAAGACTTTTCACAGACGGATGCACTTCCCCGGGAGTGCAGACCGAGGCTAGAAGAGGGCCGGAGAGGGCACCACCAGCCACCTCCCTCAGATCCTCACTGAGGCCGAGGCCAAAGGCTTCAGCCAATTAAAAATGTAAAGCCATAAGCCAAGGGCTCAAACTTGGGTATGGATTCTGGACCTCAGGGGGTTCTGCAATAGGAATAAAAGCTTTAAGCTCACCCATAGTATTCAGGCCTGCCATCTTCCAAATTCATGGAACAAGCAGATGCACTGAATTATACGGAAAACGAAGTGTGAATGTATAACTCACACTTACCTTCAATAAGTGAATTTCCACTACCTAAAAACCTACTATGTGCTACCAGCTCCTGAACAAGGTGTGAATCTCGTGCTCTGAGTCGGAAGGAATGTCCCTTCTCCTTCAGCTGGGTGCTTGAGGACATCTACCTACCTCACAACACCAGGCTGAAATAGGTTCACAAACAGCTGCTCGGTTAGCTCATAGGAAAACGTAGCTCAGCGCAGCCTCAGTATAAGAAGGAAGAAGCCAGGAGAACACAAGCTGAAGTACCAGACTCCAGCAAGAGGCCGGGCGGCTGCACTCGCGTGGGGAAGTCTCACTGGCACAGCAGGAGCCCGGCGGCGGACTTACCTCCATCAGGTCGGCGTGCATGCGAACCAGCCGCTGCACCCGCACTTTCTTTCTTGTCCTCGTGTTATAGATGGTGTCACCCTTCTTCAGCTCCCCCTGGTAATTACGAACGTACGTCAACTGCCCAAATCGACCTGCCTGGAAAGAACAGAAAAGCGCAGGAGTCAAAATTTAGAGGAAAACCGCAAAACTATTTCCAAACATCCCTCCAAGTTGCGGAAGTTCACCATATATGTGTGAGTTTTACTCACAAACAACGTTTAGTAATAAGACAAAAAATTTAAATTTGATATAATTATTAGGATAACAAAACTATCATTTGAAAAATGTTAGCACACCTGCACATCTAAAATAACTTGGTAACTGTGTGAAACAAGACTAACATAAGAGTTCTAATAAGTGACCGGATCGGAAATGAGTAACCAAGGGCCATGTCTTCTAAAATACCAACACTAGCAAATGAGATGTGGAAATATTGAAAGATGCCACATCCTCTCATATGATTTTATAGGGCTATCACAACAGCAATCAAAATCCCAACAGAACTTTCAACACTTATAGCAACTTTAAAATTCATGTAGGAGAATAAAACAGAAAGAATAGAAATCACATCTATGTTTATTGCAGCAAGTCCATAATGGCAAAAACAGGGAAACGACCAAAAACCCCAATTATGGAGGCACGCATAACCAAGTTCTGGTGTACTCCTACAGGGGAATAGCATGTGTCCATAAAGACTATGACAACTTTCTTAAGCACTGCAAGGACAAAACTAGAAAACATGCGCAACAAACTTAATCTACCTTACAAAGATACATATTTAATAACACCATTAATTACAAGGAAAAACAAAGAAAAAGAAATGTCATCTATCCACCAAAAGACAAGATGACTTAGACAATGTTGGACCACCTCATCAGACCCGATTGGAAAACACTCATTAGGGTCAGCAGACAGACCTGGAACTATCTATCGTTTGGTTTTCTCTCATCCTATGTCTGTCTAGATAAGATAGGCAGGACACACAATCCCAAGGAGAAAACAATGGACTTGCAGTCCAGGAGGGATATGGGAGAGGAAGGGGCAGGGAAGGGGAGCAGGGAGCCAACAAACTCAGGGATGAGGGAACAATAGAGGCCAATGTATATTTACATGTAAATTATCAGACAGACTTTGGACCTCTATTCACGGCCTCCCTAAACACAAGAACACTTTGTTCTAATAGCCTGGCACTCTTTGATACTCACCTTTACAACGTGACCACTGAAGACAAAATAGGTGCATAAGCAAATGTGGTGAAGAAGGTAGGTGGTGCCCAGCTATCAAAAGATAAACTGTCTGGGGTCTTAAAGGCTTGAAGTTAAACAAGCAGCCATCTAGCAGGGAAGCAAATGAGCCCACATGGAAGAAGCAAACCAGTCTGTATGATCATGCGGATCAGGTATCAGGTAACAAAAGATCCAAAACAAACAATTATATCGATGTGAATGAGAAAGGTTGAAGTGGAGCCCCAAAGCCCATCTTCAGACAACTGGACACCCCCCCAGAGAAGGGTTACTAGGAAGGGACAATTCAATCAGGTGCACTATAGCATCAATGAAACACACATCATTCCTCTAGTTCCTGAATGCTTCCTCCCCACCACGAACATGACCCAGTTTTACCTCACAAATCCCGCTAGGCTGGAGAACACACATTGGTACAGATAGGAGCTCTCGACACATGGAATTCAGGACAGATAAACCCCTCAGAAACAGTAGTGGGAGTAGTGATATTATGACAGTAAGGGAAGGTGAGGGTGGGGAGAAAGGGAGAACCCATCGCAAGGTTAGATATACTGCCCACCCCGTAGGGGGACGAAAAACAGAAATGTGGGTGAAGGGAGACAATGGACAGTGGAAGACAAATAATAACAATAATATATAAATTATCAAGGATTCAAGAAGGTGGGGGAGGGAAGGGAAAAAAGAGGAGCTGATACCGAAGGCTCAAGTACAAAGATGATGTTTTGGAAATGTTGATGGCAACATATGTACAAGTGTGCTTACAACTGAATGATGGATTGTTGTAAGATTTGGAAGAGTCCCAATAAAATGATTTCAAAAATAAGAGAAAGCTCGGGAAAGTCGTGGGAAGAGGGAGAGGTGATGGCCAGATTATTGAGGAGGGAAGGAGGGATGAGGGGTGGGGTGAGAAAAGAACCATAACTATGGAGGTTTTAACAGGATATTGTGGTTGATTTCATCTCTTGAGATGGGTTGTATAAACATATACAGTGTGTTTCTTTAAAAGAAAAACCCTCTAGATTCAGGTGCATAAGCAAATGTGGCGAAGAAAGTGAATGGTGCCTGGCTATCAAAAGATGTAGTGCCTGGGGTCTTAAAAGCTTGAAGATAAACAAGTGGCCATCTAGCTGAGAAGCAACAAAGCCCACATGGAAGAAGCACACCAGCCTATGCGATCATGAGGTGTCAAAGGGATTAGGTATCAGGCATCAAAGAACAAAAAAATCACATATCATTGTGAATGAGGGGGAGTACAGAGTGGGGTCCATAGCCCATCAGTTGGCAACTGGACATCCCCTTACTGAAGGGTCGTGGGAAGGAGACAAGCCAGTCAGGGTGCAGAGTAGCAATGATGAGACATATAACATTCTTCTAGCTCCTAAATGCTTCCTCCCCCCACTATCATGATCCCAATTCTACCTTACAAATCCGGCTAGACTAGAGCATGTACATGGGTACAAACAGGAATTGAAAACACAGGGAATCCAGGACAGATGATCCCTTCAGGACCACTGGTGAGTGGTGATACCGGGAGGGTAGAAGTAGGGTGGGTTGGAAAGGGGAAACCGATTACAGGGATCTGCATATAACCTCCTCCTTCGGGGACAGAAAACAGAAAAGTGGGTGAGGGGAGATGTTGGACAGTGTAAGATATGACAAAATAATAATTTATAAATTATGAAGGGTCCAAGAGGGAGGGGGGAGCAGGGGCGGAGGGGAGAAAATGAGGAGCTGATTCCAGGGGGTTACGTGGAGAGCAAATGTTTTGAGAATGATGAGGGCAACAAATGTACAAATGTGATTTATACAACTGATGTATGGACTGTGATGAGTTGTATGAGCCCCCAATAAAAAGATTAACAAAAAGAAAAGGAGTCCTCAGTGCTAAAGTTTATCTTCAACAAACAAACAAAAGAATAGAAATTACTAAAAATCTACGGTTATGAATGAAACTAACCCACTGATTTAAGAATATATTAAATACTCCCAAATTTTAAAACTATAAAACAAAGACAGCATAGGCTGAACAACTCACAGAGTAAGTTTTAATACCTAAAACATAAAATATATTAGCCAAGAGAAAATAACAGAGATATCACAAATCAATGGAAAAGTACAGACTAACTAAATAAAATCGATAACTGGACAAATGCCATTTCTATTTGGAAACAGAAAAGATATATTTAGATCCATCAAAATAAATTCCAGTGGACTAATGATTTTTTAATAGAGAAAAAGGAGAAGCAAAGGTAAATGTTTATCATAGAGAATTTGTATGGCTAAAAATGAATGACAAAGCCAAAAAAGAAATATACTTGGATATATACAGAGCCAATCACAAAAGAAATACCGCATATACTCACGTGTAAGCTGAGTTTTTCAGCACAGAAATACCGTATATACTCATGTGTAAGCCGAGTTTTTCTGTGCTGAAAAACTGGGGTTCGGCTGATACACGGGTCAGTGGTGCCCCAGTGGTAACATCTTGCTGGGGCCCCCCTGAGGTAACGGGAGGAGTGCCCATTTATCTCATAGGTGATTGCCGTTTCTCCACTGTTCATTCAAAGCCCCGCTGACACTGCAGGGCTTTGAATGCTTGTTTACTCACATCTAACCAATCAGAGCCGTCCTATGACGTGAATCTTTGAATAAGCCTTTTAAAGACCGTGTGAGAAGGATCTGGCATGAATGGATGTCATCTGGTCAAGTCCAACTAACAAAAGGAGGAAATCTCATGAAGCCTGACATAGAGTTAATAGCAAAGTGGGTTCGAGATGCACGGGAAGACATTCCAGAAGACATGGTGCGACGTGCCTTCCAGAAATGTAGCATTAGTAATGCTATGGATGGCAGTGAAGACTGCGCTTTGTATGAAAATGACAGCAGTGATGGTGATGACGGCGATCTCAGTGAGGACAGCATCTATGATGACCTCACACCAGCTGATGCTCTGCACTGGGATACGGATGATGATGAGGAATCCAGTTTTGAAGGATTTTAACTCTTTACATTTTAGCTTGATTGCTGACTGAGCTCAAGGAATAGTACTCTTAAGGTATCATTGTTTTTGTTGAACCTATTTTCTACCTTACTGTGCTGCTTCGCTATTAAATGACTTGTTGTCCTATTATTTATGTTTTTATTTAAAATAAATATTTAAATACATTACCCCACTGATGTCTCAATTTTTAGTAATTTTATTTTCATTTGTTTTGATTATTGAAACTCACCAACAGCTTCTGCATTTTCTACCCTAGGCTTATACTCTAGTCAATCAGTTTTTCTGGTTCCCCAGGTAATAAATAAGTGGGTTGGCTTATATTTGAGTATATACGGTATATTTGTACACAGACTGAGTCTGACAAGCACAGATATGTCACACCTGGCCATCAGAGACACTCTAACCCCAAAACATATCAGTGAGACCAGGCACATATGTTGGGGGGCTTGGGGGGAGGACATACTGATTTAACAGATTTATAAGCAGCGCAGACAGGACATCATTCTCAGCTTGAGGAGATCATGTTTACGTCTCCGTGCACTTGGTGATGATGTGTTTCCGGGCTCAAGAGGCACAACTCACTGAAGAAAGTGCTGCTGACTTCAGGCCCTGAGCACCTACAGTCTTCTTGGCAAGGGCTGATACAACATCTACCCTGACCTGGTGACACTGACTTTTGCTTAATATTTGCTTTATCACTTATGAGATTTAAAAATGTGCCTCTCCCCTGGGAGCTCAGTGGATCCCCTCCTGTTCTAGACTACCTGCACTAATGGCCTATTCAAAGTGGGAACGAGGGGCAGGTGTCTAAGCCTTCGTTCATTCCTGTCTACATGCCTGCCTATGGACGGCAGTGAAGAAACACTAAACACGACTAAGACCCCGGAAAATAAATATATTTGTAGAAAATTGAAAATGTTCCTTCATAAGTTGATGATAAATACCCAATGCTGACAGAAACTCATTGAGTTAATAATCTATTAATTCTGAGACTATGAAAGCAATCTAGCAATATAAAACACATCTTTAACTAATCACTCTTCTGGGGATTTGTCCTATGAAATTATCATTAACTGCATAATTTTGAGTTTTACGCACAAATAATTTCACTGTACTATTCCTGCCAATTTTTAATTTAAAAATCCTTCTTTAAAGGAGGAAAAAGACGAAAAATATAATCCCACCTCAGAACATAACCAGTGCTAACACCTCCAATCTCCCCATTTTTCACATTTAAAATACCACGAAAAAGGCAACACCTCAGTCATTAACAAACACACTCAGCACCCGAATCTTGGCTTCTAATACCAGTCTCCAGCAAAAGAAACCATTGCCACTGAGTAGATTCCAATTCATAGCAACCTATCGACAGAGAAGAGCTGCTGCTCAGGGTTCTCAAAGCTGTGAGCTTTACCACGGCAGACTGCTACATCCGCTCAAGGGGTGAGCTAACTAACTGACCTTTCAGTTGTGCTCGGACACGGAATCTCTGTACCACAAGTACTATTCGAATAAACCGTATCCCCAAAGTAGCTACGGCCATCAAGGTCATTCTGATTCAGAGAGCCCCGGGTTTCTGAGGCCGTCCATCTTTACGGAAGCCCCATCTTCCTCCTGAGGAACGGGTGTCAGTCACTGGATGAGCAGCCCAGTGCCAAGTGAAAGGAGCAGGGGTCCTTCCAGAAACGGCTGGTGCTAGGACTAGGGAAGAAGGAAAAGAGCCTGGAGTGCCAGGAGGAAAACAAGTGGCCCTAAAAGAAAAGCCATGGGAATGCGTCAAAGGGACGGTGAAACCCATGGAAAGAGCACCTGATGCCCACCCAGCCACTTTGAGCAACAGGATAACTTAATACTGGATTAAAACCCCGCGTATGAACAAATATCTCTAAGCCCACACTGAAAAACAATTCATAAACAAGAAAAGATAAATCTGCCATCCCGCAGCATCCACAGAAGTTCCGCCCCCTCCGTGTGGGTTGCACATAGGGGCTCTGTTCCAAAGAGAACAGTGTGACAGAAGAGAAACAGAGGGACTTCACAGTGGTGAAACCGCAGCCAGATATCCAAGCTCAGCGTCAACAGAATGAAGTCGATGCTAATGGCCTGTTCCCTTGATACTCCGTGGTGAAATGATCTTTGCCCCTGTGGGCTCTCTCCTTAAAAAGCATGAACCCAGTGCTATCTTGAGACTGAATACCTGGGTGGTGCTAAAGGTTCATGTACTCCACAGCTAACCAAAAGGTTGGAGGTTTGTGTCTACACAGAAGCACCTCGCAAGAAAGGCCTGCTGACCTACTTCCAAAAGTCAGCCAATGAGCAACCTATGAAGCATGGCTCAGCACTGGTACACAC
The DNA here is from genome assembly GCF_050624435.1 of Tenrec ecaudatus. Lineage (NCBI taxonomy): Eukaryota > Metazoa > Chordata > Mammalia > Afrosoricida > Tenrecidae > Tenrec > Tenrec ecaudatus. The sequence goes on along the minus strand of NC_134533.1, from coordinate 156,905,050 downwards.
TGGGTTCCCATGAGCCAGAAGTGACTCAGCAGCAACTCGGAGAAAAACATCAGACACAAGAACATGAAGGAGAGCTTACGAAACACCTGCACAGTGCCCCTCCAGACTGTCAGGGCCACCAAAATCCCAGGAAGCCCGAGGAACTGTCCCAGCCCAGAGGAGCCGAAGGAGAAACGAGCCTAATAGAATGAGAGCCTGAGACAGAAACAAAGTCCACAAACACCAGGAAAATTCAAGTAGTTAATTAACAATGATCAATATTGGTTCATTGGCATATTAACAACTAAGGAAACTTGAGTGCCAGATGTATAGGAATTCTCTATATTATTTTTTACAACTTTTCACTACATCTAAAAGAAAACAACCACAAATATATTTCCACATCAAAAAGTCATCTCAGCTAAGAGTCCCAAATAGCTAAAAAAATCCTGCAAAAGGACAAAGTCAGAAAACTCAAATTTCCTGATTTCAAACACACTACAGAGTCACAGTAATCAAAATAGTAAACACGAGTGAAGGGGCAAACATATAAACTAATGAAAGAGTACTGAGTCCAGAAATAAGCTACATGTGCAGTCAACTCCCCTTGAAGAGGAAAGAGGAGCCTCATCAATGTATTGTGAAAGGACAACTTAATTTCCATAGCTGAATTCCTATCTCACTCTATCAATGAAAATTCAATCAAAATAAAACAATGACATAAGCGTACAAGCTAAAACCTTAAAACTCACAGAAAACTTATGGGGTAAAACTTCAGAGCATTGTATTTGGCAAAGAATTTAGATATGGCATTAAAATCACAAACACAAAAAACAATGATTAGATCATCAAAATAAAAACTTCTGTGCATAAAATAATTTATGAAGAAATAAAAAAGATAATCTATAACATGGAAGAAAATACCTAGAGACCGACACAAGAGGGCTTCAAGGCTTTTTTGAAAAAAATAGAATTAAAAGATAATGAAATTTGACCATGAACTCTTGGAAGCCTCTTCACATATTTGCAATGAAAATATGGTTGCCACCTGGTCAGTCCCCGTTTATAGTGGTCACACAGGACAGAGGACAAGCGCCTCACAGGGCAGCTCAGGTCGTCACTCTTTACAGAAGTGCCCCGCACAGCTTTCCCTTGTTAGCTAACAGTCGGCCTTCAGCTAGCAGTCCCGTGCTAACCCACTGCACCCCCGCAGCGCATGCACACACAGGGCTTAAGACCCAGCACATAGAGAACTCCACGGGCAAGTAGACAATTCCAGTGTGCAATCATTAAGACATGTGTAGGTAAATAGGGAGATAACTACTTGATGGAACACCCTGATGTCAATCAAACCAGTTAATATTTCTAAAAACATGGCAAGTCTCCCGTGGTGTCCAATGAAGACAGCAGGGAAGGATGATGGCTTTCAGTGTCACTCTTGAGACCTGCACAGAGAAGGGGCTGGGAGGACAGGCACCTGCCACCTGAGAGCTGCACCTAGGATGCTTCAACTGTTCTTTCCACTTTGTCCTACCTTCACATCGTTTCTTAGGGGAGGAGAAAGTGTCCAAACAAACGTTTCTCTTGGTAGCTGCTACAGGCATTAGAAGGCAGCCTACCTCCAGTTTGAAAGCCAGGCCAACAAACGGGTGAGAGTTGTCTCTTTCGGAGCTCATCAAGATCTTCGTTTTCTCTTTTGATTCACTTAAAAAAAAAAAAAGAATTACAAACTTAAGACATGCAGCATTTTAGATCGCTTTTACACCAATTTATTTCACCAAAAAGCAACTTCTGAGAAATGCATTTCATCTCAGAGTAAAATCTGAGAGAACATGCCAGATATTTGTGACCTCATGCAGGGAAAACTCAGTGAGAGATGAAGTTCTCCGGCGCTGCTACCAGAGCGACAGGTTCCCAGCAGATGGAAAGCCACGGGGATGACCTGGTAGCAAAAGAGCTATAAGTTTGCTTGTCTGTATGTGTGCATGCATGCATGTATATTTATTTATTACTTAGTTTTGTTTGTTTCAAGTTTGTATTTTAAAGCTTAAAAGAGACACTAATAAAAAAAATAAAAATTTTAAAAATTAAAAAAAATAAATAAGAGACACTACTAAAAACAGTTGTTTCCAAATGAGAAAATTTTCTAGTGCTACCAATGTGAATAGATAAAAGAAATCACACTTCTAAATTAAAAAATAGCAAGTTATAGCAACTACGTCTGTGAGATAAAAGGTGATTGATATTTATATTTGGAAAAGAAAAACCCAGACACAATAGAACTAGAAGAATCCTTCTTAAATCCCGTTATTCTACATAAGTACTAATTAGAGCACAGGTTCTGAAGCTTATCTGGCCTACTGCCCCCTTTTCCACAAAAAGGGGGGAAATTACTCAGCACCCCCCTGAAAATTAAAAACGTTTGTCACGACAGCTCATCATCGAGGATGAGGTAGAGGAATCTCCTTCCGCAGACCCTGGGATATTCCAAGGAGTCCTGATACACGCGCTGCTCACTGCACGGTCGGCATTTTGACACCACCAGCCCCCCTGAGAGAGACAGACAAGACTCCCGACTCCTGTAAAAGGCGCAGAAACTCACAGGACCAGTTCCGACCCTGTCCTGAGTCGGCACCGATCACATGGCAGTGGGTTTGAGTTTTGATTGTTCCAGCAGCCCAAGGGGGGTACAGTGCCCACCGCTGGAAATGCTGAACTAAAGCATCTGCAGACTTACTCCTCCTGATTGAGTGTGGCGTAGTTCTGGACTTCCGATGGGTCTGGAAGGTACTCTAAAACAGCGTCTAAGAGAGGCTGAACGCCCTTGTTCTTCAAGGCGCTTCCCAAAAAGACAGGCGTAAAAGTCCTATGGATTGTGGCTCTTCGGATTGCACGCTACAAAGTGAAACAACGCAAAACAAAAAATTAATGACAATCTTCAAAATGACATTTTGTGCTTCAATTAATTATAAACCACTTAATTAATAATAGAACTGATAGTCTTTGGAATGTTGGCTTCGTTATCAAAATCTAACATCAAAACAGACACACAATTTCCTTTCTCGGGAAAAGAAACAGCCTTTGGCACCATTGCGTTCTTGGAATGTAGCTAAAGTGCACACATGCATGGAGGGAACTCGAAAGCACACACAGTGGGCTTTTCCCGATTATGTCAAACAGGGCAAAAAGCAACATGCAAGGGGACTTTGTGGGAAAAAATTCCATTCTCTTCCCATTCCATTTCCCCCACAAACTTTTTGAAGCCCCTACATAAATACAGAGATCTCTAGAAAGATACAAAGAAACCACCATGAGCTGGAAAATTGCTCTAGGATGGAGCCAGAGCAGTGGGGATATGGGAGACACGATGGGGGGCTTTTTCAAATGTTTGCGAACGTATTATCTATCAAACCGCATTTGTTTTCATTTTAAAAAGAATGTACTTATCAGTATAAACAAGAAGCCCGTCCGTCGTATAAACTGCTCACAAACGAAGGCTCATCCTCCTCACAAGCCCTGAATGATCTCTGGGCCTTGCTCAGCACCCCAGCAAGCACTGCTGGGGCCAGGAGAGGAGGCCCTGCCGCTGGCGGCTCAGCAGAACCTCAGCTCTAGCAGAGCCGACATCCACGTAACCTCTTGAGGACACGTAGTACTCGCGACACCCGAGAAAGCCTCGAGAACACCATCTGAAAGCATCATTGTAAGGCAGGAAAACAGCTGAACACAAAATTGGGAGCGCTAAAGAGGAAAACATGGATGGGAAGAAAAAAAATCACTTCCGAAATAACCTTAAAAATCTGCTTCTGTGAGTCCCTGGTCAAATTTGACTTTCTATGCCTCCCCATGTGCAGGGAGGGGCTGGGAGAGCGCTTACAACACGCACTGTACACACACACACTATCCGGCCATAGGAGGCTGGTGAGTCAATACAGGGGGCCTCCAAACGCGTCACGGAAAACGCACACTGTGAAAAACTGTGTGCATTGAAAAGGTCTCTGCACCAAGACACGCTCGCACTAACATGTTACAGCAGGCATGCATAGGCGCTGGTCTCGGGCACTCGGAATGAGACGGAGGCTGGAAAAAAGCCCCATCGGCGCAGCATGAAGTGGAGAGCAAACACCACGTTTGCGGTGAAGCTCGGCTAGCACACTGCAGTCACTAACGCTTCGTGGAAGTTTAGAGATGAAGCCCCATCAAAATCGATGCTCACACATGAAAAGGGAGGAGAAACCCATGCTCGACACCTGAACACCTCCCAGGACTAGAACGGAGTCAACACAAACCCTCCAACCGCCCAAGGAAAGGAGTCACACACATTCGAGCTGGACGCAGAGGGAGGGAAGACACTGGCTACCAAACAGAGTGCACTGGGGAGAGGATACACCTGGCTTGATGGTTACAACCTGTCAGCTGACCCCTCCTCTGATGCATGCTGCGCCTGAGCTCATTTTCAACATTTCCTGGTTGCTTTTTCCATACTGAGGTTTCTCTCAGATGTAGTTTGTCACTGGGGGTAACCCTGTGGAATCATGTGGTTATATGTTTTTCTGGTTTTCGGTGCATGAAACCCAGGATCGAAGCACCCAGAGACAGCAAGTGGAATAGGGCTCCGGTGGGGGGGTGGGGAGGTGCTGTGGGGGAGGGGAGCTACAGATTGGGTTGGTTTTCTCACGGCACTCTCCCCACAAGCATGTGCTCCTGATACCGACACCCAGGAGCTCAAGCAGAGAATGTCTGAGCCACTGTGGCAGCAGCAAGTGCCCCACAGCGTCGGAGAGAGTGAACTCTGGGTGGCTGGCTCCTCATGGTAAGAAGGGACAAAATGCTGCTGCTGAAGCTCAAGCCCACAGTGGCAGACCCCGTCATCAAACTACAAGGGACACTTTAACCTTGGCTTTGCCTGACAGCACAGAAAGTGCCCACGCAGAGGGCAGGGCCTGGCAAGGGTTTCGGATGTTCAAGGCATTCTGCTTTGTGACGTCCTGGAGAGCCAAAGAACAGTGACATCTGCTGATCAAGAGGGTGTGGTGAGAAAGTCAGCCAAAGTTTTAGCAGAAAAACTCCCAGGAAAGCTTTAACTGAGCCCCCGTCTGCACCACGACAATGTTCCCGCTCCTGCCTCTCATCAAAGGGCAATGTTGCAAACGTTTCCAAGGGGGAGGAATCACGAGGCGTCTCCCGTACAGTCCTGACTTGGCTCATTCTAACTTCTTTTTGTTTCCTAATCTTAAGTTACAAACAAAAAACAACTAATAATGTAAAAAACTCTATCGACATGGGTTGGTTAAATTGCTAGAACTCTCAGTTCTTTAAGGACAGACTAAATGGCCAGAATCACTGATGGAGCTTATACTGAAAAGCACAGCTTACTTCTCCACAAACACATTAAAGTCCCCTCATAGAAAGGAGAAATGGAAATTATCCTTAAACTAGCCTAACAAAGGTTTTCTTTATTTTTTCCCACGTGTTCCCCTTGTTTGTCATTCAGTCACACTTTTTCACTGTCCCCATTAATAACGTACCCAGGCGCGGTGGAAAAGTTACGGCTCACCCTTGTACACTGGGCAGCGTCAGCACTGCAGGTCCGAGCCGGCTATCCTTAGAAAAGCCTGCTGGTAAGGCCGGCCCTTCCTGGACTGATCGGAATGGTTCGATATGCGCCCAGACTGACTGTGCAAACCATGTGATTTTTATACTGACCGCCTAAGTCCTTCTGGAAGTCGGGAATTCTGATACCTGCCCAGCCGAAGGGGTCTGCCTGGGCAGCCCCACTAAAACCCTCCGAAGGTGAGTGTCTAATGAGCCTCAGTCCCACACATGCTGCCACACACAAGTGCTACTGAAGCAGTTCAGAGTGCCCTGGGTGAGCCCGGCAGGAGGGGCTGTGGGAAGCTGGCAGCTGGATGCCTCCAGCCGTCACCTCGCACACCTTCTGCTCACGGACACTGCGTGAGTCTTTCAACTGCAAAAACGCAGCTAGGAGTGTGCCGAGTCCCGCAAGGCCCCGAGTGCAACACCAGACCCGAGGACAGTCTTGGGCACCTCCTGACACACCCCCACCACGGAGACCAAGACCTGTCCCTTCCTATATGGTGTTCCTTCTTCGGCCAGGAGCTGGGATAAGGCCTTTGTGAACGTGAAAGAATTCAAGGTATCAGTTACAATCCCAGTTCAATGTTCTCAATTTCAGTGTGCTTCCCCACCCACCCCACCTCCCTTCATCCTCCTGCAACCAAGTGCACCCGGTCCGCTGCACACTCCTGCGGGCAGCTCTTCCCCACGGGAAGTGCACGGCAGCCTGCCCTCTACTTCGGACCCCGCGTGCGCAGTAACAATGCGGACCACTCTTAGGCAGGGCCTTCTCTTTCTTGTGTAAAGGAGCTCAAAAATCAAGAAGGGGGTCAAGAAGCTTTCCAAATACTGCAGTCGTCTAAGTGCCAACATTCAGTCTGCAGACCTCAGCAGCCTAGTCTCAACCTGCCTCATTGCTGTCCCTCTCCTGTATTTATCTTCCCCTTTAGTACAGGTACCCTCGAGAGGTTAAGGAAGGACACTTTCCCTAGAGCAAACTCTGACTTCCTTCAATTTAAAAATATCATGCAGCTCACTGTTTAATACAAAAAAATAACAAGCCACGTCAAGTATTCTCCAAGAAGCGTTCCAGCAAAGTTATCCAAAGTTAAGCCCACCATGCCCTTTCCGGTTAACTGATTCATCTTCGCTCTCGGCGCAAGGCTGATTTTGAGCGCACTTGCCTTCAGGTCAGGCACCGCGGGCATTTTTTCCTCCAGGAACAGCTCCCCAAGGTACTCATCCGCATTGGCGACACACTCAATCAGCTCCTGCCGGTGGTCTGCGGCCGCTGCCCGGAATTCAGCCGGGATGTCCTCATATCGCACATTCTGACTAAGACAAGAAAGGTTGCATGTTGCTTCTGTAGGGTCAGTTAGACCTACAAAGCACCAATCAAAACAGTAGCCTGAAGGCTACAACATACTGTTCAAGCAAGAAAGAAAGAGCTCTGACATATTTGCCTCAAAATGTAAACAGTACTAATCGTATTTTTAAAATTCCTGACAGAGCAATGGGCAAAATAAAACCATTCCACTACAGTGAGGAATAAACATCTCTAGTGTTGCAGGACACATCACATTCTATTTTTCTATATGTAAGGTTATACAAAAAATACCGATAAACGATGGAATACAAAATTCTTCCCACTTAGTACACTGGCTTATTCTTAACATCATCTGGGTAGCATCTCTTACCTGCATTTTCAGATGAGGAAACGAATCCCAACAGGTAAGATAGCCTGCTCGCGGGTATAATACTACTACCTGAGATAGTAAGGATTCAAAGCCAGCAACTGAACCCAAAGCCTGAGTTCTTGGAAATCCTATTAGGTATAACCCGATTAATCAGATCACCAGTCTCCACTCAGTGTAGGATTAGAGATCTGCCGTGATTCAGTTCCTGCTAACAAAGAACCCTACCAGCCCAATTAATTAAAAAAATTTTTTTCCAATTAATATTTTTGCGTGTGGTACAGCCATACTTTAAGACGGAAACTTCTCTAAATGTAACACAACATAAGCATATTTGTAGTCTTTGACATGGCTGTGTTTTTAAGTTTCTCATTCTAAGGACTCTTGCTTTTTCATTCAGAAGTGTGAGTTCCAGTGAACACACACACACACACACACACACACACAATATTTAAGGGTAGTCCAAAGTCTATGTAATGATATTTTAGAATTAAATTAACTTTCTGTTCCTTCTTTATTCATTGCCGAATGGCCTTCCTCTTGCTTCTTACATCTTTCATTCAATTCAAGTAACTTTCAAGGTTCTACCATATAACAGACCTAGCAGTCAGCTCTGTCGGAGCATGGCTAAAGTCCCTTTGTGATTTGCAGCAAGTTTATCAGAAACAATTAAGACACATGTAGATAATTCTAATGCAAGACATGAGCTGTATTCTTTTATGTGCACTTTGGGAATATACAGTCAGTTTTCTCTGGTAGGGTCTGGAGAGGCTCTGTAGAGTTGTTCATAAACTTGCCTTTTAAGTATATAGAGATTAACCCCAAAGTAGTGTGCTTCAAGATAGATCCTGACATGTTCTTCTTGACAATGAATGTGACACCTTCTCTTGAATTTGCAGTCTAGACTGCAGGATCTCAGTAATCTCATTTGCTTATGTACGATGGTTTGTTACATGAAAGGTAAGATAGATAAGCCTTCGGAAACAGTAACAGAAGTCCCAATTAATTTTTAACACATAGTATACATGACAGTAGGAAGAGGTTACTGAGCAGATTGATTCTTCAGTCTTGAACTCAATTCTCCATTCCTCTAGGAGCTGACAATATAGACCATACTAACTATATTCAGCATCATCAGGTAGCTCTGTAGAAATGTGCATTTCTCGGGCCAAGCCTGGATGTCAGGCATCCTGGCAGCACAGTGGTTAAGCACTGGGCTTCTCGGTGAGAAAAAGACGTGGCAGTCGGCTTCAGCCAGTTTCACAGCCTGGGACATCTACGGGCTGCTCTGCTGTCCCAGAGGTCGTTCTCAACTTTACACAACGGTCTTTACAGGCCCAACTACACTGGCATAATTTTCAACTGCTTTCACACACTGACCTTTTCTCTTCATCACCCTATGGAATACGTAGGGCAGAAGTGGCCGTTAGGTTTTATGTCAGCTTGCACCCACGTCAAAGTATAGGGTGGAGTCAAACCTGTCAATCAGGTCGCAGCCTGATGAGGCCTCCTGGAAGGTCTGATCTTTTCTGTGAGGAAAACCAGGACAACTCTCCTCCTCTCTTGCCCTTCACCTTCATCCTTGCTGGGGTAACGGGCCCATGTGGGCCACTGCCCCTGGGAGCCACCTGCCAAGCTGTTGGCGCCCTGCCACATCCACCTAACATTGGATCCGCTGAAGTCTGCACCCACTGGCCTGGGGGTCGGAAGAGGGCTCCAACTAGCACCAGACCGATGGTCTGAGAGGGCCGGGCTGGGCTGCTTTCTTGACAAGGAGCGCTTCCTTCTACAAGTATGACTGTCACTGGTTTTGTTGCTCTGGACAGCCAACCTACACAGCAGATAAATATTTATGATCCAGGGTCCCTATTTTCTTCCCAATTTCATCACAGTACCTTGGACCCAGTAGCTGTTCCACAAAAGTGTGCAGAATGAATGAACAAATGGACAAGTAGAAAAAAGCTAACACAGTGTAGCCTCCAGTGAACTTTTCCTTATACCACACCGTGCTTCTCATAATGGGGGCTTTTGAGACATTTGTGGAAAAAAATGGAATTTCCCTACGACTTTCTGAAGCCTGCCTACATTACCCAAAAGTACAGTGAATACTAAGAAAGACGAGGAGCAAGATTAAGGCCCTTAACAATATCATCTTAAAGATATGTCTTCCAGACATGTTTTAGTAAGGTGCTTTTATTGTTTAAAATCCTCACATCTCTTCGCTTGGACAATTTTTAAAATACAAAATTCTAATAGTATATTTTTTAACGCTTACCCACAGTCTCCATCAAAATAGATGGCTCGCTCCTCGATAAGATCTATAACGCCTTTAAAATTGCTTTCCAAACCAATGGGTATCTGCATGAATGCCGCATTGTGATTGAGTTTGGACCTGAAGAAAGGAAAATCCACATTTAACTCTTTTTTTCCCTTCCCCAAACCCCTTTGAAAGGACAGAGGGTAGATATAGGAGGACTGGGAGGGCGTCATCGGCAGGTCAGAGGAGCAGGGACCGATGGGCGCCAAACTCCGGAGCCTAGCGAGCCGCCATCTCACTCAGACACCAACCAATCCAAACAAGCCCACTGCCCTCCCGCCAATTCTGATGCACCGCGACCAGACAGCAGGAGTAACACTGCCCCACGAGGTCCATCAGGCTGTCATCTGCAAAAGCCGGCAGCTTGTCTTTCCCCCCCTTAGCCACTGAGCCACCAGGGCTCCTTGAAGACGAAACTCCGAAGTATCTGCTTTCCAGTCAGGCCCCCAGAATACCCCAGAGGGAAATCAGAAGAGAGAGAAAAATCAAGTCAGCGCGTGGCTGACGGGACTCGAAGACCAGCTGGCGCCCCCAGCCCAGCTGAACAGAGCTCTCCGAAGAGGGCGTTTTTGCAGGAAAACACAGAGCCGGTGCTAATGGCAGATGCTCAACACCTGTGGAAAACTGAGAACAACACAGATAGTGTATTCAGAGTGTGGGAGGCAGATTCTAATGAGGGGGGGCCTTCACAGCTGGGGATGTGTCCGTCACATCCCCCTAGCTCTCCCCACACAGTCACCCACAATAATGCCAATTTTAAGGGGGCGGTTTCCAAGCCAGTTGCCCGAGGGTTGTCTGCCATCAAGAGCCATCAGACCCTATTGCACCCCACCCTAAGTGCAACCCACTCCCTTCTGATAAGGATCATAGGCTGATCCCCTGGAGAAGCGCTCAGGGACACTGAAGGTCAAGTCAGCTCAGAGCCGGCCAAGGTCAGGCCGCTGTCTTCGCTCTAGACCTCATCGACAGGGTTACTGGGTGTTGGGATCGGCTCAACAGCAACAAGCTGTTTTATTTTGCTTCGTGAGAGATTTGTCTAAATAAACTCCAGACCATTTTTCAGAATCTACTCAACACTTTCTTTAACCACAGCAAAACAGTGTAAAACCATATTTTTTTTCCTGAATTCATCTAAAACCTCCCTACCGTTTAAGTTCAGTTTTTCTCATTTTATAAAGTTGATGAGTTCAAATCAGTTGAACAAGGAACCCTGGGAGCACAGTGGCTGCAGGAAAGGCAGCTAAGCTGTGGGTCAGTGGTACCAGCCTATCAGCCACTCTGTGGGAAAGATTAGACTGTCTGCTACTGTGTGCTCCCAAACAAACTGAGTCTCAGAGACCCTAACGAGCAGTTCTACTCCGAGGATAGGGTGGTTACGAGTCAGACTCGCTGACCGTGGGTGATCAACTATTGGCCTCCCCATTCCATTTACTAGGGTAAGGCATTCACATGAAGAAATGCTATCAGGGACAAACCCAAGCAGAGCGCTCGATGGCAGTGAATGCATCAGCCCCCGGCTGTCAGATCGGCGCCCAGATCACCAGGAGCCACCTGCTCTTTCTGAGGAGTACCTCATTTGCTGCAGAGCCCTGGTGGGGCTGGAGCCCATCCGGTCCAGCTTGTTAATGAACGTGAGAAAAGGGACGTTGTAGCGCTTCATCTGACGGTTCACGGTCATGGTCTGGCACTGCACACCTCCCACGGCACAGAGAACCAGCACTGCTCCGTCCAACACTCTCAGAGCCCTTTCAACTTCGATCGTGAAGTCCACGTGACCTAAATGAGACAGAGAAGAGGGTGAGGGTCGTGAAGAGCAGGAGTCCAAGCCTTTATTCCAAGCACAATGGGAAATCTCTGCATCTCTGCGCATTACGCACGCTTTCTAATTCGAGTGTAGATTCCTGAGTCCACTAACACCATTCACTCACCACTAGGACCAGGGCCCAAAGCATCGCTGCCAGAACAGCATGGGCGTCTTGGGGATCAGCTGTGCTGTCAAATGTAGGAATTTTCCTACTTATCACTGTTGTCAAAGGAACCACAGACTGACAATGTGCTCAAGGAGACCCAAGTCAGTCTTCTGAGTAAGGATGTCTGACCGGAATACGTCAGACTGAAAAATGAGCTAGGTCGTCACAGGAAAAAAGAGCCCACTGTGCCCACTCACCGGGAGTATCGATGATGTTGATGTTGACATCTTTCCACAGGGTGAAGGTGGCCGCGGACTGAATGGTGATCCCTCTTTGTCGCTCTAGCTCCATGGAGTCCATGACAGCGCCGACGCCGTCCTTCCCTTTCACCTACACAAGCGCAGCTTCAGACTCCCGGCCCGCCTCCAAGGTGGAACCACTCTCCAGAAATGGAACCAGAACACAGACATCGGACTGATCGGCTCTTCAGCTGGGCGTACTGCACTGTAGGGTGTGCCCTCTTCCAGTGCCACTTTCAGGAGCTCCCTCAGCACTGCTGTGCCCGCCCACCCGCCGGACAACAGTGCTGGCTCTTTCCCAGTTGTGCCCCAAGGATCCTTACTCCCCAAGGGGAAGAAGCCTGCTTCCTAAGGACTTGATTTAAGATGACTGTCCTCTGAAGAGACATTGTAAACCAGAGAGTGAGTTTAAATACTCAGTAAGGAGATAATGACCAGTCAAACTGGACAATTTTTTTAAAGTAACTTTTTCTGACATGTATTTTTTACCTATTAAGTTCACAGACTTTAAACTTTTTTCCCATTTAAATTAATGAAGCATTTCCCACACTAGTAAAAAGTATCCATAGATGCTATTTTAAAGGCTTATGGAGAGTACTTAATAGCTTTAAGACTTCTTATTGTAGACTAGGTGCAGGTTTACCGAGGAGAGCATAGGTGTTTCTTTCGAGGCCACACTCACACACTGTTCCCATTCATCCACTGCACCCCTCATTGCACCCTCCCTCCCTCACTCACCTGCTTTCCCCCTGGGTTTCCGGCTTCTGCTCCACCCTCAATGCTAACCTCCGACCTTGGGCACAGCCTGCAGCTCTGCTTTTAATGGGCTGCTTATTCTAATCACAAGGGTGGGTTCAGTTCCTGACCTCCGGGTGAGTGAGAGACAGAGCCTCAGGGGTTCCTGTCTGCCTGTCTCTCTTTCCTTCCCTCTCCCTCTCCTTCCCTCCCTCCCAATGTTAAGCCTTCTTTTGGTGTTCCACATTTTTCTCCCACTTTCTCCAGCACCCCTGCCTATGACCCCTGTCAGAGTAGGTGGCAGTGGTAGCTGGGCACCACCTAACTCTTTCTGGCCTGAAGGTTGCAGAGACCGTGCTTGCGTGGTCCATCAGTCCCGTGCACTAATTGTGCCCATGTCTTTCAACCTTCACCACTCTTCTTTCTCCCAGACTAGAAGCAACTCAGTCGCACCTCAGATGGCTCATCACCAGCTCTTAAGACCCTAGTTACTACTCACCAAAGTAGGACATGGACCCTGTCTTTGCGACTGGTTTTCCACCAGACCTTGGCGTCTCCCAACAGTGTGGTTCTGATCCCCGAGGTTCGTGACTCCCTCCCTCAGGTTTGGCTGAGCCTAAGGGGTTTGCCTCCCGTGTGCTCCACCACATCCACAGGTATCTTTGCAGCAAAGATAAAAATGCAGATATCCAAATATCTGTCCAAGCTCCATATACTCATGAGAAACTCCCACTGCGATGGTCTCCACCCGGAGCGCACAGGAGGCGCGGGGTGAAGGGCCCCTGTTGCTCTTTCTTTCTAACTTTCCACATCAGTAAGGTTCATGAAACCATAGCTACAAAACCATTAAAACCGAGCTGTCCTCTGGGCTCAGCCCCGCGTGTACCTCATGCATCTTTGCAATCCTGCCGGTGTAGAACAGCACTCGCTCCGTGAGGGTGGTCTTCCCAGAATCAATGTGAGCCGAGATTCCAATATTTCGTATCTTTTCATTAGGCACCACTCCTGACGAGCACCATCGGCAGGCCCTCCAATTAGCCTGAAAAATGAGAGTGCACAAATTAACACACTTTTTATGAGTAAAGACGAAGGGCAATTCAGTTTGGTTGCCATCTTTCCTCCAAGAAACCTTGTGTGGATGAATAAGATCTCTCCACCTGGAAGGGCAGAAGGCCTTTGGCAAAAAACATGTCAACCCAGAACTCCCCTCAGCAAAGGAGACTACAAAGAGGACAAAATAGATCTCTCTCACACACACACAAACGCACACAGGGTTTTCCTGGTTATCTGTTTTACACTGGATCCTGGAAAGAAAATGATTGATTCAAACACCTGCTTCCCAAGAATCATGTACACTTTTGCCAAGAGTGCTCCTCCTTCCCCCAGGAAATGTGTGTTTCCTAATATAAAGATCTCTGCGGATTCTTTACTTAGGAATGTGGACACTGATGGTTAATGCAGATACTGACTGGTGATCCTAAATGTAAATGCTGAAAGGGATCTGGCGATTTTCAGATCCAAAATCAAAATCTCACAAGGAATGAGCACTTACCTGACGCGAACTTCTACGTCTCCCCAAACAGAGCAGCCTGTCTGAATTGGTGTGAACTTAAATCTCAATGAATTTTGGAATCAGGACATAATCTAAGCAATTCAAATCCAAAATGCACCGCGTCTACTTCTGGGATGAAGAACGGCGAAGGGCTTGTGTGTAAAATACCAAACTCATTTGTGTGCTCAGTTGCTCAAACCCGGGGAGAATGCCGGGGGGGGGGGGGGGGGGCAACGCAAACGACTTTTACAAGAGAGTTTCGGAAAAGTTCAACTCCTGCCTAACCGTGCTCCACTCTGCCTCTCCCTCGCAAAAAAAGAAAAAGGAAAAAATCCAGAAAAGAGCACTTGGCAAATGAGTCCAAAGTCCTGGGTTCGAGCCCCGGGCACACTGTCAGCCGTCTGACCTTCACTGGACTCACTTCCCCTTAGGACACACTGCTTAACCGCGAAGCGCGCTCCACCCGCCCTCGCAGGGCGGAGAGCTGCCCCCGACCCCGAGCGGCGGCGCGGGCCGGGGGGTCGCGGGCTGTCACTACGGTCGCAGGGGCCGAGCTGGGGAAACGCGCCCCAGAGGCCGGGGCAAGCGTGGACGCGGGGAAGAGCGCTGACGCCGGGGCCCCGCCGCCCGAGTACCTGCTTCCCCCGCCAGCGCCACGCGGCGGGGACCCAGGGCAGCGGCCCGCGCCCCGGCGCCGCGGCGGCGACGGCTCGCAGCAGCCTCATGGCGAGCGCGGCGCGGACGTGCAGATCCCGGGGCGCTGGGCCCGAGCAGCAGCCGGCTCCGCAGCGGGAAGGGAAGCGCTCCAAGTCACGCCGCAGCCACTTCCGGCGCGGGGCGGGGAGAGCGTCCGCGGGGCGGGGAGAGCGTCCGCGCGCGGCCCGGAGCGGCCCCTCCGCGGCCCGCGCGCCCTCTGCCGACGCGGAAGAGAAGGTGCAGGCGCCCTGCTCAAAAGCTGGCTCCCAGAAGTTCGGAAGGTTTCTTTCCAGCTTCATCTTGGTCTTCTTTTTATTTTTCGGTGCTACTGCTCTATAAAGATTCAGCCTTTCAACACGGTTGTTTCGCCTATGTGTAAATGTGAGAAAATGGTTTTTGTTTGTCTTTTCTTCAACGGTTTTCTCGGCAAGTGATTTACACATCATACAATTCAGTAGTGCAAGCATGCAATCGTATCAAGGAGAATTATACAGTCACCCCCCACATCAATTTTAGAGCATCTCCCCTCTCCCAGAGTTAAATCGCCTTTAAGATGATTTATGTAATCACGGTCCTTCCTGTCTTAATTTGTCACTGCGGAATCCCCTTTCCCTCCCTATCTCCCCCCACCCGCCCCTCTTCCCTAAATCCCCTTGTATCCATCATGCATCTACTATTGGGCTTCACAGCTGAGAGCCTCTACTGGGAACATTGAAAAACAAAATCACAGTAAGTGTTCAGACAAAAATACTAATAATGTATAAGAAGGAAAAGCCCAGCAATATTCAAAAAGCCAGGGAAATAATTTCTGTCATGGAACCAGTAAGACATGCTTGCGCCCAGAACAAATTCAGGTCGCATGTTTGGGGTGTCATGTTTGATGCATCATAAACAAGATTACAATGGTCTCTGCCTGAAAGTAAGGCTGTTTGAGACCCTTCCCTGTGGCTGGAGGTCATCTGACTCAGGCTGATCGGATCCTCTACGATGGGCTTTGGGCTCTCACCAGCCCCCACAGCTCTCCGCACACTGGGTGTTCATAATTTTTTCTCTGATACTTTTCTCTTCACCGTATTTAAATTTTGTAGTTGTCATCTTTGGATCACACAAGCTGGTGTGCTTCTTCTAGGTGGACTTAGTTGACTCCTCACTCAGATGACTGCTTGTTTGAATACAAGTCTTTTAGACCCCAGATGCTATTTGATTGATAGCTGGGTCATCTGCTTTCTTCACCACACTTTGCTGTAGCACCCTTATATTCAGTGATCATTTCATGAAGGTGAATATCAAGCAGGGCCCTGATGTAAGACCTGATTGTTCTTAAGTTGGGGCAGTTATGTTTGACAGGACTGAACTAAAGAGTGATATATATGCTAGTATGTATTTGGCTCCCAAGTTACAGCACATTAATTAAAAAATAAAGGCATAGATCCATGAATGGGTTTGGGGCTCTATGATAGTTTTATTGTGCCAACCTGGCCAATAAGAACATGTGGGGTTAATAAAGTCGCAGTTTGGTTGGAGGGCAAAGAGGTAAATGACTTGGTAAGCCCTTTCTCTCTCTTGTTCTCTGGTGATCACACCAGCATGTGGCTGCTAGTTCTCTGCCTCAATTTGTGAGCTACACTACTGTGGGACACGCAACCCTTGGATGTGTTACTAGAACTTGAGGTTCCTTTAAGAACTGCTTCGCCACACTGCTGGTGTATACACTGCTTGAGCTTGGGACTGTTGGATCCTGTTGTCTGGCTGACTGCTGGTAACCCGATCTGCTGTTTGCTCCCTATCACCAGACTGCCTGCCTTGCTTAAGGAAGACTCAGCTCTCTGCTTCCTTGACCTTGGATCCAGCAGCCCTCTTGAGTTGAAGGACTTCCAGTATATTAACTGTTCCATGGAAGTGACTTGAACTGAGCCCTCTATACTGCTGTGTGGGATAATTAGCTGTTATATTCCTTTGTGCTGTGTATATCTATATATATAAATCATAAGTGTCCTAGTTTTGTTTCTCTAGAGAACCCTGTCTAGCACAGGCTCATATTAAATCCTAGCCCCAAATTAACAACAATCAGTTCTTATGCCAGGAAAAAAACTGATTCTAACAAAATACCAAATTTCATTTTTTATACTATTACAAATAAGAAGGGGGAAAAAACGTATCTGTAGGATAGAGCATGAATGAGAATATACAGAAAATCAGGAGTTAAAGAGGTGTCGATTGTGTTTTCTCTCCTTTCAAAAGCCCACTTGAGAGGTGGGCAAAGGACTTGAACAGAAGTTTCACAGGGGCAGAAATCCGAATAGCCAACAAACATATGAGAAAATGTTCCTGATCTTTAGCCATAAGAGAAATGCAAATTAAAACAACAATGAGGTATCACCTGACACCCTCAAAGGTAGCCCAATTCAAAAAATCAGAAAGCAACAAGTGTTGGAGGGGTTGTGGGGAGACAGGAACTCTCATCTACTGCTGGTGGGCCTGTAAGTATGTATAGTCACTATGGAAATCGATCTGGCGATACCTAAAACAGATGGAAATAAAGTTACCATATGACCCAGCAACCCCCCTACTGGGCATATACCCAGAAGAGGCAAGAAACAAACCAAGGCCAGACATCTGTGCTCCAATGTTCATTGCGGCACAGTTCACAATTGCAAGGAGCTGGAAGCAACCCAAATTTCCATCAACTGACAATTGGATTAAAAAACTGTGGTATATACATACAATGGAGTACTACGCATCACTAAAAAGCAGTGATGAACGTATGAGGCACATAGCAGCATGGGAAGAACTGGAGGAAATCATGCTAAGCGAAGTAAGTCAGGCACAAAAGGACAAGTACAACATGAGCCCACTGAGGTAAGAATTAAAAATAATAATAAAATTTTTTAAAAAGCAAAAGTGGCATAGGGAAAAAAGCTACTGTATACAAACATTTTAGGGGTGAAGACGGTGTAGTATGGAAGAGACCAGATAAAAACCGGGGATGCACATGGTAGACAACTGGGGAGGGGAGGGGAAAGGAAAATAAAAGGATGAATATGAGGAAGAAAAGGGGAGTGGGGGCATGGGGCACTAACCCACCCAAGGGGAGGATATTGTTTATATCTCCACAGGGAAAGAGGGATCAGACTTCAACCCAGTACCGCAAGGTGTGAATGCAACATTCCGGTGTGGAGTAGGGAACCAGTGGAGAGGTCTGGGAGGCTGGCCCTAGCACCAAAAATTAAGTGGATTCCTGTCCCTCCCCCAAGAAGAATTTGTTTCAAAGGACAACATTGATTCTGCAGCTCCGGGAGAGGGACATATCTGATCAGAGCACACGGGAGCAGATGAAGGGGGAGGCGGAGACAGTGGAGCACAGCCTGGCCCACCAGGCCGTGAGGATGATGTTCCTGAGTAGAGCAGCCAGTCCACAGAGAGAACAACATGGCTGGCCCTACTATGAGACATGATGCCCCTCAGTG
This sequence comes from Tenrec ecaudatus, assembly GCF_050624435.1. NCBI lineage: Eukaryota > Metazoa > Chordata > Mammalia > Afrosoricida > Tenrecidae > Tenrec > Tenrec ecaudatus. Next base: position 156,886,824 of record NC_134533.1, on the reverse strand, counting down.
ACCAATGGCGCTACAGGGGACAGCACCGGAGACACAGTGTGGGAATTGCACCTGACCTGATCCCACCACACCGAGGCAAAGCACTGGGGGAGTGCAGTGGAACAGCAAGGGAATGGAGTGGCAAGGTCCCCAGGGAATGTGGAAGGTGGACTTGGGGCCAGGGCATGGTGCCCCAATAGACTGGACTAGAAAACACTCCTAAAGGCCAACAAACGATCCTTGAACTAACTACAAGCTTTTCTTTCTTGATGTGTTTTGTTTTGTTCTTTGTCAGTGGTTTGTTGTCTGGTTGTATACTGTTGCTTTGTTTTCCTCTGTCTTGTTTTCGTGCATGTTAGTGTCTCCACAGGTCTGTCTAAATAAGACAGGCTGGAGGGGGGGGGGTTGGGATAGGAGGAGGTGGGGGTGGGGGAGGAAGTGGTGTTAACAAACCCAGGGACAAGGGAACAACATGGGACCCAAATTGGTGGTGATGGGGGATCATTCCTGGTAGGGAATAATCAAGGGTAAGGTGACGTAAAGAAGAGGTATAGCTGTAATCCAGGTGGGGACGGAGCATGATAGTGGGGCAGGAGGAAAGTCAAGGGAAATAGAGAAAAGGGCTAGGAGACAAAGGGCATTTATAGAGGTCTAAACAAAGACATGTACATGCAAATATATATATATATATATATATATATATATATATATATATATATATGGATGGGGAAAGAGATTTATGTGTCTATAGTTTTAGGTTTAGTATTAAGGTGGCAGAAGGACCTTGGACCTCTACTCAAGCACTCCCCCAACACATGAATACTTTCTTCTATTAAATAGGCATTCTATGATGCTCACCCTCCTGACACAACTGCTGAAGCCAAAACGGGTGAACAAGTAAATGTGGTGAAGAAAGCTGATGGTGCCCGACTATCAAAAGAGATAGTATCTGGGGTCTTAAAGGCTTGAAGATAAACAAGAAGCCATCTAGCTCAGAAGCAACAAAGCCCACATGGAAGAACACACCAGCCTATATGGTCACGTGGTCCTGAAGGGATTAGTTATCAGGCATCAAAGAACAAAAAAATCATATCATTGGCTGCACACCTCCATGATATGATCACTGAGGACAAACGGTGCATAAGCAAATGTGGCAAAGAAAGCTGATGGTGCCCGGCTATCAAAAGAGATAGTGTCTGGGGTCTTAAAGGCTTGAAGGTGAACAAGCGGCCATCTAGCTCAGAAGCAACAAAGCCCACATGGAAGAAGCACACCAGTCTGTGTGATCACGAGGTGCCAAAGGGATCAGGGATAAGGCATCATAAAAAAAAAAATCTTACCATAGTGAATGAAGGGGGAAGTGCAGAGTGGAGACCCAAAGCCCATTAGTTGGCCACTAGAGATCCCCTCACAGAGGGGTCTAGGGGAGGAGATGGGTCAGTCAGGGTGCGATGTAGCACCGATGAAGAATACAGCATTCCCCCAGATCTGGATGCTTCCTCCCCCCAACTATCATGATCCTAATTCTACCTTGCAAGTCTGGATAGAGCAGAGGATGTACACTGGTGCAGATAGGAGCTGGAGGCACAGGGAATCCAGGGCGGATGATACCTTCAGAACCAGGGGGTGAGGGGCGATACTGGGAGAGTAGAGGGTGAGTGGGTTGGAAAGGGGGAACCGATTACAAGGATCTACATGTGACCTGGGAGACGGACAGCAGAGAAGTGGGGGGAAGGGAGACTCCGGATAGGGCAAGATATGACAAAATAACAATCTATAAATTATCAAGGGCTCATGAGGGAGAGGGGAGGGGGAGCGGGGAGGGAGAGGGCAAAAAGAGGACCTGATGCAAAGGGCTTAAGTGGAGAGCAAATGCTTTGAAAATGATTAGGGCAAAGAATGTACTGATGTGCTTTACACAATTGATGTATGTTTATTTATGGATTGTGATAAGAGTTGTATGAGCCCCTAATAAAATGTTTTTAAAAACCCTGTTTTGTTCCACGTGAGTCCCCTGCAGTGGCCTGTCCACAGTCAGACTGCGTCTTCAGTGAGGATTCCACTTGGGTGTTGGAGACCCATCAGAACAGCCCCACAACCGAGCTGCCGATTTCCTTCTCCAACCTCTTCGCCTGCACTTTCACCTTCGTATGAACGACCTCCATCTTTCACAGTGTCACTTGGACACCTCTCTCTGACACTCCTCTGTGAGGAGAGCTCACATGCACTTTCTTCAACAACCATCCAGAACCTACCATATCTCCCACCCCGCACGGCCATCATGAATTACTGAATCCTGAATCACGGCAGCCGCCTCCCAGGGGACTCTGTGCTTCCCCTCTCCTGCCAGGTCAGGTGAGGGCAGTTTCCTCTGAAAACATCCAGTAAGGTTGGAAATAACTCATTCAAAAATACACAGCTCTGACCTGGCTCCCCTCCTAGTCCAAGAAAGGAAGAGCAGGCCGAGCTGGGAATGAGCTGCTCCCCAGCACCGCCTCCCTGCCTCCCCCCAGCCACCCACCCCAGTCATGCAGCTGTTACTTGGTCCACAGAGTGATTTGACCATAGGACAAACGGACCATGTAGAATTTGTCCCCACAGAGCTTACCGAAGTCGACCGTGGAACCTATAGGGCTGAGTAGAATTGTCCCTGGGAGTTTCCCAGGCTGATTAGAGAGTAGAAAGCTCCAGCTTTCTCCCGGAGAGCAGCTGGTGGTTTCGAGCTGCTGAACTTGCAGCTAGCAACCCAACACAGAACCACTCTGCCACGGGAGACGGGGAGGTCAATGTTAGTCGGAGATGCCGATTACAGAGAGAATACTTCATAGAGACCCTAAGTGTAAATGTGCCTGATTCCCACCAATACTGAGCCTATAAAGCACAATAGCACTGATTCTTAGGGTTTTCCAAGACTATAAACCTTTACACAAGGCAACAGTCTCCCCTTTCTCTCAAGGAGCGGCTGGTGGGTTTGAACCAAAGACCTGTGGTTAGCAGCGCACTGCACCTCCAGTACTCCTTAACGTGCCTGACTAAATGCCTTTAGATAATACACCAGTGATAAAGAGATTCAGAATGGGCCAGGAAACACAATATGCCAAAAAACTCGTTTTCCTGAGAGAGAAAATCAGTCCCACGAACTGCCAGGAGTGCAGAAGAGAACCAAGTGCCAAATCCTCATAGAATCACTGAAGGAATTCCCAAACGGTGGCCCACTGGCATTTTCTCAGGGCTACCCAAGTTCTCTGTAAGACATTTATGAACTTGTTTGAGCAAGCGACCGTCTAGCAGGGAAGCAACACCTGCCAGTGTGATCATGAGGCATCAGTAGGATCAGGTCTGAGGCACTGGAAGAGCCCAAACAATCACATGGATGGGAATGAGGAGGGTTGGAGTGGAAGCAACACATGCCCCGGGGGGTCAGAACACTGCAGAGTCAGAGAGGCATTTCCACGTTGGCAAAACATCACCTTTCACATTAAAATTAGGCTTACTAGAATTGACATTTCTTCCTAGTCTTAGCCAGGAAGCTCCACGGAAACCTGCCCAGCATGGTAGCAACGTGGCCGATGGCTAGTGGCTGTGTATATCTGGGGCCCGTTGTCCCAGGTGCTCAATATACATTTGCTAAATGAACGAGTTAAAAAAAAGACATGAGGAAAAATTGACTCACTGGTGAATTTCTAATCAACTCCCTTTTAATATAATATTCATGTAATAACTTGTAATAGATTATAACTAGTTTATTAATAAACCATTAACACTGAATATAGACTTAAGTAAACTTTTCCCATTTATAAAATTCCAAATATTAATCTCTTTACCTTAATATGTATTTGTTTAGCCAGTCTTAATTTGAATAGGTAATTGTGTGAATAGCTACCAAAATTAAAGGTTTTTACTTTATATAAACGCTAAGATATAATTAAACCTACCTGTATATTAAGTAAAAGTAATAAATAGAAATGATCATTTCACAAACTAATACTTTCCTTATGTAACAAACAATATCCATTATTTCACTTGTATCTCTATATTCATATTTTTCTGTACTTATTGTACTGAATCGAGGGACTCTGTGGCACTGTCAGGTAAACATTGGAGTGACACAAGGTCAGTGGTTCAAACCCACCAGACTCTCGACACAGAAGGGTGAGGCTATCTGCTCCTGTAAAGATTGACAGCCTCAGAAACACTATGTCATGGGCATTGGCATCAGCATCCACTCAGTGGCAATGAGTTGGTACTATACTGGATATGCATATTCTTAGTATTTTTTGTAACCATCACTTTTAAAAAATCATTTTATTGGGGGTTCATACAACTATTATCACAATCCATACGTACATCCATTGTGTCAAGCACATGTGTACATTTGTTGCCATCATCATTCTCAAAACATTTGCTTTCTACTTGAGCCCTTGGTATCAACTCCTCATTTCCCCCTCCCTCCCTGCTCCCCCCTCCCTGAACCCTGGATAGTTTATAAATTATTATTATTTTGTCATGTCTTACATTGTCCAATGTCTCCCTTCATCCACTTTTCTATTGTTTGTCCCCCAGTGAGGGGGTTATATGTAGATCCTTGTAATTGGTTCCCCCTTTCTACCCCACCTTCCCTCCACCCTCCCAGTATCACTGGTCCTGAAGGAATCATTTGTCCTGGATTCCGTTTCTGGTTCCTATCTGTACCAGTGTACATCCTCTAGTCTAGCTATATTTGTACAGTAGAATTGTGATCATGATAGTGAGGGGGAGGAAGCATTTAAGAACTAGAGGAAAGTTGTATGTTTCATTGTTGCTACACTGAACCCTGACTGGCTCGTCTCCTCTCCATTACCCTTGTGTAAGGGGGTTGCCTACAGAAGGGCTTTGGGTCCCCACTCTGCACCCCCCTCATTCACAATGATATGATTTTTTTGTTCTTTGATGCCTGATACCTAATCCCTGATCCCTTCCACACTTCGTGATCACACAGGTTGGTGTGCTTCTTCCATGTGAGCTTTGTTGCTTCTGAGCTAGATGGCCGCTTGTTTATCTTCAAGCCTTTAAGACTCCAGACGCTGTATCTTTTGATAGCCAGGCACCATCAACTTTCTTCATCACATTTGCTTGTGCACCCGCTTTGTCTTCAGCAATCATGTCAGGAAATAACCACCACTTTTAACCACAGTAATCAACTTTTTCTTCCCTCTTCAAATTTTTTATGATGCACATTTTTAGATTACCTTTACGTTTTAAGTGGAAAAAAATAAAATATAGAAGACATCAGTGAAACCATTTTTACATTGTTAATTTGTATTTCTGCTATAATATATAACAATATATAGTGGCCAAAGCTCTCTGTATTCTTTTTTGCTTAGAAATTGTTTAAGTATCCAAGAACTAACAACATTTGCTGCCTTGAAGACTTAACTAAGTATCTGGAAATGCTTCAGCTGACACATTGTTAAAATTAGTAGTATGATAGTTAACTTCATTTGTTTTATTTGGTCATGGCTATATTCTCTTGCACTAAGTAGGTGCTTTGGTTTCTATTTGTTAAATGAATAAGTGAGCTAAAATAGAAATCAGAGTAAAATACAAGATTTTCTTGGCTGTAATCTTTAGGGAAGCAGATAACCAGGTAGTTTTCCTGTATATTCATTCTCTGGGTGGAGTCAAACTGCCAAACTTCAGTTAGCTGTCAAGTGCTTAATTATTTGCACTAGTTACAGTGCAGAGAGTTATTTAATGAGACACTAATCCGGGTGTGCTGTGATGGTACTTTGTAGAGGTGGTTAGGATTAGTTCACTTTATTTTTTATCTTTTAACTATTTTATTGGGGGCTCTTACAGCTCTTATAACAATCCATACATTGATTGTATCAGCATATTTGTGCATATTTGCCAGCATCATTTCCAAAACATTTTCCACTTGAGTCCTTGGTATAAGCTCCTCTTTTTTCCCCTCCCACCATAGTGAATCAATTATATAGTTATTTTTCCGTATCTTACACTGTCCGTTGTCTCCCTTCATCCACATTTCTGTTATTCATCCCCATGAGGGGGTCTATATGGCCAACCTTGTGATGGGTTCCCCGTTTCTCCCCTCCCCCCTCCCTGACCATTCTCCTACACTCATTATATTGATACTCCCACTACTGTTCCTGATAGGCTTATCTGTCCTGAATTCCATGTGTCAAGAGCTCTTATCTGTACCAATGTGTTCTGCAGTCTAGCTAGATTTGTAAGGTAGAACTGGGTTATGGTAGTTGTGGGGAGGAAGTATTCAGGATATGTGATGTGTGATTCATTGGTGCTATAGTACACCTTGGTTGAATCATTCCTTCCTCCTAACTCTTCTGTCAGGGGATAGCCAGTTGTCTACAGATGGGCTTTGGGTCTCCACTTCAACCCCCCTCATTCATATCGATACAGTTGTTTATTTTGGATCTTTTGATACCTGATCCTGTGGACACCTTATGATCACACAGGCTGGTGTGCTTCTTCTATGTGAGCTTATTTGCTTCCCTGTTAGATGGCTTCTTATTTAACTTCAAGTCTTTAAGACCCTAAATACTATATCTTTCGATAGCTGGGTACCACCCACTCTCTTCCCAACTTTTTTTAGGCACCCATTTTGCCTTCAGTGATCCTGTTGGGAAGGTATCAAAGAGTTCCAGGTTAACAGAATAAAGTGTTCTTGTGTTTAGGGAGGCCTTGAGTAGAGGCCCAAAGTCTATCTGCTACCTTAATACTTAACATATAAATATGTACACATTGGTCTCTATCCATTTCATTATAATGTAATATATTTACCTACATACATGCCTATAGCTATACTTCTATATATAGCTTTGCCTCCTACTTCTTTTCTCTATTTCCTTTCACCTTTCTCCTATCCCATTATCATGCTCACCCTCCATTCGGCTCACAGTATTTCTTCTGGGATACAATGCTCTTGATCAAATCCCACCCACCATTATACACCCTCCTCACCATCAGTTTTAGATCTCTTGTTGCTCCCTATCTCTGAGTTTATTGACTTCCTACTCTCCCTCCCCACCGCCTCCTCTCTCATGTCCCCCAGAACCGCAGTCCCGTTGGTTTCTCCTCGGAATTGTTCCTAGGATCAGCTTACTTTAAAGATTTCCCTAAATAAAATGGGTGGGCCACACTCAATAAAAGATCTTAAGCACAAAAACTGGAGTTTTCCCAGAGAAGAAATTCTGCCTCAATCTCCAGCCTGTCCTACAGATTTTTAACTGCTCAGTAGCCCCTAATCATGTGAGCCAATGCCTTAAAAACCAATAGGTGTGTCTCCATATTCTACCCCCTGCTCTGGAGAAGCCTGACCATTATAGATGATTTTGGGGTTGGATCTGTAAAATGATTACTCTTAAAAGCACCAATGATGATTTCCCGAGAGGGTCTCAAAGCCTCCAAATTCCCATAGTCTACTAAGGCCACCAGGGATGAACTTGTCATCGACAAAGTCCAGTTTATTGGTCGCCTCATTTGCAATGGGGACAAGCCACACATTCGAGAAGCCGTGCATGCTGAGTTTAACCAAAGAAAAAGACAGCATTACTACAGGGTTTGGGGAGGATCGAGTTTAGGTGAAATTTAAATGTAATATTATTTGGGCTCCAAGGTCAGTAGTTCAAACTCACCAGCCACCAGGAAGGAATAGATAAGGTCTTCTACTTCAGTAAAGATTTAGTCTCAGAAACCCACAGGGACAGTTCTACTCTATGTGGTCACTTGGTGGCAGTGAGTTTTTTGCTTTGGTTTTTTGGTCTGATAGACTCAGCGCATGTGCAGGCTATGTGTACAGAGGCAATAAGACAGATCCAGAGCATGTTTCTTTGGAAACAACATTTAGATATGAAAGACTATGCTCAGGAAGTACTTGTCTGAAGCACTTCAATTGACAGGTTTGTGCCAAAGCCATTCATTCCTCCAAATAAAAGCGGTATGTTTTATTCATGTGTGTGATTTCAAATGGCCAAGTTTCTAATGATTAGATTTTAGAGAACACAGATTCTCAGTAAGTAAACCGTCCTCACTGCCATCGAGTGGAAACCAGCTCATAGCAACCCTGTAAGACTGGGTAGAACTGCCCTGTGGGTTTCTGAGACGAACTTTTTGCACGAATAGAGTCCTTCTTTCTCCCACAGAGAAAGCTTCTCAAACATTTTCTTCCATGGCAGTTTCTCAGCTGCTGACTTTGAGGTTTAGCACCCTGGTGACGTTAGCGCTGCCGTGTATCCTTGTGCGAACTGTGATTGCCGGTTGTCTTTGCCCCTGGCTTCATCTATGTCATCTGTGCTTGTCCTTCGACTGGTGAATGGCAGGGCAGGCTTTAAATAGGAAATCATTCTTACCTCCTCCTCCTTTTTAAAAATCATTTTATTGGGGGCTCATACAGCTCTTATCACCACCCATACACACAACCATTGCGTCAAGCACATTTGTACATTTGCTGCCATCATTTTCAAAACATTTTTTTCTACTTGAGCCTTTGGTCTCGGGCTCCTTATTTCCCCCCTCCCTCCCTCATGTACCCTGTATATTATACATTTTTTTATGTCTTACACTGACCAATGTCTCCCCCTTTACCCACTTTTCTGCTGTCCATCCACCTGGGAGGGGGTTATATGTAGATCACTGAAATCAGTTCCCTTTTCTCCTCCCATTTTTCCCTTCCCCTCCTGGTATGGCTACTCTCATTATTGGTTCTGAGGGGTTTATCTATCCTGAATTCCGTGTGTCTCCAGCTCTTATCTGTACTCAGGTACATGTTCTGGTCTAGCCAGATCTGTAAGGTAGAATTGGGGTCATGATAGTTGGGAGTGGGTGGGGAGCAAGCATTAAAGAACTAGAGGAGAGTTTCATCAGTGCTATATGCACCCTGACTGGCTCTTTTCTTCCCTGTGACCCCTACTAAGGGGATGTCCAATTGCCTACAGATGGGCTTTGGGTCTCCACTCCGCACTCCCCCTCATTCACTTTGATATGACTTTTTCTGTTCTTGGTCATATTTACCTTAATGGTCTAGCTTCTCTAAAATCACTTTCCTAAACAAGCCCACTGCTGTTCAGGTGATTCGGACGCAGTGACCCTATAGAATGGACCAGAAATGCTTCAGAGTTCCCTGTTTCTTTAGAAGCACACTGCCTCATGCTGCTCCTGAGCAGCAGCTGCTGGGTATGAAATCGCCAAGCCCTGGGTTGCTTAGCCAATGTATCACCAGAGCTCCTTAAAAACGAAGTGACTGCATTGTTAAGCTATCAAATCTCCTACTAGATGATGAAAAGAAAAAAAAAAGAGCACTGCGTTTGTCAAATTTTCTGTGCTAGGACAGCTGAAAATCATCCATCTCACATCACATGCACAATATCATTCAAACTCCTTTCCATGAGTTACCTGGCTCCAAAGCAATGAACTCCTGCACTTTCTTGCTTCTTTTTCTGTTCCTCTTCTTATGTAGCATGGTGTGATAGATATGTTAACTAGACACTCCTGCCTAGGGGCAGAAATCAGGTCACTGCTTGAGAATACCGCCTTGTGGGGTGTTGGCCTTTTCTATAAGGGAAAAAGTGGAAACTTCCTCCTTTCTCTTGCACCTTCATTCTTGCTGGGGGGGTGGTGGTGGTGTCAAATGACCCTTTCACAGGGGTCACCCAATTCATAGCAGTAGCAAAATTACAGTGATGTAGCAGCAACGAAAATAATTTTCTGGTTGGGGGGTCACCACCACATGAGGAACTGTAGGAAAGGGTCTTGGCATTAGGAAGGTTCAGACCCTCTGTCTTAGATGAACCAATATGACCCAGAGAGCAAGGTCCAATCCAAACAGCCACTTCTTTTCGGGGTGGCCAATGGAATTTTAAGACAGCTAGGTCAGCTCAGGAGGTTAGACTGGGGAATTCCCAAGGAATAATCTTGATAAGAGTTTCTCAGAGAACATGGGATAATCACATCGGCTTATTTTGAAGTTTTAAGAAGTTGTAACGTGAGAAAAGGGCCAGGAACGTGGCACTGAGGGATGTTTCCATCAGAACATTGCACTTGGTTCATTCTTCAAACAAAGCAAGGGCTATGAGAATTTCCTTATGAAACCTTACCCCACCATCCACCTTGATCTTGCCCCTTCAGACGGTCTTTGGTTCCAAGAACTCAAAGAACATTTAAAAGCAGTACAATTCGAGTCCCTGCAGGATCCCCTGAATACTATTTTCACATAGCGTAAATCAGCACACTGGGGAAAAAACAAAGACACCACCACCCAATGGATCCCAACTGTAACAACTCTACATGGGTTTCCAAGTCTTTCTGAAATAGATCATCCCCGCTTTCGCTGGAGGAGCGACTGGCGGTTTTGAACCCTTGACCTTGCAGGCATTAGTCCAATACTTATCTGAAAGTGCCCCTGGAGAGCTTAGAGAGGCAAAAGCATCACCTTTAGATGTGTATAGATGAAGATGAAGGATATGTCAGGAAACTACCTTCACACTTTGTTGTTTTCATTTAATACATGTTTCGGTTGATTTCATAGCAATACTTTTAGACTTACCCTCATTTGTGTCGCATGCTACATATAGCAAAACTAACTCCCCTCGGCTTCCTCTCCACAGCAGACTAAGGTTCTTGCTGATAAGATGCTGAGATAGCATTGTAAAAGAATGTTGTTTGTAAATATTTAGCCTCAACTCTGCCATTTCCCAGGCTGTTTTAGATCTGCCCTTGCAGGGGCAAACTTGCCCTTCCTTAGTTGGTAATCCACTGTTGATGTGTGTCATCGAATACATTCGGACTCATAGTGACCCAACAGGGCAGAGCAAACAGCCCCTAGGTTATCCTTGGGAGAGCAGGCTGTGTGCTTGCCTCCCAGTTCCCAATTCGGAGCAATGTGCCCCCATCCCTGACACTTGAGTTTTGGGAATGAGAGCAGAGGTTGGCTGTCCTTTCTTTGTGTGGCTCTTGTAATGACCACGAGGGAGGCTATGTGAGTAGACACTGGGACGAGAGCCAGAGATGCTAGAACTAACCTGCAAGTCAAGGGGCCCTTAAACGAAGAGCCCCAACTCTCTGAATGCCAGCAGTGCCTTTCTAAGAGACACTTCCAGATGACGACGACGACAGGAACCACCTCTTCATTGCCTTCTAGCACCTAAGGAAGGGGTCCTGGTGCACTGCATTACTCATTCTCCTGCCGCTCGGAGTCAGAGTCTACTCCAGGGCAGGGGGTTTACGTTTTTGAACATTTAATCACAGCGCTTACGTTTAATAGGCACTGAAAATATGTCGTGTGTCTTTGAATACCCAAGGGTCAGCCTAGTCATATGATTATGGATACAGGAATATTATGAAGTCCAGAACCACTAATTATTCATTTTGATTATTGTACCTATCATAGACACAGGGTTTTCTTCTCCCAATTGCATTGCTACTACTTTCATCAAAATATAAATAAGTCAACGGTCAGTAAATTCTTTTGTCCATTTAGGCAGAACTGATTAACATGGCTAATTTCAAATAAGCCCATTTGACCATCATAGGCCAGTTCTTCCTTACTGGCCAAAATAGAGATGGTTATATGGTAAAAATCTCATATTGTGCATATGAGACTGTTGTGGTCAGAGGCCATTTTGTGTTATCACATACTTCCCTATCCTTTACTGGAAGATATGGTTTACTATAAGCTGACTCAACAATAGGATTAAAACTCAAGGTATTTAGAGATGATCAAGGTACCCAACACTTAACAGTGATAGTAAAAGGGTTCAACTTTCTACCCCAAAGTGTAGTATTTTGTCTAATTGAAAACTGAAAATCAAGGTTGAGATGGCAGCCTTAGATACACACATGGAACCTCTAGGGCAAAAACAACTGTATAAAGAGACTTTTTTTTGCCTTCTGGAAAGTAAATCGATGACCAGCGCCCCCTAGTGTACATTAACAAGCACCCAACGTTTTCAATCAGTTCATCATCAATCATGGGCAGAGGGGTAGGGTCCCAAGATTTCATTCTATGAGCAGCATTCTTCTTCTGGGGTCCACGTCCAGATCACTGAAAAGGTGACATAAAGCTGAGGTCACACACACGGCACCATCTGACTTCACTGTGCCTTGTGCCAGTAAAGAATAGTGAAACCAGACAAGTAAAAAGAATGCCAAATTTCCAATATGGCAGTAAGTCTGAACATATATGCAAACTGCTAATATTCCAGTTTGCCAAAGGACGCAGGGTTCCAACACCACCAGTGGCCTCCAGGTGCTGAGGCAGCTAGGTTAAAAGCTAGCAACCTATCATTTGAGCTTCCTTATGATCCATTTACATTTGTTTTGGTTTTTAATATTTTATGCTTTCTTTTCTATTGAGCTATATATCTGTTTTGTTATTCTTGTTTGCTTGTTTTCAAATGTTTTTCTGTATGTGACACCAGGATGGGTAAATCTGTAGAGACAGTGACTGGATTAGTGGTTCCTTGGGGCTGGGGAGGTTGGGGGACATGGGGAGCTAATAATAGTGAAAACACAATAGAAGAAAACGTTCTAAAACTGATTGTGGTGATGACTGTACATTTCTTGATGTAACTGAAATGTTGAATTTTATGTTATGCGAATTATATGCTATTAAAACTGTTGGGGACAAAAGAAAATCTCAACTATAAGGTACACTGCGCCATCTTTTAAAAAAAATACTGGTTCACTTTACATTAAGGTTAAAAAATTCTGGAGAGTGTTAATTTGGGCTATCAACATAAAGAACTGACACTGAACTCTACACATCAAGTATTTTATTCAAGTCCTTCATGTATCCCTGTATCCAATAAAGAAATCTACAATCCAGATTTCATTTATTTCTAGAACAAAATGTGAGGAGGAAAACAATCTTTGAATTCTCTATCTGCTGTAGGATGCATTCGAGTTAGATCATCTTAGGCAAAATTCTTTGTTAAAGCGGTTTGGGGGTTTGAATGTAATGATTCAAATAATCGTCAATGAAATGATATCTGCAAAAGGTAAATGAGTACAGTGTCTACCTTCTGTTGCGATTTTGCCCTACAACTTGATTTACTCCAAAGTATTATTGAAAATGGCAATGACAACTTCTTAATGTTATACTAAATTGGACATACATGCATAAAAGGGTAATTTAACATTTTAAACTTTAATACATGCTCATTAACTTATGAAATTAACATTATAGAAAATGTAAGGGCTAGAAGAATGGTTTACATAAGTTATACACTTAAAGGAAAATACATAGGTTTAGGTTACAGATAGAGGGTTTTCTGTTCTTTTTCTTGACAGAAATATTTCTTAAATAACAAGGACCTAAAAGAATTAAAGCTTTATATTCTTATTGATTAAAAAGCTAACTTTTATAAAAATAGATTAATGTTCAATTCTATAATAAAGAAATTATAGGTGAATGTTTAAATGATGATATAGTTAAAAGCTTATTTTGCCAACCTGGCTGATAAACACATGTGGGATACATTGAAGGGCAGAGGGATAAATGGCTTTCTACTTCTTGGGTCTCTTGCTTTCTGATGGTTGGACCAGGGTGCAACTGCCTTAGCCAGTTCCCTCCTTTATCTGGCAAGGCTCAGTTCCTGCAAGACATCCCTGAGGAGAAGCCACATGGACCTACCCTGATGCAGCCCTGAATGCTGGAGCAGCCATGTGGAGACCCCTGCCAGTGCTGAGATGCTTACACGTTCACTGAATCCTGCAGTTGGCATCATTGCGTCTATTTTGTAAGATGGAGGAGGACTTTGTGGATTGTTGGACCTATGGGCTAATGTTGGACTTGTGGGCTTGGGCAGCACTGTGTTGGGATGTTTTCTTGATTCGCACTTAAACTTTATATAAAACTCTCTTATACATGAGTTTCTGTGGATTTGTTTCTCTAAAGTACCCAGACTAACACAAATGGCATAATTAAAAAGGGAACAACTGAGCTATTGAGCACCTTTCTCAAAATTATATCACCTGTCTAACAAATTTTGAGATAATCAATCATTCAAGTTTGCAGAACACAAAATGCAGTTTTCTAAATGTCACAAAAAGGCAGAGGAGAGTTTTCTAAGGACGCTCCAATGGCAGAATTATAACTTTGGAGATAGATTAACTTGTTTGTAATAAAACAAATACCCCGCCTAAAAGGAGCTAAGGAGGAAAAGGAGCAATGTAAAGTTTGATGAGTGTAAGAATGTAATATAGAGCAAAGAGAATGTTACATAAACTGTTCCAAAAATCATGCACTTTAGTAACTTAGAGTATGTCTGAAGACAATTTTTACTATTATTCAATAATACCTAATAGCTTTTAAGATAGTAATAAACCAAAAGCAAACCAATCTCATTGATGGAGTCAATTCTAGTGACTCAATAGGACAGGGTAGAAGGGCTCCTGTGAGTTTCTGAGACAAACTTTTTACTGGAGTAGAAAGCTCTCTTTCTCCCCAGAAGCAGCTGGTGGTTGCAAACTACTGATCTTGCAGTTAGCAGCCCAATATATAACCACCAGGGCTCCTAAAATAGTAACAGTATCCTTTGATTTCATTGTAAAGCTTTAAGCTAACAGATACATAACACAAAGTTAATTTTGAGATCAACTATTCAGTCTGTTGATTAGCCTCACTCCAGGATCCTTACTGTTAGTCAGAGAAGGGTGAAATTACTCTTAGCATTTTAATTATAAGTATAATTATAGATGATAAAAGTAGCTCTATCATTGACTCTTCAGATGCCCAGCCATAGGGAAATAAGAAAGAAAGCAAATTCAGCATGAGCTTTTTAAATTAGGATGTTTTAGTTCTGCAGAATGTTTAACAATTTACTCAGATTGTTGAAAATCACAGATTTATTCTTAATGCAGAGAAAATATAAAGATACCTTCTAAGAATGTTCACGATATCAGAAGACTGAAACACAAGTGATTGGTCTTACATATATTGCCCAGCACCATGATGGTTTCTGCTAAAACAACCCAAACGAAACAGATTCAATGCAGGGGATTTATTTTTTGCTGATTTGCACAGGAGATCCTTTGATGCTGAGCTTGTCTACACAGACGTCGGATCTTCTTCTACCTTCAATGGCTGGACTTCGGCGAGGTTTCTCCCTGAGGAATATCCATATGGACATTAATGCCATCTTTAGAGAGCTCAATGTTTATACTTTACATTAACACTTAAAACCACGGTAGCTTAAGGAGAGGTTTATTTTTAAAGTTCCTCAAAGCTCTGAAAAACAAAAGGCTGAAGTTTCATTATTTTCTACACGTAGGAGGAGAGCAAAAGACGCTTACCTGGGCTAGACTTAAATCTCACTATGCAATATGATAATCACTAGTCACATTATTAAATTTAAATTGAATAAAATATTCAGTGCCTCAGTTGCACCAGTCACATCTCAAGTGGAACTCAACAGCCACATGTGGTTAGTGGCTATTATGTTGGACAAGCCCAGTCCTAACATTTGTGTCACTGTAGGAAGTTCAACCGGGCAGCACGAGTTTAAAGAAAACCCATGGTGGGGCCATAGGGTTACAGGTCACCCTAAGAGAGGGCTATGGAAGCAGACTTCATGTCCAAAGTTAACAGAGCTAGGTTTTACTCAGTAAAATTGCCAATAAAGTGAGGCAATATTACTGAACTAAGGTAGGGGCAAGTTTTCAAGTCATTCTACAGGAACTATGGAAGGGGGACTCTAAATTTTAAAAGGATTATTTTAAAAGAAAAGATGCTGGCACTTGAAATTATGCAAAAAGCTTCTGATTGACTTGATACCCACTTGTCCATGGCTACCGCTGCTTCTATGAGGCTTCCACCTTCGGCAGCAATCTCCACTCTCTTATGGCCTAGAACAGATTTCTGTTTTAAGGCCCGGTGAAGCATCTTTCTCTTTTGAGTGTAATTTCGATAGGAATTAGTTATTATCTTCAAATTTCCCCCAAGAAAACCAAATGAGATTGTAAGTCTAAGTGATATGTACTAAATGTGTAAAAATCTCTATAATCTGTGGCTTAACTACATGTATTTTGTAGCTATTCCAAAAGTAATGCCCAAACAGGTGAACATTTTCTCAAAATCATTCCAAAATGTATCTAATACACATGAATCATGGCATTTCACATATTGCTATATATTATACAAGTGTCTAAAATGTCTTTTCCCTTAAATGCGCACTTTCTACTTTTTCAAACAAACTCACTCACTGCCATTGAGGTGATTCCAATTCATATGAACCCTGCAGGTCTGGGTAGAACTGCCTGTGGGCTTGTGGGACTGTAACTCTTTATGCAAGTTAGAGAAAGCCTGGTCTTTACTTGGCTAATGACGTTATTCTAAGCTTTCCAAGTATTCCCACCCCTTTATCATTTTGCTAGACCTAAATATCTATACTTGGTATGCAGTGTATGTGTATACATACACCCAGATTTAAAAGTTTCACAAGAATAATTATATTGTGATATATGGCTTTCCCTTAGAAAAGCTTTGGCTTCTGATAACCCTCTGAACCAGTTTACTAGTTAGGTTGCTATTCATAAAAAACCTACCCAGTACCATCGAGTCAATTTTGACTCATAGTGACCCTATGTAAGGTTTTGAAGCTGTAAAACTTTAAAAGAGAAGACAGCCTTATCTTTCATACCTGGAGTGGCTGGTGGGTTTAAACCACTGACCTGTAGCTGGCAGTCTAATGCTTACCAGACAGTGTCAGCAGACCAAACTTACTGCCATGGAGTCAATTTCAACTCTATACAGTGACCGTTGTCACACAGGGCTCCAAAATTAAATACAGTTTGGAGATATACAAAGTTAAAACCAATTATTATCTTTCATGAAAAAATATATAGATATAATTTGGATATTCATCAAAACTTCCTGATAACAAAAATGTATCTAACTTTTATTCTAATTCTTCTTAAAAAGAATCACTGTTTTAGAAATAAGCATTTACCTTCTTTTAAGCTCTTGGAATCCTGAACTCTCATGACCAACACTTGGCATCCTCGGGTTTTCGAGAGTATGCCACTTGCTCCCCGGTCTGTATTTCAAAACCTCATTTTGCCACTCATCATCAAAAGCATGAGCGTCATCTGCATGAAACATCAAAATACAGTCAGTATTAAAGTAGCAACTGTCAATAAAGGTCTTGCTCCTCATACACTTCCTTCTAGGGTGGCGCTCCCATCAGCCTAGTCTCAAAATCAAGGAAGCAAGCTAGTAATGACATGGTTTTATTGAGTATCTCATTTTCCCCCTGCCCAAAGAACAAACAAAGCTGTCCTGGAGGAAGTACAGTCAGAATGCTCTTTAGAAGCAAGGGTGGTTAGACTTCACCTCACATACTTTGGAAGTTACCGAGAGAGACCAGTCCCTGGGAAAGGATGATTATGTTGGTAAAGTGGAGGGGCAGGGAAAAGGAGGAAGACTGTTGGCAAGATGGACTGACCCAGTGATGCAGCAATGGGCTCAAACCTAACAATCGTGAAGATACGAGATCAGGTGGTGTTTAGTTCTGTTGTACATAGGGTCTCTGCGTCAGAACTGACTTGACAGTGCCTAACGACAATGATAATGACATTTCGCCCTGAGAAGAAAGATAAGGCTTTCTGTTCCTGCAAACATTTAAAATCTCTGAAACCCAAAGGGGCAGTTTCACTCTGTCCTATGGAGTTGCTATGAGTTGAAATTGATGGCAGTGAATTGTTGAGTTACTGAAATATCACATTATTCTACTCAATAGATCTCTTGACCTGATTATTCTGGCTTAGGTCTTTATTTCTAAACACTGTCAACATCACCAAGCTGCTCCTGTTATTTGGACTGTGGCTAACTTCCTGTTCAACATTGCATACTCCTCTCTGCTGTCAATTCTTGGGACAAGTCTTTCAACTCAATTGTCACTATTTTGTTCTACTGTGGGCAAGACCTTCCTAAAGCTACTGGTATCTGCCATTGTTATGTAACTTTCTACACTTTGAACCCATCCCTACTGAAAACAAATTATTCATCACAACGACCTTCACTTGCAGCATGTGTAGTCTTTCTTGCACTAAACTAAACCAAACCCACTGCTTTTGGTTGGTTCTGACTCAGAGAGACCATATATAAAGTTTCCGAGATGGTAAATCTTTATGATAACGAACAGTCTCATCTGTCTCCGAAGGAGCAGTTTGGTGGTTTTGAACTTTGTGGCTAGCAGTCCAAGGTCAAAGCCCCAGGAATACCAGGGCTCCTAAATGATAAAAAGGAAGTGGCATTAAGCTTAAATGTAAGATTTTCAATGACTAAATTGCAGTCTAAAATAATAAAACAATTTAACCCTTTACCAGATATAAAACATCACTTTTCAAAATGTTTTCTAAACAAGGATGAATATAATTTAAAGACTATTAATGAGACAGGGTAGAGTCCTGGAATACCTTAAATGCAGTAGAGTGGGGGAGGGGAGGATGAAAAAATGCAATAGTGTGTGTGGTCATATATAAAAATCTAAAATATAAAAGAAATTAAAGTCTTATCTGTACAAAAGTACAAATGTCTAACAATGCAAAATTATTTAAAAATAAATTATGGTCTTCTCATGGTAACATTTCAGATAATCATTAAAAACCATGTTTTTAAAAATTAACATCAGAGCATAAGCACAAGTGGTGAAGAAAGCTGATGGTGCCCGGCTATCAAAAGATATAGCGTGTGGGGTCTTAAAGGCTTGAAGGTAAACAAGTGGCCATCTAACTGAGAAGCAACAAAGCCCACATGGAAGAAGCACACCAACCTGTGTGATCATGGGGTATCGAAGGGATCAGGTACCAGGCATCAAAGAACAAAAAAATCATATCATTGTGAATGAGGGGGAGTGCAGATTTGTGACCCAAGACCCATCTGTAGGCAACTGGACATCCCCTTACAGAAGGGTCACGGGGAGGAGACGAGCAGTCAGGGTGCAGTGTAGCAACCATGAAACACACAACTTTCCTCTACTTCCTAAAAGTTTCCTGCCCCCACCCTACCCCCACCACTATCATGATCCCAATTCTACCTTACAAATCTGGCTAGACCAGAGGATATACACTGGTACAGATAGGAACTGGAAACACAGGGAATCCAGGACAGATGATCCCTTCAGAACCAGTGGTGAGAGTAGCGGTACCAGGAGGGTGGAGGGAGAGTGAGGTGGAAAGGGGGAACTGATTACAAGGATCTACATATAACCTCCTTCCTAGGGGATGGACAACAGAAAAGTGGGTGAAGGAAGACGTCGGACAGTATAAGATATGACAAAATAATAATAATTTATAAATTATCGAGCGTTCATCATGAAGGAGGGGCGAGCAGGGAAGGAGGGGAAAAATGAGGAACTGATACCAAGGGCTCAAGTAGAAAGAAAATGTTTTGAAAATGATGTTGGCAACACATGTACAAATGTGCTTGACACAATGGATGGATGTATGGATTGAATAAGAGTTGTATGAGCCCCAATAAAATGATAAAAAAATTTATACTGGGGACCCATGATGGGTTAGAGGTGAGAAATTGACTATATAATTTTATCTTTTATAATGCTTCTTATAATACAAAGAAAGCATTAAGAATTTAAAAAAATAACATCAAGGTGATGGCTCCCAATTATAATAATGCAAACTCATGGCCATCGAGTTGATGCTAAGTCGTAGCAGCCCTACAGGACAAGAGTAGGACTGTCCTTGTGGGTTTCTGAGAATGTACCTTTTTTTCCTGATTGTATTTATTAACAGTTTTATTGTCGTCTAATTCACAAATCATACAATTCAAGAGTTCAGTTACACCAAGAAGAGTTGTATAATCATCACTACATTTTCTTCATTCTGTACTTATCTTATTAGCTCCCACATCCCCCCAACCTCCCCTGCCACACCCCCCACAAGAAGCCATCAACCTAGGAGATGGTACGTTCTGATGGGAGTAGAAAGCTTCAAGCCACCAATGAGTGACCAATGAGTGACTGGTGGTTTCCAAGTGCTGATCTTGCAGTTAGCAACCCAACTGTAAACTACGATACCGCCAGGGCTGCGATCTGCATGGTTCGCAGTTTTAAACAACCAGCAGCTCCTTGGGAGAAAGACTGGGCTTTCTACTTCTGTAAACATTTACAGCATGGACTCAATAGCAGTGAGTTTGGAATTTTTTATAATATATAGACAATAAAATTCTAATTTTGAAAAGTGTGTGTTTATATGTAGAAAAACTGTATCATTAAAACATTAAGATGTGTTCTTTTAGGTCGAGATTATGGACAATTTATTTTTTCTGTGTATTTTTCAAATGTATGCAATCATTAAACCATAGTTCTACTACTTTTACAAAGTGTTACCTACATATATTGTTGATAAATAAAATCAGAGCTACATCTTTAAAATGCTTATACAACAATAATTACAAAGTTCTACAAGTAAAGCTATTTAAAAAGATAAAATGTTAATTTTGAGATGACTCACTTTCACTCATGTTGAGGAATTCCTGATTAACCTCTTCATCTCCAGTCTTCTTGTTCTTTGACTTCTTAATGACATGAGCTCGATCATGGATATGATGACCAACAGCCATTTTTTCTAATCCACTGTCAGAGTCTCTCAAAGTTCTCCTGGTTTCCTTTATCTGTAAAAGTAAAGCAAATAAAAATTTGGAATTTTTAAAAAATACAGAATGAAAATAATTCTAAATTAGTCAGGTCCTGATTATTTGTAGCATTAAGGTCATATATCTACTGTGGATCTACATAAATCAACTAAAGATCCACCACCAACTAGATGTAAAGGGAACCAGAATCCTCACAACTGGAACAACATCATGCAGTAAGCATTAAAAATGTTGAAGTTGTCAAGGATTTCATCCTGCTCGATCTACAGTCAGTGCTCACAAAAACTGCAGACAAGAGATCCAATGATGCACTGCACGGGTGAATGTGTGGCACATAAGGCCTAGTTTAAAGTGTTGAAAAGTAAGGATGTTATTTTAAGGACAGAGCCATGGTATTTTAATTGTCTTAAATGCATGTGAAAGTTGGACACTAAGGAAGACTGAAGAAGAATCTACGCATCTGAATTATGGTGCTGGCAAAGAATATTGAAAGTGGCCTGCCAAAATGACAAACTTGTCTTTGAACAAATACAGCTAGCTATATTGATCGTTAGAGGCAAGGATGGTGAAACTTGGTCTCATGCACTTTGGACATGTTGTCAGGAGAGACCAGCCCCTCTAAGAGGGCATCATGCTTGGTAAAGTAACAGGGAAGCAAAAATGAGGAAGACTCTCAACAAGCTGGATTAACACACAGTGACTGCTTCAATGGGCTCACACATAAAAACAATTGTGAGCATTTGGGAGGGTGGCAAAGAACCGGGCAGGGTTTTGTTCTGTTGTACATAGGGTTGCTATGAGGTGGAACCGACTCAACAGCACCAAACAACAGGAAAAGACACCCAAGGAGGTGCAGATAGAGAACACCATCAACTCAGTAAACACCACAAAAAAGCCAAACTCGCTGTCATCGAGTCAGTTCCAACTCACAGGGTAGAACTGCCCCCGTGAGTTTCCAATATTTAACTCCTTTAGGAGTAGAAAGTCTCATCTTTTTTTCTGAGGAATGGCTGGTTTCAAACTGCTAACCTTTTGGTTAACAGTCCAATATGCAAGTCACTATGTCACCAAGGTTCTGGTGACATAGTGGGTTATACTTTGACCTGTTAATCACAAAGGTGAACACTTTGAGACCAACACCCTCTCTGGGAGAGAAAGATAAAGGTCCCATAAGAATTTAGTCTCACAAACCCACAGAATTCTGTCTTATTGGGTCACTATGAGTCAGAATTGACTTGATAGCCGTGGAATTTGTCAGTTTTAATGTCTTTCCCTCCCCACGTCCATTCCACCACAGTACCAGATCAAATTTTAACGATTAAGATTTAGAAAGCTCTAAGAATTCTTAGAAAATACTTACACCTCCTGGAGCCCTGCGAGTCTGAGTTGAAGCCTGGAAAACCTTTGGTGGTTCATCGCCTACTTTGGAATAGGTCATAACCGAGGAGGAACAAAATGAATGTCCATTTGGATCCATTGAAAGCTGACCCTAAAGATAATTACATGAATCATAAATTCAGAGAGCTAGTTTAATCATGTGAAGAATTAATTCCAGAAGGATTCCAGTAAATAACAAAATTAGCTAGAGGTCCTAGTGAGGATACTATAATGTAAGTGTAATATATCAAAATGGTACCCCAGAGAGGTCCAATCTCTATTAAGTAATATTGTACACTCTCCTTGTGAGAAATACAAGAGGCAACTCCTTTGGAGATTTAAGTCTTCTATCATCATTTAGATTTATGTACAAACAGTGTGCCCTGCAAATCTCTGATACATTTTTTCATTAGTAGATCCTTGTGAGCAATTTTACAAATATTTAGTCAAACACCAAGAAGTTTCAGACCTCCTGTGGGCACCAGATTGCTACATTATTAGAATTAATAATGCCATACATTTGGGCATTCTGAATGATGTACAGAATTCAGACATGATTAGTAATGTAAGTTACATTTCAGAGATAGAATCATGTTATTATTTCCAATAAAACCGTTTTTACTTTTTTTAAAAATCATTTTATTGGGGGCTCATACAATTCTTATCACAATGCATACATATATCAACTGTGTAAAGCACATGTGTACATTCATTACCCTCATCAGTCTCAAAACATTTGCTCTCCACTTAAGCCCCTGACTTCAGCTCATTTTTCCCCTCCCTCCCCACTCTCCCCTCCCTCATGAACCCTTAAAAATTATTATTTTGTCATATCTTACACTGTCTGACATCTTCCTTTCACCCACTTTTCTGTTGTCCATCCCCCAGGGAGGGGGTTATATGTAGATCTCTGTAATCATTTGTCCCTTTCTACCCCACCCTTCCTCTACCTTCCCAGTATCACCACTCTCAGCATTGGTCCTGAAGGAATCATATGTCCTGGATTCCCTGTGTTTCCAGTTCCTATCTGTACAAGTGTACATCCTCGGGTCTAGCCAGATTTAGTGTGCTTCCTCCATGTGGGCTCCATTGCTTCTGAGCTATATGGCCACTTGTTTACCTTCAAGCCTTTAAGACCCCAGATGCTATATGTTTTGATAGCCAGGCACCATCAGCTTTCTTCACATTTGTTTATGCACCCGTTTTGTCTTCAGCGATTGTGTTGGGAAGGTGAGCATCATGGAATGCCAATTTAATAGAACAAAGTATTCTTGCATTGAGGGAGTACTTGAATGGAGGCCCAATGTCCATCTGCTACCTTAATACTAGACCTATAAATATATGCACGTAGATTTATTTCTCCATCTTCATATATACATATATTCACATATGTACATGCCCTTAGTTAGACCTCTATAAATGCCCTTTGCCTCCTAGCTCTTTCCTCTATTTCCTTTTACTTTCCTCTTGTCCCACTATCATGCTCAGTCTTCATTTGGGTTTCAGTAATTCCTCTCAGTTACATTACCCTTGATCATGCCCTACCAGGCCTCCTAGACCCTCCTCACCAAATCGGTGGTGATAAATCATTAAATCATTTATTGTTCTCTTGGCCCTGGATTTGTTAACACCACTTCCTTTACCCCCACCTTCCCCTTTCCCATCCCCCCCAACTGTCGGTGCTGTTGTTTTCTCCTCCAGATTATTCATCCACCCTATCTCATTTAGACAGACCTGCAGATATAGTAACATGCACAAAAACAAGACAGTGCAAAACCAAGCAACAAAAGAAAACAAAATAACAACAAAAAGCCAATGACAAAAACAAAAGAAAAAAAATACCACAACAACAAAAAAAGAAAAGCTTGTTAGTTAGTTCAAAGGCTGTTTGTTGGCCTTTAAGAGTGTTTTATGGTCAAGTCTGATGGGGTGCCAAGACCTGGCCCCAAGTCTCTTTTTGGTATTCCCTGGTGACTTAGTTGCTCTGTTCCCCTTGCTGTTCTGTTCCTCAGTGTGGTAGGATCAGATCAGGCACAATTCCCACACTATGTCTCCAGTATTGTTCCCTGTAGGACTATGGGTCAGTAAGGGATCTCGTCTCATAGGGGGGTGGGGCAGCCATATGGTCTTCTCTGTGGATTGGCTCCTCTGAGCAGGAATATCATCTTCAAGGCCTGGTGGGCCAGGATGTACTCCACTCTCTCTACCTGGCCCCTTCATTTGCTCCTGTGTGTTCTGATCAGATGAGTCCGTCTCCTTGAGCTGACACTTCAGTGCTATCCTCTGAAATACATTCTTGTGGGGGGAGGGGACAGGTGTCCATGTAGCTGGGATTGGGGCCAGCCCCTCAGACCTCTCTACTGGTTCCCTACTCCATACCAGCATGTTGCATTCACAACTTGGGAGCACTAGGTTGAAGTCTGGTCCTTTTTTCCCTGTGGAGATATAAACAATACCCTCCCCTTGGGTGGGTTAGTGCCCTGTGCTCCTGCTACCAATTTTTTTTTCCTTTCCCCCACTCGTTTTTAGTTGCCTACCAAATCCCTGGATTTGGTCTGGCCCTTGCCATACTGCCTGGTCCTTGTCCCAGGAATGTTTGTATACAGTAGCTTTTCCCATATGCCCCTTTTGCAATTTTTTTAAGCTTACCTCAGCGGACTCATGTTGTACTTGTCCTTTTGTGCTTGGCTTACTTTGCTTAGCATCATTTCCTCCAGTTCTTCCCATCCAGTGATGTGCTTCATACGTTCATCACTGTTTTTTAGCTAAGTGCAGTACTCCACTGTACACATGTACTACAGTTTTTAATCCACTTGTCAGTTGGTCGAAATTTGGGTTGTTTCCAACTCCTTGAAATTGTGAACTGTGCTGCGATGAACACTGGAGCTCAGATGTCTGGCTGTGGTTTGTTTCTGGCCTCCTCTGGGTATATATATGCCCAGTAAGGGGACTGCTGGGTCGTATGGTAGTTCAATATCCATCTGTATTAGATATTGCCAGATCGATTGCCATAGTGGCTGTACATACCTATAGGTCCACCAGAAGTGGATGAGAATTCCTGTCTCCCCACAGCCCCTCCAACCAACACTTGTTGCTTTCTGATTTTTTGAATTGGGCTATCTTTGAGGGTAGTTAGGGAGTATCTCATAGATGTTTAAATTGGCATATCTCTTATGGGTAAAGATCAGGAACATTTTCTCATATGTTTATTGGCCATTTGGATTTCTGGCCCCTATCAAACTTCTTGTTCAGGGGCCAATTGGTTTTTTTTGAGATACCCAATTGGGTTTTTTTTTTTTTAATTTTTGGAAGCTGGCAGAGTATTGTAGATTTTAGTAATAAGGCCTTTTTCTGATATGTCATTGCTAAAGATGTTTTCCCAGTCCATGGACTCTTATTGCTCTCTTGGTGAATCCGTTCAATGTACACTAGTGCTTTATCTCCAGTATATCCCACTTGTCAATTTGTGCCTCCTCTGTGTGTGTCCTTCTTTATTTCTGATAGCCTATGTATTCCCTGTGCCAAAGTTCTCAAGTTGGTCCCAATTCCCTCATTGATCGCCCTAATAGTTTGGGGTTTAACTTCAAGGTCTGTGATCTACCTTGAGTTTATTCTTGTGCATGGAGTGAGATAAGGGTCTTGCTTCATTTTCTGCAGTAGATATCCATTTTTTTTCTAGCACCACTTGCTTAAAAGGGCATCTGCTTCCCACTGGATATTTTGGGGGCACATATCAAAGATCAGTTGTCTGTATGCTGATGATTTTATTTCTTTTCCATTGGTCTGAGTATCAGTCATTGTACCAATACCATGCAGTTTCGACAACTGTGGCTGTATAATATGTGCTAAAGTCAGGTAAAGCAAACCCTTCCACTGTCTTTCCTCTTGAAGAGTTCTCTTCTAATTCTGGGCTTCTTCCCTCCCTATGAAATTGGTAATCAATTTTTTGATTTCTTTGAAGAAAGATGAGGGTAATTATTATCAGGATTGCATTAAACTTATGTAGTGCCTTGAGCAGAACTGACATCTTGACGATATTGAGTCTTCCAATCCACAAGCATGGGATATTCTTTGATTTGTTGAGGTTACTCTTGGTTTCTTGTAATAGTGTTATGTAGTTTTCCTCATATAGATTTTTTGTTCTTTTATTAGTCAGGTATATCCCTAGATATTTCAATTTGTGCTTGGCTATTGTGAAGGGTACCACCTTTTTGGTCTCCTTTTCTGTGTTCTTATCCGATGTGTATAGCAGTCCATTGGACTTCTGTTTGTTGATCTTGTATCCTGCCCAACTCCTCTATTGCTTCCAGTACTCCCCTTGTGGAGCTTTTGGGAATGCCCATATATAAAATCATAGCATTTGAAAATAATGATGATTTCACCTCTTCCTTACCCAGATGAATACCTAAGATATCTTTTCTTTGCCTTAGTTAAATAAGAGTGGGGACAATGGGCATTCTTGTCTGGTCCCTTTTTTCAGTAGGATTGTGTTAGTCTTTTATCCATTGACTACCACGTTGGCTGTTGGTTTTTCATGTAAAGCTTATATTGTCTTGAAGAATTTTCTTTCCATTCCTATCTTCTCATGTGCCTTAAACAGCAATTGGTGTTGGATGTTGTCAAATGCTTTTGCTGCTTGTCATGTGGTTCTTATAGTTTTTCATGTCAATGTGGTGAATGATACTAATGGTCTTTTGTATGTTGAACTATCCCTGCATCCCTGGGATCAGAGTTATACTAGCTTCATAGAAGGAGTTTGGGAGTTTTCCATCTTTTTTTGTGTTCTGGAAGAGTTTGTGTAGGAGTGGTGTTAGTTCTTCCCTAAATGCTTGGTAGATTTCTCCTGTGAAGCTTTCTGGTCCAGGGGATTTTTTGGTTGGTAATTCCTTGATAAACTTGTCTATTTCTTCTATTGCTATGGGTCTGTTGAGATTCTTGACATCCTTTGGGGATAGTCTAGGGAGGGATTGTTTTTCCAAGAATTTGTCCATGTCTTCCAATGTTGAATTCATTGGAGTACAATCCTTCATAGTACTGTGTAATTATCATTTGGATTTCCTTGGGATCTGTTGTAATGTCCCCTCTTTCATCCCTCATTCTTGATACTGAAATTTGTTCCCTCCTTTCTTTGGTTAGGTTTGTCAGCGGTCTGTCGATTCTGGTTATCCTTTCAAAGAACCAACTTTTAGCAGCATTAATTTTTTCCATAGTTTTATTTTCTCTCTCCTGAATCTCAGACCTGATTTTTATTATTTCTTTTCTCTTGTTATTAGGATTGTCCTGCTGACTCTGTTCTAGTTGTTGTAAATTTTGTGCTAGCCTATCAATCATGAGTCTCTCTCTGTTTTTCAGGTGTGCATGTATTGCTAAGAAACTTCCTCTGATGACTGCCTTTACTGTGTCCCATAAGTTTGGTATGTTGTGTTCTCATTCTCGGTTTCTAGAAATTTCCTAATTTCATCTCTGATCTGTGCCAGTACACACTCCTTTTGCAGAAGAGAGTTATTCATCCTCCAATTGTTTGCTCTTACTTTCTTCATCTTCCTTTTGTTGATTGCCAGCCTTATTGCACAGTGGTCAGAGAGAAAGGTCTGTATGATATCAGTGTGCTTCAATTGATGTAGATTTACTTTATGCCCCAGCATGTTGTCTATCTTCGAATATGTGCCATGCGGGTTTGAAAAGAATGTGAATTTTTGGTATTTAGATGAAAAGCTCTGTAAATATCTATTAGGTCAAATTGTCTAATTGTGGTGTTTAGATCTCTAGCTTCCTTGTTGAGTTTCTTTACTTGTAATCTGTTTCTCAAGAGAGCAGTGTATTGAAGTCACCCACTATAATTGTTGAGGCTGTGATTTCTTTTTCATCTTTTGGAGTGTTTGGTTGATGTATTTGGCGGGTCTCTCATTCGGGGAATATATGTTTACAGTGCTTAGTGGTTCTTTGCTACCATTCCCTTGAGCATTATAATGTCCCTTCTTACCTCTTTTTATGGTTTGCAATTTGAGGTTAATTTTATCCGAGATTAGGATTGTAATCCCTACTTTTTTTGAATTGCTGTTTGCTTGGTACCTTAGCCTATTTTTGTCTGTATCGTTGAGATGTGTCTCCTGTAAGCAGCAGATTGATAGGTTGTGTTTTCTAAGCCAGTCTGCTAGCCTCAGTCTTTTAATGACTGAGTTCAGTCCATTGATATTCGGGTTATTATCTCCATCTGTGGACTGTTATTATTTTTATGTTAATATTATAAGTAGAAAAGTGAGCATGTTAACTCACTGCCATCGAACTGATGCCAACTCATAATCACCGTATAAGACAGGGTAGAATTGCCCCTGTGAGTTTCTGAGTCTCTTAACCGTTTTAGGGGAACAAAAAGCTCTGTCTCCCTCGGACTAACTGGTGCTTTTGGAAAGACTGACCTTGAAGTTAGCAGCCAAAGGCATTTAGTAACAGTTTATAAATATTTGTACCGCATAGAACTAATCTAGTATGTAAACATAATGTCTGAAAATTCTAAGTTGTTAAAAGCCTTTTTAGACACTTTTAATTTCATAGATGCTTCAACTTCTTTTATTTTAGTAAACAAATTACAAATAAAAATAGGTAAGTTGTAACTGACTTGTCAAAACACCATTTTTGAGGTAGGATTTTAGAAAGTCTTTTCAAAGATTAACTCACGCTACTTTTCAAACTGTAAATGATGAAATCCGTGATTTTTGAAATACAAGATCAGTGTTTTTGAAACATGAACTAAAATAGAGAACACTAACACTGTGTGTAGTGTAAATAGAGCACTATCAGGCAAGTGTTGGACTGCTAACCTCATTCATGGTCAGAGGCTCAAACCCACAAGACAAGATAAGGCCCGTCAGGTCCTGTAAAGATGGAAAGCTTTGGGAACTCTGTATAGGATTGCTATTAGTCAAAATTGGCTTGACAGCAGTGGATGGATATAAATAGTATGATTACTTTTTAATGAACTTTTTCTTTCAGGTATATTTATTTATAAAGTACACAAATATAGCACATTTATGTTGGGAATCATGCACACACATACACACATATATTTTAACCATTGTGGATGATGCTTAACAAAAGCGTGAAAGTCACTGTAATATAAGGCGTTAATAACTATAAACAGCATTTTCTTTTTAAAATCATTTTATTGGGAGCTCGTACAACTCTTATCACAACCATCCATTGTTTCAAACACATTTGTACATTTGTTGCCATCATCATTCTCAAAACATTTTCTTTCTACTTGAGCTCTTGGTATCAGCTCATTTTTTCCTCCTCCCTTCCCGCCCCCTGCCCCCCTCACAAACCCTTGATAATTTATAAATTATTTTGTCATGTCTGACATCTGGCTGGCATCTCCCTTCACCCACTTTTCTGTTGTCTGTTTCCCGGGGAGGGGGTTATATGTTGATCCTTGTGATGGGTTCCCCATTCTATCCCACCTTCCCCTTCCTGGTATCGCTACTATTACTGGTCCTGAGGGGTTTATCTATCCTGGATTCCCTGTGTTTCCAGTTCTTATCTGTACCAGTGTAAATCCTTTGGTCCAGCCTGATTTGTAAGGTAGAATTGGGATGATAGTGGTGGTGGGGTAGGGGGAGGAAGCATTAAAGAACTAGAGGAAAGTTGTATGTTTCATCATTGCTACACTGCACTCTGGCTCATCTCTTCCCGTGACTCTTCTGTAAGGAGATGTCCAGTTGCCTACAGATGGGCTTTGGGTCTCCACTCCTTACTGCCCCTCATTCACAATGATATGATTTTTTTTGGAAAACAGTATTTTCATCTGTTTATACTTAGTACTTACAAAGTTCCTTTGTAACTCCTGAAAACCATTTCGCATATTGAGCATCATTCGGTCCATTGCCTGAAAAGGGCTGACATCTGTATGCTACAGGATATTAGGAAGTATGTTATTAACTACAACACAAAAGAAACAAATCAATCTTCCTAAAGCATCTAATCTTTATTTTCTAGATTCATGCAGTGGGATCTCATGCGACAACGAATGAGACAAATGTAAAGACTAAAAATGAAAGAGATTAAAGGACAGAATAGAAGTACAAAAGCCCAAAGAGTCAACATATCAATGATTACAGAGTTGCAAGACTATAACCAAACAGACATGAATGAAGTATGCTGGTGTGGGTCAGTTCTAGCATAAAACATTCCTCACGTTTTTCACTCTTCCCTTTCACTACCCCTCCTCACAAATAAGGACAATCCCGGCTGGTAGGAGTGATCCCTTGAGCAGCCAGTCCTCATCTTACCCTTGCTGGTCAAGGTAATGAAGGCCAATCCACTGTACTAATGGTCTTCAGTTTGCTGCTTACTACTAAAATGACTCAGGAGGGTAGCTCCCTGACATATGCCCCTTTAGAAGAATGCTTAAGGATTTCTCTAGAAAAGTGGTTCTCGACCAGGAGCAATTTTAACTCCCAGAGGACATTTGGCAACAACTGTACAATACACCATGGGCTCTACCAGAAGAATGCACAAATCAGTCTTAGAAGAAATACAACCAGAATGATCTTGCCAAATAAAGATGACAAGACTTCAGCTTTCTTACTCTGGAAACATCATCAGGAAAGGCTCATTAATAGACAAAGCATCATGCCAATGAGATCATGCCAATGAAAACTATGGAAACCCCTCAAGGGGACAGGCTTACACAAGTCACAACAATGGACAAGTCACAACACAGCAACCGTCTTGTCGATGGTACAGGGCCAGGCAAAGTTTCATACTGCTAGACTGCCATGACTCAGACCAAAGCAGCATCAATTGACA
Source organism: Tenrec ecaudatus (assembly GCF_050624435.1). Taxonomy (NCBI): domain Eukaryota; kingdom Metazoa; phylum Chordata; class Mammalia; order Afrosoricida; family Tenrecidae; genus Tenrec; species Tenrec ecaudatus. Next base: position 156,856,031 of record NC_134533.1, on the reverse strand, counting down.
ACATAACGAGTTTTGGTTGTCATAACTGGGCATGGGGTGAGGCTAAAGGGTGGGGGGGGGGCGGTGATACTACTGGAATCCAGACAGAAGTCAGGCATGCTAGGAAACATTCTATATTGCATAATACATTCCCTAACCTCACCCCAATAAATAATTATCTGGTCCACAATGTATATAGTATCAAGGCCGAGAAACTTTGCTCTAGAAAAACCCATTGATTTGTTTTTTATCAGTGTAACACTCATCAGAAAATAAAAGTAAACACATTCAAGTGTGTAATCCAATGAACTATTATTGTAAACTGACAGCACCATTTTTTGGCTAAATGACCTCCTCTGCTCAAAGACAAGTCTTCTGAACCCTGTGAAACACTTGGCTTAATGTTTAGTATTTCATCTACTCTAGAATTTCTTGTGCTGTGTGTCAAATTTATGGCCTCACTAAAACAACTTCAAAGGCCTATTTGTCTCCTTATTTTCTATTGGGATTTTTACTATCAGTAACAATGAGGACTAGACAGAAAATTAAGATGCCTGTTTAGAGGAAACAATACATCCGAGAACCAAAAAAACACATTTAGGAGATACTGATCTATCTCTATCTACACAAAGGACTAAGCAGCATTAATCTACATTTCAGAGATTCAACACAATTCTGGTAATATCCTAATTTTTTTGTTTTAAGGTTGATGATCAGAGCCAAAGAGACCCAACTCACCAGAGATGAAAAGGCTAGCTCAAAACAGAGGAAGAAGATGAAAATATTATACATTTGTGTGTATTCTATCTTATTCTCGATTCACTGAGCAAATTGGCCATAAAAAGCCTGCCTTTGCTCTGGAGTGGCCCAATACCTTGCAGAAAAAAGTGGGGGGACAATTGAAAGATTCCAGGAGGATCGCAGGCAAGTCTTCAAAAACTTATGCACATGCTCTACTTTCTCTTGATTCAGGATAGTTGGTTCCTTCTCATTGTTTAAATGCCACCTTCTTGGAAAGGCCTTTCCTGCCCAACCCATCTAGAATAAACCCCACTTCACCTCCCACTGTCTCTATTTCATTATTTTGCTTCATTTCCTTCAGAGGACTTCTACTACCTGAAGTGATTTTGTTTACTATTTTCTCTCTCCATAAACTGTGAGGACAGGACTAACTTATCTTGCCTCAATTTATTGCTGAATGAACGAAAAAATAACTTCTGTTCCAAACACTGTATGTTTGCCTGATAATTCCACAGATGCCTCAAAGCAAAACAGCCAAAGTAGAGGTTGATTGCTCTGACCACCCCCCCCCCCTCACACTTGCACTGCTCGGCCTCTCTGCTCTTTAGTTTCCAGTGGCATTCACATCTAATTCTTCATACCAGAGAGATGGAAATTACACTTATGTGTTCCCTCTTTATTACAACTTAATCAATAATCAAAATTTGATTGTCTCACCAGATGAGACCATTTCTCCTTTCCCCAATGCTATCACCAATGTAGAAGTTATTACGTAGTAGGTTAATGCTTCAACAGCCTACAGACTTCCCTGCCTTTACTCCCCCTTCTAATCCAACTTCCTCTGCAGGCACTGTGAGCTTCTGAAAATGAGGATTTGCCTCTATTACTGCATTTGCACAGTAACATCACCTATATCCTCTGCTCTTGAAGATAATGTCCACATTACAAAATGAATCTAAAAAGTCCCAGGTTACCTCTCCATCCTCATTTATACTTACCCCTTAACACACAAGTAAACTAAGCAACTCTGAGCTCCCTACCCTCCAGGTGTTTGCACATGCTGTTTCCTCTTCAGAGAACACTGTTCCTGTCCACCCCCTGGTTTTCCTGGGCAACTCCTATTATGCCTCAGGTTCAGGAAGCTTTCCCGATGGGCCTCCATCACTCACCTCCCCCATCCAAAAAGTCTGGATTAAGTGTTCTCTTGTACTAGTGCTTAACTTCCTAAGCATTTTACTGCTAACTCTGTGTTCCAATTATTTTTCCCCCCATCATCATATGTCTCCCTAAAATATGGTCAGGAAAATCCTGTTACATGTCAAACGTTTTGGAGGCAAATGAGGCCTGTGAAGCACAAAGAGATTAAAGAGAAACTTTTACAATGGATCCATAGCAAATGTCCCCAGTTCATGCTATGCCGTGCTATCCCTCCGAATGTTTAAGGGTCTGTTGGAAACCGCCAATCCAGAAAATGGGACCTAAACCGCAGAAACATGGGTGGGAGAAAAGTTGGGTGCAGAGCTGTCGAGTCAGTAAAGGGGCCAGAAAAGATAATACAGACAAGATGGTGACAGACACTGGCAAAGATGGCACCCATCCAGAAATTGACAAAATGGAGTCAATTCATCTGTAATTTGATGGTTCTCCACTTTATAGAAATCATCATGAGCATGACAGCTAAATACAATGTTGGAGTTTCCTTTGTAAATTAAGTGAGTATTCATCAAAGTGACTTTGTGTTTTGAAGATTTATTTTGTGTATTTTATATGACCTACTTTCAAAGATACGTCTAAACACTCTAAGATAAATTTAATACATTAAGTAGAGGTTTTCAATAAGAATACTAAAAAGCCATTATGGAAATTAGTGATGCTGCATGCCAAATCAGTCAGCTTGAGTTAATAAAAAACACGTATTTGTCAGCAAAGATTGCTATGATGGTGTTTCTCATGATACGAACCATGCCACCAAAACTGCCAAAGGGCACAAGAGAATTACTCATTGCCTAAAAAAAAAAAAATCCATTTAATTTTGGCTATATTTATTTTGCAATACCTGAGAAAGAAATGCAATATATCATTACATAGCTCAGAGCTAACAAAATTACAGAACCCTTTTAATCAAAAATAACTCAACATATATTTTTAAAATCATTTGCTTTTTATTCATCGTGGAGCCTGACAAGGAGAAAAGTAGATTTCTGCAGGCAAACAGGAAGACTATATGTCACTTTTAAATATTAGTACTCTACTCTTTATTAAATACAGCTGAAAGAAAAAGTATTTACTATGGAGTAAGATAAATATTTCCCCCAGGAAATATGAAATTCATACCAAGACTAATTAAAACATAAGGCTACCATGATAAGATTAAATCATTTTTCCTTTGCTCAACTATTTCATATTTTTAGGTCAGTTAATCTTGCCAGAATTACTAAAAATAAATTTTTATCTACATTAATAACATTTCAAAAGCTTACCAGAGTTGGTTATAAATTTAATGACTGCCTCCCAAAAACTTAATTTAGACTTTAGAAAGGATCATATATAGTTCTAAAAATATTTAATTTCTTGATAAGGAAAACTAGGCTAACTACAAGTGGAATAATAAAAATTAATAGTTCACAACTTCTATTCCTCAACATATACAGATGAGTAAATATAATTTTTGATACAGACACTTGGGAATTAAAATTTTTCACTACTTAGATTTCAAAATTGAAAATAAAATTTGAGTTCCTGGGGAAAATAGTATATGTAGAGTTTTACCATCATTCACTCATAATTTTCTCCCTGTGCAATTTATGTTAAAAAATAAAGAACGGTGCACTTACATTAAGCTGTATACTGTTATCAGCTGAAGCATACACACAATGTACATATAGAATATGAAAGAACCAGCAGGAAAATGTCTATGCCTATTTCTTTTTATTGAAAGGAAGAACAGACTTTAAGCTGATTCTGACATTATCACTCAGATCAAATGTCATAGAATCACATGTCATTTCCAGAGCTACAAGTTACTTTCTTCAATAAATTAACAGATTAAATTAGCTTTTAAAAAAATGCCATCAAGTCGATACCAACTCATAGCGACCCTATAGGACAGAGAAGAGCTGCCCATGTGAGTTTCTGAGATGGTCATGTTACAGAAGTAGAAACTTCCGACTTTCTTCCATGGAGTAGATGGTAGTTTCTAACTGCTGACCTTGTGGATAGCAGCCCAAACTCAAACCACTACACGCCTAGGGCTCCTTTGAATAAAACTAGTCCTCATAAAATGGGCAACTGGTTTAAAATAGTCCCATAAAATTATGCACTGAAGAAAATGCTAAGAACACAAACATTAGAAAATGTACAACTGGTACTTCCACGAGAATGAAATGTGCCAAGACCTGGAGTTAGTAAAGGCAAACAGAAAGAATATGCTCAGCATTTCTGAAGCTGAAAGAACTGAAGAAAAATTCAAGCTTTTTGTTGAAATATTGAAGAATTCTATGGACAAGGCAATGACAAATGCAGGAAGCATCAAAATGCAGATGGAAGTAATACACAACATGCCACAAAGAATTAGTTGTCTTTCAACCATTTCAAGAGGTGGCATATGATTTAGAACCAATGGTACTGAAGGAACAGATGTATACTGCACTCATGGAATTAGCAGGGGAAAAAAAGCAGAGGAGGGACCCCAGGTTTATGGGATACTTAAAGAAATGTTTCAAAAAACTGATGCATGGCTGGAAGTTAGTCTACACTGACAAATTTGGAAGACAGTTCTCTGGCCAACCAACTGGAAGATGTCTACATTTCTGCCCATTCCAACGAAACGTGACTGAATAGACTGTGAGTTTATCACACAATCTTATTAATATATTAAATCAAGTGAACTTTTTCTGAAAATAATTAAAAATGGTTGCAGTAGGAAGTTGTTTGAAGTTCAAACTGGATTTAGATGAGAATCATTGCTGACATCAGATGGATTTTGGCTGAGAGCAAAGAATACTAGAAAGGTATTCGCTTGTGTTCCGTTGATGATCCAAAGATAACCAATTGTGTGGATCATAAAAAAATTATTTATAACATTGCAAAGAATTGGAATTCTAAAACCTTTAACTGTGCTCTTGTGGAATCTGTATATAGAACGGGAAGTAGTTGTTCAAACATAACAAGGTAATAACGCATGTTTACAATCAGGAAAACTGTGCATCAGGGTTGTATCCATTCACTATACTTACCGCATATGCTCGTGTATAAGCTGAGCTTTCCAGCACATTTTTATGCAGTTTGTGTGGTAAAATTATGTGCTCAGCTGATATTCAGATCGGCTTATACTCGAGTAGATACGGTACCCAATATGTATACTGAACAAATCATCCGAGAAGTTGGACTATGTGAAGACAACAGGCATTAGGATCAGAGAAAGGTTGAATAATAACCTGCGATACACAGATGACACAAATTTGCTTGCTCAAAGTGAAGAGGATTTGAAGCATAAAATTTAAAGACTACACCCCTCCGTATGGATTCCAACTCAATGTAAAGAAAACAAAATTCCTCACAACTGAACCAATAGACACCACCGTGTTAAATGGAGAAAAGATTGAAGTTGTCACGGATTTTCTTTTACTTGGATTCACAAGCAATGCTCATGGAAGCAGCAGTCAAGTAAGCAACTTATTGCACTGCATCTTTATCATCATTACTTTATAATAGAAATGCATACTACTTGATTTTAGAGGCCAGAGAGATTTCTTTAAAGCGTTCAAGAGGAAAGATGTCACATTGCGGACTGGCACCTCAACTGCATGGGAAAGCTGGACAATGAATGGGAAACACCGTGGAGAACTGATGCCTTTTAATTAGGGTGTTGGTGAAGAAGATGGAACATCTCATGGGTTGCCAGATCCAGAAGAACTAACAAATCTACCCTAGAACATGCATAGGCAAAATGCTGCTTAGAAGCAAGGATGGGGTTTGTTTTATATAATTTGGCCTTGCTATCAGGAGACTCTAGACCCTGGGGAAGGAGATCATTCCTGGTAAATAGAGGGGCAGCAACAAAGAGGAAGACTGTCCTCAATGAGAGGGACTGACACAGGGCTGCAACAATGGACTCAAACAGAACACTACTGTAATGATGGGGCAGACCAGAGGGTTTAGTTCTGTTGTACATACAGTGGCTATGAGTTGGAACCACCCAGACTGCACCTAACAACAACCAAAGCACAGAGAAATTATTTTAATCAACACTATCTAAATATCCTTAAAGCTCTTGCTTTAATAATTCTTTTTTTGTATTTTGCTTGTTATGAATTATTTTTAAAGTAACCTTAGGGGAGAAAATTTCTGGTGGTACCATAATGGCTTCCTCATAGTATTCATGAAATTAAATATGAATGTTTTTCGGAAAAGGTAAAACAGTATAAATTTTTATTAAACGTTTACAGACTAGGATAGAGCCAGCATACCCAAAAAGCCTGTTTTATTGGCTCTGTGCTTTTTAAGTTCATCATTTTCTGTAGTCTGTTGCTCATTTGTGTTCCAACAATTTTATCCAATATCGACTGTTAGAAAAGTCAAGTTGAGACACAATATTCTTTTAATTATTGATGAAAAATTTAAATATGTTATTTATAGTTAGATATATACTTACCAAATATATCACACCCTGGGGGCAAAAAGAAGCATCGCATCTCACCAATATAAAGGAGACCCTATGCATTCTAGAAGTGCAGTAAAGTCAGTTTTGGCTGAGAGAACGATTGTTGCCTCCGACTGCCCTAGAACAATACCAAGTACCCTTGGGCTGGCAAAGGATTTTCAGTGAGAACAAGAAAAATATGCTTTACAAAGATAGTTGTTACATTATAATAAAGAGAAATGTATACAGGTTGATTATAGAAGCCAGAGACAAATACATACTACCAAACAGTATTTATTATTTTAAGAATATCTACATTTATGTAGTCCATGATTATTAAAAAGGTTTGGTCCAAATCTGATACAGTAAAAATAGACTTCCTTACTTTCAATAGGTAGATCAATATTGCACATTTTCTTATAAAAATGTTTAAAGACATGATTATAAGTAAGAAAAAGGATGAGCAGTTCACATACATGATCGTTGCCGCTGACTCAAGACAACCTTACGTATAATAAAAGAAAACACTGCCTGGGACTTACTGGATTCAGAAGGCTTAGCCTGTTTTCAGCCTGTTGTTGAAGCTAGTGCGTCCGTACAGCTCACTGAGAGTTTTTCTCATCTTCCTCGGCCCTCTATCTTGTCAGTGCTGTTCTTTTCTAGCAACTGGTCTTTCTCGAGCACTTACAATTAGTGTTTTTCTCATTAGCAATGATTTTTAAGTAAATGCTGTGGGGTCTATTTGCAGGACTATAGTTCTGCTGTTCATTATAGTAGTCCACTAGCTACATGTGACTATAATTAATTTTTAAAAATTCTTTAGTAGCACTAGTCACATTCACGTGTACAGCAGCAACCTGTGGCTAGTGGTTTCCATACTTAACAAAGCAAATTTAAAACATATTCATCATCTTGAAAGTTCCATCAGGTAGCCCTAGTCTAGAGATTTTTTTTTTTTAAAAAGTCCATTACCATCACGTTGATTCTGACTCACGGTGACCCCATGTGGTCACAATAGGTCCCCAATTTATTTGACCTAACATCTCCTTTTCAGGAAAAAAACCCAACAAAACAATTACTCAGCATCCCCTGGCAATTAATACATTTTGAACTATTAACTGCAATCCAGGATAAAGCGTAGGTATCTGCTTTTGCAATGCCCCTCAGATCAGTCCAGCATCCCGCGGGGCCACTATAGCTCTCTTTGGGAAACAATGGAACAGAACTCGACTTCATAAGGTTTCCAATGGCTTATATTTTAATGGTGGATAGTCAGGTCTTTCTTGCAAAGTACCTCTGAGTAGAAGTGAACTTTCAATCTTTTGGTTAGCAGTTAATGATTGGGTGCTCCTTCCCAATAGATATTAAAAACCACTGCCATCAAGTTGATTCCAAATCATAGTTTCCAAGGCTATACTCTTTACAGAAAGCAGACTGTCCTAAATGTCTCCGGTGAAACAGCTGATGGGTTCACACTGCTAACCCAGCAGCCACGGTCTTAACCCACTGTGCCACCAGAGCTCCTTCTAAAGACTTTGACCTGCACTAATAAGTGATTCATAATCTTTGACAAAGAGTATTTATTATGCCCATGAAACTGGGTAAGGTAGCCAAAATCTTGTTTGTCTGTTTGTTTTAAATTCAAATGCCAGTCTCCTACCTGTGAAACATTTGATTTAAAGCCACTCTGGCAAGGCCAATATAATACATAGGCAATCCTTATATTTCAAACATCTTGACTTACAACTTGTACTTGTTCTTTAATGTTATATAAATTTGCAACCACTTAGTAATGAGTGAACCCATCCATACTAGCAACAAATTCATCATCACAATCGTCTTCACTTGCTGTTTGCACAGCTTTTACACCACAGAAAAGGACCAAGCCTTTTCTTGCACAAAAGTAAGGCTATATAAGAACTGCATGCACCTTTTCTGACTTAATTGCACTTAAGAAAGACACACTTAGGAATGGATCACATTCGTAACTCAGGGGCTGCTTGTAGTATGAGGCAAGCCAAAAATATCAATATTATGAAAGTGCTTCAAAAATTTCAGGGAAAAATTCCATTATCTTTTAATTCAAATTTTCCATAAACTTTTGAAGCCCCTTGTAGTACAAATTTACATATATGGTTATATATTTTTTACCTCAGCTCTTGTTAAATATTCAGGTGTTTTAAGCACAAAGGCTCAGTAAAGAAACAATTATTTCTATTTTCAGTGACGGTTAGCAGAGTTATATCATAGCTTATGTATCAGCCATGTCCAATAAGAATTTTTCAACTGACATAAATAGGTCTCCTTTCCATCCTTACAACAAAGGAAATAAAACTATCATGTCTTGCTTCTTCCTTCAAGGAGTTAAGCAGCCAAGTTAGGTGCAGAAATAGGAAGAACTACATATAGGTTTACTTCTTCCTTGATATGGTTACAACAAATATACAAAGAAATGTTCACATGAAAGAATTTTAAAATGTCAAATTTGCTTTTCTGTTCCCATTGATAATTTTTCCTTTGATATTAATTTTAAGCTTTGAGGGAAACTGTTATCAGTAAAATATAGAAATATATATAATGATACCCTCAAAATCCAAACTCACTGCCATTGAATAGATTCTGACTCATAAGGACCCTGTAGGGCAGGGTACAACAGCCCCTTTGGATTTCCAAGACTGTATCTCTTTAAAGAAGTAGAAAGCCTTATCTTTCTCCCACAGAGCTGCTGGTGGGTTCAAATGGCTGACCTTGTGGTTAACAAATACCTCTAGGGCTCCCAATAATAATACTATTAATTAAAAGAAAAATGATTGGAACATAAATATACTATTTGGGAGTTATAGATCAATATATATATATATATAGAGTACACATAAAAGAACATCAACATTACTTCATTTAAATGGCAAGGGAAATCTTACCTATCAAGCCTTTTAGTAGTATTTGGAATGCTTTTCTCTATGTAAGCTACACGGCAAACAAAATACATGAAAATGTACCCTATGCAGTAATATTTTAAATTCCAACTTTCTGCATATAATAAAAAGAATGTATAGAGCTTTCCAGTTGATCAATTCAATGTTTATCAAGTTCCAAATATCTACATTTTCAGTTGCAGAGATTCTTCTTTATAGCTATTCCTGCAGATCTGTTATACTCAAACTAGTGTTTCAGAGGCTTATGAAGTATTAGAAATAAAATAGGCCAATAGGAAAATTGTTGGGCTCTCTGTATATATTTCTGAGGGTGGGTTGAGAAGTGTATGTTTGTAATCTCCCAGTTTTGTTTTGTACAAGATATATAAAACATACTGTAACTGCCCAAGGTTTTTGACACAAAAGTTGACCTAAGTTTTGTAGGTTCAAGGTAGCTTCACACAAGACCAGAGTTACTTAGTTCAAAAATGATAAAGCATTATATTATAGCTTTTGCTATGGTTAAAGTATAAAGTAAGGGTCTTGAAGGGGGTGGTATATGGGTTAAAGAGAACATTTCCTTCCCTGCTTTAAGTCATGGAAGAAGCAAGGTGAGAAATAGACATACATTTTTAAAGGAAACATGATGGTTTGCCTGGCTTAAAATCTATCACCCTATTATAGTCCTTGAGTTCTCGTAGCCCTCAACGAGGCAACAATTGCTTGTTAAGAGAATCAACTATCAACAGGTAAGCCCACCTGTAATTTCTATACCACAAATATTAGGCATATCCTATCATGATAGACAAGTTCTATTCATACTTTTCTTCATATCCCCACAGAATCTTCTTTTTTAAATTGATCATTTTATTTGGGGTTCTTACAGATATTATAACAATCAGTTTCATCAGGCAAACTTGTATAGATACTGCCACCATCATTTTCAAGACATTTTCTTTCTACTTGAGCCCCTTGATATCAGCTCTTTATTTCCTCCCTCCCCCACCCAGAATCGTCTATTTTTCAAGTAAGGAACTTACAGTCAAGGAATTTTCACCATCATCACGTCCTCTACGATGATGAGCTCTTAGGCCATCTGAGAGGCTGTACGAGTCTCTTCCAAAAGGTTCAGAAAAACTTCTCATCATTTGTCGCATACTTTCTCGGTGTGCCATAAAAGAATCACTGTTGAAGATACATATGATTCACATAAGACTATGTGCTAAAACTTAAATAATGAGATGGCAGCTAAATACTACAAAGATTTATTTTGGGTTGGTAAGATTGTTGTAAGAAGACAGTTTAGGAGAATAAGATGATTTTATAAATACCCACTACCCATAAATATAAAAATGATTTAAGAAATACTGTTATTTTCCACTATAATTCACTTATGTGTAATCAAAAGAACACACAATTACTTATCCCTTACTGTACAAAAATGTTGAATGCAAAATAATACGTCTCAGGTGACATACCAGGCCTAAAGGAAATTAAAAACAAAACACAAAGAATTTAAAAAATATGCTTCTGAGTAGAGGAGCTTTGGCAGTATACAATATCAGTTCCAGTGAAGACAAATAAACTGCTGGTTAGCTTTTCAATTGTTATTAAAATGAGTACTGAGAACTGCAGAAATGTTATACGCTCTGTAAAACTAGTACAGTGCGTTTCCAGATTATAGAAACTCACGCTTGCCCCCCTTTGGCCTCTTTAAAACAATTTAATCAACCTGTATAGTGCAGTAAATTACTTGAAAGTAACTTCCACCAAATATTGTGGTGCTAAGCCAATAAGTTGCTTGTGTAGCTTGCTAACAATAAAAATACGGTGCATAGCACCCTGTCAGGGTGGGCTTATGCAAATAAAGTGCACAGAGCCCTAACTAGATGACGTGCTGGGTGCCTTCAGTGCAGTGCCTTCAAGGCAGGAAGCTTGCTTGCTGAGTGGGGTGCCTCTGAGTTCTGCATCAAAAGAGCCAAGAGAAGTTTATAGCACTTGCCCACGAAGGCCAAATACACGAGGCCTTGGAGCTGAGAGCCAGAGTGCAAGTATGGCTGAGAAAAGGCTGTCCTGATGGGAGAACTATATCCTGAGCATGCCTGAACTAGAATTGTAACTGTTATTCCCTTAAAATAAAACTTATCACCATGAGTGCTGTCTATGACTTCTATGTGGGTATTATAGTGGGTTATCAAACCCAGGAGAGAAGCTGCATATGCCATGGGCCAATGGTGTCAGACTGGTAAAAAGCTGGAGGGTAGAGGCATGCCTGACCCCCTCACAGGAATCAGAGCCATAGGCAGCTGATGCTGATAATCCTGTTTATCTATGACCCCACCAAATCATTTTTACCCAATCCCTAAAACCAACCAACCTACCTACTGCCATAGAGCTGATAATCCAATGCACAGCAACCTTACAGGGCAGAGGAGAACTGTTCCTTAGAGTTTCCATGATTGTAAATCTTTATGGGAGCACCCAGCTTCATCTTTCTCCTGCTACCTTTATGGTTAGCAGGCTAGTGCTAAGCAGGGTTCCCTATGCACAATAAATTCTTCATTACAATCACATTCACTTGCTGCACATGCAGCTTTTAAATCACTAAAAAAGTCTTCAGAACTTTTCTTGCACTAAAGTAAGGCTTCAGATTGCCCTGTAAAAAGCCACCTTTGTTTCTAAAAGTTCTAAATGCTAGGAATCATCAAATAGTAAAAATATCTCAAAATCTTGAGATTATCAACCAACTTTTGAATAGGTTAGAAATGCCAATTCCTATGCCAGGACACCCCCCTAAAACACACACACACACACACACACACACACACACACACACACACACACACACACACACTCAGGAGATAGAATGTATTAGTCCTAGGTAGGTTTGGATACAGAACATCGCTGGTGACGCTGATTCAAGTCCCCCGCCTCCATCAACCATTGAGGAGCACCGCCCTTTCTGCAGATGCGGTACAGGGCATAACTGGAATGCAAGCCTTCCTTTCTGACCTCAGTTTCCACAACTGTAAAATGAAGATGCTGTCAGAGATTTCTACTGCTGAGATTAAAAAATGCTATATGTAAGCACAAAACACATCTGGTACTATAGTATGTAAGAAAAATGTAGATTTTTATGAGGGGATAACCCCCTCCTCCCAAAGATAGGTGTTTTTTTTCAAAGTTATGTATTTATATATTTTTTACAAACCAACTTTATCACCGTCAAAGTATACTCCATTATACTTCATATATTTGTCAAATCTGCGATTCCATTCTTAGAAACATTTTTCAAACTCATCTGTTTGGATGCCTGACAGCACTTCCCTTGTTTTTTCCTTCACCTCTTTCATGGCATCAAATCACCGTCCTTTCATGTCCCTCTTCATTCACAGAAACAAAATGAAGTCACATGGAGCAAGGTCAGAGTGAGTAAGGTGTGGGGGGGGGTAACAGGGGCAGGCAGTTTTTGTGCCCCAAAATGGCGCACTCAGATGGCTGCATGAGCAGGCACATTGTTGTGGTGGCAAAACCAGCGCCCACCACCCCCCCGCCCCTGTCTGCCACAAATCAGACCTTTTTATTGGTCACATACTGTTACACAATCTTTTCCAAACCTCTAAATTAACTGTTACTAAACAGTCTGATTAACAGTCTGACCTGGTGAAACGAACTGTGAAATATACTATCCCCTCACATCAAAAAAGACAAATAAGCATTGTTTTTTGGAGGTGCCCCCTCATATATAGATGCCACATCCCATATTATTCTGTTATTAAGTATTTCTCATAGCTGATGCCCTAAGCTATATATTGGGCTGCTAATGGCAAGCTCAGCAGTTCACACACACCAACCTCTCTGAAGGAGAAAGATGAGGCTTTCTACTCCCCTGGATTTAGTCTCAGAAACCCAAAGGGGCAGTTTTACTTTGTCCTTGAGGGTCACTAAGAGCTGAAATGGGCTCGATGGCAGTATTTTGGAAGCACCTTTCATGGGGGGAAAATGACTTATTTAAAAACACATATATTATCATGTTCCCAGACCTCTTTTATATGTTTTAAAATATATTTTTAATATTTTATATTGTTTCATTAGGGGCTCATACAACTCTTATCACAATCCACACATACATCAATTATGTAAAGCACATTTTTACTTTCATTGCCCTCATCATTCTCAAAACATTTGCTCTCCACCTAAGCCCCTGGCATCAGCTCATTTTCCCCCTCCTTCCCTGCTCCCCACTCCCTCATGAACCCTTGATAATTTATAAATTATTATTTTGTCATATCTTGGACTGTCCGATGTCTTCCTTCACCCTCTTTTCTGTTGTCCGTCCCCCAAGGAGGAGGTTATATGTAGATCCTTGTAATCAGTTCCCCCTTTCTAGCCCACCCTCCCTCTACCCTCCTGGTATCACCTTTCGAACCACTAGTCCTGATGGGATCATTTGCCCTGGATTCCCTATTTTTCCAGTTCCTATCTGTACTGGTGTATATTCTCTGGTCTAGCCATATTTGCAAGGTAGAATTGGGATCATGATAATGTAGGGGAGGGGAGAGGAGGAAGCATTTAGGAACTAGAGGAAAGTTGTATGTTCTATGATTGCTACGTTGGTCCCTGACTGGCTCTTCTCCTTCCAAGACCCTTCTGTAAGGGGATGTCCAGTGGCCTACAAATGGGCCTTGGATCTCCACTCCACACTCCCCTCATTCTCAATGATGTGATTTTTTTGTTTTGAACATGCCTGATACCTGATCCCTTCGACAACTCGTGATCACACAGGCTGGTGTGCTTCTTTCATGTGGGCTTTGTTGCTTCTCTGCTAGATGGTCGCTTGTTTACCTTCAAGCCTTTAAGACCCCAGACGCTATATCTTTTGATAGCTGGGCACCATCAGCTTTCTTCACATTTGCTTATGCACCCATTTGTCTTCAGCGATTGTGTCGGGAAGGTGAGCATCATGGAATGCCAGTTTAATAGAACAACGTATTCTTGCATTGAGGGAGTACTTGAGTGGAGGCCCAATGTCCTTCTGCTACCTTCATATTAAACATATAATGTATGCACATAGATCTATTTCCCCATCCTCATATAAATATATTTACATATGTACATGCCTTTATTTAGACCTCTATAAATTCCCATTGCCTCATAGCTCTTTCCTCTATTTGCTTTGACTTTCCTCTTATCCCACTATCATGCTCAGTCTTCATTTGGGTTTCAGTAATTCCTCTTGATTACATTATCCTTGATCACACCCTACAAGGCTTCCTACACCCTCCTCACCACCAATTTGGATCACTTGTTGTTCCTTGTGCCTGGGTTTAACACCATTAACTTCCCCCCCCCCACTTACCCCTCTCCCATATCCCCCCAAAATTGACAGTCCCATTGTTTCTCCTCCAGATTGTTTATCCAGCCTATCTTATTTAGAATATGTTTCTAATTCCAACCACAACTTATTTGCTAATAAATCTAAGAGGTTAAGTTTCTGCCTATGTTTATTTTTATGCTATATCAATTGGTTTGTAGGAAGTTAAGTAGAAAAAGAAATATTACTGGGAATAAGATAAATAATAGGTCTTCTGCCTATTTGACACACATGACAAATTCCAACTGCTGATCTGAAAGATTGATAACCACTTTACAGAAAAAAAGTTTCACTTCTTGACTAATCATTTATGTTTTAAAAGACGTATATCATGAGACATTACTCTTCCCCATTTGCTCTTTTATCATACTCTCTTGTCCTCTACAACCCTATTCAGGAATGCTCTTCTATTTTCCAGCTTTCTGCTCACTGGCAAACCTCTCCGAGTTATGAAAGATGTGTAATCCCTTATGTATACGAGTTATCAACAGCCTTGTTACAATAAATGCAGAAATTTCAATGAGTCCAGAATTAAATATCTGTCACTATTCTAAACCAAAATAGTAAATGAATCTCTTAGAATAAAAATATTCTCTTTAAAGTTGTACGAGCTTCCAATAAAATGATTTTAAAAAGAAACATAAACAAAAAATGTTCTCTTTAGTTGAATTGGGACAATTGCTGTTACTAAGTTCATTTTTGAAAAATACATTAAGCTTATTCAAATATAGTAGAATCCTATTGCTTCTAATTAAGGTGCAAGTAGGTATATTGTACATAAAATACATTAAAATCACAAATATGGTTCATACCTTCCATTAATTATTGTATGATTTTTGTTTTGTTTGTTGACAGAAACAGGGGGCACAGAAATTTTAGGTCACTTCTTCTATATTTAAAATACTTGTTTAGTTAGAAAGGGTGTGCCCCAGGGTTATATCCTTTCACCATATTATTCACTCTGTCCGCTGAGCAGATCATCAGGGAAGCTGGATTCTATGAAGAAGCATGTGACACCAGGATTGGAGGAAGGCTCATTTACAACCTGCCATATGCAGATGACACAATGTTGCTTGCCGAGAGTGAGGAGGACTTGAAACACTTGCTGATGAGGATCAAGGGTTTCTGCCTCCTGTATGGATTACAATGCAAAAAAAAAGAAGACGAAGATCCTCACAACTGAACCAAGAGGTGACATATAGTAGACGGGGAAACAGTTGTAAGTTATCAAGGATTTTGTCTTGCTTGGACCCACAATCAATGCCCACAGAAGCAGGAATCAAAGATTAAAAAGATGCTGTGCATTGAGTAAATCTGCTGCACAAGACCTCTTTAAAGTGTTGAAAAGCAAACATGTTACTTTGAGGACAAAGGTGTGTCTGACCTAAGTCATGGTATTTTCCATTGCCTCATGAGGTGAAAGTTGAGCACTGAATAAGGAAGACTGGGACGGATGCATTTGAATCATGGTGTTCAGAAAAAATAATGAAAGTACTGTCAACTGCCAAAAGAACAAACAGATCTGTCTTGGAAGTACAACTAGAAACTCCTTAGAGGCCGTGACAGTGAGACTTCATATCTCAGTTACTTTGGCCATGTTGTCCAGAGAGACCATTCCCTGGAGAAGGATACCGTACTTGGTAAAGCGGTGAGGCAGCACACACAGAAAGGTCCTCGACAAGAAAGGTTAACAAAAGGTTAACACAGTGGCTGCCAGTAATGGGCTCAAATATACGTACACTTGTGAGGATGGCGCCGGACTGTGTGGTGTTTCCGCCCAGCATCCAGCAACCACTCCTCCTAGATGTTGCACGTCTAACAGAATTAGAGGCAATTAACACAGTACTAGAAGCAAGTTGTGACAATTTAAAAATTAAATCCATCAGTAGCACATACTGGGCAGCTTATGAATAATGGGAGTCATTTAATGCTTTTTCAAATCAAGAACTGAAGCAAAAAATTACTGTCAAATTGAGAAATTAGAAATTGGTATATCTCTCTGCTTCTTACTTGAACAATTTCAAATTGTTCCAAGACTCAGATCAGGTGCCTAATGAACAACTTCTCTGTAGCTAAGCCTCAAAAACTCCATCATTCCATAGTATTTCATATCCAAGTGATATTCAATGCCAGATGATTCAATTAGAGTTGTTTTTAATTTTATTAGTTGAAAATGGCATTGAGGTTATTTAAGAAAATAATATTTTTTCAGAGATGTATTTGAAAATACACAGGGATGGGTTTTATGATAAGAAGTCTAAAATTTGGTTTAAGATACATCAGCAGCAACAGCAACAACAGGGATATATAATGTGCACACTTGAAATTCTGGGTGATGGCTACAAGTTATTGTCATGGTGCCCTACTTTTTAGAGTATGCTTAAAATTATTAAATAAAAAAATTTAAGCCATATGGTGATGAATAATTTGATACAAGTTGATGTTTTAAAACAACTGATTAAAAAGTTTGCTAAGAACTCTTACAGTATAGCTACCAGCATGGAAATTTATATGCTGGTTCTTAAGATATCTAGGAAACCCATCAACTTTTCCTCAGGTATGTGGATGTGATTAAACTGCCATGAAGAAAAATACACCAGGGAACAGTAAATTTTTTTCTATAAATAAAAATGGCTATTTTCCTATAGAAACAAAATTTAGTGAGATTTATTTTTTGGATTATTGTAACAGGGCTAAAATTACAAACTAAATATGATCTATTAAAATATTTGTTTTTTAATCATCTAAAGAAGTGGAGATAAGTATGTTGAGCAAATGCTAAAAAAACATTTAAAAATTTTTTTGAGTGACATGAACAAAGGCTGCCTATTGTTAAAAGCACTACACCAAAAGTAGGCCCTGAGTCTGGCTTTTGCACCTGCCTAAGCCATTCAGGAGTAAATCTGGTTGGGCCTGAAGTGAGTTCAACACATGTAGTGATAATAGGATTTCTCTTGCTCTAAAGTTCAATTCTCTTCCATCATAGTCAAAATACTCTGGGGTAGCAAGAAGCTAATATTGATTGAAATTAGCCTAACCCAGTTTGTTTTCTTGGGTAAAAAATAAATGGTCTTAAAAAATATTTTTCTACCTATTCAGATTATTCTCTTTCTTTTTTTGGGGGAGAAGGGGGTTATCTTTAAAAAAAATCATTTTATTGGGGCTCATACAACTCTTAACAATCCATACATCCATCAACTGTGTAAAGCACATATGTATATTCCTTGCCCTCATCATACTCTCCAAGTAAGCCCAGCATCAGCTGTTCATTTCCCCCCTCCCTCTCAGCTCCACACTCCCACATGAACCCTTGATAATTTATAAATTATTATTTTGTCATATCTTACCCACTTTTCTGTTGTTTGTTCCCCAGAGAGAAGGTTATATATAGATCCTGTAATCAGTTCATCCTTTCTACTCTCCCCTCCCCTCCAGCCTCCTGGTATCGCCACTCTCACCACTGGTCCTGAAGGGATCATCTGTCCTGGATTCCATGTTTCCAGTTCCTATCTGTACCAGTGTATATCCTCTGGTCTAGCCGGATTTGTAAGGTAGAATTGGGATCATGATAGTGGGGGAGGGGGGGAGGAAGCATTTAGGAACCAGAAGAAAGTTGCATGTTTGATAGTTGCTACACTGCATCCTGACTGGCTCCTCTTCTCCCTGCAACCCTTCTGTAAAGGGATGTCCAGTTGTCTACAGATGGGCTTTCGGTCTCTACTCTGCACTCCCCTCCTCATTCACAATGATATGTTGTTGTTTTTTTCTTTGATGCCTGATACCTGATCCCTTTGACACCTCGTGATTGCACAGGCTGGTGTGCTTCTGCCATGTGGGCTTTGTTGCTTCTCAGCTAGATGGCTGCTTGTTTACCTTCAAGCCTTTAAGACCCCAGATGCTATATCTTTTGATAGTCGGGCACCATCAGCTTTCTTCACATTTGTTTATGCACCCACTTTGTCTTATAGCAATTGTGTCAGGAAGGTGATCATCATAGAATGCCAGTTTAATAGAACAAAGTATTCTTGCATTACGGGAGTACTTGAGTGGAAGCCCAATGTCCATCTGCTACCTTCATACTAAACTTAAAATATATGCACATATTTCCCCATCCTTACATATAAATATATTTACATATGTACATGCCTTTATATAGACCTCTATAAATGCCCTTTGCCTTCTAGGTCTTTCCTTTGACTTTCCTTTTGTCCCACTAACACGCTTAGCCTTCATTTGGGTAATTCTTCTCAATTGCATTACCCTTGGTCACACCCTACCAGCCCTCCTACACCCTCCTCACCACCGATTTGGATCACTTGTTGTTCCAGATTATTCTCCTTCAAAAGAACTTTTCAGTTCTTTTAGGAAAACATGCTGGGACAATACCATGAAGCTTTTAAAACTTCATGCCTTAGTAATGTCTGGTAATGTGCTTGTCTAAGATAATTTATTTTAAATGTGGATAAAGATTTCTATTGAAAATATTCTTTGTACATGCACATGATATGGTATTTGCAAATATAAAATTCATGCTGAGTAATCATATAAAGACTGGATAAGATTTCTGGTGTATGGTAAGGGAAAACAATTTAACCATAAAGTTTGGTCCCGATTTGGTTTAATAAGAAAAGTTACATGTAGAAAATGAAAATGGCATACATTAAAATGATGACCGTTAATATGTTGGCTTGCATGTTTCTTTACCAGACTTCTCACAGTTTTCAGATTTTCCATGAAGGTGTTTTTCAGTTTAAATCTCATTTCCATCATAAGCACATGTACCCACCATTATGATGGTCTTACTACCTTCTTTGAGGATTACTGACACAAACTATAACCAAACAAAATGCAGTTGGCCCCCGAACATACTTTTAATCCTAATTACCTGAGGACTACATAAAAAGAGGGGAAATGGCTGTCCTCCTTGATTTCCAAAGAATAATGTCCTATTATTGTCTCCAAACTGTATGCCACAATAAAACTTCTTTGGCTAGACCAAAAATACAGGTACAAGGGGCATCAAAATGCAATGTTGTTGTTGTTGTTTTTGCCATGAACTTTCAGAAGCACCTTCACATGTGTGCTCCTAAGCAAAGAACATTACTTGATTATATAAGCTTCTGAGCTGACATGTGGTCAATTCTTCCCTTTCACTGTACATACTGGCAGAAACAACCAGCAGATCATATGGCTCTCAATGAAAAAGTATATTCCATAGCTTGGATGAATTGGATACATGAAACCTTGTGATCACATGAATGTTAAACAGTTAAATAGCTATTATTTGCTTATACCCCATCTATGCCATTGAGTTGATTTTGACTGATAACAACCATATATGATTTCTGAGATGGTAAATCTTTATAGGAGCAGTTTCATCTTTTTTCCCATAGAGCAGCTGGTGAGTTTGAACCACTGACCTTGTTCAATGCTTATAGAAAAATAAAATTTAGTGAGATTTGTTTTTCTGTTTGCATTACAATTAGAATAAAAACCACAAACTAATTCCTCACCACTATGGAGTACTGCTTATAGTTCTTCCAAGACAAATCCGTTCCTTCTTCTGCCCATCTAAGGAGCCCTGGTAGTCTAGTGAGTTACCCCATGCTACTGCTACATGCAAAGTCAAAAATTCAAAACCACCAGTCACTCCATGAGAAAAAGATGAGGTTTTCTATTCATGTAAAGAGTTTTAGTCTCAGAAACCTACAGGAGGAGTTCTATTCTGTCCGGGAGTCACTAGGAGATGGAATCGACTGGATGGCAGTGAGTTTGGTTTTTCTGGCAGTCCACAGCATAGTCAATATTCTTGTGTCATCATCGTAATTCAAATGCATTTAGATTGCCAAACTACTAAACTACTGACTGAATTACATTTCTGTATGGCAATGACAGAAGCTCTAGTGGTGCAATGGTTAAACGACTGGCTCATCAAAAGGTTGGTAATCTGAACCTATGCAGCGGCTCTGTGGATGACACAGCAATCTCCTCTCACTAAAGACTACAGCCGAGTGTGCCCTGTGAGGAATTCTACTCTGTCATGTGGGGTCACGATAAACTTCAAATGGACTTAACTATTACCATCCCATCCCGACCCCCCACCAAGCTAATTCTATTCTCCCCTAAACGCATAGTTAAAATGCGGGTAGAAGGTTTTACCTTCAGTTATATAATAATTTTACCCTCTTACCACATAATCTAGAGTCCTACCAGATCTTTGCACGCATATTTATATCATCTATTGGTAGAAATAAAACTCAAACTCACAGTCATTGAGTCAATGTCAACTCAGAGCATCTCTATAGGATGGAACCGGACTGCTGCTGTGAGTTTTTAAAGCTGTAAATCTCTACAGGAGCAAACAGACCATTTTTCTCCCACAGAGAAACTGATGGTGTGAACTGCTGACTTTGTGGTTAGCTGCCCAACTAGTAAGTCAGTATCGCCAGGGCTCCTCTCCCAAACCCAAACCAACCTCACTACTGAGTGAATGCTAGCTGATGGAAACCCTGGAGGCTATCCAAGATCATAACTTAAAAAAAATCATTTTATTGGGGGCTTGTACAACTCTTATCACAATCCGTATATCCATCCATTGTGTCAAGCACATTTGTATATTTGTTGCCATCATCATTCTCAAAACATTTACTTTCTACTTGAGCCCTTGGTATCAGCTCCTCATTTTCCCCCTTCTTCCCTGATCCCCCTTCCTTCATGAACCCTTGATAATTTATAATTTTTTCCCATGTCTTACACTGTTCAATGTCTCCCTTCACCCACTTTTCTGTTGTTCGTCCCCCAGGGAGGGGGCTATATATAGATCCTTGTCATCTGTTCCCCCTTTCTACCCCACCCTCCTGGTATCACCACTCTCAGTACTGGCCCTGAAGGGACCATCTGTCCTGGATACCCTGTGTTTCCAGTTCCTATCTGTACCAGTGTACATCCTCTGGTCTAGCCGGCTTTGTAAGGTAGAACTGGGGGAAGGTAGCATTTAAGAACTAGAGGAAAGTTGTATGTTTCATTGTTGCTACACTGTACCCTGACTGGCTCATCTCCTCTCCTCAACCCTTCAGTAAGGGGATGTCCAATTGCCTACTGATGGGCTTTGAGTCCCTGTTCCTCATTCACAATGATATGTTTTTTTTTCCTTTGATGCCTGAAACCTGATCCCATTGACACCTTGTGATCACACAGGCTGGTGTGCTTCTTCCATGTGTGCTTTGTTGCTTCTCAGCTAGATGGCCACTTTTTAATCTTCAAGTCTTTAAGACCCCAGACACTCTATCTTTTGATAGTTGGGCACCATCTCCTTTCTTCACCACATTTGCTTATGCACCTGCTTTGTCTACAGTAATCGTGTTGGGAAGGTGAGCATCATGGAATGCCAGTTTAATAGAAGAAAATGTTTTTACATTGAGGGAGTACTTGAGTGGAGGCCCAAAGATCATAACTTTTAATGGGAATAGAAAACCTTTTCTTTTACTTGGAATGGCTGATGGTTTCGAACTGCTGACATTGCAGTAAACAGTCCAGTGTGTATGTAACTCACTACATCCCCGGATTCCTTGGAATTTGTCTAGGAAGAACTATAAGCAGAGTCTTCCTTAGTAGCGAAGCTGTTGAGACTGTCTCATATACTTTGGACATGTTCCTAGGAGAGAACGTTTAGCAGGTTCAGGGTGGAACCTCTACTCCCATGGCTCCTCTGGTGGGCATTATGATGATGCAGGTGCTACCAAAGGCATGCCTTGACCCACTGACCAAGTGTTAGTGATGATGAATTATGCTCTTGGTTCCTAACTCAATCATTTGTACCTAGTGAACACAGGATGTGTCAATAAACAGCCAACTTTAGAAATGCTTTCAGTTCATGGCTTATAGTTCCTCATTCTATCAAATATGAGTTCAAAGTATACAGAGTTCACATATAAGAAATATCTGTATTAAAATATTTCCAAGAACAGTACAGCAGGTCCTGAAAATTATAGGTGTTAGGGATCCTAACAAAAAGTAGGCCTTGGAAATTAAAGACAAACAAACCAAAAAAACGACCATTTTAGCTAAGTATAACTGAGCTGAAACAATTTCAGAAACAAGTGTGAAAAATTACTAGAAATGTACACAACAGAACCCATAACTTTGAAGGAAATTTGAAGTTGGAATTTCTTGGTAAGAGAAAGTATTTATCTCCTCACCACTCTCAAGCTCTCTTTAATAAATGATAAGAATGTGCATGTGGCAAAAACCGTATGGGCACAGGCAACCTTGAACACTGTTGGCTTAAGCTAGCAAGGTGATTCTATTTCCTGTTATGAGAATGTTCTCTATCATGAAAATATCTGTCTGAATCCCCTCTGACCATTGATCAAGGATGTGAACAGCTTTGCCCTCAGAATACCCTAGACATTGGATTAATGCAGATATAGTTAAAATTTAACACTTTATCATTTGTTTTCCCTTTTAATTCACTTAAAATTTGTTCCAGTTGTTATTAGTTTTGCTTTCTTTTGTATCGAGGTTTTCCTGTATTTTTGCTGGTGCTGTTGTTGGGTTGTTGTCTTGTTTTTTAACCCATGATTTTCTTTATATGAAATCCAGTGTTGGTACAACTAAAGAGACAGTAACTAGATTCATAGTTTGTTAGCGTTATGAAAAGAAAGACTGGGGAGAGTTTGGGGGAGCTAATTAATAAAAATAAAGAAAATACTCGAAAATTAATTGTGGTGATGAGTGTACAACTTCTTAAAAATATATTTAAACCACTGGATTGTAGGATGTGTGAATTATATGTCAATAAAGTTGACCATTAACATAAAATTCATTAATGTCTGTCTTGCACATGGGATAAACTCACTTTCAACTCTGTGACTAAGTCAAATTAATATTCTTTAATAACTGAGTATCTCTAAAATGTCAAATAAATTGAAATTAAATTAAAAAACAGAGATGATACCTCTATAAGTTTTAGCTTCTTCTGGGAGCAAGAAGGTAGAAGCAATACTAGCTAGTGAAGCTATGCAGGGGTACTTTGATCAATAACTGATGGTCACACATCTGGTGCTCACATGAGAGTGGGAGGGTCTAAGCAATCTATCAATGTTTTGAGTGAGAAGAGTGCTAACAGACTTGCCACCTGCTCTAAGCCTCCACTCTGATCCATGAGGTAAGGGGTAACATGTCTATTCTTTGAAGACTTGATCAAATATCATTTCTGTAGTTCAGAAGATTCAAGGTTCATGTTTCTGTACCAAGCAGAAATGTTTAGATTGTAGGAAACATATCTCAATCTTATACTAAATAATAAGTGTTCCTTAGGATGCGGTGTAGGTGCCAAAACCATCACGCCAGTTGTCTGATTTACCTATTTAAACATATACATATTCCTATTTCTACTTAATCAAATACAAATGGGAAGAAACAGTGTTTTTGAGAGGAAAACTTCATGCTAGAAAGCACTGGCCTATCTGTTTTTAACCAAGTTATAAGTATTATTTACTTAGGAAACTCAAAGGTATACTTAAATTTTCATGAAATAATTTCAGTCCTGAGGTATAAGAGACCAAAATTTTTCTCAATTCCAACTTTAAAATATTAACCTTTAAAAATACCAATTTTAATGTCACTTTAAAGTTTTTATTTACTTTTCAGATAAAACATTTAACATACACTATTATCAGAAACTAAACACCCAAGATGTTCTGAACTTTAAACCTTAAAAACTGTTGGGTGGCATCAGTACACGCTCCCTCTCTGGAAGAAAGAAAAAAAGTCTGTTATGGATGATTCATAGTGACCCGATAAGACAAGGTAGACAGCACCTTTTGATTTCTGAGACAAACTCTTTACGAGAGTAGAAAGCCTTGTCTTTCTTTCCTCAGAGTTGGCTGGTAGTTAACAGCCCAACATGACCCACTAATGATAAAAAATCAAGAGATACATGAAAACAATTAGTCAAATAAACCATAGAAAACACATGTGGGTACACGGATCTTGAGAGCTGATGGTACCCAGCTATCAGTACCAAATGTGAAAGGCATCACAGTCAGAGGTTCTCAATGGAGGAGAAATATGTGAATGAAAACTAAAAATCATAAAAGAGACCAATCTTACTGGTCAAACAGAGACCTAGAACTGAGCTCACTCTTGTGACTCAAATTTCAGCCATACAATAGGTCTATAAGGGGAACAGTAACATTAGTGAAGTACACACATCTTAATCAACCATTTAAGATCAAAAGGGCAGCATTTACCCAAGGTCAAAGTTTAGGAGGGTTAGGAAGCAGGAGGAATGGAAACAAGGAGGAAGTGTGATAAGTATGGTACATTGAGATGGTTGTCATACATGAAATAAAATGTGTATAATTATTGAATGTAAAATTGATTATGTTCTATAAACCTTCCACTAAATCACAGTAAAAAGTTAAAAAACAGTAATAATCCAGTGACCTGAAACTCATAACACTAGCAAGCCAGTTATGGAGTTCATTCTAACTCCAGGGGACTCCATGTCTGCCAGAGCAGAACTGCTGCTCCACAGGATTGAAAGTAGGTGGTTTTTCACAAGTAGGTTCCAACCAAACTCAGTCATGGAGTTGATGCTGATCTTTTCCCAAGGTGCCTTTGGGTAAACTGCAGCCTCTAGCTTTGGGTTAGCAGCCAAAAGCTTTAACTACACACCAATGGTCTGCCAGGATGCTAACAGAAGGACAGTTTTCATGTGAAAGATGCTGAGCATGGGGAATGAGCTTCACTTCTTTTGTTTGCTCCTTAAAAAGGGGGAACTGATTACAAGGATCCACATGTGACCTCTTCCCTGGGAGAGGGACAGCAGAGAAGGGGGGAAGGGAGACTCCGGATAGGGCAAGATATGACAAAATAACGATGTATAAATTACCAAGGGCACATGAGGGAGGGGGAAAGGGGAGGGAGGGGAAAAAAAAAGAGGACCTGATGCGAGGGGCTTAAGTGGAGAGCAAATGCCTTGAGAATGATTGGGGCAGAGAATGTATGGATGTGCTTTATACAATTGAAGTATGTATATGTATGGATGGTGATAAGAGTTGTATGAGTCCTTAATAAAATGTAAAAAAAGAGGAGAAAAAAATGATTAGGGCAAAGACTGTACAGAAGTGCTTTATACAATTGATGTATGTATATGTATGAACTGTGATAAGAATTGTATAAGCCCCAATAAATTGTTTAAAAAAAAAAAACCAGGGTTAAATATATCCCTAGATATTTCAATTTGTTCTTGGCTATTGTGAAGGGTATTGCCTTCTTGATCTCCTCCTTCTATGGTCTTGTCTGATGTATATAGCAAACCAATAAACTTCAGTTTGTTGACCTTGTATCCTGCCACTCTTCCATATTCCTCAATTACTGTCAGTACTCAGGTTGTTAAGCTTTTGGATTTCCAATTTACAGAATCATGTCACCTGCAAATAGCAATAGTTTCACCTCCTCTTCTCCCAGTTGGATATCTTTAATGTCCTTCTGCTGTCTTATGTTGTTAGTTAGGATCCTCCAGCACGATGTTGAATCTAAGTGGGAACAAGGGGCTGCCTTGTCTGGTCTCCTTTGCAGTGGGATTGGTTTTTTTAGGAGGTAGTTAATAAACTTATCATTGATGTAGATGGAATAATATATCTCTTATTGATTCAATTAGTGGAATATATATCTATATAGATGCACGACAATAGTAAACTAACATGTTAAAACAATAGATCCTTATTTCTATGAACCATACATTAAATAAGGTTCATAGAGGGAAGTACTTTTTCCTGGCACAGTATCTTAAAAGTTTTAAAATATTTAATTTTATTTATTAAAAATCATTTTATTGGGGGTTCGTACAACTCTTATCACAATTTGTACATACATCCATTGTGTCAAGCACATTTGTAATTTGTTGCCATCATCATTCTCAAAATATTTGCTTTCTACTTGAGCCTTTGGTATCAAGCTCATTTTTTCCCCTCCCTCCCTCCCTGCTCTCTCCTCCCTCCTGAACCCTTGATAATTTATAAATTATTATTTTGTCATATCTTACACTGTCTGACATCTCCCTTCACCCACTTTTCTGTTGTCCGTCCCCCAGGGAGGAGGTTATATGTAGATCCTTGTAATCGGCTCCCCCTTTCTACCCCACCCTCCCAGTATCGACACTCTCAGCACTGGTCCTGAAGGGATCATCTGTCCTGGATTCCCTGTGCTTCCACTTCCTTTCTGTACCAGTGTACATCCTCTGGTCTAGTCAGATTTGTAAGGTAGAATTGGGATCATGATAGGGGGTAGGGGTGGGGAAGAAAGGAAGCATTTAGGAACTAGAGGAAAGTTGTGTTTCGTGGTTGCTACCCTGTACCCTGACTGGCTGTCTCCTCCCTGGGACACTTCTTTAAGGGGATGTCCAGTTACCTACAGATGGCTCTTGGGTCTCCACTCCACACTTCCCCTTCATTCACAATGATTTGATTTTTTGTTCTTTGATGCCTGATACCCGATTGAAAGGAATTGTTTTTGTCTTTTCTCCATTGACTATGATGTTGGCTATTGGCTTTTTGGAGATAGCATGTATTGACTTGAGGAATTTTCCTTCCATTCCTATCTTCCTTGAGCATTCCTCCCCCACTATCATGACCCCAGCCCTGACTTTCACTTTGGTCTAGACTGGAGCCTGGACACAGGTACAGATAAGAGACAAGTACTCATGACACACGGAATCCAGGAACAGAAATGGGAGTAGCAATACCAGAAGAATAGGGGGAAGGTGGGAGAACAGGAGAAGGAGGGGGAACTGGTACCCAAAGCAATGAGCGACACATAATCCCACCCTCTTACTCACTCACACTTCCTCCAGGGGATGAACAACAGAAATTGTAGGGGAAGGGAGATAATGGTTGGTGTAAGACATGAAAATAATAATGTATAATTTATCAAGAGGTCATAAGATGGGGAGGGAAGGAGAAATGAGCTCATACCAAGGGCTCAATAGAAAGTAAATGTCTAGAAATAATGATGGCTACATATGTACAAATATGCTTGATACAACTGATGTATGGATTGTTATAAGAGCTGTAAGAGCCTCCAATAAAATGATCTTTTAATAAAAAAATTTAAAATACATAAATAAATAAACTAAATACTGTTTTCAAAATTGAAAAAATAAAAATTTAAAGGATTAAAAAAAGAAGTTGGGGGAAGAGGGAAAGGGGAATAAAAAAGAAATCAGATGTTTAGATATG
The DNA here is from genome assembly GCF_050624435.1 of Tenrec ecaudatus. NCBI lineage: Eukaryota > Metazoa > Chordata > Mammalia > Afrosoricida > Tenrecidae > Tenrec > Tenrec ecaudatus. Next base: position 156,828,137 of record NC_134533.1, on the reverse strand, counting down.
AGTTTTGTATTTTAGCCTTTAGTAAGTCTTTATGTCTGACTTACGTTTAGTAACAGGTACTCATTTTGGTTGGGGTTGGTCAAATAGGATTACCTGAATAAATATAAAGTGATACTGTCTCTCCTTCCTACCTTCAAAATTGTGTTTATATCTAATTGTAAAGCTAAACATTATAGGCCTGAATCAGTTTATGAAGTTAATTTTACAATAATTTTATCTTAAAATGTTACAGCATAGACACCTGCATTCGAACAAGTGGACAATCGTGGGTAACTGGAAAATCAACGGATATGTAACTGAAGGTCCTTTCCATCCTAAGTGCAGGGGAAGAGTTCTTGATGTATGGCTTCCATTTGTGGCCTGTTACTATTTGTGACCCTGACTCCTGAGTTCATTACCTTTGCTCAGAAAGAGTCACCCAAGAGTTTAAATTACACTTCTGCTTGACATTTTATAGAAGGTACTTATTACACATTCACCGTTTAGATCAGGACATCACTCTTTTTATATAGCCCAGTAAATAACTAAAAAAAAAGTCTCTCATAATCGTAATTATTACCCATTGTATTGTCTTATTTAAATAAAAGCCCTGTTAGTAATTCAACTCATCCACGGACATACTTAGTTCTCACTCTAAGAGACTTTTAAAAGAGCAAGTTCTAATACAAAATGTTAAATATTTTTAACTTGTTAAAATGCCACTGACCAGAAATATCTCAACTGTACCTTAACAAATTAATTAAGAGGGCATACCAAAAAAGGAAAAAAAAAAGGCAAACCCACTGCTAGTGAGTCAATCCCAACTTATAGTTTGGGTCCATATAACTCTTAATTATACAGAATAACCTGTTCAATAAATAGTTAATTATTTGATTTTCTACTAATACTTCTTGTTACCTTTATGTCATTTGGTTTCAAAACAGCACTAGCACACTTAAACCAACGTAATGTCTTCTGAGAACAAACAAAATTTGTCAAGTCAGTCGTTAACAATATTTTAAGCTTGGGGTTTGGGTTTTTTAATGGCACGACATTACGTAGAGATCTTTAAGGATGAAAATAAATTGGCACGCCTAAGGCAAGAGGCAAAGCAACTTGACCCCCAAAAAGTATCACAAAGCTTCTGGACTTCAGGGCCAGAGATCAAGCAGTTATGCTTATGAAGTGGGACCCTCCTCATCAGAGGTCCCTCATCCGGGCCCCTTCTTCGCAGCGCGCTTGGCTTCCAGTCCCCTCACCGACGGGGCCTCCTCGCAGGCTGACGCAGTTGGTCACCGGCGGGGTCCCCGCACCGGCCCTCTCGGCGCGTCGCTTCCCCAGCAAGCAAAACAAACGAGCACCTGGAAACTTCCACGGGCTCCGAAGGGTCGGACCGCCCAACTCCCCGACTCCGTCGGGCTCGCGACCACGCAGGCTTCCCACGTATGACACACCGCCCCCCTCCCCCCAAAAAAAGAAATCCCAAACCCAAACCCCTCCGCTGGGAACTGGCCGGTCACAGGCCGGGACCGTCGCCGCGAGGGCCAGCCTGCGAACGCGGGAAGCCAAGCGGGCGGGCGGCGGGGCACCCTCGAGTGCGAACCCCGCGACGGGCGCCGCTCCCGCTCCCGCTCCCTCCCAGCGCCTCCACACGCCCTCCCCCTCACGATCCCGACGGCCGCCGTCTCTCCCCTCCCCCAGGGCCTCCTCCCCCTCACACCGCCCCCAGGCTCTCGAGCCTCCCAAACTTGTTTGCCCCTCAAAGTATTTCCCGCGCGGACGAGCTCTCCCTTCCCTTCGCCGCCCAACTCACGAGAAGAAAGGGTCCTCCTCAAAGCTGCTGCTCAGCATCCCGAACATGGTGGTTCTCCTCAGGTGGCCGCGGTGGGGGCGGGTTGTTAAACGATGTCACTCGCCGCGGCCGCGCCCGGACCTACCACCTCTCCAGCAACGCTTCTCCCAAGGCAACTAAAGCCGCGCGGCGGGAGAGGCGGTGGGTGACGCGAAGCTGCTTCCCTATTGGTCAACGGTCCCCTGCGTCATCAAGAGGGGGCGTGAACAATGCCCCGCTGCCGTGGCAACGGACATCAACACAGAAGGCGTGAAGTTTGGCATCCGTAGGCTTCGCAACCGTCGTCGCGAAGCCTCTTGAGGGCTGGGAACGATGCTTCTCCGGGTTTCACGCGCCAAACCATTAGCTCGCTTTCTGTGTGGCGCTGGGCAAATTGTCCCGGGCTGTAAACCTCGTGCCTCTTTTCAAGAAAACGGAACTGGGCTAAAATAGGGCATATGCGGATCCCCTCCACTGGCCATGTTCTGTGAACCACAGGGAATCCTCTCTCTGAAACACTGCGGTGGCTGGTCAAAACCAACCCCCAAATCAATGCCCCGCAGTGGATCCCAACTCCCAGCCAGCCTAAGGGCAGAGGAGAAGCGCCGCATCAGGTTTCCAAAACTCTGTGTCTCCCCAGAGCAGCTCCTGGGTCACTGGCCTTTCAGTTAGTCGCTGAGTGCTTGAAACCACTGCGTGACATCAAGCAGCCGTAGCCCCTTAAAATTCAGTTACGATGTATTTTTGTTTTCCTACAGGGCTCAGGAAGGTTGGCTCTTTCAGACCACCCAGAAGTGCCTCAGGAGGAAGAAGAGGTAACATCTGAAAAATCAACCCCTGGAAAATCCTATGCAATACAGTTCTCCTCTGACACACATGGGGCCCAGGAAGCAGACTTGCTCAAGGCCCTTAGTTATAGCAAGTGGAACTGGTTTAAGTCTAAGGCAATTATACCCATTAAATACCCTTTTCATGTTTTAGTGAAAACGAATGAATTTAATGAAATAATACAGGGAGACTCTGGGTGTAAAATAAAGATGACAATGCCACACAAATTACTGGGTTTTTGAAAACACTGTCGTGGGGCCTTCCAGGGATAGAGAACAGGTGGAGGAAGAGAAGAAGAAGAGATAAAGAAAAGGGAGTAAGAAAGCTCTAAGGAAGAAAAGGACCCTTGCAGGCCCATCTTTAATTCTGTGGGTTCTCAAACTTGTTCTAGCAACTGGCCTGTGGAAATGGAGGGGCACCCGATGCTCAACAAGGCCTCCTGTCACCCGGCCTGAAGGGTGGCTCTCTGCCAGTGTGAAGAAGAGTGCAGGGCCTCATTTGGAAGTAGCAGGAGTACTCGCAGGTTATTTTGGGAGCCTGAAATTTGATCCTTTGCACCTTTTACCACCCTAATGTTCAGCCAAGTTCTCAGGCAGCCTACTTTCCCTGAGACTCCGGCATGAAGTAGAGTAGACTTCACAGCCCCCAGTCAGACTGCACAGCTCCTCTTTCCAGGGACATTTCCTTCTCCTTAGGCCTTAACGTGAAGGTTCAAGGGCACATCCATATTGGGACAGTCCTCAAGTGGTTTCAAGTCAAAATTATTGTTTAAGGTCAGAAACAATTTGCTCTTTTACCTAGTCTACGAAGATTTAAAAATTTTTTCTTTAAATCATTATACTGCGGGTTCATTCAACTCTTATCACAATCCATACAGCCATCCATTTATATTTGTTGCCCTCATCATAAGAATAAGGTTTTAGAAGGCCCCACCATGAGACATGACATGCCTCACTGACCCCTAGCCTTACAGAGGACAACACTGGAGACACAATGTGGGAATTGATCTGATCTGATCCCACTACACCGAGGCAAAACACTAAGGGCATGGAACAGAACAGCAAGGGGAATGGAGCAACGAAGTCCCTAGGGAATACCAAAAATAGACTTTGGGGCCAGGGCTTGGCACCCCAACAGACTCCATTGGAAAACACCCCTAAAGACCAACAAATAGTCCTTCAACTACCTACAAGCTTTTCTTTCTTGTTGTTGTGTTTTGTTTTCTTGTCATTGGCTTGTTGGTGTTGTTATATTTTGTTGCTTGGTTTTGCTCTGTCTTGTTTTTGTGCATGTTATTATCTCCGCAGGTCTGTCTAAATAAGATAGGTCGGATGAACAATCAGGAGGAGAAAACAACGGGACTGACAGTTCCAGGGGGACATGGCAGAGGGGAGGTAGGAGTAAAGGAAGTGGTGCTAACAAACCCAGGGACAAGGGAACAAGTGAACCAAATCAGTGGTGAGGAGGGTGTAGGCCTGGTAGGTCATAATGTAACTGAGAGGAATTACTAAAACCCAAATGAAGGCTAAACATGATAGCAAGACAAGAGGAAAGTAAAAGGAAATAGAGGAAAGAGCTAGGAGGCAAAGGGCATTTATAGAGGTCTAAATAAAGGCTTGTACATATATAAATATATTTATATATGAGGATGTGGAAATATATCTATGTGCATATATGTATAGGTTTAGCACTAAGGTAGCAGATGGACATTGGGCCTCCACTTAAGTACTCCCTCAGTGCAAGAACACTTTGTTCTATTAAACTGACATTCCATGATGCTCACGTTCCCAACAGAATCACTGAAGACAAAGTGGGCAAATAAGCAAATGTAGTGAAGAAAGCTGATGGTTCCAGACTATCAAAAGATATAACGTCTGGGGTCTTAAAGGCTTGAAGGTAAACAAACGACCATCTAGCTGAGAAGTAACAAAGCCCACATGAAAGAAGCACACCTGCCTGTGTGATCATGAGGTGTCAAAGGGATCACTTATCAGGCATCAAAGAACAAAAAAAATCATATCATTGTGAATGAGGGGGAGTGAGGAGTGGAGACCTGAATCCATCTATAGGCACTTGGACTTCCCTTTACAGAAGGGTTATGGGGGAAGAGATGAGCCAGTCAGGGTACAGTGTTGCAACGATGAAACATACAACTTTCCTCTGGTTCCTAAATGCTTCCTCCCCACCACCACCCACTAACATGATCCTAATTCTACCTTACAAATCTGGCTAGACCAGAGGATGTACACTGGTACAGATAGAAACTGGAAACACAGGGAATCCAGGACAGATGAGCCCTTCAGGACCAGTGCTGAGAGTGGTGATACTGGGAGGGTGGGGTATAAATGGGGAACCAATTACGGTGATCTGCATATAACCTCCTCTCTGGGGGACAGACAACAGAAAAGTGGGTGAAGGGAGACATCGTACACTGTAAGATATGACAAAATAATAATTTATAAATTGTTAAGGGTTCTTGAAGGAGTGGGGAGCAGGGAAGGAGGGGGAAAATGAGGAGCTGATGCTGGGGGCCTAAGTGGAGAGCAAATGTTATGAAAATTATGAGGGCAATGAATGTACAGATGTGCTTTACACAACTGATGTATGTATGGATTGTGATGAGTTGTATGAGCCCCTAATAAAATGATTTGTTTTTTAAAAGAAGAAAGTTTTAAGAAGGACATCCTGGGTGGGAAAAGGCCTTAAAATTAAATGGAACAATTTATTAGTAATAAAGGATAGCATTAAACTAGTTTGGGATTAAGCCTAATTGAATAATTTGTATTAAAAAATTACCTCTTATTTCCATGAGTTTTTTTTCTTAGAATTACATTTTTTTATACTTTTTATTTAGGGCTCATACAACTCTTTTCACAATCCATACATACATCAATTGTGTAAAGAATATCTGTACACTCATTCCCCTCATCATTTTCAAAGCATTTGCTCTCCACTTAAGCCCTTTGCATCAGGTCCTCTTTTTTTCCCCTCCCTCCCCATTACCCCCTCCCTCATGAGCCCTTGATAATTCATAAATTATTATTTTGTCATATCTTTCCCTGTCTGACATCTCCCTTCTCCCCCTTTTCTGTTGCCCGGTCCCCAGGGAGGAGGTCACATGTAGATTCTTGTAATCAGTAGAATTACATTTTAAAAACATGACCATAGACTGAAAGCAGTTTTGGCTTCAGGGCATGTTTTCTTTGTTTCTTTGTTTGTTTGTTTGTTTGTTTGTTTAATGTGAGAGGGAAAGAGAAGAGTTAAAGCTGGAGAGACCTCATGAATGTCAGACCTGAGGGTTAGCAGGTGGGAAGTGAATCAGGTGGCGAGGAGGGTAAATAACCTATCAGGGCAGTGATGGAGAAGCAGAGTAAGGCTGAAGGGAAATGGTTGGGACTTTGATGGAAATATGAGGGTTCCAGGTCATACATGCATGAGCTTATTCCAAATACAATACGTTTAAACACGTTCTGCAACCAGTGGATGACTACAGAGAAGTTCTCTCAGGAATACACTTGCCCTAGTCTCCTGAATTCAGAAAAACAAAACGCACTGCCATCAAGTTAATTTTGACTCACAGTGACCCTACGGAACAGGGTAGAACTGCCCCTGTGAGGTTCTAAGACTATAACTATTTTTAAAAATCATTTTATTGGGGGTTCATACAACTATCAATCTATACATACATCCCTTGTCCAAGACTATAACTCTTGATGGAAGTAGAAACCTCCTCTTTCTTCAGGGGAGGGGCTGGTGGTTGAGAATGACTGCCCTCGTGGCTAGCAGCCCATTGCACAACCATCATGCCATAGGGGTCCTCTCTTATCTCGTTGGGTGCCTTTAAAAATGGCCCAATTCCAGTAGTGAGAGTAGCCATACCAGGAGGGTAGACGGAATGGGGGGGAGGAAAGGGAAACTGATCACAATGATCTGGGTATAACACCCCCCTGCAGGGGAGAGGCAACAAAAAAGTGGGTGAAGGGAGACATTGGTCAGTCTAAGACATGAAAAAATAATAACAATTTATAAATTATAAAGGAGGAGGGAGGGTGGGGAAGGGAAGGAAAAAAAATGAGCTGATACCAAGGGCTCAAGTAAAAAGAAATGTTCTGAAAATGATGAGGGCAACAAATGTCCAAATGTGCTTGATACAATGGATGGATGGATGGATGGATGGATGGATGGATGGATGGATGGATGGATGGACGGATGATAGTAAGAGCTATATGAGCCCCAATAAAATGATTTTTTTAATGGTCCAATTAAAGCAGTATCTTCTGAGGGGATCTGCTGTGCCAGTTCTGTTCAAGTCAGAGGCTAGCTCAGGAGATTGTGTTGACTATTTTTGGAATTCCAAAGGGAGAATCGTGAAAGATTTTCTTGAAGGACACACACCATTATGACTGATCAGGAGTTGTTTTTTTAAACAGAGAATTTTTATTCAGAGTAAATAAAAAGTTCTCATATATTAAGAAAAAATACAACTGAATAATACATAAATGGTCAAAAGAACAGATATAAATGAGATATAAAATTATCAAATGTGCATATTAAACTCCAGAGAAATTAAAATACCACAACACGAGATTATTATATACTGACCAGAATATCTAAAACTAAAACAACATAAAACAAAAACCCCTGGCAATACCAAATGTTGGCATTGGGTTTTTTTTCACCTGTTCTTTATTTTTTAATCATTTTTAATAGTTTTTTTAATCGTTTTATCAGGGACTTATACAACTCTTATCACAATCCATACATAAATTCATTGCCCTCATCATTCTCAAAACATTTTCTCTCCACTTAAGCCCCTGGCGTCAGGTCCTTAATTTTTCCCCTCCCTCCCCAAAATAATTTATAAGTTATTTGGTCATATCTTGCCCTGTCCGACGCCTCCCTTCTGTTGTCCGTCCCCCAGGGAGGAGGTCACATGTAGATCCTTGTAATCGGTTCCCCCTTTCCAACCCACCCTCCCTCCACCCTCCCGGTATCTCCACTCACACCACTGGTCCTGAAGGGATCATCCGCCCTAGATTCCCTGTTTCTGGTTCCTATCTGCACCAGTGTCCATCCTCTGGTCTAGCCAGACTTGCAAGGTAGAATTGGGACGATGATAGTGGGGGTGGGGGGTGGGAAGGAAGCATTAAGGAACTAGAGGAAAATTGCATTTTAAGAAAAAAATGTCCTCCACACAACTTTCCTGCCTTTCCCCATCGTGACAGTACCTGCTCCATCTTCAAGGGTGGTAAACCTTACCCTTGCCTTCAGGTTGTCCCTTTAGGCTTCTTCCTGTTCCTCAAATTAAAGACTAGTTCAAAGGAACATGGTTGAGTCCCTTCAAGTTGCCAGCAATGACACTTGATATAGTGTAAGTTGAAGGGCGCAGACTCAGGGAAGGGTTAGAGAGCTGGAAACCCTGCCTTCAGAAGTGGACAGACTTACATGCAGATTTATTGAGAAATAATATCTTTGCATTTTGATATTTTTGTTTAATAAAAGATTCTACAATTTCAAAGCACCACTTGTTTGCGGTATCTGCATACAATCTTAAAAACCAGTATGCCAGTCAGTACAGTAGGTGCTTGCCGGCAGTAACTCATTTAATATTCACAAGGGTTTTCTGGACTAGAGATGGTTTTTAGCCCCTTTATAGAGGTTACAACCAAGGCATCTCTGTAGAGGTGAAGCACATTGCTAAATGAATTGAACCAGGCTAGGCCCCCCAAGATCTCACTGCCAGGGGCCTTTTGTGTGGTATGTGGGCCCTTGGCCAATTTGAGAAGCAGGAGGAAAGCAAGTGATAGGTTTCTGAACTCATGCTATCAAAATAGATTATAGACCCAACCTAGAAAAGTTATAAAATGCAGGGGGAGGCTATTCAAATGAACTAATTATTGAGTGCCTACTCTTGTCATGCATTTATTTAGATGGGAAGGCATTAGTGAAGAAGACAAACACACACAAAAATTCCCTGGTCTCCTGGAGTTTGTTTTTGTAGGGCTGGCTGAAAATGAATAGCACAGAAAATACAGTGAAATTAAAATAAAACAAAAAACCCAGATATATATATATCCAGGATGTATTTATAACCAGGATATATATATACTTATATATACACATATATATAACCATATAACTATATGTGTATATATAACTATATAATTATAACTATATATCTATCTCCTGGTTTTGTTTCTTTAGAGTACCCCGCCTAACACAGTTTCCAGCTTTGGCAGACATCACTGCTTGGATTCTAACCACATTACAGGGTATGCTTCATTTGCAAGAACACGGCACTAACAGAAGGCAGCCAGAGAAAGGCAGGATGCCCAATTTAACTTTATTAAACACACCAACAGTTCAAAATGCCTAGGAGTCCCCACTATTTTTTCTTTTCCTCTTTCTTCCTCAAGTTTTCCTCCCTTCCTCCTGTCTTTCCTCCCTTCCTCTCAGCTTCCTTTCTTTTATTTTCTTTCCTTCCCTTCACAGGTTCACCCATCAAATATTTCTTAAATGAAAATCATATCCCAGGCACTGAGGATATAAAACACCCCTTTAGAAGTTTGCAGTCTACCAGACAGCTCTTTCACCAGCCAGTTCTGCAGTTATTGCTACTACAGGGCTTCAACATTTCCCACATGCTTTTGAAGTCATTATCTCAAGTGTCAAAGACAAAACTAGCCTGCTCTTGAGTGCTGGGCCTTTAGACTTAATTATAGCTCTCCAGAATGATGGGTGTTAGGCTGTCATAAACACCTTCCTGCAGTTAATTCCAGGGAATAGGGGTTCATTGTCCTCAGCCCTTTGTTCTAACTTGTGTGCTGAGGCATTCTAGGAGTAAGACTCACAGGGGCATGATGAAATGGTTAGTATTTTTGAGAGGAACACAGAAAGTCAACATTTGTGCTAACTACTAGCTCAGCATTAGATTGAGCGACAATGCCTTAGATGATGCCATATGTTTGGGAAATTTCTGGAAGTTACAGTAGCCCAGAATTCGCCTAATAACCTAAAGGTCGGTGGTTCAAACCCTCGCAGCTGCTCCTTGGGAGAAAGACCTGGCAATCTGCTCCTGTTAAAAATTACAGCCTGTGGGCAGTCCTACTCCGTCACATGGGGTCACTATGAGTCAGAGATCGATTCACAGCACCCAGAATAGCAAAGGGATCTCGAAACCCCCACGCGGAACAGGAAGCATTTCTAAGGTTTGAGAAGTTGTGCGCCACGTGACCAGCACATGCCCATCGCTGTTCTAGGTGCCATCTGGCTAATTCCCACTCCCAGCGGCCCATGCACACCGGAACAAAGCACGCCTGGTCCTATCGGTATGTTTAGGCTCATTGTGGTTGCCACTGTGTTCATTCTTTTTACTGAAGCCCTTCCTCCTTTTTACTGCCCTTCCACTTGCCCAAGCATGATGTTCTTTGCCAGTGACTGGTCTCGCCTGACAACATGCCCACAGTCTGTGAGATGAAACCTCGCCCTCCTTGCCTTTAAGGAACATTTGGTTGTACTTTTTCCAAGATAGAGCTGTTAGTTCTTTTGGCAATCCATGGTACTTTCTATATTTTCCGCTGACACTTTAGTTCAAATGCATCACTTCATCTTTGGTCTTCCTTATTCAATGTTCAACCTTCACATGCACATGAGGCAACTGAAAATAAACGTGGCTTGGGTCAGGTAAACCTTGTTCATCACAGGAACATCCTTACTCTTCTTGCTCAACAGATTTACCCAGTGCACTGTGTTGTTTGATTTCTTGAAAGCTATTTCCAGGAGGATTGACTATGGAAGAAATGTCCATTAGTAAGTGGTTCTTTATGTGTATTTTTAAAGCCTATTTGGTTTTTAGGTTGCTATTGTTGTTAGGTACCACTGAGGCCGTTCCAACTCATAGTAAATCTATGTTCAACGCAGGGAAAGACTCCCCACAATTGTTCTTATGTTTCAGGCCATTGTTATATCTGATGTATCGATCTATTTAATTGAAAGTCTTATTTTTTTTCACTGTCCCACTACATTACTGTGGGGAACAGCCCCCACAATCGAATGGGTCCAAGGGGAAGTGTTGTAATTGAGGGGTAAAATCAATGAGACATCAGACAAGATAAAGCATGGGATTGCTCACCTCTGGGACCATCATGACTTCAACAGCCAGATCTGTGCAAAGAGAGAGAATATATTTCCAACCAAGGCTTATATATACTCGGGGGTGGGGTGGGGTGGTGGTGGTTGGGTGGTAGTGGTGTACAAGCCCCCCTAATTACAGGTAACCACATAAGTAACAAAGTGGGCTGTACCCTAACCCTAAAGGTCCCTGAGTATATTGGAGGAGTAACCTAACACCAGTGCTAGGGGCAGGTAAGGGGGGAGGGGCTGCCTTCAGAACCTTGAGAGCAAGAGCACATGTCTGTCCCTATAGATAAAGCTTAAGAGGTCACTTGCAGGTAGTAAAATTATGGTAGGAGATAGTGGGGAACAATATTAATTATGAGAATGTGATTGGGACTCACCTCCAACTCACAAGGGTGAAGGCCTCCCTTCACCTCAGAAACCCATCCTGCCAGGCTCCTTAATATATGAGGCTGAAGGATTCATCCGTCTGTACTCTCTTCCTGTTCTTTGCCCCCACACATCACCAAGCATGATGTCCTACTCCAAGGTCTGGTCTCTCCTCACAACATCTCCAAAGTTGATGACACAGAGGCGCCATCCTGGCCTCTAAGGAGCATTGTGGCTGCGCTTCTTCCAAGACAGATCTGTGTGTTCTCTTGGCAAGCCAGGGCACTTTCAATGTTCTTCATCAGCACAGTAATTCAAATGCATCCATAGTCTTCTTTGTTCTTCCTTATTCAATGTCCGACTTCACATGCATATGTGGTGCAACTGAAAGTACTCTGGATGGGGCCAGGTGCACATAGTCCACAAAGCCACTTCCATGCTTCTCAACTCTTTAAAGAGATCGTGTGCAGCAGATTGACCCGATGAGATCTGTCACTTGATCTCCGTACCGCTGCTGTGATGAGAACTGATTGTGGGTTCAAGCTTCCCCCCATTCCCCTTGATGCTCTCTACTGGCCTGGTTGTGAGGACTTTGGTCTTCCTTACAATGAGTTATAACCTATACTGAAGGCTGCAATACGTGATCTTCTTCAGCAAGCGCCTCAAGTCCTTATTATTGTCAGCAAGCAAAGCTATACCATCTGCATTTCACTGTTTATAAATAACCTTCTTCCAATCCCAGTACCACATCCTTCTTCATATCATCCAGCGCCTCTGATAATTTGCTCAGGCCAACAACCATACTTTCGAACTGTTCCTTCCCCTTTGTTTCCAACGTTTGCATTCCAATCACCAATAATTATCAACGCATCTTGATAGCATGTTCAACCAAATTCAGACGTAAGATATTGGTAGAATTCTTCAATTGTCTTCATCACCAGTTTGTATAGTTGGGGCATGAATTTGAATACTAGTTGTATTGATTGGATTTCCTGGAGTGCAGCCCGATATCATTCTATCATAGTCAGCATAGTACTTCGAGATAGATTTCCAAAATCACTTTTGATGATGAAGCCAATGCCCTTCCTCTTGATCGGTCATTCCTAGCATAGAAATGAATGATTTTCTGATAAAAATGGACAATAGCAATCCATTTGAGCTCACTACCACTTAGGATATCATTAATCAATCCATTTCATTTTTTATGATTTCCCATTTTCCTAGATCCATACTTTGTACATGGCAAATTTTGATTATTAGTAGACTTTTGCAGCTGTTTGTTCTCATTTTGAGTTGGGTCTGCTTTACTCCCACAGGCTTGCTCCCTCTGCACCATTATGGTTGACGCTACTTTGAGAAGACAGCTCTTCCTCAGTTATATCCATTAGACCTTCTGTATCTGACAAGGTTTCAATGCTATGTGCAAAGTTTTCAGCAGCTACTTCCTCCAAAGTGGGCAGCTGATTCTTTCTTCGTAGTCTCTTTTTTTTGGTCTGGAAGCTCCGCTGAAACCTGTTCGCTTTGGGTGAGCCTGCTGGCATTTGAGATACCAGTGACACAGCTTCCAGGATCACAGTAGTACCCAAGCCACTACAGTACGACAAACTGACAGAGAAGTGGCGTTCTCAGGCTCTAGATGCTTCCTGCTTATTATGTGCTCTCCCAGAAGATTCTTTTGGACTCTACCCCAAGTGAGATTCTTCACAGGTAACCCCTGTTCTGAGATTTGCATCTTTTACTCAGGATTCACTCTACAAAAGTCTACATGTTGCTGCACATAGCAATAGTTAAATATTTTTCATTGATGTGTTCTATAGTATGAATTCATCACAACATTTGACTCATCTACTGCTTTAGAGGTTCGGATTGTTCCTTTCCTTTCTGAAAAAAAAAACTTCTATTACTATTCTTGTGCAAATCTTGATGAGTTTATAAAAATCAATTTAATACCCAACTACTCTTGAATCTTTTTTTTTTTTTTGCCATTGAGTTTCAGGAAAATTTTTCCTGCTGACAATAGTTTCATAAGGAGGATTTCCTATTGAGTTAATACTTTGATATTTGCTACTGCGTATATTTCTTTTGTGTATAGAATAGAAACACTTTGCTTCTTTAAGAACATGACAAAATTTAGAATTACAGTCTAAAACAAGTTGAATAGTTGAAAGCCTTCTTCAGGCAATACTGTTGAAGTCGTCTGTTCTTAGGACCTGTTTAATGTCACTGTCTAAAGTGTTATTTTCAAATCCTTGATAAGATTCAGAGAGTGTTCATGCTGTGGGCAGGTGCCCTACTGTGAAAGTGATCAATTGAGAAGCCTGTCAAGGGGATGAGGGAAATTATTCTGGAAAATATTAAGAACCTGGGATGCCTTCATCTCTTTGTCATGTACTTAGATCATTTTACTGTTTCAAATGGCAAGAACATTCTGGTTCCACAAAGAAGAAATGCTTCTAATATCAAGATCCTAGAAAGGACACAATAGTCATTACAGGGTCATGTAAGGGTTAATGCTATTGGTTGTATGCTTTCTTTGGGTAAACAAGTAAAGACGGGGAGTTAAAGATGAGTGCCTCCAAACTATACCTAGTTTATTCTTAACCCATTTCCCCCTCACACCTGGAAACTGCTCAGGCCACAGCCTCCAGTAAGACTCACACAGTCAGAGGGCACCGGCAGCCTGCTGGGAGAAAGGGAGTTGACTTAGGCCTGGGGCTGCTTGGTAAACAGGAAACCATTGTTTTCTGCTAAGTGTTTTTAATAGCAGAAGCTAAAATCCACTATTTGCTTGAGTACAACAATTCACAATTCTACTAATATTACTAATATTATATAGTATATATAATATATACACACACACACACATAAAGAGGCTAAGCAATTTGTGAAAGGTCATAGTGCTGGGCTGAGGTAGAATTGAAGGCATAGAATCTGACTCTTAACCAACACAGCGGCTTTCAGCCCAGATGGTTGCATTGCCCAGCTGTCTCCTACTTGGTCAAAGGGGAGACGGGAGCCTAGAATGCAAACACTAGTAGGGACCAGGCAAGTAATAAAAGTGGCAGTGGACTTGGTAAGGTGATAAGAAGAATGAGTGATAACCAAAACAACAATGAACACACACACACTGTACCAGTTTGGCATCAAGTTGATCCCAACATGTTACGACCCTTTAGGACAGAGTGGAGCTGCCTTACAGGACTTCCAAGACCATGAATCTTTACAGAAGCAGACTGCCTCATCTTTCTCCCACAGAACAGTGTGTGGGTCTAACTGAAGATCTTTGGGCTGGCAGTCCAAGGCTTTAGCTGCTCCACCCCTTCTTACACATAACCATTCACCTCATCACAGGACTGATTTTCTTGGTTTGAAGACTTAGGTCAGAGTCTTGAAGAACAATTAGATCAACTGGCATCATATAGTTTATAAAGTTTATAATTTAGTTAGTAGCATCTCTGGTCTTAAAAACTTACAGGCATAAATGAGATAAACAATCATTACTTCATAGAAGAAGTAAATAACACAATTAATTAACTCCACCTCCTAGACATATACAGATTATTCCACCCAAGAGCAACACAGAATACAATCTTTTCCAGTGCACATGGAATGTTCTCTAGAATAGACCATATGTTAGGGCACAAAACAAGCCTCAATAAGTTTTAAAATGTTGAAATTCTACATTCCATTTTTCCCAGACTACAACGCAAAAATCAAAAGCATGGAAACTGAATTTCAAGTACTTAACAAGGACTAAGTAAAATATGAAATAAGGGATGAGATGTTAAAATTCCTTGAAAAAAAATGAGAACAAAACCACAACATACTCTAACCTTCAGGGTACAGAAAAGGAATTATCAGAGGACAGTTTATAGCAATCAATACACACGTGCAAAAAGAGGAGAAAACCAAAATTGCCACATTAACCCAGCATCTTCAACAACTAGAACAAGAGCAGCAAAATCGACCTTCAAGCATGAAGAGAACATAAATCATAAAGATCAGAGCACAGATAAATGAACTGGAAAACAGAAAACAAATAGACAAAGCCAAGAAGCGCTTTGAAAGGACTGACCAAACCAACACACTACTGTCAAACTTGACAAATGCAACTAGTAAGAATTAGAGACGAAGAGGGATAATAACACATTACTCTGAAAGACTACATTCCAACAAATTTGAACACCTAGATGAAATGGAGAAGTTTCTAGAAACACACCATCTAGCCAAGCTAACCTAATTTTGAAAACCTCAATATATCAGTAGCAAAAGAAGAAACAGACCAGGTCCAACATACGTACAAATGTGCTTGACGCAATGTATATATGTGTGTATTATGATAAGAGCAGTACAAGCCCCCAGTAAAACTATTTTTAAAAAGAAATATACCAGCTCATTAAAAAACTTCCACACAAGAAAATCCAGGACTAGATGGGTTTATGGAAGTAGAAAGCCCCATGCTCCTGCAAAGTGCATAACCACTTGGTGACCACGTTCTTAAGAACTTCTTAAGAAGAACAATAAGAAGGCCTGTCACTACCCAACCTCAAGATCTATTACATAGCCTCAGTAGTCAAAACAGCTTGGTACTGGTACAGTTATAGGTACACAGACCAATGGAACAGAATAGAGGGCTGAGAAATAGATGCGTCCATCTACAGACAACTGATCTTGGACAAAAGGTTAAAAAACTTTAAATAGGAAAGAGCTAGTCTGGCAAAGTGGTGCTGGCAAAGTTGGATCTTTATCTACAGAAGAAAGAATCAGACCCATACATCACCCCAAGGACAAAAATGAACTCAAGATGGATCACAGAGCTACATGGAAAGCCCAGAGCTACAAAGATCATCAACGTGAAAATCGTGACAAATGTAAGGGCCGATTGCAGGGCCCAGGCACACTGTCAAACACAATGAAGGAAGCACCCATAGTGGAGGACAAGATAGATGACTGGGACCTACTAAAAACGAGCTACTTTACTGCATCAAAAGACTTCATCAAGATAGTGAAAAGAGAACGCAGAGACTGGGGAAAAACCTTTCACAATGACTCGAGGGAGAAGGGACTAATCTCCAAAATCTATAGAAAATTTCAATATCTCACTAAGAAAAAACCAAGTAATCCAAGTAAAAATAAGCAAAGGACATGAACAAACAGCTGAACAAAATCTACACTCAAGTGGCTAACACACATGAAATAATGCTCCTGATCACTAACCAATAAGGAGAATAAGATCAAAGCAACACTGAGATATTTCTTTATACTGACAATGACAGTCCATTGAAAACAAACCCAAACACAACAGCAAACACTTGCTGGAGAGGGTGCCGAGAGATCAGAACCTTCATACATTGTAGCTGGGTCTGTAAACATGTGCAACCATTGTGGAGAGTGATATGGGGGTGTGTTGGACAGGGTTCTCTAGAGAGACAAACCAGATTGCTAGTAATTATATATAAATATATTTATAAAGATAGATATATAATACAAGAAATGAACCATTAAATTATATACAGATAGATAATACAAGAAATTAACAGTTAAGTTATAAAGCAGTGAGACACTAGCAGTCCTTTAAGGCTTGAGAGCTGCCAGTTGCCAGTCCCCTTCTGTAGAGATTGCTGGGCTGTATATACCCAGGCAGCAAACAGCAAGGCAGGTCACCAACTGTCATCAACTGTCAGTCCCCAGCTCCAGAGACGAACATTCCAATCCTGTGGGCTTAAAGGGACCTCAACTTACAGCGACACAGTCCACAAGCAAGGCGAGGCTCACCGAGCCATTTATCCCTCTGCCCTTCAGTTAATCCTACTTGTGTTTATCGGCCAGGCTGGCACAATAAACTATCGCAGGCGGTACCTCAAACAACTGGGAATAGAAATTCCACACAATCCAGCAATCCCTCTGCTGGGCATAGTCCCCAAAGAAGTACGAGCCACAACACGAGCAAACGTGTTCATCATGTTCATCTCAGCACCCTGCACAATGGCACGGAGTTGGAAACGACCCCAGTGCCCAGCCATTGAGAAATGGATAAAGAAACCTTAGTGGATACATATAACGCAATGCTATGCATCTCTGATACACAATGATGAAACCACAACGCACCTCATCACATGGCTGGGCCTGGAGGACATTCTGCTGAGTGAAGTCAGTCAATTACAAAAGGGCAAAGAGTGTAGGACACCTCTAAGGATAAAAACCAAGACATGGTTTTGCGTATCAAGGGGTACGGACTTCGGAAGTTCCCAAGGGAGGGAGGGCACAGGTGGGAAGATGAAGCAATAGACTAGAAGGTGGTCAGGTCCTGAGGAGGCGAAAGGGAGGATAGGTCTGTGAGAGGGGGAAGAGAAACCCAGTGAATGAGGGTGGGAGAGAATACAGGGGCCCTTGCGAGTGTTGAATGCAAAGTTGGTCATTTGAAATGGAGCCTCCTACCTAATTAACAATTTAAATTTTTTATAAAAAAAGACAAACTTGCAAGTAACCATTCTCAAATTTAATTATTCGTTTTTACTCATTGCTATAGTTTGTGCCAGCCTGGCCGATAAACACAAGTAGGATTAACTGAAGGGCAGAGGGATAAATGGCTCGGTGAGCCTCACCTTAGTTGTTCTGTGCCTCAGTTTAAAGGGGTACACTACCTGTGGGATGCCTAGCCTGTGGACTGTGTCGCTGTAAGTTGAGGTCCCTCAAAGCCCACACGATTGGAATGTTCATCTCTGGAGCTGGGGACTGACAGTTGATGACAGTTGGGGACCTGCCTTGCTGTTTGCTGCCTGGGTATATATAGCCCAGCTCTCTCTACAGAAGGGGACTGGCAACTGGCAGCTCTCAAAACTTGAAGGACTGCTAGTGTCTCACTGCTTTATAATTTAACTGTTAATTTCTTGTATTATCTTTCTGTATATTATTTAACAGTTTATTTCTTGAATTATATATCTATCTTTATAAATATATTTATATATAATTACTAGCAATCTGGTTTGTCTCTTTAGAGAACCCTGTCCAATTCACTCATCTAGATCATAGGTTCCCCAAATTATTTGGCATACTTCTCTCTTTTAAGGAAAACAATTTATCGAGAGCATCCCTGGGTACTATACCCTATAATAAAGGATAAAGTGTAGGTGCCCTGAATCATTCCGGTGGCCCACCCACACCGCAGCAGGCAGCACCACCTACTCTGGGAAACACTAGTCCAGAGCGCCAGAGGAGGAAGGAAACCCGAGGTTCGGAGAAGAAACCAGAAGAAACAGGACTAGCTGTCTATAGGCACCAAGGCCTCATCTACCCTGAGTCCAGAAAGACCAGACAGACCAAACGCTCTGCTCAGAATCCAAATAAGTGGGTTCGACTAGAAAGGGAGGGAAATGTGGGACCAAACTTCAAATCTCAGACCAGCCAGACTTGTTGACCCACTGAGCCTGGCGGACTCTGGAGACGGAGATACTCTTTAAACCTTTAACCCAAATGATCCCATCACATTACCTTTTATCTAAATAGCAGGGTTGTTCATAAAATAAGAACGTTGCTCTTCAGTTGTGTGTTTTTAAAAAATCTCATAGATGATACCAAATGGTTAATAAGGACTCTAAAGAAGTGCTACCCAAAGTGGGTGCTGCAGCCCCCAGATAAGGGGTGGGGCCCTGGAATGACCCAGGAGGACGACAAAAGCAGGTATCTGCATTGTATCCTGGATTCTGGGCTAGAGAGCCAAAGGTTTCATTTCCAGGGTTGCTGAGTTTTTGGGTGTTTTTTTTCCCTGAAAAATGGGTGGTGGGCCAACCTATGTGCTGAAGCGTAAATGAGGCTGGGTTAAAGGGAGTGGAACAGCAGAAAGGGCAGAATAACAAATCGCGACACAGTGTGAAGAAGGTGACCATGGTCACCGCACAGTCGGTGAGGGGCTTCAAACGTTCCCGGGAAAATGCAATGAAAAGAGACTGGCAGTGTGCTGAAGTCCCCTCCCATGGAGAAAAAGTCATTGACTTAATGGCAGTGAGTTTGGTTGGGGGTTGGTTTTCATATGTAGGAACTTCAATGGAAACCTGCTTTGGGTGTGTACACTTTTGACCCAAATATACAATATCATTTTAAAAATAAGCATTCATGCGCATTTATTACTGTCTGCAGGCATGGTTCCTAGTGCTTGCATGTGATTAACTCGGGAATCCTCAGTGAGTCTAATAGGTAAGCGCTAGCACCCATTTGGCATGAGGAAACTAACCAAAACAAAAAACCTCACGCCCATCACTGTCGATTCTGACAGACCAGGCTGGAACTGCCCCGGTGGGTTTCTGACGTTGTGACTCTTTCCTGCAGAGCAGCTGCGGGTTCCACTCTGCGGATCTTGCAGGGAGCAACCACTAAGCCACCAGGCCTCCCTTGGAGGAAACTTGGGGCTAGGGAAAAGAGGCCACTTCTTCAAGGTCACACAGTAGGACTGCGCTCCACAGTCCTCTCCCTGTGCCTTCAAGTCCTGGGAAGTTGACGGGGCGGGTAGAGCTCACTCCTTCCGGATGATGCCCCCGGTATTGGAGTTAGCAGATAGCTGAACACAAACAACGAGAGCAGGCTCCACAGAACGCCTCTGTGGGTTGGCTCTTGCCCGCAGGCCGCCCATCTGTGAGCGTAATCACGCAGCGTGGGCTCTCCTCGCATCAAAGCAACACCAACCCAGGAACTTCTGCGTGTTGCTTCTGAGTGGATTACTACACTTGGAGCTGATGGGGAGCCCCGCGTTGGGAGAGCTGTGAAAGGCCTGACCCCCAGCGTAGCTCTTTGTGAGCCACCAACCCCATCGTTGAGGGGACGTGCAGAGCCATAGCATATTTGGATTACAAATGAATGTTCTTTTAATCCAGACTGCCAACGCTTATCGTGAGTTTATCAGCTTCTGAGTATTATATCACCTTCCTAAATCTGGTCAAGGTGTCCTGGTAGCACTGCCTGGAAAGCGTTGGCTGCCAACTGCAAGGTCAGCAGGTCAAATCCACCCCCAGGAGAGAAAGATGAAGGTTTTTTTCGCCAAGCCAGGTCTAGGCCTACGTGGTCTGATAGGGTGACTGTGAGTTGAAATTCCGCAGAGGGTAGCGAGTCGGGGGTTCCGGGGGTTCATTGATTATGCTTTCATTTGGGACTGGGTTGTCTTGTGAGCTTTAAAATCAATGTCTTCTGAACTATATAAGAGAGAGCAGAGATGGGAGACAGTGTCATGCTACTTGAAGATTACCCAAGGAATAAGGAACTTCCTCCAGAGCCAACAGGAAGCGTCTCCTGGAGCTGGCACCCTGAATCTGGCCTTCTAGTCTCCTCGTCTGTGAGAAAACACATTTCTGTTTATTAAAGGCTCCCCCTGTGGTATTTCTGGTATATCGCAGCATGAGAGAATGCAGACATTCTTCCTGCCGTTCTGGTTTATATTCATCATGGACATGGACTGTAGTGTTCAGGGGGGTAAGGGGGTATTTTTATGTCTGTCTGAAGTTCATAGGGCTGCTTAACAAATTACCACCAAATGGATGGTTTTCAAGAGGGAACCGTGTTGTCTACATGGGGGGTGAACTCAAGAGGGCATCAGCTCCCGGGGAGCGCTCTTTCTTGGCTGCCGCCCTAGATGCTTGGAGATGGACCTAGACGTGGTCTCTGCCCCTGTGGGCTCCATCCCCTCCTCTACCGCCCCCGTCAGAAGAACTAGGGAGCCCCAGCAGTCAGGCCTCACCTCCTCGAACAACTGATAACAAAGGACAGATCCCATTTCCCCCCCAAAAGTCACATCCCTTACCTTTGGGGGCACACAATTCAAACCCGCATTAGTATCTAATACTCAGTACACAAAAATAATCATCAGTATGGGCCTAGAAAAAATACAACTCACTCAGTCATTATACAAGACTTGAAATACTAGCCAACAACCAGCTAACAAACTTTAAAAAGAACAACTTTACTGAATTTTACGATACCGGATGCCTTCCTGGACTCTAGCCAGCCCTCCTCCATCACTCCTTGTGTACTCAGTCTCTCCTTCGCGGTGTTCCGCATCCCCTGCTTCACCTGGCAGTATCCTTTGGGTTTTGATACAGCACCTGGTACTTTTCTGGAAGGGCTTGTGGGAGCGAGTAAAATAAATAAATGACACCCACCGTTAATCTGATGGTGCTGCTGAGATACGGGTCCTGTCGGAGAACAAAGTCGTTATGAGATGCTTTCCAACGTGATGAAGTGCCAGGGCAGGGCTCCGTGAGGCCTAATTGCTCAGAGCTTTCTCCATTAGGTATCTGCATGAGTTACAGCTCTTCTGTGAAGATAAAACACTGCGGCACGGAATCGCCCCGCGCTAGACGGGCTGTTGGGCTTGAGGGCATCGCAAGTGAGATGAATGCCGCCTGCCCGCATAGGAGGAACTTAGCATAACGGAGATTATGGATTCCGCAGGAACCTGGCAGCCCTCATTTATCTGGAATAAATATTATTTTTAATTAAAGTCTTAAGGTAGGCTATTCTTGAACTAATGAGATCTACAGTGATTTCCTTTGGGAATTAATTTTCTTTCTTCATTCGCAGTCATTTGGGTGATTAGAGCTCGCTCAGGCCATGCCCGTGTCTATCTAAGGACGCAGCTAGGCGGGCCGCCGGGCTTTCTATCTCTGTTCATCATTTAAACACAACACTCTGCTCGGCCGCTCTGTATGTAGCTTATCTGGGTGTCTCCGTTATAAAATAAGAAAAATCACTCACAAGACAACAGAACTTCATTCTGGTCAGCAAAATGGCAGGGAACAAAATCGGAACATTGTGTTTTATTTTTAACTTAAACATTCTGGTTCTGGGCTGGACACTGTGCTAAGTGTTTTGTTCACACGTCGACTTGAAGCCACATAGGACTCAGGCAGGGGGCGGGAACAAAATCGGAACATTGTGTTTTATTTTTAACTTAAACATTCTGGTTCTGGGCTGGACACTGTGCTAAGTGTTTTGTTCACACGTCGACTTGAAGCCACATAGGACTCAGGCAGGGGGCGGGGGTTGCTGTTACCACCTCCTACATCACCATCCCCGGGGTTCCGGAAGCAGAGGGACTGACAAAGCTCAGACGCCCCTCCTTGGAGACACTCCGTGCACCGTGCTGAGCAGCGCCTTTCCGAAGGCACCCAGCTGGAGAGAGGCACCCAGCTGGAGAGAGGCCTCCGGCATGCGGCTCAACCAGACTGCTATAACTCAGGTTCGTATCCTGGTTACGATGTGTCCACAGCACAAGACTCAGTGACATAAAAAGAGCCATTTTATTGGGCTCAGTTGCTCTGGGAAAGGAATTTACACAGGGTCAGTGAGGGGTGAATGGCTTTATCACGGTACTGTGGAATTGGTTCCAACAGCGTGCCTTGCCATGGCTTCGAGTTGCCTCACCGGACTTTCTGGTTGCAATCACGGGAGTCCATCAGGGAACTCTCTCCCTCCGAGCTGGGGGCGAGTGGAACCCCCTGACCTGTCAGCCGCTGAGTGCTCAATTGTTGAGGCACCTGGTCTCATATATATATCCCTTAATATATTATAATTAAAATATATATTATTACTAATATTTATTATTGCTAATATATTATTACATATATATGTAAAAGATACATGTACTGCTTTGGAAAATTATCCAAGACATGTAATCATAAAAAGGAAATTGCAGGCTAGTGTATCTCTTTATGGGGGCTAGGTCTAAAAAGAGAAGAGGGACACATATCTTCCTGTAGGGCCTAGGACAAGGTTGAGCAAGATCATTCACTAAGGGCACCTGGCAAGGAGAAAAGATGCAGCAGCTGAACAGGAAGGCAGGCTTCTTTTAATATTCAAAAAGTGGGTGAATATAGATTACTTTGTGCTTTCCCTCCGCTCTAGTATTTTTCAGTGGAAATAAGCAACCAACCAAATCACAACATGGACAATGTCACTTAATAAAAGACTTCCCATATGTACTCATGTATAAGCCGAGTTTTACAGCACATTTTTAATGCAGTTTTTGTGGTAAAATTAGGTGCCTTGGCTGATATTCGGGCTGGCTTATACTTGAGTATATACGGTAATTCAGGTTTGGGTTGAAAAACGTGCATCTGGGATGCCCCTCAGAATTAAAGACGCTGAGATTTTTGTCTCACATACTTTGGACATGTTACCAGGAGGGGCTGGTCTTTGGAGACGGACATGAAGGACCCCTGGGAGGGGGTCAGCCGAAAAAGAAGACCCTCATCTCTGTGGATGGACGCAGTGGCTGCCCTATGGGCTCGAACACAGCGTCCTGCGGCGGAGGGGATGGCACAGCAACGGTCGGCGTTGCGCTCTGGAATGTGGTGGGTGACTGAGGAACTGGTGTGGGGCCACATCTGATCCCAGTGACTACACAAAGGAGGACTATCCAGCTTCACACCAGCTCAGTTGCCACCAGGCAGTCAGTCATGCCTCCACCCTCTATCTCTTTTTACCCTATTGTTGACCACCCCTCCCACACCATTCTCCTTCTCTGTTGAGTTAGATAATCCACTGCAATGGGCCGCCCACCTCACAAATAATCTTTCTAATTATGGAGCTTACGAGGGAAGCTACCAGGTTACAAAATGTTAAAGATGCAATTCATTTTTCCACAACGCCTCTTCTCGACAGCCATGTCACTGTCTGGTCCTTGGCATCTCAGTGGATGTCCTCTGGCCAGGCTGCTGCTCTGCCTCATGGTCTCAGTGAGGCTCCTCTATTCTGTTTCATAACCTCAGTGCTATGGGTGGGTGTCTAGGTGCCTCTACCGATCCAGACAGGGATCTCCCACACATTCTGCTGGTTGATTCTTCTTTCTTGATGGTCATGGGATTCTCTCTGCTTCTGAGGTGGGTATCTTAAATGCTCAGGAATGGCAAAAAGACCAATCCCCTCAATTAGTGTTTCACAACCATACTGGCTTGGTCTCATACAATCACTTGGTGGGCATTACAAAGACATGACTGGATGGCCCTCAACAACAGCAGAGAGTGGCAAATGGGTGCAGTCCACAGTGTAATACATTTTATGTGGTCATCTAGTAACTGGTCTATTTAAATAATTTATAGGAAATATAGATTTTAAATGAATATCAAGAAGAATTTGAAGTACTTAGCAGAAAGATAACAGGGAGTTCAAAAATTATGTGGAAAAATTCCACTCCCTCTCCCCCCCATAAACATAGGAGTCCTGGTGGTATAATGGTAACTGCAAGGTCAGCAGTTCAAGCCCCCCAATGTGCTTAGGGAGAACAGTGAGGGGTTCTGCCCCTGTCAAGATTTACAGCTTTGGAAACTCAAAGAGGCAGTTCCACTCTGTCCTCTACAGTAGGGTCACTGCGATTCAGACCCCACTCAATGGCATTTGTGTGTGTGTTTTATAGTGTAATAAAATGATAGGTTCATAATTTAAAATTCCACATTTGAACTTGAATGAACTATTTAATTCCTCCACCGATGCTTAAGCACTAGATTAAAAAAAATCAACTCCTTTAGAAAAAATACATTTCAAATCTATGCTGCTAGTGAAATGTTAGTACAATGACATAGATTTTTGTCATAGATCATTCAAATTATGGGATTCTAGTTTTGGTTTTTAAAATAATGGGGGAGCACATTATTTTTCTAAGTCTTACTTTCAAAGAACTGCAGGGTCTGTGTAACACCTTCTAAAAAGATCTGGAAATGAATGCTAACGGCCTCCTGGAAAGTGCATGTCAGTTATTACCAAACCAGAAAGACTCCTTGCTATCAAGTCAGTGCCAATGGAGCTCCAAGTTAAAGGCCCCCAATAAAAATGAGTGTGTTGCTTTTTGAGGTGGTGGCAAATGCTACCCTATTTCACCAATCACTCGTCAACTGCTCTTGTTAGTGATAAAGAAGGTGAGCTAAAGTCTCTGAGCACCTTCGCTGAAGATGGCTCACAGACATAGGACACGTCACCATGGGGCGGGAGAACAGCACTAATGTGCCAATGGCTTCCTCCTGGAAGTTTCAAGTGTTCCTGATGGAACAGCCATGAAGTAGCACAGGACTTGGCGCACTTCTGGTGCTCTGTGGGAGAAAGAGCAGGTGCACTAGGAGATGAGCGATATTCTCTAGCTCAGTCAGACTTCCTAAAGGGGCTCCAAAGTAGAATTCCTATCTTTCCTGTGGGCAGCCGGGTTCGACCCAGGCCAGTGCACCTCATGTGCAGCTACCAACCGTGACTGGAAGCTTTTGAGTTACCGTAATGTCGAACAGCGTTCAGTGGAGCTTCCAGAATGAAACAAAGTAGGAAGAAAGGCCTGGTGACCTACTTCCAAAATGTGTTGTTGTTAGGTGTCACCACGTCAGTTCCGACTCACAGCCACCTTGTATACAACCTGAGAAACACGGCAGTGTCCTGTGACATCCTCATCTTGTTCCCATGCATGAGGACATTGTGCAGCCACTTTTCCATCCCTCTCCTGAGGGCCTTTCTCTTTTGTACTGTCCCTCCACTTTACCAACCGATATGTCCTCCTCCAGGGACTGGGCTCTTCTGATAACATGTTCCAAGTACATGAGAAAAAACCTCGCCACCCTCGTCTCCAAGGAGCATTCTGGCTGGACTTCTTCCCAGACAGATGTGTCTGTCCTTCTGGCAGTGCACGGCTCTTTCGATGCTCTTTGCCAGCACCATCATTCAAGTGCATCATTTTTTTCTCAGTCCGTCTTGTTCAATGTCCAACTTTCTCAAGCATGTTGAGGTAATTTTTTTCTCCATTTAATTGATAGTGTTTATTGGATTGGTTGTGCAGATTAAAAAATCATTTTATTAGGGGCTCATACAACTCTTATCACAATCTGTACATACATCAATTGTGTAAGGTACATCCGTACATTCATTGCCCTCATCATTCTCAAAACATTTGCTCTCCACTTAAGCCCCTGGCATCAGGTCCTCATTTTATCCCCTCCCTTCCTGCTCCCCCCTCCCTCACGAGCCCTTGATAATTTATAAATTATTATTTTGTCATATCTTGCCCTGTCCGACATCTCCCTTCACCCACTTTTCTGTTTGTCCCCTAGGGAGGAGGTCACTTGTAGATCCTTGTAATCGGTTCCCTCTTTCCAACACACTCTCCCTCTACCCTCTCAGTACCAACACTCACATGGCTGGCCCTGAAGGGATCATCCATCTTGGATTCCCTGTTTCCAGTTCTTACCTGTACCAGTGTACATGCTCTGGTCTAGCCAGACTTTCAAGGTAGAATTAGGATCATGATAGTGAGGGGGGATAGGGGAGTAAGCATTTAAGAACTAGAAGAAAGTTGTACTTTTTAATCGTTGCTACATGGCACCTTGACTGGCTCGTCTCCTCCCCTAGAACCCTCTGCAAGGGGATCTCCAGTGGCCGACAAATGGGCTTTGGGTCTCCACTCTGCACTCCCCCTTCATTCACTATGATTAGATTTTTTTGTTCTGATGATGCCTTATACCTGATCCCTTCGACACCTCGTGATCACACAGGCTGGTGTGCTTCTTCCATTTGGGCTTTGTTGCTTCTGAGCTAGGTGGCCGCTTGTTTACCTTCAAGCCTTTAAGACCCCAGATACTATACCTTTTGATAGCCAGGAACCATCAGTTTTCTTCGCTACATTTGCTTATGCACCCATTTGTCTTCAGCGATCCTATCATGGAGCTGTGCACCCAATGATATGATTTTTTTTGTACTTTGATGCCTGATAACTAATCCCTTGGGCACCTCGTGATCACACAGGCTGGTGTGTTCTTCCATGTGAGCTTTGTTGCTTCTGAGCTAGATGGCCATTTGTTTACATTCAAGCTTTTAAGACCCCAGACGCTATATCTTTTGATAGCTGGGCACCATCAGCTTTCTTCATCACATTTGCTTATTCAACCACTTTGTCTTCAGCAGTTGTGTCAGGAAGGTGAGCATCATAGAATGCTAATTTAATAAAAGAAAGTATTCTTGCATTGAGGGAGTACTTGAGTGGAGGCCCAATGTCCTTCTACTTTAATACTAAACCTATATAGGCACATAGATCTATTTCTCCATCATCATATATCTTTGCATATGTACATGTCTTTATCTAGACCTCTATAATTGCCCTTTGCCTCCCAGCTCTTTCCTCTATTTCCCTTAACGTTCCTCCTGTCCCACTATCATGCTCAGTCCCCACCTGGGTTTCAGCAATTCCTCTTGGTTACATTACCCTTAATCATGCCCTACCAGGCCTTCCACACCCTCCTCACCACCGATCTGAATCACTTGTTGTTCCCTTGTCCCTGGGTTTGTTAACATCACTTCCTTTCCCTGCACCCCCTCTCCCTATCCCATGCCCCCCTGGAACTGCCAGTCCCATTGTTTTCTCATCCAGATTGTTCATCCAGCCTATCTTATTTAGATAGACCTGGGGAGATAATAACATGCACAAAAACAAGACAGAGTAAAACCAAGCAACAATATATAACAAAATAACAACAACAACAACAAACCACTGACAAAGAACAAAACAAAACACATCAAGAAAGAAAAGCTTGTAGTTAGTTCAAGGATCGTTTGTTGGCCTTTAGGAGTGTTTTCCAGTCCAGTCTGTTGGGGCACCACGCCCTGGCCCCAAAGTGCATTCCCTGGGGACCTCACCACTCCATTCCCTTGCTGTTCCGCTGCACTCCCCCAGTGCTTTGCCTCTGTGTGGCGGGGTCAGATTGGGTGCAATTCCCACACTGTGTCTAGGTGATGTCCCCCACGGGCCCATGGGTATGTTGAGGTAATTAACACCCCATTTTGAAGAGGTCTTGTGCCTCAGATTTACCCAGTGCACTGTATCCTTTTATCTTCCGATTGCTGGTTCCACGAGCATTGACTGTGGACCCGAGTAATTTCAATCATTTCTTTGTTTACCATGATGTTATCTATTGGTCCAGTTGTGGGGATTTTGGCTTTCTTTACATTGAGTTGTCATCCATACCGACGGCTGCAATCCTTCTGGCTCCAGCTTGCAGTGCAGCCTGGACTTTTCCCAGTATCACTGGTTTTTGGTCATATGCTACTTCTTGAACTTGTTGGATGTTGACTAGTTTTTCTGGTCCAGTGACCCTGTGTCTTCTTTCCATCTTCTCTTGAGACTTCTCACATCATTCAATATTTTGCTTATAGAATCTTTCAAGATTGCAACTTGAGGCTTGAGTGTTTTCTTCAGTTAAGATGCTGAATAGGGTTTTCCATTTTGATTTTGTAATTATAGGTCTTGGCACATTTTACTGTAGTATTTTGTCTTCTTGAGCTGCCCTTTGAAAATTTCTGTTCAGCTCTTTACCTTCATCATTTGGTTGAGCTGCTCTGATTAAAAACAAGTTTCAGAGACTCTTCTCACATCCACTTTGATCTTTTCTTTCCTGTCTTTTTAGTGACCTTTTCCTTTCTTCATGAACAATATTCTTGATGTCCTCCTATAGCTGATCAGGTCTTGTGTTATTAGCGCCCAGCACATCAAATCTGTTCTTGAGATGGCCTTGAAATTCAGGTGGGATAGACTCAAGGTTATATTTTGGCTCCAGTGGACTGGTTTTAAATTACTTCATTTTCAACCTGAACTTCCAGATGAAGGATTGATGTAAAGTCCCACAGTCAGCCTCTGGCCTGTTCTTAGCTGCTGATATTGTGCTACTCCATCTGCTGTTCTCACAGATCTAGTCAATTTGACTTCTATGTATTCCATCTTGAGAAGTTCACATTTATAGTCTTCTGTGAAAAACAAAAAGTTATTTGCTATAAACTAGATACTGGTCTTGCAAAGTTCTATCATGTGATCTTCAGTTTATTTTCTTTCAAGACCATATTTTCCAACTACTATTCCTTCCTCTTTGTTTCTGACTTTTGCATTCCATTTGCCAATAATTATCAGTATATCTTGATTGCGTGTTTGATCATTTTCCAATTGAAGACACTGGTAGAGTTCTTCAATTTATTCATGACTAGCTTTAGTAATTGGTGCATTATATTGCCTTATAATCGGATAGAAATTACCCTCACAGACTTCTTTACAAGAGATCTTGAAATGTCTTTTGAGAATGAATGCACCCCATTCCTCTCAATGTGCCATTCTCAGCAGAGCAAACCATCTAATTTTTTTACTGATTAAAAATAGCAATACCAGTGTATTTCAGCTCACTGATGTCTAAAATACTGATCTGTATGCATTCCATTTCATTTTTTCTACTTTTCCTTGATTCATCCATTCCAAGTTCCAATGATGAATTTATGTTTGCAGTGTCCCCCTCCTTAATGTTGAGTCGTGTCCCATCAGCAAATGGAAGTCCCGGAGTTTTTCTCCCACAGGCTTTCTCACTCAGTGTCATTAAGGTCCACTTTACTCTGAGAAGGCAGCTCTCGGTCGTATTTTGAGTGCCTTCTGAACCGAGGGGCTCATTTCTGGTACGTTCTGACAACATTCTACTCCTGTTCATTACGTTTTTAGTAACTATTTTTGGATGCTATTCATACGTTTTCAGTGGCTAATTCTTCTGAAGTGAACAACAGACTTTTCTTCATGGTTTGTTCTTAGTCTGTAAACTCTGGGTGGCCCTGCTGGCATCTGAAACACCAGTGACACAGCTTCCAGCATCACAGCAACACACAAGCCACCAGAGTTTGACCAATTGGCAGATAAATGGTGGATTCCCCAGACTGGCCACTGGGACTCTGGGACACATCTTGGGAATGGCACAGGCCTGGGCAGGGTCTGTCCCATTGTGCATGGGCGCCACGTGCCAGGGGTGACTAGAAGGAAGCTCGCACAAAGCTAACAGGAAGAGGAAGGTTAAAGTAGAGCCAGATAATCTAACTATGGGAGGTTTTGAAAAGTCCACCCTATCTTTAATGTAATTATTTCACCCATTATGCTGCCGGTATATAGAAAACACTGATTCATCTTACCATCAATTTTATTTACTTTACAATATAATTTTCACGGACCATGTGTAGAAAGATAGACTGCAGCTGACAGGATTTCAGCGGTTAATGTTTATAAAAAGATTCTGATGGAAGCCGGCACTAGTCTAGGTTTGCTACAGCGTGGGATGTAAGCCCGAGCCTCATGTGACCTGATGCTAAGAAGACAGGGTCAGCTCAGTTCATTCTCTCGGGAGCGGCAGCCGGATCACGTTACTCTTCCTCCTTGAGACCTAAAAATCAAACCGTGCGTTGTTGAGTTTCATGGGTTGTCTGACCACACTGCTAGACGCTACTTCCTAGAAACTGACCTGTACCTTTGTTTGGATGGAGAGCAACTAGAGAAGACAATGGGTAGACCCTGAATCAACATAGCCACAGCACTGGATATATTAAATCACAGAATTAAAAAATATTACACCAGGAAAGAAACTTCCTACAGCACTAGTAAACGCCTGGCTTGAACTCTCGCCTCGCTGTCCTCGGCCCACATGCCAGAGACGGCCTCGAGGTTCCGTGGTTCTCACACACGCAGCAAGACAGAAATCAGAGCAGCCAAGCTCACTTGGCTACAAAATCCATTGATTTTATCACTTGTTCCAAACAGCTTGAGTAATATAACTAATCAGTGTGCTGAATAGACATTCATTTAAAACAGATTTTTAAAATGTAATTTTTGATGGGAATACAGACATCTGAACATGGTCCCATTTTACACACTGTGCAGTGACCGTGGCTGTTTTCACATTGTGCCAACATTCTCCTGCTTCTGTCCCGGTGGCTTCCCCGTTAATTTAGACCCGCTCCCCGGCACTCCTCCGTTTTTGCACCACTGTTGTCACTTAGGTTTCAGGTGATTTAAAGAAGTTTTATTCCCCCCCCCCCCCCACTATCATGCTCCCAATTCTACCTTACAAATCCGGCTAGACCAGAGGATGTACATTGGTACAAATAGCAACTGGAAACACAGGTAATCCAGGACAGATGACTCCTCCAGGACCAGTGGTGAGAGTGGTGATGCCTGGAGGGTAGAGGGGATGTGGGGTGGAAAGGGGGAACTGATTACAGGGATCTATGTATAGGCTCCTCCCTGGGGGAGGGACAGCAGAAGAGGGCGAGGGGAGACGTCAGACAGTGTAACATATGGCAAAATAATATATGAATGGTGAAGGGTTCATGAGGTACGGGGAGTGGGGAGGGAGGGGAAAATGAGCAGCAGATATTAAGGGCTTAAGTAGAAGGCAAATGTCTTGAGAATGATGATGGCAACAAATGTACATATGTTCTTGACACATGGATGGATGGATTGTGATAAGAATTGTACGAGCCCCCAATAAAATGATTTTTTTAAAGTTTTATTTTTAAGGATGACATTTTTAAACTTTTGAGCTAAATGGTTTGGTTTGTTTGCTCAGAGATAACATCAGGGGATAGTTTCATTTCCGCTTGAAGAGTATTCGAGGGATGGGATTCCTCTAGCCTTGATGGATTCAGTAAGCGCGGAGTTTTGGGAAACTGGTTCTGTTCCATATCCCCCCCCTTTCTAGCAGGATCCATTTATTGTGGGAGACAGGCAAGTTTATTCTTCTGACATTAACAGAAGCAGCAGCAGTGGAGAGCGTACTTTGTTCGGTATCGCGCTACAACACAGAGAGAGATAGAAACCGAGCGGCGCACTGCCACAGGCACCTTTGTCCTGACGGGTTGTGTGCAGTGGAATTCCTTTGACCATAACGGTGGTGCACGATAGTCTGCTCTTCCTAACTGAGCTTCTGGAGGCTGCATTACCACTGGATTAAATGTTGGACATCCCTAATCCCCTGTGTCATGCCCAGCACCTTAGGTGTTAAAAAAAATAGTTGTATTTGAGTAAAACCATCTGTTAAGCAGTGAGGCCAACCTGAGATTCCTCATGTCAATGATGGCTGATCACCAAGCACAGGGAGGCGGTTTTGGCCTTGGCAGGGAGGAAAAGCCAGACGGCTGGGCTGAAGCCGGGATGGGGTCTGTTAGCCACGAACATGTAAGAGGCCGATTGACCCTCGCATGTAGCTTTTCAAATCTTTACCCATCCAACCATCAGTTCTGTATTATATTCAAATGGTAACCATGTCAACATGTACATGGACATTATAACCTCACCACCAACAAACAACCCCATAGCTTTTCTTTTTAACAATTTATTAGGGGCTCATACAATTCTTATCACAGTTCATACATATACATACATCAGTTGTATAAAGCACATCTGTACAGTCTTTGCCCTAATCATTTTTTCTCCTCTTTTCTTTTTTTACATTTTATTAGGGACTCATACAACTATTATCACCATCCATACATATACATACATCAATTGTATAAAGCACATCCATACATTCCCTGCCCCAATCATTCTCAAGGCATTTGCTCTCCACTTAAGCCCCTCAGGTCCTCTTTTTTTTTCCCCACCCTCCCCTTTCCCCCCTCCCTCATGTGCCCTTGGTAATTTATACCTCGTTATTTTGTCATATCTTGCCCTATCCGGAGTCTCCCTTCCCCCCTTCTCTGCTGTCCCTCTCCCAGGGAAGAGGTCACATGTGGATCCTTGTAATCAGTTCCCCCTTTCCAACCCACCCACCCTCCACTCTCCCAGCATCACCCCTCACACCCTTGGTCCTGAAGGTATCATCCACCCTGGATTCCCTGTACCTCCAGCTCTCATATGTACCAGTGTACAGCCTCTGTCCTATCCAGGCCTGCAAGGTAGAATTCGGATCATGGTAGTTGGGGGGAGGAAGCATCCAGGATCTGGGGGAAAGCTGTGTTCTTCATCGGTACTACCTCGCACCCTAATTAACCCATCTCCTCTCCTAAACGCCTCTATGAGGGGATCTCCATTGGCCGACACTTGGGCCTTGGGTCTCCACTCTGCACTTCCCCCTTCATTTAATATGGTATATATATATACATATACACATATATACATATACATACACACACTTATATCGTTGTTTGTTTTTTTTTTTGCATGATGCCTTATACCTGGTCCCTTGGCACCTCGTGATCGCACTGGCCGGTGTGCTTCTTCCATGTGGGCTTTTTTGCTTCTGAGCTAGATGGCCGCTTGTTCACCTTCAAGCCTTTAAGACCCCAGACACTATCTCTTTTGATAGCCGGGCACCATCAGCTTTCTTCACCACATTTGCTTATGCACCCATTTGTCTTCAGCGATCCTATCATGGAGGTGTGCAGTCAATAATATGACTTTTTGTTCTTTGATGCCTGGTAACTGATCCCTTTGGGACCAATCGATCACACAGGCTGGTGTGTTCTTCCATGTGGACTTTGTTGCTTCTGAGCTAGATGGCCGCTTGTTTATCTTCAAGCCTTTAAGACCCCAGTCACTATCTCTTTTGATAGCCGGGCACCATCAGCTTTCTTCACCACATTTACTTGTTCACCCACTTTGGCTTCAGCAGTTGTGTCGGGAGAGTGAGCATCATAGAGTTCCAATTTAATAAAAGAATTTAAAAGTTTTTTTTAAAAAAGCAAAAGTGGCATAGGGAAAAAAGCTACTGTATACAAACATTTTAGGGGTGAAGACGGTGTAGTATGGAAGAGACCAGACCAAAACCAGGGATGTATATGGTAGACAATGGTGGAGGAGGTAGGGAAAGGAAAACAAAAGGATGAATACAAGGAAGAAAAGGGTAGTGGGCATTAATCCACCCAAGGGGAGGGTATTGTTTATATCTCCACAGGGAAAGTGGGACCAGACTTCAACCCAGTGTTGCAAGGTGTGAATGCAATATCCCGGCGTGGAGGAGGGAACCGGTGGAGAGGTCTGGGAGGCGGGCCCCAGCACCATAAATTAAGTGGATTCCTGCCCCTCCCCCGAAAAGAATTTGTTCCAAAGGACGACACTGACTCTGCAGCTCCGGGAGATGGACATATCTGATCAGAGCACACGGGAGCAGATGAAGGGGCAGGAGGAGAGAGTGGAGCACAGCCTGGCCCACCAGGCCGTGATGATGATGTTCCTGAGTAGAGCAGCCAGTCCACAGAGAGAACAACATGGCTGGCCCCACTATGAGACATGATGCCCCTCAGTGACTAAGGGCGATACAGGGGACAGCACCGGAGACACAGTGTGGGAATTGCACCTGACCTGATCCCACCACGCCGAGGCAAATCACTGGGGGAGTGCAGCGGAACAGCAAGGGAATGGAGTGGCAAGGTCCCCAGGGAATGCTGAAAGTGGACTTTGGGGCCAGGGCGTGGTGCCCCAACAGACTGGACTGGAAAACGCTCCTAAGGGCCAGCAAACGATCCCTGAACTAACTACAAGCTTTTCTCTTGTGAACTGTTTTGTTCTGTTCTTTGTCAGTGGTTTGTTTTTGTTGTTTTGTTGTCTGGTTGTATACTGTTGCTTTGTTTTCCTCTGTCTAGTTTTCGTGCATGTTAGTGACTCCACAGGTCTGTCTGAATAGGACAGGCTGGATGAACTATCTGGAGGAAAAACAACGGGACCCACAGTTCCGGGGGGACTTGGGGTGGGGGGGTAGGGGGGGTAAGGAAGTGGTGTTAACAAACCTAGGGACAAGGGAAAAACATGGGACCCCAAATGGTAGAGAAGGGGGAGTGGCAGGCCTGGTGGGAAATGATCAAGGGTAAGGTTGCTTAGAGAAGAGGTATACTCTAGCCCAGGTGGCGATGAAGCATGGTAGTAGGGCAGGAGGAAAGTCAAGGGAGATGGAGGAAAGAGCTAGGAGTCAAAGGGCATTCATGGAGGTCTAGACAAAGACATGTACATGCAAATATATATAGGAGGATGGGGAAGTAGATCTATGTGTCTATATTTATAAGTCAAGTATTAAGGTGGCAGAAGGACCTTGGGCCTCTACTCAAACACTCCCTCAATGCATGAATACCTTCTTTTATTAAATTGGAACCCCATAGCTTTTCTATGAAGATGCTTCCTTTGGTGTCATTTTACTGGGAAATCAAAGTAGGTGGGGCTTCTATTAGTAAGCTCATCTCACACCGAGGATCCCGAAGCAAAGGACCATTAAGGACGCTGTGCGCGTAGCCTCTGTAGGGAGCACCACAAACAGTGCTCCTCTTTCATTTTCTCTGAGAATGTACCTAGGGATCAGAAATGGAAATCCAACCTGTATTATTAGTACCCGTCATTCTCTAAGAAATTGATGCTCCAAAAAACCCTTTGAGGGCTCATGTGTGCAAAAGGCTATCATTAGTCAAGTGACATGACAGGGATCGCTGTGTTTTATGGACTCATCATACGAGAACATAAACACAGCCAGAGTGCATCACTGAGTTTGAATGGAGGAGCTGGTTGACAGTGTTCTATGAAGTCTCCCTTATTAAGTTGGACGCGGCTTGTGTAGTACTGTTGGGGCCTTCAAGGTGGGCAAGTGAAGTTACTAGTAGAACCAGATGAATCATAGTAGAATCCAGGAAGGACAGAGGTAGTCACTGACTGAAGTTTGGTTCAGCCAAAAGAAAATTAAACAAAATTAACTTGGTTCTTTCTACCTTCCATGAAAAAAGTAGCTTTAAAATGCCAATCTCTGACAGGTCTAACTTCTGTATGTGGGATACTTACCAGAGAGAAACGCAGTGGTACGCAGAATGAAGGGGGATGCTGACACTGTCACTTTCTTACAGATGAGGAGTATCAGGGGTACTGAGACACCAGCCCAAAGCAGGCTGTCTGGGTCCACGTGAAAACCTGTCTTCTTCCCTAGCGCACTACAATGTAATTTTTAAACGAGAGATCATGCTTTCACAATTCATAAGTTATGCAGAGAATGAAACACGAAATATTTTAGAAACTGACATCTTTTAAGCTATTCAGACTGTCGATGTCTGTATTGGAGAGCCTGGCAAACTTGAGTTCATCTTGGGTACTGTTGTTCCCAAGTAAGACAACACTAGTGTCTGTTGGAGAATCCCTGGTGGCGCAGGGGGTAAGGTGCTGCTATGAGTCAGGATCAAGTCGATGGCAAGTCAAGTGAGTTTTTGCATCGATTTCGAATGGGAAAATAAGTGTATGAAACAGTGTTTCATTTGTCTATTTTCCATATCCTCTGTTTGCACGAGGGTAAACTATATTTGTCATTTTAAACAGATATGGGACTTCAGTAGTTTTGGAGATGTAGGCAATCCTACCCTAAGAGACTCAGCTGGCTCCTCTTCAGGGAAGAGCAGTAAGTTAAGTAGGATTGCAGTAAGAGTTATTAGCGGTTTTTCCAAAAATGATTTGTCCCATCTTGTGTACTTGACCAGCTGATTGAACCAAGTCCACTGCATGTGAAGTGAATTTCAAGGTTGTAGGTTGTAGGGCGGAGTGGAACTTCCCCATCCGGCCCCCGGGCTGCCCATCGTCACGGCAGCTGACCACCTCATCTTTCTCCCGCAGGACCACCAGGGCTGGGCCGGTGGGGCGTCTCTCATCATGTTAGTTCGGATGAGCAGTCCAACACTTCAACCACTGTGCCACCAGTGGTCCTGGGCCCTGTGGCTAGATGTAGCAAAACATGCGAGTTCTAAAAGGACAAACCAAGATCTCTAACATGTTTCAAAGAAGCGCACAAGGAGATGCGGATCTGTAAGCAAACCACCAATTTACTTAATTTGGGGGAAGATTTAAAATAAGTGTTATTATCATTTTAAGATTTAACATGCTCATTGTTTGAATGTCTAGTTTATTACTGTACCTAAACATGTTTAAAAGGGTGAACAAAGATTTTAAAAATGATTTTAATACAAGGTCAATGGCATCTCATCTTTATAGGCTGTTGTTTGGTTCTTATATGTACATTAACTAAAACTTTATAAAAATGAACATTTGATATTTTTCAAGTTTTACTCAGAAACACTACTGTGCATTATTTCTATCAATATCCTTATTTTGTGATTAGCGTTATTATGAGCATAATACTTTCATTCAGTCTTAAATTTCATACTAGCTTTAATATCCACAGGGTTTTCCTGAGTTCAAAGCAACACATATTCAAGCCTGCCTAAATGGGAAAAGAATTAAATGTGATTGAGCTTTTATACAATTAGCTAAATTATTTTAAGAGCAAAAAGTTAATGTTGGGGATTTAAAAACCTAGACTTTTAATGTTACTATCGATTCCAACATAAGCATGTTCCTTAGGCGACAGGACTGCCCATTAGCCTTTCTTGTCGGAGAGCGATTAATCTCTTGAACCATTTCTCCTCAGCTTCTGCTTTCTCAATAAATAACTGAAATCAGAAAAAGAAAAAGGAAAATAAAGTTGTTACCTTCACATAATTTAGATTAGACCTCATACAATACAAATAATCTTTACGGAATACATGTTTCAGGACAAAGTTTGGACACGAGTTGACTCTTGGTTATGTCGAAGTCCATCTACTTAGAATGACTCATGTTCAGCTGCCTTGGGGGCAAAAGGCCTAGTCTGCACGTTAGCTGTGGAGGTCACCGCCTTCCACTAGTCCGTGAGACACAGGTGAATCACACCACTCTCAGCTGACGGCGCAAACTCAGGGCTAGTGACTCGCTCACTGTGACTGAGCAATGAGCACAGCGGAACAGACAGGATTCGATTGTTTAGAGCAGGGGTCCTCACACTTATTAAACAGGGGCCAGTTCACTGTTTCTCAGACCCGTTGGAGGGCCAGACTATAGTTTAAAAAGAAAAACTATGAGCAAATTCCTATGCACACTGCACATATCTTATTTTGAAGTAAAAAAAAATGGGGCAAAAACACCGAGCGGGCCAGGATAAATGTCCTCGGTGGGCCACATGTGGCCTGTGCACTGCAGTTTGAGGATGCCTGGTTTAGAGTATTTAAAACAAACAAACAAACCCCCCCAAAACCTCTTTTCTTTGCCTAGTATTAATTTTTTTACACCATAAAAAGGATACTTCTAGAACAGCGGTTCTGAACCTGTGGGTCACGACCCCTTTGGGGGTTGAATGACCTTTCACAGAGGTCACCTGAATCCTAACAGTAGCAAAATTAGGGTTATGAGGTAGTAACGAAAATAATGTTACGGTTGGGGGTCGCTACCACGTGAGGAACTGTATGAAAGGGTCGAGGCATGAGGAAGGTTGAGAGCCACTGCTCCAGAAGAAAGGCCCACTGTGGGGGCAGAGAAAATTCTAATACACGTGCTCACTCCATGGACTGGGGTCAGCTCTCTAATTTCAGTAAATCAAACATAGGAGTCGACGTCCTCTAGTGCTCCAAAGGACAGCAGGTCAAAATACTGTCCTTCAGTCAGGTTTCTAGGGACACGCAGCAGGTTTAAGAGCTCACATTCGGATGGGCAAGAGAGTTGTCGTCTTGGTACTTGATGGCGGTCGGGATGTTGCTAGGGTCTATGTCCTTCTCGGCACTGGGCGGGTCCGCCACCGCGGAAGCTGCTCCGGATGCTGCCGCTGGAGGCTTCACGTGACTTGGTTCCACTGACTGAAAGACAAACACAGAGTCTGCCATTTGAACTGCACGTTGTACAAGTCCCGATTTTGAATAACAGTTGCTCATGGCCTGGGTTTCTGAATGAGAAACAGTTATGCCTAAAGCAGTGGTTCTCCACCTTCCCAATGCTGCGACCCTTCCATACAGTTCCTCATGTGTGGTGACCCCCCCAACCATACCATTATTTTTGTTGCTATGTCCTAACTGTAATTTTGCTACTGTTGTGAATCGGGCGATCCCTGTGAAAGGGTCATTCAACTCCCAAAGGGGTCATGACCCACAGGTTGAGAACTGCTGGCCTAAAGAAACAACAGGTATCGACATTCTATTTCTCAGGGGAAATCATGTAACAAATCACCAGTATTTAGTTTCCCATGTTAGCTATAAAAAACAAACCCAAAGGTTATTCTTTTTGTTAATCGTTTTATTAGGAGCTCGTACAACTGTTATCACAATCCATACATACATCAATCGTGTAAAGCACATCTGCACATTCACTGCCCTCATCATTCTCAAAACATTTGCTCTCCACCTAAGCCCTTGGCATTAGCTCCTCATTTTTCCCCCTCCCTCCCCGCTCCCCCCTCCCTCATGAGCCCTTGATAATTTATAAATGATTATTTTGTCATATCTTGCCCCGTCCGACGTCTCCCTTCACCCACTGGTTTATCTTCTTTGCAATTAATCCATTCAAAGCTATAATTGAGTGGTTTTCAGTATATTCAGCACTGTGCAACCAACCACTACAGTCAATCTTAGGACATGTTCCCCTCCCTTCAAAAAAAGCTCACACCCAACTCTACATTCACTGCCACTGAGTTGATTCCAACTCAAAGCAACCCTACATCCAGTTGAGGCTCTAAATCTTCAAGAGAGCAGTCTCATCTTTCTCCTAAATAACTGGTTAACTGGGCTGGAACCTCTGACCTTGCCCTCAGGAGACAGACCGCTAATCCCCAGCAATCCCAGGTCTCCTTGTAAGCATTAGCTGTCATTCTCACTTTCCCTGAGCCCTCCCACTCACTCTTCTAGCTCCTATCACTGTGAAATGTGCCGCGTCTAGATATAGTCATCAAATGGTGGAATCATTAAAGAATATTGTGTAGTTGAAAAAATGTCGATCTTTGGCAAAAAATAAAAGTAGGATTTCTCTGCCATCTTGGGAAGTTCAGACACTCAATTTTGCCACATTCACTGAGTTTTCACCATATGCCTGGCACGATTCCTGTCTCGAAGGAGCCAGCTGTGTAGCGCTCATGCACTCTCCTGCCATGAGAAAGGATAAGCCCAAAGACTATTAGGTTAGAGGGCAGTAGACAATGGATGAACAGGTTCAGCAGAGCCTCCAGATTAAGAACAGACCTGGAAGAGGTAATTGGCGGTTCACTTTTGAGAGGTCAGCTCTTGAAAACCGCAGGAATAGCAGTGGAATCCTGGCTGCCAAAGTGTCAGAAAGTAAGTTTCTTGGTTGGAAGGCACCCACAGACAACCTTAGAGTTGACTTAATGGACTTAAAAAAACGGGGCCACCCTGTGGATAGCAGAGGAACATGGTCAGATCCTGAACATCTCACGCCGAGCAGTGGAACACTGTCAGATACAGGGCCACGAGACTGTGTTGTGTGAAGGATAACGGAGCAGGCCATCAGTCTTACATCCAACAATTCATAGATGGCTGGAGGGTGGGGTGTGGCGGCGGCTAAAAACCACCACCACCACCAACCAATTTTTTTTTCAAAGCTATGTATTTAATTTTTTTTAACAAAACAACCGTATCATCTTCAAAGTCCTCTCCGTTACACTTAATACATTTGTCAAATCTACATTTTCAAACTCATCTGTTTGGATGGTTGACAGCACCTCCTCCCTCTTTTTTCCCTTCATCTTTTCTACGTAGTCAAATCACAGTCCTTTCATGTCCCTCTTCATTTGCAGAAACAAAAATAAGTCACATGGAGAGAGGTCAGGTGAGTGAGATGTGTGGAGCAAGAGAGCCATGCTGTGTTTTGCCAAAACTGGCCCAGTGAGATGACTGTGTGAACAGGTGCACTGTCGTGGTGGAAAAACCAGTCCCCCATCTGCCACAAATTAGGCCTTTTTTGTCACACACAGTTACACAAGCTTTCCAGAACTTCTAAATAGAAAGCTTGATTAACAGTCTGACCTGGTGGAATGAACTCCAAATGCACCAGGAGTCGACATTTTCGACCATTTGGGAAGTTGGTGGATGAAATGTACACTTGAGTTTCTCCCATAGCGCTGTCCTAAGCTGTGTTCAACATCACAACAGTTTCTGTGGCATTTTTCACAGCTGCAGCTGTTCAATTAAATCAGCCATCACAAAAATCAAGGATTGAGCAAAACTGCTTTTAGGAAAAAATTCTCGGTAACCACAGAGTGCATTCCCAGGCGACACCAGTGGGTGCACTAACTCATAGTAAGTTGCTCGATGCTCACCTAGTGGGGAAAAAAATGCATACTATGAAATCTGCTCATTCTTTTTTGGTGGGGGGTACCCCTGTGCGTGCATGCGCCGTGGCTCACATGTATCAGGATGTGTAGCAAGCAGAGGATTGTTGGGTAACACAGCGGTTCTAGTCGCAGTGTTCTGAGGGAGTGCCAGAGCGTGCTCCAACCTTTGCAGCGCCACCAGTTCTGTCAGGGCTCCGGTCTCTCCCCGCCCTCGTCAGTCTTTGTTGTTTTCTGTGTTTGCTTTCTTGTTCCCTGAACTTTACTATTAATGTGGGAGTGAGATAATCATCTCAATGCTGGCTTGATTTGCATATTCCTCATGGTTCTGTGTCAACTTGCTTGGACCAGGACTCTCAGGAGTTTGGCAGCTGGTGCCCCTCCCATGTGTCATCTAATGCACTGTGCTCAGCTCCGGGTCGGGAGCCCCTGCGAGCACCCGCGTAGTTGTGGAGGATTGGGTTAGAGTGGCACCCCTTCCTCAGGCTTCAGGGCACAGTACGAATGCAATTGAAAAGAAGCTGCATCAGGAAGGAGGCTTAAAAAAAAGAAAAAAGGATGAGGTTTATTTCTAATTAAGGAGTCACAGTTGGAAGAGTTCTTTCTTTTTGCTGGCCTGGGTCCTACATGCATCTCACTGACCTACCCTGCCCAAACCAGTCCACGCATGTGATAGAATACAGTCCCGGAACTTAAGCCCGTGGCCCTCCATAGTGCCTGCCAACCCTGGGAGCTATCAGACAACCCTGTGGCCTGCTGACTCATCCAGCACTGCTTCCACTGGCCTGTGGCCTTTCTGTTTCCGGTTTGTCTTCCTGCATCTAGGTCTATCAGCTCCAGCCGCTACCCGAGTCAAGAAGGGCCTTCAGCTCAACAGTTAACCCGTGGACATTTACCAGTGGTCTTACTCACACTTCCAAAACTATGTGAGCCACTTTCTTCGGGTAATTTTTTCTTTATATACACTCAAGCACACAAGTCTCACCGGCTTTGCTCTCTAGGGAATGAAGCCCAACAGGCGACTGAACGGCTTCCCTTGTGAAGTGGCAGCTCATGTCCCGTACCCATTGAAAAACCGGACCATTTGGCTTTTTCCCTTTGAGGTATTGAACTCTTTGATAAATTTTAGAGACTATTCTTTGTTTGTTCACTCTTTTGATGAAATGTTTTGATGGATATAAGTATTTTTTAGGACATTCCAGTCAGCTAGTATGTATTCTGATGTCTTCAGTTTATTTGATAGTATACTTATGTCATGTATTACAGACTCTGAGTTTGTCTGTTTTTTTTTCATTGATTTTTATAGTTCTAGGATTTATATTTCAGTCTCAGATCCAGCTTAAGTCCATTTTTTTTGCATATGGTGTGAGATATAGCTCCCTTTTCATTATTCGGCCAGTGATAGCCAGTTTTGAGATACCATCTGTTAAAGAGACTCTCTTCCCAATTTAATGTGCTCTGGCTCTCTGTCAAAGGTCAAGTGGATGGATTTACTTCTGCTTCTCAGTTGCATCGGTCATTGTACCAGGGCCAGGAGGTTTTGACTACTGTGGCTGAGTAGCAGGTTTGATATCTGGATGTGAGAGGCCACCTACTTTGTTCATCTTTAGTAGTGCTTTGCTTTTCCTGTGTCTCTTTGATTTCCACATAAAGTGGACTAATTTGTCCATTTTCTTAAAGAATGGTGTTGAAATGTGGATTGGGATAGCACTGTGTCTGCAGAATGCTGCGGGTAGTACTGACATTGACACTTCGTCTTGAATGAAGAGGAGTAGCTAAAGTACATGGAAGAAATAATGACGTAAAATAGCAGCGCAGAAGATTTCAAAAGGCAGCCCCCAAAGACAAAATATAAAGCAGTATAATGAAAGATGTAAAGATGTTGAGTTAGAAAACCGAGAGGGTAAACACACCCAACATATCTCAAGCTGAAAGAACCAAAGGCAAAAATTCAGGCCTTGAATTGAAATAGTATAGGATCCTAGGGGCTAGATGTGCAACGATGCAGGAAGTGTTAAAAGAAAACCAGAGGAATACACAGGATACTATTCTAAAAAGAACTGAGCAACACGGATCTAATTCAAAAGGTAGCATATGATCAAGAATTAATGATACAGAAGGAAAAAGACCAAGCTGGTACTAGTGAAAAATGAAGCTCTAAGAATGGATGGAACACCAAGTGAACTGCTTAAAAAAACACACAGAAACAGAACCCTGATGCAGTGCTGGAAGCACTCACTTGTCGATGCCAACAAATTTGGAAGACAGTACCTGGCCAATAAACAGAGAGATCCACATTCTTGCCCAGTTCAAAGAAAGGGGACCCAAGTGCACGCTCAAATTATTGAACAATATCGTTGATACAACATACAAGGAAAACGTTGCTGGAGATAAATTAAAAATGGTTGCTGTCATACAGACAGGGAGTTGCCAGAAATTAAAGATGGATTCAGAAGGGATGTGGAATGAGGGGCCATCATAGTTGATGTCAGATCATGGGTGAAGCAAAGAAAACCAGAAAGATGTGCTTATTTCATTGATTATGCAATGGATTTAACAAGGTAGGTCACAACGAACCGTGGATAACATTGCAAAGAATCATGCAGAACCTGAACATCGAGGCAGCTGTTCAAACAGAACAAGGGGGAGCTGCATGGCATAAAATTAGGGAAGGTATGCGTTAGAGTTGAACCTTTTCACCATATTTGCTCAAGGATTACAGTCTTCAGTATGGATTATAACTTGATGTAAAGAAAACAAAACTGTTCAAAACTGCATAGATAACATCATGATAAATGGAGAGAAAATTCAGGTTGTCAAAAATTTCACTTTACTTGGATCCTTAATCAGTGTTTATGGCAAGAGCAGTCAGAAGTCAAATGATGTCCTGCATTGGGCCGCTCTGTTGCACACGGGCTGGAGCTGACTCCACATCATCGAACTGCAACGATCCTAATTGCCAAGCACGAACTCTTCGGGAGAGCAAAGCACTGGGCCAGTCTGCTTCCTGTCCCATGAGAGATGGCAAGTTGCTCATGGGGACTGCAGATATGCAACCAATAAATACCAAAATGCATAATCACAAATTGTAGTAGTGCCGCCTAAGGAAATAAACATGATGTTGATACAGAGATGAGAGTTGGGGAGGGGAAAGAAAGCACCTGCTTCATATTAAGTGGCCAGGAATATTGTCTTTGGTGATCAAATTAAGGCCTGAAGCAAAGAGGAGCCAAGCATGTAAAGAGAAAGGATATTCTGGGGAAGGACACAGGGAGGGTTCGGGTCCTGACAAGAGAAGACCTGGGTGTGTTTGAAGAACAGAGAGGGCAGAGTGCAGGCATACAGTGAGAAAAAGGGAGAGTTGGGCATCAGCTGCCCAGAACTGGGGACTTGGCTTCCATAGCTGGGCCACATCACCACTCTTTGGGAATTGCTTTTCAACACAGCAGGAAAGTATCCCAAGGCAGAAAGCCCACCTTTATTGTTTCCTCTCTTAGGATCACCAGTCCTGCC
Source organism: Tenrec ecaudatus (assembly GCF_050624435.1). Classification (NCBI taxonomy): domain Eukaryota; kingdom Metazoa; phylum Chordata; class Mammalia; order Afrosoricida; family Tenrecidae; genus Tenrec; species Tenrec ecaudatus. Next base: position 156,783,578 of record NC_134533.1, on the reverse strand, counting down.
CTGCCTTTTATTTGATGCCTAAAAAGAGTGTCTCACTCACATTATGTAAAATGTTATACAACTGGATGTGGTGTGGTGGCTGGCTCGGTAATGATCACACTGTGTTGGTGAGTAGTGGAGCAGAATTGAGCGTTCAACCCTAGACAGTGCTAAACAAGATGGTCTGAGTTGCTGGGTGGGGCCTGGCAAGAGGAAGGAAAGGGGACTGCAAGACCAGGCGGGGGCCCTTAGAATAGGCCCGCTGAGATGATGTGACTGGGTGAGCCTGGTGGCTGCGGCGAGAGGGGGAAGCAGAGTCTGAGTTACTTTGGAGATGATGTCATGATCCACTCTTTGTTTTGGCTTGACAGATATTTTACTCAAGTAACATACTCTGTAATGTATTTACTGTTAGGCTAATGGAAGCTGGTCGGCAGCTATAGGAGAGATTTGTGCTCATGAGGGTTCTCAAATTCTCTATTTGGCCAGTCATCATGCATGTTTAATAAGAGAAATCTATTTTACAAATCGTTTTTACATGTAGAGATTTGCATATATATTTCACGTATTGAAGAGGTTTATATTTAGCATTAGCCAGCTGGGGTCACTTTAGATGATTCCGATTTTTTGGCAACATCGAAAGCATCATAGTTAGGAGCCATTCGAACATAAGCCTTCTTCTCACTGTCAGGCCTGATCAAGGTGTTGACCTTGGCTCGGTCAAGGTCATAGACAAGAGCTTCTTCATAGCCTTTTGATCTGGTGCTTGTTGGCTTTGACATCCTCAATGAATGCAAGTGTGTTCTTATCTTCGATCTTCTTCACGGCAGACTGTGTGGTCAAGGAGAACTTGATGATGGCATAATGGTCCAGCTTATTTCTCCTGGGGGCACTCGTCCCAAGGTAACGGGCTGCTTTCTTAGTCTCAGGGTCTTGGGCCGCTGGAAGGTGGTGGGTGATGTGTGGATCTTCTTTTTTTTGTGGCTTGGCTGCCTTTCAGCATGGCCTTCTTGGCTTTTCAAGCCTTTGCTTTGGCTTCCGTTTTGGGAGGGCAGGAGCTTCCTTCTTTGCCTTCGGTGCCATCTTCGTACAAAGGCTACATGTAGAGATATTTATGAAAACTAAACCAAACCAGAATGATGTTAAAGCCAACCAAAGCACTAACTTTCATAGCCACTTGAGGACATACTGCTACATTTGATTCAGCAGTTTTCTTCTTAAATGTTGACGTCTGGAACTCCTCTCCCATACCCTCCTGCCGTTTCTCAAGTCTCAAACATCTCTGCCACATGGGGCCTAGATGCTCATGGTGCGAAGTGATTTTTGATAAAACTGAGCATATACAGATGAAAACCCAGCATTCCGTACGGGGAGTTTAAGGAGCCTGGTAATCTGATGGAGCACAAGATGCTGTTTTTTCAGTAATCTATGCTGATGTGCAGAGAATGAACAAGCATGTCATTCTGCATATTCCAGCAGGCACTCACAGGGCTTTGCTAGGGGACTGCTTGTCCATGTTGAACTGCCATGAAGGCTACGAAGCGTTGCTGGTTCAGGCTGTGAAAGAGATTTGGCTCCTTCATATTCCAGGGACGGAAATACAATCCAATCATTAAAACCTATGAATCTTACTGTTCTTATCTACTCAGCATTAAGTTACCACGTACTGAGCTGTTCTTGTTGCTGATAGGCATGGTGGAGATTCGCAGCCGCCGTATGCACAAATGGAGTAAGCACTGCTGGCCCTCTGCCACCCTCCCAGGCTCTGTTGGAGCCCATTCTTGCAGCCACTGTGCCCATCCATCTTGTGGAGTGTCGCTTTCTTCTTGGCCACCCTCTACTTTCCCAAGCCGATGTCCTTCTCCAGGGACCGGTTCCTCTGGCAACACATCCGAAGAATGGAATATCCCAGGAGAGGTCCCTGGAGAGTTCCGAAAGTTTGCGTTTGACCATGAAGTGGAACAGGGGAACTATTGTTTGTGTCTCCTCAGGGAAAGAGGGACCAGATATAAAGCCAGTGCCAGAGGACTGCAACTGGAGGCACTGCCGTGTTCCGTGTGGAGCTGCTGACCTCCAGGTGGTGGTAGAAACCTGTCCGTCATTCCGCGGGGGGAAGATGCGGCTGTCTGCGCCCATCAAGGTTTATTTACAGTAGCAGAAACCCTTGCAGGGTTGCTAGAAGCCTGGAATCGATTCATGGCAGTGGGTTTCTTCGTTTTTTCATTCGGTCACCTCTAGGCCGGCAGGCAGGACCCACCCCGAGCCTCGGTGGAATAAAGGCTTGGCTATCTGCTTCTATAAAAACTACAACCACACCAGCAACCTGGAGCGGAGCTACTGTGTACTACATGCCATGTCTTTATGTCACTCTCAACATGAGGACAACAGGTTGGCTTGGCTCTGGGGAGCCAAACAGCAGAAGGACCTCTTAGAAGTCAGCATCTCTGAGCGTGGGAGCGATTTACCTAGGTCATTAAACACGCAGTGTGTGTGGTTGTCAAGTGGTTTCTATCGAAGCCAGGAGAACAGAAGTTTTACCGAGGATATAAAACAGGAACGCTGGTGGCACAGTGGGTCCACGGCTGGCTGGTCCGATGCCGGCAGCTGCTCCGTGGGAGAAGACATCTGCTTCCACAACGATCCAGGCTTTGCACCTGGCAGGGCAGTCTACGCTGTGCGCCAGGGCAGCCAGGAGTCAGGGCTGACATGATGGCAGTGGGCTTGGTTTGGTTTTCAGTATAAACGAAACCTCACCAAGGACACTGCCACACAGCTGGCTCTTAGTAGCACTGCCCTCTGGCATTTCAGCCTAGAAAGTTACTTTTCAGTGTACATAAGTAAAGAGCAAACGAGGGCTTGCTTCGCAGGGCTAGCAGCGCTCTGTGTGAACATCGACACGGTAATTCTAGGGTTCACGAACAGATACTACGCTGATTTGGGGCCACAGTTTGCAAAGAAGCTGCACTTGGTTCCTGAGGTTGATGCTCTAGCAGGAGCTCTCAGATCCTCTCTTTACTCAGAGGGAGAAATACGATTATAGCAAGTAAAACTAGTTTAATCAATATGTATTGCAGGAGACACAATGTCTAGGATGTCATTGGTAATAGCCACTTGGCTGGTAATGGCTCCTTAGCTTAATGCGTGGAATTACAGCTAAAGATACACTCCACGAGCGAGCACACAATTCTTTCTCTGTGGTACACCATTTTATGCCAGAATGTGTCACTGCGGTCCAGGAGAGGAAGATGTCCACACTGGGGTCCTGGGATACTGAGTCTCAAGGAGAGTGAATCTCTGTTAAGGGTCAGGGATCAACCCCCAGATCTCCCCATGATTTTGATGAAATGTCCTCAAACCTCAAGATAATTTACCTCCCTTGTCTAAGGCATCTCTTACTAATTTAGTTGACTGGACATTGAGTCTCTATGCTATAGTGCAGACTTAGACATCTAGAAACTGGAAGGGGATCACCATTTTCTACAGGGATCCGGTCCCTTTGTTTTCTGTTACAGTGAGGTTGAGACTCACACACCATCTTCTGAGGCCTTTTGGCAGGGTCCCTGGCTGCTGCCTTCTCCCCTCCTTTTTTTAAATGATAATAATGATAACTTTTAATTATAAGAGAAATTATCATTATAAAATTACATCCAAATTTGTATTACTTAATAATTTTTTTTCAGAATGACAATGTTGATATCATATATAAAAAAGAGAACAGAAAGGTAAGTGCAAACGGGGCACAGGGAAAAAGCTACTGTATACAAATACTCCAGGGGTGAGGTCCAGGTAGCATGGCAGGGGCCACACCAAATCTAGGGGTACATATTGTAGCCAACTAAAAAGGGGGTGGAGGGAGGAAAGGGGAAAGAAAAAAATGTGATGGGGGAATAGGGCACTGACTCACCCAAGGGGAGGGTACTGTTTGTGTCTCCTCAGGGAAAGAGGGAGCAGATATAAAGCCAGTGCCAGATGAATGCCGCCGTGTGGAGGCAAGGAATAGGGAGCCAGTGGAGGGGCCTGAGGGCTCAGCCCCCATACCAGCTACGTGGACAACTGCCCCTCACCCCAGAAAAATTTACCTGAGAGGATGGCACTGAAGCTGCAGCTAAGGGAGAGGGGCATGTCTGATCAGAGCAAATGGGAGCAAATGAAGGGAGAGGATGACAGAGTGGAGCACATCCTGGCCCACCAGGCCTGGAGGACGATATCCCCACTCTGAACAGCCAATGGACAGAGTGGACAATATGGCTGATCCCACTATGAGACATGCCATTCCTTGATGGCCCAGGGCCCTAAGGAGGACAACACTGGAGACTCAGTGTCGGGACTGGCCCAGACTGACTCTGTGACACCGAGGCAAACCACAAAAAGCGTGCGGTACAGCAACCATGGGAGCAGAGCAGGGAGCCCCTGAGGGAGTACAAAGAACAGACTCTGGGGCCAAAGCATGGTACCCCATTGGACCTGACTGAAGGACACGACTAGAGGTCAAAAATCCGACCTTGACCTATTAACAAGTGTTTCTTTTTTAAATTAAAAAAATTAATTTATTCTTCTATAGGTAACTGGTTTTCTTTTTTGTTGGCATAGCTGTGTTCTCACCCATCATCTACCTTGCTATGGCTTGATTTTTGGTAAATATTATTATCTCTACAGATCTATCTAGATAAGATGGACTGGATGAATAGTCTGGAGGAGAAAACAACGGGACCAATGGTTCCGGGGGGACAGGGGAGAGGGGGATGAGGGGGAAAGGAGGTGGTGCTGAGCAACCAAGAGACAGGGGAGCAACAAGTGATCCAAAATCAGTGGCAAGGAGGGTGTGAGAGGCCTGGTAGGGATTCAGCAAAGGCAATGTAACCGAGAGAAATTACTGAAACCCAAATGAAGGCTGAGCATGATAGTGGGACAAGAGGAAGGTAAAAGGAAATAGAGGAAAGAACTAGGTGACACAGGGTATTTACAGAGGACTAAAGATTGGAAGGTACACCTGTAAATATATTTATATAAGAGTGTGGGGAAACAGATCTATGTGCATATATTTATAGGTTTGGTATTAAGGTAGTAGATGGACATTGAGCTCCCACTCAAGCATTTACTCAATGCAAGAACACTTTGTTCTATTAAATTGGCATTCCATGATGCACACATTCCCGACACAACTGCTAAAGAAAAATGTGTGCATAAGCAAATGTGGTGAAGAAAGCTGATGGTGCCCGGCTATCAAAAGATATAGCATCTGGGGTCTTGGAGCCTTGAAGATAAACAGGTGGCCATCTAGTTCTGAAGCAACAAAGTCCACATGGAAGAAACACACCAGCCTGTGTGACCACGAGCTGTTGAAGGGAACAGGTAGCAAGCATCAAGGAACTAAAAAACCATGTAATTGTAAAGGTGGATGAGTACAGAGTGTATCATCAAAGTCCATCAGTAGCCAACCGGACACCCCCTTACTGAAGGGTTGTGGGGAGGAGATGAGCCAGTCAGGGTGCAGGGTAGCAATGAAGAAAAATATAACTTTCCTCTACTTCTTAAATGCTTCCTCCCCTCCAACTATCATGATCCCAATTCTACCTTACAAATCTGGTTGGACCAGAGGATGTACATTGGTACAGATAGCAACTGGAAACACAGGGAATCCAGGACAGATGACTCCTCCAGAACCAGTGATCAGAGTGGCGATGCCTGGAGGGTGGAGAGAATGTGGCGTAGAAAGGGGGAACTGATTACAGGAATCTAATAACCTCCTCCCTGAGGGAGGGACAGCAGAAAAGAGGGCAGGGGGAGACGTCAGACATTGTAACACATGACAAAATAATAATAATTTATGATTGATGACGGGTTCATGAGGTATGGGGGAGTGGGGAGGGAGGGGGAAAATGAGCAGCCGATATTAAGGGCTCAAGTAGGAGGCAAATGTTTTGAGAACGATGATGGCAACAAATGTACATATGTGCTTGACACGATTTATGTATAGATTGTGATAAGAATTGTACGAGCCCCCAAAAAAATGATTTAAAGAAAAAAGATAAAGTTGATATCTTGTGAAAAAAAATGTCACCAATATCACTGGACAACACGTACGTTGTTATCGCTGTGGTTGTCAGGTGGCGCCAAGTCACTTCAGGCTCATAGTGACCGCCCCCATCAGCATCAAAATGAAACAGTGCCCTGTCTTCATCGTCCTCACCATCAGCTCTCTGTACACCACAGCAGGCCTGCGCACCCAGCTTAGGACTGTTGGAGCCATCAGTGGGAGAGGCCCTGCGCCTTGGATGTGGCCATTGTTACTATTAACCGTTTGGCCCCAGGCTGTAACATTTGCTGAGTTTCCATTTTGGTTTCTTTATCTATAAATAATGGTTACGAGAATAATTATAATGTAAGAAATTAAGTGTGTTAAATGCCTGGTATTAATGCCTCCCCACCCGCCCCCCCCCCAAAAAAAAAACAAAGACCCACCACCAAACTGACTGCTATGGAGTTGATGTTGATTCAGAGTGGCCCTTTCAGGCAGAGCAGAACTGTCCCTATACAGTTACGAGACTGCGGCTTTGTATGGGAGTAGAAAGCCCCATCTTTCTCCCATGGAGCGGCTGGTGGTTTCAAACTGCTGACCTTACAATGAGCAGCCCAACAAGTAACCACTATGCTACCAGGGCGTCTTGGCATTAATGGTAGTCAGTATTCATTTAGTCACTTCCAGTTGTTTTTTTGCAGTGCAGGAGTAAGATACAACCTTGTTTGACACCATTTACTCAGTGCGCTAGTGTTCCCAACGGGCCACATCAACAAAGTGGGCCAAAGCGTGAAACCACCAAGAGGCTGTGGAAAGCTTGTGATTTTTAAACTATTTTTTCAGTAATAAATAGGCGGTACAAAAGTATGTAAAACAATCTCTGACCCAACCATAAGGAGAATCCTTGCATCCACAATCATTCCTAACCAGACACAGATAAATCTGGCACATATTATTCAATAAAAGGGGAAAGACTCACAGGAGTGGTAGTGACAGCCTTTATTTCTTAGTACTTAATACACACAGCAGGTACTTTGCAAACTATTTTGTGTAAAGTATTTTGGCAGTCCTTGGAAAAACTTCTGTCACGGGTAGTTCCCTCATTGTAAGATAAGAGAGCATATGTTTAATAAGGCTATAAAGAATAAGGAAATATAGCCAGTCAAAGGCAGAATTAGAATTTGATTCCCAAGCCAACTTGACATCTCATGTTTCTGACCTCTGTGTCCCAATGACTAAATATAAGGTTTATTATAAGTTGGCACTGATTTAGCACCAAGAAATAGAGATGCTTGTAAACTATTTCAACTAAATATATTTCTAAGTAGCTTCAATGAACAGTGCTAGATACCAATCTGGGTTTTCCAGAATTAGATTTATTCTTTCTTTGAAATGTCCTTTAAGGACCTTTGTGCAAGATGTTTTTCACCATCATCAGAAAGGCTGTCCTTCTAAAAGAGAGTTGGATAAAAGATGAATTTTCTCTCACATGAATTTGTGACAGGTGCTTACAGAAGTGAGCACTTCATCTTAGTCCCCTCAACCCTTAACGGTGACATATGCACTAGAACGAAACCTACATGGAAAGTGAGAGCAGATGCCGACACGGCAGTTACAAAGCTAGCAAGGTATCAGAGAATGCAAACAAAGTCATTATTGAAATGTATAATGGGATCTCTCTGAGCAGGGGTCTATGACCCTATGGTTTTGTTATAAATTTCACAAGGACATCTTCCCCCAGTTGCATGCAGTTGATTATCTTTGAAGACTTTCCTACAGGATAGGGCAGGAAAAACTGTCCCACTACTGAAATTCAACTACACAAATATTAGTGCGCTAATGCATTTCAAGACTTTTGTGGTGAAACCAGCTATACACAAGTTCAGTGCTTCTCAATAAGGTCTTTCTGGTGAGCGAGGAGTTAGGACAAGCAGGCCAACATTGGGGAAATATAAATGGGTAAGATGTTTATATGTCAGACAAGCTGAATATACAGAGTAACCAAAGTTTTAAGAACTATGCTTAATTTACAGAATTATCTCAGAGATGTGCAATAAGTTAGAGGCTTTGTGCTGGTTTTTGTGTTGTTGTGCGTAGGGTAGAACTGATAGTCCCACGGGGCTGTCATCAAGGCTGGGATCTTTGGGAAGCAGATGAGCAGGTCTTTCTTTCTTGGTACTTCAGGGCGGGGCTGAACCCTCTGACTAGCAGTTAACACATTTCAACACCCTGGGACTCTGATTTAGATGCTAGAGTCCTTCCCCAGGGACTGGTCTCTTCTGACAATATGTTCAAAGTACTTGAGATGCAGTCTCACCAGCCTTGCCTCTAAGGAACATTCAATATTCTCGGCCAGAGCCATAAATGAAATGCATTAATTCCTTGGTCTTCCTTATTCAATATCCAGTTTTCACATGTGTATGAGGTGACCTAAAAGATCATGGCTTAGCTAGATGCACCTTAGCCCTCAAAGTAACATCCTTGCTTTTCAACACTTTAAAGAGGGTCTTGTGCAAAAGATTTACCCAATGCGAGTCCGTTGATCTCTCAACTACTGCTTCTATGAGCATTGATCATGCAAGACAAGCAAGAAAAAAACCCTTGACAATGTCAGTATTTTCTCTACCAGCTTCTCGAGAATTTGGTCTTCTTGACAGCGAGCTGTGATCCATGCTCTGAAGGTGCAGTCCTTGATCTCCATCAGCAAGTGCTTCAAGTCCTCTTTCGTCAAGCAAGGTTGTCACCTGCACACTGCAGGCTGTTCATAAGCCTTCCTCCAGTCCTGATGCTGCACTCTTCTTCATGAGATCCAGCTTCCCTGATGATTGGCTCAGCAGACAGATTGAATATGTATGGGAACAGCTCCGACTCTGGTGCACTTTCTTGATTTTAAACCATGTAGCATTCCCTTGTTGTTTGCTTAACTGTCTCTTGATCCATGTCCTGCCCCTTGATCTATAATATTAAGCAAGCCTTTAAGTAATCCTTGATCACCAATTATTGGCCCAAACCTATTGCCAACAAGTTTGTTCAGTCTAATAGCGACCAGGCAGGACAGAGGACTGCCCCAGAGGGTTTCCAATGTTGTGCATTCTGCAGAAGCCAAGTGATGTCACTGGCTTTGAACCACCAATCTTTTAGTCAGCAGCACAGTACTGTAATTATTGCACCACAAGGGCTCACTCAATCACTGGAAAAGGTGCTAACATTTTTGAATTAAAAATAAGTTTAAGCACAAATATATACCTGAATATTAAGGTAGAAAAAACCCTTGGTTTAGAAAACACACAGGATATTAACTAAATCAAATGGAATAGCGAAGGAAACGAGCTGAACAGAAAATTTCAAAGGGAAGCTCAAGACAAAGTGTTATAATGAAATGTTCAAAGGCTTGTAGTTAGAGGCACAAAGCGAGGAGGATGCTCAGTATATCACAAGCTGAAAAATTGAGGGATATAAATCAGGCCTTGAGTTAAAATATCGGGACAGTCTATGGGAAAAATATTGAATGCTGTTGGAAGCATCAAAAGAAAATGGAAGAAACACACAGACTCATTGTACCAAAATGAACTGGTTGACAACCATGTCAAGAATAGCATATGATCAAGAATCAATGGTACTGAAGGAAGAAGTCCAAGGAACATTAAAAGCATCAGTCAGAAACAAGGTTCCAGGAACTGATGGAATACCAATGGAGATGTTTCAACAAGCTGATGAAGCACTGGAAGCACTCATTCATCTCTGCCAGGAAGTCTGGAAGGTAACTACTTGGAGCACTGACTGGAAGAGATCTGGATTTGTACCCATTCCAAAGAAAGGTGACTCACACAGGATGTGCAATCAAAGAACAGTATCATTGATCTCACACGCAAGTAAAACTTTTCTGAAGTTTTTCCAACAAGGGTTGCAGCAGTACCTGGTCAGAGATTCAACTTGGATTTAGAAGAATATGTGTCATAAGCTATCAGAAAGATGTTTCATTGTTTTTGACTCTGCCAAGGCCTTTGACTCTGTGGATCATAACAAACCATGGATATCATTGAGAAGAGTGGGAATTCCAAAACACTTCATTGCGCTCACATGGAACCTGTACATGGAATGAGAGGTAGTTGTACGAAATGAACATGTAGTAGTTCATGGTTTATAATCAGGAAAAGTGTGCATCGGGGTTGAACACTTTCACTAAACTTATTCAGTCTTTATGCCGAGCAACTAATAAAGAAGCTGTACTTTATGAAGAAGAATCAGGATTGGAAGAGGCTTATTAACAACCTTCAATATGAATATGACACAAACTTGCTTGTTGAAAAGTGAAGAGGAATTAAAGTGTTTGCTGATAAAAATCAAGGAATGAAACTATCAGTTTGGATTGTAATGCACTATGACAAAAAACACCTGGACCAATTTATAACAACCGAGGGGATATTGAATTTGTTATGGATTTAATTTTTCTTGAATCTACAGTCTACAGAATGCCACAGAATCTACAGTCTACAATCTACAGAAAACCACAGTCAAGACATCAAATGATGCACTGCAGTACAAGTGCACTGCTGTACAAGTCCTCCTGAAAGTCCTGAAGAGCAAGGATGTGTGTTACTTTGAAGATGAAAGTGTCCCTGATCTTTTCAATGGATTCATAGACAAGTGAGAGTTGGGCAATGAGTAAGGAAGAACTAATGCACTTGCATAATGAAAGGGACAATGTTGGTGAAAACTGCTAAAAGGACTATGGGCTGCCAACACAACCAATTAATCTGACTCAGGAGTACAACCGGAATGTTCCGTAGAAGAAAGGATGGGGGACTTTACTTTGGACATGTTCTCAAAAGAGATCAGTCCCTGGAAAAGGACAGCATGCTTGGCAAAGCAGAGGGTCAGTGAAAAAATGGGAAAGTCTGTCAGGAGCTGGATTGACACAGATGCTGCAACCATCGGCTCAGACATGACAACAAGTGTGAGAATGGCACAGGCTGGGCAGTGTTTGGTTCTGTTGTGCACAGGGTCGCTATCGGTCAAACTCCACTCGCTGCACATAACAACAGCATTAATTATAGAGGAGGAAGTATTTCCATAGAAAGAAAATGATGGTTTATCATAAGAGAACTCAAGAGAACTGGCAAGCAGGGAAACCATAAAAAATACATATATCTATCAAGAAAGCAATGATTAAAATGAGTCAAAGTCCTACTAAGACACATGGAAAGCCTTACAATGTTAGACAGAGTAAGAGTTATGCTAACTGGAAACTACATGTCCATTTCACTGGTCATGTTTTAGAGTTGCAGTGGCAAATTATAAAAAGTTCAAGTGAAACCAAGAAAATGACAAGGCAGGGACCATGGGTTCTGCAGGCTGACCCTGGTGCAATATGCTCAACCTACTGTCCCGAAGGCATTATTTTTATACGCACACAGTAATTGAAAAGCTATTCCTTGCACTTGTTAAAAAAAGAACAATCTCAAGGCTAATGAAATGAGATGACATTTTACCTATCAGGCCAGTCACCACAGAAAGTCTGAGGGGACTGGGTGCCGATCACCGTGTGGGAGGCAGACATTTCCTTGCACTTCTGGGTATCATCTCAGGTGGCACAATGTTTTGACTTTTGACCATGTACTGAAAGAAGCCACAATGACCTTGAACAAGCATCTCTACCTTGAAAATTTTATCTCAAGGTAATAATAATGGATACTTACAAAGATGTATGATTTAGCTATAAACTTACAAATACTTAAATATTAAACCACAGAGAACAAACACACGATTGATGACTCATTTGTCAGCAGAATATTATGTAGTCACTTCATACACTAACAGATGAGGACCATTTTTGAATAAGTGGTGGCTATAGCCGTGTCTTCATTGTATATTATTAAAAGAATACATATGCTTGTATTTCATAGAATGCCTTTTCCGAACCCTAACCCTAATCCTAGGCTTAACTCTAAACCTAACGCTAGGTCTAACCCTAACCCTAACCTTAACTCTAACCCTTGGCATAAACCTAACCCTAACCCTAAGCAAAACAAACAAAGAAAAAAAATGCCTTTTCCTACTCTAAAGGGACATACACAAATTTCTAAATGTAGTCCTGTTAATGAGTGAAAAAATACACGGCACATTCAACATCAATAAAATGCCAGTCAAAGCTTCTTTTCATAAAAGTTGAGCCAGGGATACTCATCTGGGCACAGAGGGTAAATTACATATTGCAGTTGTTGTTCGGTTCTGACTCATGGGGACGGGACCCAAGGGTACAGAGAAGAAGTGCTCTGTTGGGTGTTCAGAGCTGTAACCAGCAGACAGAAATGATTACTCGGGTAGCAGTTTTTACCCGGTCTGAACTTTTTTTTCTAACAATGCCAGTTCAAAAAGTTGATGTATACATTTGAAAAGACAGTTGTATGTGCTCATGAAATATGTATTACTGCTATAGAGCTGTCAGACTGACATCTTACTTTGCCTTTTTGGTGAATTTTAAAACAAAAATGTTATCCATGTCCATTTTTATGGCATAATTTGTACACATTTGGACTGATTCTCATCGATTCTTTCTCCAACATCCCTGAGCGCGTTCATCCAACTTCATCTATTAGAAACAGCACTTGTATTTAAGAACAAGCCAATAAAAAAAGCATCTCTTCAGTTGGAATCCAAAGGTTTATTCATAACGCCTGGATGAAAACTTACCTTTTTGACTTCTTTACTTGATCTGAATGTTTGCTGAACAAAAGAATCACTTTCAATAGCTTCAATTTCTTTGACTCTTTTCACTTGTTCTACCAGGGTGGCTTGATCTAAAAAAGAAGGCAAAAAGTCCGTGTCTTTTGAGGTAAGCTTGTTAACAACACTGCACCGCAGCAATGCTCTTTCTTACATTTTACTACTTGTAAAGTTTAATGAGATGTAAAGAGAAGACGTTCCCGTTAAGCTTTACTGAAGAAGCCCCCACCCTCACCCTGAAACCCACACGTACAATGTTCCTGAAATCATCTAAAACTTAAATATTGCTCAGAAGGCGCTGCAATAATGGTCTTAGCTAATCGGGATAATCTGGCGGGAGGGTTTTTTTTTAATTTAACTTTTTATCATGGAAATACACATAAAAATAATTAAAAGCACAATGAGCCTACCTATACTCTCCACCCCGCCTCATAGTTATTAACTTTCTACAATTCTTATTTAAGCTAGCTCTTGTGTGCTTAAAAAATACTTTTTGGGGTGGGTCTGGACTCTTTAAAAGTAATCTCACATGTCAGACCATCTCACTCGCTTACTGCCAGTGAGGCAATTCTGACTCATGGTGCATCTGCATCACTCCTAAATATTTTAGCATGCGTTTCTGATAAGGACTTAAACATCAAAGTTACTAGAATGTTATTTTCAAAACCACCAGGGTTATCATTAAGTTTTTAATACCGTCTCATACACTCCATGCTTCATTTTCTTGAACTGTCTTTTAAGATGTCTTTTATAATAGTTTGTTTGCTTGAACCAATTTCAAGCAAGGGCTACAAATGACACTTTTACAACTCTTCCAGCTCACCACTCTGTCCCTTTGTCACTTCTTGAGGAAACAATCATTTATCCTGTACAACATCCTGTATTCTGAACTGGACTAACATTGGTCTACATTCTGGACTGGTCTACACGCATAACCGCCTAGAGCCAGATAACATGCTCCTCTGGCTTCCCTATGGTGTGTAGACGAGGAGTTAGATCGAGAGTCCTATTCATATCCAGGTTCAATTTCTTGTGATTCAAAATCTCTTTTCATAGATGGTGCGGTACAATCCTAATAGTCAAATCGAAATGTGCTTTCCCCACTCTGATGAACATTAAGCTTAATCAGTGGGTTCCACATATCTATCTGACCATTCCGTTACAAAGTACTCTTGTCAGCCTCCTACTTAATGGTTTTAGCAGACATTGATATTTGTTGCTTAGATCCACTGTTTTCTTAGAAGCTGCAAAGTGATGATTGTCTAATTCCTTATGTATTTACTAGTTGCTATGTGTTTTCTTTAATGAAGAACTTTTCTTCATTGATTATTTATTGACTGAAATATAATCTCGACAGAGGGAATGCTTGATTCTAAACCCTTAGGTATTGATTTCGGCACAAAAGAGACCAAAGATGGGCAGTATAAGTTTATGAAGACTCAGAGACTTAATGCACGTCAGTCTAGGGCATCTAGTTTTATACTGATGCTCTAATTACTTTATCTCTAGTGGTGACAGGACGTTCCAGGTGCACTGATACTGTGCTACCATCACTTCTGAACCTTGCCAGGAGGTGGGACAGGACACGTTTCAGAAGAGAAGAATTAATAGGAGTTCACAATATTATTAACAAACAAAGGAAAGGCTGCAGGATTTTTACATAATGGCGGGATTTACATTGGTGTCTCTTTCCCTTACTCTCAATACTTAGGTTTTTTAAAAAAAAATCATTTTATTGGGGGCTTGTACAACTCTTATCACAATCCATACATACATCCATTGTGTCAAGCACATTTGTACATTTGTTGCCCTCATCCTTCTCAAAACATTTGCTCTCCACCTAAGCCCCTGGCATCAGCTCCTCATTTCCCCCCCTTTCCTCCCCGCTCCCCCCTAAGGTTTTATTTTTGTTATTATTTTTTAATACTTAGGTTTTAATGATAGGATCCAAAGTACTATTTGTTTTTCTTCGACTGTATTAGTTTCAACATACCATTATTAATAAGATGATTTCATGTCATTTAAAAATGTGTGCAAGTGTGTGTGTTGATCTTAGGATTTATCACACTGGTACACAGTCAAAATAGTTTCACGTCTTTAAAATAAATCTCCATGGGATTATGCTACTGACTTGATGATATAAAGTTAGGCTTGTTTCATGTTTCTCTGGAATTTCATGTCTCATTTGGTTAATTGTTTATGTGATTAACATTCATGTTTTAATTGGGTAGCACCTTGATGTGCATTAGGCAGCACAGGCGGCGTGAGATCAGTTGTTAACACGGGCTGACACGCATGACATGTCTCTGCAGGAGAACAGCAGCATCGAGATTCAAGGCAAGAAACCCTGCAGAAGCAGCGTGGATTTGTATGTTGGGGGTCTCCCTGAACGTGAATCAACCCAAGGGCAATGGGCTGGGCTGGTTGGTTTGAATGACCTTTTACATGTCATTGAGAGAGGCAGGCGCTTCCGTTCCCATTTCTTTTTTTCTAATCCAGAAGTAATCTTTTTAATCAAGTTTTGGATAACCCTCCCACTCTTCATTCCCCAAAATAGGAATATAAATAATCCCCTTGTCCTTATACAAAATTAGCATCCCCCACACATCCGTGTTCATTACTTTTCCACCTAGCAACCGATCTTCACGCTCACTCCTGAATAGGATACCTGCGGTACAGGAGGCTAGACCTTGGGCTGTTAGCTGAAAGGTTGGGGGTGTGAGCCCCTCAGCTGTGTGTGAGTATGCTCCCTCAGAGGTTACAGCCTGAGCACCCTGACACAGAAGGTCGGCAGGAGTCAGAATCAACTGGAAAGCAGAGGGTTTGGGTTAGGCTTATCGTTTCGCAGCAGTCTATAGACGTGCTTATTCTATCTTACATTGGCATAAGGAAATCGATTTTATGGTTTAAGATCCTACTAAGGCTCTATTGATGGTCATTAGAGTGGTGTTCTGTCTTTTGCCCTTATAAATAGTGTTTGTTTTAATAAATGGTCACAGAAATACATCAGTTCATGTTAAACATTTTTCACATGCTACAAAGAGTCCTACCCTAAGCTGATATGAATACATAACTGAATTAGGATCTATTATGTAAACATTCTTGGATTTTACAATAACAAGAAAAACCCTAATACCACTGAGTTGATTCTGACTTACAGTGACTTTATAGGACACACAACTTCTCCAGAGCACTTGAGAAACTGTAAATCTCTGCGTATGTGTGTGTACAAGAGTTATTAAAGAGTAATTGTATATATTTTTTAATCATTTTACTGGGGGCTCGTACAGCTCTTATCATAATGCATCCATCCATCCATCCATCCACCCACTGTATGTCAGGCACAGTTGTACATCTGTTGCCCTCATTGTTCTCAAGACATCTTTCTCCTGGAGTGGCTGCTGGGTTTAAACTACTGGCCTTGCTTTTGCAGCCTACCAGGTAACCCAGTATTTCACCAGGGCTCCATATGAATAATGGCTGGATTTATTTTCAAAACAAACAAACAAACAAACAAACAAACAAACAAACAAACGCAGCTCCAATGACTGGTTTGAAATCAAATGGAGTTACTTGCATCAAAGTAATTATTTTTTACACCCAAGCAGATTTAAGCGGAAAAGGTTAAATGTTGCTATAAAATAATTTGGTTTTCTAAATTCAATAAAAATGTGTTCTGAAAATTCTTCATCTCAACTTTGGCCAACCACAAATTTCATTTTACAGTCTCCTGCGAATTCCCACAATGTATGAGAAAGACAGCGCTTCTGAAGCTGTGTCCCTGATAGCTGTAAACAGTCTTTTCTCATGTGAGAAATCACACATGGAATGCTTGGAAGCAGCCGCTGCCAGGGCCACACACCCCTCTGTGGAAGAGTCACGGTTTCCGACATAAAAGCAAACACTGCAAGGTACCTTGGAAGAACAAATAGCTCCACCTGCTTTAGAATAAAAGCTCCCCTGGATTTTGATTATGGAATGTGCCAGCTGAGCATATGAAACAAGAGAAGATTCTTGGCCCAGGTGATACTAACATTAACACCTCACCCCCATAGCCATGGGCAGCATCCTTATTAGTTACACACACAGCAGTGTGAATGTAGCAGAGAAATAGCGTAAAGTCATAAGGGATAGCAGCTCACAGTTCAACTTTAATTTCTTTGTCAATATGAAAATGCTTGTCTGAGTTTTAACCAGTCTTCCTAATGTTATTCTGCATTCACTAATTCCCAACCTAAAGGACAGAATTTTTTACTTCAGGATTATGTCTCATATGTATTGACTGTTTGATCCCTTAGATTTTCCCTTCTTCTTCTCTAACATTCTCTCATTTGGGTTTGCAAAGCACATCATTAGTTTTAAATGTCAGAGGTGAGCTCACAAACAGTACTTGATGTCCAAAACTGTGGAATTCGTAGCCTTCAATCTGGATACACAACCAGCTCCTAATACAAATAAAAGTGTTATCGCAGAGGTTGGCTGACAGAGCAGGATGCTTAGCAAAACAGCAGAGGGCAAATTATAAACAGAGGAAGAGAAAGGCCGGGAAAAACAATAACAACAGCAACAAAACCAGGAACATTATTTTCTTTGTGCTTCTTTGAAAATCATGTCGGGGTCAGCAAGTGGCACAGCATATCACAGGGAGCCAGTTTCTTTGACTAAAAACAGGAAAACTAACCAATGTCGTTTTTGCTTCCCATGTGGGAACAAATTCACTGGCTGTAAGAAAGTGATATTTAAATTACAATGGGTAAGATTCATGGGAGCTTGACATTTCTAGTCCTTTAACAGGCTAGCTCCATGGTATCTGAAAACAACAGGCATAAAAAATAATCTCTCAAATTGCAACACACTCAAAATCCTAATCCTGATGCACACAAATGTGTATCTTAAGTATGACCCGTTGTAATCTTTTGGGAAGCAGAACAAAACAGTAGTTTCCCCCACTTTATCTCAGGCTTTACTTTCTGAGTGGTCTGAAAACATTACATGAACAGAGTCATCTTCAGGCTTCGCACTCTGTCCACCCAGGGGCATAGCCGATCCCTTGGTCCCGTGGAGATGAGCTATCTATGCAACCGCCTGCTAGTCCTTGCTGCCAGTTTATTACTGTGCCTAATTCACATACTAAACTTTGCCATACGTATGGGTAAGAGAGCAAGGCATGATACATACAATACAGACACAGGGTTAAGTACTATCTGAGGTCTCAGGCATACATTGGGGTCTTAGAATGTACCCTCGTGGATAAAGGGATTCTTTATATACTCATACCAATCGATTTTTGATTCGGGTTCAGTTTCTTAAAGTACACATGCCAATTGGTCATTTTCAAACCTTGTACCAATTTTAAGACCTGGAGAAACGAGAATGAAAACTAGTTGTGGTTTATGTGCTGCTCTACATGAATGCCCAGCACACAAGTGAGCACACAGTAAAAGTAAAGGCAAACGCCAAGTTAGAAGGAAAACCAACATTCTGGAACAATTTTAGACATTAACATGGTAAACATGGAGGAAGCATAATACATTATCCCTTGATTCTTTTTGATAAAGAAGATTACTAATCAAATGACTTCCATCCATTGTTTGTCTGATAGAAGTAAAGACACATGTAGTTCATAGTAAAAGTAAAAAGAGAGAATCTGAAAATGAAATCGCTACAGACCAAAGACCATCCAGGCAAAACCAAAAAATCCAACTCTACCTGGAAAATCATTGCACTCCTTTTATGATGAAAATTAAAACAATTTATTAGCTACTGTTAATATGATTTTAGAAAAGTTATATACTTCTGTTGTGTTTGATACTCAATTTTCTGTGATGCAGTATTCATAGAATTTTCTTTTACAATATTACTATATGGTACTCACATTTAAGACCAGTGAACAAAGATGACAAAGTCCCACATAAACCTTTCATCTGAGAAGACTAAATTGCTTCTAGATGACAGAAAGAAACCAAGCCCCTTTAAATTGGCAGCAACGCTAGGCTGACAGCAGATGGCAGTATTGCACAAGATGTAATCATGGTCTACAAGGCAAGTTGGGTCTCCTGAAAGATCTATGTACAAAAATTTCATCTTCAATGGACTTCTTTGGACTATTAATATTTTATGAATTTCCCCCAAAGTTAAAATGCACTTTATGTTACAAAGAATTTGGGTTAGTTGGCCCCATAGTTATTGAGTTACTTACGTTATTCTTTCTCTTCCAGGAAAAAATGATATTTATATACTAATAGCATTGCTACACATACATGAATAATACAAAAGAATATGTTATTTTCAGATTAAATTGACTCAAATTGTAGTCAGGAATTGAAACATCCATAAAATTCCATTCTGTGGTATAATACAGATACTGAAAAACCGAACAAAAACCTTTGAAATAAAGTATTCTGAAGTCCTTTGTAAGAATGAAAAAAAGGAAAGTCCATGCCAGTGACCTTGTAGGTAATGCTAACGGTCCCATAACATGTGCAAACAAACAACCATCCCATGAAGTTAACGTGGAATTCTAAAGTTATTAGAATAATTTCTCATAAACATAAATTATAATAAAACACAGCCATAGAGTTCCCTTTCAGAACAGAAAATGAGTTTCTTTCACAAAGCAGACCAAGAACACCCCTGGGAATCCAACATTTTAAACCTGTTCATAAGACCCCTTTCCTTGTAAGCAGGTTTCTAGATCTGACATCCACATGTAACATGTGGGATGAGAAGACTTCCTGAGCCCAAGGGAACAGGTCTGTTAGTCTTCTGGAAGTTGATCCCACACGTGTTCGATAAGGTATGCCAACGGGGATCTTGAGGTGTCTCTACTAACAATCTCCTTTGGAAGGGGTCCCTTATGTTAACTTGTTATCCATGTCATATCAAGTAATGAGAATAACTTGAATTTGTTATTTAATACACCTATGTAGAAGAATACTTAATAAATGCAAGAGAATCTGGCACCGGATTAGGCTTTGTTGAAAAAAAGAGAGCTCCCCAGAATGCCTCTTTTAGTTCTTGTCACCTGTTCTGAATCCTCCCTCCCTGTCACTCAAGATCATGCCTGAAGCCCACCTTTTGGCGATGCTGTCCTTCGTCACTCAAGAGGAAAGGGGCCTCTTCTATAATTCATCTGGTCTTAGCATACGTGACCTGCACTGACATTAGTCTTTTTATGACTCAGAGTTTCGTCTCTCCAGCTAGAGAGCACATACCTGCTCTATGTGTCACTTCCAGAACTTACTGTGAGAGGCTCTGTTACTCAGTAAAGAGTCAATAAACATTTACTGAGGCTCTGAAATTAAAGGGCACAAAAGAACCACTAACAACATTGACAAAGCTTCATGGGAGGAAATGTCAGATTATATGAGTTTTTCTGTAACTTTAAAAAATGTCTGCACACAGGAGGAACTCTGGGCCCAAAGGGTCAGGGCCCAGTAGTAGAAACCCTGTCTCCACTACTTCACCCGCTCCAAGGCCCTGCGATGGTCTTGGTTTTCTCATCAGTGGGGTGTGCACAGTCACAGCGAAGGAGAGAGCGGAGAGAGGAATTTAGCAACAAATAAGATAGTTTCTTCCCTCATGGAGCTTATCTGGGAAAGAAAAATAAGGAAATAAAATAATGTCAATGGCAGTAAGTCCAGGTAGAGGGCTAGAGAGGAGGCCGGGAGCTGTCTCGGTTAGAGTAGCCACAGAGAGTTCTCGAGATGGGGACATTGAGCAGAGAGGAGAAAGATGGGAAGTCTGGGAAATGGTGTCTGAAAAGTGCTTGGCACAGGGCTATGGAGGCACATGGAGCAGCAACTGAATGTCAGCCACCACTAGGAATGGAACGAGAGCAATACTTTCCTGCTGTTTTGAGGTGGATATTAACTAACGATTGATTATTAGCCTCGGAATCTCCAAGAGCAGGGTTTAAAGTCAGTAACCCTTCTGGAGCTTAGCCAGGTATGTGTTCTAGCATGCAGCTGCTGTGGCAGCACATTCGTTGTGGCAGGACTGAGGGATGACAGAAAGGAGGTGCAGGGGAGGGAAGCAGTGGAGGGTGGGACTGCTGCATGTTCCTACCCACCTACTCTGGCTCAGTGAAGGCTGCAGCTGAGTGGGGCTCTGTGCGTGGCGGATGCATGGTTACTGTGCTACAGAGGCTCAGGGATTGCAGGTCCCATTAGTTTCCATGGATGCTGACAACCTCAAAGGGCCTTTGCATGGCAGAAATCACTTTAAAACAAACTTGGTTTAGTGTTGTATCTGTTGGTTCAATATTTGGAATACCTTTCTAGTGGGGAGGATCTTGTTTCTTACTTGTATGTTACTGAAAGGGCCAGATGCACTGTTCTTGTAACAGCAGCAACAACTTACATCTATGACACTCTGCACGAAGCATTTTATATAGAATTATTTTAATGAACTATCATAACATTCAGATAGATAGTCCTTTTATCATTATCGCATTATCGATGACAATTTAAGGCTGATAAGTAACTTGGCCACGGTGACATGGCCAGCTGGTGTCAGAAATAGGATCCAACACTCGGATTATAATTCAGTCAAAATGTCCGTCAAATGAATGTTTTACCCACTCATGCCAACAACAAAAGCTCTTTTCCTCCTCCCCATCCATTTGTAGAAATAAGTGCTTTTGATATTGTTTCTTATTGTACATCTTAATGTGTATCAATTCAGTAAAATACAACCTAATTTCATTTGTAGAGGAGATGCTATTTAAATGCTCATTTGTTCTTCTGGGATTAACTTGAGCTAGCTTTTCAGAATCATTCACATATGATAAAAGTGTGTAAAGAGCTGTGTATGTCTCATTCCAATAAGTTTTTATAAATGACCGTGAAAAACCACTCAATCGCTACACTCACTGCCATCGAAGTCAATACTGACTCACAGTGACATTGCGGAGAGGAGAGGACAGCCCTGGTGAGTTTCCTGTACCTGTTTACAGGAGTGGAAAGTTCCATTTCTCTCCCATGGAGCTGCTGGTAGTTTCGAACAACTGAACTTGCAGATTGCAGTCCAGTGAGTAACAACTATGCTACCAGGGCTCTGAAAGACCACACTTACTAGAAAACCTAGTATTCTTTCACTTATACCTACAAACAACCTGAGCAATAGAAAATGACTTTAGAGTTGGTTCCTTATTTATTGTGCAACAATTGTTGTGAGCCAAGACTCGGATGACTGCTGTGTATTTGGCCAAATCAAGGAAAGGCACATTGGACTAGTTACCTCCGCTGATGAGCTGGCCGGCCAGATGCTCCTTTAGTTCTCTGACCTATAAGGTGGCCACCAGTCAAAATCGACTCGACAGCAGTCAGTTTTGGTGTAGTTCTCTGCAGGGGCACAGATGTTCCACAACAGCCTAGTCCAGTGATTTATACTATTCTTAAACGAGATTCGAGGTTTTCTACCCTTTTCCCCTTGATCAGGTTTTTGGGGTCCAGACTAATTACAAGTACACACTGTACCATCCCTGAAAAAGTAAGGTTTTGAAATGTAACAAGTTATAAAATAATTTATGCTGTGCTTTCTTCAACATTATCTCAAAATATACTTAACTTGAAATGAACTGATGTTGGTCGATCTTTTTCTCCATTTACTATATCTTCATTCTCCAGTGAACTACATAGACTACTGTCTTACCCCTGTTCCAAATATAATCAGCAGCATGGAGAGTCAAACCCACTTTACTGGAGTGTGAAGCAATAATAATTTCAACAAAGCTAAGCCTAGGGGCAGTTTTCTCATTTTAATAGGGGGGAGAAAGCAAGACAGTTAGAGGTGCATCCAATTCACAGGGCAGGACGCAGACTTCGTAGCTTCTGCTTGCTGTCCATTCTCATTCGACGATTCTGACGGGCTCTAATCAAACTGCTGCAGACGGAGAGTCGTTACGTTTCTAAGGAACTTGCAGGGAGCGCTGTCTGCCAGCCATCTCCAAACACCCCATAACCACACACGGCTCGCCTGTCAGGAGAGCGAACGCAGACATCGCGGGCACACCACATTTGTCACTGTGGCTAATATCAGAGATACGCAGCTCTTTTTCTTAGCACACAAAAGCAAGATATGTAATTCAATGCTCAATTTACCCTTGTCTCGCAGGAGATTTTTTCCCCGCTAATTGATAGAAATTAAGCCATTAATCAAGCCACTAGCCATCATTCAAACCAGGGAAGATGAATACAAACTTTCATCATAACCACCTTCCCCATTTTAGTGATCATTAGCATTAATTTTTAATGTAATTATGCTATTCTTTTACGCTGAGCTCATAAATTACTGCTCTTTTGTTGCTGGCTGGCCTTGTAAAATACAAACTAATGCTTTGTGCTCTGATCTTAAAGGCAATTACTAGGTTCTTCTATCTTTTATATCTTTGCATCCTCAATAACCTTTCTATATAATGAACACACATGACTGACTATGCCTGGTTTTTTATGTCTCTATATAAATCTCTGTGAATAAATGTAGTCAAATGTATCTACCATGAACAGATATGTGCATCATACCACATGCAGTACAAAATAGACGTTAATATAAAAATAAGATATCCCAAATTCATATTTTAGGTTTAGTGCAAATATGGAGCCAATTTTCTGGCTTCTCAGGATCACAATACAATGCATAGCTGTATTAAAGCAGGACGCTGTTTAAAAATCAGGAAGGAAAGAGGAGTATCAGCAGTCACTGGCTATTACAGACATTTGCAAGGGTAAGACAACCACTAAAAACAGAATCATTTAAAAATGCCGAAATCCCTGGTTCTTTGCCGAGGACTATTGTCTCGGGTTTAAATCGTCATTATTGTTATTGCACAGTTGTGTTGGAATTGGAAAATCAATGAGATGGAAATGAAGAGTATTGAAAGATCAAAAGAACCATTTATCCAGAAGGGGGTTTATAAACTCATGCAGTAGTTCCATAACCTTTTTTTTTTTACAAAGTAGATCCATTAGTTTATTAGTGAATGATAGTAAAAGGAAAAGACACAGTTTCCAGACACAAACACTGAGCCAGAGGCAACATGTCCACTTAACCCTCTGTCTCCGAGAAGGTGCCGACACGGGCTATCCGGTATCCCTTGAAAAGCCTTGGCTATGCTTGTGCTTAGGTGCAGAGGAGATAAAAATAATCTCTCTTCTCCTATCACCCCAGGATAGCCTTCTGCTTTTGCTTGCAAGCCATTATGCTTCATATCCAGTAGCTTGGAAAAGGGTGCCTGTGTGGAATTAAGATTAATGTCATAAAACTCTGTGGGGAACATGGCAGCAGTCACTGGGGTTGGTGCCAAACCAACCACCTTTTGGTTTCTGACTGCACAGCGACAGCCTGCCTCTCCACTGTAGACTGGGGTAAAAGGTGCAGAGACTATTCAGGAGGCTTCTACCAAATACCAAGACGTTGGATAGGAATGTGAAATGAAGCAGCCACTATGGAAAATAGCGTGGCGGTTCTTCAAAAACAGCAAACCCATTAATGCCGTATGTCCCAGTGTCATGGGTAGGCTTTGTTTCAACTTGGTACACCCATGGGAAGGTACCGGTGGAGTCCAGCCTTTCAGTCAGGACAGACTAATGTCATCTCCTTGGGGGTGTGACCTGTTTGTAAGAGATGCTGTGGAGGACTGGCCTCTCTCTCTGTCCTTCTCCTCCCTGTTTACTTGGATTCTGTGTTTGGTTTCTGGTGCTGGTGGCCCAAGTGTCTTGCAGACCCTGGAAGCTGTTGGTGCCGTGCTATGCTCCTGCCCACTCTGGAACCATGGGATCGCCAGCTTCCCATTTCACCTTCCTACTTCATCAACTGGCAGCTGTGTGAGTCTCGAAGTGCGTCCAGCTAGCATCTGACCCATGGGCCACTTCCTTGATATAAATTTCAATCTTAATACAGTTATTTCTTATACATGAGTGTCAATTTTTTTGTATTTTTAAAAATACAAAATAAGCTAAAACACTCAGCAATTCTATTCTTATATCTAAGCTCTCCAAAACTCAAAGTTGTGGCTCAAATAGACTCATACACCAGTATCTGCTGCAGCCTTAGTTACAATAGCTAAAGGTGGAAACAACTCATATGCTCATCAATGGATGGATAAGCAAAATGCAGTTTATATATAATGGAGTTGTATTATTAAGACATGAAGAGTTAGGAAGTTCTGATAAATGCTACCACATGGATGCACCCTGAAAGTGATGGGCTGAGTTAAATAATTCAGGCACACGAGGGCAAATATTACAAGACCGTACTTGTATGAAATATCTAGAATAAGAAAATCCATAAGGACAAAAAAAGATGAGTGGTTAACAGTGCATGGGGAAAAGGGAAATAGTGAGTTTAAAAAGGTTGTAAATGGTTAACTTAAGGTATAAAGATGGTGATGGGTGGTTGACTTATCTTTCCAAGGCTAGATCTTCACTGATTTTATTTCTAACAGAAAATCAGACATAGGTTAGAAGCAATGATGTCAATTCTAGTTCAACTCTTTGGTAGCCTGTTCTTTTGTGATGTCCGAAGCAAACAGGTACCCCCCCCCCTAAATTTGTATTTGAGCTTTGAAGTACTAAGTTGTAAAGTAGTGCGTTCCAATACCTGTTCCTATAAGCATTTTATGTTTGGACTCCTTCCTACATTAAAAGAAAATGGCCCAAGGCTCCACGTAGAGTAATTTCTCTGCACATAATGCCAACCATGCGAGGGTTCCAAACAGGAAATGAAATCTCCTCAGAGTACAATTGAGGTCTCTCTCTGAAAGGTACAAGACCTAAGTGGTGCTAGAGATTTCTGGTTGGACGTGGCGTCGTTTACGCCCTCTCGAGTCCCGGGGTTGAATGGATGTTTTATTTAAAAGTAGTTATGGTGTGACTATATAATGCTCAGGTAAGGAGATCTGGGATGTTTAGGAAGATGCCTTTGTGTCTGTGAGTTTGCTTGATATTGAAATAGCCCTATTTGTTGGTAATAAAAATATCTCCAATTTCCAGCAGGATACTCGACCCGTTCAGAGTTTAAGGCATACCCTAGGAGGCACATTTGGGACATGAAACTAAGTCTGGCCCTCCCATTGCTCTGTGTTTCCCTGCACACAGGGCAGGCCCCCTGGTCTTTCAGTCTCTGATTGTGAATGTTTACTTTAGACAGTTCATCACATTTCATACAATTTTTATCTTTTAAAGAGATAGGATAGGATGGGTGATCAAGATGGTAGACGATATTGATTTCTCTTTCCTAAAAGCAAGAGTACTTTACTAAAATATTAATCAAGCATAGCATATAAAATCATAAAGTTTAAAGATGTAACTAAATACTTCAAATTACATTTCTAAAAACTAGCCTGACTGATATAATTTATGTATAACTGTACTCATTTGAAAGAACATAATTTAGTGAGGTTTGACAAATGTCAGGACCATCACCATCAGGAAACGGAACTTTTTTTTATCACCACCAAAAACCTCCTTGTGCCCTTCTGTACCCTGATTCCTCCAGACAATGATAGATTTGTTTGCTGCCACAAAAAACTAATCTGCATCTCTTACAATAGTTTACTCTTTCACGCCTGACATCTTTCACTCAGCATGGTTCTGAGGTTTATTCCTATTGTTGCTCTTTCTGTACTATGTCCCTTTTCCTGCTGGTAGAATTCTGATCTGTAGATCCACAGCTTGTTTATTGATCCCTCTGCTGATAGGCATTTAGGTTGTTTCCAAGACCAGACTTCTAAGACTAACGTTGCTATAACATTTGTATACAAGTCTTTTGGGAACATAAGGTTTCGTTTTTCTTGGTTAAATACATAACATCAGAATGACTTGGCTGTGTGCTGGATAACTGCGTAACTTCACATGTCAGCTGTGTCACTCTCCCACCAGCAGGGAGTGGAAGGAGTGCTGGCCGCCACACTCACACGGACATCGCCAGTGACAGAGGCCACTGCAGCCGCTCTAACGGGTGCCTCGTGCTATCTTACTCTTCTTTAAAACTTGCATTTCTCTAACGACTAAGGATGTTGAGGTTCTCCCTGCCCCCTTAATGCAATTACTGGCCGTTCATAGATCTTTTTCCTTCAAGTGTCTTTCAAGTTTGTTGTTTTTTAATTGGATTATCTTGTTATTATTGAGTTACGTGTGTTCTTTAGTTTTTCATATAAACACATCATTTGTCAGACACATATATTGTCACTGTTTTCTCCCATGCTGTGCCTTGCCTCCCCCTCCCTTAAGGATGTATTTCAGAGAGCAAGAGTTTAATTAAAAATGTCGAGTTTATACATTTAAAACATGACTGGTGCTTTTTAGGCTTATCCAAGAAATCGCTGCCCACCTTAAGGTTGCAAAAACGTTCTTAGAGCAGCTTTATTGTTTTTGGTGTCACGATCTGGCCTGTGATCTATTTTAAGTGCCGAGGTAGCACAGGTGGTCTGTGACTGGTTGTTAACATAAAAGTTGTGATTCAAACCCATCCAGAAGCACAGCAGAACAAAGGCCTAGCAACTTGTTCCCATAAAGCCAACAGCAACTAACCCCTAGGGAGCAAGCAGTTCTGCTTTGGGGTCACCAGGAGACAACACTCCCTCAAAGGCAGTGGATGTGGTCCTTATTTCAAGCTAACTTTTCCCTCTACTGACACTTAGTTTTTTCAGTCCCATTTGTTAAAAATACTTTCCTTCCTCATTGAATTTTGTATTTGTGTTGACACAATTTAAATGACATTAATTTAAATGACAATATACATGTAGGTCAATTTATTGTTTTTCAAGTCCATTCCATTTATCTATGTCTACATTTACGATAATCTATGGTCTTAATTACGATGGCTTTATATTAAGTCTTTAACAATTAAGAGTGCGTAAGCAAAAGTACCAGCCACGCTAAAGGAGAAAGATGAGGCTTTCTACTCCCATAAAGAGTTAGTCTCAAAAACCCTCAGGGGCAGTTCTACCTTGTCCAAATGTTGCTATGAGTCAGAATCGACTCAGTGGCAGTGAGTGTTGAGTAAGCCATTCTGATTTTATTCTTCTTAAAATTGCTTTACTTATTTTAAGTGTTTGCATTTTACATAAAACTGATTCTTAAATCTTTACTCCTATTCCTTAGCTGAATTTTAAAACTGGAATGTAAAAAATAATTCTGTTTCAGGAATGATATTAAATTTGAATTAAATAAAACAAGAGGCACCTCAAGTGTTAATTTTTTTCATTAGTTAGATGCTACACTTAAACTAATCATAATAATAGTGGTGGATCAGTGGAATATTTTTTACCTTCCACACAGGAGACCCAAGTTTGACTCAGCCAATGGAGGTGTGCATGTTGCTATCATGCTTATAAACGTTTCAGTGGAGTTTCCAGATGAAAACTGACTAGGAAGAAAGGCCTAGAAATCTACTTCACAAAGTCAACTAATAAAAACCCAATGGATCACAGCAGCTTGGTCTTTAACTGATCATGGGAAAGGTATAGGCCCAGGCCCGGCAGCCTTTTGTCCATGGTGCATGGGGTTGCTATGAGCCGGTCTACTTGGTGGCAGTTAACCACAACAACAACCGGAGTGAGATGAAAGCAGTCACTGTCAGACAGGTAGGTTAACTGTAACAGTAACAGGTTTGTGGGAAAACAGATCAAGTTGCAAAATGTTATTTTTCATAAATAGATACTGCTATTGAAAATCTTCGCTTTTTTCCTTTTTCACAGCTGAAAAGTGAACCACATCTATGCTGTTTTATAAAGGAGGTGCCACATGAGAAAACAATGACCTAAATGCCAACATGTTTGTGGGGTTGGGGTCAGGGACTCGTATCTAGCAAAGGAACTGCAGTGTCACTGAGGACAGAAAAAGCAGATGGCAACATAAAAGGTGGCAGACAAGACATCTCTGCGACTTTAAAGAACGAAAGGTGAGTTGAAGGAACCGATGTTGGGTACATGTGTTTAAGAATCTGAACCCTCCAGGGACATTGTAGCTGTCCAGGGAACAGAACCGGGGCATTATCTTCTGCCGGCAGGGCGGTGCGGGGGGAGGGGGGGATGATGCTTCTGACTCATGGTGACTCTATAGAACAGAGAACTCCTCCAGGGTTTCTAAGACCATCGATCTTTCCGGGAACAGACAATCTTGGAGATGCTGGTGAGTTTGACCCACTGGCTTGTGGTTAGCAAACTAATACTTAACCCATGGTGCCACCAAGGATGCATCAAACCAGGGTACAGAGATCCCACAGATCAATAGTCTCCACTTTGCAGGCTCTCATCAAGAAGTGACACATTACTAAACTGTACTCTGAAGTCTGTAACTATAGTCTCCTCTCTATTTGGTCAATGAAATTGCCAATACTTTGTCCTCATTATAGCTTTTCCCTTCAAAGAGATGCAAATACGATTCTTGACTCTTCATCAAGAAAGTCCTACATCTCACATCGTCTGTATTATGAAAGTCAGGTGGGCTTTGTGTCTGTCTGTCTATATGTTAAAACACAGCTGGTCAATCTATGTCAAGGAACAAGCATTGTTTTCCTTGACAATGTAATAAAAATTATGGACTACAAAATTAGAGCTATGAATTATAGTCATAGCTGTATAGCTGTTTTCAATTAATATATCCTGAAAGACAGGACAATCATTTGATTTTTAAAATTCTACTTTATGGAGGGAAAAAAAGGAACAAACTTTTAAGTCAGAAACTTTAGAACATCAATAACCATAACCTTTGCAAAAATGGGAAAATTATTCCATATTTTAATGTGTTTCTACTACAATAGTATATCAATAAAGCAGACCATTTCATCCATTTGCTCAGTGACAGTGAGACCCTATAGAAAGCCAGTCAGCCATGCAATGAAATGAAAGAGAGTATAGGCAAGGAAAGAAAGGAAGTCACAAATGGGAAACAAAAACACATATGAAAGCCCAATCCTCAATGACTTTGAAGAAAATCAACTCTAAGAATATATGAATACCAATGTTAATTGTTAATTTGTTCTCTTGATGGTGTTTCTTAAATGGAAAATACAATGCTTCAAGTGATGAAGTTGCAACAGGCAAACTGAAGTGACTGTGAATATCAGTACTCTGAATTCTACCTTTACAACAAACTCATCTCAGGCAAGGCTGTCCTTGCATTTCTAGCTTCTCTTCTGAGTTAAGATCCAGTGTCCATTAAACTTCACCAATGATCACAGAGGGAAGTGACATTTTAGCGGGGATGAGAATTTTAGGTTCATAGAAGGGAACAGGGCTCTGCAAGACTGAGAACCGTAAAGGAAGGAAGGATCCAGGGGGTAAGAAATCGACTGAAGGATCGGGATGGTGTGTATGCTAATCCTGGGGAGAAGGCAGCACAAGAGGTTCTAAAGATGTGAACAGAGGTGCTAACACAAGAAAGGAGATAGCTAAGGAAACCTTTACCACCGCTCTGAGCTTACATGCAAATCAAGGCAGGCTGGGAGGACATTGCTGGAAGGCACTGTGGCAACCCTAGGATCATAGTGTCAGAGCTGTCTGTTCTTCACACGCGTTCCTTCTTCTGGATTACTGTCAACCATCAATAGGTGACTGGGGTCCTAAAGCTTGGCGATCTTTGGGAATGGGCGATGGTAGTGCTAAATGAAACCCATGGACACATTGTTGTTCGACCCCCTGGAGACCCTGTGTGGGTTTCTGAGACTGCAGATCTTGATAGGAGCGATGGCCTCAGCTTTCTCCTGTGGAGCACCTGGGGGGTGCAAACCACCAAGCAGCCCAGTGCCTAACCCACAGCACCACCAGGGTGGCATTATTCTGTGATATCTCAAAATTTGGAGCAGAAAGTCTTTAGTGGCTCTAAATGAAGAAATGTATAATCTCTCAAAGTATGTGTGGAGCATTAGGGAATCCTAGTTGTGTTGGACAAGCATGCCATTTTAGTCTAAACAAAAATGTAAAAGTATAAAGGAATAAAATCTGTAACCCATGAACACTAAGAATTATTAAAAATATAAATGATAGTCATGCACACACATGCACACCGAAGAAACACATTTTCAGACTTAAGCTCACTCAATAATCACAAAAAGGATATCATATAGCAATATTAGCACAAAAAATAAACCTTTGAAAATGAATCCGCTGCAAATCTACAATTAATTTTAAACATTTCAAGAAGAGTTTTTACAGGCTGACTCAGGGCTTGATCCTTGCAGCCAGATGGACAGCGGAGGTCGATAATCCAGAAGGAACGAGACAGTGATTAGTCAGACAGAAAAACAGGTGCCTGGAAGCAATTCCTGTCCAACACGTCAGAAAGCCATTTGACCAAAATAGTCAGAAAATGCATTTCGATGTTAAGTTTCAGCATTTCTCTACTGCCCTCCTTTAAAAAATCTTGTATAGTAAACAAATTCATAATGCCATTTTTCTTTCTCAAACAATAATTATTGATTTAAAAGAGTCTTTGGTCAAAATAATCTTCCTTTAGGAAGGAATATTCTTATATACTAGTGTACTTATTCCCTCCGTGTGCTGGGAAGAACTTGTAAGCTGTAACAGAACCTGACCTGGTCCCAAGTGAAATAAGGCGACACAACATACATGGGCCAACCTAGCTTGGAATGGGGAAGTAAGCACCATGTTTACAAGCCTAAGAAACTATTGTGCATGGGGTCACTGTGGGTCAAACCAGCTGGATCGCATTGAACAGCAACATTAAGAATTATAAATTGTAAAAAAAGCCTAAGCAGTCTGAAAGACTTGGATCATACGAAGCACTCACAAGGCAGTCAACAAATGTTGCAAGTAGACTACTGTTGCCATGAATGGGATACTCCTTGGGAAAGGAAACTCTTTGAGGA
Source organism: Tenrec ecaudatus (assembly GCF_050624435.1). Classification (NCBI taxonomy): domain Eukaryota; kingdom Metazoa; phylum Chordata; class Mammalia; order Afrosoricida; family Tenrecidae; genus Tenrec; species Tenrec ecaudatus. The sequence goes on along the minus strand of NC_134533.1, from coordinate 156,752,023 downwards.
GTCCCTTTTTGCTTTGCTAATTTTTTCGGGGAAAGCTGTAACATTGGTATTTCAAATGCCATCAGTCACTTAAAGTGAATAGATTTCAGCCGAGCTTCAGATTTTGAAGAAAGAACAGGCTGTCCACTTCAGAGGAAATAGCCATCGAAAACCCAATAGACAGCATCAAAACCTTTCAGTTACCCAATGAACAGAAGGAGAACACTGTCAAATATAGTGCCAGAAGATGAGAACTTCAGGTTGGAAAGTACTCAAAATTCATCTAGTCTTCTCAAATTGGAGTTCGCCATAATGACATGGATGGATTAAAGCCTGGGGGTATAAAGCCGTCAGGCTCTTCATCTGCTGGTGGGGCATGATATAGAATAAGGAGAAATCACTGCAAACATCAATTAACACTTTGAAGTTGGAATATTCTATGTATGAATCTAGGAAATTGTAAAAAATGAAATGGGACACATAAAGATGGGTATTCAAGGTATTAGTGAGCTGAAGCAGACTGTTACTGGCCATGTTGAATCAGACAATTCTATGGCTTACTATGCTAGGAAGGACAAGTTGGAGAAGAATGGTATCACATTAACTTCAAAAAGGACATTTCAAAATCTATCTTGAAGCATAATGTTGTCTGCACACAAGGAAATCGAATCAATACAACTGTCAATGTACTGCTGCAACTTTTGTTGAATGATCTTCAGCCACTAAAGTGAGTAATGAAAAAAGTTAAGAATTCTATTAACATCCGCAGAGTGAAATTATTTAAACATGCAATCAAGATGCAATGATAAGAGTGCAAAATTGGAAACAAAGAGGAAAGAACAGCAGTTGGAAAATATGGTCTTGGTGATAGAAACAAAGCTGAGGATTGCATGATAGAATATTGCCAGACAACGCTTGTTCACAGCAAACACTTTTTCAACAGCGCACATGGAGACTGTACCTGTGGACTTCTCCAGATGGAATACACAGACATCAAATTGAATATGTATGCAGAAGAGAAGATGGAGAGCTCAATATCTGCAGCTAAACCCAGGCCATGGGCCATCTGTGGAACAGACCACCAATTGCTCCGATGTAAATACAGGTTGAAACGGAAGAAAATTAAAATAAGCCCACAAGATCCAAAGTACAACCTTGAGACTATCCCATCTGAATTATGAGAACATCTCAAGAACAGAGCTGCTGCACTGAAGTGATGGAAGACTGAAGAGCTGTGGAATGCCTTCAAGAACATCATACATGAAGCAAAGAGTCATTAGAAAGATCAAAGTGGATGTCAGAGAGACTCTGGAACTTGCGCTTGATGACAGAGGAGCTACGGCAAGTGACATAAATGATGAACTCAAAGAGCTGAACAGAAATTTTCAAAGGGCAGCTTAAAAAGAGAAAGTAAAATATTATGATGAAATGTGCGAAGACCTACAGTTAAAAAACCAAAAAGGAAGAACATGTGCAGGATATCTTAAACTGAAAGAACTCAAGAAAAAATTCAAGCCTCGAGTTGCAATCTTGAAAGATTCTATGGGTGAATTATTGAATAAAGCAGGAAGCATCAGAAGACGATGGAAAGAATACACAGAGTTACTACGGAAAAAGAACTAGTTGATATTCAACCAGTCCAAGAGGTTAGCATAAGAGTAAGAACTAATGACACTGAATAAAGAGTCCAAGCTGCACGGAAAGCAATAGCCCAAACAAGACTCCATGAACTCATGGAATACCAAATAAAATGTTTCACTAAGCTGTGGGAGCATTGAAAGCACTCACTCATCTACACCAAAATATTTGGAAGACAGCTACTTGGCTAACTGATTGGAAGAGATTCATCTTTGTGCCCATTCCAAAGAAAGGTAACCCAACAGAGTGCTCAAATTTACAACAGTAACATTAATACCATGTGTTAGTCTGGGTTGACTAGAAAAACAAATCCAGAGACACTAATGTATGAAAGAGTTTTATATCAAAGAGCAATTGCATATTAAGAAAACATCCCAGCCTAATTCAGATCAAGCTCATAAGTTCAGTATTAGCCCATATGCAGGAAGATCACAGGCCAACAGGTGGAAAGTCTTGTGGAACCAGTGGCTGTGGAAGGATCTCAGCGCTGGTGTGGGTCTCCATGTGGCTCCTCCAGCTACCGGGCTCTGGTTCCATCAGCACAGCTCCATGTGGCTTGCCAACAGGAAATGTCAAGCAGAGAGAGTTTGTGTCCCACCTCCAGGGAGGAAGACAGGAGTTCCCAGAATCCTCAGGAGAAGGCAATGCCCACATAAAAGCCTGAATGACTCTGACCTGATTGACAGCCTATACTCCATCTGTTCACTCATGTTGGCAGTATATTATGAACCTGCCACACATTACATGCAAGTAAAATTTTGCTGAAGATCATTCAACAAAAGTTGCAGCAGTACATTGACAGGGAGCTGCCAGAGGTTCAGACTGGTAATGGAAGATGGAACATGGAACAAGGTGAAATCACTGATGACATGAGATGGATCTTGGCTGAAAGTAGAGAATACCAGAAAGATGTCTACTTGTGTTTCACTGACTATGTTGGACAGGGTTCTCAAGAGAGACAAGACCAGATTGCTAGTAATTATATATAAATATATTTATAAAGATACATATATAATACAAGAAATGAACCATTAAATTATATACAGATAGATAATACAAGAAATTAACAGTTAAATTATAAAGCAGTGAGACACTAGCAGTCCTTTAAGGCTCGAGAGCTGCCAGTCCCTTTCTGTAGAGAGAGTTGGGCTATATATATCCAGGCAGCAAACAGCAAGGCAGGTCACCAACTGTCATCAACTGTCAGTCCCCAGCTCCAGAGACGAACATTCCAATCCTGTGGGCTTAAAGGGACCTTAACTTACAGCGACACGGTCCACAGGCTAGCCATCCCACAGGTAGTGTTCCCCTTTAAATTGAGGCACAGAACAAGCAAGGCGAGGCTCACCGAGCCATTTATCCCTCTGCCCTTCAGTTAATCTTACTTGTGTTTATCGGCCAGGCTGGCTCAATAAACTATCGCAATCCACCCCTTGCCAACCTGGCACCTGTACACAATTCTTTACCAATACATACTTATATAATTTCCAGATATTAATGAAATCACACTTATACTTATCATCAATCATCTATCATACATATAAATGAAAACACACTGAGTCAAATTATATCTGATATATCATACTTGAACAAAGGAAATATATGCAATAATCACATACAAAGAAAATACATTGAAAATTACAAGCCTCACATTTGCAATTGAGCACGTGGTCGTAATTGATAGGTAGAACTACCTTCTACTGCTACCCATTCTGTATTATCTTTGCCCTCAGCAAGCACCTCAGCTGGCTGTGGTTTTTGGCCTGGTGGGGTGACCCAGACCTTCATTCCTGAGGGATCTGGGTCATTAGAGGTCCTGTCAGGATTGCGTTGCTGTAACTTACCATTTACTTCAATAATAGGGCATGGTAGCACTAAGAGTCGGCCTATGGGATCTCCTGGATTCCAGACATATTCTTCTTTACCTCCATTATGTAGCACCAGTCCAATTTCTCCTTGGTAATCAGGATCAATCACACCACTCAGTACAGTGACACCCTTCCTGACCTGTTGATCCAAAGGCATGAGAAGCCCAAAGTGGCCAGGGGGCATTCTCAGCTGCCAGTTCAGTGGAATCCAAGCTGTGTTTTCAGGTGGGAGAGTTCCTTCCTTCGGGACCAGGACCTCCAGGCCTGAGGAACACAGGGTTGCTGGGACAGGAAGCAAAAATGCTGCAAGGGGATCACTAGGAGTAATAGTGAGTGGTGTCACTCCAGCTTCCACCCCTTGGTCCCTGGACCCATGAATTCTGGCTATTGGAGACACAGCACCATATATTGGCTGCTGGCTTAAAGCGTATACAGCTTCCTGGAGAACAATGCCCCAGCCCCGCAAGTTGTTGCCACCTAGTTGGCGCTGTAATTGTGTCTTTAGGAGCCCATTCCATCGTTCTATCAAGCCGGCAGCTTCAGGATGATGAGGAACATGATATGACCAGTGTACTCCATGGGAATGGGCCCATTGCAGCACTGTATTTGCTGTGAAGTGAGTTCCTTGATCTGAAGCAATGCTGTGTGGGATGCCATGCCACTGGATGAGGCATTCTGTAAGTCCACGAATAGTAGTTTTGGCAGAAGCATCACATGCAGGGAAGGCAAATCCATATCCAGAGTAGGTGTCTATTCCAGTAAGAACAAAACGCTGTCCCCTCCATGATGGAAGTGGTCCTATGTAATCAACCTGCCACCAAGTTGCTGGTTGATCTCCCCGAGGAATTGTCCCATATCTTGGACTTAATGTTGGTTTCTGTTGCTGGCAAATGGGACACTCAGCAGTGGCAGTGGCCAAGTCAGCCTTGGTGAGTGGAAGTCCATGTTGCTGTGCTTATGCATAACCTCCATCCCTGCCACCATGTCCACTTTGTTCATGTGCCCATTGGGTGATAACAGGAGTGGCAGAGGAAAGAGGCGGACCAGTCTCCACAGCGCGTGTCATCTTATCCACTTGATTATTAAAGTCCTCCTCTTCAGAGGTAACCCTTTGGTGAGTGTTCACGTGAGATACAATTAACTTTACTTTCTTGGCCTGTTCAGAGAGGTCTATCCACATACCTCTTCCCCACACCTCCTTGTCACCAATTTTCTTTTTTTTTTTTTCTTTATTCTTTTTTTTCCCCCCTCCCTCCCTTTTCCCCCCTCCCTCATATGCCCTTGGTAATTTATACCTCGTTATTTTGTCATATCTTGCCCTATTCGGGGTCTCCCTTCCCCCCTTCTCTGCTGTCCCTCTCCCAGGGAAGAGGTCACATGTGGCTCCTTGTAATCAGTTCCCCCTTTCCAACCCACTCACCCTCCACTCTCCCAGCATCGTCCCTCACTCCCTTGGTCCTGGAGGTATCATCCACCCTGGATTCCCTGTATCTCCAACCCTCCTATGTACCAGTGTACAGCCTCTGTCCTATCCAGCCCTGCAAGGTAGAATTCGGATCATGGTAGTTGGGGGGAGGAAGCATCCAGGATCTGGGGGAAAGCTGTGTTCTTCATCGATACTACCTCACACCCTAATTAACCCATCTCCTCTCCTAAGCCCCTCTGTGAGGGGATCTCCATTGGCTGACACTTGGGCCTTGGGTCTCCACTCTGCACTTCCCCCTTCATTTAATATAATATATATATACACATACATATATACATATACACATAAATACACATACATACACACACATATCTTTTTTTTTTTTGCATGATGCCTTATACCTGGTCCCTTGTCACCAATTTTCTAATCATGGTCCTTCCAATTCCCTGACCATCCAGCCAAGCCATTAGCCACAGCCCATGAATCAGTATATAGTCTCACATCTGGCCATTTTTCCTTATATGCAAACTGAACGGTCAGGTGCACTGCTTGAAGTTCTGCCCACTGGGAAGATTTCCCTTCACCGCTGTCCTTTAGGGAGATCCCAGAAAGGGGCTGTAGTGCTGCTGCTGTCCATTTACGAGTGGCACCTGCAATATCGTGCAGAGCCATTCGTAAACCAAGCATGACTTTTTTGGTCTTCACTTAAAGTATGGTAAGGAACTCCCCAGGAGACCATAGGTGCAGACTGGGAGAAAGGAGGCAATGTGACAGGAGTGGAGACTGTGGGCATTTGGGCCTCTTCTTCATGCAGCTTACTTGTTCCTTCAGGTCCTGCTTTGGCCCGGTCTTGTATATACCACTTCCATTTAACAATGGAGTGTTGCTGCGCACGTCCAACTTTATGATTACGTGGGTCAGACAATACCCAGTTCATGATAGGTAATTCAGGCCTCATGGTGACCTGGTGGCCCATGGTGAAGCGTTCAGTCTCCACCAAGGCCCAGTAACAGGCCAACAGCAGTTTTTCAAAGGAGGAGTAGTTGTTTGCAGAGGATGGCAAGACTTTACTCCAAAACCCCAATGGTCTAAGCTCTGATTCACCAATAGGGGTCTGCCAAAGACTTCACACTGCATCTTTATCTACAACTGACACCTCTAGCACCATTGGGTCAGCTGGATCATATGGTCCCAGTGGCAAAGCAGCTTGCACGGCAGCCTGAACTTGTTGAAGAACCTTTTCTTGTTCTGGGCCCCACTAAAAAATGGAGGCTTTTTGTGTCACATGATAAATAGGTCAAAGTAGAACACCCAAGTGAGAAATATGTTGCCTCCAAAATCCGAAGAGGCCCACTAGGCGTTGTGCCTCTTTTTCAGTCGTTGGGCACGCTAAATGCAATAGCTTATCCTTCACGTTAGTAGGAATATCTCGACATGCCCCACACCACTGGACCCCTAGAAATTTTACTGATGTTGAGGGTACCTGAATCTTTGTTGGGTTAATTTCCCAACCCCTTTTATGCAGATATTGTACCAATGAATCTAGAGTCTTTGATACATCCTCCTTAGTGGGTCCAATCAGCATAATGTCATCAATATAATGGACCAGTGTGACATTTTGTGGAATAGACAGGTGGTCAAAGTCCCTTCGGACTAAATTATGGTGCAGGACAGAAGAGTTGATGTACCCCTGGGGGAGAGTTGTGAAAGTATATTGTTGCCCCTGCCAGGTAAAGGCAAACTGCTTCTGGTGGTCCTTTGAGACTGGTATGGTGAAGAAGGCATTAGCCAGATCAATAGCTGCATACCATGTACCAGGAGAAGTATTAATTTTCTCAAGCAATGTAATCACATCTGGGACAGCAGCTGCAATTGGAGTCACCACCTGGTTAAGTTTACGCTAATCCACTGTCATTCTCCAGGATCCATCTGTCTTCTTTACAGGCCTAATAGGTGAGTTAAATGGGGATGTAGTAGGAATCACCACCCCTGCATCTTTCAAGTCTTTGATGGTGGCACTGATCTCAGCAATCCCTGCAGTTATGCGGTACTGCTTTTGGTTTACTATTTTCCTAGGTAATGGCAATTCTAATGGTGTCCACTTGGCCTTTCCTACCATGATAGCCCTTATCCCCATTTTAGGGATCCGATATGGGGGTTCTGCCAGTTACTAAGTATGTCTATTCCAATGATGCATTCTGGAACTGGGGAAATAACCACAGGATGGGTCTGGGGGCCCACTGGACCCACAGTGAGGCGTACTTGAGCTAAAACTCCATTGATAACTTGACCTCCATAAGTCCCCACTCTGATTGGTGGACCTTCAAAACATTTTGGGTCTCCTGGAATTAGTGTCAGTTCTGAGCCAATTTCTAGTAATCCCTGAAAAGTTTGATTATTTCCTTTCCCCCAATGAACAGTCACTCTTGGGAAAGGCCGCAGGTCCCTTTGGGGAAGGCTAGAAGAAAGACTAACAGTATAAACCTTCAGTGATGTAGTAGGGTCCTCCTTACAGGGGACCCGGCCTCCCCTTCGTTCAAGGGTTTGTGGGTCTGTAAACTGGCTCAGGTCTGGGAATTGATTCAGTGATCGTGACTGTCTATTCTGCTGTTCACCTGATCTACCATTCTACCTGTACAGATCACGTAAATATTTAGAAGGCTTCCCATCTATTTCATTCCTAGGGACACCGTGGCTAAGTAGCCAATGCCATAATTCCACACAAGACAGGTTGCTTTATTACTGAAAACTTGTTGTCTATTATAACCATACCCACCCTGTCTCTGTTGATTCAGTGCTGACACCTGCCCTCCACCATCACGGGGACCAATCAAGCCCATTGTGGGCAAATGTCGGAGTTCGCTTAGGGCAGTGCCCACTGTTAATCCTGGTGCACATAAAATAGCAATTACAGGAGTGTTAAGATGCTGGGGCCCACTTCACAAAATTGTTCCTTATGGTTGTGGTAAAGAGGATGTCCTCAGGGTACCCCCCTTTTGGGTCTATGGGAATATCTTGACAGATCCATTCTAACATACCGATTTCTCTAAGCTTTTGGATGCCTTCCTCTACAGTGTACCAAGGTAGGTCAGGTACTTCAAGTTGGTCTAATCTAGGCCATCTGGCAATCCATGCTTCATTGAACCAACCAAATAAAGAATTAGATCCTTTTTTTTAGCCTGTCTCTCAGAGACATTGAAAGAAGAGTCTGTGCTTAGGGGTCCCATATCCAGAAACTCAAACCGGTCTAATATTACATTTTGTGCACCAGTATCCCACACCCTTAGTAACCATTCCCAGGGGTATTCTCCAGGCTTTTACTTGTACGTATTTGAGAACTCGAGCAGGTCTTTGTGTGTGTAGCGCACTTCTTCTTGGATAATCCTCTCAACCTCACCTTTAGGTTTCTGAGACTTAACTTTAGTGACAGGTCTAGCGGAAATAATGGGTGGTGAGGGTGTTTCCTGGGTGCGCTCAGCAATATCTTGCAAGGCCTCTTCCTCAGGTAGTGCTACTGATGCAGCCCCACCTGGCATATAAACTTGAATAGTTTGGCTAATCTGCTCAGGTGTTTCTAAGGGCTCAATGTCCTCTTCTTCTGGATCATCAGCCCATATGTTCCCATCCCATGTTTCAGGGTCCCAACTTTTCCCAATCAATGCCCTTACTTTGGTTTCAGACACTACTCTAGATCTGCAATTCAGCTGCCGTTGTAATTCAGCCACTCGTATAATGAGACTCTGGACCTGGTTCTCAGTAATGTCAGCTCTTTTATCCCTCTGCCCTTCAGTTAATCCTACTTGTGTTTATCGGCCAGGGTGGCACAATAAACTATTGCACTGACTATACAAAGGTATTTGACTATGTGGATCATGAGAAAAATGGGAATTTCATAACACTTAATTGTGCTCATGCAGAACTAGAACAACAGGCAGATGTGTAAACAGAACAAGGCACACTGTGCGGTTTAAAATCAGGAAGGGTGCGCAGCAGGGTTGCATCCTCTCAGCGTACTCATTCCATCTGTACGCTGAGCAAACAGAGAAGGTGAGTGATAAGAAGAAGAGTTCGTTATCAGGACTGGAGGACGGCTTATTACCACCTGTTATATGTAGATGAACACACAATCTTGCTCACTGAAAGTAAGGTTGTGAAATACTTGCTGATAAAAATCAAGGATTGCAGGTTTGAATGTGATTACAACTTAATGTAAAGAAGACAAAAAAAATAAAGACCAAAATCTTCACAATTGAACCAATAGGTAACATTATGATGAATGGAGTAAAGACTAAAGTTGTTAAAGATTTCATCTTCTTTATATCCACAATCAGTGCTCATGTAATTAGCAACCAAGAGATAACAGCACAACGTACCCAGTAAATCAGCTGCACAAAACCTCTTGAAAGTGTATGTTACTTTGAAGACTAAGGTGCACCTGGCCAAGCCATACTATTTTTAGTTACCTCACATGCATGGGAAAGTTGTACATTGAATAATGAAGACCGAAGGAAAAAATCTATGAATTTGAACTACAGTGTTGGCCAAGAATATTGAAGATACCAGGTAAAGAACAAACATATTTGTCCTGGAAGAAGTACAGCTAGAAGGTTCCTTGTGTACTTTGGACATGCTATCAGAAGACACGGTGCCTGGAGAAGGACATCAGGCTTGGTACAGTAGAGGGACAAGTCAAAGATGGGCCTTGGCAAGATGAAATGGCACAGTGGCTACAACAACGGGCTCACACATAAGAATAGCTGTGAGAATATTCTGTTGTGCATAGATTAGCTATGGGTCAGAATTGGCTTGATCATATCTACTAACAACAACAAGAACTGTAGATCATATTGGCAAACCAAAATCTCAACCTTGGTTACAATTTATTGTATAAGGTCATTTTCATTAGCTGTGATCTCTCTTAAGAGACTGATGGAAAATTCTGCCCTTTGAGCTAGTTGAGCAACACTCTTGGCAACCATGAACTGAAAGCTTGCTGAAGCCAAGATGTTCGCTTAAAATAAAAATAAAAAATGCCAAACCCGATGAGATTCCATCTCTAGTAGCTATTGCATCATTGGTAATCTGATAGTCTTCTTTCACTAATTTCTAAACTTTGCTGCTTCCTCATTTATCAAGACGGTCAGGTCTTCTCTCTCTCTTTTGCATACCTTTAAGGGCTTCCTGATAAAAACTGTTTTATGTGAGGCAGCATTTCTATATATTCGCTGCAAAACTTCAGGGTTTGGGAAGATGGTCACTTAAGTTTTGTCAGAAATTTGCTATTAGCCTTGACCTCAAATTAGTTTTTTTCCCCATGTCACCAAGGGGATGTTTTAATTTGAAGGCACCCTAAAGGGGCTAATGTATGTGTATTCCTGAGAGAGCTTTTCTACAGCCACTCACTGATCACAGCCATGTTTAAACATGTTCTGCTTGAAATAAACCCATGTGCAAATGAAGTAGAACCCTAACAGCAATGCTTTTTGACTTATCCTCATATGTACAGTTTTACAGATAACATAAAATCAAGATGTGTGTGTGTGTGGGTGTGTGACAGGTTTTACATCAACCGGGTGGGCAAGGGTTCTTCCATGACATGATATGATATATGATATGGTTAACTCCATGATGGAATTTGTAAAGCAGTTAAGCAGTTGGAGGGAGAATAAACCACTTTCATTTGGTCAGAGCCTTGGTATGATTGATGAAGGTTTCATACAGGGTGTGTCCTACTCTTAGCATACGTTGACAGTATGTGAAAGCTAGTATATTTCTACTGCTGGATTTGGATCCTGCATCTAGTTTGTAAACCTTCTGTTATCTAGCCAGCAGATCCCAGGAGCCATTAAGATTGAAACTCATTTGGCCAATCTTGGATTCATTAGACATCTACCAGTCTGTGGTCTTCATGCTTCTTGTTTGTCAGTCCCTGCAGCTAACAGCAATCAGGAGAAGCCTTCAGCTTACATCTGAACATGGACTTGAACTGTACTGGGCTTACCCACTTCTACTGCAGTAGAATATTTATAACATAGGAATTTATAACATTTCTTGTTATAAATCTTTCTATGAAGGGGCAATCCAAAATAAAACTGGGCACTTTTTCTCAAAGCTATACATTTAAATATTTTTACAAAACAACTTAATCACCTTTCAAAGTATTCTCCATTATACTTAATATCTTTGTCAATTCTGAGATTCCATTCTTGGAATCTTTTCAAGCTCATGTGTTTGGATGGCTGACAGCCCTGCCCTCCTTATTTCCTTCACCTCTTCTATGTCATTAAATCCCTGTCCTTTCAAGTCCCTCTTCATTCACGGAAACAAAAAGAAGTCGCACGGAGCGAGGCTATGTGAATAAGGCATGTGGGACAAGAGAGACATGCTTTTTGTCAAAAATTGACACTCTGAGATGGCTGCATGAGGAGGTACACTGTTGTCGTGGTAAAACCAGTCTCCCATGTCCTACAAATCAGGCCTTTATTGTCACCTACAGTGTTATGCAATCTTCTCAGAGCCTCTGAAAGAAAGCTTGATCTGGTGAAACAAACTCCAAATGCACTATCTCCCTTCCATAAAGAAAAAAACCCAAAACAAACCAAAGAGCTTTGTCTTGCTCTTTGATTTCACGAGGTTTTTTTTGGTGAGCTGATGACGGCTTGATGTTGCTTTTAGGGTCGTAAGAATAGCACCATGTCTCATCACCAGTAATGACCTTAGAAAAATGTCTGGGTCATGTTGGAGTTGTTCTTTCAAAGTGTGGCATGTTCCCACTTGATGCTCTTTTTCCTGGTCAGAATCCGAGGCACACATTTCACAACGACCCTTCACATTCCCAAACCTTCCATTAGAATTCGCTGAACCGAGCTCCAAGAGAGTCTAGATAACTTCCCCATCTCTTCAATGGTCTGTCATTAGTCTTGGAGCACAAGTGGATAAACATCCAGAATGACGTATGTCATCAATCAGCATTTCATGTTTTTTGAAATGAGTTTTTCCCATAGCACTGTCCTTCAACTTCCTTTCCGTAAGCTGTGTTCACCATCACAACAGTTTCTGTGGCATTTTTCCCGAGCAGGAAACAAAAATCACAGCTGCGTGGTGTTCTCTTAAATTGGCCATCACAAAAAATGAGGCTTGAGCAAAACTGCTTTTGCAAAAAAATTCACTGTGACCAGAGAGAACCTACCCAGGCGACACCACTGTGTGCACTAACTCAGAGTGAGTTGCTGGATGCTCGCCGAGGTGGAGGAGTATGCATAATATGAAAGCTTTGGGGGTGATGGTGGGGTGAACCAGGCTAATACAGCGTGTAAGAGATGACAATGTGTCATGATCATGTTGGATTTAGTCTAGGATGGCAAATTTGGTTCAACAAGTGAAGATACATGAGAAGTTTCCAAAACGTCATGGAAAAGTGAGAGTGAAGGATAATAAAGCAATTTGCCAAAAGGAAAAGCAAACCAAAAAATATTCTTTTTCAAAAGGCAAAAACTACAACAAAAATTTTTTTCTTTTTTTTTTTAAAGATAAAACAAATACCATCCTTAATGGTGAAATGTTTAAAATAATTACTTTGGGATCATAAACAGCATAAGAATGTGAAGTATCACTATTTATTTTTAGTACTGGTGATCCTAGTTAGTTTAGTAAGATCAAAGAAAAGAAAATGAAATGAAATTAGAAAGAAAAAACCAAAAAGTTGACTATTAATAAATAATGGCTATATAGAACACCTCAAATTATCTACTGATAGTTTATTAGTTATATATAAAATCAATAATCAAAGTCATTTGCATTATCTGTACATAAATCATGGACAGAGAAGTAATTTTTAAAAATATACCATTCTAATAATATACAAATATAAAGCACACAAATAAATTTGGCAAAAGATTTGCTGGTCCTTAATGGAGAAGATGGTACTATTTCATAAACAAACACTACAAAAGACCTAAGTAAATATAAGAATATAGTATGTTCAAGGATAATAAGACTCAGCATCATAAAGATATTTACTATAACCAAATCAATCTGTGCATTCACTGATGTTCCAGTCAAAATCCTAGCATAGTAATTGGCCAGTTGGTCCATTTATTTGTCTATTTAGTGAGACTTGAGAAACTTATTCTTAAATTTATGTGGAAGACTCTTAATTGAAAAGATGGCCAACTAAATAATTTTCATATAGAAGAAAAGTCAAGTGGGGGACTTATCAGATATTAAGACCTATTATAAAGCTAGTAGTTAATACATGAGTTATTAATGTAGGAATAAAGAAATGGGCCCCAGCCACGGAACTGAGAAGTCAGAAGCAATTTACACACACTGGTAAGCCTAGCTGATGCCTTGGTTGGTACTGCAGATCAGTATTCAGTAAATGATGCTGGGATAAATAAGCTATCAATTTAAAAAATAACTGTACCTTTATAGCTCACTATATATAAGGTACACACAGAAATCAGTACCAGATGGCCAAAGACTGAAAAGTAAAAGATGAAACTAAAAAAAACATGAGAAGACACTTAGTTTACTGAGACAAGACATAAAAAGTACAGAACAAAAGGAAAGGACGAATACATCTGAATATATAAAAATTAAAATCTGACAGAACCTATTTATAATACAGACCTGACAGAGAATTAGGAAAAGATAATCCAATAGGAAAATGCCTGAAAAACTTGAATCGACCACATGACAGAAGAAGAACCACTACCAGTGAGCATGACTTAAACCTTTCAGCAATGGACGGTGTGACAGCACGCTACAGTCTTCACACTGCGCTGCTGGGACAGAGCCTCAGTCCCATGCTGTCCAATAACCCACAGGTTTTCCCCATGAGTGATTATTTATAGGGGCAACGTTTTACATAGTTTCTTTTCAATGTAGACTATTATTTTCTAACTCCAGTTTGCCAAATGTTCAGTCTCTTGATGTAGTGTGCAAAGCGGGTGTGTCCCGGTGAACCCCATGGAAATGGATGTGAGCTCCCACGGTGATGCAAGCTCCCCGCGCACAAAGAATGCCTGAGAGCTGAAACTCAGGTAGAAGCCGTAACTACCGTGAACCCCCAAGGAAACGTTTACCTATCATTACTTTATAGTTTCATTTTGCTGTGGCAAACGAACCCAATTCACCAGTTTCTGCCCACATAATGCAGTGGCATGGCTGGGATTCTGAGAACTGTGCAATCGCCTGCCCTCTCTGCCTGAGTCCCCTTCGCACTTTCATAAACTCCCGAACCGCGAAGGTTCCTAGCTAAACTTTCAAGTTGCTGCTGTTCATAGGATTCCATTTTAAGATGATCTTAAGAGCATAAGGATATTCAAGGCAGATATTCTATATTAGTTAAGTGAAATCACTTTGGTTTTAATAGGACATAAAGGGGATATTTTGTAGTTTAAGATTTAAAGATTATCTCAGGGCAATTGCTTTGGGAATTCATCCAGCATCTAAGTCTATGCAGATACTAGATTCCAGGAGAATTGAAATTCTGTTCTGTATCCTCTCTCCACCCTGCCCCTCCCCGCCGAAACAAACACCCTGAGTTTGATTAGTATTCTTATATACAATCTACAATCAAAACGATTGTCATTGTAGCTCTACAACATCTAGTCTTCTGTTCTCATAGCAACGGAAGCTGTTGTTCAGGCAGGTAATTAGCTACATATTCATTTCCTCAGTCTATTCTGAATCTTTCTCTGTTCTCCAAAAGAGACCAATCGTTATCAGCAGGTCTTGGCCACTTGCACGGTTTGAAGACGTAGGCACTATGCAGCAAGACAGGCGGTGGAACAGACACAACAGACACATAAAAAGGCCTATGGCCGCACCAAATCTCCAAGCCAGAACACCAAGTCTCCTGAGGTATTTGGATATACAGTAAATAAAAAAGAGCTTCATGAAATATTGGGGGAAGATTCCATGACTTTTAAAACTGCATTTTCTATGAACTTCTTGAAGTTCCTATATATATCCATTACACAAACTTTCCAATTCAACCTTTTATAGGCTTATAACTTATAGACAGTAATTTTTAGATTATTTTCATAGTATCTTCTATCCCATAGGGATTATAGGAAAATATTCCAACCAAACTTCTGCTAAAAGCATCTACAGACTGATAGCAATTGAAGCTGACCACTAGCAGCTTCCTCCTCACCTGTGTGTATAGTCAATAAGGTAAGATCGGTAGATCCTTTTCAGTTGAACATCACTGACCCCATGCTGTGGTGGTGTGGGCATGGGGTGGGGTGAGGGGGAGGACATACATGTCAGCAAATTGCATCTACTTTCATTTATAAATAAACATGTCTGCAGAGAAATATTTCATCTACATGTTTTTATAAGACAAGAGAGGCAAAACAACATGTATTAAGTATAATAAGCACAACACAGGTTTTAGTTATATGGGTGCACAGCTGAAGAAAAATGGAAGACTTGAGAGGAAGTGAGATGGTGCAGAGGCAAAGGGATACGAGAGACACATAAAAAGGTGGGGAGAAACCGAGTGGATGGCACGGGGGGAGCAGGGCACTAACCCACCCAGGATAGAGTATTGTCTGTGTCCCCACAGAACTGGAACATGCATACGGACCCCACCATGACACGCCAAACCAGGAGGGGAACGTAAAGTGCGGAGGAATCCACAAAGAGACTGGACCATACGCTGGCCCCAACCATCTAAGGGAGTACCACAGAAAATGAAAATAGATCGTCTGGTGTGGGAAAGGAATTGACCTACCACACCACACCCAGAAGGAAGCTGAAGCAAAGGAAGGAGGAAGAAAGGAGCGGAGCACACCTGGGCCCACCAAGCTCAGAGGACAATAGCCCAGCTCGAAGGGCCCAATGTACAGAGAGGACCATACAGCCGGCCCCATGGCGAGACGCGACATCCTGCTCTGGCCAATGGCCCTACATGGGACAGCGCTTGAGACACAGTGGGGGATGTGCTACTGAGCTGGCCTCACCACACTGAGGCAAAACACTCGGGGCATGCAATGGAGTGGGGGTGGGGAACAGAGCAAGGAGGTCCTGAGGGAGTATAAAGGATGGACTTTGGGGTCAGGACGTGGTACCCCATCAGACTCGTCTGGAAAACACTCCTAAAGGTCAATAAACAAACCTCGAACTACTAACAGGATTTTTTTGTGCCGTCTTTTTGTTTTGTTTTCTTTTTTTCCCCCTTTTCTTTTAAATTTTGTATGTCAGTGGTTTTTTTTCGTTTGTCAGCGTGTCGGTGTTGCTGCCGTCGACGCCATGTTCTTATGTGCTACTTTGGTGCTGTCAAAGTCATCTGCATTTTTATGCACATATTACTATAACTGCAAGTCCACCTCGATAAGATAGGCTGGACAATGTGAGAAGAAAATAACGGGACCAACGGTCCCAGAGGGACATGAGAGTGTGGGAGGTAGGGGAAGGGAGGAGGTGGTGGCCAACACAGGGACAAGGGAACAATGAGTGGTTCAAAACCAGTGGAGGGAGGGGATGGGAGGACTGGTAGGGAGTGACCAAGGGCAAGGTAACTGAGAGGAATTACTGAAACCAGAACAAAGGCTGCACATGGTAGTGGGACAGGAGGAAAGCGTAAGGAAATAGAGGAAAGGGGTAGGAGGCAAAGGGCATACAGAGAAGCCTAAATACAGACATGTATATATGTAAATATATTTATGATTATGGGGGAAATAGACCTATGTGCATATATTTATAGGTTCAGTAGTAGGGTAGCAGGTGGACATTGGGCCTCCTCACGCACATTCCCTCAATGCAAGAGCACCTTGCTCAGCTAAATGGTCATTCCATGATAGCCACCTTCCCGACATGATCGCTGAAGACAGACGTGTCCATCAGCAAACGTGATGAAGAAAGCTGATGGTGCCCAGCTATCAAAAAGATAAGCATCTGGGGTCTTAAAGGCTTGAAGGCAAACAAGCGGTCATCTCTAACTCGGAAGCAACAAACCCCACAGAGAAGAGGCACACACGCCTAAGTGAACATGAGGTGTTGAAGGGATCAGGTAGCAGACACCAAAGAACAAAAACCATCATTGTGTGATCACCTTCCTCACATAAACGCTGAAGACGAATGTGTGCATAAGTAAGTGTGGTGAAGAAGGCTGATGCTGTCCGGCTATTGAGAGATATAGCACCTGGGGACTTAAAGGCTTAAAAGTAAACAAATGGCCATCTAGCCCAGAAGTAACAAAGTCCACATGGAAGCAGCACACCAACATGTGTGATCATGAAGGGCTGAGGGGACCAGGTTTCAAGCAACAATGGAGGGGAAAAAAATCCTATCATTGTGAATGAGGGGAGTGTGTGATGGGGACCCAATGTCCATCTGTAGACAACTGGCCATCCCTTGCAGAGGGGTAGTGGGGAGGAGATGAGTCACTCAGGGTTCAGTGTAGCAACAATGAAACTCAAAACCTTCCTCTAGTTCTTGAACGCTTCCTCCCTTCCCAATTATCATGATCCCAATTCGACCTTGCAAACCTGGTTAGACCAGAGGATGCACAGTGGTGCAGTAGGGATCTGGAAACACAGGGAATCTAGGACAGATGAACCCCTCAGGACCAACGGTGAGAGTGGTGATACTGGGAGGGAAGGGGCTGTAGAAAGGGGAAACCGATCTCGGGGATCTACATATAACCTCCTCTCTGGGGGATGGGCAACAGGAAAGTGGATGAAGAGAGATGCCGGGCAGTGTAAGATAAGATAAAATAATAATTTATAAATTATTAAGAGTTCAAGAGGGAGGGGGGAGCGGGGAGGGAGGGGGAGGGAAAAAGGAAAATGAGCTGATTCCAGGAACCCAAGTGGAAGGTGAATTTTGAGAATGATGAGGGCAACAAATGTATAAGGGTGCTTTACTCAATTGAGGTATGTATGGATTGTGATAAGAGTTGTATGAGTCCCAATAAAATGATTTATAAAAAATGGAACCCAAAACCAGGGAACCCAGGGCAGAACTGGGGAGAGTGCTGATACCTTGTAGGGATTGCAATCAATATTAAGGAGCTCTTTAAGGACGGACTTTCAAATGAGAAAGTAATTTGCTCTGTAAACCTTCATCTCAAGCACCACTAAAAAATTGAATGTGAAAAAAAGAAAGAGATACAAAAGTATATCAGGAAGGAAAGATAAAGAAAGAGAGGAGGCTGCAACAGGGGAAAGGAAAGGAAAGCTAGGGCAGCTCTTTGGGTGACGGGTGTGATGGGTGCCAGATGACGGGGCCCATGAAGAGCTTGGGCATCATAATGAGAGCTCTCCGAATATAAATCCAAACAAACGAACTATTCTTTACCAAAGAATAAGAATAACCAAATAAACCAAACAGTACAACCACGTAAAATACTTGATGCCCTGGACGAAAAACGGAGTTGTTACAAGGACTTGTTGAATTATTTCTAGTTTTCAAAATGTATTTTGTTGGATTGGTCTTTTTTTAAAAAAAGTTTTATTGGCATATTCATCACATATCATACAATTTAATTGTTCAATCATATTAGGAAGATTTGTGCAATCATCACCATAATCAATTTCATAACATTTGTTTCATACTCATTGTTATAGCTCCTCATTTCCTCCTAACCTCCCCTGCCATGCCCCCCCCCTCCCCGCCCCCCACGGGCAGTTACCAATCCATGACCCTGTCTCTATAGATTTCAATGGACAGAGACTCCTACAGAACACAGACCAGAGGCAAACAAAGAAACAAACACCACCAACAATGACTAGACAAAACAGAAACTCCAATCAGAAGACAGCAGACAAAAAGAAAACCGGAAACAACCTTAGAACAGATCAAAAGACAAGGCTTTTAAATAAAAGGTTTTTGTTTAAAATTTAGAATCCAACCATTCTTAAAAAATTTCCCTTTTTCCTCAATCGAAAACAATAGTATTCACAAAACAAAACAACTAACTGATCTTATTTCACACATACAAACAGGCCACTGACTTTCATCAATGTTCTTTTATGGACTTTCAAGGCATTGCTACTTACGCTCTGCTCTCAGAGTAACGGACATTTATATAACACTTAAGAGTCTGCTCTTTGGGCAAATTCCTAGCCCCAACACATTTTTGGAGAAGAACATTCTGGTTTCTTCCTTCCTTCTTCATTTCTCTATCCTCTATCATTTCCCTGTAGTGGTTCTCCATCTTCCTAATGTCACAACCCTTCAATACAGTTTCTCATGTGTACTGACCCCCCAAAATAAACTTATTTTTGTTGCTACTTCATAACTTTAATTTTGCTACTGTTATGAATTGGGTGACCCCTGTTAAAGGGTCATTCGATCCCCAAAGGGGTCGTGACCCACAGGTTGAGAACCGCCACTATAGGGATTGCTTGGTTTCAGTCATGCTAATCTTCAAAATCCTCAATAATTTGTCACTAGTTTGCACACGTGCTTCCTCTACCTGGATGGTTCTGACCTTTTACCTCTTCACCTAGATAAAACTATTCATTTCTTAACCCTCAGTTGGAATTTACTTTCCTCAGACAGTCTCCCTTCAATCTACAAATCTTACCAAGAACGTTTCTATGAAACTATTGAGAGCTCCCTCAGAATGAAATGTTGACCAAGTCTTAGCGAGTTTTTCCTTTCTGCAGAATTAAGCTCAAATACTACTCTATGAAACGTACTCTCAAATCGCCATTAACTGTGTCTGGAAAACCGAATAATATTGATTTTACTCCTTATATATTAGTGTTTCTATCTGCTGCCCCATTAGATGCTGTATTACACAAAAGGCCAGATATATGTGGTCCCACAACACTTAGCCAAAAGTGGGAACTCAGTATGTATAAGCTGGCTGAGAATGGAGTAGAGGACGTTAGTTCTCGGGGGAACTGGCATGAGAGCTAGCGCTCTGTTTATTCCAGGGCAAGGCTCATCTAGAAGTTGGTACTTGGGGTGAGAGGTGCTTCCAACTGGGTGGATCACAAATTATAAGCAAAATGAAATCCCACCAGGCAAAAGATTGCTTCATAAAAAAAGTGCTGTACTAGCTACATAAAGTCATCAATAAAATAGTATGCTATAAAAATTTCTGGCAGTGATCTGGTAATAGATTTTGACTGAATTGATTACTCACTGACAGCACTCAACCTAGTCTGCAAATGCATCAACTGCCTAATGAACAGCTATTACGTTTATTGATTTTCTGATTTCCATTGATAGCTAACAGGCCAAAGCTACACATCAATATTTGCGTCAGCAATGCCCAAGAGCTAACAATTTTGACAAATGAAAACCGCAAAAGTCTAAACAGTCCAAATTAATGGAAATTTGAAGGCCAAACCTCAGAATCTAAATGAAATACCTAACAATTGGCCAATATACTTAATAACTCAGTGAGGTCAGTGCTGGCCATTTCTTTCCCCTAACAAACGACAGCTTTCCTTCATCCAAATGATGGAAAGGTATATTCTCCATTCTCTTCCATAAAATAACAAAAATATAATTTACATAGCCTCGAGCTCACGTTTGGGTAACTTTACAAAGTACTTCCAGATAGTTCTCATGAAATTCCTGAGATGTTGGCTTGTTTTTTTTCCTTTTACTTTTTCCATGAAGAACTAAAGTTTATTGAGGTTAAGTCATGGCCAAGGTTAGTAAGTAGAAAGGCCAGCCTGTGCTTTTTGTAAAGATGAAATAATAAAGGACTATTTTATTCCCTCACTCATGGCAAAACTTTTACATTGAGGACTATCTCCCACCCCATATCTCCAGCAGCGCACGCATTCACAGTATAGATTCTATTTAACATTTTGCTTTTGGGGCCTCCATCACATCCTCTGCAAGAGGCCGTGCCAGCACAGTGGTTAAAGTGCTGAAGGATGGTGGTTCCGTTCCCAGCAGCGATGATGGGGAAGGAACAAGTTGTTTGCTTCAGAAAAGATTTCCAGTCTTGGAAACTTGGGACAGTTTGACTCTGCTCTTTAGGGTTGCTATGAGTTGGAATCAATTCTGGGACAATGGGATTTCTGTTGACAAATCTTAATGCCACAAACCTTTCTGGAAAGGGTAGTAAAGTTTCAGAAGACTCAGCTATTTCAGCAAATGCTTTTGGGTCTCTGATACCCTCTAAATGCCCCCCAGATCATATTACAGTGTAGTCCCCAGATCAAACAGTATTGGTTTCTGTTGAGAACTTGTTGGAAATGCAATGCCCAGTTCCAAGCTAAACACTATTGAATCAGAAACTCTGGGAGTTGAGCTGAGCAAAAGGTTGGAGAGCCACTGACTGATTCCGGTCAAAGAAAACGAAGCCTGATCGTGCAGGCATATAAAAATGTTAACAGAGTGTGAAAAGCACATACCATATATACTTGAGTAAAAGCCAAGTTTTCCAGCACATTTTTAATGCAGTTGTTGTGGTAAAATTAGGTGCTTTGGCTGATATTCAGGTCAGTATACTCGAGTATATATGGTAATACCAAAGTTAAATCTTATCCATTGGAAGGATAACTACTCCTAAATTGTACCAACGTACCTGGACAGATATTATAAGGCTGTAAAACTATTATTTAATATGCGCAACAAAGAAGCCAGCCAAGAGAAGAAAGGGTGGCAGCTGAAGGCCCGAGTGCATTTGCCGGGCCCTCCCCAGCCTTTGGTGAATCCCTCTGAACCCAGGCAGGGAAGTGAACTGCCTGGCTGTGCGACAGAGAGCACTGCAAACCTGGTTGTGGCAGATACAGTTAGGCTCATATATAGTATGTTATCATTCAATCTCCATTTTGACCCATTTTAAAGATGTTTCAGTTGAAAAAAAAAGGTGAAGGGAAAATACAAGTGGATTCAGACTCTGGGGGTCCCGTTTGACCAAGATCAGACATGCGAACAGCCTTGCTATTGTGCAGAATGCGTGGGAAAGCAGAATATTACAAAGGCAGGTAAGTTAAATTTTAACACCTTATTCCTTGATCTCCCTTTTAACCATTTTAAATTGGTTCTAGTTTTTAAGATTCTCTGCTTCCTTTTTGATGAGGGTTTTCTCTGTTACACTTTATTATTGTGGTTTTTTTTTGGGGGGTGTGGGTGTGTAACCATACAAACTTGAGTATAAGCCGACCCGAATATCAGCCGAGGCACCTATTTTACCACAAAAAACTGCATTAAAAATGTGCTGGAAAGACTCAGCTTATACTAAAGTAAATAGGTATATGTTTCTGTCTATGAAATCGTGGATAGGTAAATCTACAGAGACAGTAACTGGATTAATGGCTTCTTGGGATTATGTCAGGGAGGATGGGGGAGGGGTGGTTGTAATGGGAGCTAATAACAACTGAGTACAAGAGAGAAGAAAAGGTCCTGCAATTGATTGTTTAATTCTTTTAAATATGATTAAACTATCGAATTGTACGCTATTTGACTTATGTCAATGAAAGTGTTTTAAAATGCTATAAAATCACAAAACCTTTGATAAAATATCAAGATAAAGCTACTGTCTCTTGATGTAATCTATTCCCTTGTGAAGGGGGTGTTTGTCTGTCTCTAACGCTGCCTCTCAGGATTCTATGCTCTGTCCACTTACACAGGTCCACACTGTGGCTCTGGCATCCTCATGGGACTCGGATCACGTTCCTTCTAAATGCTCTGTGAATTTTGGGAACAAGAATGGGGCAAGATCATAGCTGAGGGTTGTTTCCCAATGACATTCTTGTCGAACAGTCCTTGCGACCTTGGAAGATTGAGCAGGTGGGAAAAAATTCCTCAGAGCATATTTCCTGGTTGTCTTTTCACCAAAGCTCCATTTTTATTAGACTTGCTTCCTAATAAGCCACCCGCTCCCCCGCCCCATGAGTATGTATTTCTGCCCTGAATTTATCTGGACCAACAATTTCCCTTCAGCATCACTGTGAAGACTGGAGCGTGTGTTTTGAAGGCCCCCTAACCGGATCAGGTCAGTGTATTACGAGAGAACTCTTCTGCCGCCATCCAGGAGTCATGGGATAGGTTTACACTTGTGTTATGGAGAATACACCTGAACTGGAATCCTCGTAACAATGCTTTTGACTTAGCTTTGCATTTATGCTTGTCTATAAACAAGAGGCAAGGAGAAAATGACAGTGTGTGTGTGTGGGTATATATATATATATATATATATACACACATATATATATGCATACATGTGTATGCATAAGTATATTTGGGTATCAGAATTACTTTCTCATTATGTTAAATCTAGCCCAAGTTACCCCACTGCCAAGCTGATTCCAACAGTGACCCTTTCACAGGAGAACCACTTCAGAGTATTTCTAAGATGGCAATCTGTTTGGACAACTGGTGGTGGGTTAGGCTTTGGACTTTAAATCCACTAGTCACTTGGTGGGATAAAGATTGGGTAGTCTACTTCCGAAAAGATTTGCAGCCTGGGAAATCGTATGAAGCAGTGCTAATTGGTCTATTTCTATACGTTGGAATCAACTCAATAAGGTTTCTGAATTTGAATCTTTATGAAAGCAGGAAAATGGCTGGTGGATTGGAACCAATGACTTTTTTCTATTTAAAATCAGCTTTATTGACGTGTACCCATTTCTATCAAGTAGATTCCATCTCACAGTATGCGGTCTGATGGAGCAGACGTGGCCCTCAGAGGAAAACTATAGGGCTTCCAAGTTGGTGGTGACTTGATGGCAGTAGCATTTGTTAACAGGTAATCCTTTTATAAAAATTACTTTTTTATACTTTCATTGGCACCTAATCAACATATCCTACATTTCAATAGTTCAATCGTCCCATCCTATCAAGAGAGCCAGTAACTTTTCAGTTAGCAGTTGAGCATGTAAGCCCTGCCCCACCAAGGCCCCGTGACTCCTTTGAATGAAGTCCAGAGCCAGAGAGCAAATCTTTTAGTTCCTGCAGGCCATACAGGTATCTACGGTCACTAGTCAACTCAGTGGCTATAGTGCAAAATAGTCGCGGCCAATGCAAACAGTGTGGCTGTGTTCCACGCTATTTTATTTACAAAAGCAG
Organism: Tenrec ecaudatus; assembly: GCF_050624435.1. Taxonomy (NCBI): domain Eukaryota; kingdom Metazoa; phylum Chordata; class Mammalia; order Afrosoricida; family Tenrecidae; genus Tenrec; species Tenrec ecaudatus. The sequence goes on along the minus strand of NC_134533.1, from coordinate 156,728,116 downwards.
GAGAGGGGCTAGATTTGGCTTTTTGGCTATGGGTTGCGGACCTCTGATGTAAACTGTCATTAACATACTACCAGTACCTGATCTTCCTGAGTGACTGAGGGAAAATAGTGTGTGCACAACCGGAAGCCACGGTTTGTATGAGTAATGCACATGGAGCTCCTGCTGTACATGAAGAAAGCACACATAATGTCATATATTAAGACCACGCACATATCTCTAAAAGTAGCAAAGAAATTAAGTTTTGAAGATTGGAGTTCTCTGAGGGGAAAGATGATAAAAGTACCCATTCAAACCTAGAAGGTGACTGCACCTAATAAATATCCACTAACTATATGGAGCCCTGGGGTGCGCCTCTTGCTCTCTTCTCCAAGGGAGAAAGGCTTGGCTCTCTCCTCCCACCAAGAGTTCCTCAAAGGGGGAGCCGATCCCAACCATCTACACAGAACCCCTCCCAGGGGGGACGGACGACAGAAAAGTGGGCAAAGGGAGACATCGGTCAGTGCAAGACAATAAAAAAATAATTTATAAATTATCCAGGATTCAAGGGTGAGGGAGGGAGGGGAAAAATTAGGAGCTGATACCAAAGGCTCAAATAAAAAGAAAATGATGATGGCAACAAATGTACAATGTGCTCGACACAATGGATGGATGGATAGACTGTGATAAGAGTTGTATGAGCCCCCAATAAAATAAAATAAGTTTTTAAAACAGCAACAACGAGGAGATAAAAAGAAAAGAGTTCTACTCTTGGCACTAATCGGGGCAGTTGCACCCTGTCCTATATTGTCACTGTGAGCTGGAATCTACTCGGTGGCAGTTAGCTTTGAGTGTAATGCATTCCGACTTAATGACTGGTAAACACTGTGACAATGGAAATAACCTACTTTGTCTATTGTTGGTGTTTAGGGCCAAGTTTATTTTTCTTTGGACAATGAGACATAATGTACAAAAAAACCCTATGGATTTGGGGCATGTAAACAGTTTGAATTCAGGTTCTGATATATATTAGCTATGGGACTAAAGAAACCGATTACACTTCTCTAAGCCTCACTTTTTAAATTTGTAAATGTAAAGAAAGAAAAATCATTCTAAGTACTCAACTAAATGAGAGAACATATTTAATACATCACATTTAGCACACAATAGGTTTCTTTTGCCTGACTGGTCTTCTGCTTGCTAAGTATGTGGGGACTTCAAAGGGTTTACTGAAAAATCCCATTATCTTCAAATCCCATTTTCCCACAAACTTTTTATCATTTTATTGGGGCTCATATAATTCTTATCACTATTCATACATACATCCATTATGTCAAGCACATTTGTATATTTGTTGCCATCATCATTCTCAAAACATTTGTCTTCCACTTGAACCCTTAATATCAGCTGCTCGTATTTTCTCCCTTCCCACTCCCCCCTACCCCATGAACCCATCATAATTCATAAGTCGTTATTATTTGTCATATGTTAAACTGTCTGCCATCTCCCCACAAGTTTTTAAAGCTCCCTCAAATACTTGAATATATATTTGCATATCTATCAGGTTAATACATTATGATTTTCATTGTCTTAAATCTTTTTCCCCAAACCATTTTATTGGAAGTTAATGTAGATATTATAGCATTCTATAGTTCAATCACATCAAGTTTTGTACAATTGCTACCCCAGTTTTCAGAATACTTTCTTCTTTAACACCTTGATATCAGCTTCCTCCCCCCCCCCCCACTGGACCCCCAGAAATTCCTATTCTGTTTGTTTTCTCTATAGGCTCATCAATCCTGGTTTCATGTACTGAAAAAGAAAAACATGTAACAAAAATTGCAGAGGGTGACCCCCAATGACATAACACACCTGAGATAAACAAATAAAAAACAAAACAAACAAACACATACAGAAAATGTTGAAAACCAGATCAGGCTTAATATGCATCAGAGGGGCGGGGCGGGGGGGGGGAATAGAATTTTAAAAAGTTAAAAATTAAACAAACAAACAAAAAAGGAGGAAGATTAACTGACAAGGTTTAAACCACTCCAGTCAGGTGTGTCCTTTGGATCCTCTATAGTCCTCTCTCCAAGGCACTCTGCTTGGTGACCCCTTTCTTCTCGTCCCTTTCACTGGAGGCTTGTTTCCTATGTGTCCCATAAACATATCGAGGGCTCCCACAGTCATCCCGAGCCTTCTGCAAACCAGAGTCTCCCCATTTAGGCTCTGAGACTAATCCCTCCTTTGGCTTTGGGTTAGATGATTTACAACACTTTAGTCACTGAGGATGGATGGTGTGCTTCTTCCAAGTGGACTTAGTTGACTTAGATGGCTGCTTGTTTGGAGACAAGCCTTTAAGACCCAGATGCTATTTTATCTGATACTTGGGTACCGCATTTTGCTATAGCACCTGCATCTTCCGTGTTCCCTTCATGAAGTTGAGTATGGAACAGGGCCAGGATGTAAGAACTAATTGTTCTTCAATGGAGCTAGCATTTAGTTCAAGCCATAAACCAATTCCTGAATCTCTGCTTTTTTTTAATTTTATTTTTAAATCTGCCTTTGGCTCCCTTTCCAAACCCCCTTGTTAATTTATGGTAGAGAGTGAGTCTTATCGATCATCTCCTGAGGGGCATAAAGATCTTCTGTTAATATTATCTTTGATTAGCCCCTGGTACTAATTTTTTAAAGCACTGTTGAGAGGCCAATGTAGGCTAACTCCATAAGGCAGTATCTGAATTATTCACCTGTACGGAATCAATCCTTTTGTGGCTGGATGCTATTTACAAATCATTCTTAATATTCTTCACTTCTCTAGATATATAAAACAATCAGTTATCCTAGTTGGGTCCATGTGTGGAGCGTCTATTTTAAAAAGAAAATGTTATTTTTGAAGCCACTACATAGGGAGGGTGAGGATAGGTTTATAACAAATGATATTTCCTATTTGTTAATTCCCTATTTCTTAACACATGCCCCCTCCCTTCTGCCCCCAGTGGAAAACAAATGACAAGTCCTAACCTCAAGACATGGATGCTGGGCCTACTAAAACTGCTTCAAAGGCTTCGTCTCCAGGGTTGGGCGAAGGAAACCTCTCTGGTGCCTCCAGTGGAAGGGATTCAGCAATTGCTGAGTTGTGAACAGTGGCCTACTACACCACTCAGCAGGTAATGCTTAGGGCTTCCAGCGGCATTTGTTGAAATCTAACTTTTCTTCAACGTGTTTAGGAGACTCTGCTGAAGATAAATGAAGGCGTGTACTCTCGTCAACCCCTGGAGGCACCGCAGGCACAACTGCACGCAGTGAATTAACATAAAACACTACGCTGCCTCTTCCTGACTATTGAGGGAGTCGCACTTTCTGTCCAGAATGTGTATGCCTGAATTAAAACGGCACTTTCTAACAAAGATGACATCTAGGGCTCTCTTCTCAGAATCACAGTTTGGTGAATACTCTCCTTCTTTGGCTTAGTTCTGCCTTTCTCCCTTTACCAATGTGTGTGAGTGTGTGTGCACTTGGGGAAGAGGGAGCGCGATGCCCAGGGGCTTCCGGCTGGCCTCTGCTCCAGCACCTCAGCAGGTCCATCCCAGCACCACCTGCCGCTACCCACAGAGCATTCCGTATTGAGAGCCAAATAGCAGCTTGGGCCAAATTACCCCAAAGCTGCCCAGCCTTAGAATGAGAGTACTATTTGACAGGAAATGTACTACGGCTTTAAAAACTATCTTATATTAACTTACCACTGTTAGGAAAGACATGTATTAAGTAGATGCAATTTATAAGTTAAAAAAAACTTCACAAATATATGCTAATCACACCTGAAAAGTTCTCTTCAAAATATCATTAAAATAGCCCCTTCATTCCCAATTTCTACGAAGAAGACCAAATCAGGCTTTGATTATTCCAACCCATCCCATGAGGTGTCAAAAGCATACTTTGTTATGTTTTCAGATCACACATGAAAATTACACGGGGCTACATTCACCACCGTTATTTAGCATACCCACTCAAAATCGAACCCACCCCTATTGAGTTGATGCTAACTCACAGTGGCCCTGTGTAGGGTGTTTGAGGCTGCCAACCTCCCGTGGAGTAGCTGGTGATACGAACCATCCAGTTTTGAGCTAACAGTCCAAAACAACGTATGCCTGACAGCCCACCAGGGCTCCTTTGATATTCAAAGATGTTAATGCTTGTTCAATAATATCAGAGTGTTGTGAACTCAAAATGGTTCACCTAATTGATAGTTTTCAGTTAAAGTTCCCCTTTGAGAAATTAGCAACCAATTAAGCAGCTAAAACCTTTAAACAAGGCCATTTATAGCAAAAGCCGAAACATTCTTCATTTTTGGAATATGAAGAGCCATGGTACCTATCAAACAAAACAGGAAACAGTAAAAAGGAAAGAAAACAAAAAAAGCAGGAGTCCTATAGTCATGGATAATTTTGGAATAGATGGAATTATCTGGCCATGAAAGTCTATTTGAGTTTATATTTTTCCACAAATAGGGCGCTATATGCTATTTCTAATCAACAAAGAGCCATTTTAAGGCCACTTTATTTTATATCTGCAAGCTTATAAAGATGTTCATTTTCAATTTCACTTATTTGTTGGGTGAAGATTTACAGAGCAGATGATAAGTTCAGGTTCGACAGTTATTGCATATTTTGTTTCACCGAATTTAATCAATCCCCTCAGCGTGCTCTCACTCACTCTGCGTCCTCCCTGTGTCTCCTTCTTCCCTAACCTGCTGAACGTTGATGCTGGGTAAATGCTGCCCTTTTGATCTCATATGCTTGATTCTGCCCCCCCCCCCCCCCACACACAGGGTAGGATTCAGTTCCAGGTCTGAAAGGTGACAAAGGGCCATCATCCCAGGATTCCCAAATGTGTTTTGCCAACTTTATGACTGAGTTTTCTACAATTTCCCCGCACTCTATCCAGGATCGTGAAATGCACCCTTTAAGAAGAAGTTTTCAGTGAAAGAGCTACTATAAATAACTATTACACTATTGTATTGCTGTAGGCCTACTACTTTTGGCAGCAGGAAATTATATATCTTTTATAACAAATCATATAACAAGGAAAACCATGACAAAATAACCAGTTTCAGTTGATCTCAAAATAGGGCAGCTACAGCTAATAACTGAAAACAAAGGTTTCATACAATTTAAAGTCTGTTTTTTTCTATTTCAAATCTTGACTTCTCTTTAAGTAACCAAATAAAAATTATATCCCAACTCCTCCCTGAATATTATTAGAGGTTTGCCTTCAACTGTGAACATTACACTTAGTCAACTGTTAAATTAAATTAGTGTTCATTGTTGCTGTTAATCTCTGTCCCATTAAGTTTTAATAGCAATGTGTTTAAGAGCGGTCCCATCTTCATGCATGTCTAATATGAACACTAATCAAGATCACTCAGCAGGTCAGCAAATTAGATCAGAATCAGTTTCCATCTCTTGGGCTCCAGGCAGGAATTTCTCTCAATTCATCTACAGCTCTATTACATACAATCTCAGCATTGTCCTATATCCTAAGTACAAATATATACAATGGACTCTAATGTCTACTTGATCTGAATTAAGAAGATAGAAATGACAGCTAGGCCTTATTTGAAAATTACTTCATACTGTGCTTCTAAAAATATGAACTACTACTAGTGTATAATCGAATAACCATATAAGCAAACACTCACTTGATCACACATTGCTTTTATTTTCTGTAAAGGGTGTCCTTTGCAATGTTTTTAATATGTAGGAGAGTTTAAGGAATTACCGTTAAAGTAACTTCAGCTTGCTTTGCCATGCTTGCTTTAGTTGTTAGCTAGTAAAGACAGGTTTCTAGTAAAAACAGACATCGCAGTGTTGCTTCTATTGAGACTAGCTCAGTTAGAGGTGTTCAAGAACTTCCGCTTTAGTCCACCCCATCCCCCAGGACGTATTAGATAATGTTCTTAACCCTTTACAGGAGAATACAAACTCACCTTCATAATCATCTCAATACCCCCCAATTCAGAAACCCTTCTATATTATGTTTACAACGGTTAATAGCACAGATCCAGTTCCTCCTTAATGAGTCACACTGCTGTTGCTGTTGTGGGTGATGTCGAGTCGGCTCCGACCCAGGGAACCTGTGCATAACAGAACGAAATACTGCTTGCCTCCTGCGCCATCCTCACAGTCATTCCCAAGTCTGAGCCTGGTTTGGCAATCCATTTCCTTGGGGGGGGGGGCTTCCTCTTTTTCACGGACCTTCTTTCTACATTACCAAACATGAGTTCCTTCTCCAGGGACGGAGCCCACCTGGTAACATGTCCAAAGCACAAAGTCTCACCACCATTGTGTCATTTAAAAATATGCTTTAAGGAATTTCATTTAAAGTAATTTAATTTTCAGTTGCACTTCTTCCAGAACAGATCCACTGCACTAGTCATCCTAAATTTTCAATCTATTAAAAATTATACCTATAAGCATCAACATTTTTAATAGAATATTAAAATAAATAATTTCTTTTGAACCATGGCTGAAGGTGGAGCCTATATTGAAAACCCAGTGAATATTGTACATACATAAAAATATATTTTATCTTATACATCACAGTTTTTAAATAAATTAATTTGAAATACATATCCATTTTCTATTTACTGGTTCATTTTTTCTATATACCTTAAAATCTATAGCACATCAGACCTACTATAGTATTATTTTGTAGTGTATAATCTTCCTAATTTGTTCCACATTCTTTTTCCTTATAAAATGTCAATAAAAAAATTAAGCATACGTATACAAAGATCACAGCTAATGCCAGCTGTTGAGAGCGTCTCTTGAGACTAGCAATCCCACACCAGGTGGTAGGACCAGCCTAATGAAGCCGCGCAGGCTCATGAGGGACATGAAGGGTGCACTTGGAGGACCTGCTCTCATTTGGTTATTTATGAAAGTATCTGAGAGGGTTTGAATCAAAGCAAAAATGACATGAAATCAAAGCATTCTTATCTAGACAGCAGACTCTTTTACAAATAGTTTTTTAAATTTTCTCTTCAAAATTAAGACTAAAGGAAAACATTTATGTATGCCTCAGCGACAAGATAACATTAAATGCATTTCAAACTCTTTTACCAAGTGGTAAAAATAAAAATAATCAACTTTTCTTTAAGTACATTAAATACAAACATGATTTCTTCAAAACTTATTGGGTTTCTTGTATTGAAAGACTTCAAAATTTGAGTTTAGGTCTGTCCCATTACAACAAACTTCAGTAAATGGATTGACCATAAAGCATGACCTTAGGCAATAACTAATGAACCTGAGAGCATTTTAATATATTTTCTTATCACCAAGTGAAGCACTTTAAGTTATTACAGCAAGGCTGAATGACCTCATGCAATTGAATCATGCTAGAGCCAAATAGGCTAATGTCTTTGATAGCAATTAGATAAAGGCAGGATGTTAACTTTTACTTTAAGAAGTGTTAAACACAGAGACTCATCTCCTCTCTTAACTGGGTTAGAAATAATCTTCTCATTTAACAGGAGAAGTTAATGTGGGAATGGCCTCTTTCACCTGTCAAAAATAAAATTAATTTTACATGGAAAAATATTAGGGGATTTTATATCTATAAGAGTTATTACTTGGTTAGAGTTCCTAAAGCTTCTAACATCACCTTGATATTTAATATCTAATATCTAAGTAGCTCCTCTTTAATGTCTAAAACGTCCAATATCTCAGCATTGGTTAAGAAACATCTCTTTTTGTCAGTCATCACAAGGTGCTGTGTATCTGAGCTAAGAATGGCAGGTCATAACACAGATACAAATGATAAAACGGCACAATAAAATGTGATACAGGTACTATTCTCTTGTATCAAAGTTAAGATGTCACTGATTTTACTACACAATTATTTTACAGGAGTACAAGAAACAGTTGTCAATTAAATGGTAGAAGAATGTATTCTCACTCAGAAATTTTGGTACTTCCTAAAAGAGCCCCTTTATTTATTTATTCATTCAGTTATAAAGAACTCTTTTATACTTACAGATTTTCAAAATTATGTGTCACTCTCACGCATACATAAAAAGACAAAGACTAGAGAAAGAAATGGGCGAGTTCCTCCTGAAAGTTTCTCACATCCAACAGCTGACTCGTGTGAGTCTATCAGTGCGGTCAGGACCCATGTCATATCTCACAATATTGGCCTTCTTACCATGCAGTCTTTGGAAGGCAGTTTGTCTTCAAAAGGTGCTCTGAGGTTGTTTCTGGGGTTTCCTTCCAAGCCACTGCCACCCATTCTATGCATTCTACGCAGGTGCTCCCCTCATTTTCTCCAAGGGTGCCAGGGGACTGCTTCTGGACGACCACCAGGGTCTCCAGGCCCTTTTCCAGGGTTCCTTAAATACACTCTTGACTGCGGGGGTGGGGGGGCCTTGTGGCTGACCCTTCACACTATCACATGTAACCACCAAGTTTGCCATCACACAGACGACAGTGCCAGAGTCACAGTAAGAGTCACGCACAGCGATTTCAAGATGGCATTCACTATAAGATGCATGCTACTTTCTGAGATGTTAGAAATATGAAAAAGAGATAAAAGGGCATCTTAATGGTGTCTGGCTGTCAAGATATATAGAATCTGGGGTCCTATAGGCTGGAAGATAAACAAGGGGCCATCTGACTGAGAAACAACAAAGCCCACATGGAAGAAGCACACAAGCCTGTGAGATCACAAGGCGTCGAAGGGATCAGGTATCAGGCATCAAAGACCAAAAGGAAAAAAATAATCATAGCATTGTGAATGAGGGGGAGTACAGAGTGGGGACCCAGGACCCATCTGTGGGAAATTGGACATCCTCTTGCAGAAGGGCTGCGGGAAGGGGAGGAGACAAGCCAGTCAGGGTGCAGTGTAGCAACGATGAAATATATAATTTTCCTCTAGTTCTTGAATGCTGCCACCCCTTCACTATCATGATCCCAATTCTACCTTACATATCTGGCTGGACTGGAGTATGTACACTGGCACAGAGAGGAATGGGAAATACAGGGAATCCAGGACAGATGAACCTTTCAGGACCAGTGGTGAGAGTGGTGATATCGGGAGGGTGGAGAGAAGGTGAGGGAGAAAGGGGAAACAGATTACAAGGATCTACATGTAACCTCCTCCCTGGGGGATGGACAGCAGAGAAGTGGATGAGGGAGATGTCAGATGGTGTAAGATATGACAAAATAATAATAATTTATAAATTATCAAGGGTTCAGGGGGGGGGGAGCGGTGACGGAGGGGCAAAATGAAGACCTGATACCAAGGGCTCAAGTAGAAAGCAGGTGTTTTGAGAATGATTATGGCAACATATGTACAAATGTGCTTGACACAATGGTTGTATGTATGGATTGTGGTAAGAGTTGTATGAGCCCCAAATAAGATGATTTTTAAAAAGGGCATCTTAAAATGAAAGAAATAAGCTTTGCTATTTTCAAGGACACCCAGATACTGTGATAAAATTTTTTTGGCACTTTTAAAAGTATACAAGTGATTATTTACATAAGCAGTGATTTTCTGTGTGTGTGTGAACAAATCTGATTAATCATGAACATCTGACAATACGGAGTGTCAAAACGCTTGTTGAAAAATTCCATTATCTTTAAATTTCATTTTTCCAAAAATTTTTTGAAGCCCAATCTCAAAAATCAATTCTTGTACTATGTAGAGAATCATGTTTGTAACTGGTTGTTTGCCAATGCTTGTCTGTGCAGCACTGTTGGTTCAGAATCAGAATATAAACTTTAGGAACCCGTACAAAGAATTTGGGGCTGATTTAAAATTCTGAAGCAAGTGTGGTGATTATAATCTAAGTATTTTTATAACCACCCTTGGGTGAGTGTGGCGATGTCAGGTTTGAGATGCACGGGCTTCAGTTAGCGCACGTGCTGTGAACCTCCAGACCACCACTCAGCTGTTGAGCACACGAGCTAACAATAATGCAACACGGGGCGCTGGGTAGAAAGGTGGGAGCAGGATTTTCACGTTTCAGTTCTGCTGTGTGACTCTGAGTAAGTCACTTGTCCAGTCTTATTTATAAAATGAGACGAATACATAATTCATAGGATTGTGGTGGAGCTGAAATTAGGCAACCTATGTTTACATGTGGGGTCTGGTACAGGCAAACGGCATGAACTGAACAAAAAAGAAAAAGTGCTCTCACTTCCCCCACTACCTGCATGTTTACTTCAGGCTGTTCCTACTGACAGGTTTGAAAAATGTAAGCAATTTCCTCAATGCATTCCCCAATTCTCTCAGCCGCAAGTAATCTCTCTCTTTGCACACCCAGTCTACCTGCATCTCTTTACTGGGGCTGGTTGCAGCTGTGCTTTATACTTATTTATGCACAGGCCCCATCTTCCCTAATAGGCTGCACACTTTTTTTTGTTTTACAAGGACCTTGCCTAATGCGTCTTCATCGCATTTAACATGGTGCCTGGAACAGATGTGGGTTGTGCTTATGTAAGGATGTGAATGAAATAGCAAGGCAGTGATCCCGTTCCCACATTGACCTCTCCTTTTAAACAACCATTAACCATAAGAGGTCACTACTGCTCAGTCAGCACTACAAGTCAGGTCAGGGGCATTCGAAGGCGACTCATCAATTAGCCATTATATCAACTAACGCTTAGTTGAAGGCTGGTTGAGTGAAGACCATTTGAAAGAAAGAGTAATAAACTGTACAACCTTCGAAAGCTGGAACCTGGGAAAGAGGAGCAAACCTCGGAGGAGGATAGGAAAGTGTACGGCTGCACCAGACCAAGAACAGCAGGGGCTCCTGTCTGTCCAGTCCCGACAGTGCACGTGCGCGTTCTCCGTCTGAAACAATCTGTTCTGGTTCTGGAGAAATACTCATCAAGAAGGCTTCTAAATGGTTAAGCAAAAATGATGAATGTTTTTCCCACTTTCTTTGATGTTTGTGAATACATCTTTTAGATCATGTCCTGACTAGATTTTTTCCCCCTTGGCTAAATAATTCGGAGTCCTGTATTGGTATTTTGTATGCAGTGAAACCACATGGGTAGAACGGTCTTTTAAAGTAATGCTGCAGTCGTGAAGATCACTTATAACCAACTCATCTGGAAGTCAACCCATATTTTAAAAAAAAACCTACCAAAATGTCTAAAAATATTTCACAAATTTTTGTAAGAATAACTTTGAGATGGTAAACTGATCAAATAAGACGGTAAAAAGCAGCCCGACAGCGCTAAATGCGGGAAAAGTAAAACCACAACCATTTCGAGCTCAAACCTTGTTGGTGAAGCGCGCGATTCCCGAGTGGAAAGGGCCATCTAATCCCAGCCACACTCAGTGCTCTAACTCCCAGGGAAGACTTTCTGGTGTTCTAAGCCTGTGTGCTTGGTGAGAGACAAAGTGCTACGGGTGATCCTAACACAGTTTTATTATCTCATACATGTAACATTAAAAAAGATATGAATCAGAACTAAGCCTGGGTTTAGGTACATAGTAATATTTGTGCTTTTAACACCAGAGTTTCAAAGGGATTTAACTATCTTATGCTTTTATTTAGAAATAATAACCTTTGCATATTAAAACACAAAGTTATTTCACTAATTCAAAAAATACAATCTATAATTGACTTAGGGTAATGAATGATGAATGACATATCCAAATGGATTTTTTAGTTAAACCAGATCAGGGGTCCTCAAACTACAGCCCGTGGGCCACATGAGGACCGCCGAAGACATTTATCCAGCCTGCCAGGTGTTTTTGCTCCATTTGTTTTTTTTACTTCAAAATAAGACATGTGCAGTGTGCATAGGAATTTGTTCATAGTTTTTGTTTTGTTTTTAACTATAGTCCGGCCCTCCAACGGGTCTGAGGGACAGTGTTTAAAAAGTTTGAGGACCCCTCAATCAGATTCATGAAACAGCCTATAATTTTCATTCTCAGACTGTTGTTTTCAGTAATCACCAAGCTAATTTCAAATCATGGCAACCCCATGTGCTTGGGAGTCGAGCTCCTCTCTCGGGCTGGTCATCTTCACAGAGGTGGATGGCCACAGTGGTTTCAAACCACAACCTTCATGCTCACAGGTGAGTCCTAACTGTGTATGCCACTGAGGAACCTCGACTGTTAGGTCATAGGAGGGAAACAATTAGAAGCTTCCTGAATGATGCCATGGACGGCTAATGAGTAAATACTGAGGCAATGACTGTACACATAGGGTCTATGTATGTAGGACCAGGTTACATTTGTTCAACATTTCAGTAGATGTTAGCTTTTGAATAATCTATTAAAAAACTAAAACCTACCATGTAGAGAATTTCCAGCTCCTATTTTACATGCTAGCAAAATACATTTGCTTTCTATTATCTGGAAAACCTAAAACTAGACTGCTTCTATTTTATATAATAAGTATATAAATTATTGAGCCCAGTTTGATGAGCTTTCTTGCCTTTCTTAGGTATAAAGCTACCCACAATTTGTGCCTAGCAATTTATCTATATGCCTAACAGAACTAGTAATTAGTAACTTCTATGAAATGATATAAATAATTTCAAAAACTTGCTCAAAGTAGTATAAATAATCTTAGAATTAGGAGGTGGGTATTTGAGTTTTTAAAACTTCTACCTTCAAAAGCACAGAAATATATTGCTCCCAGAGAGAAATGTCTGAAGAGATTAAAATGTATATATATATTTAAACCTAGTAAACACAGCTTAATCATAATTTTCTTACATGACAGGTTATTCCTTTTTATATTTTACAGACCAGCAAACCTTCATACTAGTATATGTGGATTTTTTACTCCATGTTTGAATATTCTATATACCAACGGTTTAGTTATTTTCATTTACAACTGATAGTGAAACTCTCTGAATAACTAATAACACCTTGCTTGTTTGTACTCACTCATTCTTTCTGCCCACGTGGGTCTCACTTCTAAGTCCATTCAAAATGATGTTTTCCAAGTATGTGCCACATGACTTGTTCATATAAATGGAGCAAATTAAACTGTCTCCACATATATCCTATCACATTTGTAGCCCTGATTTCTCTCTTTAACACGTGGCCAAGACACCGTATTATCTGCCTGCAGAGGTTGACCTCAGGATATTAGATTCTGCCACAGAGCTCTCTTGTACTAAACCGAGGGGAAACACTTAATCACCCCTGCCTTTTCAGGAAAAAATCAACTTTAAATTTGCCATGATGAAAAATCAATAAACCAGTAATTGCTTGGCTTATCATTGCATGGAAGAACAAATTGGGAAGCGAAGCTTAGCGTCCACACAGATTTCAGTGAGACACATGGAATTTCAGGATCACTAAACTAGAAAAGGGAAAGGTCTCAGAGTGATAATTAAATCTACTCATGCTGATTTTCTGCCAAATTTATTTCCCAAGAGTATATAAAAATGTTTCACTGCTTACTAGCCAGGCATAACTAATCAAATCAACATTACACCAACATATACAAGAAACAAAAAATGAAAATTCACCATGGTAGGTATCAGAACAATGTATTTTTGAGAATGAACATTAATGTAAATCTATTTTCCAAATCAAAGTGTTTAGGTTTCGATCTTTTTAAAGATTATGAGTTTTCCCCCCCAAATGGAAAATGCCCATAAATATCTTTATTTCTTCATCCAATGCAACAATCATAATTTTTCGAATAACTCTAAATTGTAAATATTTTCAATTAAACAGCAATATTTTAAAATCACTCCCAAATCATCAAATATTAAATATTTTAAAAATGTTCAGGATGCTCATTGTAGCTCATTTAACTGGGAGTTATATTAACGTTCTGTGATTTTCTAATATAAATATAAGCTATCACATATAAATTATTCCTACGTATTTCCATAATATTGAATGTGAATTATGAGACCTGTTGTCTAAATTAAGCTTCACAAGTAAACACAGATGATCTATTGTCTCTAAAATAAAGTTTGAAATAGACACCATCTTTACCACATGACAAACATACACCAACTGGCAATATGACAAAAATGTTTGGTGATTTTTTAAAAACTACTAATAGACCTAATTTAATGCATCAAATTAGCATGGTTCTAATGGAAGTGCAAATGTAATCAAACTCAAATATTCACTCTAAGAGGAAGAAGGATAAAGCTTTCTCTTTTTCTTTCGTCAAAAATTGATTTCTTATGTGTGTCCTTCAACTGGCTATTGGGACTATAATAATTAAAACATTTAAAATAGCACAAGCCCCCCAGTCTCTAATCTGAAGCTCAGGTCAGCTGTCTGTAGATTCTAATTTGTCTTCCATTTGTATTCATGACAAGAAAATATTGAATATTTAACAGCAAACCAGCAGGAGGGGGCATTATGGGCTTAGAGGTTAAATAATTTGATTTCTGTGCAGATTACATGTAACATCCAACATCTAATCTCACACCTGATTTGGCAATACAATTACAATAACTATAATGTAAGGCCCCCTCCCTAAAAAGTGGGAAAAGAACTCGTTTTCCCATTGGTGGGGCAACAATCATTCTCTTTCAGTATTACATGTGCTTACTATACTGCTAAGGCTTCACTTGTCCATAATAAAGGTGAAAAGTGGCTTTCCAAAGCATGATAGCTAATGAGGAGTCTGTGTCTACTTCCTTTTATGGGTACTGAAAATTCCATCTATTTTAGCTCACTAAAGCAGGGAGATTTAGAAATGAAACACAAGGATGTGGAGGGGCCTTTTCTAGCCCATTATCTTGCCTTCAGAAAGGATCACATTGAAACAGAAGCTCTGTTTTGATCTAAGATAAACTTGCATCTGTTGAAAAATCCAAGAGCTGTTTTAGGACTGCTTCTCAATGCTACCTAAGAGAATAATAATTAAATGAAAAACTTGAAATTGGAAAAAATAATTCCAAGAAACTTTATTTTTTTTTACTGTAGTGAGTGGTAACATTTTCTTGATAAGTGTAAATCTTATTCTAATTTGCTAATTCACTGTTGACAAATAATCTAATAATTTTAGTAAATCTGGGGACAAAAACAAAGACATGCAGATTCAGTCAGAGAAGAGAAAATACAATACTAAATGACTGATAGGCTTTATCACAGCATTTTAAAAATGTATTGAGTTTAAAGAGCTCCTTGGGGAGTTATCCCCTTTCATTGTTTAATTGTCATTCCAGGTGCCTAACTACTTTGTGTCAGGCTCTGTCCTGGGCACTGGACATACCAAAGTCAGTCCACTGCCTGGGGAAGCCCACATTCTCGTACTGCTGCTTCAGTGGCAGAAACCAGCAAACGCGAAAAGGAACATAAACGGAAAGCAAGGCATGGCCTGGCATTTCCAGGAGTTGCCCACCTTTGTTTAGAAATAGGGTGATGCTTAAGAGGATCTCGGTTGGCTTTTGCTTCATATTCTTCACTTGCTTTTGCTTGGTTTCTCTGTCCGTACTTACTTTGTGACAGAGTTCTGTGCGCTTCACCGCACAACCTCTTTCAGCAATTGGCAACTTCAAAGTGGCTGATGAGGTAAAAACATAGCTTCAAGGTCGTTGATCAAACTGAATATTCTAAACTCCCAGACCTTTCCCAATCATGTGATTTAGTTTCTGTCCTTCGGTGTGATTTGTGTATTTAACCCATTTGTGCCTCAATTTTTCACTTGTGAGCTGAGAAAGTCCTTAGTTTACTCATTGAGCACTTTTTTAATGTGGACTTGAGCGGCCAGGGTTCTGCCCGTTGAGGGGCAGGGTGCTGGCATCAGGGAGCAGCATCACCTGGAGCTTAATGGGGGTTGTGAGTGGTGGGGACTGGAAAGCAAGTTTGAACTGATACCTAATAGGACTGGTATGTAGATATTAAATAAAGAGAACCTTTAATGATGAAAGAAACTGGGAGAAAGTTCTACTTCCTTGTCATCTACAAACCAGTTTACTAAAATGAAGCCAAGAATTTCTTTATTTCTTTTCTCAAAAGTAGGCCTTTTTTTTTTCAGAGCCCAGAGCTGTGTCTCCTTCTAAATCAGTGGTTCTCAACCTTCCTCATGCAGTGACCCTTTCATACAGTTCCTCATGTGGTGGTGACCCCTCCGCCCCACCTTAAAATTATTTTCGTTGCTACTTCATCACTGTAATTTTGCTACTGTTAGGATTGGATGACCCCTATGAAAGGGTCATTTGACCCCCAAAGGGGTCGTGACCCACAGGTTGAGAACCAGTGTTCTAGTTTGAAAGTCTTAATTCTGTTGCTTTAGATTCCAATTGACCATTGAACAGTCTCTGCCCACTTTCCACAGGTAATCATGGTATTCCTATGCAAAGATAGCTGTATTGCATTCCTTTATAATGTGGTACCTTCTAGCTTTGATACGAAGATTACAATACTCCCTGATAGTCATTTCATGATAGAAAAGATTTTCTTCAAATAACTACATAGGCTTTTCAAATCCAAAAGGAAAATACATAAAGTCTAATTCAGGATTTAATGCATTAAATTCTAGTTTAACAAAATGACCGGAATAAAGTCTGGAAACATACTAAAAGCCTTTTAAAAATGTACAATTGGTTGAACATCTGAAGTTCAGGCCTTTATTCTTTTGAAAATGACTTTTAAAATTTATGAACTATTATGATCCTTGAAAAATAACTGGTTCCCAAACTTATAAAATAGCATAGATTTCTTTAAATTATAGCTATTTTTTTACATCCAGATATACTAACATCTAGAAAGAGAACTTTCCTCTGTAGGTAAACAGCAAACAAAGCCCCTTCCAAAAGTTGGTATCTCCTATTTGTATGAGTCCTAAGCCTTTCGCCCCTACAGCTTTGCGTGCCAGTCGTCAGCTCCGTCTCTAACGGTGAACACCCTAAGCAAATACACCTGAAAGGTGAATGTGAAGCTGCGAAATGGTTTTCTTTGACTTTTGCTAAGGAAAACATTCTCGTGTGAACATTGAAAGCTTAAAAGCAAGATCTGCAATTTTAAAAATGAAGAGTAAATGGGGGTAATCAAATTTTCAGGAATAGTATTTGATACCTACTGCTTCAAAATGTGTTAGTAATAAGGCCAATGTTGAGTGATGGATCAGTTAAATTAGCTATGTGACAGCTAGAGGCAGGATCACAAACATGACTGCCCAAACAAGTCTGTATCGGTTATCATAAAATAGAACAGGTAAAAAGCACTCGTCAGTTCAGTGTATGCGGACATCATTGTGAGGAAAATATTATCATCAAATACTAGGTGTGACGACTCTGGTATCGTGCTCATACTATGGATAGAAAGTAAAGCAGACATAGTTTCTACATTCATGGCTCATTTGAGGAGATAAGTGTCAAAATACTAGTTTTATTTTGTTGTTGTTCATTTTTTATAATAGCTGTTTTAAATGAACAAACAAGACCATATTCTGCAAATACCACTTATTCAAACGATAGAGACATTATGTTAAAACTTAGATATTCACAGCCTGTGATATATAGAAATGTGATTTTCATAGCTTCCCACAATCCTTTGAATACTCTAAATGTTATCAAATTCCCAATCACTAACATAGTAGGCTATATTTCTGTCAGCTATGCTAGATATTTAGAGTGGAGGCATATCTGGTGAATAAAGTCAGGTATCAAACTTGGTTCAACTGCTTTTAGTAACAAAAACAAAACCAAATTGGGTGAAGTCACAAGTTCACCGTGTGTCTTGAAAATGGACTCCACTGAAAGAGCCAATAATAATTTGTATGCTACAGCTAATATCATTTGAAAAAGCAAATGTGATGTCACATCATATTATCATCTGCAAAATAAATGATATTGGAGAAATTGCTGGGTGGAATTTAAGAAACCCAGAATTCCAAATTGACTACCATTGAGTCAGTTCTGACTCACAGAGACTCTATAGACTGTAACTTTTTACGGGAGTAGAAAGCCTCATCTTTCTCTTGCATGACGCCTAGCTGGAAAGCAGTTTAAACGCCCCCCGAGGCAGTGGTTCTACCTTGCTCCCATAGAGCTGCATTAGTTGGAACGGACTCAACAGCAATGGATAAGCAGATCTAAAACTGATGGCAAGGAGGGGGATAATGGCAGCTGGGGCTTGATCAAGTGCCATGCCCACAAGAGGAACTGCTGAGAGCCCAAGTAAAAAGGAGCATGAGTGTGGGGCAGGGAGGAGGTGAGAGGTATAGCTATTGGCATGCATATATGTACATCTATTAATTTATAATGAAAGGGATAGAGGCCAATGTACATATATTTACATGGTAAGTATTAAGATAGCAGATGGACTTTGGGTCTCTACTCAAGACCTCCCTAAATACAAGAACACTTTTTTCTAATAACCTGGAATGATTGTTGAAGACAAAATGGGGACATAAGCAAATGTGGTGAAGAAAGTGGATGGTGCCAGACTAGCAAAAGATATAGCATCCGGCGTCTTTCAGACTTGAAGTTTATAGCAGTCATCTAGCAGGGAAGCAAATAAGCCCACAAGGAGGAACACCAGTCTGTGTGATCATGAGGTATCAAGGGGATCAGGCATCAAAAGATCCATAACAAACAATTATATCAAAGTGAAAGAGGGGGTTGGAGTGGAAATCCAAAGCCAATCTGTGGACAATTGTATATCCCCCCAAAGAAGGGTTACAAGGGACGAAAAAACCAAGATGCAGTATAGCACCAATGAAACACACCTCATTCCTCTAGTTCCGGAATGCTCCCCCACCCCCAACTGGGTGGGAAGGTGGGGAAGGGAGGGGAAAAAAGAGGAGCTGATATCAAGGGCTCAAGTAGAAAGACAATGTTTTAGAAATGTTGATGGCAACATATGTATAAGTGTGCTGAATACAACTTAATGATTGTTATAAGATTTGTAAGAGCCCCCTCCAATAAAATGACAAATAAAATAATAAAAATAAAGAGAACAAAGGTAAACAAACAAACCCTCCTCCAAGAAAAAAAAATTTTGAAAACCCCAAATGCCATTTCTTTTGCTAGCTGGCTGAATGATATTCATTGGGGGTGGTCCTGTCTCTTTTCATCTCAGGAGAGGCCTGATATTCTATATACTGTATTTAAAAGCTGTCACCCACAAGGCAATCGCTTTCCTTTGTCTGATACACTCTCATTATTCCAACAGAATTTATTCTAATTAGAAAATTCCAAAAATAAAGAGATGTACAAAAATAAATCCACAATGATAACATGCCATTTGATGTTGACATTGTTGGTAAATTTCTGCATTCTTCTTATTGATGAGTTTTTTCCTGAATTGATAAACACAATAGCACTCCCATTTTCAACTCTTTCCCTTAGATAATGTTTCTTTTAGAAAATTCCTGACTAACAGTTAGTCCTCATTTCATGTATTAAAGAAGGAGCCCTGGTGGGGTAGTGGTTACATGTGGGGCTGCTATCTGCAACTTCAAGAGTTGGAGCCCACTAGAGGCTGCGGGGGAGAGAGATGAGTCTTTCTGCTCTCATAAAGATTTATAGCTTCAGAAACACAAAGGGGCAGTCTGTTCTGCCCTGTGCAGTCCCTATGAGTTGGGATCAATTCAATGTCAGTGGGTTTAGTATACTCTGAGTTTCACATATTAAAATTGAAACTAAACATGAAACAATGTCAGCGTGATTGTTGATCTTTATCAGCAAGTGCTTCAAGTCCTCTTGGCTTTCAGCAAGTAAGATGTCCTCTGCACATGTCAGGTGGTTGGTTAATGAGCCTTTCTCCAATCCTGATGCTATATTCTTCATATAGTCCAGCTTCTTGGATTATTTTTGAGCAGATTATATACGATATAATATAAAGATTATATAATACAGGTTATATAAGTATGGTAAAAGGATATGATCTTGGTACACATTTTTCCTGATTTTAAACAATGCAGAACCTTCCTTTGTTATGTTCAAATGACTGCTTCCTGGCCCATATACAGGTTCTACATGAGCACAATCTTAAGGGTTCCTGAATTCTCACTGAATTCTCACTGCTCCTGAATTCTCACTGGTATTCTCTGTTTTTGGCCAAGTTCCATGTATGTGGCAGTCACCTAAACTGGTGTCAATTTAAGGCTTAAGAGTGCAGGGGTGGAGTCTCGGCTGTCAATCTGGAGATAGTCAATGAGACTTCTATGGGCATGGCCTTCTGAGAATTCTGGGAAATCTGCTACTTCCTTCTTGTAGGTGGGAGACATGTGTTGCTCTCTCTCTGTCTCTGCTACTTCCTGGGAGACATTGCAGAAGACAAGACACATGGATGCAACCAGACCTCAGAAGCTGAAGAAGCCACAGAGAGACCCCTGCCAGCACTGAGATGCTTATAACGCTACTGGACCCAAAGACTTTCTACTCACTGGCTTGTGGTCATCCTGCATTTGTCTTCATTGCATGTTGTGTGTTTCGTGAGTTTGAAGAGGACTTTATAGATTGATATGGAACATATCAGCTAATGTCAAACTTATGGACTTGATCTGGACTGGGCTGGGATGTTTTCTCACTGTTCAATTCCTCTTGTATATACATCTCTTTCTTATACACATATGTTTGTCCATGGATCTGTTTCTCTAGTCTACCTAGACTAACACAATCTAATTGCAGAAATGATATCTCTTGTTCCACATCCTCTTCTGAATCTGGTGTGAAGGTCTGGCAGGTTCCTGTCCATGTGCTGCTGCAACTGTTGTGGAATGATCTTCAGCAACATCTTACTTGCATGTAATATTAATGATACTGTTCTATAACTTCTGCACTCTGTTGGGTCACCTTTCTTTGGAATGGGCACAAATATGGATCTCTTCCAGTCCATTAGCCAGGTAGCTGCTTTCCAAATGTCTTGGCCTAGACTCAGGGAGGCTTCCAGTGCTGCCTCTGCTTCTTCAAACAATTCAATTGGTCTGGGCGATTCCTGGAGCCTTGCGTGTCGCTGATACCTGCAGTGCAGCTTGGATTCGTTATCGATGGTTCTTGATCGGATGTTACTTCCTGAAATGGGCAAATATCGATCGGTTCTTTTGAGTATAGTGATTACGTGTATTCCTTCCATCTTAGTTTGGTGCTTCCTGTGTTAATATTTTGCCCTTAGGATCCTTCAATATTTCAAGTTCAGCCTTAATTTTTTTCTTTATTTCTTTCAGCTTGAGAAATTCTGAGCAGATTCTTCTTCCCCTTTGGCTTTTTAAACTATGTCTTTACACAGTTCATTATAATATTTTACTCTGTCTTCGTGAGCAGCCCACTGAATTCCTCTGTTTGGTTCTTTTACTTCATCATTTTCCCTATTCATGTTCACAAGTTTAAAAGTCTCATTTGCCATCCATTTTCATCTTTTCTTTCTTATCTTTTTAATGACTTGTTTTTTTCACCTATGAAATTCTTGATAGCCTATAACTTTACTTGTCCAAGGTCATTAGTGTTCAATGCATTAAACCTATTACTGAGATGATCTTTAATTTGATTTTGCATATACACAACTGGTGATCTGTTCCACAATTAGTTCCTGGCCTAGTTCTGACTGATCACATTAAGCTATTCCATTGTCTCTTTCTTCTGATAGTCAATTTAATTCGTGCATATTCTATCTGGTCGGGGTTACATATATACTTGCTGATTAGATTGTTGAAAAAGGTTTTTGCAATGAATAAGTCTGGCTAGTTTTTTTAGAAGTGGATAACCAGGTCCTCCTTGCTAGTCTTTCTTAGACTGGAATGTTTCCACAGGTTTAAGGGGCAAGATGGCACTACTGGAGGGATCCAGGCTAGAATTGGGAGTGGGGGGGGGGAGGAGGAATGTTGTGCAGTTTTCAGTTGAAATTTATCTATTTATTTTTATATGAATAGTCCTGTAGTTACTTTTAAAAATTGCACAAGCACATGCTATATGTATCAATATGCTTACAAAGTTAAAACTCTATGCTAATTTACTTTTCCAAAATTTCAATGTGCTCCCCACCACTTTTCTGTCAATCTATTTTACTGCAGTGGCTGTGTGTTGCTGTGATGCTGGACCCATGTTATTGGTATTTCAAATACCAGTACAGTCACCCAAAGTGATCAGGTTTCAGCAGAGTTTCTAGACTATGAACAGACAACAAAAAACCAATAGGCTGTCTACTTTAGAGGAAGTAGCCAATGAGAACCTATGGATAGCACAGAAACACTGTCAGATCCTAAGGCGAATGACCAGAAGCAGAGTATTGTGAGAATGCCAGAAGGTAAAGTCTCATTGGAAGGCACTCAAAATATGACAGAGGAAGGACCACCTGCTCACAACAGAGTTGAACCTAATGACACGGAGGAAAGCCTCCAGGGGAAAAGCCATCGGGACCTTCATTTGTAAGTGGGGCACGACTGAAAATGAAAACGGTTGGAAAAATCTATTAATAATCAGAATACAGAATGTATGAAGTGTGAATCTAGAAAAACAGAAAGTCATCAAAATACTAGAATTTTACGATGTTTACTTGTGTTTTAATAACTATACTAGGCTTTTAACTTAATAGGTCATAACAGAGTATGGATAGCCTTGAGAAGAGAAGGAATCCCAGAACACTTCATTGTGCTCATGTGGAACGTGGACCCGAAACAGAGGCAGTAGCACAAAACAACAGGGGAATACAGCATAGTTTAAAATCAGGAAAGGTGTGCGCCATGGTTGTACTCTCTCACCATACTTATTCAGTCATCAGAAGAAGCTGGCTTACATGAAGAAGAATGTGCCATTAGGACGGGAGGAGTACTACTAACACCCTGCAATATGCAGATGGCACAACCTTGTTACTGCAAATGAGGAAGACTTGAAACACTTGCTGATGAAGATCAAGGAATGCAGCCTTCAGTTTGGATTACAAGACAATGTAAAGAAGACTTAAATCCTCCCAACTGTTGCACCTGACCTGATCCCACCACAAGGAGGTAAAGCACTGGAGGAGTGCAGCGGAACAGCAAGGGAATGGAGTGGCGAGGTCCCCAGGGAATCCTGAAAGTGGACTTTGGGGCCAGGGCGTGGTGCCCCAACAGACTGGACTGGAAAACGCTCCTAAGGGCCAGCAAACGATCCTTGAACGAACTACAAGCTTTTCTCTTGTGAACTGTTTTGTTTTGTTCTTTGTCAGTGATTTTTTTTGTTGTTTTGTTGTCTGGTTGTATACTGTTGCTTTGTTTTCCTCTGTCTTCTTTTCCTGCATGTTAGTGCCTCCACAGGTCTGTCTGAATAGGACAGGCTGGATGAACTATCTGGAGGAAAAACAACGGGACCGACAGTTCCGGGGGGACTTGGGGTGGGGTCGGGGTAGGGGGGGTAAGGAAGTGGTGTTAACAAACACAGGGACAAGGGAACAACATGGGACCCAAAATGGTAGTGAGGGGGTAGTGGCAGGCCTGGTGGGGAATGATCAAGGGTAAGGTTGTATAGAGAAGAGGGATAGCTGTAGCCCAAGTGGGGACGGAGCATGGTAGTGGGTCAGGAGGAAAGTCAAGGGAGATGGAGGAAGGAGCTGGGAGTCAAGGGGCACTTATGGAGGTCTAGACAAAGACATGTACATGCAAATATATATATGAGGATGGGGAAATAGATCTATGTGTCTATATTTATAGGTTTAGTATTAAAGTGGCGGAAGAACCTTGGGCCTCTACTCAAGCACTCCCTCAATGCATGAATACATTCTTTTATTAAATTTGCACTCTATGATGCTCACTCTCCTGACACAACTGCTGAAGCCAAAGTGGGTGAACAAGTAAATGTGGTGAAGAAAGCTGATGGTGCCCAGATATCAAAAGAGATAGTGACTGGGGTCTTAAAGGCTTGAAGATAAACAAGCAGCCATCTAGCTCAAAAGCAACAAAGCCCACATGGAAGAAGCACACCAGCCTGTGCGATCACAAGGTGCCAAATGGACCAGGTATAAGGCATCATGCAAAAAAAAAAAGAATATGTGTGTGTGTATATGTATATATATATATGTGTGTGTGTGTGTGTGTGTATATATATATAGATATACACCATAGTGAATGAAGGGGGAAGTGCAGAGTGGAGACCCGAGGCCCAAGTGTCGGCCACTGGAGATCCCCTCATAGAGGGGTTTAGGAGAGGCGATGGGTCAGTCAGGGTGCGAGGTAGTACCGATGAAGAACACAGCTTTCCCCCAGATCCTAGATGCTTCCTTCCCCCAACTACCATGATCCGAATTCTACCATGTAGGACTGGATAGGGCAGAGGTTGTACACTGGTGCATATGGGAGCTGGAGGCACAGGGAATCCAGGGTGGATGATACCTTCAGGAGCAGGGGTGTGAGGGGCGAGGCTGGGAGAGTGGAGGGTGAGTGGCTTGGAAAGGGGGAACTGACTAAAAGGATCCATATGTGACCTCCTTCCTGGGAGATGGACGGCAGAGAAGGGGGGGAAGGGAGACTCTGGATAGGGCAAGATATGACAAAATAACAATCTGTGGATTATCAAGGGCTCATGAGGGAGGGGGGAATGGGGAGGGAGGGGAAAAAAAAGAGGACCTGATGCAGAGGGCTTAAGTGGAGAGCAAATGCTTTGAGAGTGATTAGGGAAAAGAATGTATGGATGTGCTTAATACAATTGATGTTATGTATATGTGTGGATTGTCATAAGAGTTGTATGAGCCCCTAATAAAATGTAAAAAAAGAAAAGAAAAAAAAAGGATTAGGGCAAAGAATGTACAGATGTGCTTTATACAATTGATGTATGTATATGTGTGGATTGTGATAAGAGTTGTATGAGCCCCTAATAAAATGTTTAAAAAAAAAAAAAGAAAGGGAAAAAACATCCTCCCAACTGGACTAACAGGTAATATCACATGACAAGGGAGAAAAGACTGAAGTTGTCAAGAAGTCTGTCTTGCTTGGATCCACAATCACCGCTATGGAAGCAGTTGTCAAGAGATGGAAAGATGAGCTGCCCTGGCTGAATCTGGTATACAAGACCTGCTAAAAAGTGTTGAAAAGCAAAGACGCTCCTCTGAACATTAAGGTGCATGTGACCCAAGCCACGGTAATTTAAATTTTTTTCTTCATGTGTAGGTGCAAGTAGGACACTGAATACGGAAGAGCAAAGAAGGACCTGCGGATTTCAATCGTGGCGCCAGAGAGGAATACAGAAAGCACCACGGAGTGCTGAACGGATAAACTGAGCTGTCCTGGAAGAGATACAGCCAGAATGCTTCGTACGGGAAGGGTGACAAGCCTTGGTCTCACAAAGTTTGGACATGTTGTCAAGAGACTGGTCCACGGGGAAGAGCATCATGCACGTGAAAGTAGACAGGCAGCGAAAACGAGATAGGCCCTCAAAAAAGATGGACTGACATAGCAGCTGCCGCAAGGGGCTCAAACGTAAGACCCGTTGTGAGGACGGCACAGGGTCAGGCAGTGTGTCCTTCCGTTGCACGAAGGGCTGCTATGAATTGGCACCAACTTGATGGGACCAAAGAACAGCAGTGTGCTCCACTCAGAACGCCCATTATTACCCAAGGACACTGGCTCGGAATCTGCGGTTGCATTCACGTGCTTCAGGTGCACATTGTTGTGCTCTTTGTGTCACTGATTCCGTCAAAGTTGCTAGTGTGTTAGCCACGCTCTTGTGCTAAGTGGTTTTTGTGAACTGGGATCAACAGCTTTTCTGAGAAGATGTGGTGGTTAAAGGGCAATAAAGAGGAAAAACAAAACAGGCTTCCGCCTGGTTACTAATAATGTTGTAACTAATAATGTAATTCAACGTTGGAAAAATTTACAAAACAATCTCACTATTATTATTCATAGGACCTGCGAAACATATGTAAGCAATTTACAGTTATACTTAGCACATAATAGTGTATGAGTATAATTGGTAGTAAACAGTACAAAGGATTCTCTTTGGTGTGCTGGGGAGGGTCCCTGCGGGAGTCGACACTGTAGTTACTGCACTGGGTGGCATCAGCCCTAGCGACAGTCCTGACAGGAATGCACTGCTTGTCCTGTTGCACCATGTGAACACCAGGAGTGACTCTATTTTACTAGTTTTTTCCTTAAGGGTAGTTCGTGATATTAACATGTCACTTATATGAACAAAGGGGTTTGTTTACTTACTATGCCAGGGAACTGGCATCCAATTGATCTAAACACTTATGAGAATTTATTTAGTTTAAAAAGAAGCCAAGAATTATACTTTTATAATACACGTATTCCTGCTTTTTGAAATGTGACTCTATACTATTTTGCATTTGTGAAAGATCTCTTAGTACCTGTTTTCACTAATTGAAAAAAAAATCCACTGAGGATTTTCACTTGTACAGAAACATGTGAAAAGGGAAAGTAGTGCTTAGAGGAAGTTTTGTAGGGAGCGGTTAAAGAGGGAGTGCTCCCCTTGAGCAGGGAGGATGGCTTCACCAAGCCCCTTCACGGGAACTCCATTGCACAGAGATTATTTCTACTTTATAGAGGCTGTGGATTTATCACATCAGCTCTGCTTTTACCACATGTACGTGTCATTTGACATGATTTGGTAGGTCATTTGGGAGAGGTCTACGAGAAAGCTGAAAAGGACTTCAAAGACAGATTAATGGCAATTGCTTCTTTGCTTTATTTTGGCTTACAAAATTCCTCCTAGGAAGGCTCTCCATTTGGACTGTGGGGGAAACCTGCATTCTTATTTAAAATTCAGCTTTTCAAAAGTCCATCTCTACATTGTAAAAGTGCCACTCCAAGGGAGCCCTTGAAGGAACTCACATTGCAAAGTGGAGTTCGCAGTACATACATACTTCTTGTCTGTGGAAGAAGACGCTGACGATTGGTTAATGAACACGGTTGCCAAGTCTGATAATCCACTTCACCATTTCTCAGTGAGCACAGAGCACCAAAATGGCCATAGCTAATGACCTACCTGCATTATGCTAGTTTGATTTATTTATACTTTAATTTAGTGAGAAGTGATATTAAAGTAAAAATCTAGTAACATCTACTTCTTAGGTTATCTCACATTTTAGTTGTGAGGTGAAATAAGGAGATATATTTTTGCTAACAAATACAAACGAGTTTTCACATCAGGAAGATTGTTTAGCAAGCAAATGAATCATGATCTACCAGTTACTATTATAATGGTCTGGGGAGAAAGCGAGGAAGACTTGTAGCACTTGCTGATGAAGATCAAGGATTATAACCTTCAATATGGATTACAGTTCAATGTGAAGGAGACCAACATCCTCACAACTGCACTATTAGGTAACAACATGACAAATGTAGAAAAAGACTGAAATTGTCAAGCATTTCATCATGCTTGCATCTACACTCAATGCTCATGGAAGCAGCAATCAGGGATAAACAATGTTGCACTGGATAAATCTGTTGCAGAAGATCTTTTCAAGTATCGAAAAGTGAGGTTACATGTGCATTAAGCGCCAATAAAACTGTAAAAAAAGAGGAAGAAAGAAGAGTAAGGGTGTTGACTTGAGTACTGAGGTGCACCTTAATCCAAGCCATGGCGCTTCAAGTGCCTCAAATGCATGTGAAAGCTGAACACTGACTAAGGAAGCCCGAAGAACTGCTGCAGGCCAATTGTGGTGTTGCAGAAGAACACTGAAACAAAGTGCCGCGGACTGCCAAAAGACCCCACACACTTGTGTGGAGAGAAGTACGCCTAGAGTGCTTCCTATAAGCAAGGATGCTGAGGTTGTGTCCAGTATATGAACATGTTCACAGGAGAGACCCGTCCCTGGAACAGGACCTCATGTTTGGTAAAGGAAGGCGGAGCGAAAAAGGACCTTGACAAGATGAACTGATACAGTGGCCGCAATAATGGGCTCAAACAAGAACAATTGTGAGGATGGTGCAGGACTGAGCAGTGTTGTGCTCTGTTGTACAGAGGGTTGCCATGGATCAGAACAGACTGGATGGCACCTAACAACAACAACTTCATCATCATAAGTGGTGTAGCCTAAGTAAGAATACTCTGCTTTGATTTCACGATCAGAATCTGGAACTACTAATTACCTGTTAAACCAAAAACCAGGTGAATAAATTCTTTGACATTCATATTGTTAACATACATCTTATTTATAGCTTTAATGATATATGAATCTGTTTACTACAGAACATTCCTGTTGATAACTGCTCCTGAGTCAGCACTCATGGCGAGCAACAGACTATCTGATCTTGTACCATCTCTATGATGGTGTAAGTCCACTGTTGTGGCTAACATGTCAATCCACGTCACTCAGGGCTTCGCTCACTTCCCCGAGCCCTTTACTTTAACAAGCACCATGTTTACTTGCCATTGGTTTTTCTGAATGATGTGTCCAAAGTTAGTCTTCCCAGTCTCACGCCTAAGTAGAATTCTGGGTGTATTTCTTCTACAGTTGATTTGGTAATACTAATAGGGGAAATATGAGCAAAACCCGATTATTGTTGTTCTGTTGCTGAGTTGGTTGCTACTCACAATGATTCCATGCACAAAAGAATGAAAGAGTGCTCAAACCTGTGTCACACATTATAGTATCTAAGTATAAATCATACATACTATACAGAATGATTAACTCTAGTTTTAAAATGTACTATTTTTCAAATAATTACTTTCTTCCTCAGGACATAGTTCTAGCTTGACCGGCAGATTAACAAATGTTAATCCTACTCCTACAGGTTCAGAATTCAAAAAGAATTGAACATTTTAACCTAAAATGGGCTTCTTTTCTCTTTGCTATAAATACCACCATCTTTAATATAACTGACCTTTCTAGAATGCACATGAAGGTCGTTTTTATTTTCTGGGACTACAGCTGTTATAAGGGTCCTTGGTGGCTCATCAGGTAAGCATTGGTCTGCTAACCCTGAGGTCGGTGGTTCATATATATCAGCTGCTCCATGGGAGAAAGATGAGGTTATTTGTTCCTATAAAGATTTACAGTCTCGACTCTCTCCTGCCCTGCTCTCCCCCTGTATCCCCATGCACCCCTAAGTATATATGGACCTTGGCCAGAAATAGACTCTCTCCTGCCCTCCTCTCCTGCGTCCTTATGTGTACCACCAAGAGGAGCTGAGACAGGATGCACCTCAAAGTGTCTGGAGACCATAGCAGGAAGGAGGTCCCTATTCCATGGATGCTACATTCCCATTAATCTGAGACCGAGCCAGCCACCTTAGATACACAGTGATGGTCTATCTAAGTAAGATAGGCTGATGAACAATCTGGAGGAGAAAACAACAGGACCAATGGTTCTGGGGGGGATTTGGGAGACGGGGAAATCAGGGGAAAGGAAGTGGTGTTAACAAACCCAGGGACAAGGGAACAACAAGTGATCCAAATCAGTGGTGAGGAGGATGTAGGAGGCCTGGTAGGGCGTGATCAAGGGTAATGTAACCGAGAGGTATTACTGAAACCCAAATGAAGGCTGAGCATGATAGTGGGACAAGAGGAAAGTAAAAGGAAGTAGAAGAAAGAACTAGGAGGCAAAGGGCATTTATAGAGGTCTAAATAAAGGCATGCACATATGCAAATATATTTATATATGAAGATGGGGAAGTAGATCCATGTGCATATAATTATAGGTGTAGTATTAAGGTAGCAGAAGGACATTGGGCCTCCACCCAAGTACTCCCTCAATGCAAGAATACTTTGTTCTATTAAACTGGCATTCCATGATATTGACCTTCCCCTACATGATCACTGAAGACAAAGTGGGTGTATAAGCAAATGTGGTAAAGAAAGCTGATGGAGCCTGGCTATCAAAAGATATAGTGTTTACGGTCTTAAAGACTTGAAGGTAAGCAAGTAGCCATCTAGCTCAGAAGCAACAATGCCCAAATGGAAGAAGCATACCAGCCTGTGTGATCACAAGGTGCCAAAGAGATCAGTTATCATACATCAAAGAACAAAAAATCATATCATTGTGTTCTCACCTTCCCTATACGATCACTGAAGACAAACGGGTGCATAAGCAAATGTGGTGAAGAAAGCTGAGGGTACCCGGCTATCAAAAGATAGAGCATTTGGGGTCTTAAAGGCTTGAAGGTAAACAAGCGGGCATCCAGTTCAGAAGCAACAAAGCCCAAGTGGAAGAAGCACACCAGCCTGTGTGATCACCAGGTATCGAAGGGATCAGCTATCAGGCATCAAAGAACAAAAAAATCAAATCATTGTGAATGAGGGGGAGTGCAGAGTGGAGACTCAAAGCTCATCTGTAGGCACTGGACATCCACTTACAGAAGGGTTGCGGGAGGAGACAAGCCACTCCGTGTAGTGTAGCAACAATGAAACACAACTTTTCTCTAGTTCCTAAATGCTTCCTCCCCACCCCACCCACACTATCACAATTCCAATTCCACGTTACAAATTTGGTTAGACCAGAGGATGTACATGGTACAGCTAGGAACTGGAAACACAGGGAATCCAGGACAGATGATCCCTTCAGGACCAGTGCTAAGAGTGGTGATACTGTGAGGATGGAGGAGGGCAGGGGTGGAAAGGGGGAACTGATTACAGGATCTACATATATCCTCCTCCCTGAGGGATGGACAATGGAGGGGTAGGTGAGGGGAGATGTTGCACAGTGCAAGATATGACAAGATAATAATTTATAAATTATCAAGGGTTCATGAGGGAGGAGGGAGCGGGGAGGGAGGGGGAACAATAAGGAGCTGATCATAAGGGCTCAAGTAGAAAGCAAATGCTTTGAGAATGATGATGGCAACAAATGTGTTTGACACAATGTATGTATGCATGCGTTGTGATAAGAGTTGTAGGAGCCCCCAACAAAATGATTAAAAAACAAACATAAAAGACCAAAACAAAAAAAACCCACCAACAACTGAAACTAAACCAAATAAAGGTGTTCCCCTGCCCCCCCCCCAAAAAAAAAGGTTTACAGCCTCAGAAACCCTCTGAGAGTCCCTGTGAGTATGAATCAACTCAACAGTGGCAGTGTGTTTGGGATATGTTATATGCCCTTTACTTTATAAAATCATGTAATGAGATGAAGAGAAAAGTAAAGAAGAATATATGACTAAGTAATAACACCCCAATGCTATTTACCTGATAGAAACTAAAATTGGTGTTGGAAATCTTGTTCAAAGAATACCACCCCCACCAACCATGACTATTTGATAATTAAGTAATAAATCACTCTTAAGGAATGCTGAACTTGGACACATAAAATTGTAACTGGGAAATTCTGGACATTTCTATTTTATTATAATCTAAGGGGATCAATAGGAACAATTGAAATGATCTCAGATGTCAGGAGCAAAAGAATATTTCTCTGCCATCACCAATAAAGGTTGTAGCAAAAGCAATGGTGACGTTGCCACTGACTACAGAAAGGGAGACAAAGGAATTGGGTCCAGACAGTTCCCTGCTCCTGCTTCAAGTTAACAGGGCCTCACTCTAATATCAAAGAAAGAAACTTTGCCTTGGTGACTAATCATTGATTGACTGAATACTTTTATAAGCATAAGAAACAAGACAACTCGGATTTGTGCCTGTCTTTCTATAGACTGATAGGATATCTGTGTTAGCAGAATTTTCTATGAATTTTGAAGATAGGAAGACTCAGACTAACTAAGGCTGTAAAAGCTAAAAAGGCACACGGAATATCAAGAGCTTGTTGGAATTAGAGAAACATAGAGGATTCGGTCATTTTGTTGAATCCTCTCCAATCAATGTCTTCATAATTTCTTATATTTCAAAACAAGCTCCCTGTGGTGCTGCTGACCCAGGCAGAGTGGGCTCCATAGGACTGTGCGTGCTGGTTAGGCTTCACGCCAAAAATAAACTCAGGAAAACACACACGAAGATTGTTCATATGAAAGAGCAAAAATACTTATGTAGGCAAAGTATGATAATCTACTGTGCAAACCATCATTAAATAACCACCAGACTATCAATTAATGGACAACTATGCTGGATGGCAGCTATGGTTTGGGGGCTCTTAGTAATGCTTCTTCAGTTTCACTTAAGTCCTTTTCCTACCCGGCATTTTCATAGATAATTTTTGAAAACTAATTTGACTTCTATAACCAGGTTGCTTTATAATTCCAGACTGAGGTTGCTTTCTATTTATTATCTCTCTGAGAACTTTAAGGTCAAAAAAGCCCAACTAGAATCTACTTTGAGAGTGGAGAATAGTCAGTCTTCTCTTCCTTTGTTACGTTTTCAAGTCAATGCTTTACTTAATTCTTCAACTACCATATATACTCGTGTGTAAGCGGAATTTTTCAGCACATTTTAATGCAATTTTTGTGGTAAAAATTAGGTGCCTTGACTGATATTTGGGTTGGCGTACCCTCGAGTATATATGGTATAGAAAACGGACATTATGGTTTTTACTTAAGTGATGAGACTAAGGGAGTTACAGTGATTTTGCTTGTCTAAGGCATTTAGTGGAGGATGGGTGAAGCTTATTTCTAAAATATTTGCATTTGGCTACTATTTTAAATTTTAATAAGCTTTAGGGTTTTTTAAAAACAGATAGTTATAGCAAACTTGCAAATACAATGCAGACAGTTCTCATAAACACAGACAACCCACATGTAGTTCGCTATTAAAACATCTTCCACTCAGAATTCCACACCACATGTACATGTCATATCTTTTTAGATGCCTCTGACCGCGGCAGGTACTCTGACATTTTTCTTGTTTCGGTAACCATGAGTGTTGAGGGGTACTTATCAACCATTTTGACACAACTTAAATAAACCCCTGGTTTAAAAGAACAACAAAATGCCTGCATTATTTTCAAGGTTCTTTCCAGCATCGGCTCTCCAACTTTTAACTGTATCACAGTAAGAGTGAGATTTTGTTTTGCAACTCTACAGCAGACACGTCTCAGTACATAAAACCAAACATATATTATACAACATATTATTTACTCAATCTGATTCCTTTTTATCCCCTACTCCATTGCCTCTGCAAACAAAACAGAACCAACCACCAAAAACCCTCCAAATGACGGACATGTCTGGGAAGAACCACCGTGAGAAGGCGCCTTAAACACAAGGATGGCGAGGCTCCCTCACATCATTGGGACGTCCTAGCAGCGCAGACCAGCCTCTGGAAAGGCACTCAGGGAGACAGACTGACACGGATGCTGCAACAATGAATTTAAACCTAACAATTGTAAGGAAGGCAAACCTAACTTCAAGAAGATTTAGGATATAGATTTGAATCTAAGCTATGGAAAGGGTCTTAATTAATCTAACTCACCTTTAAAGCTAATATGTATTACAATATTTTCTACATATGTCTCTCATTTAATTAGTAAAATATATGTACACACAGTTATCTCCAAAAGAAAAGTTCAGATTTGAAACAAGTAACTTATGAACAAAAATACAAGAGACAATTTCCCCCTTCTAGCTTGACAGTCTGAAATATAAGTCTCCTGAAGTAAAAGCGACATTTCCATTTTTTTGACAACAGTAATAATAATTCAGTTGCTGCCATCAGTGCCTGCACTCAGTTTTATCTTCAGAACCCTTGGGCTCTTTTCTACTACTAGGTTGTCGTCAAACTTTACACCCACTATGTCAGTCTGGGTACTTTAGATAAACAAATCCACAGAAACTCATGTAGAAGAGAGAGTTTATATAAAGCTTAAGTGCACATCAAGAAAACATCCCAACCCAGTGCTGCCCAAGCCCACAAGTCCAACATTAACCCATTAAGCCCTATGTCTAACACCAATCCACAAAGTCCTCCATCTCACAAAACACACACCATGATGCCAATTGCAGGAAGAAAGCCGAATCAGTGAATGTGCAAGCATCTCAGCGCTAGCAGGGGTCTCCACACGGGTGCTCCAGCACCCAGGGCTGCATCAGGGTAGGTCCATGTGGCTTCTCCTCAGGGATGTCCTGCAGGAAGTGAGCCCTGCAAGCTAAAGCAGGGAACTGGCTAACGCAGCTACTCCCTGGTCTGACCATCAGAAAGCAAGAGACCCCAGAACTAGAAAGGCGAGGTTCACTGAATCATTTATCCCTCTCCCTTCACCTAACCCCACATGTGTTTATTGGCCAGGTTGGCACAATAAACTGCCATATATTCTCGTGTATAAAAAAGATGCTATATCTTTTTATAGCCAGGCATCATCAGCTTTCTTCACCACATTTACTAATGCACCCACTTTGTCTTCGGCGATTGTGTCAGGAAGGTGAGCATCATGGGATGCCAGGTTACTAGAACAAAGTGTTCTTGCATTGAGGGAGTACTTGAGTCGAGGCCCAATGTCCATCTGCTACCTAATATTAAACCTATAATTATATGCACATAGATCTACTTCCCCATCCTCACACATAAATATATTTACATATGTACATGTTGAGTTTGGCTGTTTCTTAACAAGTTAAAAATCTTACCACATAATTCAGTGATCCTATTTATGGGGATATTTATTCAAGGGAACATATGTCCATACCAAGATTTGTATTCAAATATTCATAGCAGCATCATTTACAATAGCCAAAAGATGGAAGTAATTCTAATAGTTTCCAATGGAGCCCTTCCACAGGTTGTGTAAAGGTTACATGTTGGGCTATTAACCTTAAGGTTAGAAGTTCAAAGCCACCAGCCTTTTTGTTGGAGAAAGACAAAGCTTCCTACTCCCTAAACCAGCAGTTCTCAACCTGTGGGTCGCGACCCTTTCTTGGCCGAATGACCCTTTCACAGGGGCCACCCGATTAATAACAGTAGCAAAATGACATCGATGAAGTAGCAACGAACATCAGTTTATGGCTGGGTGAGGGGACACCACAGCATGAGGCACTGTATTTAAGGGCCATGGCATGAGGAAGGTGGAGCCCCACTGCCCTAGAGAGTGACCGTCTCAGAAGCCCACCGGAGCAATTCTCCCTTTTTTTAGAGCGCCAAAATGAGCTGGCATTGACCCCAAGGCACTGGGTTTGGTTTTTGAGAATATACCTTTAAAATATTCTATCATTTCATATTTATAACAATTTTAGGCAGATTTTATCTTCTTTTTTCCCCACATTAGAGGCACTGTGAGATTAAGTAATTTATTTCATCACAGAGCCAGGTAATGAGAGGGTAAGCCAGGGTGCCAGCTGGAAAAAGTTAGATCCTTTCCCACTACAGCACCATTGACCCCTACATTGCAATAGTTTCCCTCAGTTGCACACGTGTGGGCTTTCAAGATGTACCTGCTAGCATCCTAACGTTGAACTGACTGGAAAGATCTGACTGAAAACACAGCCTATGACTTTGAGTTGGTTTTGAAATTTGTATTTGTGAAAAGCAGAAAATATTTCAGTTGATAAGGAAAACAAAAACTGTGAGCCTAACAGTGGATAAAAAGCTCATCAGCGTGTCTGTTTCTCTGTACACATGCAGCTTGCCGAAAGTAAGTCCCGTGATCGAAGTGGGCTCCTGGTCCATTAGGCGGGCAGCTAAATGCACATGAAGCCAAAGCATTATTGCTGAGCTATTAGGAACAGAGGGAAGGGTCCCTTGCTTTGTTACACAGTTGAAATTAATTAGCACACATTTGGAAGCACTGGAACTGAGGAAGCAATAGAAGATGCTATGTAATATGACACTCGTAAAGCCATGTATGAAAGAAAGGTTAAAGTATTTAGCAATCAACTTTTTGCAGACATGGAATCAAGGGAACTATAAAGGATAAACCACTGCTTAGGGAAATAAGATAGATGGCTTGGCTGAATGACTGAGTGTTCTTGAGTGATTTTTTACTAAATAGGAACTTGATGAAAAAAAGACGCAATAAAGCAACACATTCAAGCTAAACAGGTTGATTTTTCTTTCTCAAAACAAACAAACAAACGACTCACTGCCATTGAGTCGATGCCGATTCACACAGTCCTCTAACATTAGGGGTACTGGGTTAACACAGTGTGGCTGACTGACAGGGCTCTTCCAGCAGCAGCTTGCCCACAGCACCACATGTGGGCTTGGACCTTTGGGTGGCAGGTGGACACCTACCCATGGCCTCACCAGGGCTCCTTTAAAAGACTAGCTGTATATTAAAAAAATAAATTATAAAAATGTAGGGCTATTAAACCTGCTATATATCAAACGCAAATTTCCTAAAGCAACATCTTAAATTTTGTGAAGGAACTGCCCAATAAAGTAAGACAGGGGAGGAAAGGGAACACATGTTCACATATTTAAATCTAAAAAGTAACTCATACCACATAGTAGCCAATCCGAGAGGATGCCCTTACTTCTCTCTAACTGACGTATGTCAATATGACTATTATAGTGGCCCTTCATTAATGTCACTCTTTTACACCGCACTTCAACCTTTCTTTCAACAGGCCTCCAGAAGGAATAAAGGACACGTGAGAGAACCCCAACTCCCAGTCCCCCCCCACCCCCATTCTCTAGGTCTAAGTGAAGAATCCCAGTGCAAGCAGAGGAAAGATTAGAACAGTTGTCTCTTGGAGAGTGTTAAGGCGTGGTGCTATGAGAGCTTTACACCGATGGGCCACACCACCCTGGCGTAACTACAACCTCAGGGGATGGTCCCGATGGGCTAGTCAGTGAAGTCTGGCTATATATGGAGGGGACACTTAGATAAACCAGACAGCTCTGGGGAAAGAGGCAGAAAAAGGTTGTGGGAAAAGGACATAGACACCCTGACAAAATATGCCTCTTTCTGACTGGCAAAAGATTTGATGAATGAACAAATGAAAGGAGTGCTTCAAGTCTCCACACAAACTGCTTCATATTCTGTTCCTATGACCACTGTTCCCCATTTCCACAATATTTGAGTGGGCTACCTATTAGAAGTAAACAACTAACAAGTGGGTAGAGTGATTATAAATAAACAAAAATTATATAATTCAAAGCTACTCTACTTACACTGCAAATAAGAAATTCACACGAGTGAAGTTAAAATACATGTTTAAATGTAAATCATCCACTGCCATTGAGTGGTTTCCCATCACAGCTACTCTAGGTCAGAATGGCACTGCCTCATAAGGTTTCCTACGGAGGCGTGGCAGCAGAGTGGTTACATGTTGGGCTGCAAACAACAACATCGAAAGTTTGAAACCACCAGATGCACCTGGGGAAAAACAGGAGGTTTCCAGTCCTGAAGAAACCCACAAGGGTCCTTTCTATGATCCTGTAAGGTTGCTATGAGTTGGCACTGATTCGATGGCTTTGAAATAATAAGGCTTTGAAGGCTGTAATCTTTACGGAAGCAGACGGTCACACCTTTGTCCCATGAAGTGAAAGGTGGGCCTAATCCACTGATCTTTGAGTTATCAGTTAAGTGCATAGCTGCCAGCTACACGTAGAAGCCTAAAATGCACACTACATGAAGGACAGAAATAAAACACAGCGCCTCCCCCAGGGAGATGAACAACAGAAACATGGCTGAGGAGAGACAGCGGATGGGGTATGATATGAAAATAATAATAATTTATAATTTACTAAGAGTTCACAAGGGTGAGAGGGTGGGGACGGAGGGAAAAAAGAGGAGCTGATACCAAGGGCTCAAGTAGAAAGAAAATGTTTTGAAAATGATTGTGGCAACATATGTACAAATGTGTTTGATACAATGGATGTATGGATTATTCGAAGAGCTGTAAAGGGCCCCGATAAAATTATTTATTTTTAAAAATGAAATAAAACACAGGCAATCTAAGCAGTTATTTCAAATCATTCAGTAATACAGAAACTAAATGAGTTTTAGTTATATGTTCTAAAAGTCTAACTATAACATACTTATGCAATTAGGCCAAAAAAGAAAAAACAGAATTGCAATGGTTAGTTATTCATTTTTTCCTAAAATTATAATCCAGAATGTTTTAAAAATGCTCATTTTTAAGGAAACTATAAGCTAAAACTTTAAATACTTCATCAACTTTTACCAAGTATTGGGAATCACTATCATTCCATGGAAGTGGAAAGAGGTGGAGTGTGTGTCTGTCATCAGTGCACTTGCAGTATTCTGTACGTGGAAATCAACTGAGTCACACAGAGACCACGGCAGGCATTCTACATGGGGCCCACAGCTTAGAACGAGGCAAAGCAGTTATCCTGCACAAGTTTTGGTGTAGCCTTACTTTTATCTTGAATACAGTTCTTGCAAACATAATTATGATATTGATTTAAGAACACTCAGAGGAAAGGATTGCATAATAGAATGAATTGCCAGGCAGAGATCTTACTATGGTAATACAATAGCTTTTGAGATAACAAAGAATGGATAAAGGGAGCTGGGTAGACAACATTTATCTACATTTGAACGATGCTTTCAACCCTGTGCTGCATATCAGCATGCTAAGAAATTAAGAGATGAATTGTATAAATGGTGTGACAGTGAATTACAAGTGGCTTACAGACTGGAAATAAAAGATGATTATTCTTTCAGATGCAGAAGTACATACACGTACTCACACTGATGTACCTCAGGTTTCAATTTTCAGCTAGACTAATTAAATGAAAAAAAGAAATGGAGCTTATACATTAATCACTTTCAGGGAAAAGTTAATTTGATAGCATCCAAGTAGCCGACAACCCTCAAGAAAAAAATTGGGGAACAAAACAAAAACAATAGAGACGACTTCATGATTTACTTTTTTTGGGGGGGTGTTATTTTCACATATAAAACACAAGCCAAGGAAACCTATTGAAGAAAAAAAACACAACCCACATAGCTTCCTTTAGAAGTAAGTGTCATAGAATTAATTTAACTAGTATGTTTTAGTTAGCAACCAAAACCTTTACCTATTGTGAGACCATGACTATGATTGGTTTGCAACAGTTAAAGGTAACGGAGGCAAGTGCTGTTATATACACAATTCTGCAATGGTCGTGATTTGCAACTAGATGCTTGGATAGACACACAACTGACCAGGTGTGGGAGGGGACGTGGTAATACATCCTGAATGGGTACATGGGTATTTATCTTTGCTGAAAACAGAATGTGGTAGCAAGGTCATAAAAATTTCCTAGACAGGACCAAATCTTAGCCAGGAATGAGTTGCTGGGCCTGGGTGCTTAGTACCTTTGTCTTGGGGTGCACCAAGGTCAACTGGCACACCATATTTCACAAGACAATGTTCTAGGTTCTACTTTGATGGGTAACACATCGGGTGTCAGAAGTTCATCAACACAGTCACCTAAGCTCCAAATATGGACACTCTTCTCCCAGAAGAAGAAAGAATGATGAAACTCAAGGTATGTCAATTAATTTGTCCAATGAAGTAATTGACTATGAAAACCGCACTCTCTACCAACTACTCTGAAAGCGATCACATTAGAAGATCCTCTACAGAGTGGGAGGAATATGTGACAAGTAATTCAAAATCCAAAAAAAAAAAAAAAAAAAAAGACTTAATGGTCAGACACACTGGTGGGATCCCCAGACTCCAGTCCACAGTCACCCTTCAGG
Organism: Tenrec ecaudatus; assembly: GCF_050624435.1. NCBI lineage: Eukaryota > Metazoa > Chordata > Mammalia > Afrosoricida > Tenrecidae > Tenrec > Tenrec ecaudatus. The sequence continues at coordinate 156,688,792 of NC_134533.1, read as the reverse complement.
TCTGTAAATGAACTCACCTTCTTGTTAGAAATAATCAGCTGTTCAAGATCAAAAGAACAGAATTTATGCAACACAGAGTGTTAGCAAAAAAGGAGGTATGTAAACAGGAAACACTGGGTGGCAGTGCAATAAGCCTGGGGAAGTACAGTGAGGGACTGAAATGGATTAGCTGCAACAAAATATGTATGGATTGTTAAATATAAAGCTGATCATCTGCTCTGCAAACCTTCCCCTATGTCATAAAAGAACATCTTTTCACAAGAAAAGACACTACGATGGGTAAGTGCTAACCTGGTGGTGCAGTGGCTTAAACCGTGGGCTGGCTAGCTGGAAGGCCTGCACTTCTAGAACCCATCATCCAGCCACTCGTGAGGGGAAAAATGAGGTTGTCTGCTTCTGTAAAGATTTTTAGCCTCGGAAATGCTGGAGCGACAGAGTCCTGATGTGTCCTTCAGGGAGTTAGAGTTGACTCCAAGGCAGTGGGTTTGGTTTGGGAGAAATGGTGCTCGTCTAACAATTCTTGGTATTGAAAGGCAAGACTGTATCTCTACATCAAGGGTTAAGTAAAAGGCCAGTTTGGCTTCATTAAAAGTACACACAATGGAATACTTTCAAAAGAATTACAGCATTAACTTCCAATATCTACAGTTACTTAAAAGCTTTATCTTTTTCAATGCTGTCAACATGTAAATGAGAACTTCTTAAGTATCCAAAAGCAGCTTTAAAAAAAAAGCAGGTCAAGCATTCATATTACATTTTTCACAACAACAAATCACCTAGCAATTTCAATACCCATGGTTATCAGCAGTGCCATCCCCTTTCAACGATTGTAACTTCAATGAAAAGATCTGAGTTGATGGGATTGGGCTAATAGCTGCAGCCCCGTATGTTCACTGCGTCGGTTCATCATGGGAAGTGTGCTGTGATTTACAGTGCCACAGTGTTTTCATAAGGGCCATCATGCTATCAATTAGTCACACTGATTAGAATACCCCACAACACAGCAGGACTAAAATATTATAAATTGCATAGACGGCTTGGCATCCAGTAGTATATCTATTTGTACGAAGGGAGTACCATGAACAGAACTAACACCAGATAGGTTGCTTCTATTTAACAATGTCAATATATAAGTGTCAGAGTCAAAAGAAGAGACTTCTACTGCAGATCCTTGCCCTGGATTTCATTTGTTTCCTTAAAATGCTATAAAATCATTTGATCCCGGACAACTGCATAAGCAAGCTTTGGCTGCAGTGGGAGCAAACATGGTGGCCTTGGCAAGCCAGCGCACATTTACATGCACAGATCCATTCAGAATTAGTTTACATCTATTTCTTTGTAGGGTTCTGCCACCTAAAAGGAATACCTGGTGGTGCTGTTACTAAAAAAAAAAAAAAAAAGCCTAAAAATACGAGGCAGTCTGTTCCCATGAAGATTTACAGTTTAAGAAACCCTGTAGGGTGACGGTGAGTCAGAATCTACTTGATGGCAGTGGGTTTGGGGCTTTATGTACTTAAAGCCAATATTTTTGCCTACTTTTCAAAGGTTTCAGCTTCTTAAAAACTGATAGAGAAAATGGTTATTCTTGATAATTAACCTGTGAAGTAATATGGTTGCCAGTCCATTCAGACCAGCCACTTGACTCATTAAGCAATGATTCTGACTCATAGCCACCCTATAGGCTTAGGGTAGAACTACCCCTATGGGGTTCCTGGACTGTAATTCTTTTTGTTTTTAATTTAAATCATTTTATTGGAGGCTTGTACAATTCTTATCACAATCCATCCATCCATTCATTGTGTCAAGAACATATGCACATTTGTTGCCGTCATCATTCTCAAAACATTTGCCTTCCACTTGAGACCTTAATATGAGCTGCCCATTTTCCCCTCCCTTCTCACTCCCCCCAACCCCATGAACCCATCATCATTCATATATTATTATTATTTTGTCATATATTACAACGTCCGATGTCTCCGCCTGCCCTCTTCTCTGCTGTCCCTCCCCCAGGGAGGAGGTTACATGTAGATTCCTGTAATCAGTTCCCACTTTCTACCCCACATTCTCTCCACTCTCCAGGCATCACCACTCTCATCACTGGTCCTGAAGGAGTCATCTGTCCTGGATTCCCTGTGTTACCAGTTGCTATCTGTACCAATGTACATCCTCTGGTCTAGCCAGATTTGCAAGGTAGTATTGGGATCATGATAGTGGGGAGGAGGAAGCATTCAAGAACTAGAGGAAAGTTATATGTTACATCATTGCTACCCTGCACCCTGCCTGGTTCATCTCCCTATAACCCCTCAGCAAAGAGTGTCCAGTTGGCTACCCTTGGGCTTTGAGTCTTTGCACTCTGCACTCACCCACCTTTACAATGATATGATTTTATGTTCCTTGATGTTTGATACCTGATTACTTTGACAGCTTGTGGTCACACAGACTGGTGTGTTTCTTCCATGTGGGCTTTGTTGCTTCTGAGCTATATGGCCACTTGTTTATCTTCAAACCTTTAAGACCCCAGACACTATATCTTTTGATAGCTGGGAACCATCTGCTTTCTTCACCACATTTGCTTATGCACACGTTTGGCTTCATTGATCATATCAGAGAGGTGGGCATCCACCGATATGGTTTTTACCTCTTTGCTGTCTGATAACTGGTCCCTTCTGTACCTTGTGGTCAGACAGGCTTGTTTGCTTCTTCCTTGCGGGCTTTGATGCTTTTCAGCTAGATGACCACTTGTTTATCTTCAAGCTTTTAAGACTCCAGATGCTATATCTTATGATAGCCAGGCACCATTAGCTTTCTTCGCCACATTTGCTTATGCACATGTTTGGCTTCATTGATCATATCAGGGAGGTGGGCACCCACTGATCTGGTTTTTAGCTCTTTGATGTCTGATAACTGGTCTCTTCTGCACCTCATGTTCAGCCAAACTGGTATGCTTCTTCCATCTGGGCTTTGATGCTTCCCAGCTAGACGGCCGCTTGTTTATCTTCAAGCCTTTAAAACTCCAGACGCTATATCTTTTGGTAGCCGGGCACTATCAGCTTTCTTCACCACATTTGCTTATGCACACATTTTTCTTCAGCAATCGTGTCGGGAAGGTGTGCATCATGGAATGCCAATTTATTCGAACAAAGTGTTCTTGCATTGAGTAAATGCTTGAGTGGAGGCCCAATGCCCATCTGCTGCCTTAATACTAAACCTCTAAATATATGTGCATAGATCTGTTTCCCCACACTCATATAAATATATTTAGATATGTACATTCCAGTCTTTGGACCTCTATACATACCATTTATCACCTAGTTCTTTCCTCTATTTCCTTTTACTTTCCTCTTGCCCCACTATCATGCTCAGCCTTCATTTGGGTTTCAGTAATTTCTCTCAGTTACCTTGCCCTTGCTGACTCCCTATCACGCCACTGAAACCCCCCTTGCTACTGATTTTGGA